>NC_090989.1:29852500-31102500 GCF_041146395.1 Eulemur rufifrons
ATGAAAAGTCTGTCCAGCAGGCATAGTGTAACCTTTAGGTTCTTCTTTTGTGATTAATCTTTCCTGGTTAATGAGGTTTCAGACAGAGGATTTAAGGCAATTGTTTTTCATTTGGAAGAATTTCCCTCAGACATAAAAAAACTTCAGAGAAAGTCCCTCTCTGTGCTTGGGGGGGGGGGGGAACAAAGGAATGTCAGAGAGACATTGATTTGGGGGCAGCTTCTAAGGCCTTCCAATTTTCATTAATTCAAAGTGCTCAGAACACCAAAGCACCATAGTTTTGGGTATCGTTTCTCTGAGCCACAACACCAGCTTGACTGTTAACATAGTGATATCTACATGCTTGGGCACCACATTTATGGAAATGTGCTTCTGGTGATGGAGTAAAATCTATGTTCAAGGGTTTCTAGTTCATCTTAATAGAATTTGGTTTTTGCTTTGCAACAAGCCACACCCAAATATAATGATTTATAATAAACATTTTATTTAGACCTGATTATGTGGGAAAGTTGATAGTTGTGCTCTGAGCCAGGTTGGCTGATCTTTGCTAGACTTTCTCATCCTCCTGTAGCCTGTTTAAAGGTGTGCTGGCAGCTAAATAATCTAGGATGAACTTATCCGCATGTCTGGCAATTGGCTCGTGCTCTGCTGAGCATCTTAGTTTTCCTCCTCATGGCCTTCTCTTTTCTAGCAGGCTAGCTCAGGCTGAT
The DNA here is from genome assembly GCF_041146395.1 of Eulemur rufifrons. Taxonomy (NCBI): domain Eukaryota; kingdom Metazoa; phylum Chordata; class Mammalia; order Primates; family Lemuridae; genus Eulemur; species Eulemur rufifrons. Next base: position 29,853,211 of record NC_090989.1, read on the forward strand.
TCCCAGGATGGCCTCAGGGGTCCAACTGGAGAAAGAAAAGACAAGCCCCAGTGCACAAGAACCTTTCTTCTAGTGAAATAGTTGCTTTAGTTTCATTCGTTAAGTCAAGTCATATTGCCACCCTCAGCTTTGAAAGGAAGAGAAATGGCCTCCATGGCCATTTTTATAACCTAGCATTACAGCCTGCTGGATATAATTGAGAACAGGTTGATGTTCATCTCCTCCAATGTAAAAAAAAGTTGAAAGTCCCTTTGTATCACATGGCAAGACTTAAAGTTTGAAACATCTTTGATGGGAACCAACTTACATGATTTGTGTTTGCCTATGAAATTAAAATATAATAGAGGAAACCAGCATGTTCTTATCTGCTATTTCTTTAGGAGCACTCAATCATTGTAAAGTTAAGATCATTTGAATTTAAATGAACAAAATTAAAAACCTGGAAAAGAAACTATGAGTGATGGCATTTACTAAAAACCTAACTCTGCTTTAATAAAGTCCCCTTTGGCAAATAGATAGTTTAATATTATTGCATTTGTTTATTTAATCAATAAATACTTCTCATGTAAGAAATCTAGAGAGAACCAATTAAATGCCAATAATTTGTACCAACTCATACTCATCATTTTATAATTTTTTTTGTCCAACCTGCCCTCCTCATCAAAAATTATTTTTTAATTATAACTAAGATGAGTCAAAGATAATTAATACTAATCACTGAAACATAAGCTCCAGGAAGGCAAAGATTTTTACTATCTTGTTTACTACTGCATCCAAGGTACCCAGAACACTGCCCAGCCCTTATAGATAATCAAAAATTACTTCTTGAATCCTTCTGAGTCAGCCAGATTTTATTATATTAGTCAAAGCAGATTTCTATTTTTTCTTCCTGATGACAAATGATAATAGCAATTCATTCAGTAGAATCTCAGTGTGAGGACTAACCACTGGTATTTAATGAAGGGAAATCACAAGACTCAAAATAGGACCAGGCAAAAGAGAAGAAGCCTGCCTTAAAGTAATATTCTGTAAGAAGGGAATATGGAGATGTATAGTGAGGGTGAATTCAAGGAAAAAAAGCACACAGGGAGATGCCAAAATAATGGGAGGTGTTTGTGTGATAGATAACTCAGCTACTTTCTTTTGGAAAGAAAATGTGCTAAATAATTCAGAATTATTTATTAATGACCTTTCCTTTCCTTTCCTGTTTCTTTTTCTTTCCCTTTTATTTTTGTTTCATTTTAACAGATCCGTGGTGGAAAACTGATGATCTCCAATACTAGAAAAAGTGATGCAGGGATGTACACCTGTGTTGGCACTAACATGGTGGGAGAAAGAGACAGTGATCCGGCAGAGCTGACTGTCTTCGGTAAAACTCTCTTTTTAAATTACACATTGTTATTTATAACCACGTTTCCTTTGCTTTTAAATATTGTTATTAACACTAAAAGCCACGCCATACACGGACAGTTACTCATTACTTGTGATAAGCAGTGATAGATTAGAATTGTCTCGTTTTCTGTCTTTCTGATAAAATCTTTGGTGTGAAGAAAAACATTTTTGAAACATTAATTTACCTACTTTATTCATATGTTTATAGAATTTTGCCTTTCATCAAAATGTAAAAACCGGTTTTCTCGAAGTCTATATGAGATATTTTATCTGTATAAAGTTATTCATTCCACTATGATGCATTTATCAGGGATCTGTTATGTGCAAGACACAGGGTAAGGTTTTATAGAAATAGAGTATAGTGCAAAAAATTTTCTTTCCAATTAAAAAATTTCAAAGTGATGTATTTATAGTTTTAGCACATGATAAAAAGTCTATGTCTATACACATATATGAAACCAAAAAGTAAGAAAAGACCCATAAATAAACTATTTTGTTATAATATTCATCTTCCTTCAAATTTAAGACCTAAAGGGCTCTTTAGCTGGAGCAATTCAATTACAAAGTAAAAAACTCTATCACAGAAATTGTACAGAACGCATTTTTTAAGAAGGAGAAAATTGGGGACAGCAAAGATGACCAAATAAATAAAAGTGAGGAAACTACTGGGCAACTGGAGAAGATTGAAAGAGAAATAAAATGACAGAAAATTGGGGAAAATGAATCTTAAAGATGCTGGAAATGTAATATTCCTCTAGAATATCTTAAAGTTCCATTCAAGTGTTTGTATGAACACACAAACACACACACATATATATGTGTATATATATGTACATAAATATATCTTAATAAAAGATTTCACTATTGCAGATATTATGTGATTTTTTTAAGGTCAATGAGATCATTATGATTTTGAATTATTTTCTGTGCCAGTAAAAATAATTCTCTACTTCTATGCATGATAAGATCCCTATTTCTGGTCATTACTCTAGGACAAAAGCAAGTGTAACTCCAAAGTCCTACATGGGTCTCTAAAGAAAATTCTTTTACAGTTTGGGAGCTGCCATCGTTGTGTAAGGAGAATGCCAGGATGGAAAGAGCTGTATTAGGATTTCCATTACATTTGAGAGCTAAGGTTGTGCTTTATGAATATGTACCAGAGTGCAGGCCACTCTTTTCAATCACTCTGAGTGCCCAGTAATCTCTGGTAATACTCCCTGTGGATAACAGGCAGCGTGAAGTCCCAAATGACAAAGCCAGGAGAAATCTCATAATTCATTAAATGAATTGAATAGTAAAAATAAAAGTGTTCAAAGTATGCATGTAAATTTCTATCCTGCAGAGCTCAGACAAGTGTCAGTTTGCCCCTAAATTTCATACAGTCATCTGTAAGAGTTTCAAAATGTGCTCCACTCTGTAATGAATAAAATACAGTTTTGCCTGGTAAGATATGAAATTAGTGGTCACTAAACATTAGCATTGGAAGCCCACAAGTACAGCTCTTCTATTTAAAGAAGCACTCATTGCTATTTTTCTGTAACTACCAAAAGCTTTGAAATAGAAAAATGTAGCATTACTGAAGTATAGACTGCCTTCAGAAGGAAATTGAAAGGGTTTAAAGTCATTATCCAAGCAATTAGACTTACCAGTAATGATACTGTGTGATGAAATATTTACCCTACTTTCCCTAAAGACATGATGAGAACTACTGGGAATCCCTAAACGTGTCAAGAGTTATGGGAGAACTTGTAAATTATTTTGAAAATACCTATCAACCAACGAGATTGAATTTGTCTAGAGGAAGTTCCTCTGGAAGAATTGATTTAGGAAGCTGAGAAATGTTTATATGATGGTGTAAACTAGTCAGAACTGACCTTAGGGGTTATAAGTACGATATTAAGTTGAGGGAAAAACTAAAATTCCATTATTGATAAGAAAACAACATCTAAACCCAGAAGAAAAACAGAAGTGATGGCCCAAATCAAGGATGTGACAAGTATTACCTGAGAGATCCTTTGTATACCTTGATTTTCCATTCTTAGAGAACATAAAATAAAGTGTGACATTTATAGTGAGGCCTTCTTTATTTTATTTTTTGTGCTGTTACATCCAGTACATGTTTTCTAATAAACTTCTTTATATTTCATCATTGTTAGATATTATCATTTCCAACCCAATGTTTATAAAAGTAGAACTGATTATGTTTCTACCTCTTTCCATTTTATTTTCATGGAGTAGCAATTCCACTTTAATAAATATGGCTACTATAACCATTTTGTAGCTACAGAAGGTTTTAAAATGTGCCTTGCAACTCAGTCTTTACCTTAAGATATGTTATATAGAAAAAGTAATTGATATTTAATTATTCAAAACATATAATTCACTTACAAATAGCAAGAAAAATAATGAAAGGAGTAAAAGTTCTTTTCAATACAATAATCATCTATTTTCTGAGACACATTGCTGGGGAAAAAATGTTCTCAATTTTTCCAGTATTTTGATTCTTTAGTAAATGGGCTTGAACTTTGAAGTTTTATAGTTCGAAAATTCAACTTATGTTTTAAAAATGTGCCCTTCTGACAAAGACATGATCAATAGAAACTAATTTTCAAAAAGTTACTTTGTCACACCCTATGAATTATACATTCTTTTTGATGTTTTGCAATATTTTATGGCCATGAAATAACATCCCAGTTAAGTGGGCAGTATGAAATATAAAAATTAGATGTATCATAGTCTAAAGTGGCACTAAAATCTATGGGACAGTCTAAATGTTTTCATGAAGAATACACCCTCGGAGTTTACATATGTTAAATACTAAAGATCCTGAAGGCGGAGAAACTAAAATTGAAATACACAATTAAATTTCTAATGAGTAGATTGCAGATGTCTGCTATTCAAAATTTAACTGTTTTTCTTTTAAATAACAGAAAAAGATATGTGGATTTTTTCAAATGATTTTTAAATGTTTATCAAAGTAACACATGAAAACAGAGTTTATGTGAAACATCCATAATGTTTAAGTATTACAAAATTTAACACAAAATACTGAAATATCTTGCCCCCCCCACACACACTATCTCACACTCATGCATCATGCCTGCACACAAATTTCTCATCTTTGAATTTTCCTGCAAGTGTGTTTTATCTTTTTCTTCTGGGGCTTATTTCCATATTTCTGAATAGGTCATTATTCTGCTAATTATTGATATGTCAATTTTATACATTATTTGACTTCTTATTTTAGAAGATAATGATTTGGCTGACTTATATCTGCTTCCACACCTTCTTATCCCACTTTCTCTTCTTTTTCTACTTCTAGTATACTAACTTTAGAAACATCGGTTATATTGGTATTTAGAATTTGAATTATTATAACCATGTAAATATTATCAACTGTGAGCTTAATGTTACACTATTATGACTGCATTTCATTTCTGGCACTATTTTTGTTCTTCTTTGAATTAATAATAAATCCATTTTTCCCAGTTTACTTATGTTTTTCTAAACCTTTTCTTGAAATCTGTAACAGAAGTTTTTAAATCTCCTAAAATCTATTTTATATTTGTATTTAATTAATTAATTAATTAATTTTTTTTAGGGAAGGGGTCTTGATCTGTCACCTAGGCTGAAGTGCAATGGCCCAAACATAGCTCTCTACAGCCTCAAACTCCTGGGCTCAAGAGATACACCACTTTAGCCTCTTGAATATATATAAAATCTATTTTTTATACTTTAGCTGTTAAGTTCCCCTTCACTACAGCCTTCCCGGAAGCTGCAGACCTCCTGCCCAATCCAGCTGGGATAGATGTTGTTTAGGTCTGTCCTATAAACTGATTATGTCTTTTCTTTTCTCCGATGCTGGATTTGTTTTCTACATCTTATATATTTTTTTCTTGGTTAACCACTCTATTCAGAAGTGATTCTCAACTGCTTTCTGCTTGAATAGAGACTGGAGCAGATTCCAAACTAAAATGCCTTTATTCTATCTAGCACTTAAATAGAAATTAGTTTTGAATTATGTTTTAGTTATGGATTCAAGTTTAAAAAATATTGCTCAGAATATTCAATATCATGTAGCTTCCAATGCTGCTCTTGAAAATCTTCTATGATTGTGATTCCTATGTCTTTGTATGTGGTAAGTTTTCTTTTCTTTCCCTCTCTTCCCAAACGTTCAATGCTATCTCTTTAGCCCAGTGTTCTGAAATGTTTCAATACTATGTGTTGGTTTGACACTTTTTTCTTTCCCAGGGTTGATGAGCAATCTCAATCTGAAAACTCTCAACCAAAACAATTCAAGGACATTTTCTCTCTATTTTCTCTATTACTTTTCTCTGTCAAACATGATTCATTAGTTAGATATTCAACCTTCTAGGTTTTACTTTTCTCTAATTCTTCCTTATTTATACCATCTTGTTCTTGTTTCATGGGTGTTATAACTTCCCTTGTGTGACAGCATTTTAATAACAGGTTTTTTTTTTTAATTTCAAAATATTACAAAGATACAAATGTTTTTGCTTATATTTCCTGATTTTGTTATGTAAGAGTCAGGAGTAGAAGTGTGCCCATCACCCAGATAATGTTCATTGTACCAATTAGGTAGGTTTTTACCCATTCCATCCTAACCTCTCCCCCCTGTTTGATTTCCACTGAGTTTTACTTCCCTCTGTGCACATGTGTGCCCCTTGGTTAGTTTCAGTTTAATAGCAAGTACATGTGGTGGTTGTTTTTTGATTTATTAGATCCTTCACTTAGAATAGTGGTCTCCACTTCCATCCAAATAGTTGAAAAAGACCTTAATTCATCCTTCTTCATGGCACAGTAGTATTCCATGGTGTACATATACCACTTTTTGTTAATCCACTCATAAACTGATGGGCACTTGGGTTGATTCTACATCTTTGCAATTGTGAATTGTGCTGCAATAAACATTCGACTGCAGGTGTGTTTTGATACAATGACTTCTTTTCCTTCGGGTAAATATCCAGTAGTGGGATTGCTGAATCAAATGGTAGCTCTACTTTTAGTTCTTTTAGGAATTTTATACTGTTTTCAATAAAGGTTATATTAATTTTCAGTCCTACAAACAGTGGATAAGTGTTCCCCTCTCTCTGCATCCACACCAACATCTATTGTTTTTGTACTTTTTAATAAAAGCCATTCTAACTGGGGAAATATGCTCTCTCATTGTGATTTGCATTTTCTTGATAATTAGTGACACTGAGCATTTTTAATATGTTTGTTGACCATTTATCTGTCTTCTTTTGAAAAGTTTTTGTTCATGTCATTTGCCCACTTTTTAATGGGGTGGTGTGTTTTTTTTCTTGTTGATTTCTTTGAGTTCTTTATAGATTCTGCTTATTAGCCCTTTATCAGATGTATAGCTTGTGAATATTTTTTCCCCTTCTGTAGGTTGTCTGTTTGATCTGTTGATTGTTTACTTGTCTGTGCAGAAGCTTTTTAATTTAATCAAGCCCTATTTGTTTATTTTTGCCTTTGCTGTGATTGCCACTGGGGTCTTCTTCATAAATTATTTGCCTAGGCTGATATGTAGAAGGGTTTTTCCAATATTTTCTTCTAGAATTCTTATGGTTTCATGCCTTACATTTAAGCTTTTTGTCCATCTTAAATTAATTTTTGTGAGTGGTGAGAGATATGGATCCTGCTTTAATCTTCTGCATGTGGCTATTGAATTCTCCCCTATTTATTGAATAGGGATTCTTTTCCTAAGTGGATATTGTTGTCTGCTTTGTCAAAGGTCAGTTGGCTGTATGTGGATGGTTTTATATCTGGTTCTCTGTTCCATTCTGTTGGTCTGTGTCTCTATTTTTGTGCCAATACCATGCTGGTTTGGTTACTATAGCCTTGTAGTATTGTTTGAATTCTGGTAATGTGATGCCTCCAGTTTTGCTCTTTTTGCTTAAGGTTGCTTTGGCTATTCGTGCTCTTTTCTAGTTCCACATGAAGCATGGAACTATCTTTTTTATATATCTGTGAAATATGCCATTGGTATTGTGATGAGGATTTCATTGAATCTGTAGATCACTTTGGGTAGTATGGACATTTTAGCAATGTTGATTTTGCTGATCCATGAGCATGATATGGTTTTCCATTTCTTTGCGTCATGTGTAATTTCTTTCCTCAGTATTTTGTAGTTCTCTTTGTAGAGATCTTTCACATCCTTGGTTAAGTATATTCCTGGGTATTTTGTGATTTTGTAGCTATTGTGAATGGTACTGACTCTTTGATTTGACTCTCAGCTTGATTGTTTGTGTATAGGAATGGTACTGATTTGTGTACATTGATTTTGTAACCTGAGACTGCTGAATTTGTTTATCAATTCCAGGAATCTCTAGGTAGAGTCTTCTGGATTTTCTAGATATAAGATCATTTCATTAGCAAAAAGTAATACCTTGGCCTCCTCTTTCCCCATTTGGAAACACTTAATTTCTTTCTCTTGCCTGATTGCTCTGGCTAGGACTTCCAGCACTATGCTGAATAGAAGTGGTGACTATGGGGATCCTTGTCTTGTTCAAGTTCTTAGTGGGAATGCTTTCAAGTTTTCCTCATTCTGTATGAATTGGCTGTGGGTTTGTCATATATGGCTTTTATAATCTTAAAATATATTCTTTAATTCTTGAAATATAGTTTGTTGAGGACTTTTTTTATCATGAAATGATGCTGAATTTTGTCAACTGCTTTTTCTGCATCTCTTCAGATGAGCATATGATCTTTGTTTTCACTTCTGTTTATGTGGTGAACCACATTTATTGATTTATGTATATTGAACCATACTTGCATCCCTCGGATAAAGCCCACTTTGTCATGGTGGATTATTTATTTATTTATTTTTTGATGTTATATTGAATTTGGCTTGCTAATATTTTATTGAGGATTTTTTGTGTTGATATTCATGAGGGATATTGGTCTGTAGTTTTCTTTTTGTTGTTGTTGTTGTGTCCTTTCCTGGCTTTGTTGTCAAGTGATAATGGCTTTGTAGAATGAGTTAGGGAAGATTCCCTCCTTCTCTATGTTGTGAAATAATTTCTACATTATGGGTACCGGCTCTTCTTTGTAGGTTTGGTAAAATTTGGCTGTGAATCCATCTGTTCTGGGGATTTTTTATTGGAAACATTTTTATTACTGCTTCAATCTCATTGCTCATTATTGGTCTGTTCAGGAGTTCTATTTCTTCCTGATTGAGTCTTGGGAGGTTGTATGTTTCCAGGAATTTGCCTTGTTCCTGTACTTTTTTGAGTTTACGTGCATAGAGATTTTCAGAATATTCACAGGTGATATTTTGTATTTCTGTGATATCAGTTGTAATATCTCCTTTTTTTCTCCGATGGAGCTTATTTGGGTCATTTCTCTTCTATTCGTGGTTAATCCAGCAAGAGGTCTATCGATTTTGTTTATCTTTTCAAAGAACCAGCTTTTTGTGTCATTGATTCTTTGTATTGTTATTTTGTTTTTCATTTCATTTAGTTCTACTCTGACCTTAGTTATTTCATATCTTCTGCTTGCTTTGGGTTTGGTTTGCTCATTCTTGTCTAGTTCCTTGAAATGTCATTAGATTTTTAATTTCTGATCTTTCTGTCTTTTTGATGTAGGCATTTTAAGACTATGAATTGTACTCTTAGGACTGATTTTTCTGAATCCCATAGATTTTACTAGGTTGTGTCCCCTTTTGTTGTTAAGTTCAAGGAATTTTTTGATTTCCATCTTAATTTCATTATTGACCCAACAATTATTTAGCATGATGTTGTTTAATTTCTATGACTTGTGTAGAATTGAGTCTTTCTCTTAGAATTGATTCCTAGTTTTATTCCACTATGGTCTGAGAAGATACATGGCATGTTTCTAAAACAACAGGTAATTTTTAAGTAAAATGTTCTTTTAATGTGTCCCTGTCTTTATTGTATCTTAGTTTCTTTCTTCCCACTCCTCACTGCATTGTTTTCTGTTTTATACACTGTAAGCTTTCTTCAAATGGCATGTGAACTATTGTAGATTAGTCATATTTAGTTGCTGTTTACCAAAAAGACTTTTGGAAACTCTGTGCCAACTGATGATTTCCACTGTGGCATGCTCAGATTAGGAACTAGATATTTCATTGTGGATGAAGACAGAGATTGCAGCTGGTGATGCTGATGTTCACTCATTGGATGAGAGATAATAATTGATGGTCTGAGACTACTTGAGACATCTTAAGATAAAGCTTAATGTTAAGCTTTCTTTAATATTTCTTAAAGATTAAGAAACATCAATATTTTATTGATAACCTATGGCATTCATTTAAGAATTTAAAACATAAAGTATTATTGAAGTCAAGATTATTGTTAGCAATATAGTTCTTTCTTGAGTATATTTACTGAGCATCTGCTATGTTCCAAGACCTGTTTAAGTGCTTAAATATAGTGGTGAGATTAATAGACAGGGCCCCGGTGCTCAGTGGGATTATTATAACATGTTATCACTGATAACATGGAACTTTGTCTCTGAAATGTGAAGAGAAAGGCATTTTTTCCTCTGTGAAAATTTATGTGTTTCTCTTTGCTTAATAGGGTGATTTCTCACAGGCAAGAAAATTCTAAGAAAAAAAATGCAGTAAGGATGTATTTAATTGCATTCAAATGGCCATATCATGATCACACACAAAGGACATGATAATTCAAATTCAATAGCTATCAAACCAGTCTTCACCTCATACATGCTCAGTGACATAAAAGGAGACCTATTGGGGTTACACATTTGACTTCCTAATTTAATAGACACTACAGGGTGGCAGGTCTTTCTGAGGCAGCTAAAGTCAAGATAAGGTTTAAAAGCAATGGTTAGCTCTAATGTCCTTTTATTGCATAGCTTTGGTCGTACAGGACTTAAAAGACTCTACCTATGTAATTATTGTCACAACACTACTTTTATAATGTCAAGCAAAGTTTGTTTTAAAATTGCTAGTAGTCATAGAAATAGCTATTATAGCACAGCCATTGACAAGTTTACAGCCATTTTCAATGACTGACTACAGTTGAAGAGAGAAACTTCTTCATATGACACCTAATTTCCTTCATTACAGCATGTAAATAAGAAACTTAAGAGAGATTATGCAGCCACATTTCATATTTATGATATTTTTTGTTAAATTGAACATTTTGCTTTCTGAATATTTTTGACATAACTACAATGAAACTTGGCATTTGATATTATTATTGCTGCATATAAAGTTGGATTTTTCAAAATGCCAATTTGGAACAAAATTGACAAGACTACTTGAGAGCTGTACTTTACAAAGTAACATACTGGCAAACAACACTACTGTCTCAAGAGAGATTAACCTTGTAAGCAAGTTATGCAGGTGATTCAAATCCAGTTAATCTCACATAAAAAATGTTAATTGCATTGGCAGAGACATTGCCTCTGATCACTCCACAGTTATATAATTAGAAATCAGCACAGTCAGAGAGACTGTAATCTAATTGATAAGCAGTCAGCAAACAGCCCTCGAGATTTCTCCCTTTGTTTTTCAATATGTGGTCAGCCATCAGGTTATAACATGGAAAAATCAGTGACCTTATTTTGACATGCCTTAAAATTAAGTTTGCTTATTATTCAATAGTTCAAGATTTTCATACTTATTTATTTTTATTGTACAGATCTTCATGGGTACAAAGTATGTGGGCATCAATAGGTATTTAGCATAATCACTTATCAATTTAATAGATGATTCTATTATCAACGCATGTTCTAATCCTTCTAAATTTTCGTTTTTTTGCAGATGATTTTAGGACAAGAGGAGAGACCCAAGGCACTTTCTTATAATTTTTGTAATTTGTGTCTGAAAGGAACTTAGCTTTGTATTTGGCTTATGATGACAGTAGCATCATTAGATGCTTTCTATTAGCAATGGAAAGCATCTAGAAAAAACATTTTCAGGCTGAGACTTTGCTGAATTTCTTTATCAATTCCAGGAGTCTCTTAATGGAAACTTTGAGGTTTTCTAGATATAAGATCATATCATTAGCAAAGAGTGATAGTTTGACTTCCACTTTCCCCATTTGGATACCCTTAATTTACTTTTCTTGCCTGGTTGCTCTGGCTAGGACTTCCAGCACTGTGTTGAATAGAAGTGTTTACAGTAGGCAAACTTCTCTTGTTCCAGTTCTGAGTGGGAGTGCTTTCAACTTTTCTCCATTTAGTATGATATTGGCTGTGCATTTGTCATATATGGCTTTCATAAGTTTGAGGTATGTTACAGCTATGCCTATTTTTTAAGAGTTCTTATCATAAAAGAGTGCTGAATTTTGTCAAATGCTTTTTCTGTGTATATTGAGATGATCATATGATCTTTGTTTTTGCTTTTGTTTTTTTATGTGGTGAATCATATTTATGGATTTACATATGTTACATCATTCTTCCATTCCTGGGATAAAGCCCACTTGTTCATGGTGGATTTTTTATTTATTTATTTTATCTTATTTTATTTTTGATGTGCTACTGAGTTTAGTTTGCTGGGATTGAGAACTTTGCCACTATATTCATGGGGGATATTGGTCTACAGTTTTCTCTTTTTGTTGTGTCCTTTCCTGGCTTTGGTAACAAGGAGATACTGGCTTTGTAGAATGAGTTGAGAAGCATTCCTTCCTTCTCAGTTTTATGAAATAATTTCTGCAATATGAGTACCAATTCTTCTTTGTAAGTCTGATAAAATTCAGCTGTGAATCCATCTAGTTCTGGACTTTTTGTGGTTGGAAGAGTTTTTATTGCTGCTTCAATCTCATTGCTTGTTATTGGTCTGTTCAGGAATTCTCTTTCTTTCTGACTGAGTCTTGGGAGGTTGTGTGTTTCCAGTAATTTGTTCAATTCCTCAACTTTTTTGAGTTTATGTGCATAGAGATTTTTATAGTATTCATAGATGATATTTTGTATTTCTGTGGTATCAGTTGTAATATCTCCTTTTTCATTTCAGATTCAGCTTATTTGGGTCTTTTCTTTTCTATTTTTGGTTAACTCGTGAGAGGTCTACCAGTTTTGTTTATCTTTTCAAAGAACCAACTCTTTGTTTCATTACTCTCCTGTATTATATTTTTGGTTTTTGTTTCATTTAGTTCTGTTCTAACCTTAGTTATTTCTTTTCTTCTGCTGGGTTTGAGATTGGCTTGTTCTTTCTTTTTATAGTTCCTTGAGATGTTTTTATGGATTGTTAATTTGTGTTCGTTCTGTCTTTTTGATGTAGGCATTTAGGGCTATGAATTTTCCCCTTAGAACTGCTTTTGCTGAATCCCAAAGACTTTGCTAACTTGTGTCCCATTTGTCATTTAGTTTGAGGAATTTTTAAATTTCAACCTTAATGTCCTCCTTGACCCCAATAATCATTTCACAGTAGCTTGTTTAATTTCCATGATTTTGTGTAGAACTGAGTATTTCTGTTGGAGTTGATTTCTAATTTTATTCCACTATGGTCTGAGAAGATATATTGCATAGTTTCTATTTTTTTGAATATGTTGAGACATATTTTGTGGCCAAAGAAGTGATCAATCTTAGTGAATGTTCCATGCGCTGATGAGAATAATGTATATTTAGTAGTTTTGGGGTAAAATGTCCTGTAAATGTCTGCTAGTCCCATTTGCTCTAGAGTTCTATTTAAGTCCAGTGTTTATTTATTTTCTTCTTGGAGGATCTGTCCAGTTCTTTCAGTAAGGTATGGAAATTACCAGCAATTATGATGTTGCTTTTATCACTTTGTTTAGATCTAATAGGGTTTGCTTTATGAATCTGGGTGAACTTGTGTCAGGTGCATAAATATTTTGGATTGTTATTTCTTCTTAAAAAATTGCTCCCTTTACCATTATATGATGACACAAATCAGTAGCATTCCTATACACCAACAACAGTCTAGCTGAAAATCAAATCAAAGACTCAGTAACTTTCAAAATAGATACAAAGAATATAAAATACCTAGGAATATATTTAACCAAGGAGGTAAAAGATCTCTACAAAAAGAGCTATGAATCACTGAGGAAGGAAATTGCAGATGAAGTAAACAAATGGAAAAATGTATCATGCTCATGGATCAGCAGAATCAACATTGTTAAAATGTCCATACTACCCAAAGTGATTTACAGATTCAATGAAATCCCCATCAAAATATCAATGCCATATTTCACAGATATAGAAAAAATAATTCTATGCTTTATTTGGAACCAGAAAAGAGCTCAAATATCCAAAGGGAACTTAAGAAAAAGGGGCAAATCTGGAGACATCACTTATTAGACTTCAAGCTATACTACAAGACTATGGTAACCAAAACACCAAAACAGCATGGTACTGGCACAAAAATAGAGACATAAACCAATGAAACAGAACAGAGAACCCAGATATAAAACCATCCACATATTGTCATCAGATCTTTGACAAAGTAGACAGCAATATACAATGGGGGAAAAATCCCTATTCAATAAATGATGCTGAGCAAATTTGATAACTACATGTAGAAGATTGAAAGAGCATCTATATCTCTCACCACTCACAAAAATTAATTCAAGATATATAATAGATTTAAATCTAAAACAGGAAACTATAAGAATTCTAGAATAAAATGTTTGAAAAACTCTTCTAGATATTGGCCTAGGAAAAGAATTTATGAAAAAGAACCAAGGGCAATCACAGCAACAACAAAAATAAATAAATGAGACTTAATTAAATTAAAAAGCTTCTGCACAGCCAAGGAAATTATCAACAAACCAAATAAACAAGCTGCAAAATGGGAGAAAATATTCACATGCTATACATCCAATAGAGAGTTAATAACCACATTCTGCAAAGAACTCAAGAAAATCAGCAAGAAAAAATCAAAGAATGCCATTAAAAATTGGGCTAAAGACATGAACAGAAGCTTCTGAAAAGAAGATATACTAATGGCCAATAAACATAAGAAAAAATGCGCATCGTCGCTAATCATGAGAGAAATCCCAGTCAAAACCACAATGAGATAGTAGGTTTCCTCAGTGAGAATGGCTTTTATCAAAAAGTCCCAAAACAATAGATGCTGGTGTGGATGTGGAGAAAAATAAGCACTTATACACTGTTTGTGGGCCTCCAAACTAGTGCAACCTCTATGGGAAGCAGTATGGAGAGTCCTCAAAAGACTAAAATAGACCTACAATTTTATCCAGCAATCCCACTACTGGGTATTTACCAGAAGGAAAAAAAGTCATTTTATCAAAAAAGACACCTGTGCTCAAATGTTTATTGCAGCACAATTCACAATTGCAAAGATGTGGAATCAACCCAAGTGTCCATCAATTCATGAGGAGATTGAAAAAATGTGGTATATGTACACCATGGAGTATACTCAGCCATAAAACAAAATGAATGAATACCTTTTGCAGCAATCTAGATGGAACTGGAGACCATCCTCCTAAGTGAAATATCACAAGAATGGAGACTCAAACATCACATATATTCACTATTAAATTGGAACTAACCATTCAGCACTCATGTGCACAGATGGAAGTAAACCTCAATGGAATCATGCAGATGGGAGGGGGGAGGATACGATGGGTGATATCATACCTAATGGGTACAATGTAAATTATCTGGGTTATGGGCACAGTTATAACTTTGACTCAAGCAGTACAAAAGCCATCCATGTAACCAAAATATTTTTACGTCTTTAATATTCACTAATAAAAGAAATTTATAAAATAAAAAAGTAAAAAGTAAAAATATAAAAATAATTCAGTGATTTAAAGCAGAGAAGAATACACTTTCAGCCTGTACAACTTCTTTAGTCTTTAATTATGTGTATGATTCTCAGATTTTCTGGAAATAATGTCTAGTTAAGGAAATGGAAAACAATTACTACAAAAATATTCTTCCATTTAAACAAATGTTAGGTAAACCTACAATTTTTGACATATTGTTTTCTCCAGGCAATTATGAAAATTGCAAAGCAGAAGGTGATTTTAGTATAATTAACAGAAAATAACTGGAATAATGAATTATACAATTCAGAGACAATTGATGGAAATTCTGCTATGGAAATTCTCAGACTAATACTTTATAATTTGTGACCAAATTCCAATATCTCAGTAAATCCCTATGTTACTTTGTTATACAGCCCTACCTAAGATAATGAAGTATAAAACTCATCTTGATGTGTCATGTGACTTTCATCCTTGTAATTCTTTGTATCCATTTTTTCTATCAGTTGAATTACATTTGGTACCATGAGCCAATATCAACCTTCCAAAAATTGTATACCACATACTCTCCTGTGGTTATCTAGTTGCTAAGCAACTAGACTCTGCTTGAGGGCAGAAGGGATCAGGGAGGATTCATTGTGAAGTTCTGTAACTTGCTGGGTTCATTAAAACAGCATCAGGGATCCTATATCTTGCTTCTTCTTAAAATTATAAATGAGGTACTTCTACGTGTATCCATATAAAATAATGGGGCTTAGAATATTTATGACAACCAAAAAATCCTTAGGAATACTGGTAGTGTCCCCTGGAGGAAGAGGTAACTTAGTTTTGTGGTATGTCTAACGTAAAGTTCGTCCTTCAGAGTAATTATATGTTGCAATTTTGTGACTGGTAGCATGTAAAGGAAAAGATACAAAAACTTTGCTTGAACATATACATATGATGGAACCAATCTCACACTGTTTTGCAATTTATTTTATACTCAGCAATAGTGTCATGAAACTTTCCACATTAGATAGGTAAGTAGCTTTAATATCTAATGATTTATTAGTTTTTCAGTGTATGAACTTGCCACAATTTATCCTAAAATCCCCTATTTTCCAATACTACCAGCATTGCTGCAATGATCCTGTATACTTATTTTTGTTGTTATGATAATTCGAAATTATCAAATTGATTGTTCTGTATCATTGTGTATTGTAGATTATCCACATGTAATGGTTATTTTGGTTCTTCAAAACTCACGCTTGCTTTCTTTTTATTACTCTTTACTAATGTTGGCATGTTCATCTTATTCCTGACTTCAATGGGCATGGCTTTTATATTTTACTTTTTAAAACAATTTTGGCATTTAATTTCTGGGAAAATATCTTCATAAGGCATAAGAAGTTTCTTTTTATTCCTTATGTACATATTTTTTTAAATCCAAGAGTTATATATACAAATATGATCATATATATTTTTATTTCCCCTTCCTTTATAGGAGTAGCTTCATTTATTTTGTTTATAATTAATTTGACTTTAAGTAATAGAAACATGACTAGCAATGGCTTAAGCAAAAAAAGTTCATTTTTCTCATACCTTTTGTTTTTGCAATGAAAGGATCTTACACAAACACACACGTGCACACACACACACAGAAATACACATGCACACAATATCCATGTTTTATCTGCTAGTCTGTTTCAATTTGTTAAACTGAAAGTTGGAAATCTTTTGTAGGTTTTCTTTTTCACCCTCCACATCCAAATTCCAATTCTGATATCTCTTGAATCTGTCCCCTTTTCTGTATTCTAAATAATTTCTTATAACGATACTCTGACCTAATTCACTGCTTTGTGTTTCTCTTCTAGTTTATCTTTCACAGAACTGACAACAGGATCTTTTTCATATGCTTATTAAAAGATGTTGCTCTCTTGCAAGTCCTTCAGCAGCTATCACCCTCAGGGCAGAGCTCACATTGGGTGACATGGAGGACAAGGCCCTCGGTCTTGCCACTCGCTATGTATCTGCCTAGCTTTGTCTCCCATCAATTTCCCGGATGAAACCAAGTTGCTGGCTATTCACTAGGTTGGCCACTGAGCTCGAAGCCTGTAGGACAGGCTGTGGTAACATGTTCTGAATGAATACGTGGATAAGGGAAAGACTTCTCTAGCTTGTTCATCCCTATGTTAGGTTATAGTATGATACTCCTGTTAAAATCAGAAGGAGCAGAAAGGGTCTCTTCCTGACAAACCACTTTTAAATCTCAAGTGATATCAGTAGTGACTTAAACTTCTTTAACATTGAGTTAATGCAGTTTTCAGGTAATTGCGTGAATAGCCCCATGCAATAGCAGAGAAAAAGTCAATTCTTCTTCTCATGCTAAGGACTCATTTTTACTACTAACATTTGGCCCACTAATAAGAATATACTAATGCTACTGCCTATTTACTTCCAGAAATGAAAGCTCAGTATCAACTATACCAGCCCTAAAATAGCTGTTTTGTGCACGTAGTGTCTAAAGTACCAAAGAATAACATTAAATCATTTCATCCAATGTGCAGATTTTTCCTGTTGTCTAGGGGGCACACTTTGCTGCTAATTAATTCTGACTGCCTAAAATCTTTAGAAGCAACCATGTTTTTCTTTAGTTTTTTTTTTTTTAATGGATTGTTTATAAATTATGCATTAAAAAATTCTCCATGATAAAATCCTATTTGCATTGTTTTATGGCTTGGGATTTTGGATTCTCAGAGTACAGACACTGGAACATATGCAGGTCTGTGTTTTGAAAAAAAATTTCATCCCTACTGTCAAATTCTTGGAGAGATACACTTGTCTTCTTTCTAAATGCCAGAGATGGTTGGCTTTATTGCAATAAAATATTTCTCTTGCAACTTACACATTTGTTTTATAAATATAAATCTTCATTTAGTCAATAAAATCATATACTCTCTATACATAAGCTATCTGAAATAATTTATTGTCTTTGAAGGTTTTGTGTTAAATGCATTTCAGTTTCTGCATCACTGTGTTCAAAATTCTAAATCAGAAGTTTTGAAACTAAAGCCCCAAGTGGTTAAATATGTCCAGATGGCCAGATAAACTGTGTCAACTCCTTATGGATATCATTTTTCTCTTTCTTGACTTAGTCCTCTTTCTACCTCAATAAGTAGCAATATTAGACTTGCCTATAATTTGGAGACATGTGCTAACAAAATTTAAATGGTAATTTTTCCAATGTCAGACTATTATCAAAGAAGGAAGAAACTGTACAAGGAGTGCAAGTGTTTGGAGATACATAAAACTACTTTTTGTTTTGTATTTTTCTTAGATAGTAAGATTTTTATGGACAGCAATTTATTCTCCTCTATCTTTATATAGAGGAGTGTTAGAATACAATTTAACAGTGCAAAGTACTGATTAATAAAAGAATAAAAAATGGATATGCTAAAAGATAATGCTGAAGAAATTAAAAACAAAAATTGCATAAGGTAAAAATGGGCAAATGTCTTGAACACTTAGGAGGAAACCATGGAAGAAGACCTTAGAAAATTATGATTGTAAATAGTTTGCAATAATTAATAATGACGGTCTTTGTAATAAGGAAAAAATATCAGGTAGACAATTTTCTACAAATAAGATGAAAATATTCATGAGGGTATTGGGTCCTTGTCAAATAATATCTTAAGTGGGAAAATTTAGATAACATGTGTGTTAGCACACATTTTTTGGTTTTCTCTAGCATTCTTGAGGAATAATAATATGTTTCCTTTCTAAGGTTTCCCATCATTTCAACTTTTAGTTTTTCTACTATAAGATTTGATAATAGATTAATCATTTTTTTCATGTCTTCTTGTTTTTGTAGAATTGTGTTCTAATTTCTTATGATAAGATCCACCTTTCCACTTTAGTTCAGGAATTCACAGAAAAATCAATTTAATATTTTTTACACAAGGTTGTATGGTCTTATTTACAAACCATTACTATTCTGGTGTTCCAAAATATATCATTTTATTCAATTATTTTGGATTTATAAGGCTTTATCAAGACCTAGCTGACATAGAGATTTACGTACCTTTATACCAAAGATAAACTATATGTTTCCTTTGCTTTTTTTCATAATTTACTTAAAACATGCAAAAAATTTCCTGTCATCTTACTGTTTTGTTTTTGTTTTTGTTTTTTTTCCCCCAAGAACGACCCACGTTTCTCAGGAGGCCAATTAACCAGGTGGTGCTGGAGGAGGAAGTTGTAGAATTTCGTTGTCAGGTCCAGGGAGATCCTCAACCAACTGTGAGGTGGAAAAAGGATGATGCAGACTTGCCAAGAGGAAGGTAAGAACATCATATGGATGGAAAATTGTTTGATAACCAATGAATAATTACAAAAGAAAGACAGCCACAATTCCACCACCAAACACTCCTACACCTTGGGGTATTATTTTCATACATGTGAAATTTACATACTCAAGCCACATATCTACTGTTTGGATTTTAAAGTCCTCAGGCTTTTGATGTCACTCTTTCAGTGAATATTCAGATTAATGCCTGATTCTTCACTTCATCCAGATACCACAGATTCCTGAGGTGCTTTCTTTCTCATGGCCCCTTTGAGGGATGCCATTTTGTTCCTGCTTGACCACTTGCCCTGTCGCCACAAAGCTTCACCTCACTTTGGGTACCATTTGCCTTCCTATATTGTCAAAAGCATCACTAAGAAAAGGCTGCTGAGCATAGCTGACATTAAGATCTGGAGTACAGGAAAGATCTCTGAGCCCAACACTGAAAAGGCAGCAAGTAGTTGACTTTACTGTCCACACAAGGGATTTGTCACACGGGGAACTCCTGTCACTTTTTTCCTTGCTATATGTCTTTATGGAGACCTTCTCTTCTATCCCTTTCCTATTTTTCTCATCACAAGACCCTAAAACCCAGTCTCTCAACACCTTTACAGTACCCATAAATGCTTGTCATTTTTTATAAAAATAATTTAAACATTTTTGTTGTCTAAATTTTTGTGTCTAAGACCTTGACCTTTAAGATCAAACACATCATTTGAGTGTTTTTTTTTTTTTTTAATACAATGAGTAATTCTATCTTTAAGATTTGTTTTGCCTTCCTCCTCATCCTACCGGCTGAAACCATAGCCTTTATACTCACTCTAATCATTGTCTATATAAAATTGCACCTCCTCCTTTTTTTCAAATTTTACTTTAAAAAAAAAATAGGTTTTACTTAACTGATTGAAATTAAGCATGCTTCCACAGAGGCCATATACCTTTTGTGTGTTTCACCACTATCATTTCTTTCCTGAATTTATACATTCACTTCAAAATCTCAATTTTATATATCCCTAAGTCTGTGATACTATACTTTCTTTCCAAAGTCATGTCATCAACAGTACTGACTTCAAATGAACCAAACATTTTAAATAGTCAGTGAGAAATTCTTTATACTCTATAGGAATAAAACAAGGGAACATTTTAATTCAGTTAGTTTTTCAGCCTACATAATAGGGAAAGTCATTTCTGTGCTTCCTTCATCATTTTAATGCCAGACATCTATTTGAGTTTGTGGATGTGATTTTCGTTATGCCATTTTAGCAGAGAATCAGGTTAAATAGCAAGGAGAGTTTACAGAATTAAGTTGTTGATGTCCATCCTCTATGTATAGTCAATAACTTTCTTCAAATTTAAGAGCACATGATAGATGATTTTTAAATGTTAATGTAAGAATAGGGAAATAGTTATATTTTAAAATTTACCCTAGTGTAGATTAAGGTTGATTTTCAGTTACTGGAAATATATATCTGTGTCCATGTAAAAGAATACCTTTAATTATGTAATAATTTGAAATTTATGGGAAAGTTACTACAAAGAATTCTGGTATACCCTACACCCAGTTTTCCTTACTGCTAACATTTTACATGACAATGAAACATTTGTCACACCTAATGAACACATGTTAATATATAGCAATTAACTAAAGTTATTTTGATTTCACCAGTTTTTCATAAATGTCTTTTTTCTGCTCCAAGATCCAATCCAGGGTCTTTATTTAGTTAGGTATGGTAGGCTATTCGCTATTGCCTTTTGTTGTCATGTCACCCCAGTCTTTGATCTGAGACAGGTTCTTAGTGTTTTCTAGTTTTCATGACCTTAACCATCTTGCAGAGAAGCACTGGCTACGTATGCCCTAGAATGGCCCCCACACTTGGATTGGTCTAGTGTTTCCTCATATTAGACTGAGGTTATGGGTTTTCCAAAGGAATGTCACAGAGCTGAAGTGTTCTCATCGCATTGTATTGGCAGTACACCCTATCCACATAACAGCACTAGTGACCCTGTCAATTTTAAAACATTGAACAAGATCAAGTTGAAAAAGGATTGAAAAATAGAAAGTTGTAAGAGAAATCTATGTTTCTCAATTAAGGTAAAAGAAAACTTAATCAAGACTAGTTTGATTTTTCCCAGTTCACTATTGGTCTTAGGTCATAAACCAGACGACGTTAGCTGCTATCCTATTCTCCAAATCTGCCCAAATTCATTTGCCCCTATGTTAAAATAATACATGCATATCAAACAACAGTATTCAAGCTACATTTTCAGAATGTATGATATCAAGTCCTTTAAGCCAAGATTGAAATTTTGAGAAATCTCACTTCCACTGACTCCCTTTAAAACATTTTCATAGCTTCAGAGTCTTTATTCTCTTATTACTGGCTTGATACTGCTGCAGTACTTTGTGTAATCAGCTAAATGTTTTTAAAATATTAGGCAAATGGAAGTGCTGTGTAAGCTTTAAATTGTTATGTTAGAAAGGCTTAAAGTAAGGATCAGTGCAACACGGAAATTGAGGTCAGAATTTTTATCATGATAGAAGCATGCACTTTTTCTTGAATTTCCAATCTTTAAATGATATTTCAAAGAAGCTTATTCATCTCTAGATTTCTGTGTATTAGCATAAGCTTCACTTATGCATAATGAGAGGGAAAGAGACCTCTTTACTTGGTGAAGGAAAACAGTAAAGACTTTTCAGCAACCACAGACTGAATCAACAACATTGATTCTATTACATTATTTAGGTCTCAGACTACGGAGATAGCCATTGTTCTTATATAAGCAATTGGTGTGGGGGATGACATTTCTTTGGCTTAACATTTAATGAAATTTGAATAAGGTTTGTGTAGTGGTTCATGCTTAACACATTTATAGTAAAGCTTTGTAGGGCAGCTGCATAGCCTGTAATTACCATGTAAGTAATATGTGACTATTTTTCTTTTGGAGACAAGAAAATCTTTTCAATTCAAGTTTAAATTTATGAAATGCTGTGAGAGCTATTTAAACCTTCAACACAGAAGAAGATAACTGCGCCAACCTTTCAGTAACCAGAGATGAATTAAGGGAGTATTTTTTCCCTTGCCATGAAAATATTTTTTAGTAGTACTCATCTGCCTCTTTCTTTTATTTAGACTTAAACTCCTGACCTTTCTCGGTAACTACATTTAATGAAATTACAATATACTTTTGGTGAGTTGTATTAAAACGTTTTCGGACTAGATGAATGTTTCAGTAAGGTAGGAAATACAGCAAGTCTAACAATAACCTTTATGCCCAAACAGGAAAAAGTTATGTGGACATTTTTAAATGACCAAGGGATAAAATAAGAAGGATCTTTTACATTATGCATGTTACTGCCAAAGTATTAATTCCTTGCGGAAACTTCTGAAGATATTACTGTTTCACAATTGAATATTTTAGGAAAGATATTGATACTGTGCCAAGTTTTACTTTTCCCAGAGGATCTCAGTAAATATGTGTTCAAATAAATCAACACTCACTCATCTATTAGGGACAAGATTTTACACATCTCTATAAAAATAAAGTGAGTAGGGGAAACAAGAAGGAAAAAAAATTTTAAAATAGTTTATAATGATTATGATTTTTAAAATCACTTTTTTAAAAGTGTAATTTAAATTGTATAACATGCACTTTCAGGTTTACCTACATCTCTTAAGTGCCTACTGCATTTATGATGCTCATTTTAAGCAAGGTAAATGTACTGTTATCAATTCTTTATTTCTTTATTTTATATTAACAAGATTGGACAGTATGGGAAAGTATTTATATGCTGTATATATTAAAGAAAGTAAACTGACATAATGTTAGTTTCTTTCTTGGGTATTACATGTTTCTTTTGCAGGCAAACCTAGAATGATTTGCTTATTAGTACTCTTTTGATTAAGTGCCTTCAACACATCTTTTCACAAAATGTTTTATGTGGTAGATGTTGCCAGTATTTATTATAAATGAGGTGATGTTCCATCTTATGCCATGTTTCATCATAACATAAGGATGTTATATATTTTTGTTATACCCAAAACATATATGCGCTGAAGCTCTATGAAAAACATCATGTATTAACATAAAGAAACACCATATAATATATTTGCAACCAAAGAAATAGAAAAATTGAAATATGTCAACACTTCAATATTCTGTTCAATCTAACATTAAAGAGAATTTTTAAAAACCCTCTCAAAATTTGGATAAGAAGTAGTGTGATTAATTTAATTGTGATTTCTTATCTGGACATGTCAGAAGAGTTTATATTTCAGCTAATTATTAGAAGCTTTTAAAGAACTGTAAACAGCAGATTTCATATCTTTCATCAATCACATAATTTTTAGCATATTGCCGCTAGTTAGCTGCATGATCTTTTTTATTCCATTTTTACTTATTTTCTAAACTAACTCTAAAGTGACACTAACTTCATCTATAAGGACCTACAGTAGAGAAAGGAATGTTCATAATAGCTTGTCAGAGGAAAAAAGAAATAAAATATGCCATTTACATTCTTGTATATGCCTGCAAATTCTAAATGCAGTTGATGGCTTGCACATAGTGGATATAATTCATGAATATTTCATAAAAATAGAAAAGGGACTAGAGAATAAGAGTTTCATGATATATAGAGCAAAATTCTATCAATTTTCCTGAACTCACTGACAAATTCCTTTTTCTAAATTGAAATCTATTTTAAGAGAGAATTTTTAGTTCCGTGAAATGTGAGATTCACATAAATACATGATTATTTAAGAAGAGGAACTGAATAGAACTACTTATAATTCCTTTTTTTTTTTTTTGGTGGCATTTTTACACTAAGTGGCTCTTTTTGCTTAGCCCTGGAAAATGTTCTTATATTAATTGTTTGGAGGCTCCATTGTTTAGAGCATGTGCTTCTGGGATGCAGAGATCCTGAACAGGTGCTCAGCAACCCTGCTGAGGAGATCGGCCTTCTTCACATACACTGTGTGCTTCAAGGACATGTGGTAATTTGGGCTCCTGATAAATAACCATGCTGATTAGGTTGGCTAGTAAAGATTGGGCAATTAAAATGGTTTCAGTAGAAGAAGGAAAAAATAAGAACAGGAGAAAACCAATGTACATAAAACATTGTAAGTAACATCTGAAAAAACAGACTGGTCCTTAAAAGTCAGAAATATAAAGAAAAGGGTAAACAGAAATTGTGTGTTTTTTTTGTGCTATACAAATGTCTTAGCCATTTCTGTCTGAAAAAAATTAGAAACTGCATAGGCAGCTACCATGGGATCTCTTAATATAGATTACAATAGCATAAAGCATATTTAAGCTGTTGCAAGGGATTTTGGACTTTAGGCCTTATTCTGCCACTGTTTGATCATCTATGTTTAGTTATACCCCTATTTTCTGGAAATGATGTTTGATAGATTTCTTTGCCACTCATTAGGAGTGTGATTTTGAGGAAACTATTTAAACTCTTTATGTTGTACATCCTGAAAATATGGACCAGCAATGCAATAGAATAATGGTTAGTCTATGCTTTGACTCATTTGCACAGGATGAATAATTATGCCATACATTCTAACTCAAAGGGTTATTAAAAGGATATAACTATTTCAAAGCACTGTAATAGTACATTGTACAATGGATACACATAGAAAGTGCTCCAGTGTTATAAATCCACCTGATTGGCATCATATACTAGTTATACAGATAACTACAAGGAAAAAATAGTTAATGCTGAAGACTATAAAATATATAATTTTTATGTAATAATTGCACATTCTCTTTGGCCATATGATCTCCATAGAAACACATACAATATTATTATTTAATAGATATCTCTTGTGCTTTTAAATTACATAGGTTCATTTATAAATTTTGCCAGTCACTTTGCCAAGCCTGAAAATTGCCACCCAATTTTTACTTCTAGGGAGTTGCACATCCTCCAGGTATTGTTTCCTATCCTCACTGTAATCAGTTATCTGGATTGGGACCTACACATCTCAAACATTATACTATACTGTTTGTCTGCAGGTAATAAGAATAACAACATTATTATAAGAAGATTGCATAATGATGAAAACAAGTGTTTTCGGAGGACATACAATGTGTCATGTACTCCAATAAATGCTTTTTACATACACTAATTCCATTATTTTAAAGAAGAATGTTACAGCATAATATTAATCCCATTTGAGGGATATAGAAACAGAAGCTTCAAGAAGTTAGGTTTCCAAGGTCACACATTAATAAGTGTTAGGCTCAGAACTTGATTTAGAATATGTCCAACAAGAAATCTATATTTTAAACTAATGGGCACAATAATTATGTGATCATTGTTTATGGACTTGAGCCATCTACAGATTTTATATTTCAGATAAAAATTTAGATAATTATTAGTAATACTATTTTATGAATAACTACACAGATATCACTATGCTGCATTAGAGTTAAGGGTAATTTTTAGACTAATTTCATAAGCCATGCATGAAATATCTTGGTATTTTGAAAATTTAAACTTGGGAAAGTTAAAATTTAGTTTGTGAGAAACTGAAGATATAGATTTTGTTTACAAACAGGATTAATTGGCAACTTTCAGAGGGACGCCAGAATGGTACTTTTTTTTGTACACACTTTTTCTGCGTTTTCATCAAATAGGTGCTAATAGTTGCTGTTAACACAAAACTAATTGCCATCTAGGGTGGGGAATGCAAGTTGCCTGGTCCTGTGACCACACTGGCCCATCTGTTGAGAATCTCAGCTTAGGGACAATGCTGGAACTGTCATCCAATTTGGGTTCTGGCCAGTGGTCAACTAACAAGCTGGGGCACACTTGGAATATGAAATGCCTTGAAGTCAGAGATGCTCTGCTGTCCATTAACTGTCAGCTCTTGTGCTGTATGTGGGCAGAGCCAAGACCAGGTGCCAGTCTGCAGAGCAAAAAGACCTGTCTGAGTGCCACCTGTCATTGGCACGTGGGCAATGTTCAACACAGGAGGCACAGTAGGTGTGCTTCTTCCATCAAAGCGCGGTATGTTAGAGCATTCATTTAGGCTGAGGTAAGGAGTAGGGCCACATTTTATCTTATGCCAAACTGTAGGACAAGCTAAAGGCTTACCAGGAGATAGTCACCATATCATATCTAAATCACATAGGTGAATTCTAGGGCAACAACTCAAAACAATTAGAGAAGCATGGTAGTACTTTTTTTTTTTTTTTTCAGTAGGAGGGAAAAGAAAGAAACCCAGAAAACTGAAATGAATGGTCCTAAAGAAGAAAATTAAAATTACCTATGCATCTTTTTTCCTAATAATGTAGGCAAGACTGAGTTCAAGACTCTATATTTCCTACCTAATACATATTTTTTGTTTTCTAAAAAAATGTCTATAATGGTCCACCAGGAAAATTTACTATTTGATCCAGTTATTCAAGTTAACTGGCATGAATTGAGAGAGAAGGGGAAAAAGAAAACAAAGAATAATTCAAGAGACTCACTATTATAATACAATACCATGATGAGTTTGGAATATATCTTTGTTAGTATGTGAAGGAGATACAATTGCCAAAGATAAGAGACAAGAGAAGATACTTTCAAAGGATTCTAAGGGTATATACTGTTCCACCACAGTAAAGTCAATTGTTGGGGAAATCTCTTTTAGTTGTTATGTACTATTAACTTATTGGAGTTTTCTTTTAAAGGGCACATTTGGAAGTGAGAAGTTAGCACTGGGGCACAGTGTATCTTTGCCAAGAAATTAGAAGTCCCTTCTGAGAAGGTCGTTAATCATATAGATCTATGGGGTAACATAATGACAAGAACTCAGTATAGAAATTATGCTAATTATTCTTATGAGGATGATGTTACAATTACAAGAGGTACTATAATGCCTTTCAACTCATTTCATCAAATGTTTAGGCATTAGAAACCTTTATGAAGAATATCTGGTTGGATATTCTGCATCTTTGCAATTCATACAATAAATGGCACTTATAATAAAAAATATGTTTGTTGAAAACCATAAATACTCCAGCCATTAACCCACATTTTCGAACAGTTTGTCCAAATATTTACACCACATATAATAGGAAAAAAAAAACCAGTAAATTGAGCCTGTTATCTTTATCTGAGAGATTTTAAAAAGAGAGAGAAAAAAATGTTTATCCTCAATATGAACATGATTTATAGTAAGTTATATATAGTCAATTTTCTCAAAGGAAAAATAAAAATTTTCAATGTAGACTAATAAAACATTATATTTCAAAAATTATTTCAAAAATAATCGAGCACAGTCATTGAACATTTCTATGTGTTAATATTCCAGCAAATGAAAAAGATAAGTTTATCCTCAAGGATTCCAGTAGGGGGTGTGAGTTATGTATAACGTTATGAAATAAAATATATAACATAACTTTTTATAATAACTGTATAAAAACTATAATACACAAAATGCTTCAGGATTTCAGAAAATAAAAAATACTTTATTCGCTTGTAACCTTAGAGATGGGTCTGCAAGGGAAAATAGAATTTCTGTAAGTGGAGCTACAAAGGCTATTTCAAAAGAAGGGAGCAGCATGAAAAAGCTTTGGAAAGTGTAGCCCAACAATTAGTGGGTTCAATTTGCCTGGAGAACAGAAGAGTGGCACTTATGGCCACAAAGGTTAGTTGAGACTCTATTATAAAAGCCTTTAATTCCAAGCAAAGTGTTTATACAGAACACACTTTGGAATGGGGATTCACTGAAGCACATTGAATAGAAACGTATCTTTGTCTCTAGGTTTTGAAAATTGATTCTTATATTTATATGTAGGGTAGCTTGGAACAGAAAATGTTTGGAAGTAGGCATACCTGGTAAGAAGTTGTTTGAAAGGTAGTTAGGGGAATACATTGGGGGTGTTTCCTGTTTTCCTGTGAATATACAAACATGGATATTAATGCCTTTTTTTTCAATTGGAAATTGATTGTATGTCGATGTTCATTGGAAAAGAGAGGTTAAAAATAATACTGATGTTTATGACTTGAGTGATTGAAAAGTATTGTGCTTAATAAAAAGGTAAGTCAAAAGTTTCATTGTTCAGTCTAATCATTTGTAATCGCATGATAGTATTTCATGTCAATGAATCTAAGGTAGAATTGATTGTGAGATCTAAAAGTACCTTTTGTCTGAGTTAAGGAGGAAAGAAATGACCGAATCAGCTATGATATGTCATCTATGATAAGATAAGATGTTTTGTAATATGAGGTGTTAAAATATGAAAAATATGCATCTTAAAATGCATTAACTATGGGAGTAATAGCTGATGTTTACAAATGATTTACATAGAATTAACTCAATTAATCTTCACACTTTCCTCACAAAACAGACACTCTTATGATCCCTAGTTTACAAATGAAAGGTCGGAGGGGCAAATTTAAGTGGTAGAGAGAGATTTGAACCCATGTACTCCAGAACCAAAGCCCACTCTCCTAACTACTATTACAGTAATTCATTTCTAATGAAATTTATATTAAAAAATAATTTAAAAACTGTAATTTTTTGAGAACATACTGATTTTCTGCTTGGTGGTTACACAGTTTATAATTGATCTTTCCAACAGCATTTAAGTATGAATCCCATCTTTTAACAGAGGAGAAAACTGAAGCTTGGAGACAATAAAAAATATGCTTATGGTCACTGAACCCATGGTAGCAAAGCTGGATTTAAACCCTAGGTCACTATAATATTTAAAGCTTCTGTTCATGTCTCATTTTTGACCCAGAACGCCCTTCATTCTATGTGTTAGCTAACAGCTGTTGACTTTTTTATTTTTTGTGTATCTATATAACTTTCTAAGAGAAAATAGTGCTCAGCTCATCATTATTGCTATTATTTATTTCTCTATCTCCCCAGCTGCTTTTGTCATATCAATCCCAGATATTCAGATCTATGTCTGATACATGGTGTTCACCAGTTATATATTTAGTACAGTGGCTCTCATCTAGGGGCAATTTTTCTTCCCCCATTCCCTGAGGGATGTTTGGCGAAATCTGGAGACATATTTGATTGCCATATTTGAGAGAGTGGGTGCTGTTGGTATCTAGTGGGTATAAACTAAGAATGCTGCAAAGCATTTTACTATGCACAGGACAACTGTCACAGTAAAGAATAATCTGGCCCCAGTGTCACTAGTGTTGAGGTTGAGAAACTCTGAGTCAGTGGAAATGATGAATCTGAGCATTGCTCAATTAAATGTTATTTTCTATGATTTTTATTTTTGTTGCCCTAATAATAAGACAAAATAATAGAATATAATTCAAGACAACAGATTTCAATGATAATAGTCTTTTCCAGTCGCCTTAGATATGACAGTTACACCAAGTGAGCTGGAAAAGTAGTACCATTTGACATAAACATGTCATTATTCAACACAAGAAGAAAGCCCTTTGGTTCACTGATTTGAGATGAATGTATATTTTTGCACATTTTCTAGAATATATAAGGCAGGGTTTTTTCTTTATATTCCTTACTCATCAAATAGTTGCTGAATTGATGAAACTAGTGAAGAGTACCCCATGCCTTCATTTTCAAATAGATCTACCAACCCACAAGTTATGTGACACATTTAATGATCAGAAGTGCCCCTATGAGGCTGTGTTGAATTTATAAATTATTCCATAAACACATTTCAAGAGGAAGTTTCTGTTGGCAGCAGAAAAGAAGAGAGAGAGCCTTTTGAATCTTCCATATCATAGCTCAGACTAAACATCCCTCTGATAATGCAGAAGCCTCCGGTAGCTCAGCTGGTGCTCAGATTGAACACTGATGAAAGAGACATCTTGGAGTTTGTCCAGAAAAGACAGCAAGGCCACTAAGTAGACAGCACATTTAAAAATCCATTTTACCCTGAACCTGCTGTCCCTTAATGCACAGAATGGCTTCTCAAAAGAGAAGAGTGCAAGAAGAATAGGTAGGCTCTGCCTACCAAAACTTCTGGTTTGAGCTGCAAGCTCTGTGGATTCTTATGGATTTAATCCCTAAAGTCTTTTTTAAAATGAACTTAAAATTGCATATTTGTAGTCAAATACAGGACAGTGAGATATATCTAGTTTTCCAAATCCAATGATGCAATTTCTAGTCTTTTCGTATAATCAAATCTTCTTGAAAGAATTTAAGCCAGTAAAATAATTATTTCCAAATGGAACAATAATTTAACCTACCTCCACAACTTTATTTGATCCAGCATGTTCTCCTTAATTGCAACATATTTGCATTTTTTTGCTTCAAAATTTCAAATTTTTAGTTCAAAACTTATTGAAAATAATATCTGAAATAATTTAAATAGAATTTAAAAGTAAATGAATTTAGAAGGTTGAAGATTTTTTTTTAAATAATCTACTAAAGGTTGGTGAGAAAATTGTCAAAAGGATTAATGCATATTGATGGAGGACAATAATAAAAATAATAAAATATTCCTTTATGATAATTATGAACCAAAGGACAAATCCTAATAGCTCTACAATAGTTTGCATTTGATCTTATATGAATGTGGAATGAGGAAGAGCATGATTTTACAAGATACATATATATCTTGCTCTCAAAACTGAAGAGAACTTTAATATCACACCATAGTTATTCTGGTTTGGTAGGAACTAAATTGAAAGTTCCTAGAAGTTTTTACATTTATATATATATATATATATGTATACACACATACATAAATACATATATATATAAAATAAAAACTTGTAAAAACTCTATTTTTAAATCTCTAAACTTTACTATGTATCTAATTATTTATAATATATAACTTTTAAGTGTAGTAAAATTTTTAACATTTCATGTTATATTACAAAAAGCTATATATATTATATGATATATATGATATATTTTTAGAAGATTTTACAAGACATATATTTAAAAGTTCTAGATTATATAAATATAATTGAAAGCTGTGAGATTTAAAAAAATACATATATTTATAGTATTTTACAAGTTAATATATACCCATTAAATATATATGTTTAAATCTCTAAATTTTTAAGAGCTTTCAATGTAGCAAAAACCAGAATGACTATAAAGAAACATTAAAATTATCTGCAGTTTTGAGAGTAATAATGTATATCAGTGATAGGCCAGTGCAATATCTGCAGATATTCATAGTCTAATGCCAAAAAAGAAACAGTGAATATTATGTCAGTGATAAAAAAATAATTCTAATTATAAAATTAGAATATTAAGTCCCTTAATGTTAATATTTGATATTAATGAAAGACTTATCAGTAATAAAATATATGCATATTTTTATTGTATACTTATCTTTTTTTTTTTATTTCAGGAAATTATGGGGGCACAAACTTTTTGTTTACATATCATGACTTTGCCATATCCCAACCATGATTTGAGACGTGCTACTTTTTATCTTAAACTTAAATTTGTCTTAATTTTTTTTAATTGTTAGACTGCTAAAAGTCAAGCTTGAACTTCTTTATCTAGGCAACAGATGTGCATGTGTGAAGAGGATACAATAGAATTTTTCTCAACCCTCATAAATTTGTTGTTGGGACAAACTCCTGCAGCAAAAGACAGGTTAACAAGAGAAAAACAAACAAGTTTACTAATGTGTGTAATGCACATCACACAAGAGAAAAGTGACTTAAAAGTAGTGGTTTAGGAGTCTGGCTTATATATTGTCTTCAACAAAGAACATAAATTTTAGAGAAGTAACAAAACAAAGCAAAGTAGTCCTAGGCTTCCAAAGGTGGGAAAACTGTGTAAAGTCTATTCCCAGAATCTTCTGGAGCCATCTCTGATCTCTGAGCTGATAAAAGTTGTAGAGGAGAATTTACATCCTGTCTTTAAGTGGGAAAGGTGGAGAGGAGGGTAGAAAAGACCTTTTGTCTTTTGTCTTTGTAAATCCCTGTCCTGCTTTTAGGCAAACAGAGAGGGAAGGCAGAGAGCTCCCCAGCATCTCAGCTGTCTTCAGCTTAACACTCCTTCATACTCTGGGGAGGTATACCCTGCTTTTCTTCATGTGGTTTACAGGGTAAACCACAAGACAAGGACAGGTGTGAGCAAAGATGATCTCTCTGACTCATACCAACTTTGAACTATAGGTTAGGTGGTGGCTCCTGTGTCTTGTGAAAAATGATGTTAATTGTGTTAATAATGATTGGAAGGGACTGGGCACAGAGAAAATATTAGATGTGAAAACTGATGAATAGAAGTTATAACTTGAACAAACTCAGACAGTGTCAAAGTTTAGAGGACTGAAAAGGAAGTGATTTTTTTTTTTTTTTTTTTGAGACAGAGTCTCACTCTGTTGCCCAGGCTAGAGTGAGTGCCGTGGCGTCAGCCTAGCTCACAGCAACCTCAAACTCCTGAGCTCAAGCGATCCTCCTGTCTCAGCCTCTCGAGTAGCTGGGACTACAGGCATGTGCCACCATGCCCGGCTAATTTTTTTCTATATATATTTTTAGCTGTCCATATAATTTCTTTCTATTTTTTTAGTAGAGGTGGGGTCTCGCTCTTGCTCAGGCTGGTCTTGAACTCCTGAGCTCAAACGATCCGCCCACCTCGGCCTCCCAGAGTGCTAGGATTACAGGCGTGAGCCACCGTGCCCGGCCGGAAATGATTATTAATGGTCAAAATGTGCTCTGTGCTGTCCTCAGCATCTCCAACATCTCCATTGTACAGATTTGTCATTTTGTCATGAGCCATGTTTGATGCTGCTGAGGGGATGCAAGGGGATCCTCTTCCTGCAAGTATATGTCCTTCATTTATTCCCTGATTAGCAAAATGGCTGCCCAGTAGGTTCAATTCACTGTACTAAGCTCTGAGGATACAGCTATGAATAAGAGTGTTATGTCCATGCCTTTATGGAGCTTGAAATCTAGAGATGTCAGTAGATACTAAATTAATTCTGTGTCAAGATAAGCAGAAGTAGTTGGGTTAAAGAGAGAGAGAGATAGGAGGTATGGAGAGTGCTTCAGATGTGAAGACTCCCAGCATATTCAGAGATGCAAGAGAATGTTTGAATGTGAGAAAAACGATGGTACAAGATGGAACTTGATAGGTGGCCAGAGACCCATACAGGAAGGAACATATAGTCTGAGCTCAAAAGTTTGAACTTCTGGGTTCTCTAGAGAGCCAGTCAAGGGTGAATTGAAGCATTTATTAGTCTACTCTAGGTATATAAAGAAGATGGTAAATTATTATATTAATATATAATTAGGGTTTTGCCAGGCATGTACAACATTAAAGTGATGAGACAAGATATGTGAGGATATTGGCAACAACTCATTGGCCATGGTATCTAAGCAAGGTAGACAGAGTAATGATGATACAACACATTGACAGAGAGAAATGGAGGAAGAGGTTTAGCCTGTGTGCTGATAAATAGAGTGGGACACAACAAAGGTTATGGCAGGATTAGACATTTGAACTTCAGATTTCAAAGATGGAGCCTTTCCAATTGAGGACAAGGATCAGTGTCTTGCTGTTCAACAATGACCATCAGGAGATGGAGATAATAATATCACTGGAGGAGGATACATGAGTGGAATGAGGGGCAGCAATGGAAAACGCAAGATGACATTTATTGGGTATTTATTCTATGCCAGGCATAGGTCTCAATGCTCTTAAATGTATTAAGTCATTTGGTCTTTACAACAGCCCCAGAAAATAGGTCCTATTAATCATCATCTTAAGAAGGAAGAAATTCTAAAGATTCCATTTGAAAACTGGATGACATGAGATTCAATGAAATCAGGAATTGTTTTGTTTTGTTTTATTTTCATGAGAGAGGATAAGTACTTTATTCTGATGTGTCAGATACCAAGGAATTATATGGAAGGGCTGGGAATGTGCTTGTTACTTTCCTTCTTCCTCCATCCTTACACCAGAGGTCAAACCCTCATGAAAAAGCCAGATTTCCATTAAGTCATGGAGGATAAATTTCTGAGAATGATGATAAGCAAGTTTCATAAATCGGGAAACAGTTTAGAAAGCATCATTAAAAATTTTGTGGAGATGGTTACAAAAATTTGTGAGGGGTTGTATCAGAAGAGATGAAGCTCATTTCAGAGAAGGTGAAAAATAAGAGAATAAGATGACAAGAGAAGATGGAAAGTTGTGTGATGACCAAGGACACCAGGCTGTGAACTTTATGGTTGGCCATAAATGTGCCAAGAGAATGAATCTCTGGAGTCCTCTGTGTTTGTTATAGGAGTGCAAGATGGGAGAGATAGGGACACTCAGAGGACAGCCACAACCTACACTGGTTAAAACCTGGAGGGAGGTCTGGTTTGGGGTGAGCAGGATGCATTGGCCTCCCTGGAAGCCTGGCTGCAGATCGGTTTAATTGCTCACACTCCAGAGAAAGGCTCTAGTTCCATGGTGGTCAGTACCCAGGATCTCTGAAAGCAGTTCAACTTCTGTTTTTTTGGCCAACACAAATCTGTACTTCTTTAGGTCAACTATTGTTGTCCTATTGTGAATATCTTTAAAACATATTTGTTTGTTTGTTTTTGCTTAGCTTTTTAGTTTGAACATGCCTTGCTCTCTAAGCTGTAGTAAAGGGAGTCTAATATACGGGTTTTGCATTTATGGGTCAGGCTGACAAGGAAGGAGCCACTAGAGCATGAAAGTAACAAGGGTTGAATTATAGAAAGCCAAGGAGAGACTAAAATATTGTTTGGTTAATTAAGACAGGGTAAGGATGCTATCATATTTCAAGTTTCATTTTGGGTTTCTGTAGAGGATTCCAGAACAGAACAGCAAGTTCACCTGAGGGATAACCTTGCCTCTTACATATTTCCCCACAAATCTATCTCCCAGGACTTTTGTTTTCTTTCCTTTTACAATGAAAGTTAAGACAATTTTCACTTTTTTAAAAAGAATATCTGTCCCTCATACTTCTCCAAGGTGTCCTGCCCAGAAATTGCTTCCAACCTGACTTCTGAGTGAATAAGATTCACTTCACCAAAACTGTAAACATTAGCCTGCATTATAATTGTAGATAAAAATTGGAGCATGACCTAAGGTTGGCACTCCTTAGTGTGCACATTCATTTTCTACACATTATTTAGTGTAGAAAATGAATCAGTCTCCTTTTCTCGAGCAAAATAGTGGCTTATTGTGCTCATATTGGGGTCTTAGACCTCAAATGTGATTTAAGAGCTTGCCTTTAGGATACACCTTAAATATTAAAGGCTAAGAAAGTATCATGTGGAATTTAGGTTCCAAAAAGTGTTCATGTGAGTTGTAACAACAGTTTCAAGTGTTGTCTGTGAAAGAATTTTGTTTGAAAAATTATGAGTGGAGAGATTATCTTAGCAAAATTGAGCAACTTTTCCTAGTTTTGGCTGTCAAGAGTGAAAGACGCAAAAGATTTAACTTTCTCCAGGGAACTTTATGTTTTATAGACTAGTGACTAAAAGTTGTGAGTTATTAAAATGTCCTTTTTTCAGTAATTGAAAAGCATTTTCACTCAGTTCTAAGTGTATGTATCTCCATGTCCTTAACATGGTACAGTGGTACTGATTAGTTGATGGGTGTGTCTTAGTAATCAATAAACGGTTCCATAAGATTAATAAGTGATTTGCATCATTAAAATCCTTATGTTGAAAGCAAAGCAATAGACTTTGTGACATTTTCATATAAAGCTCCATAGTGAAATTTTTATTGAATTATGAACTACGGAATGCCTGTTGTTACAGGTCTTTACTTTCTGAAAGAGCCTAAAAGTTAAAGGTTGATATTCAGCTATTTCAATTGAGTGGAAGTATTTTGAAAATTGAAAACAAACATTTCAAGTTTCCTTAAAAGGAAAGAAACATTTGCTCATGTAGACTTTAAATATTTCCTGGTTCAATCCATAGTTTTTACTATTGGCCAACTTAATGATTAATAAAGTAAATGCATAATAAAATTTTAAGTGCTAATTCAAAACACTTGTGCTAGAATTGGAGCCATAATATAATGAGAAATAGTAAGTGATTTTAAAAACTAAAAATGTTGAGAAAATAAATTTCCTTCCGTGAAAAACAAAGGTGTTTTTGAGAAGAGAATTGCCATGCAGGAAGTTTTATAGAGTCCTCACATAATTCAAACAAGGTGATGAGGTACACAGGCTTGAAATGAGCATGGTGAAATTCCAGTTTGCAATAAAAATTTAAGTTTATATTTCTTCATTTTTTTCTCCTTCCAAATTCTATAGTCATTATAGACTATAGGGAGGCTTAGGAGTCCCTAAATTATCTAAATTTTATTTGTAAAAGCCAGAAAATCATGAGAAGTTCCTACCCTAGAGGCTTAAGGTGCATGAGAGTTTCAAAGCATGAGTAATGAATGAAATATGGTTATGTTATAAAATTTTGTCAGTTTTCATGGTTTGTTTGATATTTTCAAAGTAAATTTAGATTTATAGGAAAACTTTCCACTGGGTATGAGAGCAGGTTTGTTTATGAGGAAGAAATAAAATAGATTACTTTATTTAAATTTGGAAATTATTCTAGAATGTAGTACTTTGTTTCTTAAAAAGAGAATAATAATATTTTTATTTTGAAGCAATTTTAAGATTATTCATCAAAGATCACACACAAATAGAATTTTACATACAAACTGTTGCTTTTAAGTATAAAAATAAATAAATTTTGTTTTATTATTTAGCTGAACAGATGGTAATGGTTTTGACACAATTCAGTTTTCAGTTTTTTGTTGTTGTTTTTTTTTTTCCTTGGGAGAAACCCTGCAAAAACACAGAGCTTCTTTTCCCACTTTGTCACAGCTGGTTACCAATCAATCTCAATTCACGGTACAGTGATGATAGCACATGTTGTCCAGGGGCCAAATCTGATTGGGTTGCATTTTTTCAGCAATGTTTCATATCAGAAAAAATAAGGTATCTCTATGGTAGGGACTGTCGGCGCACGATTGTACAACTGTCATTAATCAAACCTGGCAACAATGGCTGCATTTATATAAGTCCAAGACTGGCAGATTTCACAATGAAAATAACCCAATTTCTATTAGAATTTCCTCATCAGTAATGTTTTTTCATCTGCTTCTTTCTTTCTTGGTGTTAATTAAAGTCAACAATAACTCCTATGTGTTGATCATAGATAATATTATGTCATGTTATGAACTAGCTGTTTTATGCCAAGGTATGCTCTAGTTACTTAAATTTTATTCTGGAGTATTTAGAGTAAGATAAAGGCAATTGGGAAAATGTAAGTACCTTTGATTGTTTAATAAGAGAATAATGTTAAAGTATGTACATAGGAACAACATTTATGAACCTCCTAGAGTTACAGTTGGTTTTAGAGTAATATTGAGAAAAATATTGAGAAATATATTGAGAAAGTTAAGTTCTGGAGTTTTTGAAACTGAACACAAAGTCACTGATACATAAATACACACTCGGCCAATGCATACACATACAGAGCAATAAACACACACAGCAAATGGAAGGGGTGTGTTGCTCTTTATTAGACAAATAAATGTACTTATAAAGCGTTCTAGTCCCTATATAACTTGAGACAGCTATCTCAGCTTTCTCTCAGCATCCTTTTCTGTAAAATTGTGTTTGGAAATAGGCATTTTGTTACATTAGTTATTGTGTAGAATCATATGTTAAACCCTGTTGTGCACTATAAAGATCTCTTTACATGTAAGAAACTATTATTTCTAACTTTTCATACCCTGTCAATATTTGCCTTCAAGGAAAAAATGAATATTTTCCCGATTATCCAATGTAATGATGTAAAACATCAATGAGATTATTATTAAACACGTATCAATTTACCCAGAAAGAAATAGAAGAAATGAAGCCACATTTATTGGACCTGTGGAAATATTTGATACCTGATTGCTTGTCAAATATGTAGCTTTAGGATGTAAATTATTGTTTCAGGGAAAACATGACCTATTAGAGAAAGCAGACTGGTAGTAGATACTTAACAGAATTTTCCCCCCCAACTATAACTGCCTCCATGTGTGGCCTTGGGAAAAGAACTTTGTCATGTTTTGCTTCAGATTGTCTAAATATGAAATTAATAATGAGCCAAATATTTACTTTCTAGGTTTTGAAGTTAGATATAATTTATATAAAATCAGTCCTTGTATTTCTTTAGCTTTGGCAGATAAGAGCTAATCTGGTCACAATTATAGGCCTATCATTTCTCTGAACTGAGACACCTTTTCCTGTGCATATTTATAAAGGTATCATAAAGAGCTTGAGTCTTCTGGGTGATGGGTACTGTCAGGGTTCAGCCTAGAGATGGGCACAGGGGTTCAGTGGTGTTGCAAGGAACAATACTTTCTCCAGTTGTATGGTGTACAGTTTATTAGGCTTGTTGTGTAGGCTGTGTGACAAAGCAGAAAAAGCTTGTACTTTGGAGTAAGATAGACCTTGACTTGAAAATCCAAGTTTGTATGTAACAATGTCAAAATTTTAAATGGCGTCAATTATTCCAATAATTTAAAAATATTACTGGGCCGACATACACACACACACACACACACGCAGACTCTCTCTCTCTCCCTCTCTTTCTCTCTCTCTCACATACATGCAACCACAGATTTATAGTAACTAAGGTAAACTTCTGTATCCAGACCATGAAGCCTGAATTCCAATAACAACACAGTCATTAAATGCTTAACTGTGATATTGACTGTTTATTATTTGAACCTATTAAAAAAATTCTGGGGAGCAGCTTCCATTTTGGTAGTATATCAGCTGCTTAATTTAATTTCCTTTTATGGATTAATAGGTCATGATTTTTAAAAATTGAATTTTTATATTGTCTCTTGGTAAAAAGCTATAATCTTTGTAATGTGGTTGATGAAGACTGTGCCAGGCGGCCTGGATTCCACTATGGTCTAAAATTTTGCTAATCATGAAGACTAGGACACTGAATAACAAAGTGCTATTTTCTAATATTAAAATTAGGACATTAGACTAGGCTCAATAATTTTTCTGTTTTTTACTATGTATCAGAATTTATGATCTGTTAGTTTTTTAGAATAAACAATTTCCATATATTTTCTTATATAATGAAATAGTCTTTTTTATAATTCTAGAGGTATTTTGTTTAAGCTTCAAATGTTCTCCTTTAATACTAATATTTTTGGATTTGCTGAATATGTCCATGTTCACTCATTCATATTCTTCTTGGGTTTCTAAAATTAAATAATGTTCTTTGAAATTATTACTTTTACACATGAAGAGTTCAATATACTTCACCTTTCCAATTTTTGTGTCTGTAATTCCTTTCTTAAGAAATAAGGAATAAGGTTGAACATAATGTCCCAATTATTGCTATACCAGTTTTTATACAAATATAAGAACGAGCTATATGGTTTTATTTCAGGTTGAATTTTACAAACCTTAATTTTATAATTTTTAGAATGGAAGAAATAGTAACTTTCCTCCTTATCTACTGGAATTGTTTCATTTATATGAAGGAGTATATTTGAGAACTCTATGCACATGTACTTTTATTGTCATTATTTTGTTTTTATAAGACATGTCACTTGATACCATCCTAACTGCTAAAATAATGAAATAATATTATTTGAAAGCATGGAACAAAACACAAAGCTGACTTTACTCTCCCTTAGTCTTCACATTTATTTCAGGCATTCTGATAGAATTATTTTACTTATTTTGGCGGAGGGAGAGAGAATATTTATTGGTTCATGTTACTAATTTACAGAGGGTAATTTATTAGTGATGATATGTAAACCAAATGTGTAGATTGCTGCTCCAGATTTGTCAACTGCTTTATTTTAACTCTATCTCCATGTAGCTAGTAGCATCTATGTATTAAATATTCCAAGTTCTTCCATCGCAGTATTATGTTGTTATCAATTTAATGTACATGTCAGAGTTAATTGCTGGTGTATAAACCTAACAACATTACAATGCTTCTTGATCTAATAGATTGATATATTTCAAATTAGTTAATCTTTTGG
This sequence comes from Eulemur rufifrons, assembly GCF_041146395.1. Lineage (NCBI taxonomy): Eukaryota > Metazoa > Chordata > Mammalia > Primates > Lemuridae > Eulemur > Eulemur rufifrons. The sequence continues at coordinate 29,893,566 of NC_090989.1, forward strand.
TTCTGCATGTAATTGTTTTATTGGTAACCATGCTATAAATGAACTAGAAATTTCAAGCATTTGTTGGTGTATTGTGATTCATTTGATAAACATTCATTAAGCACCGCCAAGATCTCAGGTGCTGTTTTGTTAAGGCCTGGGGTATGTACTTCAGCAAAAGAGAGAACCGGTTCTTGTTCTCAAGGAGCATACATGCTCTTGGAAAGGAAGACAACAAAAAACAAACAAAAGCATAGTAAACATATGTGCTTTGAAGAAAATAAAATGTATTAAAAGTAACAACAGAAACATGAAGGAGCCAGGCCAGGTGGCTCACTCCTGTAATCCCAGCACTTTGGGAGGTCAAGGCAGGAGGATTGCTTGAGGCCAGGAGTTTGAGACCAGCCTGAGCAAAATCGAGACCCCCGTCTCTACAAAGAATAGAAAAATTAGCCAAGCATGGTGGTGTGCCATGGTAGTCCAGCTACTTGGGAGGCTGAGGCAGGAGGATTGCTCAAGGTCAGGAGTTTGAGGCTGCAGTGAACTATGATCACACCCTGGTGAGAGAGCAAGGCTCTCTAACATGAAAGCAAAGAATACAAAGAAAGTAAAGTAATTCTAAAGAGTAACTGGAATGGTGGACGGAGAGTTAATTAAGTTACATTGTTTAGGCAGGGAACACATCTTTAAGGGACTGCTATTTGAGATATCCTAAAAATCAAAAAAGGTCAGCAATGGTAATGTAGGGGAAGAGCATTCCATGAATTTGCATGAGTAGTACCACGACACAGTGGCAACTGGGTGCTTATTTTGAGCAAGGAAAAGAAGAGCTCTGTGGTTGGAACAGGGTGAACATGAAGTTTTAGAGGTAGGCAAGGATCAGATTATCTAAATCTTTGAAGATCATAAAGAAATAGACTTATTCTAAGGGACAAAATACGAAGCTATTGGGTAATTCAAGAAGTGGATTGACATAATCAAATTTATGTTTGTCAATCAGTGAATTTTTAAGGTTGCTCTTAATTTTCCTTAAAACCCTTAGATTACATAATTGCTATTACAGTGGTCCCCTCTTATCTGTAGTTTTGTTTTCCGTGGTTTCAATTACTCTTGGTCAACCACAGTCCAAAAATATTACATGGAAAATTCTAGAAATAAAACATCCATAAGTTTTATATTGTGCATTATTCTGAGTAACAAGATAAAAGCTTGCACTGTCTTGCTCCATCCCACCTGGTATGTGAAACATCCCTTTCTCCAGCATGTACACACAGTGGATGCTGCCCAACTATTAGCCAGTTAGTAGTCCTCTCAATCATCAGATTGACTGTCTCATGTAGTGTATATAATGTTCAGTACTATCCGTGGTTTCAGGCATCCACTGGGGGCTTGGAATATATCCCCTGTGGATAAGGTGAGACTACTGTATATGCATATGGGTTACTATCGTTAGGAATAGTTGGCTTGAAGATGAGGTTATTCATACAAAATTCAAAATCTATCTCGCAAGAGACATGAAGAGTAGTACTATTAGTACTACTAATAAAACCTTTTGGAAGAAATGTTTTGAGTTATCATACATAGAAGACCTTCTAATAGTCAGAGATGTTCAAAGGTGGAATTGGCCATTCATCATAGGAATAACTGGAAGACTGGTTAGTTGCGAGTTGCAGGCAGGATTTAATTGTTGATGCATGGATGCAGAAGTGACATTGTAAAGCTTTCTTTCGGCCTGAAGATTCAATCGCTTTTTCAATGTATTTGATATAAATCCATAATATAAATTGCTGATAATACTTGCAGTCTTTTCTCAGGCAAAGATCCAGTGAGAAATGAGAATTTGAGAGATTCTGAGCATTCTAATAACTGAGAGTCCTCAAAGTCTGTTTTTGTTTGTTTTTAAATTACAACTCTGTATTATGGGACACAACAGGACTAGTGTATTGTAGCACTTATTTTTAATTGGAGAAATATAGGATATGGCTCTGGGAAATGTGTTAGCTGGACAAAATATCAGAGGTAGTTCTGATATAGAACTACTTAATGTGGGTGATTCTCATTACTTTCAGCTAAGAATCATTCTACTGGGCTCTAAATCCTATAAAGGCATGTATCCCCAACTTTTGATGCAGTGCTTGACATGCAAGGGATATATCCTAAGTATTTCTTGAATAAAATAATGATATCTTTATCATAATCTTCTCAAACATCACTGATCATCAAGGGGAAATTAAAATGTGACAATGCTAAATGAGCATCTACTACTTTAGATGAGCTATGCTGCACAGTATAATATGTAAGATCATTAAGCATTATTACCCCAAATCTCTTTTGACTCCAAAGCATACCTGTCTCACTGGGAATGGGCTTAGTACCTGATTGCATGTACTTTCTATAATTATAACTATTCTAACAAGAATCTCCGTATCACCAGACCATTGCCTTTGTATATAGTTTATAACCTATATCAGAAAACATGTTCTATACTTAGAAACAAATTAGCTTTACTATTTGCTTATATTGACACATCTTTGAAAGGTAATGTCTTTCTTTTTAGTTGCTAAATTTAATTCATTTTATTTCTCCTAAGTAACACTTCATTTTTTATTTTTCCTATGGGAAAAAAACTGCAATCATGGAATAGAATGATCAATTACTTGTATCACTGATCAGGGTATCTGTAACTTATAAAAACCTTAAAAAGAGATAAAATATAGTGTTTCCATTTCTATTCTTGTTTTCACCCTCCTTAAAACAATAAAAAGTCTCAGATAGTCAGATTTTATACCTATTTGGGATTCAAATATTATATATTCTGTCATTTTTAAATAAACATTTTTTTACTAAAGCAAGAGATAAATAGTGTTCACATTGTTCACATTATATTTATCCACCCTACTATTACCTACACAATAAATTTCTCTAATGTTAAGTAAAATTTTGTCAAAAGATGGAAATAAATGTTTGATGAATGTGCAACTATATTTCTATCAAAATTATGTAGTTATATGTCTTATATATCTTAAGTTAGCATTTAAAAATTAAACCATTTCCCTATAGGGAAGAGTTACCGATAGAGTAAGAAAAGTAACATGTTGAGAACGCTTGAATTCCTGTTTTTTTCTTTAGTAATAAAATGACTTTGAGCAAGTCATTTCACTTGATTGTCTGTTTCCTCATCTATAAAATGATAGTTCCTGATTCAGAATTTTTTTAAGGATGCTATGAGCAATATGTGCAATCTTTTTTTTTTTTAAATTGAAGTAACACAATTCTTTTCTTCAATGACAAATCAGAAATAACGTACAATATAGATATCCTTTATTAACTTAGAATCATGGTTTCGCATGTATACTGATCCAGAAAGGACTTTATAGACCATCATGTTTATCACCCCTCTTTAGCTTTTGAGAAAACTCAGTTACAGAGAAATGAAGAGACTCCCTGAAAGTCAAACAACAAGAACGAATAGCAAAATTGTAGTCAGTTTCAATTTTTTTTAGATGAATTGGATATGTCTACAGAATACATTGTTTTTATTCAATTTTTATATTTTATTGCCAACCATGTCGTGCAGAATATAGGCTAACTGTAGGAAAGATAATTTTTATTAGACATTAAATATCTACACAGTTACTTTTCTGAAGCCACCATCAAAATCATTTTTACCATGATTTTTATTGACAAAGTTAAGGAGAGAATATTTCTCTGTTGTTACCCTTTTATACATCTTAGCCTCGTACTTGCCCTAACCTGTAAATGTAGCCCATTAGAAAGCCCTAATAGGTAAATATGGCAAATTTTCAGTCTTGAGGTCATTCAGATTTGGTTGGCCTTTATGTTATCAGGAAAAAGATATTAATCACGTATCCAACTAATATTTCTTGAGCCCTTGGCAGATGTAATAATAATAGCTAGCCTGTATTTTGCTTTTTGTGTGCCAGTTTTAAGTACTTTATATGTGATACCGCCTTTAAAGCCTGTACCCATTCTATGAGATTGTTGTTGTTTTTAGTACTATTTTGCTAATGAGGAAATAGAGACCCAGAGAAGTTAAACATCTTGCTCATCTTTATAAACATAAAAAGAAGCTAAGTCCATGATTAAAACTCTGGCCCTTTTGCTCCTAAGCCTGTGCTCTCATCCACTTTGTTGTACAACTGGATGTTAAAAGCCCTATGATTGGGAGTATGGATATTGCAGTGAGTAAAGCAGACAGAATCTCTGCCGTCATCAAAATAGAGAACAAAACAACATGTCAGTAAGTGTAGAATTATTAGGGTAGCAATAAGTTTCAAGGAGGGAGTAATTAGATTTTTATAGTAGAGTAATGGACGGCTTCAAACAAGAGTTATAAATAAGTCTTATGACATAGTAAATAAACAGAATTTTAAGGCAAAACATGCAGACAGAAGAGTAACTATGATTAATAAAAGGGCAGAGTGTAGTTAAGTTTAGTTGGCATGATGGGTATGAAGACATTGCTTTTTGACATGCCAAGGTCTATAAAATAGAACTAGTATTAGTCTGTGTCTTAGTCTCTGATAAAATTAAGCTGTATTATTCTGTTAGCTAAAGCTAGAAGTAAAAGACTTCCAAATATGGCAATTTTAAATGCAAGCCTAAAAAGTGTGTTTTCATCTTGATAACCATAGAAAGTCACAACTAGTTTTGATAAAACAGAACCAATTGAAATAGTATTTTGGAAACATAACTGTGGTATGTATGGGGAAGAGGAACAATGTGCCCAATTAGAAACTTGCAAAAATGTGTGTTTAAAATAAAAACCATTGGTGAAAATCAAGAGAAAAAAATGAGATATGAGAAGCATGAAAAAATAGTATCTTCATTATTTTGTGTGTGAAATTGTAATTTTGTAGATGTTAAAATTTTAGAATTTTTTCTGAAAAAATCTGTTAGTTTACTCATTAATAAAATGGAAGTGAGACAACAAATGCATGTGAAAAAGCTGAGGATGTGCATTTCTCAAAATCACTCCAAGGCATGTTGATGTTTCAAGAGATAATTTTGCTAATTAAAAAAAAAATGGTTACCCCCTCTTAATTCTTTTAACCAATGTCCATTTTGTCAATTTGCCAACAAATAAGAGAAAGATTTTCTTTTCAATTATATTTCAGCTCATTTATATTCAATATACCTTAAAAAACACATTATTGAACACAGTGTGATTTATAAAATGATGGAATGTAACTCACCAAGAAACTGAAATGTATACTATTTTCCTTACTATTAATAGTTAAGAGATACCAAAGAAAGATCAAAGTGCTAATGATGCCTGCCATAATTTTGAAGTGGCAAGAGTTATACACACATGCAAAATATAGGAAACTAATAAGCAGCTAGAGATCAGATGTGAAATTAATGGTTTTATTAGCAATACTTTTAATCTAAGTAATTGTACTTTGTGGCTGATTATGGTGTATGTGTGTGAGTGTGTTTAGGTAAAATACAGTATAAAAAGAGAAAAATAAAGATAAATACGTAAGTGTTATTATCTGTAAAACCAATACTATTTAATAAAACCCGTTCATATTCTACACAGGTATGACATTAGAGATGATTACACACTGAGGATTAAAAAGGCCATGAGTACAGATGAAGGCACCTACATGTGTATTGCTGAGAATCGAGTTGGAAAAGTGGAAGCCACTGCTACGCTCACAGTCCGAGGTAAGAGACTTAAGATATCCACTATGATTGAACCAGGAGACAATTATTTGGTCAAATTAATAAGTGAACTCACCATCAAAATAATAGATTACACTCTTTTATTGTTATATTAAAATGCCTAGAGTTTGTGTCCTCTCCGTCATTAATTGAAATAAAATTATTTCCAAATTTGGGTTCCAAGTGATGATAATTTAAAAAGGATTAATTCTTATTTAGTAAACAATAGCTTATATGGTTTAAATCTAATAGTTTATGTGGCTTAAAAGCAAATCTTAAAAATAGAAAACATTTACACATTTCTTACATTTCCATTGATTTAAACTATTTACTGCTTTTAAATGTCATTAGTTGCAGAGAGACTCTGTTTTCTGTTCACCAATGTGTCACTGTTGAAGTACTGTTTGGAAGTTCTTTTTTTATGTCAGCATTCAAAAAAGCAATCTGAAAAAAAAAAACTAACAATGTTTCCAAAGGTGAAAAATGAGTACAGAGGCTCTCCAGCCTTGAGATAATCTGATTTAGAGACTGATTTGTGAAGTTCATTGGCCTTAAATAATTGAAATAGTCAGTGCCGCTCTTGTAATAACTTTCACTTTCTGGGTGTCATGCACTTTCTCAGTCATGGAATAATGTTCATTTATAGACTTACTGGAAATTGCTTATCAGTGAAAGAAAGCATTACTTAACTCTACAGTGCAATTGAATGAATTAACTAACTGTCTTCCTGGTTGAACATGTTGATCACATGAGGTAAATTACATAGTCCAAGGTACCAAGTAGTACCAAGTAGACAGTTACGCTTATTCTCATGAAATAGACATTACCCATAGCATCATCTACACTCACAGAACTTCAAGCAATGATAGGCAAACACATCTTTTCTTCCACTACTATTAATATCTGTACTTTCTCCTCTCATCCTTCATGATAAGGATATTGGCTGCATGCTTTCATCCAGGCCTCAGTTACATCTTACCTTGTGTAGTCATACCTCTGACCTTGTGCTGCTTTGCTCCCAGAAGATTTCGTAAAGTTAGGAAGAAGATTTGAAGGAATTTGAATTGCAAAAATGTGTCAGGGATTCTCAGGTTAGTCTTCCATCTGGTACAAAAAAATGCTTTTTTTTTTTTTTGCCAGATTTACGATTTGAGCTTCAAATCATACAAAACTCACTTGCTTCCAGGTAACTATTAGGAAACAGGCACTGTGGATACCTGGAAAAATATTGGTGTTTTCCATACTTCTCAATTGCTCCATTCCTATTCAACTTAATCTGTTTTTTGCTCCCCCAGACATTCTAGGGTAAACTTAGATACAAAACAAATTTAGGCAAAATTGACAAGCTAGTTGCTTAAAAACATTTTCACTCATTAATTAACAGATTATAAAGGGATAACTCATATATGGATCAAATATATATAATGATTATATAAGATCAAAATTTGATACCCCTTGTAAGCCAATGAACACTCGTTATTTAATCCTCACGCTCTGAGGTGATTTTATATATTTGTTTTTAATGAAGCAGCCCTTTGCAAAAACAATTCACTTGACTAAATTATCCCCAAAGTTTGTAGGATTTTTTTCTGAAGTAAATGGAAAAAAAATAAACAACCCACCAAGAAATGTTTCATTCAAAAAATATTTGCTGACTAAACAAATGGTGAGAAAATGTGAGGAGTTGTTTGTTTGTAGAAGCAGCAGGGTTCCTTTTATACTTGAATGCTTGGATGAATGAGACTTGAAGTGTTGTGTTTGCTTTAAGATTTTTCCCAGATAATTATTTTCAAAATTTGTTGAAAGTTTCAGGTTTAACATTTCATTTACCAAAGCATGCTCTTCGTGCATAAATGTTTGAAGCTAACTTACAAAACTAGTAGAAAGCATTGTTTGTTCTTAGTAGGATTTTTTGAAATCATCAAATCTTAAATGGTCTCTTTCCTAATCTGTATCTTGTAGATGGATTACGGTGTTTATTCTGTGTGATACGTATTTATCACTTGTCTAAGACTGAAACCTCAAAAACTGGGTTAAAGAAAAAATCTCCATAATATAATGTGGAGTAAAACATTGTTTAAAAACATTTTTTTTTAACCATTAGGAAAAGAAGTTGGGATTTCTCATGCTAGGAGATTAACGGGAAAAAAAAATACACACATTATTATCTATGGCTTATTTTTTTCTCTGCACATTTTTCTATGCACATAAATGAAATATTCAGTCTTTCTTTGGATTGTTTTATTAGAACAGGGTCAATTGACCCAAGAGGCCATGTCCATTTTCATCCATTTAATGCAGGGACACAGTTTAGTTTAATTTGCTGATTCTGAAAACATCCACCTGCTGGTGTTTTTCAGGATGAAATGTTGCTATGTAGCAAAGATAAGAAGTTTTATTATGATGTTTCTGCTAAAATTTTATCATAATATTCACATTAGCCAATTGAGGAAAAAGTAAGGGAGTTTTATTGTCAAAATCTGAAACATATCTACTCAGTTGTTTTCCATTTTAAAAATGTGGTTAAAAGGAAGACTGTAAAATGAGGCTTGGCATCAAGTGGCCCCTTTACTGACTTTGCAAATGTAAAATTAGAAAGAAGTAATGCTAGTACACAACAAACCTCCTAGCAATTGCATTCTACTCAAATAATTTATTATCTAATAGAAGTTTTTAAAATGGGTCAAAAATGATAAACAAAAACTGCATATTTATAAGCAAAATTTTCCCCCATTTTTCAATGGTTTAATTGGCTTTCCATAGAAGGATCTCAATGGAAAAACTATCTTACTTCTAGGGTAATAAAGCCTTAAATTAATAGACTAAAGTGAAATAGAAATGTAAATTATTTATTTCAAACGTGATTATTTCTCACCATGATTTCTTCTTTTTTCTCGCTTTAATATCATAGGCTCGGCCGGGCGCGGTGGCTCACGCCTGTAATCCTAGCACTCTGGGAGGCCGAGGCGGGTGGATTGCTCAAGGTCAGGAGTTCGAGACCAGCCTGAGCGAGACCCCGTCTCTACTAAAAATAGAAAGACATTATATGGACAACCAAAAATCTATATAGAAAAAATTAGCCGGGCATAGTGGCACATGCCTGTAGTCCCAGCTACTCGGGAGGCTGAGGCAGTAGGATCGCTTAAGCCGAGGAGTCTGAGGTTGCTGTGAGCTAGGCAGACGCCACGGCACTCACTCTAGCCTTGGCAACAAAGTGAGACGCTGTCTCAACAAAAAAAAAAAAAAAAAAAAAAAAAAAAAATATCATAGGCTCAAAATGCCTTTTTTTCCTAAAAGAAGCATGTTTGAAATTGAGCTTGATGTAGCAAGCTGAAAAGTGCAATCTCAAAGATGAAAAACAAAGTTCTTTTTCTGGTAGACATTGGCAAAATTAAAAGAAATTTCATCAGTTAGAATAAGGCACAACTTTATGATGTTAGTCTGTTGTCATTTTTTGGTTGTTATTCTTGTGTTCTGCCCCCCACTCCTCTGCAAAAAAAAAGAAATTCTGGTACTTTGGGTAAGATATTTCTCTTTTCCTCTTGCTACACCAAACATACCATATTCTGTAAGATACAATAGGGTTTCACTAAGCCAGAATTTTCATATTGCTGCTACAATTGCTGTTCTCTTTCTATTGTCTTAATCTTCCCCCTTTTAATTTTGAATAATATTATAAGACCATGACAGTCATATAGAGGCAACTAGATAGTATTATTTTTAGAGATTGCACAAAGCTAGTATTATGATGCACTGGTTGAATGGATGAATAAGAATAAATATATTTTCAATAGCTGTATCTATCTCACCATGCCCAGTAATCAACGCAAAACTATTCATACGTTCTAGAGTCACATTATATATGCACTAGAGCTATATGGACTGGGACATGGGTGAGACACTTTGTTGAAAAAATTCATATTTCGAATGTAAGATTTGATGAAGTTTCAAATACTACTAAACATATTTTTTCTTCATTTGGATGATGGAACTACATGTTTTATAATATTTGTCTATTGCTTTTGCTTTTATGCAAACAGTTTTATTGGTTTACTACCTAAACTGATTTTGCATTATTGTTTTAAAAGAAAGTATTATTAAGCCTACGAGTATCTCTCATCATTTCTGTGCATTAATAACAGGGGCAACCTATTACTACTGATTTTAGTGATTGAAAGTTATGGTATAATAAAAAAATGATAATTTGTTGAAGCAGCAGTTTGAAAGCCATTCTCAGGGCGAACAAGAATCAACTTGTCAGTCATTGTTTCCTGCCCTCTGCCAAAAGAAGAAAAAAGCTTAACAGTGGTTAGGGAGCTACTGAGTTGAAATCTCTAAGGATGTTCCAACCTATTTGTTATATTTTCATCCACGCTGTCCACGGATGAAAAGTGATGTGATCTTAACTTATTACTGACTGAAAAGCAGCGTCAGGGGCTTTTCTGTAGTCCTCGTAATGGTTCTGACTAACCATGCTTAAAATCCAATTGCTATTTAAATCAGACAGCGAGGCCTTCTTCTATTGACATGACATTTGCTAGTCTGTGACTTGAATAGTTATATTCATCAGGTTCTTAACTTCGGAGTAACACAAGGCCGTTCACTCAAGATCTTTGAAATAATAACTATAGTAAGTGATGATAATAAGACTTCACCTAATATATCTCTCAGATTGCTTATAGTCAATCCTGAGAGTCAAAATAATTATTATTTTTAGAATTGTATTTATAACTTTCAGTTTTATCAAGCTCAGACATCTTGTTCATACTTGAATTATGAGACTAGAAATCACTCTATTGTCCATACTTAAATGTAACATTACACATCATGCATTCTGATAATTTTCTTTTTCTTTCTTTTTTTTAATTTCTTTTTTATGTTCTCACCACACCATTGTAATGTCTACAGCTCGCCCTGTTGGTAAGTAGCCATCCTTCTATCCACTTAGCATGGCTTTGCACAGTGCTTCATAACTCATGCATAGTAAGATTTGACAGAATGAAATTTACTCACCTATGTTAAAATAATGCTTGTGAGACTGCTGTAAAAGTTGCTCCCGATTTTATCATCACTTTGATAAACTATTTTGTAATGACTTTTGCTACATAGCAATGAGTACATACCAATTTTCGTATAAAAGAATATTTGAATGATTAATGTTATAAATTGCTTACAGATAGGAGAAAAATACAATACTTTTTTCTTGTATATATTAATATAAATTGACAGTTATGTTTGATATTAGTTAACATAAAAAGTTATAAACTAAATTATGACATTCTATTACTTTATGCAATTGTTTTATTTTAAGCTACTCAGAGTCCCAAGTTTTTAGGAGAATTTTTAACTGCTGCGTATTTATTGCCTGCATGCCTATTTAAACAAAATTAAATAGAATGCTTCAAGTTAATGTAAGTAGATGCTTACCCCAAGTGGGGAAGGGAAGGTTGAGCTATGTTCTTTGGCATGAAAAGTTAGTGCTTGTGATTTTAATAGATCTCATCCTTCATTTGGCTTTGCAAAATTGAAATAAGTTAACAGTTTGCATTTGCAGAAATTTAAGTGGTAATTATTTATAAACACTGACAGATAAAATCTTTTCCAATCATTGATTTAATAATCTTTCTGCATCTCTTTCAAATTTTAGTTTAATCTACCAACAAATATGTTTAAATAAATCTTGGTAATTGTGTTACAAGTAAGTGAACAGATGGATGAATGAATGAATGTATTTAGTATTTTGCTTCTTTAATATACTGAGAGATACTTTTATTACAAAGTATATTTCAAAGACTTTATAAATTGTCCATCTAGCTTTAAGAGCTTTCTTAATATACTAGCTTGACATTTTTGACCTGTGATGTATATTGGTCCTAACTCAACATTTTTCCCCACTTTGGTTGAAATATTCATGGACTTTATTTTTATATAGTATGTTCTTACATGGTTAGCAAATACTAAATAAAACTTTGGTTTCCCACTCTGACTTTCTGATCTGTCTTTTTCTAGCAATACTCCTTCTTAATTTAATATCCCTGATCCTCAGTCACTTCTTCTAAAAAATGGAGAGAATAATACTGACTTATCAAAGCTGTTGCAGGAATAGGTTTAAGATTGATCATATACATGAAAAGTGTTTTGTGTGCCAATATTGGCTGACATATGCCTAGTTTCTGAGGCATATTACTTTATATTTTAATATTTTTGAAATATGGTTATAGCTTACAATTAATTGAAACAAACTACAGGGTTTTTTTTTCCTTGAAATTATTAAATCAAAGTGCATTTTACAACTGATGTTGCTTAAAGATTGAGGAATATGATGCTATAATTTTTAAGCCTCATTTTCTTGTATTTATAAGAATTTCTGTTAATGGTAATTTTACATGTATTTTGAATGACATCTAAAATTAAGAAGAGAATGTGAAAGAATGAGATGACATAGAAAAGACAAAGAAAGAGCTGATGGGAGGCTACATGGCCGCACTTTTAGATTTCCTTTCTCAACATCTATGAACCACATTTCAGGTACAGAGACTCACTCATTTATGTGTCAAGTAAGAAGCATTTTGTTATATATATAGTGAAATATAAGTGAAAATATTTATATATACATTATATATAACAAAATTATTAATTATATACAATAAAATATATTAAATTAAAAAATTTAGAACAATCTAACACTGTTTTGGAATTCTTGATTACTAAACAATAAAAAAACTTTGCAAATTTATTTAGAAGTCATTTTAAAATATTAAGCATCATGATGTTTGTTGGAAATATAAATGAGATGAATGATTGGATGAGAACACTTGTCAATAGAAAGGATGGAATGTGATACTCAAAATTCTGATTGGTTTAGCACTGGCAGAGATTGTGATTATAAGATAATTTTTCAAATGAACAGGAAAAATCACATTTAAATTATAGATCTTTATATATAGAAACCTTATGTCAATATACCATGTCTGCTTAATTTGTATTTCACAAGTTTCCAGAACATAGACCAATGTGTTAATAATTTCTTATAGATTTAAAACCTTTAAACATATAAAAAAAATATTGATTAAAAAATATGATGTACTCAGAGTATTGAGATGTATCTGTCACTGACAAAGCATTTCAAAAGTTATTTCCATTTTTTATTCTTGTTTGAAATGATTTCTTAAATTCCCATTGGACTGGAACTAAAGAATAGCTTCTTGACACGTTGTATTTTATTCTGGGAAAGTCTGTCATTTCATAAATCTATGTCAAATGACTTATGACAATGTTCAGAAATATAAAGAACTATACTTGAAACTTGACAACTACTATTAATTTTGGAAACTGAATGTTGGATGTGTTTTTATTCAATTACCAAAGAAGATGCCGATAATGAGGAACTTAGCCTCTTTTCTTGGCATCAACTTCTTACCTTAATTTTAATTCGGGAACTATAGGTATTTGAACTTTTATTGTATAATCAGAAGGTACAGGTCATGTAAAATATTGAAATATACATTCAAGTCATAGAAAAACTGCATTATTTTTTACATTTGTTTTACACCGTTGAAGCTTTTAACTATAGCATACAGGGTATTTTACAAAGTAGAGACCACAGAGAAAAGCAAAAAACAGCTTCTCATTTCAATATAAATTAGGTGAAGAGATATGTAACAAGTATATAAAGTTTAGAGGAAATTCATAGTGTAGTTCATGTCTAAATCTTTTGAAAGAAAATTAGAAATCCATGAAGATTCTGCAATACTTATAGATTCAGAAAACAATCACCGTATTAGCTATTGGATGAAATTTCTTGGTGGTCTGTGTGGACAACCTTATTTAGAAATTATTATAAATCCTCAAACTAGAATTTTGTCCAAATGGATGACTTTGGAGATGCAGTTGATTTAAAAGAATTTGCAACTCTATACAATTCACAGTTGGAATAAACACCTTCTGGCCTGTACTTTTGAGATGTTAGGAAAACTTGATTTAGAGGATCCCTCAGTGTGGAAAATATTACTGAAAGCACACAATTACATCCTTGCCAATGGAAGAAACTATTTTCCACATTTTACTTACTCATCCACAATGCCACCAACATCTCAAAAAGAGCCCTTTAATCCAATTTTCATATTTGCTGGTTGCCACAAAATCTAGACAAATGCCACTTTCATAATTCAAAATCCACTAGCCCTTCCTGTGGTTTTGACTTTTTGCTGTTCCAAAGGCATTCTTTATATGAAAACAATAGGGCATTCTCGAATGTAGTTGACTAGGAATGCTGAAATATTCATTTGTTTATTTGGAAAACTCATCTGATGAGGAAACTGACAGAAGAAAATGGTCTAAATAGGGATAAATATCTTGCTTCCTATACCCATCTGTCTTAGTTTTCTATTGGAAGCCTTTCCTAAGCTTAAAAATAAAAAAGAACATCTATTTTGGAGATGGGCAACACATTTTTTCTAGCAGCAACTCAAAACATGATGAGTAATTTGGAAAAGAACTGTCAAATCTACCAGCTGCCTTGCTCGTGAAGCTGCCCTGCTCCGTATTGTATCTTGTAGACCATATGTTAAATGCTGATTGCCTCCGGTATGGAAACTAAAAGCTGAGTATTTCAAGTGAAACTTGTTTAAAATATCGAAAGCAAAGTGACAATATACAACTTGAAAACTTCTAAGTGTTTTCTAATTTATTAACTCAAAAGTATGCGTCCTTTTGATAGAAGAATATAATTGCCCACACATGAATTTGTAATTGTCAAAAAATATATATGTTTTTGGCAAACTATCACATTTTTAAATTATTACTTTAAAGAAGCAGCCACATTTCTAAACAGAAATCTATAGGGACGAATTTTTTTTTAACTGTTTAAACACAAGAATTAAATATATCCTTATTTTAGAAAGTTCTGTTTTATGAGTCAAAGCAGAGTTTTGCTATAGCATGCTGTAATGCATTTTATTCCTGAGGGCACCAAGAAGTCCAAAACACGTTCGTGATTGAAAAATTCATTCAGGGCAAATTATAAATCAGACATACTTACAGAATAATGTAAAGGGTATTTTCAATGTCCTTAACCCCCCTCCCACCTTGAAATTTGGAAAGTTAAATGTACAATATATAATTTAACTTAATATTCAAAATATTCCATTCTTTTCCTATTTATCAGAAAACATATAGGTACTATGTATGAACCTTTGCATGTTGAGATGCACTTTTTGCAAAAGCTGTCCTGACGGTGTCTTGGGAGGAGACCCAGAATTTCAATTCCTACATTCCTTCTTCTTTGGACAAGTTGTTGCCCCATGACCTAAGGTGATCATCTCCCTCCTGCCGGCTCCTAATGTTTCCCATACCTGGCACCAATTAGCTATTTTATGCAGAGTCCCATTTAATTATTATTAAGCATCACATTTTTCATTGCTCCATATGTTTTGATTAAATGGTAGGTTAAAAAAGAAGGCATTCTGTTTTATTGAGTATATTCCGACAGTTTCCATAATGTGAAATGCTTATAATATCTTAGGCTAATGCTAATTTTTAAAGTGAAAAACAAGTACGGGTTATTTCTCAGGCCGAGCTGGTTTTAGCCTTGTGTGCTTGACAATATCTGTCCATTGCTTCAATAGGGAGGCTAGGTATTTAGTCGTACTTTTTTTTTTCCTCCTCAAAACTTGGTAAAAATGTTCTATTGTCTTGGTATTGGGTGGTACTGTAGTGAGGTCTGAAGCTTAGGAAGTATTTTTTCCTCTGTCTGGGATGCCCTCTGCTGTATGAATACCTGTGTGGTCTCTTCTTCCAAGTAATTTGCTGGTTTATATCATGTTAGTAATCATTCTGTATCTAATATTCCTAGGATGCAACAACCCACTTGAATCTGCAGATTCATGCTTTAATTTACTGTATTTGAACATTTTCTTCTGTTTTATCTTTGAGTATTTTTTTCTGTTTCACTTATTTTTTTTTTTCAAATACATTAGTTATATTGGCTTTCCTTTGCTTAAATTCTGTATTTATCAAGTTTTCTAGAATAATTTCAAAGTCATCATTTTTATTTCATATTGTATGATTTCTCAATGCCAATTTACCACCTCCCTCACTTTTAAAGTTACAATTATTACTTATTTCTTGTTTCTAAAATATGTTATTTCTTTAATTTTTTTTTCTGTTTTGTTCATTTCCTTGATAAGTTCTAATATAATATTTTTTATCTCCACTTGTCTTTTAGCCCTTTTACCCCTTATTGAGTTTGTTTTTTAAAGAGAGATTTTTTTGTATATAATTTTATTTAGACTATGAACAAGTATTTATTTTAAAGTATTACTGTGTTTGGGGAGTAATTTTTAGAAAATATAGCTTCTTTAACTTTCTTTGATTAATTGATTATGTTTCTTTTCTTTCATTAATTAAACTAGTAATTAGTTAATATGCAGGTTTTTAAATTTTGCTTTGCAAAGATCTTATTTTAGTCCCTATCTGGTTATTCATTATCTAGTTAACTGTGAAGGCTAGGGTTTGCATGTTTAGAGAAAGTGGAAAAAGAGTCATTCAGTAGTCCCTCCTTGGAATGTTGTCTTTAACATTTTATCAAAAAACATGATATCTTCTTCTCAGTATTCTACTAGCCCTGGTGATACACAACAACCCTTTCTATGTTATGAACTATCTGCATTCCCGTATAAAAACTACCTCCTTATCTTGCTCCATACTCTCTACTTCATAATGAAGATGGTTTTCAGGCATATTAGTTTCCTATTACTATACAAAAATTACCACAAATTGAGGAATTTAAAACAACAGCCATTTATTAGGTCAAGCTCAACTGGGTTTTCTGCTTAGGGTTTCACAGACCAAAATCAAGGTATAGACCAGGCTAAGCTCTTTTCTGGAAATTCTCCAGAAGAAGTTACTTCAAAGTTCTCTGAAGTGTTTGACAGAATGAAGTTCTTGTGGTTGTGGGACTGAAGTTCTCATTTCCTTGGCTGCTAGCCAGAATGCCTCACAGTTTTTAGAGTCCACTCCCCAGCCTTCACACATGGCCACCACAATCTTCAAAGCCAGTGACAGTGCCTTGAGTCATTCAGGTGTGTTGCTTTGCATCTCTCTGAGATCTCCTTCTGATATCAGCTAGAGAAGATTTCCCGATGTAAAGATCTTGTGTGATGAAATCAGGTCCAGCTGATTAATCTATCTGTCTTAAGGTCACCTGACAAGTAACTATAATTATATCTTCAAAATCCCTTTTATAACCTAACAAAATCATGGGAGTAACTCCAGGAAGTGAAAGTCATAGGAACCACCTTAGAATTCTGCCAACCAAAGTAGGCTTGACTTTTTTCTTTTTTTCAGTACTTCTTTCTCTGCTTTCTGAATTTTAGCTGGTTTTCTGCAAAGTCATGTCTCATATTTCCCAAGTATCAGTCTTGATGCTAGTTTTCCTTCTTCTCATAAAAGGATCATAGCATGGGCTTTCACTATGCTGATGGATAATTTTTATGAAATTGGCATTGATAGAGGATTAAGGCTATATTTGGCAGGGGTACTTCATAATTTGTGGTTTGTAGCTATGACAGTTTTTCCATATTATTCATCCTTTTGTATTCAATGAAGGAAAGGTAAATAATAAGCCTTTACTCCATGATGTTAACCTGCATGTCAAAAAGTTTGAATCTCATTAATTTTGGAGTCTATTTCAATATGAATAAAATAAATACTACCCAATTTAACTTAGTACTTAGAATTAAAGTACTGTAAATATTAAATATCAGAATAAGGTAAATATTCTGTCTTGAAATAGTTTTATAAGATTAGTATTAAGACATTTTGCTGTTGATGGCCAGAATAAATCACATTAACATTTGAGCCACACCTTCTAAGAAAGTCCAAACTTTCATTTTTATAAATTACAGCCATTTGTAGACAGAAAGAGATGTCATAATATGTATGCCATAAAATATATATTATGATATGCATTACATCTAAATAGTATATGCATGGTATTTGAATTACTACACTAATTATTTAAACATACTAAATGTTACTCAAGGGAATAGCACATAATTAGATTCATTAAAATATATAAGCTAGCAAATTAAATTAAATTTTGCATTAAATATATCTGAATGCTCTTTAAAATCTCTCTTACGGCAAGGATTGTTTTCCAGATTTATTATTTTCTTCTGCCCTAGAAAACTATTAGCTCTTTGTTACTAAATACATTGTTGTATTTATCTTTTTGCTGCCTCTTCTTCTAGCATAACACTTACATGTGCTATGGGCACACAAATGTTGGTGCAATTAATTGGTACACACATAGGCATACATAGGTAATACTTGCCTAGAAAATGTTTATGCAAGCAGCTTTAAATAGTGCTATAAAAAGATTAAGCAACATTAATGGTAACAGGCCAATCACATATTCCCCATTCTGCTAGTAGGAGATAAAATACAACAAAAAGAAGGCACTAATGAGTTAGGATGGTGACTTACTAAGCGTGTAATTAATGTTATTAAGAAACATTGCAGTTGCATATTAAAATTCCGTTAACTAAGCAACCCTTCAGCATCAGTACATTTGTTCCTTGGTTGCAAGTTTTTTCTTTCTTTCTTTCTTTCTTTTTTTTTTTTTTTTCTGATTGGCATCTTCATGCAATCTTTCTCTAAAAAATGAGATAATGGGATGTGATCAGCCTTGGTGGTTTAGCTAGAGTGCTGACTTGACAGTTCTGGCAAGTTGACAGGTTAAGTGAGTGAAAATGGATGTCTTGTCTCACCATATACTTGAAGAGCCACTTTTAAGCTATAGTTTTCCCTTCCTAACTCCCACACTTACAACCCCGTCTCCTCCAGATATGAAAAGTATAGTTTTCCAAATTTAGGAATTTAGGACCTTGAAAGGAGTTTTTTATCACTCTAAACTATTCTCCCTTTGCTGGTCAAAAATGAGATCATTTCTTTAGGAATAATGTAGATATCCCCTTATTTAATAATTACTTAGCTTTTAAGTTAATAGTGTATCCCTCACAAATTAAGTCCTCTAAAGTAAATAAAATTTTATTGTTTTATTCTCACTAATTTTAGCAAGGAAGGCAAGTAGAAAAGCAAAGCTACCTACTGGTAAAGGACAGAATCATATGGGAAATGAGATCTAGAAGCTCAGAATTTGTTTAAAATTCTGAAAGATTTTTCTAGGGAGCTCTCAATTTATAACCATGTATAATCAAGATTTCTATGAAACTTGCAGGTGGAATCTCATAATGATTTCTTCTAGTTACATGATTTCTTGTATTTACATATAATTGAAAGGAAATCTATTTTAGTAATCTGAAATGCAATAAAGTTTAAAATTGTCTGTAAACATGTCCAACTTAGTTGAATTATGAGTAAACTATTATATTTATTGCAATGTAGAAATATTTAATACCATTACTGAATTAGAGTGGTCTTGCTAAAGGCATAAAGACCATTTACATGAAAAAAGACATAATTCCACCAACATAATCCTTCAGTTTAACAAACCCACTAAAGGAGCAGACCCACCTAGATTGCCAAAGGCAAGAAGGAAACTTGGTATTGGAGCAGTCTGGGAAACTCACCTCTCTAACATTATGCCTGTGTGTTTTTCCCTGTCAGGAACAACCTCCCACCCTTTCTTCCTTACCAACTTAATCTAAAGTAACAAATCAAATTCTCTTTCTCTCTTTGTCTCTCTCCCTCACCCTCCCTTCCCTCTCTTCCTTTTTCTCTCTCTCTTCTCCCTCTTTCTCTCTTTCCCTTCCCTTCCCTTTTCTCCCACTTACCTTCTCTTTCTCTCTCTCTACTTCTTCTTCCTTTCTCTATCTTTGATTTCTCTGTCAAAGGTTTTATAAGTTACTCTTGTTTTGCTTGTATTACAATACTCATTATGTTCGTCATATTGTTACATTCTTGATTGTTTCCATGTAGATCAACTCTGGTAGGAGGTGAGTTCCAGAGGAAAGAGATATTAGTATCCTCATACCCTGAAGCAAAATAAAACAACTAATTTTTTAATTGAATTATGTTATGAATTAAAATGTTAAGCAACATCTGAATTCATTTCAGGCACAAGTGTATTACTGTGGTGTTTTCCAGTAATGTGTTGTCTCTGTAAACAAAAACAAAAACAAAAATGTTTAGGCACTGACCCAAGTACAAAATGGTTATGTGTTTATAGCTGTTTATTATAACACTGTTTTTATATGCTTGCTTATGAGATCAAAAACTGCAAGATATCTTCAACCAAATGAATTCATTTTTTTAAAGGCATTCATTCCATTGTAAATTATCATAGAATTATTTCATCTTGTTATTTACATTGTTCCATTTCAGGGAAGAGCATAATATGTGTGACTATAAATGAAAGAAAATCGGTTGAACCACTGTTGCAAAACATGCATACTTTGTTGGGTGTGTGTCAACTTACCCATCCATTCTATATCTTTGACCTTCCTTTGAATTGCTTTTGTTACTGTACTTGGCAATTTGGGGTGCTTCTATTATTTTATAGTCACATTATATAGTAATTGGCTAACTGCATTGCCTATTTTAGTTACCAAGGTTTGAATAGTTGAGAGCTATTTTGTAAGTTTCAGATATTATAAAAACCCTCCAAAATTAGTCTTCCTATGATCAACAAATTCCATTAAGTGGTTTAAAAATGTAGAGAGTAATAGCTACATAAGAGCAACATGCCTTTACTCATACAAGGAATGGATACAAATTGTATGTACATGTGAGACCTCTCGTGAGTCACATATGAAGTCTAAATAGATGAAGAATCTAAAGATTGATTCAAAATTATGTTCTTTTTGACTTTACTTTTTCATATTTATGAGAGCAGTAACCATTTAGGACTTTTCCTTGTTGATTTAAACATTAAAGCATATTAATATATGCATATATATAATTATTGAAAGAAAAGGTATAGATATTTATATTTTACTATGGAATAAGTATATTTAGTATTAGCTACAAATAAGTTATTGTCTGGGAAAGAAAACATATCACTGATCTAGAATATTTATTGTCATGAACTCAATAATAAAAACAGTTATTTGGAAAGGTAGATTGGTTCAGTTTCCTTCAAACCATTATCTGATTAACTGAAAATGTGTCATGAAATTTAGCAATTTGATCATTTATATTCTTTGTAAATAGTGACAGATGAGTAAAATGTGATTAAATGGTCTTTATAAAAGTTATCATTTTAAATCCTATATGCCTAATTTATATTTTCATTACAAATACATTGCTTCCTCTGAGATGAATTATGTGTTAATAAGCTTCAAATCAATTATTTTATGACATTATATATGCCTTTCCAATATTATTAACAGAAATTCTTTTGAAATCAAGTGAACTATTAAATAGTAACAATTAAATAGAATTAAATAAGTTGAGGAAACAAGCATTCATCAATTAGAAGGCACATGTTCTGCTTTTAAATTGAGTAAACATTCAGTTCTTACTCTTGGTCTATATTGCATTGTAAAGAAATGACTTCTCACTGTCTATTTCATGTAGTGGGGACAAGCTTATTAACTATTTTTTTTCCAGGAACATCTAGGACTGATTGTTATACAGTGTCTATATTTGTCCATAGTATTTTTTGTTACTCTGGGATGATGGCTACTCATTTATAGTCTTTGGGTCATAAATTTTTGACTTGATGAAGGAATACTCCCTATGGAAGGCATATCAGAATTGGTTGATTTTTTTTTTTTCAAAGATCATATTGTCTTTGACTTCCTCCATTCAATTTACAGTGATAGTGAGTCACTGTCACTGGTGGGAAAGTGAACATTCCTCAGATATAATGAGATGACAAAAACATTGAGTGTTTGCTTTACAGCAAGATTTTTTTTTTTTTAATTTAGTATTCAAAGGCATTCATTCAGTGTTCCTTCACTATCTGGGACTTTTCTAGGCCAAGTAAAGATAGCATTGAAATGCTACATGGTAGACAGCACCCAACACCAGTAAAAACTTGCAACTGAGCTGTGGAAGCAAGAGGCATAGGAAGAGGGAAAAATAGAGAAACAAGTCAATGTAAGCAAGGGCAAGTACCTTAAATGGGAAAGAACACAAGACAAGTACAAGGTCAGAGAGTGTTCAGGTTAATTGCAGTTGGCAAGGTGGACCAAAGGATAATAGATATCAGGATGGGTTAATCACAAGAACAAGCAAATACATATGCGAGTGATTGAAAATAGACTGGTCTGCTCAAATGCTGGAGCTAGTTTGGGGGCAAATGAATGTCAAAACAGAAAAATCTCAAGCCAGCTTATGGAAGCCAAGATGCTATACTGAGAAGAATAATTCTCAAGCATTACAATGACGAGCATTGTAGGTTTCATTACAATGCAATGAGAAGCATTGTAGGTTTTTCATTAAACAGTGACTTGAAAAAAGCATACTTAAGGAAGTTTATACTTATAGTCAGTATAGAAAGAGCAAGAATTATTCTACTTTAATAATAAAAGCCATTATTCAGGAAAAACAAAATGTTATGATTTTTAAAATCTTATAACATAAAAATTTTACTCCTCTGTTTGGTATTAGACATGATACATTTTCAATTAATGAGATAAGGGTTTGAAGGAATCCAAACCAATCTAGCAACTCAGTGTTTAAGAAGTCCAATTACGGCATTGGAATAAATCAGAAGTCAAATCTGTCCTCCAATCTAACTCTTTAACTTTAAGAAATCTGTGTACCCTTCATAAGATTCAGTTTACTGGTCTTTACATCGTAATGGTAGTAGCTAAAACATAAGACTTTTAAAATATTAAATGGGGTAATGCCTGTGGATGGTTTAACACAATCCCTGACACTTAATCAGCATTCAATTAATGTTAATTGTTGTTGTTGTAGTAAACAGTTTGTGGCTAAGTGAATCTTTAACTCAAGCAAATGATGGAAGAGAAATATCCTTATAGAATATATTAGGATTTAACAAACAAATATATTACATAGCAAAAAAATTTTCTACTTGTTTTTCAGAAAGTTCAAAATGTTTGTTATTACAGAATAAAAAGTTCATTCAGGCATAAAATTATGCTCAAAGAAAGAGAGCAGCTGAGTGTGCCTGTAACCACCCTGTCTCACATATTAATGTACCTAACTGTTGCATGACTATCTCCATGTTAATGCCTGCCATAGAAAGTCATCTTTTCCTGTTGAAACAACTCTGAACATGATGCGATTAACCTTTAGGTTCCCCCATCCCCTCATCTCAAAGCCCACCTCATGCATGGCCTGTGCTTCCTACTCATGTTCAGCCATCTGATTTCCATATCACCCACTCGCTCTCACCAGAAAGCATTAGCATAACAGAGCTGTAGCGTGACTTTGATTGAAGCCAGCTTGAGCTGAATGCAGCATCAAAGCATAATTTAGCAGAAATCAAATCTAATTTACTGTGCATTGTATTTAAATTCTCAAAACACAGTTTCAAGTAAACTGTCCCAGACCTCTAATCTTAATTGACCTTGTTATAGTTGGGTCTACTTCTTTGGAAATCATACAACCTACTTTTCTTATAGAGCTATTGTTTTTTTTTTTTTTTTTAACTTGTGTTGATTAAACACTGAATTGTGCCACTCTGCTTCATTTCATTTCTTGTTATAGCTGAAGCAATAAGGTATAATCACTTGACTGATTAAGCAAGTAGGTTATTACATCATAGTTACCAAAGATTTGTCTAATGCTTTCAGGTTTTAGGGAGAAAATAAATATGTGTTTTATAGTCTTCTTCTTAGAAACATATAAGAGAATTGCCATTTCTATAACTAATATGTTCTTCTGGAGTTTATAACTCAATCTCTTTAATTCGCATTGGGTTGAAATGTGTGTTTTGAATTGTCATCTGAGGACTTAACTGTGTTTTTTTTTTATGTTTAATGAGAGCCATTACAGAAAATTCATTTTGTATGTAGCACACTTTGTGCTATTTTGCTGTGTTGATAAAATGCCACTTCTGTCTACTCCCTCCCATTGGTGCCATCAGCCAAATATAGTCTTTTCAAACCATTTTCACTGCCACCTGGCAGAAATACTAAAACTGTGGAGAGTTAGACTAATTATTGATGTAGTTTTTCATTTAAAACCTCAAAAATAAATTCCTTCAGCTAATACCTCTTCACAGAAGATTGCAATATAGATCTTGGGCAAAGAGAGTCTACAAAAGTAAGAGTGATTGATGCAACTCGTTTTGTTGGCCCAACTTCAGGGGCTAACAGGAAATGATGTACATTTTCAGAGACTTGAATACTCTTTAAATTTTTTGCTTTGTTAAACATTTCATCATTGTTAGTGTCTTTTTTTTTAATTTAAAAAAATGAGAAGATTCCAATTTTAGCGAGATCAATGTGGCTTAACTTCTGGTGACAATAAGCTATTGGATACATTAGAAATACGATGTATTAATAATTATGAATAAAAGTACAATGTAAATAAACATCACAGGAAAAGATATTTCATAGGATGAATAACACAGATGCTAGTTGATTTTTATTGGTGGTCTTTAAAGAAATTCAGTATTGAGTAAAAGTTCAAGAAATTATTTTCTGGCCTTTTTGGATAGATTATACCATCAGTGGTAAACATTATGTTGTGGTCTTGCAGAATTTCTTTGTCCTTCAAGAGTTCTGATGAAATGTTCTCTTTAGGTGCTACTATGAATAGCAATTCTCTGCTGGATTTTCTTTCCCAACTTGCCAAGGTTTTCCAGCCGTTTGTTTTTGTCCTTTCTTCGATTATCATCTACATTGCTTCCAGAGCATTCTTTCCAAAACACGGATCTGATTATATCTTTCTCACAAAAACATCTTTGAAAAAATTCAGGACAAAATTGTAAACGCTTTACCATAGATTATCTGGCCCCACCTATATCATCTCTGTTTCCTAGATTTCTTTAATTCTCAAAATCTTTTACACTCTCCTAAAAATCCAGTTTCATGGATCTCTGCATTTTGTGATGCTTTTCTCTATCCCAAGTGACCTTACTCCTCTTCATCTTGTCAACTCTTACTTGTCCTTCAAAACACAGCTCAAGTATAGCCATCTCCTGGCATCTTTCCTCTTTTTTCCTTACTACGTGCTCTAATCTGGTTCTGTTCCACTCTTTTTCTTCCAATGCCCTCTGCATTTTTCTATTATTATTCAAAAATTGAAAACAATATTTGTTTGTTTATATATTTACTTGGAAGTCTCTGACATTAGGGCAAGAACAATTATTTTTTCAATTGGCTTCCCATTCCCTGTACCAAGCAGAATGTCTCATAGTTTGCAGTCCATCGATACATTTTGAATGAATAAATGAATAAATTATATCTTTTCAGAAAAATGGATGCATGCATGTGGTCATTTGCCAGTCTTTATTTGGGTAACTATATTTTAGCAGCTGTCTTAAAATTGTACAACCTGGATCCCAAAAGGATCTTGCAAAATTATTCCTCTACAAATAAATAGTTTTCAAAAGTTTGAAAATCAAATTCCTGGAAGTCTGTAGTTATATCTAAAGTACAGTTGATAATTCAACAGAAAGTTATAGATGATTAGATAAAATAATGTGCTTAAAACTATAAAATGTTTATATTTTATTGCTTTCATTTGCTATTTCATTTGATGATTTCAATCAACGATTTCAATCATGTGTGTTCTCAGCTATTTCATTTTAAAAATTATATGAAAAAAAGGACTGTATAGCCAGGATCCTAAGGTTTTACTAATTATATGAGTCAATTTAAATTCTTTCTCACCTAAAGCTATACAAATTAATAAGCTAAATATGTGAATTTATGAAAGACTGTTAAATAACTGATTTTGACAGAATTGGATTTTAAATTTTTGATAATGAGGTACATACTAAATTAATATTTCTCATTTAGCAAATGTCCATATTGGCATTATCTCATTTCTTTCATAGGATTTCAAAGAGGTAAAGAACTATACACTCATTCTTAACTTTTTAAGAACATATATAATATTTCAAAAATATTACAAATGTCAGAAACTAACCTTAAGACTTTTTTTTGGTACAAATACCTGGTGGTTGCACATGTATACTAAAAAATGGGCATTGCTGTGTTTTAGGAGTTTTTCCTAAGGTAATTTTGTAACATTGATTTAAAATATCATTTCCATTAGAAAACATGGAAGAAAAATCAATGTAATTGCTGATTCAGTAGAATTGTGTAGAAATAACAAGAAGATTGTAAAAAGCAAGTAATTTCCTGAAAATGCAAGGCAACATAAGCCACAATATGTTCAAATAGATTAATAAATCTGGGTATTCTACACTGTTTGAATGAATCTTCTGTTATCTAAAATTATAGAAGAAAATTTCACTTAGTAGATTTATCCCTTCTGTCCCTGGGGTATGTGTTGGATGTATTGAATTAGGAGGTAGCATATTAGAATAACAAAAAATAAGTCAATACAAATCCCAGTGAATTTATTGAAAAAAATGCTGCTACTTTTTCTATGCTAGCATTCTTATGAGGATGAATAATTGGTTGTATGTTTGAGGCTACCCTATATTTATTCCATTCTTGGACCTGCACTTACTTTGTCCTGAAAGACTGCAAGAATTCCAGGTGAAGGCCTTTACCAGATATTGGTTTTTGTTAGCATTCTGTAGGGTTCCACCATGTACTAAATATTAGAGTGGATTTTAAAATGTTTTATTGGTCTGAGTTTTCTAGCATTTGCAACTAGTTCAAGTGGAATAGAAGATTGGAAAATTCATGAAATAAATATGGTGTTTTCTCTTTAACAAAACTGAGTTGTGGTATAAAGACAATGCCCTTGTGAAAGCTTCCAGTTGTACTATCTATTGTCTTTTATTTTCCTCTCTGTCTTTATCATTACGCCTCAATATAATTTGACCTTTCTTAGTATTTTTATCCCCCATCCCTTTCTTTTCTTTTGGTGTTAGTTGTGTCTTGATCTCATTAGCTTCACCTACACCATTTTATTAATCTCCTAAGCAGACTTTGTTGACTAAGCACTCCCCTACACTATCCGTACTACATTTGTTAGAAGGTTAAAGCTTCCAAAACTTCTACTTTGCATCCATCACTCCTTAGTTTGGGCCATGGACCAATCCAACCAATGATAACCTGTATTTGCAGCCACTCCCCAGCGCTAGCATCACTGCTTGAGCTCTGCCTTTGATCATCAGGCATTAGATTCTCATAAGGAAGGTGCAACCTAGATCCCTTGCATGTGCAGTTTACAGTAGGATTTGAGCTCCTATGAGAATCGAATGCTGCCACTGATCTGACAGGAAGCGGAGCTCAGGCCGTGATGTGAGCTATGGGGAACAGCTGTAAATACAGATGAAGGTTCGCTTGCTTCCCTCCTGCTGTGGGGTCTGATTCCTAACAGGCCACAGAGCGGTACTGGTCCGTGGCCCAGGGGTTGGAGACTGCAGCCTTACACAATGCCTTGCAATTATTATATGAACAATCAGTACTAGCCAATAGATTGAATTTAGAGGAAGGAAATGGTTGAATAAGAGAGTGATTTCTTTCTATCATTATTGACACAGCAGAACCAAATTGGGAAACCATATTTTTCCTTAAAAATGTTAAAATCATAAAAAAATCTAATTTCCTTTGCAAGTATATATAGGCCACAAGATTATAATGTACAACATTTAAAATATGTCTACTAATAATTTTGCTTCTTGCCTCACATTGGTAGAATAGAATGTGTTTCTCTTTGTGTTTGGAAAAATGAAAAGGTAATTCGAAAACTGTCACCTTTCTCTGGCACTGAGCAATCTACCTAGCACCAGATTTCCTCCTTGTTATCTTTTTCTTTGTCAATGGTTGATATTTACACACTTTCTTTCCTTTTAATTTATAGCTCCTCCACAATTTGTGGTTAGGCCAAGAGATCAGATTGTTGCTCAAGGTCGAACAGTGACATTCCCCTGTGAAACTAAAGGAAATCCACAGCCAGCTGTTTTTTGGCAGAAGGAAGGCAGCCAGGTGAGTGTGAGGCTTGACTGCTTTTCTGAAATTTTTGAACTTCCCCTGTCTCTGGTGCTCTTCAAAGCTTGCCTTGCCTCTCTCATTATCAGTGTTGAATTTAGTTTATTTCTTAATAAAAACAATTAATTCTAAAGTAAGTGGGAGTCAGATATTCTAGTATGGCATTCCTTTGCTAGTGTGGATTTTAAAAATTCTGTATTGTACCTAGACTAGATACAAAGCAGTGTAACAAGATTATCTTAAAGATTCTAACCAAAACCTCAGTAGCTATTTAAAATCTCTGATGATAAAGATGATAATTTTGTTTCCTTATATTGAGTTATGTGGTAGGGTTAAGTGAGTTAGTCCATACAAAGTGCTTAGAACAGTCCTTACACATGCAAAAAATATTCTTGTTATTCATTGACTTATAATCTCACTCCAATCCTTTCCTTTAGATAGACAGCATAAATGACTTTTCTTATATTATTTTAGGTATACTTCCATTTAAGATTAAAACAAATATTTTCTCCCTTTCTTCCTTCTGGATTCATTCATAGTGAGGTTAGACAGGAAATAATACATGGTCTACTAGAAGGAACTAATACCTGCCTTGTCTTTGCTGTGTCCTTGTTTGTCCTCTCAGGGCCCTCTCTGGATAGCATGACCTCTCAGAGAATCTGCGGAAAGTTAGCTGAGTATGTTATTTTCTTGTTTAGAACTTGGTCCAAACTTGGACAAGTGCTCAGCTTCTAGATTCAGAGGCAATGAGAGAAATTTCCCACTAAAACTAGATCAAAAATTGTGTTTTTGTCTAAGAATTTATCTGTGTATTCCTAACAGACCTAGAGATATTTTTGTTCTAGACTTTCTAAAACCATCCATGACAAGGCATGTAGTTCTCAGGAAGAGATATACTGGTTGTCTTCTTCACCACCTACTATTATTTGTCCAACTTCCAAAAGAATTTCCTTTAGAATAATAGAAATCTTTATTAAAAGTTTCAGGAAATCTAAAAGCTTTGCCTGAGATGGGAAATGTTTTAAGCTACATTAAGAGAACCTGTTAATTAGAACTCATGAATGTTTATCTGGCTAGAGAGGCATTAGAAGTTCCGTTCAGCTGTCATTTCTAATTGTTGTGGGTGGGTTCCAATATATTCCTGTACCACCCCAAGCTAGCAATTTTAACAGCTCAGTGTGGATGGACAAATGGTCTTGTCTTCCTTTCCTCTTCTCCTTTTTGGAGTCATCTCCTTTGTGATATTGGAATGTAAGGGTAGTAATGGGAGCATGAGAATAGGTGACTGTCACTCCCTTATCCCACATCAAAATTGGTCCAGGTCTTAACTCCCAAATCTTGTTTATCATTCAGTAACTATAAAAAAGATTTATGCTCATTAAGTTCCTTGACTTTTGACTTAAAAATTACTTTCATATGAAATCATACCAAACTCTAAAGTGAATGTAAAGCAATGTGACATAGTTAAACACACAAATGCATACACACTACACACACACTGAAAAAGGAGAAAATTCAAAACTATTTCCTTCATATAAATTGCACAATCTTTGCAGTGCTATTTTACTTTACTGAAGCTCTCTTTCTTCATCTAAAATATGGGGAAATATATTTTACTTCACACTAGTTTTGAAGATTAAATGATTAAGTTAGTTTATATGTAAAAGTGCTTTATACATTATAAAGTCAAACAAGATGTTATGTCACTAATAGTAAATATAATGGTATTGCAAATTTTATTATTGCAAATTTATGTTTTAGATCCATGCATTGAATGAAATCCCATTATAATTTGTCTTGTTATTATTATATATAAGACTGTACCATGTTTAAATCACGTGCCCTAATATAGCTCCAAATTGAATACAAGATATTGCATAAAATGTATATTAGCCCTGTAATCCAAAAATCATATGGTATTTAAATATGCTATGTTGATTTTTAATGGTTTTGGAACAAATAATGATTAATTAGCATGCAAATATTTGTTTTCTGTTATTTGAACAAGTGGCATGTAATTCCAGAGATATTAATGATAAAGTTTATTCAAAATTTCCGGTTAAGTACTTTGATTTCATCATAATCTTATGTATGATTTTTTTTCTCTATCTATCTCCCTCCCATGGGGGGTGGGGGGGTGGGGGGAAAGAAAGACAGAGAGAGAGAGAGAGAGAGAAAGAATGAGAACAAGATAGAAGTGCTTGAGCAAATTATAAATTTTCAAACCATGAATTGGAATATTAAGAAAAATAAATTGGTCTTACTGTCTCCAGTATCCAATTTTTACAGTGATCCATGACTATCCATCAATAGAAATAGTTAAGAGCCTGGACTTAATGGTTCATATTCCTCAATATGTGCTGATAATGACAATTAGCACTAATAGGATATCCAGACACTTCAAGGCAAGAACTGTGTAGAGTTCCTGGTTTTTGCTTGTAATCCATTTTCTTTTGCCCATGTCATACAAGCAGGGAGTAAAGATGATGGGTTAACCTCCATCAAATGCCATTTTCCATGTCAACGAATCATTTAGAAGGTGGACTGATATTACATTGTAGAGGAAGTGATCCCAGAGAGAATAAAGCCCATCTGATGCATTAGTGCTATGTAAATTAGTATTCTAATGGCTAATTGTAGGAAAGTGCACACTTTGAGTTATTGTATCATTTTCAAGTGACTTTAAAATTTAAACCCTTGTCTTCTAGATGGTTTATTTTAGTAATACATTTGGATTCTACAGGATAATCAACTTGTTCTCAAATTATGTGTCATGTGCGTGAAAATGTCCAGCCTTATTTAGTAGTACAAATTTTATAAGAGGTCAATAGCATATTGAAATTATATTCCTGACATGCTAGCAAACATCACTCCTTTTAGAAGGAGTTTAATAACATGGTAATGTTTATGTAAAGTGGGCTTATAGTGTCACACTTGAATCTAATAAAGTGGACATCCATCATGTTGCAATAAAGAGAAGAGCTTCTAATTAAAGTAGGACATCATTTGCAGGATTAAAGTCATTTAGCGTAATTGAAAAGTGTTAATACCCTATTTTATCCTCTTCCATTGGTATTACTTCAAGGGTAAAAACATTTTAAGGTGAAAATGTGTCTTGTGCCTTTAATTGAATGTTATTACCTCCTGATTGCAACGTATTGAAACTGTTTAATTACAAACTTGGAAAATTAATTACTATATCAAGAAACAGATCCCAGAGGGTTATAATGTTCTTTTTTTGTAAGTAAATACAACATAAAAATTGATATGTCCTTATTTATAATCCAACTTGGAAATATACCTCAATGTGATTTATTATACACAAATGTTTTTTTCTTAATTGAACAACAGTAAAGCAACATAGTTCATCAAAATTAATGCTACTGCTTTCATATAAGAACTTTTCAAAGTTGTGATTGGGGCGTATGTATTTAATATGAGATGTAGAGTAAGCTATAATAATTTTTTAAAAGAAAATAGTATCATGACATTCTTTAAGGCAACATGCACATTTTCAGAAACATTCTACATCCCCTTTCTATTTCTAACGATTTGCTTAATCTTGCTTAGATAGCAGCATTTGTTCACAGCTCCTTCTAAAGCTGTTATGATTTTCAAAAACCTTATAGCAGAAGTAGGTTGAGTTCTCTTGAATACCCTTAAGAGAAATTCAATTGATTTATCAAGCATTCAAAATGATCAACAGCAATTATAGCTTGCATTCTTTTATACTGTAAAATTTATAAAACACATTCACAGTTAATATTACAGGCCAGATTCTCACAATGTTTTAGGAATTGAATCAGATATGATTCAATTCTGCCCATTTTACAGATGAGGAAACCATGTTTCAAAGATATTAGTACCTAACAAAAAATCAGGAGAGAATAAATGGTTGAGATAAACATCCACACTTTTTAAGAATACATATAATTGTTCCTTCAACTAGAGCATGCTGACTTCTTAGAGCATGTTATTTTCACATGATTTTGAAAAGTTTCCCAGTGAAACCCATTGTTTGCCACTTAAACATTTCTGTACCATATATTTTTAAATCTATGTTTTCTTTTTCCTATCATATTCTTATAATTGTAGTAGTTATTGTTAAAATAATCATTGTTCCAAGTGGGAAAAGAATATTGATGAGATTGTGTTTGCTTCCACAGAACCTACTTTTCCCAAACCAACCCCAGCAGCCCAACAGTAGATACTCAGTGTCACCAACCGGAGACCTCACGATTACCAACATTCAGCGTTCGGATGCGGGTTACTACATCTGCCAGGCCCTAACTGTGGCAGGAAGCATTTTAGCAAAAGCTCAACTGGAAGTTACTGATGGTGCGCTATTATTATAGATTTGTCTTATGAAAATAATGATTTTTACTTCAAGATACACATTAACCATGTGGAGTTTTCTGACTTTTTAAAATCATTTAGATAAGTGCCTATCTTCTAAGTTTGAATTTAGATTAAAGTAACATTTCTTAATAGTTTCTAATTCTCCCTGATCTAATACCACTTATTTTTCCAGAGAACAACATCAGAGGCAATTTATTTAATTCTTAAAAAATGTAATGATGGGCCTGGAGCTGTGACTCATGGCTGTAATCCTAGCACTTTGGGAGGCCAAAGCAGGAGGGTCACTCGAGGCTAGGAGTTTGAGACCAGCCTGGACAACATAGTGAGACCCCATTACTACAAAAATAGAAAAAACAGCTGATGTTGTGGCAAACACCTGTAGTCCCTACTTGGGAGGTTAAGGCAAGGGATCACTGGAGCCCAGGAGTTTGAGGTTGCAGTGAGCTATGGTGATTCCACTGTACTCTAGCTGGGGCAACAGAGTACCACCCTGTTTAAAAAATAATAATAATGATGCCTTATTTTAAAGAAATGACATCACACTTACTGTGTATACAAATGCAATCAGTATATTTTTATGTAATCTTACACTGACATGATTGCTTCTAATAGACACTAATTATTTTTCTCTAGGAGGAGGTATCACTTTTAGTATTATCAATGAAACAAGATGAGTTTTTGGTTAGCTTATCACATTAGGATATTCCTATGACTTTAATTATACCTGCACTAAGTGAAATTAATTAAATGCTTTCCAAAGTACTGATGAATGCTAAAATTATTATGTATATGTCTACATATACACTTTACATCTTAACTGAGGCATCTACATTGTGAGGAGCTTAGTTTTTGTCCTTTTTTTTTTTTTTTTCCCTGATGCTGGCTTCTGAGATGTAAGAGCTATGGTCTGCGGCCTCTCTGATTCTCTTTTTTCTCTGCTGGTGAAATTCGATGTGCTTTCATACAATTCAAATTTACATGTAGATTAAAAGGTCATTTAAAATTAATAGAAAGGCAGTATTTTTAAAAATCTGTCCATGGTGTGACCTCCTTCAGTGACATGTCAGGAATGGGAATAAATAGGACAAACACTGGCTGTGGGGACATTGAGTCGTTAATGGCTGCACCTGCTGATGCTGCAGAGATTTACTGCCATGGAACTGAAAGGAGAAGTCAGGTTCAAGGGTAGCAGTGATGAGAAATTCTCCCTTAGATGGGCAAGATCTTTGATCCTTCATATGTCCATATGTCTTTAAAAGAATAAATGATAATTATTTATCATTTTAAAGATCTTATATTTTCTTCTATCAGCAAAAATGTTCAGATACATATACTTGAAAAATAAGATATTCTGGACAAAGCCTGTTTTATTTTGTATTAATATAAAACATTCTAAGCTTAAGATATTGGCTATAATCTAGCTATTTATAGAATTTTACAAAACACTAACTCTAAAATGTTTCTAAAGGAAAATAATCGTTACTGAAAAGGCAAATAATATTTGTAAAAAACAAAAGTGATAAATTAAAACAGTCAATATGACTGAAATGGTTCATGAAACAGGTGGATATTCAGAATTATATCTGATGAAATGAAAAGGTAAATTTTGGAGAACTTACGTTAGTTGATGATATCTCACAAAACAGACATCATTCTAGCGTTTTTTCTGACATCAACATTTAAAAAGTGATAACCAAGCTTAAATTTTCTGCTAACTGACCGTTTTGTTACAATTGGCTTGAATATTAATTCCTACATTGATTTTACTTAAATAAGCAACCACAAAGCCAGATCATTTTGCAGAAACATTGAATGGAGATTATAGAGTTGTTAGTTTTGACAGTAAAGAAATCAAACTACAAGAACTAAATATTAGGTTATTAAGTATGAAATGTCCAATTTCTTTAAGTACTAAGTTTGACAGTTGATATCTCTGATATTTCACTTTGACACTTATTTTGTTTTTATTGTGATGGTACATCATCAACCTTTCAAATGCATGGTTTGATTTGTAATTATTTTTCAAATTTTTTTTAGAGCAATTTTTGTGAAACCATGGATAAGTCAAAAACCCATGTTATTTTCAAATATGAGTTCCATCTTGGAACCAATGAAGCTCAGACAGCTCAAAATATCAACAAAGTGTGGGAGAAGGATGTGACTAATGAACGCATAGTACATTGATGATTTGAGAAGTTCCATTCTGGTGATTTTAACACATTGACTGCCACAGTAGAAAAAAAAAAAATTTCATTGGGGCCATGGTGTTTTATTACATAAATAGAATAAACATTTGGAAACAAAATGATCCTTTCTAATTTAATGGAAAGCGTGATTTTTTATTGTTTTCTCTGTGTGTGTTATATGCAACTTGAAAAATAGTTCACGCAGCTCCCAAGGTAAAAGGACATGTGAGTTACATGTGCTTCATGAGGCCCCAGGCTCAAAACTAGAGTAAGCTAACTACAACTCACATGGCAGTTAATGTGTTAATCTTGAAAATGAGTCCTGAGGGTGATCTGGACCAAGATGGATAATGATGAGCTGAAAGTTGTAGTGGAAGCAAATCCAACATGAATTAGCAGCAAGGTCTGACATTACTATTCCAACAATATTGAATCTTTTAAAACAAATTGGCAAGGTGAAGAAGCTGGGTAGATGGCTACGGCATGAATTAAGTGAGCATAAGAAGAGAAATCGTCTTGAAGTTTCCCTTCTTTGTTGTCATGACATAAAGGTGAACCATTTGTAAACCATATTGTTACATGTGATGAAAATGGATTCTTTTTGACAATTTCAAGTGTTCGGCACAATGGTTGGATAAAGATGAAGTGCTGAAACACAGTCCAAAACCGAATATTCATCAAAAAAAGCTAATGATGTCTGTTTGGTGGTCCAGTACTGGTATTATCCGGTGCAGCTTCATGAAACCTGCTCAATAGATTATAGTGGATGTCTTCTGCAACCAACTGGATGAAATAATGAGTATGCTTGCAATGAAGCAGCCAAGATTAGTCAATAGAAATAGGCCAATCCTTCTGCAAGGCAACACTTGATCACCTGTTGCACAAACAATGCTATTTAAAACTACAGCAGCTGGACTTGGAAACTGTCTGTCATCCACTGAATTCATCAGACCTTGCACCAACTGACTACCACTTCTTCCAGGCTTTGGACCCCTTCTTGCAAGGAAAAATATTCAATTCTCAACAAGGTGTGGGAAATGCCCTTTGTAATTTCATGGCCACTCGTTCTCCAGGGTGCGTTGCTGCTGACATAAACAAGCTACTATTAAGATGGCACAACTGTGTCGATAGTTTAGGTGCATATTTTGATTAATTGTACTGCTTCTTGTTTGAGATATAATAAACTACACATTTGATTCAAAATCGCACCTTTCATATTTAATGACATATATACACACACATACACACATATATTGTAAATAACAGTCTCTAAATATTAAG
The DNA here is from genome assembly GCF_041146395.1 of Eulemur rufifrons. NCBI lineage: Eukaryota > Metazoa > Chordata > Mammalia > Primates > Lemuridae > Eulemur > Eulemur rufifrons. The sequence goes on from NC_090989.1 coordinate 29,929,078, forward strand.
TTGCCACATATTGCCTGATGACTTAGCTTCTATTCGTAGTTTTGATTTTTCAGATTGCTTAATGACAATATGTGAAACATTGTTTTCATTTTGAACGTATATATTGTAGTATGATGCAGGACATTTCAGAGCCAATTGCAATTCCATTGTAGAATGAAAGCATATGTTCAGAGAAACAAATGATCACAGGCATACCTTGTTTTATTGCATTTAGCTTTATTGTGCTTTGCAGATAATCGTGTTTTTTTTAAAAACTTGAAGGTTTGTGGTAACCCTGTGTCAAGGAAGTTTATCAGTGCCTTTTTTCAAAAGCATGTGATCATTTCAGGTCTCTATGTTACATTTTGGTAATCCTCACAATACTTCAAGCTATTTCATTATCATCCTATTTGTTATGGTGATCTGTAATCAGTGATTTTTAATGTTACCATTGTAATTGTTTTGGGGTGCCCCAAATCACACCCATATGAGACAGTGAATTTAATCAGTAAATGTTGTGTGTTCTGACTTCTCCACTGACTGGCCCTTCACCCATCTCTATCTCAATCTTTGGGCTTCCCTATTTCCTGAGACACAACAAGATTGAATTTAGGCCAATTCATAACCTTATGATGACCTCTAAGTGTTCAAGTGCGTCTCTCACTTTAAATCAAAAGCTAGAATTGACTAAGCTTAGCTAGGAAGGCACGTCAAAAGCTGAGATAGGCCAAAAGCTAGGCCCCTTGTGCCAAGCATTTAACCAAGTTGTGACTATAAAGGAACAGTTTTTGAAGAAAGTTAAAAGTGCTACTCCAGTGAAAACATAAATGATAAGAAAGTGAAACAGATTTAGTGATGATATGGAGAAAGTTTTAATGGTCTGGGTAGGAGATCAAGTAGTCACAACAATCCCTTAAGCCAAAGCCTCATCCAGAATATGGCGCTAACTATTTTCAATTCTATGAAGGCTGAGAGAGGTGAGGAATGTGCAGAAGAAATGTTTGAAGGTAGCAAAGGTTAAATCATAAGGTTTAAGGAAAGGAGCTGTCTTCATACATAAAAGGGTAAGGTAAGGCATTAAGGGCTGATGTACAAGCTGCAGCAATTTAGCTAGTTAATGATCTAGTTAAGATCATTGATGAGGGTGGCTGCACTAAATAACAGATTTTCAATGTAGACAAAGCAGCCTCATTTTGGAAGAAGACTCCATCTAGGACTTTCATAGCTAAAGAGAAGTCAATGCCTGGCTTCAAAGCTTCAAAAGACAGAGATGGCTCTCTTGTTAGAGGCTAATGCCTTATTAGAGGTGACTTTAAGTTGAAGTCAATGCTCATTTATCATTCTAAAAATTCTAGGGCTCTTAACAATTATGCTAAATCTACTCTGCCTGTGCTCTATAAATGGAACAACAATGCCTGAATGACAGCATAATTGTTTACAGCATGGTTTACTGAATATTTCAAGTCCACTGTTAAGACCTATTTCTCAGAAGAAAAGATTTTCAAAATATTGCTGCTCCTTGACAATGCACCTGACCACCCAAGAGATCTAATGGAGATATACAAAGAAATTAATGTTTTCATACCTGTTAACCCAACATCCATACGCAACCCATGGATCAAGGAGTAATTTTGACTTTCAAGTCTTATTATTTATGAAATACATTTTGTAAGGCTGAAGCTGCCATAGATAGTGATTCCTCTGATGAATCTGGGCAAAGTAAATTGAAAACCATCTTAAATGGATTCACCATTCTAGGTCCTATTAAGAATGTTCATGATTCATGGGAGGAGGCCAAAATATCAACATTAACAAGAGTTTGGAAGGAGTTGATTCCAACCCTCATGGATAACTTGGTAGGGTTCAAGACTTCAAAGGAGAAAATAACTACGTATGTAGTAGAAATAGGAAAAGAGCTAGAATTAGAACTGGAGCCTGGCTAAATTGTTGCATCTTACAATAAAAACTTGAATGGATGAAGAGTTGCTTCTTATGGATGAGCAAAGAGAGTGGCTTCTTGAGATGAAATGTGCTCCTGGTGAAGATGTCATGAATATTGTTGAAATGACAGTAAAACATTCAAAATATTTCATAAACTTAGTTGAAAAAACAGCAACAATGTTGAAAGAAGTTCTGCGAATAAAGTGCTATCAAACAGCACTGTTTGCTACCAGAGAAATATTTTGTGAAAGAAGTGTCAATTGATGTTGTAAGCTTTACTGTTGTCTTGTTTTAAGAAATTACCACAGCCACATCAAACCTTCAGCAACCACCACCCTGATCAGTCAGCAGCCATCAACATCAAGGCAAGACCTGAAATCAGCAAAAAAATTAGGACTTGCTGAAGGCTTACATGATCATTAGCAATATTTGGCAATGAAATATTCTTAAATTAAGGCATATACATTGTTTTTTTAGACATGATGGTATTGTATACTTTATAATAGACTACAGCATAGTATAAACATAAGTTTTATATGCTCTGGGAACCCCCAAAATTTGTGTCACTCATTTTTTTTGCAACATTTGCTTTATTTTGGTGGTCTTGAACCAAACCTGTAATACCTTCGAGGTCTACCTGAATTCCATCTATATCAATGTTTCTGTTGTTACATTTTCTCTTGCACTTATTTTCTGGAAATATTTTGAATTTGAATGTTCATATAAAATGAAATGCTGATGGTGATGAAAGATGGTATATTGCGTGATAATTTTACTGATTATAGATTGAGCTAAGATGTTTCAATATGCATAAGTTTTAAAATATTTCTTTAAAAGACGTTTTCATTATTACACTGCCGCTTTTCTTTCTTTTTCTTTTCTTCTGCTGTACCTTTTTCTCTTAGAAAATTAGAAAATCATAATGAGAATACTGTGAGTAGAACAAATAGAATCTAAAAAGACTGGAGAGATGAAATGTATTTTTATCTTATATTGACAATAAATGCCACATCATGATCTTGTATAAATGGTTTATTGGGGATTTATAATGCATAGTTAGAGAACACCCTGGAGTTGTTCACAGATCACTGGAATCCCTAAACGTTCATTTAACCTTTGACATTAGTGTCATAGAAACCTATGGTCATCTTTTACTCATAACATCCTTGAAACTGAAAATTCGTTCTGGCCAGGAGATTTTCAATTACTTTATTGATCAAATTCATTCAAAAGGTGATGAGCTACTCATTAAGGTAGTAAAAAATAAAAAAACGAAACACAAAACACAACAAATTAGATAACTTTTGGCTGTATCTGAGGATTTCAGGGATATGACAATAAAAGGAGGTTATAAGAAGTTACCTGAATTCTATACAGGTATATTTAATTTGAAACAAAAGGTAGCATCATTTAAAATTTAATATATATGTTCTCTGGTGATACGGACTCACTTTCTCACTGAATTGAAAAATTATTCATAATGTTTTGTTCATTCACCTATTTTTGATCCATAAAGATAACAAATTCCATAAAACTTACAGTTTGAATTTCTTTTGCACAGTCAGGATTGTTATAATATTATAATCCCCCAGTCTCCTAAGATTATTTTATTTGTTTTCAAAATGACATATTTGATGAAGAATAGCATTGAAATAAATGCTTCTAATGTTTGTATGTAAACAATGAATAATTTTTTATTGTCTTCCTTAGGTTTTTGTCATTGATGTAGTAGAATTAGGTTGATTGGAGTCCACAGTATCTTGATATGCAAAGGGCCTATTTCATAAATTCTAATTTTAATACAATTGTCTGGCTTTTTCGTGGTAGGTTCTGAAAGGCCTTCTTAATTTTAATGTTTTCTTCCTCAAAACTGTGAGCTCTAGCAATAAAGATGATACATATAAATTGGGAAAGAGATAGTAAAATAAACTGGTATTTATAAAATCTGGTGGTCAGAAGAGATTTGAGCATTAAGCAAATTTTTTTTTATTATGTACAATGTAATACAAAATGACCTTTCTGACAAAAGACTATTTCTTTCACAGTTGCTTCCCAATAATTAGAATCGACAATTCTTTTTTTTTTCCTATGGAAGTCATATATGCCTTTATGTGTTATATTAAATGTAACATATTTTGCATATTACATATATATATGATAAAAAGTATATTTTAGATCAGAAACCAAAGTCTGTGCTGTCTATGCTGAAGTTTATAGAACTTTCTCTTTAGAAAGCCTTTCTTGGAACTGGATATAACCATTTGATTATAAGGTGATCTTCTAATGAATTCTAAATGAAATCTTACCTCCAATTAAATCCCTATATCACTTAGCCATTTAAATAACAGTCATATGATATATATGTAAACATTGATTTTGTATGAATACTCTATTTTTGTCATACTTAGACTGCTAGACTGTCATACCTAGTCTAGTTTACCTACACTGCCTTTTTTTTTGCTTAATTGTAAGCACTAATTAAATCCAATCATGCAAGTGATATGACTGTAATTTGAAGACCCAGTGTCACAATTTTGGAAGTAAATTATTTATAATCTAATATTTTAGCATCAATAGACATTTTAGCCTATGTAAATATAGCACATAACTGGTGCCATGAAGGGTAAAATTATGTACTATACATATATTATAATAAATACAAAAGTAAAAATTGACTAACCATATGATGCTGTGCAGGCTTTCTTAAATATGAATATGAGAAATAAATTGAATATTTTATGAATGACTGCCATAAGCTATCATTTTCATTTTAATATGACTAAGCTTATCAATACAATTAAAAACTAAATTCTAAAATGTCAGAATTTATCCCAACATCATTTTAAATATAATTAATGCAAAGTAAGTTATCCACAATAGTGTGGCTTTAGTATATATGGATATATGAATAGTATGTATAGATGACAAATATATGATATATTTAATATATCCAGAATGAGTTATAAGTATCACTTTGGAGTTTTAACTTTACTTTCAATGACAATATATCAAGACTACTGGATTTCATAGAAGTTAAAATATTCTGAAGGTGTCTTTATTTTTTAGTTTTGACAGATAGACCTCCACCCATAATTCTACAAGGACCAGCCAATCAAACACTAGCAGTAGATGGTACAGCATTACTAAAATGCAAAGCCACTGGTGATCCTCTTCCTGTAATTGGCTGGTTAAAGGAGGGATTTACTTTTCTGGGTAGAGATCCAAGAGCAACTATACAAGAGCAAGGAACACTGCAGATTAAGAATTTAAGGGTAAGTACCATTCGACTTGTACTTGAGTCATCATCTCAATATAACTACTGCTCTGGGGAAAAACTTTGTGGTGAACTTAAAATCCTACATCCCAACACAATTGCTATGCATTCTAAAATAGGTTATGTTATTTCTTATTTTAAAAATGATAAGCCAAAAGTAGAAGGAAGGTCTTTGTTTTGATGTTACTCGTAAATTCATAACAGACCTTGAAACTTTTATTCCTGCATCCTATCACTTATGTATGCAGTCAATGAAACTAGAAATCTTAAACACATAAAGCTAATAATAGTAAGATACTTTAAATAATTTGAAGGTGATGATTTACTCTCATTAGCAAAGAAGATTGTGGGAAATGTAAATAAAGTGGCTTGGCCAAACAGTTGAGTGGAAAAAATAAAGAGATGAAACTAAGTATATAGGAAGCAAGTTTGGCTAGTTGGTGGAAAACCTTGTGTTTTGGATTAAGTTGCTGTGTAGTTGAGATTTAAATCCATGGACAAGAACAAGCTATTGGTGGTTTATTAAATGAAGTTTACATGACAAATAATCACCATTTCTAGCAACTTAACAAGTCAGACCTGCTTCAGGAGCCACTCAAAATAAAATATGAAGTTATCAATATTATATGAGTTATTTATTATAACAATATTAGTAAAACTATAGAGGCTTAAAGTAACACACATTTATTGTATCACAGTTTCTGTGAGTTAAGTGCCTGGGCATGACTTAGCTGGGTCTTCTGCTTGAGGGTTTCATAAAGATGCATTTGAGTATCGATTAGGGTTGTGATCTCATCTGAAGATTGAGAACGGATTTGCTTCCAATCAGTATGATTGTTGGTTCCATATAGTTCATTGTGGCTACTGGACTAACAACCTCAGCTTCTTGCTGACTGTTGACTGGAGGCTGCCTTTAGTCCCTTGCCATGTGGATCTTCCCAATATGATTACTTCATCATCCAATTCAGCTTCATCCAATTACTTGCTTCATCCGAATTAGCAAGGAAACGAGTTTTCTAGCAAGATGGGCATTACAATCTGTTTAACAAATCGCACACATGACATCGTGAGACTCTTGTTATATTCTGTTAGTTAGAATTAAGTCAGCAGGTCCCACCCACACTCCAGGTGAAGGATTACACAAAGTGTAAATACCAGAAAGTTGTTATCATGGAGGCCACCTGTCCTCTACCAGTATATTCAATCAGGTATAGAAAATTTCTCCCCTCATCCTCCATGTAGCAAATGTTATGCTAAAGCTAGAGAGTATATGATAGTAATCACAGGATTGGGGATGAGAACCAGAACTAACATAGCTGATATAACAATGCATGAAGAAAAATTGATTGAAAATGATTCAGTGGAGCAGCAATTTAGTGGACTCTGTTGTCCAGGTAAAAATTGAGAGCCAAGATAGAGAAACAAAACAAAACAAAACAAAACAAAGCAATGTTGTAGAATTTTCTATTCTGAAGCCAAGAAAGAAGGTAAAAATTTTTCACTGCGTATATTTTGAAATGGTTATAATTTGGAGGATTCTTTTCTTACAATGGGAACATATTTACAATTGCATGTTTATCTGGTTGTTTATTATTATATCATCCAGATTTATATGACAGAAGGAAGAATGACTCTATTTTTGCTGCATGCACAAAAACACATACATGAATAAATTTTAATTTATTAATATAATTTATATATATATAATTAACTTTAATTTTGAGACATAGATATTAATTGTTGCTCTAGCAATAATGTTGCCAAGCTCAGTTAAAAGTAAATTAATACAGATATTTTTAGCTTGTTTTTATTGATTATAAATCATTAACCTTCTTTGAACAAAATGGAAGTTATTAAAAAATTAATGTTAACTCTCTTTGTGTAAACACTTTAACCTCTATCTCTGGGCTAAAGGCAGACTTGGGCCACGGAGGTTAATGCATTTTCACTGTATCACTGAATTAAACGGTATGCTTGAGTAGTCAAGATTTCTAGTAGTGTTTGAAAGAAGCAATTAAAGGTGGGTGCTTGATGATGTCAGACAAACTTTGAGCCCCCTGACAGGCTTCTGAGTAGTGTCTCTGAGATGCCAGCTCCTAGGGGCTTGTCTGCAGCCAACTGCACAAGGAGAAAAGTAGGTGATAGAGTTTGCTTGCACATTAATCTCTTTTTAAAGCAATTGATTAAGGATACAAGGACAAGGATGGAAAAGATATGAAGCACTACTGACTAGAAAAGTCATTATTTAAAGTTAAAGGAATAGAAAGAAATGTGGCGATTATGATGATGATACAGGAATGAGTTTTATCAATTATATTTTGGTTTTTGATATAATTTTCTATAAACTGCAAGATGAAAACATTGCTCTTTTCCTGTAAGATGACCATCTTCATAGAGGGATAAAAATAGGCTTTCCAGTACTTCACTAGTACACCCAAGAGAGGGTTTCTGTAGGTCATATTCCTTTGTGTCTTACTATTTCTTTTTCAGTACTTAATGCAATGGGAAAAAATAACATGATGAATATTGTGTCCTCATAGTCCTGCTAATTGGTAACTGAATCTGTATCTTTTGAGAAGTAGAATATTCCAATACTCATTAAAACATACCTACCACAGCTAATGTCAGACTTGTACCTCCACACAATGACAAGGAGATGTAGTTAAGAAGCATTACCTACATACACTTCTTTTAGCATTTGCAAGTAATAACAAGTGCTACATTTTAGTTCAACAGCTATAATAAAATGCAAATTCTTTGACTCTTTCACAGACCATATTCAAATGAACATCCCATTAAAATCCAACCTCAGCTCATTATATTTAGTTTGTGAGTGATGCTTCTTAAATGCAAAGATTTCTAATGACTGTAATGCATGCACAGCCACATTTGAAAGAATGGCTCTCTCCACAATGGCTATCCCCATCATCCCTCTGTGTAATAGAAGACAATTGCATAGAGATACTCTGGCAAAGAATGACATGCCAGAGCAATTTGAAACTTAAGTGAAAATACATACTAGCATTTAAAATCAATTAAGATAGTGAAATGACAGTAACATCCATGCACTAACGATTTACCTGAGAATCAATTGTGAAAGCTTGAATCATCAATACACTTACATTTTGAACCCAGCAGATACAATATTCTATGAACTTCCATATTTTATCAACAATTAGACTCACATTCATCACGGAATTTTAATTTTACACCTCTGCCTTGTCTCATTTTGTTTGGTTATCAGTTTCTCTTCCCAGTGTCACTTTTACTTTACCCCTAAACTAATGCCAATGAATGTTGCTTGCAATCTAAGCCCACAGGGCTCAGTCACAGAGAGGAGTTTTGAGTTATTTCTTTTATTGATCTTGGGGTGTATTTTAAGGTACAATAACAGAATCTTCTGCCTTTTACATCCGTAACAGAGAACTCTTGATTATATCATCAACTCTTTCTAAAAGTCTTTTGCCACTCTTCAATAAATAAGGAAATATTTCCAGTGTTCAATGAAATGGCAAATTTTTAAGTATGCTTTAAAAAAGAGTTATGCATTGGATTATTTTTATGGTCCCTTTCAGCTTGACATTGCAGTGATTCCATAGCCATAGTTTGTTTGTTTTTTAATGATACTTTATTTTATTCACTGTTTCACTGTTGCAGTTTACGTATAAGTGAGTACTGACCTTAAAAGGAAAAATGTAGTTTCCTTTTTAACAAAAAAATTATTTTCACTTTTTTCTAAGTCTTTAAAAAGAAAGGAAGCGTGGTCCCTGTTATCTCATTGCTTATTTATTCTTGGGTACATTTTGTTCATTAAAACATATTTTATTTGGGACAGAAAGAACAGTTTTTCATTACTGATTCTCTGAGAGTTCATAGAAATGTGAATAAATTCTGTCTTGAGTTGTGCACATCTAACTCTGATATAGTAAAGCCCTACCATAAAATGGAATTAAGAGATAAGAGTACTACGAAAAAAAAAAAAAAAGAGAGAGAGAGGCAAATAGAGTTTACCAGACAAATAATATTTAATTGTAGAAACTTAAAAAACCCTTTTGAATCAATGTTATGAATAACATTATTGAGTTTATTTTATTATGTTCTATATACATATGATTGACTCTAATGCATAATTTGGACCCCAAATCATACGACTAATTTTAATAAATTAAATATTTCCTCATTGACATTGGGTAATTATTCTACAAATAGATTGCAACAATAATCCACTCACTTCTATGCATGCTAGATTTCTGATACTGGCACCTATACTTGTGTGGCTACGAGTTCAAGTGGGGAGACTTCCTGGAGTGCAGTGCTGGATGTGACAGGTGAGTTCTTCGCAAATTATCTTAATAGCAGAAATCTTGAGCCCCTTTTAGTGCTAGATCGTTATCAAATAAGTTATGGAGAGATCAAGGTTTTTAATTCATTGAATGTCACTTTAAGTCTTTACATTCAGTGCCAGTTTTTAATTCATGCATGAGTTTGCAGATAGAATTGCATTTGTGAAATTCATTTGTCCTTGATAATCTTGTTATTTTACTTCCTCTAAAGCACAAGCAATTCTAGTGATCATGTGTAAAAGTAAAGCTTATACTTATTAACATGTAGGAGGAGTAAGTATTCACTGACCTATGTCTGATTCATGGAGATGAATTGCTTATAGCCTAGGTTAACTCCTTTAATAGACTGTTTCCTTCTTTTAAGCATTATTGTCAGCTTATGCAATCAGGAATGAAGTTTTTTCTGTCTCTCCTCCATAGAGTCTGGAGCAACAATCAGTAAAAATTATGATTTAAGTGACCTGCCAGGGCCACCATCCAAACCGCAGGTCACTGATGTTACTAAGAACAGTGTCACCTTGTCTTGGCAACCAGGTACCCCTGGAACCCTTCCAGCAAGTGCATATATCATTGAGGCTTTCAGGTATGGGACAATTCCTTTTCTCTCCATTGGGTTTTTGCTTTTGCTCCTATATTCTAAAATATCACCTGAGCTATCCTGCTGTTATATTTTAAGGACATTTTCAATCAATGCCTTTTAAGAATTGATCATTTCTCTCAGTATATTTGAGAATATATTACACTTTTGTTTATAATTTAATTGTAAGATTAAATATGCATTATCCATGCCTAGGTCTATAGTGATCTAGTTCATGATATAATCACTTAGCTCCTTTTTTATTACCCTGACCATTGTAGGGATTTAAGATGATAATTTGGGCATTAGAACAAAGTAGAAAAGGATTTAAATAGGCACAGGCACTTTTTAAAGTTATATAACATTTATTGAGACATGGGACTCTGGAATCTTTATCCCTACTAACAGAGCAGAACTTAAAATAATTCCAAGTTTTTAAATGCCATATATTGAAATACATCTATTGAATATACCTGAGAGAAAATTAAAGACCACAATTAAGAAATTTATTCCATATGCTTCTAGTTGCTGAAAGAAAAAGATGTTTTCATTATTTCATTTCATTATTTGAAATAATTGTCATCAACTTAAAGATATAGACTATAAATATCATTATAAAATTATCTTATGGGAATTTGATAAAATAATTATACATACGGGAAACTTTACTTTCATATTCCATTTCACAGTACTTCTATTTGACATTATAAAATTTAAAGGATAACCACTATTCTTTGTAAGCATTAGGACAAATGATCATTTTCATTTTAGGCTTCTTTAATCTATATTTAAGATAATGATAGATACTTAGTATTCTAATTTCAAAATATTATTTTTTTTATAATTTTTATGGTTTTGTCCCAAAGGATATCTGAAAAATAAGCAGACCACCCTGAAAAAAATCTCATCTTCTGTTCCTTCTGAGCAAAAATAGCATCTGACCTTAGACAAAATGTTCTAAAATGGCATCCATCTGTGGCCAGCTGTAAAGGGGTTCCCACATGCAGATTCAGAGATATTTCACCATTCTGAGATGAGAAGTCACAATACTGTGTAATGTACAATTTTATTAAAGATGTAACCAAGGGAAAATATTCATTACATGCTTCCTTTCTTCTTTTACAGATATGTAGTTTTAGAAGGCTCTATTATAATATTGCATGTGGAATTGATGCAAAAGAAAACACACCTTGTAACAGGAAAATGTATTGGCATAATTTACTCTGTAGTCCATTTATTCTTTCTACAGGTTAATTCTTTTCAAGGTATATATATACATTTACGAGGACCGTATTTATTGTATATACTTGATGTTGTGATCTTGGCCTCTGTTCCTTTTACAGGTATTCATTTAGTGGGCTGCTGTGCATTAGCAAAGGGCTGTCACATCTCCTGGGCTGAGTTTAATTTTGTTGTGCATGGCACTTTCGTTAGGTGGGCTCGGCTTTGTTGTTGAATAAACTGAAATCATCCAAATGTTTCATTTATTGGGCTGAACACTCCAAGTGTTGTGTGTGTATGTGTTTAATTTTCAGCCATTAACCTTTGTCATTGAAACCCAATTCCATTTCTAATACTCTTATGCCTGTTCTTTAAATGAACTTTCTGTTCGTTTTTCAGCCAATCAGTAAGCAATAGCTGGCAGACAGTGGCAAACCACGTAAAATCTACCCTCTATACTGTGAGAGGACTGCGGCCCAATACAGTCTACTTGTTCATGGTCAGAACAATCAACCCCCAAGGTCTCAGTGACCCAAGCCCTATGTCAGATCCTGTGCGCACACAAGGTAATTTCAACAGCTGTAAACGTGACTGGTTCTAGAAGGAAATGTCAAACAGACACTTAAGAACAAGGGAATTGCATGAGGAAAAGTAAATGTGTCTGTCTTGCTCTTTATAATGACGCATTAGACTTTAGCCAGTGAAGTAGAAAGCTTATCATTCACCTTGGTGAGATGTGTCTTATTTCTAGAGCTTTCAGGGTCTATTTAGTTAGAAATGGACAAAATAATTGGGTATATCTACATAGTAAGAGTGAATCCTCTAACTTAAGGCTTCACTATATTTCAAAGGGAGGAAAAATGTTTTTCCTTTTGGAAATTAATTATATAATAGCAAAGAAGTGTTCTTTAATGAATTGATGCCCAGATAAGGATATCAAAATTATTTCCTATTATTCATTAATTCTCTTTCTATAGTGCAGTGGTTCTCAAAGTGTGGTTCCCTGGTAAGCAGCATCTGTATCATCTGGGACTGTTAGAAACAGACTTTCAGGTTCCAACTCAAAAGCTCTGGGGTTGGGGCCCAGTGTATGTTTTAACAAAACCTCCTTGTAATTCTGATGTGTAAGTTTTACAACCACTACTAAAATGTATTTTATTAAATCAGATATTTAAAGAGCAATTTATTTCAGAAAGCAGGAAATCAAATTTTCTTCCTGAGGAATGCAATTATTTAACTAGTAAAAAAACCCCAGAATATTAAAATATAATTTCAAAATGGAAGATTTCATCATTTCATCCTTAGTAACCTTTTTCTTCAAACTAAGATGTCATTGGAGTCTGAGGTTTAATGTACAATGCCACATTATAGTCTCCCTCCTACAAGTAGGTGAAGGGAATTAATAAAATAGAAATAGTGGTTTTATTATTTGTTATAACCCAATTCCCACAGGGTTCTTCAGAAAGGGTTAATTATTTCTTATTTGTAAAAGCCTTTGAACAAGATATAATTTAAAGTAGTATTTTAATGCAATGAAAAGCACCATACAGCCATAAAATATTATTATAATTACAATGTAGTTCAATGATAGTAACTAGCATGCTATTATAACAGAGAAGGGTGCCTTAAAAAAATCAAGTGAAATAAAGTCACCACGTGACTTTGTAACATTGCTGACATGCTGACAGTCAAGGGAGGAGGGAATGCCACTTTGCTATTGTTCTCCAAGCAGTAATGTGATTAATTTTCCACGATGATAAAGGGCCTGTAGGTAAAGAACCTGTCTCAGGAGAAATAAAAAGCACAACAAGGAATTTGAAGATCTGAAACTGGTTATATTTTACCTTACCTAGCTCGAGTTGCTTTTAGTGTATCTGAATTTAATGAGGAAATTAAATTATTGAATGTGAAATGGAAGAGGTCTACAATTTTAAGTCCAAAAATTCGAGTGTTTAGACCATTTATACCTGTGTGGATAGAAATAGTTTTTGTATGTAGCTGCAATGTGAGGTCAAGAAACAGAATGGGAAGAATTTTGGCGTGATTAAATCTGGCAGACTTTCTTGATCATTCAATAACTATGCCAGTCACTAAATCTTGACTCATAAAATAACTCTTGGTGAAAAGTTCAAAAAAGATTAATGAAAAGTTGTTTGTGATCTGGTTTGTTCCAGTTGAAAGACTATATAGAGCAAAAGACTTATGTTCTGTTAACAGATATTTAATAGGAAAACTCATGGGTTGTGTCTGAATGTCAGGGTTATTTTTTGATACCACACTTTTAGCAGCTTTGCATTCTGCAAAGCCCTTTTTTTCAAAGAGCACTTCACTTTGTGAGCTCTTATTTTTCAAAGGTATGAAATGCCACAGAATCTAGAAATCTTTTATTTCATTAAAGCTAAAATGTTTGCACTATCAACATCAAAATAGATGACATATCAACAAGGTTAATATTATTCACATAAAGGGACTTTTTTTTTTTCAAATCAAGTAAAACTTCACTTCACTGTTTATGTTAAGGATGACAAAAGTGGAACTGGAAAAAAAGTCACCAAAGTGCAGTTCCCAATCATTCATATTCCAATTTAAGATAGCATACCCGATATAAATTAGAGTTAAGATATACACTTAAAAGTACTTTTGCAGAGTGCTGCATTGTGGCCTGTGAAAGTAGGAGAAAACAAGATTAAGAAAATAAATCATTTTAAATTGGACTTCCTTCCTTAAATAAAGTAGTCAGAGGGAAAAAAAATCAACTTAACATTAACGTGCACCAGTTAAAGAAGTTGATTTGACTATGTGTGAAATTCAGTGTTTGATATCAATCAAATGTCTATAATTTATCATTTTTTATTAATGGTCAAAGAATATATGGGGCCATAGAGTAGTATTTAGGTGACTTGTGAAGAAGGAGGCATAACAATGTATGACTGAAGACACAACATTTTAAACACCACCATTCTTTCTTCCCTCCTCTCCTCCCCCCGTTACTACTAAGAAGCAGCTGCATGACCTCTTGTCGGATATTGCAGTATTGTTCGAAATTTATTACTTTAGGGCATGTTATGAGCGTTCTAAATTTTTCCGTCAACAATATTTTTGTGAATTTGGGGAGCTCCTTCCTCTCTCCCCTCTCACTGTGTTTACTTTTAATGACATGATTCACCTCCCAGCCCACCATTCCTCCCCTTCTATGCTCCCGGATGGAAGTAGGTCAAGAAGTAAGAAAGCACAGCCTACTCTTTGGGACAAGGGATTCTGCAAATTACTAAACAGAAATTTTCAGATGTGTCCCAATTTACTATTTAGGAAAATCCTTCACTATACCAACATCTATAGCTAGCTGATCTTTCTAGAGAAATCTCAGAGCACATAGTTTATACTTTAATAAGAAAATAAGTGATCTTCAACAACGTCTCTATTTGAATGAGGGATTATAAACACTCATTTATTAATGTGTTTTTACAAAAGATAAATATTATCTCTCAAATTGTACCCTCCCATTGTGGTATTTATGTATATAAGCTTAAATGCTTTTTGTCACAAAAGAGTTTTCATTTTTTTCCCCTGTAACTAGCTCTAAAGGTGTAATATTGGGTTATATGAAATAAAAAGAAATTTTACTACATTTTTTTAAAACTAGGGAATGACTATCTTATCTAACTGCAGATATCAGCCCACCAGCACAAGGCGTGGACCATAGACAAGTACAGAAAGAACTAGGAGATGTCCTTGTCCGTCTTCACACTCCAGTTGTATTGACTCCCACCACTGTTCAGGTCACATGGACGGTAAGTTTTCAAAGGCTATGTCAATGGTGATCTCTTCTATTCCTTTAAGGAAAGCAAAACAAAAAAGGAAAATGCAAATGAATAAAGCAACAAATAATAATAAAAACCCTCACCATTTAAAATCAAGGTGTAAGCAATGAGAGTAAAGGAAAATATTCAATAAATTACAAAAGTAAATGGAGTTAATATAGTAAAAATTGATTGTGATATAAACATGACATGTTGTCTTCTGAATTTTCTAAAAGCTTTACTGAAATATAATTAATGTAACATAGTTAAAGTGCACACCTCCATGTTTTTTAGTATATTTAGAGAGTTTTGAAATCATTGCTAAAATCTAATTTTAGAAGATTCATCATCTCAAAATGAAACCCTATGCTCATTAGCAGTTGTTCCCCCATTTTCTCCTACCTTATCCCTGTGCAACTGTGAATCTACTGTATGTCTGTATAGATTTGCCTAATTCTAGACTTTTCATGTGAATAGAATCATGCAATATACGATCTTTTGGGTTTGGCTTCTTTTACTTGGCATAATGTTTTTGAGGTTCATCCATGTTGCAGCATATGTACAAAGTACTTTGTTTCTTTTTATTGCTGAATAGTATGCCATTGTATGAATATGTCGCATTCTGTTTATCCCTTTGTCAGTTGATGGATTTCTGAGTTGTTTCCACTTTTGGCTACTATGAATAATGCTGCCATAAACATTTGTATACAGGTCTTCGTGTGGACATGTTTTCATTTCTGTTGGTATACACCTAGAAATTGTTGAGTAATATTGGTAACACTCCATTTAACATTTTGATGAATTAGCAAAATGTTTTATAAAGTTGTTGTGCCATTTTGTATTCTCACTAGCAATGTTTCAATGTTCCAGTTTCTCTCAAATCCTTGCCATTTTTTCTCACATCCTTGTGAACACTTATGACTATCTCTCTTTTTGGCTATAGCCATTCTAGAGGCTGTGTAGTGGTATATCATTGTGGTTTTAATTTGCATTTCTTTAGTGATTAATGATGTTCATCTTTTTATTTGACATGAGTAGTCAAAAATTAGTGGGTATTAAAAAATAAATTAATATTTTAACATATGTTAACAATATTCAAATACTGTGCATTATTAAATGTGTCCGAAAGTACACTGTTATTTCAAAATGCAAACTGTTGATCAGATGGTAGCCACTGCAGGAAAAAACAACAAATAGCATAAAATAGTGATATTAGTCACATTAGGGCATACTAATACTTGTGTGTGTGTGTGTGTGTGTGTGTGTATGTTTATGCTTTGAGAGGAGTCAGATAATGTTCTTTACTGTACCTAATACAGATCGTACAGTGCTAACTTCTCATTTATGCCCAAGTTTTTTCCAATATAACTTCTAAAAATTTATAAGGAAATATATTAGGATGATAGGAAAGCACATTTACTTGAAGCCTTCTGTGTATGTGGCAGAACTTGTATAAGTAATGAACATTTGACTGGAGATAGCTGAAAAAATTTTATTTTTATTTATAATATTATTTAGACTGTATGTATTAATATAGTTATATCCCTATTATTGTTGTTATTTTGCTGTTATATAAGCGTAAGGAGAACTGTAAGTAAAAAAATTGTTTTTTTTCCCCCTTGAAGCCCAAGTTACTTTAGGGAAACTACTATTTCACAAATTCCAATCAACTCCCTAAATAAAAGAGGTTTCAAAAGAACAACTGGTTATTTTCTTTTGGTTCTTGAGTAGTTGTATTTGAAGTATAAAACACAATGAAGAAAATTATTCTGATGTCTTTTCAATAATAACCCCATTGAACAAATCCAGTTCAACAAGCATTTTCTTGATAACCAATTATGTTCTATGGAAGTGGGAGCACTATAGAAAGAAACACAAATCTAGTTAAAAGAGACATGGAAATTCTTAGTGACAATACAAGGGATAAGTGCCATAACAGATATAAATGCACACTATAGACAGAAATTTCAATCAACAGGAAAATAAATTATTAACTCTCTCTTTAGGTACCAAAAAAAGACATCATCACTTATCTACATCCATATGGGGAAATATGAAGGCATTATTTTTTAGAACAGGAGAACCTGAAATAACATTTAAGGCTGTTTAGTCCAATTCTTTATTTTATCAAGGAAATCAATGCAGACAGGTTGAACATTGTTCCCCATGTCCCATGTCTATTTATTAATAAGGACAGGATTAGAATTTTCTGACTTAAAATCTACTTTGTTGTCATTGCTTATCTAAAGAAAAACTATAGATAAATATTTGGCCATAAGGGATAGCTTTTAATGGCAGGATTTCAACATAAAATCCTAGATGGAGCATTTTGTTGCTTCTTAAACCAGTCCACATCATTATAAAAGTTTTGGTTTATGAGTACAAAGGTAGGTAATATGTTAATAAAAATAAGACTATGTTTGTGTTTTAAGAGCAATTGTGATTATTTAGGATTACAGTGTTTCTAATTCCATTTTTGATACAATTTAGCAGATACTTATTCTATTTTCTGCATATAATGGCTTCTATTCTTCCATATCCATGAAGGGAACATAATTACCTCATCATTTTTCCGAAGGCACAGTAAGGAGTATTATCTGCCATACCTTTTCCACCTTTCAGTAGCTTTGACTCGATACAAAACTAACAAAGCCAAGGAAATAGTTGAATTTTTCATAGCAGATATTTCCTCATTCTCAATTGAAAAACTCTTTTCCGCTCTGTTAGCAGTTTTAAGGGGGCTTCTTTTAAGCTCGTTTTAAATGTGGGAATTATTTGGGTAAGAATCAAAGTCATTATGTTTATGAAGTTAATCACTTTAAAAGTCACTGAGTTTAAAAGAGTAAATCACATTAGATCAAAATTGCATGACAGTGGACTGGGAGTTCTTCCAAGATAGGGACCTTGTCATATTCATCTCTATATCCCAAGAAGCTTGTCATTAGTCCTTTGCATATCTATCTCCCTCACGGGCTATAACTTCTGTGAGTCTACAGTCCATTTTTTTCATTTCTATTTTTCCAGAGCCAATGTCTATTATGAAGCACCCTTTCAAATAACAGTCTGTTGAATAATGAAATCAGTTGTTTTCATATTTTTAAATTTTTTTTTGAAAAAAGAAGGGATTCAGTTAATGTAACAGCATATTGTTCTCCATGAGTTTGTAGTTACACATGACATAAGTATACATTTGACAGAGGTAAATTTAGTAAAATAAAGTCAGACTGGGGGTGAGGCTTGTTGCCAAAGAAATTGTAACTATTTTATTTTCATGTAATATTTTTAACTTGCTAAATGTGTGTGTTATTTAAATAATTACATTGTTAGCATATAAGTTACAGATATGTTGGGGCTTGAGGGAAGAAATATATTCCCCAGCCCATGTATATAAATTTGGGGCCAGCCGAGGTAGTTTATCAAGGGTCTGCAAGGTAGTTTATCAAGGGTCCACAGGATTAATTACCAAAGGCATGACATTCATATGTCCACCCACTGCCCCCATCCCAGTGTAAACCTGAAGCTACAATAGTCAGCAACAACTGCTTTCTATAAATGATTTCTCTTATAATGAGGGCAGGCAAAAATGTTAAAAAAAAAAAATACCTGCTGTTTCGTAACGGAAAATAGCAGTAAGTCACTTACTGAAAAATAATGATTCTAGTGTTATTTTTTGCTTTTTTTTTTTGTTTTTTGTTTTTTGTCCACAGACTGGAATAATTACATACTCTTTTCCCCTAAGCATCACTGCACTGGAGTTGGAAAGAGTGTTTTGATGAACTAGAATTTCAGAACTCTGTTAAAACCAGATCAGTTACTTAGTAGCTAAGCCCACCAAAGAAAATTCACTTAGAATTTTCAGTTTATGTGGAGTTTTTGTTTGGTTTGGTTTTGCTTCTTTTCATAAATTGGAAAAATAGATATTGAGTATCTCAATGAGACAGTTTAGTGAAAATGCTAATCTGAGGGCCACATCTGGGCCCTTTTATTTATCCTGTTCCTTCCTTAAGAAGGATGCTTCATCATTGTGCATCTCTGAAGCTTGCAAAATGCTTTCACTTATAGGTGTCATTTGAATCTTTCAGTGCCCTTGAGATATGGATACTGTGTGAACAACTTAACTAAACGGAGACTCAGAAGGTTTAAGAGGCTGAGTTCTAATTCACATTGAGAACTATGACTGGAAGCCTGAAGTTACCATCATCATTTCACTTTTTCCTTAAGACAAATCTTTTTATCCATGCTTCAGAAAATACTAATTTTTAAAATTATATAAAACCGTGGATTTGAGGCCAGACTCTGACTGTAATCAACTTTAAAAGAAAATTCTCCTTCCTATAATCAGAACGTTAATAAAACCAGTAACAAGCATATGACTTAACTTGAAAATGACCACCTGTCAAAATGAGCTCTAAAAGTTAGTGGTTGTAGAACACATATCCAATAAAAATCCCACCTATTTTTTTTAAAGTAATGTTCAACATTTTTATTTTTGCTTCCACCTGTAACAACAAATTTCCTCCTGAAAAAAAAAATTCACTTCAACAGTACAAAATCAAGTTAAACTATTTAGCTGTTAAGTAGGCCCTGGGTATACACTGGCTAAAGACAGTGCACACTGAAGTGTGCAAGGCAATGTTGTGTAGTAAACATTAGGTTCATAAAGTCCCTAAAACACTTAATTAATGAAAACCAAACATGGATAAAACCAATTTACCCTGATTTACAGACTCCCTTCATCTGGAAACAGCTGCTTAATGTTCTTCTTAAAAACACAGCTTGCTTCTTTCAGTATTAACAAGCTATTATTGTGAGTTATGTCTTTCTTTCAGTATATAAATTCACTTAAAGCAAATGCAGAGAAGTTTATAAAATGCAAGCTTAATGTTGTTTTAACATACACTGCAAGGAATTTTTTGAACATTGACAGTTTTGATGAAAGGCATCTCTCTTTGGCTCTCACAAATTTAACTTTTTGGTTCTTAGAAAAATGTGTCACTTGGCACAAACACTAATTGGTAGCATGGATGAGGAATCAATTATGAGCTTCATGTCAGACCTGGGCTCACTTTTTCTTGATACACCCTCATACAAGTGTAGCGCTAACTCCAGAAAAACTGAGTGGGTTAGAAAGCTGTCAGGTGAGGGAAAGAATTCATGCTTGTTGAGATTTATCTGGGAAATTGGAGTTAGCTATACATAGAAACACACACACTGACTTATACCTACCAACTTCATGGAGTTCTCAAGCTTGGACATTCTAAACATAGATAAATTTCTTCTGTTTCACTATATTTTGATTGAAGTTCTGCATTTTTAACTTTTCTAAGCCAATATTTTTAGCTAATATTCATTGATTTGCTGCCTTCACTTAAAAATAAATACATGAAACAATGCTGTAACTAAAGAAGAAATGTTAGATGTTAATACATGAAAGAATACCCTTTGCTTATAACATGCTGACAACTGGATAAAGAGATTTTTCAAAAGCTGAAATAACCATCTCCATTATACTCTTTTATATTTCTGCTTTTTCTACAACCTTCCTGAAATGAGGCTATTCCTTTTCTTTACCATTAATCTTTACACTTTATTTGATAGTGAAATATGTTAAATTTAAGGCTCCTTAGAATATGGCTATTAAGCTATGATATGGAATATTAGTTGGAGAAGGTGCTATGATGTTATGTTTACATCAAGCATTTCTAGAAGCATAACAAGGCATTAAAAATGTTTAACTGAAAAAAATTTAAAAGCCACAAGCTCTTTTTTCCCCTGAAAATGAAACAACTGTAATGCTCTAGTAAAGATTGTTTAATAAATGTATAAAGATAAGAACATGTTTTATTTTTAACTTGCATTTATATGCATTCAATTTGTATGTAATTATCATAAGAATGGAAAAAAACATTGTTCAAAAGTTCCATGTGATATGAGTTTTCAGATTCAAAAGTCTCAGATTGTTATTAAAACAGCCATTTACTGGCCCTGTAGACTGAGAGCCAGGGAACAGTGCTCCTCCAAGGACTCTACAGAAATAAAAGGGAAGCGATGCCAAGCAGGCAAAAATAAGAGATGTCCACCAGCCACATCCCATGAATCCTCAAGGATCAATAATGCAGCACTTCTCAGATTGATCTTGTTGCCTCTAATAGTAGCCAGTTTTTACTAAATTGCCCATTTATCACCACATCCTGATTTGATTAGCCAATTTTCAAGTATCTCCTCTAGGGTAAACTTCTAGCATCTCTATGTGTGTCATGGGTGTTACTAAAATTATTAAAAAAAGTTGTTTACCTACTATACCTTAAAAAAGTCCCAAAACAACAGATGCTGGCATGTATGCAGAGAGATAGGAACACTCATACACTGCTGGTAGTATTGCAAACTAGTGCAACCTCTATGGAATGTAGTGTGGAGATACCTCAAAGAACTAAATGTAGAGCTACCATTTCATCCAGCAATCCCAATTCTGGGTATTTACTCAAGGGAAAAAAAGACATTCTATAAAAAAAAAGGCATCTGTACTCTAATGTTTATGGCAGTACAATTCATAATTGCAAAGATGCAGAAACAACCCAAGTGCCCATCAATAATACATGAGCGGATTCATAAAATTTGGTATATGTATACCATGGAGTTTTACTCAGCCATAAAAAAATAAGGAACTAATACCTCTTGTGTTGTCCTGGATGGATCTGGAGCCCATTCTTCCAAGGGAAGTATCACAAGAATGGAAAAACAAACATCACATGTAGTCACCATTAAATCGTTATTAATTGATCAACACTTATGTGCACATATGGAAGAAACATTCATCAGGGATCAGGTAGATGGGAAGGGGAGGAGAGATGGATAAACTCACATCTAACTGGTGTGATGCATGCTGTCTGGGGGATGGGCATGCTTTAAGCTCTGATTCCAATGGTGCAAAGGCAATTTATGTGACCAAAGTTTGAACCCCCATAATATCTGGAAATTAAAAAAAAGATAAGTAAAGAGATTAAGAAAGTTGTTAATAGGTGTCAAGACTGGGACAATAGAAGAAGTCAGAAGTTGGTAAATTAATAAAAGTTTTTTATTTAGTATTAGGTAATGGGTGTAAGCTTCCATATGCATTTAAAACAGATGTTCTCTCTAGCTCCAATCTCTCTCCTATGCTTTCTCCAACCACAGGGATTTTATGCATGCTAACCCACACTTCTTCCCCTGGGTAAATTGTACTATTCTTGCAGATCTTAACATTTGTGACTTCTTCAGGGAAGCTTTGTCTTCCCCTTCCTAACTCATTCATGTTTCTTTCACAGTAGGCTTTCTTAGCTCCTGGTACACCTCATTTGTAACATTTGTTTATGCTTATTTATTATGATTATAACTTGACTGTGGTCGAGTGATTATTAGATAACATCCACCATCTACCTGGACTCTTAGCACCATGAAGTCAGGGACTGACTTACCTTCATTGTCTATTTTATCCCAAGAGTTTAGGATGGTTCTTGGCACCTATGAGTAGGAACCAAAAACATATATTTTGAGTGAGTGAAGGATTAGTGAATGGACAAGGGATGAGAATGGGAATCTAGGACACATGGCACAGCTGCATAAATGGGAATTGTTGAATGCAGGAAACAATCTTAGGAGCAATGTGAACCTGAACTTGGAAGAAGCTGTTAGTAGCAGAGAAATGAATAGAAAGTGATGGCATCACTCAGGTGATAGTTATGAGAGAAATAGAGATGAGAGGAAAGAGGATGGATCCATTGTGATCTCTGCAGTCTTCCCTTTGGGTTTATATGCCCTTTGATGTTTTCCAGGTTGATCGCCAGCCGCAATTTATTCAAGGCTACCGAGTGATGTATCGTCAGACTTCAGGCCTGCAAGCTACATCTTCGTGGCAGAATTTAGATGCCAAAGTTCCCACTGAGCGAAGTGCTGTCTTAGTCAATCTGAAAAAGGGGGTGACTTACGAAATTAAAGTTCGACCATATTTTAATGAGTTCCAAGGAATGGATAGTGAATCTAAAACGGTTCGTACTACTGAAGAAGGTCAGTACTCAGATTTCTAACATAAACTAACTTTATATTATAATGAAACCAATTTATGTTACAGTTCTAGTTTATTATCTTTCTTAGAAAAGTAGAAAGAGATCATCTGAAAGTGTCATTTTCTCCTTTTATTGTGAAAATTTCATAAAATATGACTAAAAAAATGACACTGATATAATTTGAATTTTTCTCAAGTAAATATTTGCACCAAATCTTATGTTTTTCAGTTCCCTTAAATTTGATTACAAGATATTCCCATATTTTTATGTGGAGTTAGCTCATTTTGCTTCATTAAAAGACAGAGTACTGGCAATTCAAGAACACAGGATGTTCATTGTGACTATTTTTTTGGTATAGTAAAGTGTGACATTTTCTTTCATAAGCGTCTTTACCCTGTGGGCACTGCCAGCCTCGCTCATAATTTCTAACTGGGAAGGCTGCTCGCATGTTGCCAATAGCTTTCTTCTTAGTGAAGACCCCCAACCCCCAACCCCTCCCTCAGCTTTGGAACATTTCTTACCTACAGATACTTTAAAATCTATGATAGATATGAGATTAATGTTGTTTTCAACCAATCCTCTTTCTGGTGTCTCCTTCACTAAACTAGAGGCTTTTAATAAATGTTGGCATCAGAGTAAATATGTGAGATGCCAAACAAAATCCCCTCATTCTGCTTTTGTACCAATTTTACATGTACAGCTCCTGTAAAGAACCTTTTTCTAAACATGTTTCACACAAAATAAAAGCAGCCTTAAGAAAATGTATATAGGTTGCACACACTAACATACAGATGTTCATGTCTGACCAAAGAACTTTTAAGTTATACATTCCTTGTAATACACAACACAGCCAAAATACTACTTTCCCATTGTTTTGCAATGTGTTACACTGGCATGGGCAGAAGTGCATATTTTTAAAGACATCATTAATCTTCTTTTAGGATCTATAAAGAAAAATTATTACAAATCAATAATAGTATTTTTATCCACTGTTAAATTTTCCTCTATACGGCAAATTGGTAGTATTAATGAATGGGGTGGGTGACTTTAATACAGAGTGCTACATTTGAAGCCGACTTTCAAAAATCAATTTCACTGCAAGTAGATGGATCTGGATTAGACATTTGTTACCATTTGGTATACATTCATCTCCAATTTTTGTGGTCTTGTGAAGTTAACAAATGGAACTCAGCTGAGCTGTGTCTGGAAATGATGAGCAGCAATTTGGGTTCTTTCACACCTGTAGAAAGAAGCTGAGCCCTGGAATCATTGGCCTGTCGGAAAGCAGGCACGATATTCCCACCAAACCAGCAGCAAGGGGAATGAGAAACCAGTTTCAAAAGTGTTATTTTTCAATGCAGTCTACTTAATAACTACAAGGCTTGTAGACAAGTGGTTGGATTTATGTCATTGTGCCATATTTTGGAGCAATGTTGTCACATAGAAGAATAGTAAAAAGTAGTACTATGGTAGCGTATATCTGTGTATGTTCTATATCTCGATGCAAATATGGCCATACATCAGTGAAATATGTCATGACAAACTTACCAAATGTGAGAGATCTATCGACAAGCTTTTAAAATATTTTAGGATCTTTAGGATCTTTTCAAAGAACTAAACTGTGTTGAGCTATGAAAGCATTGATGATTTATATAAAAAGCCTTCAATAACACAAAATTCTTTGATTTTTTTTTTAACTATCAAGAAGGATTTTCCATAGTACTCTGATTTTGCTTTTTCTACCTTTGGTTTTAATTCAAACACTCACTGAACATAGATAGGTTTTTCTCTAAAAAATTAGAATTTCTGAGCGCTCAGATGCACTGGCTGGGAGATACTGCAGTCTAAAATCAGGAATTGCTTTTCATTCATCTTTTCTCAGTATGGTTGTAATTAGTTACAGGAGAAAACAATAAAGAAGAACAATTTACTGTAGGAAATCAAAATCTGCCCATTTCACATTTGACTCAACATAAACTGGTTTCATTTTTATCATCAGAGACCCTTGCCCATCCACATAAAATAAGTTTTAAATCTTAAAGTGTGGGTCAATTTATAGCAGTCAATTATTTTTCTCAGTATTAAAAGAAAAGGTTTTTTTTTTTTTTCAGTGCTGGCAAAATTTATACCTGTTTCTGTTTTTATTTAGTAAACAAATTAAAACAGTACAAAAAAAGGATACCAATAATGCTACCATTCAAAAATAACACTTGATAAAGTTTTGGAATATATCCTCTTAGAGTAATTTTGGCTAGAAGCAGTTTTTATTTCCGGAAAGACAGCCTATTTGAGTTGAAAGAATCAATGTTCTAAAATCAGACATACCTGGATTCAAATTCTGACTTGCTGTTTGACTTCCATAGTCTCTTAACGGTAGCCTTGTTTCCTCATCTGTAAAACTGAGATAAGAGTTATTTCTACTTTCTGAGGCTATTGTGAGAATTAAATCTGACACTTAGCTCAGTGTCAGGCATATTGAAAACACTCATCAGAATATTAGCTGTTAAATTTATTATTGAGTGCATATTACTACAGCTGTTGCATTTGCTCTAAATCTATCCATTATATTTAAAGGATATTTTTCAAAAACTGTCACTGTTGAATACTGTATGCAGATTCAGAACTATTGGAAGCCAGAACTTCATGCACTTGTATTTATGTTCGTATTCTAGAAGCAGTACTAATGCACACCAAGACTTAAGCTTGCATTTATTCTAATTACTTCCTCTGCAGCCCCAAGTGCCCCTCCACAGTCTGTCACTGTGTTGACAGTTGGAAGCCACAATAGCACAAGTATTAGTGTTTCCTGGGATCCTCCTCCTCCTGATCACCAGAATGGAATTATCCAAGAATACAAGGTATGGGCTGGGTGAAGAAGGAAGGCTCTCATATAAGAGTTCTTGGAGAAATGTCAGTGTCATATGAGTGAGGCATAGCTCTAATGGTTCTCTTATTCAGTTTAAGTGTAAAATGATTATTTATATTTTTGTGTGACATGTAATGAAACAAATGCATAGGTTATTAGAACCTAATTTCAAGATCATAGGTCACACAAACTCAGGTGGACAATTGAACTACATGGGTGGAGTGGTTTTCTATATTGTGTAATTCTAGAACTTCAGAAGTTTAAAATGAAGGGAAACAGGGTAGATAGTGAAGTCCTCATCCCAGAAACTTTCTTTAATTTTGTTATTGGAATTCTGTGTAAGAGGTTTTAGGGCAACTGTTTTTACTTTATTTTATTTTATTTTATTTTTGAGACAGAGTCTCGCTTTGTTGCCCGGGCTAGAGTGAGTGCCGTGGCGTCAGCCTAGCTCACAGCAATCTCAAACTCCTGGGCTCAAGCGATCCTCCTGCCTCAGCCTCCCTAGTAGCTGGGACTACAGGCATGCACCACCATGCCCGGCTAATTTTTTCTATATATATTTTAGTTGGCCAGATAATTTCTTTTCTATTTTTAGTAGAGACGGGGTCTCGCTCTTGCTCAGGCTGGTCTCGAACTCCTGACCTCGAGCGATCCACCCGCCTCGGCCTCCCAGAGTGCTAGGATTACAGGCGTGAGCCACCGTGCCCGGCCGGGGGCAACTGTTTTTAAACTGTGTTCTAAGAACAGAAAAGATCCTTTAGGTGTATAGACAAGTGGGGTAGGTTGGGGTAGGGTGGGACTAGGAGATGAGCAGCACTAACTCTCGCATTAAATGTTACTTTTATCTTTTTATTGGGGTTTTGTAAAATATTTCACGTGGAGAAAAAACAGCCACTGAAATGATAAATGTTGAAAAAACTGACTTACAAAACATTGATTGGTCTCATTTTCCACTGGTGAATTTATTGCTATTTAGGAAAAGCAATGTTTCATCATTTGATGTTTAAGACACAGAATATGTCTAACTTTTCAAAATAAGATTCTGTTTAATTGTGATGTGATTAAACCACATGTGAGTGTAAAACCTCTCATTAAAACTTGAAAAATGAAAAACTATGATTTTTACAACTAATACATATTTTCAGCATTGTGTAAATAACATATTAGACAGATCTAATAATACAATAGGGAACTAGACACCCTACCTCACCTCAGAAATTCAGTATATGAAATTAAGATGAATAATTTTACTCAAAACATTGCAGATTGAATTTTATTTCTAAGAAAAAGTGTTATTTTTAAAATAGAATTTTAAATTACAGGTCAACTTGCTGTACCAAATGAACTAAATGCATAAGCATTTATTTTAAAATTATTTCCATTGAATTATAAAGAAACATGGTTAATGAATGAAAGAATAAATGTTTTAACAATTACATAATTATATAGAAATCTAACATTTTGCAAGTGTTAGGACATAGTTTTAACAGTAAAGAATTATCCACTATGGTGTGTGTGTTTTATTGAGGATAGGAATTTACTTTTGTATCATTAGGGACTAAATATCCTGAACTCCTATTTAGTTAAATATCAATATAATTTCTTACAACATGACACCTTTTTTTTTAATTGTAGAATTTCTTACTCATCGGAGACCCATATTTTGATATCACAGTGTATATTTAGGTAACAGCTAAATATCCCTCCATTAGGAACACAGATGTCACGTGTAAATAAAAGAAACATAAATTACAGGAATTATTTTGCTGAAAAAATTTCAGGAAGCTTATCTGTTTCAGAAATAAGCTATATGTTTTTCTACACACATGTCTACATGTAGATTTTGAAATATTATATAGTATGAATACAGATATGCCTACACAATGGAATTCTTTTTATAACACATTTTGTAGTAACAGATTTTCATATCCCAGAGGAAAATATACCCTAAAATTCAATTCCTACTTGAAGTAAAAGCCCAGCTTCCTTAGCATCTGTCCAAAGACTTTCCACCACTTTGTTTTCATGTATGTATACATGTGTGTGTAGATATGTTTTGATCAATATTAAGATATATTACTGTCAATGTAAATATTGGCTTTAATTTCATTTTAGTCAATACCTATAACTTAGGTCAATTAATCCTGTTAACTACTTCTATGTAAGTTAATATTTTCTTAAATGAAATATAAATTACTTAGATGTGCACCTGTATACTCTAGATATTCTATTTCATAATCACCATATTTTTAATAGATTATATGCATAATAAATTTTGTTAAATAAATGGAGCAAAAGAAATTATGTGTTTTAATCCATGCCAAAATGCTATTTGCAACCAATGCTCACATTCCAGAGGTGTTAAAAAAATAATTTTGCCTTATAAATTTCTCATTATGAGCATTTAATGCTGAAATTAAGATGTAAATGAACATGGCATAGTTTTAGCTTCCCTTATTTTTCTTTCTTTAATGCAGGTGCACATGTGTGTGTGCACACACACATAAATTTATATGTACATAAACTGCAGAAGTTGGACTTTAGGAAATGTCATTTACAAACACTTCTATAAGTCTAGAAAATAGAGTGGTCATTGTTAAAAAATATGTAATCAATTATAATAGTCTAGTTACTGGAAATAATAATTTCTCTTATCCTTTTGTTATTCATTTTCCACTTCTCTAGATCTGGTGTCTGGGAAATGAAACACGATTCCATATCAACAAAACTGTAGATGCAGCCATTCGGTCTGTAATAATTGGTGGATTATTCCCAGGTATTCAATACCGGGTAGAGGTTGCAGCTAGTACCAGTGCAGGGGTTGGAGTAAAAAGTGAGCCACAACCAATAATAATTGGTGAGTATCAATCTATGTGATCTCTGCTTTAGAATCAGTCAACTGACAACAAGGTAGATTATGATTTTGAATCTACATCCTAATAGTTAATCTGCACTTAATGAGTAATAGGGTGCACACATAATATGGGCAAAGGGGTCAACTGACTACGTTTTCTCACAAAAATGTTTGGCGCAATTGCCCATGCTCTTAAGAGTCCCACAATCTTTTTAAAATTACAATCTCTAAGAGTTTAAATGCTGAAAGATGGTTTGAAACTTATTCTTAATCAATGGTTTCATTAGCAATTTTGGTGCCATTGAAATATAGGAGAAAATGAGACAGTTATTGAAGGGAGTACATCGTGTTTCAAATCTATATGCTTCCTCTTCACCAGAAAAAATGTCAAAAATTAATCAGAAACAGACCAAAATAATTTTTGTGATAGAAATATACAACCCCAAAGAAGAAAGGCATATTAAATCTACTATCATCATTGCATAAAATCGTTCCCTCTCATCACAGATTATGTTTGCCTGTTTTTGAAATGTATGTAAATGGAATCATGTAGAATATAATATTTTGTGTCTGGTGTTTTTCACTAAGCATAATGTTTTTGAGATTCATCCATGTATATATTGTGTAGTTCATATGTTTCATTGCTGAGCAGTATTCAATTGTATGAATATGCCATATTTTGTTTATCCACCTTTCTCTTAAGAGAATGAAGATCATTGTGCAAGTCTTTTTGAGGACATATGTTTTTATTTCTTTTGGAGAAATCCTTAGGAGTGAAATTTCTGAGTAAAGTGTTATATAGTTTGACTTTGTAAGAAACTACTATATGATATTCATATTGTATAATTTTATACTCCCACCAGCAAAGAAAATGACTTCCAGGTTTTCTACATCGTCACCTACATCTGATGTTGCCAGTCTTTACAAGTTTAGCCATTCTAGTGGGTGTAAAATAGTATTTCATTGTGATTTTAACTTGAATTTGCATTCATGACTAATGATGTTGAGCAACTTTGCATGTGCTTACTGGCTATTCACGTACTTTCTTTTGTGAATTGTCCATATATTTACCTTTTTAAAATTAGGTTGTCTCTTGTTACTGATTAGTAGGAGTTTTTTATACATTCTGGATACAAGTTCTTTGCCTTATATATATATTGAAAATATTTTCTCCTAGTCCTTGGCTTTCCTATTCATTTTCTTAATGCCATTTAATAAATATAAGTTTTAAATTTTAATGAGGTACAATTCATAAAGTGTTTCTCTCATACTTAATGTTTTTTAAGAAATTGTGGCCTACCTCTAGGTAGTGAGAATTTTTTTAATATATACATTTTCTTCTAGAAGCTTTACAATTTTAGCTTTTATGCTTAAGTCTATAATTCATCTTAAGGTAATTGCATCTGGTTCAAGGATCGAGGCTTATTTATTTTCATACACATATCAAATTCTGTAGGCACCATTTACTGAAAAGACTTTGCTTTCCCTAGTTAACCATATACACATTGATCAATTTCTAGATTCCCTATGATGTTCCGTTTGTATGTATTTCTAACAGTATGCCAAACCACACTGTCTTGATTACTGCAGCTTATAGTAAGTCTTGAAATCAAGTAATGTGAATATGCCATCATCTTCTGCAAAATTGTTTTGGCTAAAATAGGCCTTTTGCTTTTCCATAAGCCTTTCAAATCAGCTTGTCAATTTCTACAAAAAACATGTTGTAACTGTGATTGAAAATGCAGTGAATATATTCATCAAATTGGGTAGAGTATAGATTTTAATAATGAGTCTTTCCAAAAACACAGACTAACCTCTCCATTATTTAGGTCTTCTATACTCTTTCACAATATTTTGTAGTTTTCAGTGTATGGTTTTACAAATACTTTGTTAAAATATTTCTTGAGTGTTTGATGTTTTTTACACTATTATAAATGGATTTAAAAAATTCCTTTTCCAATTGTTTTATATTATGTATAAATTTAATTTTTGATGTAGATTTTGTTTCTTATGACCTTACTAACCTCACTTATTCACTTTAATAGTTGTGAAATATGTTTTCTGAGTGTGTTCAAATAGTCATGTTTTCTTTCTCCTTGTTTGTATTAATATTATGAATTCTATTGAATGGTTTTCCAAGGGAAATAAACCTTGTGCTTCTGGAATAAATCACACTTGGCCATGATATGTTATCTTTTTTGTAGATGTTGCTGGATCTGATTTACTAATATTTGGTAAGGAATTTTGCATATCTGTTCATTAAGGATAGTGATTAGCAATTTTCTTTTCTCCTAATGTCTTTTTCCAATGTTGGAATTAAGGTGGATTGCTTTATAAAGTGGTTTGGGAAATATTCCTTCCTCCTCTATATTCTGTAAAAGTTTTTGTAGGACTGGTATTATCTTTTCCTTAAATATTTTCTAGAATTCAGTGACGATATCTATGCTTAGAATTTTCTTTGTGGATTTTTAAAAAAATTTTATGAATTTAGGTCTAGTCAGAATTTTCAGTTCTTCTTGTGTTTGTTATGGTTAAGTGGATATTTTTTGTTTTCTACCCACCAATGAATTTGTCTCATCTTTCTAAGTTATTAAATTTATTAGCATGTGATTGTTTATAATATTCCCTCATTAATATTGTAATGTCTGCAGGATGAAATGTCATCTTTTTTATTCTCAAATTCTGGAAATTTATGTGCACTCTCATCTCTTTTTTTCCTATCCCCCTGTTTCTCTTGCTACTTCTCTTTCTCCTACTTTAATCAGTCTTGATAAGGATTTATCAATTTTATTAATCTTTTCAAATTATAAACTTAGGACTTTGTTCATTTTCCTTGTTTTCTAACTAATCCATTTCTCCTGTTTCTTATTCTACTTACTTTGATTTGGTTCTTTAGATGGAAACTTCAATCAACGATTTCTGACCTTTTCTTATTTTCTGACATGAATATTCTAAAGTTGTAAATTTCCCTCTAGGCACTTAACCACATCTTACAAATTTAATTTGTTATGTTTCCATTTATCATGGAATAGAAAATATATTCTACTTTCTTTAAGAATTTCTTTTTTTTTTTGTTTGTTTGTTTTTCACAGAGATTATTTAGGATTGTATTTAATTTCCAAGTGTTTGGGTATTTTTCTAGATACATTTTGTTACTGATTTCTAATTTAATTCCACTGAAGTAAGAGAATGTACTTTGTGTGAATTTAGTCTTCTAAAAATGGAGACTTATTTTCTGGCCCAGCTGCATCTAGTCTTTGTTAATGTATCTTGTGCACTTGAAAAATATGTGCATTTTTCTGTTTTGAGGTGGAACGTTATATAATATTGGGTCAAATTAGTTGGTAGTATTATTCAGGTCCTTACTGTTTTTCTATTGTTCTTTCCAATGCTACAAAGAAAGTTTGGAAATCTATTATAATTATCGATTTGCATATTTTTTTCTTTCTCTATATAAGTTTTTGTTTCACATATTTGCTGCTCTGTTTTAAGTGAATGTTTTAAGATTATTACCTTTTCTTAGTAAACTTACCCTTTATCATTATGAAATGACTCTCTTTATTCCCTAGTAAGATTCTTTGTCCTGAAATTTACTTTTCTGATATCAGTATAGCCATACCATTTTATAAGTATATTTACATGCTTTGTCATTTTTCCATTCTTTTATTTTAACCCCTGTTTCTCTGTATTTAATATGTATTTCTATGATTTAAGTAGCATAGTTTTAGGTCTTGGTTTTTTATCCAATCTGACAATCTTTGCCTTTAACTGCAGTGTTATTAATTGGTGTGTTTAGGCTTAGAATTACTATCTTGCTATTTGTTTTCTAACTGACTTTGTCCCTATTTTCCTAACTTCCTGCCATCTTTTGGATGAAATGAGAAACTTTTAGTATTATATGTCAGTTCAATTATGAATTATTAGGTATACCTCTTTTTTTGTAAGAGTTATTTTAGGATTTGACTACAATATAAGGATCTTAGAACAGTATAATTTCATTTTCTTTCTTCTTATCCTTTTTTTTTTTTTGCTATTGTTATACCTTTTACTTCTATCTATGTAATAAATACCAATATACAAATTATAGCATAAGAATTGTTTTAAATCAATTATCTTTCAACTAAGTTAAAAATAAGAAAAAATATTTTGTGCTACTCATATTTATCTGATATTCTGCTCCATAAATTCAATCCCTCAGCCTCCCCAATTGCTTCAATCTCTTCAACCCAGGAATGCTGTTCAGCAATGTTTGAGTTACATTTCACTGCATCACATTTTTGAAATTGTATCCAGGTAGAAAGCTGTGAAAATAGTAAGGTTCTCCTGTTAATTTCCTTTATCTTAAGGATTGTAATCCTACCCTTTATTTCACATATTTTCCCTAGTCTTCCACTTGTTTTTGATGGGAGTACATATCCTATACCTGTTATTTCTTTAAGGACAGAAGTGGAAGCATCCAGGGAATTTTTCACTTTTATGTTCTACATTTTCCATTTCCTTTCTTTTACATTCTTCATTTCCCTCCAATATTTTCCATATGAACATTCATTAGGACTACATTAAGTCCAATAACATATTGTAATAGCCGCTTTATAAAGTTCTTTTCTCCTAATTTCAAGATCTATGTTATCTCTTAGTCTATACCTATTGGTTATTTTCTCTGTTGACTTTGGGTCATATTTTTCTGGTTTGTTGTTGTTTGTTTGTTTTTACATATCTAGTAATTTTTTACTATATAATGTACATTGCAAATGACATAGTATACCATTTTGTGATCTTCTTAATAGTGTTTATATTCTAGCAGCCAATTACATTACTGTCTGATCACCTTAACTTGTAGTGTCTTGGTTGTTACATTTTGTTAGTGTGGAAATTTCTAGGGCAAAACCTTAGTATGACATTTACTTCTATGGCCTGGCCCTCTCCTTGACTTTCAGTGAAAAGCTTAATGTGTTTATCTGGTCCCCCTAACTTGATAAAATCCAAACTTTAAGCATAATTGTTGCAGTAGACATGAACTGAAACATCTGTCTAGCTTTTGAGCCCTCTAGCTTTTGCTTTTCACCAGATCCTTGTAACTTTCTTTTTGTATGCACCACTGAAGGTTCACCCGAGGATTTAAGGAGAGATTATACACAGATTTAGACACATCACTCTTCACTGGCTCCCCTTTTCACATGTTTTCCCCTTCAATTATTAGTCACTTTGGCAGCCTTGAACTCCATCCTGTGACACCTCACACCAATAAAATTGAGATTTTCAGTTTAGTTACTAACTCTCTTGTATTACATGGATTGAGAAGATCTCTAGGGGAAAAAGAAGACTCATAGCTGCAGATTTCCTCTGGTAGAACTCCCTTCACTCAAGAAACAAATACCTTTCAATCTTCCCTGCTTGTATTTGTGTGGCAATGCCTTTAATTTAAAGAAAAAATGCTAAAAAATATTCTTCTAAGAGTTTACACATTTTGAAAATGTTTTTCCAGTTTTTGATACAAGCCATTTTCTGAAATGATGTATATAGAATATGCTGCCAGTTTCTGGATAATTATTTCTATAATATCACACAGCATTTATTGCATATGGACATATTTAACATTCAGTCATAATGTTAAAGTTTTTTTAGATTCTCCAAGTTTTCTTTCTTATATATTTTAAAAGCATTGAAGAGAAAAACTTAAAGTATTAATTTTTCTGTAAATTGCCTTCTCTTTCTTAATTAGTCATTCAGACTGAATTAATTCCTTAACCTGAGGGAAACCTACAATCCTGCCCTTCTGAGATTTTCTAAAATAAATTGGAATAAGAAAGAAATTCAGGTACACCCAAAAGGATTCAGCTGAGATACATATGTATATCTATATATAAGTATATAGATATAAATATAGAAATAAATATTATAGATATAAATATATATAGACATAGACATATGAACATTTCACTTATAGTATTTAGATATAAGCCATTAACATTTCATTCAAAAATTATATATGAAACATATTTAAAAGGTATAGTTTTTATGAGCACCCTTAGATAAGCAAACAAACTTTGTTTTTTACTGTCTCTCTAGCATATATATGGAATGGATTGACTGAATATAATTACTCTAACTGAAAGACAAGTAAGGTTGCCAAATAACTATGTTTTCCTTTTGTATTTTCTGTTTCTATCATCCTTGGTAATAAATACATTTTTTAGGCAATGGAATGCTTTCTTTTTTTCTTTCTTTTCCTAGTGACTGTCTGTTTGCTTCATAATATTTGGGAGATTTATGGTACTTATAGGGAAGTAAAAAATTGCATGCATATGATATAACCAAGGTCATGCTGTGAGAATCACAGTTATGCACTGAACAATTGTACAGTAACTTAAAATAATAAAGAAAGTTAATTTAAATTATTTTAAATCAAATAGAAAGCTTTACTTAACTCTCCTATCATTTTAAAAAGACTGAGTCTTCAAATGGATAACAAGTACCCTTTATTATTTAGTGTATCATACAAGTATTTTTTCAAATATTCCTATGAAATAAAAATAATCTAATAAATAACATTCCCATCTCTTAGTCAAATAGAATATGGTCTACGCAAGGTGTAATCATAAAAAATAGAGTTGTAGCAATTGAAGTGAGCTCCCACACACACATACACAGTAAGCACAGTTCAACACAGAAAGGCTATTTGTTCTAGAGAGATTTATTTCTTTTTAATATCTACTGTTGTACTGAGAAGCTTTCTAATTGTTTCTTTAATTACCCCTGAATATCTACCTTAACATCTTTTCTGATAAGCTTATCTACACAACTGTTGAAAAGTGATTTAATGATGGCTAATCTCCTTTTCTGTTTCAATTTATGCTTTCCCTATTGTCTATTCAGTACTGGAAACAGCACTTGAAGTGACTCAAGCTCTACCTCATTCCCCTTTGCTTTAATTAAATCATGTATTGACATTTGATGCAATTTATGGTTGATAATTTTAGAATTGTTTTGTGCCAGACCATGTATTGTTTCATCTATTCCGTCTCAGTTTAGTCTTTGTTCCAGAAAGTTCCATTAATTAAAATATTTTAAAAATGTAACATACAGCCTAACACAGGCATAAAATTGGTGATGTTCTTTCCTCTGCAGTTTCCTATGGTAAGATGACTTTTACATCAAAGTATTTGTAATTCTGTATCATTGCACTTATAGGCACAATAATGCAACCAGATATGCTTGCTTATATAGGCATCAAGCAGTACGTCATATAACAAATTTACATTGACTTAAATTTTTTACTTATCTTGCTTAACAATATAGCTATCACTTCTATAATCATTTGGCTTTTTTACACTTACAGTACATAGTTGGTAATAATATGTGGAACAGCTGCAAACTTTCACAGTAATAGGTACAATCGAATCTGATGTGTCTAATTAATTTTTAGTCTAACAAATTAGTTTTGTTCTTCATTACTCTCCAATGGGAGGAAGACACTATATTTCATTATATTTTTTGTCTGCAAGAACAATGGAGCATTACAGGTCACACACATCCCTTGTCTATGCTCTAATTAGTCCCACTGACAACATTGTTTCAAAAATTCCAGTAGCATAAAAAAATCATAATACAACTTTGCTAACATAAATATTGGACCATACTAAATATGATATTTTATGGACCCTTTACAAAAATGAAGAACAATTTTTCTCTTTGTTCTATAAGATTTGTTTTCTTTCTAGTAATGCCTAATAGTTAAAAGGGAAGTAAAATTAAGAGGAAATCAAGCAGGGGGGAGGGGAAGGAAGGGATGGGCAAAAACCTACCTAACAGGTACGATGAACACTATGTGTTTGATGGGCACACTTTTAACCTTGATTCTAGCATTACAAAAGAGATCCATGTAACCAAAAACATTGTACCCCCATAATACTTTGAAATAAAAAAAAATTACCAGATAAGTATGTGTCTCATAATGAAAATATGAGCTATTTTAAATGCAGTTTTGACTGTGTTTACATGTATAATAATTAAGGGCAGACATATTGGGGAAAAGGAACCAGGTTTACTACCTAAGTGGGACACTGGTTTTTAAATCCAGACCTTTCAGAATGGAAGATAAGTATGTATAAGGAAATGCTAGCAGCTATAACAAACAAGCCTGTATTGTTATTGGATTAAAAAATTAAAAGTTTCTTTCTTATTGATAGCCCAATCTAATATGGGTCAGCAGAATGGGGAATGCATCCTATACAGTTATTCAGGGACCATGGATTCTTCTAAACAACAGCTCTACTATTTCTTAGGGGCTCAGCATCTTCTGACAGATCCCCTGGTTTTGGCCAACACGTGAGGAAAGGGAAAGAGTGTCAAATACTGTAGTGGAGTGTTAAGGGTCAAGCCTGGAGGGTAGTATGTATCACTTGTGCCTACTTACTATTGACTAATAGTCACTTTGTTGCACTCAACTGCAAAAAATGCTAGGTAATGTAGGCTAATTTTCTACCCTGGAAGAGAGGAGAAAGAGTGTGCTAAACAAGTTACCTGTAGTTTGCAGGATTCTCAGACCTAGATAATTTACGACTCATATCACTGAGGTTGACTGAGAAGCTCTTAAAATAGCCCTTACACCTGCATGGTTCATAATTTTGAGTAAAAAACTACCGTGTTCATATTAGGGTTTTTATATGCATCTCCCCATTCCTTCCAAAATATATGAAACAGATAGTACTATTGCCAACTAACTGAAACAGGAGCTCAAAATGATTAAGTGCCCTACATAAGCTTATTGCTTACTTAGCTAGTAGTGGCATAGTTGATTTTTAAATGCAGGACTTCAAAGACCATGCTATTTCTAATATATTACATTGCTATGATGAATAAGGCAATGAAAATCCCACACATTCCTCTGATGTGATATGCTGAAATGTGCCATCAATATTTTGCTTACAATTTACCTCTTAAAAGTCTTTGATTAGTCACAGCCTAGGCATGATATTGACATTAGAAATCACTTTATTCCCAATGTCTAAATTTTTTAATCTGCTAAATAAGTATGTAAATCTTTGCTCTGCAGTGATGTAATGATTCTGTGAGTTTAAAACCTATTTAAAATATGGATTGGGATTTTTAAAAAAATATCCCTGAGGTCTAAATTTTCAAAACATGACCACTTCTAGAACAATTTTAATCCAAATTTAAATGTATGTCTCAATTATGGAGACCTTAAAATTAATGTTAAAGTCATCTTTTTTATATTCAACTTTCATGTGGATTTTCAAATTAGTTTCAAATACTTTAAGGGAATATGTGAGTTTTATCTTGTCATGACATTTTAATTATGTATGTTAATCTCTATGAAAGGCTGTTTATGTAATTTTCATTGTTTTATTTAGTAGTTTTTAATTTTTTTTTATTTCAGCATATTATGGGGGTACAAATGTTTAGGTTACATATATTGCCTTTGCCCCACCCGAGTCAGAGCTTCAAGCATGTCTGTCCCCCAGACGGTGAGCACCGCACCCATTAGGTGTGAATATACCCATCCTCTCCTCCCCCCCCCTCACCTGCCTGACACCTGATGAATGTTATTACTATATATGCATTTAAGTGTTGATCAATTAATACCAATTTGATGGTGAGTACATGTGGTGCTTGTTTTTTCATTCTTGTGATACTTCACTTAGTAGAATGGGCTCC
Source organism: Eulemur rufifrons (assembly GCF_041146395.1). NCBI lineage: Eukaryota > Metazoa > Chordata > Mammalia > Primates > Lemuridae > Eulemur > Eulemur rufifrons. The sequence goes on from NC_090989.1 coordinate 29,967,653, forward strand.
AGTTCTATCCAGGATAATATCTAGTTCTATCCAGAGGTGCTATATCACCACTGTTTTTGGTGGCTGGGTAGAACTCCATGATAATACATATACCACATTTTATTAATCATTTGACCCAGCAATCCCATTACTGGGCATCTACCCAAAGGAACAGAAGACATTCTATATATAGTAGTTTTAATGCCTTTCAGAAATTAAAGGATATTTGATCAAAATAAGATCTTGGGTAGAATATTAAGGACAATATTAAGTTGCATGTTCTTATGAATCATGAATATTTAAATATGGATAGTGCCTTAGCAGAAAGGCAACTTGTAAATATCCTGTGCTAGATGTTATAATTTCTTTTTTTAAAAAAATGAGAACTATATTAGAAAATACTTTACCTTACTCAAGAAAAGTTGCTATTATTTCAACTCTTAGTGCTTGTTTCAGTATTCGTTATAAGGTAATAAATCAAGAAGTGATTCTGAATCTGTCCACAGCAAACCAAAACACAAGAAAGTAACATCCTTAATCACATTTTCAAACTCATAATTTGACTCCTCTCCTGAAAATTATAAAATACGCTTATCAATAAATGTGGCAGGCTCAGAACAAAACAAATATTACCTGTCTTCAAAGAAATTTTCTGTGCCTTTGGTGCATCATGTATGTATTCCTGTGTTTATTTTTGACTTAATATTTAGTAATGCTCTTGTTTCTTCCCTAGGGAGACGTAATGAAGTTGTCATTACCGAAAACAATAACAGCATAACTGAACAAATCACTGATGTTGTGAAGCAACCAGCCTTTATAGCTGGTATTGGTGGTGCCTGCTGGGTAATTTTGATGGGTTTTAGCATCTGGTTGTATTGGAGAAGAAAGAAGAGAAAGGGACTCAGTAATTATGCTGGTAAGAGATTGTTTCCAGCTAAGAAAATCTTTTGTCTTTATGAATGTAATGAAATGAAAGGAAGGAATGGAATGGAAACATGAATGAGTGATTTGGCTTGTATTAAAAATCTCTATAAAATGGAATTGTAAACAGTATACTTTAAAGCAATGCTCTTGACCATATCACTTTATAACTATAAAGCAATCTTTTCACTTATATCTCCAATGAAGTATAACAAAAGTACACACTGATAAAATGTTTAACCTTTTTTCTCAAATAGCTCTTTAAAATCATATATATACGCACACACACAGAGACACCCTCAAAGACTTTGCATGCTATGAAGCCATTGTTTGAGAAGTGGATTTAAGCAAGAAAATTACAAAGTATACAGAATAAAAGGAAAAATTTGATTAGTTTGGTGTAATGGTGTTCACCTGTAGTCCCAGTTACTTGGGAGGCTGAGGCATGAGGGTGACTTGAGCCCAGGAGTTTGAGGCTGCAGTGAGCTACAATGACACCACTACACTCTAGCCAGGGCAAGGAAAGTGAGACCCTGTCTCAATGAAAAAAAAAAAAAAAGGAAAAATTTGAAATATAGCTCTTAGTATGTTAGAATGTAGATTACAATACATGTCTCAGAAGCCAAATTTCAACAGAATTTATGATACCGATAAGACAAAATATTTAATTTAAATGTAAACAAACAACATTTCAGAAGGACAAAAAGGAGAAGGAAAAGAAGCAGGAGCAGAAAAGGAAGACCCTAGATGGTCTACATGTTTGAAAAAACGTTTTCTTCTAAGAATCCAAGACAGAGTTTCAAGTGTGTCAGAAATTGTGGCCTTCAAAATATCTCCAAGGGGGAAAAACAGAGGAGAGAGAAGAGAAGGGGAGAGATAAAATGATAAAGTTAGTGATAGAGAGAATGAACTCAGTACTGAAGCTATCTATATTTGATTATAATTTTAATTGAAATGTATTTTAAGTATTTTCTCCAGCAACAATAAAAAGGAATTCTCACAATATTTTACTTTCTAGAGTTTATAAGGGAACCATTTTTAATTTAACATCATTCTACAAACATTTTAAAAATTTAGGGGACATTATATTCAATTTTCTCTTTCTAATGTTAACTTTGGTAAGAAGTATAATGTCTTAATAACTGATTTTGAAAGACACATCATTTCTTATTAATCTGAGCTGTGTGTAGGCTTCTAAACTGCTGAGACTGTCTAGTGTAGAATGCAAGGAATAGCACCCACTTGGTTGTCTTGCTTGTTATTTGACAGCATTTATATACTTATTATAATTTTGTTACAATGCTGTGGATCATATCTTTGTCTTACGAAGATAAAGTTTATTATTACTGGGTAGAAATTTCCCGGACTTGAGAAAGTGGTATAGCACATCCATTGACAAGGGCCCTCTATACTTGGTGACATGCCATTCTTCTGCCATTCTCATTTTTTATTGGTTGCTGGCTACCTGTTTCCTTATGCTTTGTCATCTAAGTGCTATATCACTTAACCAATGAGGGATCCTTCCTAGGACGGGGTGTTCAGAAATAACTGCTGAGTGTCAGGGTCTTGAACATTAATGATACTTTAACGTACCTTCTTGTTATACACTCCAGTCTTTTCCTTTCATCCCTGAAGTATTGTTCATTAACCTATTTGCTTAATCAATTGCCATTTTATATTGCATCTCTGTGACATACTCATATATATAATATAAAACAAAGGGAAGAAGTGATTTAATTCAAGGACAATTTTGTGTTTATCCTTTCACTTGACTTTAGCAATAATAATAAAAGATGGAGTATGCTAGTCACTTAAGTGCAAAATTCTAATATATTAGAATGTTATCTTTTCATCTTCCATATTTCATTCATTCATTCTTTATAAATATCTCTCATAGTTAGTAGGTTTGCACATTTAGTAAAATTACATCAGACAGACTTTTCTTTTTTTTTAATAGAAGTTCTTTGCAGAACCTATGCACTTAATTTGAAAATATCTGTTTGTCTTTGAGCTTGACAAGAATAGTACATTTCCTATTATCATTTCTCATTGTGATTGATATCCATCTGCTTGTAGAACTGCTAACTCAGAAGGTGCTATGCCCTTCAAATATTTTGGAATAAGGCCAGGCCAGAGAGAAGCCTTTCAAAACTTTTATACTTAATTGATAGATGGCTGACTCTGAAGACAACAGATTTTATGAAGCTCAGTAAATATAAACAATTAAATATGGGTGAGCAAATTATGAAATGCTAAACACTTCATACATAAGTATTAAAACTGTCAGTGAAATATAAATTATTGGACAAAACTGTCCAAAGACAGCTAAAAGATTTGATGGAATTTTTATATTGTGATTATCTGGGCTGAGTTAATGGTTATTAAAAGAAGATTAATTTACATTCATATTTGAGAAATAGCTGATCAGGAAATAGAAAGAGGGTTGGCTGAAACATTAAAGTTTCCATTTAGAGTAGGAAAATATGACCTCGTAGAGACAGGCACCCATTCTGAAAGCATCCTCACCTCAAAATGTCAATTTACCACATAGTTATGTTTTCCTCCTCCTCTCCCTCAATTCTAGCAGGCATGAGATTAGAATTAATCCTGTCAGGTAATATTAGAGCTACTTTGTGTATGATGTATATAACCTTCAAAATTTCTGTAACTTATATTCTTTATAAAAATTGCAATACATTCAAAATATTTCATGTAATTCTAAAACACTTTAGACTGTGGTATTTGTGGAACTTTTTGGAAACTTTAGGACTATTCAGTCACTTTTAGCTAACAATTTCTATACATTGCTCCTTGAAAGTTCTTAATTTCAGATGCTAGCAGAGACTCCTGATTAAGATTCATAGTTATCCCGAATTTATCTCTGATAAGCACAAAGCTACTACACTGTTATTATCAAAATTGTGACAAGAACAAGATTGTCCGACCACCCACTCCCCTTTCTTTCAGCTTCAAGGCAAACTGTTTTTTCAAATGAGAACTACCTCAAAATAGCTTTTGATTTGTGGTGGAATGTATTTTTATGTTCCTCTCTCTATACACACACACACACAAAATGCTGATCAAAACACCAGATACAATTTCTATTTTAGGAGTTCTAATTCATCCTCATTTGTACCTGCCTTAAATCTTATGGTCTCATACAACTCAGTTATTTTTGGTCTGTTTTTCAAAATCGAACAAATCTAAAAGTTTTGGAGCATGGGGTAAAAAAATAAAATTTGAAAAGTGACCCCTTTTCCCCCCTGATTTAAAAACACAATTAAACAACAAAATTACGGGGTGTGTGTATGTGTGCTTGTGTGTGTGTGTGGGGGGGGGGGTATTTCTATCTAACAGAAACACACAAAATGAAAGATTCTCATGTATACCGAATTTTGTATGGGCCATTTTAAGTTAGATATTTACATAATGTACTGGGAATTTTTGCCTTTGTTTGGTTAGTACGCAGAAATACAAAGATAAAATTCTTTGTAAAAAATTTTGACAACTATTAGCAGTCTAGAACTATTTGAAAAACATACTTTAATGATGGTTGGAACACAAATAGAAAATTGCTATGCCCTGAATGCTAAATATGAAATACTTTGAAATTTAAATTACTTTTTTCACAGCATTTAATTCTCAGTTGCCAAGTATGGACCATACATACCACAGGATTTATACTCTATCTGCAAATTATCTTTAATGAATGATATCTTTTTTGATAAGGTTTTGAATATTATGTTATAATATTAATACTTCAAACTTTACATTTTATGAAGAATTTGCCATTGGTTAGTGTTTAAAGTTAAGTATAACTCAATTTTTGTGCCTCTACTTCAGTTGCCCTCCTATTCTCCAACATTATTTATTGCTCTGGCAGTAACAGAAAGTTTGGGTGGGAAAAAAAGAGCATATAAATTAGGTAGATCTATTTAGATTCTCACATATCTCCTAAACAGCACATTTTGAGGTGTAGCCTTTGAGCCCTGCCCATTTGCATATTCACAATGATATTCATAGCATTATCATAATTTTCTTTTAACAGAGTAAAACAATCAGTTGCTAGTCCATTAAAAAACACTCACATCAGATGGAAAACTAATTAGCTATACCATTTTCACATTTTGTTTGTGTGTGTGTCCCCTAAACAGGCCTTTATTTAGTATCTCCAATGCTAAATTTTTTTGTCATTAATTGTTTCAGATTAATTATTTTTTGTTAAAAAAAGCTATCAAAGGGTACAATGTGTTACAGATGCACTGTTGATTCCTGATTCCCAGCACTTAAGTGAGCCTTTAGTCATCTATAGTCTTTCATTTTCTCTGAGCGCATGTCTGCATCCAGTCCTAGGCAAATGCAAAGGTTATGTCAGGATTGTTTTACAATGAATTTGAGATGTTACACATAAAATTGATAAAGTAGTACAATTCAGATACAAACAAGATGTTTCTGAAAGCCCTAATATATTTCACTGTCTCATGAAGACCCTTGGAATCATAATCATGTTGCCTGATTATGGTTTCATGGGAGATAATGTTATTAGATGACCTAAAAGGAGGGACTGGGGAGCTTCATTTGGAAATTTACAAAATTTAAAGAGTAATTATATTTGATAGCCCAAACTTAAGAAACAGATGAATCATAGACAGTTATTAAAATTAAAAAGATTCACTTATGTGCATACTTTAAGTGGCAATATATCCTGTTTGCTCAAAATATGAATAAATTCATTAAAAATTTCATTTATTTTCACCTGTCCTCACCAAGTAAAAACCATTATAGTAAATATAATCAATGTCTTCAAAAGATAGGACATATTGGGTTCACAGCTGTGAAAATGGTATTATTTACTTGCTCCTCAGTGATTGATTGAGCCAATCCATACTAATTTGGGTCACAATTGGAAGTTTATTACAATTTTCCAATCCATACACTTCTAAACACCAAATTTCATTTCCATAATTTTTTAGTTGAGTAATTGAGTGGCAAAATTTGATCCAAATTAATGGGAAGGTACTTATAGACCTTATTTATCCCACTAATCATATCCATGATATTCACATTCCACTACAGAAAAAAGAAATAACTTTGAATATACTTTGCTGCTTCAGACATTCTTTAAAGTATTCAAAGTATATTACCTTTATCAGATCTGAATCATTTTGGAATATAAATACATTTTGCTGCAAAGGTTTTGGATAAGGGATGATGGACCTAAATTGATATTCATATTCTTTTGCCAGTCCTTGTAACGCATGTTCATGTTGTTGGCTTTGTAGAATGGAAACTTTTGACTGGAGAGAGTGGATTCACCAGTGATGGTGGCTATAATGGATGCTTGTTGGTGTTGCTAAGTTCCATATTGTATAGAGGAATGGAAACTTTTGTAGAATGGAAACTTTTGACTGGAGAGAGTGGATTCACCAGTGATGGTGGCTATAATGGATGCTTGTTGGTGTTGCTAAGTTCCATATTGTATAGAAGACTTGAGTTTGTGATCACTAAGTACAATTGGAATATATTTAGTGTTGATTATTTGGAAATTTCATTTCTGTGAGGATGTTATTTTCTATTAATTATAGTTAATGTCTATTACAATTGTAACTGTTCAACTTGTAGTGCTTATAAGGGTCCCTAGGAGGATTTGCAATGATAAAAAATATATGTAGTTAATAAGTACTTGCTTCTCTTGTTTCATTGAAAGGATATAACCTGTTTGAACTGTTCTGTTTCAATTTCTATTCTGAATGTTTTGCCTTATGCTTTCCAATTAGGACACTTTTGTGATACAATTAAAAGTCTTGATTTGATGAATCCACATTAATGCTATGTTGATTTTCCAATATCACTATATATCCTAGTTGTAACTGTGCTTGACATGTAAATACAAATTGCTGCTTTAACTTAACCATATATTTGGCTTGAAGAATTTTGAAATGTTCTATTAAAACTGGAGCAAATGATGGCTTTGCCTTGGGCCAAACCACTGCTTGTTCCTCTCTGTACAATTATGTTAATTATATTTTGTTAAAATTCCCAGAGGCCTAAGCTCTAAACTAAGGGCCAATGTGTAGTTATTAATCGTAATTAATATTGACTACTTGTGCCTGTATGTCTTTCTTTTTTTACAGTTACATTTCAGAGAGGCGATGGAGGACTAATGAGCAATGGAAGGTATGCTAAGGAAATTCTTTTTTATTATTATTTTTAATCAGCACTGGAGAAACTCTATAGTAAGAGGCTATTATTGTAATAAATGATCACTTAGAAGTCTGAGAATTCTAGGAGGAATTAAATGGCTTACCACAAGGTTTAATGATCTATCTGTTGTGCACTTTAGAGGAATCAAGTCCAGATGTTTCATATCTCCCAGATGCCCCTGAAGAAATTAGTAGTAAATATCACAAGGAATGTGTTCATTTGTTAGCGGGATGTTTATTGCATTAATTAGACATTAGCAAATGAAGTTGCTGTTGTTTAAGACTCCTTATTGGCTCTCACTAAATTGCTGTGAGTGAACAATTACACATAATCGATCACAAAGTAAATGATTCATGGATGATGAATAGTCTGTAGATTGATAGGACTGGATTCCACAACTTTGGATACTCAATTGAAATTGATAAAAGCTGATAACAAACTCATATATCCTTATCTATTTTCTCTTTGCCAATATGGAGATTGTAATTAGACTCTGGTAATAACTTCCAATCTCCCATTTAATCAATATTTTAGCAAAAAGAGATTAAGTCTAATGAGAGCTAGTGGATGTAGCAAGAAAGCAGTTGGATCTTCTTATTGCAGTTTCCATAGAAACACATGTTTCTCTTAGGGATTGTACCAGAAGGAGTCTATCAAACAAAAAAAGTACAATGATTATAGATGTTCTATTTCTTTGTAACTATGCTGGTAATCTGGAAAGGAATCAGAATCTCATCTTTTATATTAAAGAAGGGAGTTGTTTATTAAATGTGATGTGAAGGAAGTTTTCCTCCTAGACTATACTCACATGCTGGATCAGATCACAGGGCATCTTTTACAATCTTAAAAAAACCCTTCATATACCCATGATATTTTACAACTTAGAGGACTTGGAAATGTGCTATGGATGAAGCGGTATAAATACTGTTCATTAATTTCCTTCAAGTTCCTTGCCTCTAAATCAAGCGTCAGGGCTCTTAACAAGAGTTACATCCTAGAGGGGACAGATACATAAGGAAGATGCAGGAATTGAGGAAGGAATAGCCGAAAGTCCTGGAAATGGCTGATACTGAGCAGTCACTCTGAGCAATTGTTCCTTTGAGGTACCAATTTATCATGAAACCTTGTTTCAGGATCCTACCATGCTACTGATTCCCATCAGTTTCAGAGCATACCCCTGAATTCATTTGGATATCAGGAGAATCCCAAGCAAGGACTCTCTGTTTCCACTGTCAGCGTTGATCTATATGTAGCCTTAATGAACTGCTGAAGTTAGTTTATTCTTGGGAGCCTACACATTTTAATTTGAAGTCAATTAAAATATTCCTAAATTCCTTAACCCTTTTTAGTGCATGAGACAAGTGTCAAAATCTTGCATTGAGCCCCATGGGTTGATTTCCATCTAATTTCTGTTTTAGCCGTCCAGGTCTTCTAAATGCTGGTGATCCCAATTATCCATGGCTTGCTGATTCATGGCCGGCTACCAGCTTGCCAGTAAACAATAGCAATAGTGGCCCAAATGAGATTGGAAATTTCAGTCGTGGAGGTAAGTTGCATTTTTCAAATTAATGCTATTTGTTACTGTGGTGTATTTTTTTGATTTCTGAGATTTTTTAAAAAGACATATCAGAGAGTATTTTCTCTAATATTAAAATTAATGAATCATAGATGGTAACAGTGCTGTACATTTGCTAATTATTTTAATATAAAACTATTGTGTCTATATTATCTACAGTAAAACCAAGCTTTTAAGGAAGTCATTACTAACTGAAAAGATCAATATGCATAACACATTTTGTTTTCAGGAATATTAGTATAAGATTACTAAAATCAGAAACTATGTTTCCAAATTGACCTTTTGATTTTGGACTAGATGTTTCACTTCTGTAAATCTCATTTAATATATATTTATTGAGCACTTCCTGTGTACTTGGCATTATGGCAAACAGAATGTAATACTGACATAAAAAGAGGTGATTCTTACCCTCCTGTAATATGTCGTGTAAGGAGTAGATAGTTATGTCAATATGACAACATGTTGAGAGAGAAGTTTTCTATAGCTCCACAACTGATAACTGGCATCCAAAATGAAAGATAAAAAGGTGCTAGGTAGCTGATGTGTGAAATCCTTCAAAATTTGGCACCAGAGTCTTCTTCATACATTTTTATAAGCATATAGAAATAGACCTAGTATAAATAACTACCACCTTTCCTTGAGTCCACCTTTTCATGCAGTCAGTGGGAGAGAGTAGAAAACACTGATCTCAGCTTGTGGCTTGGCAGGTATATGTGAGTTTTCCATTGGAAAAAGATTGTGCAGACAGTACATAGACATTAAATGCCTTTCCAGTACCCTACATGGGAGGTCTGCCCATTGGGAGTCAGAAAGTTCTATGAAGGGAATGTTAAGGTGATACCTGAAGGAGGAGTAGGAATTGGTCAAATGTACAAAAAAGATGTATAGAAAAGAAATTACCATATTTTAAGGTCCAGAAATGAGAGACATTGACTTCTTCGGGAAATGAATGAATTTCCTGATGACTTGAGTCATATATGTGTGTGTGTGTGTGTGTGTATGTATATATATTGGTTTAGCACAAAGCTTGGCATAAATCAGTGCCCAGTAGGCATCAGTGGAGTAACTGAGAGAATAGAAAGTAAGTTGTATAACTCCTCAGCTTCTGGTTACCCCTCTGTAAGCCAGCACACCCCATTTAGAATTCTCACTTTCTCAGAGAGTCTGATAGTAGCTGCCTCCTCTAGGTGAGCAGACTCTGAGCATCTATAGACTATCATTCCACCATGGGTAGTTTCTGTACCTCTCCTCAGCAGGAAAGCAGAATATCCCTCTCCCTGCTATGCAGACTGATTTTGTCAAACAGAACCCTGTTCTCAAAGCTTTTATCAATCACAGAATAGCTGCTTCTTTTACTGGTTGCATTTTTACTGAAATGATGCAACATTCTATTGTTATATGAAGAAATAAATGCTTAAAGATGGAGAATTTTTTTTTTTCAGTTTCTAGTAGGCTGTATTAACATGTAAAATGTCTTGGTCCAATTTAAATAAAGAATACATTTGTAGATTTGCAAGGTTTTTCTTTCATTTCCACCTCATTTTATCATGTAAAATATTTCACAGATGAACATAGAGGCCAAGAAAAAGTTTTGTAGAGTTTACTGTATCTCTTTTCAGTATGATCAGCATTTTGAGCATTTACTATGTGCCAGAAATACTGTTGGGATTTTTTGTACATTTTAATTCATTTTCATTGCATAATAATATGTGATGCAGATAATCATGTTTCCATTTTAAAGGTCAAGAAACTAAGTTTTTAAAAGTTCTTTTTAAATTTCAAAATATTAAGGGGACACAAATGTGTTTGGTTACATGGATCACTTTTGTAATGCTTGGGTCACGGCTAAAAGTGTGTCCATCTCCCAAATACTGTTCATGGTACTCATTAGATAGGTTTTCAGCCATCCTCCCCTCCTTGCCCCCACTTGATTTCCACTGAGTTTTACTTCCGTAAGAATCTAAAGTGTTTTAAATTGAATAATTTTAGATATAGGTGTAGAATGCAGGCCTGACTGATTTTAAAGCTTAGGTTCTTTTATCTACACTGCTCTGTATTCTATTAATAAAGGTTGATTCACATGTATGACTGTATAACCATATTGACTTAGAAGAATAAGCATGAATATTGACATTTTCCCTTTAAGAATGGAATATCAATACATGTTTAAATGCAATAAAAATAGCATTTTGAATTTTAAATTGACTAATTATTACATAAATCTGCATTTTGTCAAAGCAAACTATAAAAAATTCATTTAGCCATTTAAATCAGCAAGTGCTTACTCTCTTCAAAACACTGGGTGAGAAATTATGGAAATAAATCCCATGTGTTCCTGTCCTCAAGTAACTTATGATACAGTGAAAGAGACAGTCATTCATACAGATCATTTTACCAGGCCAAAGGAAATAAATGCATGAGTAAGTATAACTAAGATGCTGAAAAACTGCAGAATGAATCACTAATTCCAGCTGGAGAGATGTGTTTCTATAATTCATTGATTTTAAACACAAATATTAACAAGCACCAACCAGTCAGACAGCCTAAAGTTGTGGTCCCCAACCCCTGGGCCCTGGTCTGTGGCCTGTTAGGAATTGGCCATACAGCAGGAGGTGAGCGGCAGGCAAGCAAGAGAAGCTTCATCCGTATTTACAGCCACTCTCCGTCCCTTGCATCATAGCATAAGCTCCATCTCCTGTCAGATCAGCGGTCGCATTAGATTCTCATAGAAGCACAAACCCTCCTGTAAACTGGTCATGCGAGGGATCTAGGTTGTGTGCCTAATGATCTGAGGTGAAGCTGAGGTGGTGATGCTAGCAGTGGGGAGCAGCTGTAAATACAGGTTATCATTAGCAGAGAGCTTTGACTGCATAATAAATGTAATGTGCTTGAATCATCCCCAAACCATCCACCCGCCCTGGTCTGTGGAAAAATTGTCTTCCATGAAACCAGTCAGTCCCTGGTGCCAAAAAGGTTGGAGACCACTGGCCTAAAGCATTAAAAATTGGTAGGTGGAGACAGTGATAAATGGAAAATGGAAACTCCTGCCTAAAGATGGCGACACCTATTCAGGTCCAGCCTGTTGGGAGGAAAGCCTGCCAAGAGTTCTAAACCATGTGATATTGTAGAACTCTCTTCCACATCCAGACATTCAAGTATAATATTCTATTATTTCAATACTGGGGTAAAATTTAATTTATTTTTTGAAAATTGAAAATAAGGGAGTGATAAAATCATATTTGAAGACAATATGCAGCCCAAAAGTCAATATAGAAGCACTTAGACTTGAAGGCTGACTATAATTTTGTCTAGCAGGGAGAGGAGAGATTCTATTTCCAGAGTTAGTATAGTATTAGTTGTAGAGCAATATTATGTAGGATTAGATTCTTGGGCCACATTTTTCCATTTTTTATCATTTAAGCATGTAACTAGTTCAAAAGCTTGCAGTTGAAGTGGCTTACATTTCAAATCTAAACCATTGGAGAATCTCAGGTTCAAGGTGTGTGTAAGTGGACCCATCTTGGAGAAACATTTCTATATGGTTAATATTCATCAGTGAAAGACATGGTGGAAGAGGCAGAAATGAAAATCTGAAAACTTACCCAAGTGAAGGATCTATTTTCACCAATTTTGATATGTTAAATATTAGAAGTTTTTGAGAATAAAAATATTAACACTTGAAAATGATGTATGCTTGGCCGGTGGCTCACGCCTGTAATCCTAGCACTCTGGGAGGCCGAGGCGGGTGGATCGCTCGAGGTCAGGAGTTCGAGACCAGCCTGAGCAAGAGCGAGACCCCGTCTCTACTAAAAATAGAAAGACATTATATGGACAACTAAAAATCTATATAGAAAAAATTAGCCGGGCATGGTGGCGCATGCCTGTAGTCCCAGCTACTCGGGAGGCTGAGGCAGTAGGATCGCTTAAGCTGAGGAGTCTGAGGTTGCTGTGAGTTAAGCTGACGCCACGGCACTCACTCTAGCCTGGGCAACAAAGTGAGACTCTGTCTCAACAACAACAAAAAAAAAAAAAAAAAAGAAAAGAAAATGATGTATGCTTAATATCAAATTTTGTAATTAGTATATAGCCAAAAGCAAGAAGGGCAAGAAAGTAGTTGCAAAAATCTGAAATCCAAAAGCAGTTTTATTTGCTTATCCAATCTGGTGAAATATTATAAATTTGGATATGTTTAACAATCTCACTGATATCTATTTGAAATATTTACTTCAGTAACGTACATATACATTTAATTGTACAACAAATTGGAATTCCATACAAGTCTTTCAGAAAGACTTAAATGATACAGAGTACAAAATACATTATACGTTTCTTATTACTTTTGCTAAAGAAAACAATTTTTAACTTTTGTAAAATGCAAAAGCAAAACATATTTCTATAAGAATTTTTATTTCAAGCACCATTAGGAATAATCTAATCTAAAAGCTTTAAGATAGTTGAAAATTTTTTCTAATGAAGAAATCAAGTGGTTTGATGACCTCAAGTCCTATGAAGTGACATTTTCAGAACATACGTTATTAAGGAATGTACCACAATTAGATTTATTCTGTCTATTATTAAAAGTAGCGTTATTTAGTGATTTCCGTTTTCGATTCACTTAGTTTTTTTCTTCCAAAAAGGGACAATAAGAGTTCAGGAGAGAGGTGGCAGTTCTGAATTATAAAGCATCGTGTAAAGATAATTCAGCATACCAAAATGATAAATGGACTGATTGATATTCAGTGTTGTTCCTGAAGTTTAATTTTACTCTTGCTGTATTACAACATGAAACTATAATTCTCTAGTTCTAAGAGTTGATAGCATAAATTAAACTCACTGATCACTGAGATTGCTTTTTCTATAGCCAAATCCTGCTGTATTGTGAAAATGACTTATTCATGACAAATTTCCTTTGTTATCCAAGAAAAAAGAACACATTTACTACCATCAATTATTCTCCATTTCTGGAGCTATGAAATCAAATCAGGCAAGTTAAAACTTCAGAAAAATGTACTTCATAGTCAGGATAGTATAAGTTGGGAAAAATTTTCATCTATTCAGCAGTTATATTTTATATCTTTTGGGGTAAAATGGAAAAATGTTTTCATCCATGATTTGTAGATTCACTCTTATCATTCATTGCTTTTGTAAACTTATCCTTTCATTGGTTCTAAAACAGAATGAAAAACTGAAAGCATTTTTCAGTAGCGAAACATCCCAAACTTCTCATTCATGGTGGAATAAAATGGGGGGAGGGGTGTGTTAAGCAGTGAGATGTGAAGGGCGAGCAGTGGGCCTGCCTGTCACTGAGGCTGATAGCCTGGCGATGGTTGTACATCATCTACCCTTCACTGGCTCATGAAGCCCATCTCAGCTGAAATGCAAACGTGCGGCATGACACGCTTATTTTTCATCTTCAGTCCTGATAGTTTTGGGCTTCCGGAGCATCATTAAATTGTTTCATTTCCCTATGTTCACCACAGATGTGCTGCCACCGGTTCCAGGCCAAGGGGATAAAACAGCCACGATGCTCTCAGACGGAGCCATTTACAGCAGCATTGACTTCACTACCAAAACCACATACAACAGTTCCAGCCAAATAACACAGGCTACCCCGTATGCCACGACACAAATATTGCATTCCAATAGCATACACGAATTGGCTGTCGATCTGCCTGATCCACAATGGAAAAGCTCAATTCAGCAAAAAACAGATCTGATGGGATTTGGTTATTCTCTACCTGATCAGAACAAAGGTAACAATGGTGAGTCAGATTCTTGTGTCCTGAGAGTTATTTTCATATCATTTGTGCATGAGATAGAAATTAGTATTTGTTGTGTGAATTAGTGATTCATTATCAGGTTTACTGTCTAAACTCAAAAAAATATACTGGCATGTATTCAGTAATTTGAATAATCCCTACCACCACCTCCACCACCTCCACCACCACCACCACCACCACCGCCACAAACCAACACGAATCGGTTTCATCCTTTTAGCTCTTTTTCAATATAGTGATCAGCAATCCATCTCTACTTCCATTAGGACAGGATAGACAAAACATTCCTCCACTCTCCCACGACATCTGCTTCTGAGTTGCTAACTGCATGTTCTGCATGGGCTTGTGCTGTGAACTAATCACATGATGCCACTATGACCTCTGCCCTTTAACCCTTAGCCTTACTTTACATCCCTGACTACCGATTGGCTGAGGGATTGTCTAATAGAATGCCACACAACCAGTCTCAGGATTTCAGCACCACCAGCTCTCACAACAGCTCAGAAAGGAGTGGCAGTCTCTCAGGTTGGTCTCATCACAGTAAGGAGAAATATTTGTTTGTCACCAGCATATGACCTGTGTAACTAGCAACCATGAAGGAATACTGCATCACAACTCACTGTTAGGCATTTATCTTTCAAATGGCAATAGTAGTTTATCTAATGAAATCATGCTTTGATGGCGGGGAGGGAGTATCAAAATCACTGTCACTCTTTATGTATTAACTCTACAAGGATGTATGTGAAGAAAAATAATATTGTTTTACTAAATACTATTTATTAAAGAGCAGATAATTTTGATCTGCCTTGAACCCTATGTAAGAGTCAAGAGAACTTTCTAATAGAAAGGTCATACATGAAAGTCAATTCCATATCATGGACACCAAAAGATGAATTCAACTAAAATGAAAATGATTTTGGAGATTTTTAATATTAGTATTCCAGTTTTGTGACTTCCTATTTTTGGACAATCTTTCCAAAATATTATATAATGAAATAATATTTATTATTTACTAAATAATATTATATTGTACTAAATAATAAAGTTAATATGGGAAATTACTATTATTATTACTATTTAATTTCCAAGAAAACCACAATCTAGATATTTATCATTCTTTCATACTATAAATTTTAATATATATATTTGAGATATGTCAGCTAAACTAAGAATCTATAATGTTAGTATTATATAGCTTATGTGGGGAAAAGCACACTTTACTGGACAAAAATATATAACTATTGTAATGAATATAGGTGATAACCTCCTGGCCCAAAGATCCTCATGTGTAAAATGAAAAGGTTGTAGTAGACACACTCTAACTTCCAAACATAACATTGTCATTGTATGGCTGATGATTTTATCTGCATTTCTAATTTATTCCATGACCTTACTTGCTTCATTTGTTCAGATTAATCATATGCTATTTGTTTGTGTGGAGTTTTTGTTTTGTTTTGTTTTTAATTACAGGTTATTAGTAAAGGATTATAGTCTATCACGATATGTCACAGGCTCCCAGTAATCAAAGCCATAACGAGTTAAATTTTTTACATCATTAGAGTAACATTTACTAAATTACTTTTCCTCAGGAGATAGAACCCTCTCAGTCTTAAAATGTTAATGCTCTCACTTCCCTTCAAAATGAGTCATTTGCTCTTCTTGCCTATTGGTAGGATTAGATGCATGATAGAATTCAAAATATTTTAAACATCTGTTATGAATTTAAACTGGGTTAATATTATAGGGAAACTTTTTGAATGACCTTATATGTCATTTACACTGTCATTTATTTACAATATGTCCTAAAATTGTACTGAATAATTAAAAACTAATTTATTCTAGGCTTTTATATTTCATTAAAAGTATGTATGTCTCATGCAATATATACAAAGAAATCTATATATTCTAAGCCATGAATTGCATAAGACCTTTTTCTAATCTGTTATTAAATATTCTGTATATGTTGATTGCCACCAAGTTTTAAAAGTTATCTTTTGAGTAATTGTAAGTAGAACACAATTCACAATAGTGCTTACTGCTTTTTTGAATCCATTAATATCCTGAGTGACATTTATATATATCTATGAATTCTATTACCTACTTCATCTACATTTGAATACAAAATTACTTAAATTGGTGATAGAAAGCATTCTTCAATAGGTGAGAGTGAAGTGATTATTCTCCTTTTAATTTAGTTCAATTGAATATAACATTACAGAGTTTAATTTTATTCTTAAAATCATAGGTAGGTTTCCTTCAAACTCAAATTTAAGATCAAACTGCCCTATAGATAGCTAATCATATCATATTATAAGATTTTCTTAATTCATGCACAGAAATGTAACCAATTTAAAATAATCCCAATGGTAGAGTTAGACATTTTTGAATTATTAATGTAATATTTGAGTGAATTTATCACTCTCTTTGAAAAACTTTTATTAATATACTCATTACATAAATTGTTAGTATTTCCATTAAAAATCCAACCATTAAAATATACAAGAAAAATCGAGTGTTTCAAAATAGTATTTGCAATCATAATAATCAGATATATATTAAAAAGATTATATGGCAATTAAAAAGATATATATAGCAATATTGGTAAGAATAACTAAATCTTTAAATACACAAGTGTTTTTTTTTTTAAATAGACTATACACTTATTTTCAAAATAAGTTGTTTTCATAATTTTCTTTGCATAAAAATCATTCACTAGGCATTAAAAAATCCAAATATTTACATTTTGAGTTGAAGAGAGAGGTCAAATATGTTTGCAATTCATCAAAACTATGCTCCCTTCAAACATATTTCAAGGCTATTCTCACCTTAAAATGACTGTGGGTTCTTTGGTTACAAGTAATAGCAAGAGATTGTCTCACTTCATTTAAGACTCAGATCTCGGATAGAGAATTTAAGTGCCTTAGAAGTTCTGTCATGCTCATCACCATGCTAAGAATATACCACTTAGCTCATTGCTAAGAGAAGGCAGGTGTGTTGATTAATAGTCCTAAACCTGACTGCCTGCAATGAAAGAGCAGAAATTTTCACCCCAAAAGGGAAAATGAATGTTGATAGAAAACCCTCACAAAGTCCCTCTGAGAATCAGCCCTGTTTCCAAAATACATTTTTGAATCTATTGTTTGGAGGAGTAGATGACGAATGGCTTCTCGAACTTTGAGCAAAGACTTCAACAGAATCAGGTTCAGAGCTCTAGAAATAGTAATTTCCAGGAAAGCTGCTGCTTTCTAAATTCTGGTTTTTCTCTTACTATGTGAATATGGACCACATAATACTCAGAATGAACCTCAATTGTTTCATCTATAAAATGGAGATGTAAAAACTTTCCTATTTCTGTCACTCAGTTCTGGTGGTGATTACATAACATTTCTAACAAAAGTGCTATGGAAAGTGAAAAAGACTGTACTCATATAAATATGTAAGGAATAAAGGAGTTACACCTAGACAGAAAACTAGGAAAGACAAATAGCTCAATCCATTCCTCTTTTAATCACTAAAATATAGTAATAGTTTGGACACTAAAGAAAAAGATGTGATCCTTATTTATAATTTTGGTGGCTCATCAGGAAACCAAAGATTAAGGTTCATCTATCTTAAAGGCAAAATCTACAGACTTACGTTCATTCAAGTTTATTTTTTTTAATGGAGTCTGGCTATGTCCGGAATACTCACTGGGCCTGGGGAAGTTGAGAGTGGAGAAGACCCTGGACAACAACAGATGCTGGATTTTTTTAAGGTAGAAGAGATAGGGAAGGGCAAAAATGACTGGCATTTATGGAGCATTTTGTACATTCTCAGCACTTTATATGCATTATCTCTTGCAGTCCTCAAAATAGCTCAAAGAAGTATTAATAATAACTTTTTATCTGCTTTACCTGTGTGGAAACGGAGGACATATTTGTTAAGTAACTTATCAAGTGAGGAGCTAGTATTCAAACTCAGAGATCAAACTCTTATCCTCTAAGCAGAAAATATATGCCCTCCCTCCTCTTAATGCCTTTCATTCTACTAAATACGAAGTAAAAGGAAAAGTGAAAGCCATTTGTTTGCAAGGATGCTCTTTTAAATGTGTGTGTGTGTGTGTGTGTGCGTGTGCGTGTGTGCTATGTAAAAAACATACACAATTATATAATTGGAAAGAGTGTAAAATGTCTAGCTTAACAGTTTTATCAATTTCTGACACTCAAATATGCTATTATTAAGTTACATGGCGTCCCAATTTGGCTGATGCTGATTAGTAACTGATAGAAGAAAGGAGATGGGTGGACTTCTAATGATATGCATATATTACTAAATAGCCCTGCTATAAGTATTTTATGCTCACAACTTTTAGTTCCAGAAAGATGAAGTCCAAGGTGATCAATACTATTCTTTGCAGATGTACCTATAGGCTATGATACAGTGACAGTACTAACTTAGGTTCTCCTGAAACATCCTTTATTATTCTGCTCAAGAAGAACTCATTCCTTCATCCAACTGTGGTCTATTTTTGAGGAAGAGACTTCATCTACTTAATTTGGAAGAGTAAAAAATAAAGCACTGTAAAATGATAAATCTTATTTTTATATTTCAATAAGCCTCATATAATCTCAGATATAGAGTTCATGTGATCCCCATATGCTTCTGACTTACTTTCTGCTCATATTTCACACATAAATTCATTTGTATTAGAATAGTACTGAAACTAATTACTGTATTTCCATTAATTTTCCCCCTTTATGGAATTTTATGAAATGTTATGCTTAAAGCATAACTGAGAACTATTCTCACTATATGCAAAAAATGATTGTGCCATTCATTAGTTTAAAGGTCTATAAAATGTATCCTTGTGAAAGATTTACAGATACTCTCCAGATCGTAGTTGATTGATTTTTATCTGTTACTTTTGAGAGAAAAATGTTACTCTCCCGGATTAAATAAATTGAGTAAATTCTAATGGAAAAGTTTAGCCTGTATCCTTAGACAGTGCATTTTCCACTGAGAGAGATTATGCAAAAGAGCATTATAAATGCACTAAAATCTGACATTTAAAAGAATTTGTTATGGGCCATTATTTCTTCTAACAATGAAAACGTTGAGGCAGCAGACATGAATAAATCAATAAATGTGCTTTTGATATAGCAACCATGTTTTTGGTTTATTCAGCTCTATAGTTAATGCATTGGGAAAGGAACATTATTTTGAGTGATTTATAAAAATGTTTTTCTGATTATATCATTTCATTGTTTATAGATTTTAACAACTCTTAACATACTGATTCTGGTGTTATGAAACATAAATACATCTCCCCATTTGATATATTATGTTTCTTCTGATATTTGGCGTCTTTGAATAAATGCATTATTACTTTCAGGTGGGAAAGGTGGAAAAAAGAAGAAAAATAAAAACTCTTCTAAACCACAGAAAAACAACGGATCGACCTGGGCCAATGTCCCTCTACCTCCTCCCCCCGTCCAGCCCCTTCCTGGTACAGAGCTGGAACACTATGCAGTGGAACAGCAAGAAAATGGGTAAAAATATTTTATATGCCAACAAAATGACTAGGGCTGTACTCTCCTCTCTATTGTTCATTTTGCCATTATCTTGTGTTCTTTTATTGTTTTCCCTGCCCCCTACCACTCTGTTCATTGCATTTTCTGCCTTTTATTGTTTGCACTGTCTATACATTTTTAGCTGATAAATACAAAACAGCACATATTGAGGACTGAGAATCCTTGGCCTTCAAGTGCTTTAGATTGTCTGCAATCATGATAATGCAGCCTCCATTTATAATATTGCTTGCTAGTTTGAAAGCAAGTACCCACAGCTCTGTGAACTAAAGAGCCACTCCTGAAAAGGGTTGAAAAGGGAATTAAAATGACCTTCTTCAACATCCTTCGCAGTTCTCTAATGACTTGATGTCTGGCCATAGCAGGGCGCCACTGTAGAGCACCATCACAATGGGAAAATTGTAGGGACCTGGCCAGTGGGTAGAACTTTAATCATCAGCTCTGATGGGAATTTAGGGGCCAGAACAATAAAAGAGGTTCAAGCCAATGCACACTCTGTTGCAAAACCTTTTTAAGTTAGAAAATTTCCTTTGAGGGCCTTTAAATGTAACCAGCTCCCTTATTCTTTCCCAAACATCTCACAAGAGTTAGTTTGTTTTCCTCTGTTAGTCTAAGCGTTAAGTGATTTTAAATATAAAGATGCTAATAATTTTTTTCTCTAATTCCAAAAAACAAAAAAAGCAGGTCAAAATATTCATGCTCAATCTCTTCTTCTATTTTAATAATTCTAAATGCCCTGTCTTCCTTATAATTCCCAGATTCCTATTAATTTTGACTGGGCCTTTACATACTTAAAAATACAGAATAAAGGCAGTTTTTCTTCTTACAAGTTTTTCTTTAGTTAGAAATATTTAGAAATTAAAACATGTCCATTTATTCCAATGATGGTTTTATTTCCTGTCTTGGTTCAAATAAAGATTACCTGTACATGCTTATAAGTTTTTTTCATCTTCTTTTCTTTTTAAATAATTACTGCCTTTGAGGCCTTCAGATCAATTTTCTTACTAGAATTTCCTGTATCATAACATTTGCTTTTTCCGAAGACATCGTTTGCCTTTTCTTCTTGTTATATTATACACACACGCACATATTTACTGTATATATACTACATACACAATATTTTTTTCTCTTTATCTCCCCCTTCCTCCAATGAACTTCACGTGCCCCTCTGGGACTGTAGTGCTCATGTATATGCATATCATTATTATTTTGATTTTTTAAAAAAAGTTCACATTTGAAACAAAAAACTAAAAGCATACTCTCTGTTCTCTGTGACTTCTTATAAAATGCTGTACATGATCTTAATTGATATTAATGATATAAAATGAGTCCGTGTCATATGAATCCTGAGTAAAGAAAAACTGGAGATGTGCATTGCACAAGAAAAGATTATCACTAGGCTTAGAAATCTGTATTTTAAAGGCCATAGTTAGAGAATAGGGAAATGGAATTTGTAAAATGGGAAGAAAAATAGTGTTGTTAAAGCTTTATATGCATAAAGTATTGAACACAGAGCACATGAAAATTGTGGATAATTTGGAGTCTTGTCTTTTTTCTTTTCCCATTGAGTCTACTTAAAATATACATAGACTGTCATAATGCCTATTACCCATTAAAATAAAACTAATTCAATCAAAATAAATGCTAAACTTCTCACTTGATGTTATTACCCAGTAGTATAACTGGAAATATACACTCTATGAATGAAATAATACATGTTTATGCAGATTTTTATATTTTGACACAAATTATTTTCAGAATATTAAGATATAAAACATAAATTATTTCTACATATTTGGGAATTGTATGTTATTTTAATATTTATCCAAAATACATGGTATTAGAAATTCTTTATTAAAAAAGATTTCTTAAAATTCTATTTGATATTTAAGATAGGTAAAAATATATATTTTAACTATATAAATATATTTGTGTGTATGTATATATTCAAAGACTTTGTGGCATGTAGTTGAGTTCTTATTTACCACAGAGCTCTTATTTGCCCTGAGTTTATTATATGCTGAAAAAAAATTATTATTCTTACCAAAAACAGTGGTTAGGTCATAACTGGTCAGTAATACAGCAAAAGTTAATTACCTTATTCCTTGAGCTCAGTTTTTAAAAGGCTAATACTTGAGAATTATTATTTCAATTGTATATAATAAAAACATGTATTTA
Source organism: Eulemur rufifrons (assembly GCF_041146395.1). Taxonomy (NCBI): domain Eukaryota; kingdom Metazoa; phylum Chordata; class Mammalia; order Primates; family Lemuridae; genus Eulemur; species Eulemur rufifrons. Next base: position 29,989,855 of record NC_090989.1, read on the forward strand.
AAGTCAATATGACAGGAGCAAATAAAAAAATGATAGATTGGGGATGATTTTGTCTATTTCTTGATATATTCTTTTTACTTTTTGTTTTCTAATATGTAAACCTTATGATACTGAAAAGGAAAGATTATTGAACACAGATTATACTCTATTGTTCATGATATTAACATTTAGTATGTCACAGAAAAGGTCTTCTAAAGAATTTTGATATACCTTAATTTGAAACCTTCATAATTCAGACTTAGGTTTTCTTTATATATAAAATTAAAAACTTCAGAATTTATTTTTTGCTTTTAATAATTCTTTTATTTCTAACAAAGATTCTGCAATTGTACCACTTGTGGTAATATACAGTTTTTATTGTTGTTGTTTTAAACATAGGATAGTAAAGAATTTATTCAACAAATATATTTCTCAAGTACATAAGAAGTTCTAAGCCCAGTGCTACGAAGGGAAGGAGCAGAGACCAATAAGACAAACACACAATTAATAAGGAAGATCTGAAACCTGACCCAGGGAGCTCACAAAAGGGGAAGATAGAGACCAGACACCAGATACTGCCTCCCTCCTGACACACATACACGTGCAATTTTATATGACAAACCCTATTATTTTAATCTTACAAAATAATAATTTGCCTACGGAAAGGGAAAATCATGTATGTAAGCTGGGGCAAGCTTATAGAAGTTAAGTTTATATTTTTGTTTATTTTTAAATTTTTTCTTACCAAGTTGTGATTTTAAGAATTTGAGTTTTGAGGTGAGTCATGAATCATTTATTCACAAATAATAGTACCCAGAGCTGTGTGGCTATTCAATGCCAGAAACTGAGCCAAAAAGAAGGACAAAAGATACAAAGCAATAGTCTCTAACCTACAATGGCCTATATATTAGAATAGATTGTTTGCCAACAACTATAATAAAAGATTACTATTGTCGCCATTTGCTGTTCAAATGGTGAAAAATATCCCTGGCCAAAGAGAAAAATTAAAAATAAAATAAATACAATGAAAGATGAAAAAACAGGGAATAGCAAAAAGACCTATTCGTCTTCCTTTTGAAACCCCATCTTGTTCTACTTGAGGTTATTTGCCTTTCGTTTATTTTTCACAGTTCCTTAACCTTAATCCTCTATTGTAGTACTCCTCATATAGCACTAATTGCTTGTCTGCATCCATAAGCAATTGGTAACTGCTGTATGAGGTTTGTTGAATTTGAAACCTGTATAGGAGATCATCTGAGAATATATTTTGAGGCCAATTGTTAAGCCTTGTATGTCATTTAGGAATTCTGATCTTTGAGTACAGATGATGAATTGGAGGACATGAGACTGGAACAGATGGATAATACATGGAATATTGCAACAGAACAGCTAATATGAAAATGTTAAGGGAATAAAATAAGGAAATGATAGTGGGATGGAGGAAAGGGACATATTTAAGAGAAATACCAAGCTAAGAATAATCATCATGAAATAGTGAAATAGTGTCTCTAGTTTTTTGTTACAATGTTTAGTATTGTTTCTAAGAGCTTAGATATTATCAATGTTCTTTCTAAGGCTTCTTTACCCACAATAGTAAATATCAAAAGTTATCAAATCATTGTCTAAGTTAAAAAATATTTTTTAACTCAATAATAGAGCATTGATGGCAAATGTTACCTCTCATCAATATGCATCTCTCAGCTTGACAAAAATGTGTCAAAATGTATTAGTTTCTAGCTATAAATATAATGAATTTTATTTTTTATTTTTAAAAATTTATTTATTTTTTATTTCATAATATCACAGGCTAACAAATATTTTTGGTTATATGGATCCTTTTTGCAATGCTTGAGTCAGGACTATAACTGTGCCCATGATCCAGATAGTGTTCATTGTACCTGTTAGGTAGGTTTGTGTCTGGCCCTTCTTCCCCCTACCCCTGCTTGATTTCCATTGAGTTTTACTTCCTCTGTACAGATGTGTGCTCATCAGTTAGTTCCAATTTAATAGTGAGTACCCGTGGTGTTTGTTTTCCCATTCTTTAGATACTTCCCTTAAGATAACGGTCTCCACTTCCATCCAAATATTTGCAAAAGATATTAATTCATACATTTTTTATGACTGAGTAGTATTCTGTGGTATACATATACCACATATTGTTAATCCACTCATGAATTGATGAGCAACTGGGTTGATTCTACATCTTTGCAATTGTGAATTGTGCTGCAATAAACATTCAAGTATGTGTGTCTTTTTGATAAAATAACTTCCTTACTTTTGGGTAAATGCCCAGTACTGGGATTGCTGGATCAAATGGTAGTTCTACTTTTAGTACTTAGAGGAATTTTCGTACTATTTTCCATAGAGATTGTCCTAATTTGCAGTCCTACAAACGGTATATAAGTATAACTTTCTCTCTGCATCAACACCATTCATCTATTGTTTTTGGACTTTTTAATAAAAGCCATTCTACCTAGAAAAAGTTGATACCTCATTGTGGTGTTAATTTGAATTTCCCTGATGATTAAAGATGTCAAGGTTTTTTTCATATGTCTATTGGCCATTTGACTGTCTTCTTTTGAAAAGCTTCTGTTCATATATTTTGCTCACTTTTTAATGGGGTTGTTTGTGTTTTTCTTACTGATTTGCTTGAGTTCTTTGTAGATGCTTAGATTCTAGTTATTAGCCCATTATTGTGTAATTTGAGAATATTTTCTACAATTCTGTAGCTTGTTGATTTGCTCTGTTGATTACTTACTTAGCTGTGCAGAAGCATTTTTTTTATTTCAAAAATATTACAGGGGTACAAAGATTTGGGGTAAAATCTTCTATAAATGTCTGTTAGGCCCATTTGTTCTATAGTCTTATTTAGTTCAATTGTTTATTTATTTTCTGCTTGGATGATCTTTCCACTTCTGTCAGTGGAGTGCTGAAGTCTCTGACAATTATGCTGCTGCTCTTTATCTCTTTGCTTAGATCTGGTATAATCTGCTTTATGAATATGGGCACTCCTGTGTTAGGTGTATAAATATTTAGGATTGTATATCTTTTTGTTTAATTGTTCCCTTTACCATTATATAATGGACATCTTTGTCTTTCTTTATCCTTGTTGATTTAAAGCCAATTTTATCTGACATGAGAACAGCTACATCTGCTTTCTTTTAGTTTCTGTTTACATGGGTAATTTTTGTCCATCCCTTTATCTTGAGTCTATGTGAGTTCTTGGGGGTTAGATTTGTTTCCTGGAAACAACAAACTTGGTTTATATTTTTACATTCATTGACCTAGCCTATGTCTCTTGAGTGGGGCAGTCAGTCCATTCACGCATTCAAATTGATTGATAGAAATGATATGTGAGATAGTGTTCTGTTCATTCTGTTGGGTAATGTACTATTTCTCTGTTTTACTCTTGTGCTATTATTTCATATGAGCTCTGAGCTTTAGCTTTTGGGTGGCTTTATACTAGTGGATGTCTATTGTGGTAACCCATGTATAACGTAGTTCTGAGTATTTCCTGCAGGCAGATCTGGTCTTTATGAATTTCTTCAGTGTCTGCTTGTTTGGGAAAGTCTTTTTTCTCCTTCATATATGAAACAGTATTGTAGGACACAAAATTTTAGGCTGGCAATTGTTCTGTTTAAGAAAACTGAAGATGGGGCCCAAATCCTTTCTGGTTTGAAAGGTCTCAATTGAAAGTCTGCAGTTAGCCTGATGTGTTTTCTTTTGTAAGTTACTTGATGTATTTGCCTCACAGCTCACAGGAGTTCTTTATTCATGTTGACTTTGGCTGATCTGATGACTTTGTGTCTTGGTGATTGCCACTTTGCAATGAATCTCCCAGGTATTTCTTGAGCTTCTTGTACTTGGATGTCTAAATCTCTAGCAAGACCAGAGAAGTTTTCCTCAATTATTCCCTCAAATATGTTTTCCAGCTCTTGTGAATTTTCTTCTTCACCCTCAGGTATGCTTATGATTCTTATATTTGGCCATTTTACATTATTTCTTGTAGGCTTTGTTCATTCCTCTTAATTCTTTGTTGTTTATATTTGATTGAGATTATTTGAAAGAGTTGTCTTCAAGCTCTGAGTTTCTTTGTTCTGCTTGGTTTAGTCTATTCTTAAAACTTTCCACTGTGTTTTGAATTTCCTTAAATGAATTTTTCATTTCCAAAAGTCCTATTTGACTTTCTTTTTTAAATATGTGTATCTCTTTAGTGAATTTTTCATTCATTTCCTGAATTGTTTTTTTGGTTTCTTTGAGTTGGTTTTCCATTTTCTCTTGGATTTCATTGAGCTTCCTTACAATCATATTTGTAATTCTTTATCTGTCATTTCAATATTTTCATTTTGATTGATATCCATTGCTAGAGAGCTGATGTTCCCCTTTGGTGGTGTTTTTCACTCTGATTGTCCATACTTCCACAGTTGTTGTGCTAATTCCTTCTCATCTGGAGCAACTGTCACTTATTTTTGGAATTTCTTTTGTTTAGATGAAGCTCTCCCCATCAGCACTCATAAGAATATGTCTGTAGCATATGTAGGGTAAGAACCTTTGGCTTTGCTTGTGGGTGCTTTGTTTGGAGTCTAGGTTCTAGATGGATGCCTTGGTTGGAGATATCCTCATTGTGGTTGTTTTCTCAGTTGCTAATTGTTTGTAGGTTGTAGCAGTGGTGAGCTATGTGTGTGAGCAGATTCCCTTTCTCTCATTGATGAGGAAGGATGGAGGTCTTTGGAACTTTTTCTCTTTCCCCAGCCCTGTGGTCTTCTTAACACCAATTTAATCTCAGAAACAGTAGGTGGTGCTGGTCAGTAAGAATCAACCACACCCTTTATGATTGAATCAGTATGTGCTGTAAAGGGCTATGCAAATTGACCTCCCTGCCACTAGGTGGTGCTTGCCAGAAGGAACAAGCTACAGTGTTATTTTTGGGACCTGTGACCATCTCTAGCCCTCAGGAAAAGCACTTGAATGCTGCAAGTGGCAGGCAGGGCCTTGAACTTCCAAGTGAGTTCTTACTTTCCACCCCAGCAGAGCCAGGTAGGGGAGTGAGGTTGGGCAGGGCTGGGTTGGGTGAGCCTGCCCTCAGGCTCACAAAAGCTGGTAAGGTAGGTGTCTTGGCAGGGGTCAAAAGTCTGCTCCCAGGCTTCTGGGGAAAGCCACAAGGGAAGGGCTGACGTGGTCCCACCCAGCCAGAAAGTCTGGTTGTGGGGCAGGGGCCATCTGAGATTCACAATCTGCCTATTAGGGGTGGCTTTCACTCTTGTGCCCCCTCCCCTGCTCCATGGTTTCCCTCTTGCATCTGCCAGCAAGCAGGAGCTCGATCTAGCTGAGCTGCCCTACAATGGTATTGTGGACTGGGGGTGTCCTTGTCCAAGATCCCACCCTGGGCTGAGTGCATGGCCTTCCTGTTGTGGGAGGGGTGCTCTGTTAGTGTGCTGTGGCTGAGACCCATGCTGCACTCTCTTTTCTGTTCTGGCCATATGAGTTCCCTTGCCTCTGGAGATTAGTTCACAAATTTCCTTTCTGTGCCCCCAAGCAACACTATCGAGATCTGGGGGTGTAGAATCTGGCCTACTGGCTTGTTCCTAGGGCCCTAAAGACCAATCCTTGACCATGCCAGGGAGAGGTGTGCTGGTCTCAATTTGCCTATGGGGTTCTCAAGCAGGTTTGATGTCCCTCCACTTTAGCGTGTGCTCTGCTCTGATGGAGTAGCTGGATAAGCAGCACCAGGGAGGGCTGGTGAGCAGGGAGCTCACAGTTTGAGCACCTCTTACTCTGCTGCAGGTTTCTAAGAGGAAAGGTTTAAGCCCCACTCTCTGTGGAAGCCTCAGTGTGGTGGATGCATCAACAGAGTAGAAGCAGGCTGCTCGAGAGCCCCGACTCAATCATCTCTTTTGACAGCTGAGGGCGCTGGAGGGGCAGAGGAGGAAAAGAGTCTGAATGGAGGAAAGCTAGTACTCTGGTCATCTCTGTCCCTCTCTCTGGTAGACAGCCCACCCAGAATGTCCAGGCTTTGGGGTCACACATATTTCTCCAGACCCACCCATCCCCTGTAGCTCCTACAGTCTGGGCTGGAGTTGACAAATGTTTGTGTGGGAACAAGCTAGATGAAAACTGTGGGGCTGAAGCCCCATGGGGAGAACAAAGGCACAAGGTGAGTGGAGAAGCAATATGGCACCTGTCATCTCAGCTTGGGTCTGCGCTGATTGGAAGGACCTCAAGGATGCTGGCAGCCTGGTGCTTTGTCCTCAGGAAGCTCCAGTTTATTGGTGGCAGCAGCTTTTGGGCTTGTGAGGATATTAAAGCTCTCCAGCAGCTCGAGAACCTGGTGACTGCCAAGGCTGTGAGGGAGGGAGAAACAACCTCCTCCCCCCCCCGCCCCGCACTTACCTTTTTGCTGGACTCCAAGCCTCTAGGGAGTTCATCTCTGCTGATATCTTGCTCCTTCTTGTTCTACTTTGCAAATTCTTACTGTGGAATCTCTGGTAGGTTCTGGCACTTTTCCTTTGTAATCATACCCATTCTATATTTGTTTGTTTGTTTGTTCTTTTTCATTTAAAACGTTTCCTTCTTTGTGAGACAATCTGGCAGCTGATGTCTCTGGTAAGCCATCTTATCTCTACCGCCTAATGCATTTTATTATAGTCATGTGATACTAGGAAGAATTCAATAGTAATTAAATGGAAAACTGGTGCTTTGTTTTGTTATTGCAATTAGCGACTGGCAAGTTTTTGCCAGCGTTGAACTTTATTGTATTTTTATTAGTAACTTGGTATTTTTATCTGGCCTTTAACAAGTTAGTTCACATGCAACATTGATTTTTTGTCATCTTTATCATTATTCACCAGGCAAAACAGATAATATGATGTCTTATACTTCACTGACTATAAGTCAAAGAACAAAAGCTTCTCTAGGAAAGGTTGGCCAGAAGACTTTTGGTTTGGCAGTAGTAGCATTTTCAGTCTTTTTAATGTTACTACGAGAAAAAGTTGAAATTCTGTCACTCAAATAAGGTATATATCTGTAAAATGTAAAGGAAAGTATAAAAACAGAGCTGCACTTCATAAAATTTATAGAGGCATCTGTTATTTTTTCATCCTTCTTCAGTAAGTGCAAGAAACGTAAGTATTTGTTGCTCTGGAATAGATTCAGTCATGAAAACCATAGAGACGATTCTTCTCTATCATATGATATACACTGTGTCCCAGCATTCCTTTATTTATTCTTTCATGTTCTCCTCCTAGTATTTTCTTTTTTTTTTCTCTCTTTCCATTTTTCTTCTTTTGGCACAAACCAAGTAGATGAATCCATGGACTTTTCTCAGCTTTGCATATCCCAAAGGTGGGTACAGAGTTTACTCACTTTTGCTCTAGATTAACTTTGCAGAAGTTGGAAAATTGGTGATAACATATATTTTAGTTACATGAAATAGGTTTTAGTTATTTAATACATTATACAATGTATTTGCATAATGTAAAAATTTGTATTTATGTGATTAGACTCTCTTTTGCCTGATATTTAATATTATTTGAACAATAAAAAGTGAATTGAGACTAAATATGGTGGCTCATGCCTGTAATCCCAGCACTTTGGGAGACCAAGGCAGGAGGATTTCTTGTGGTCAGGAGTTAAAGACCAGCCTGGGCAGTGAGATCCTGTCTCTACAAAAAAATAGAAAACGTAACCAAGTGTGGTGGCACATACCTGTAGTCCTAGCTGCTTAGGAGGCTGAGGCGGGAGGATTGCTTGAGCCCAGGAGTTTGAAGTTGCAGTGAACCATGATATGCCACTGTACTCTAGTTGGGGTGACAGGGTGAGATTGTCTCAAAAAACAACAGAAAAAATAAATTGAATATAGCTGATTATAATTTTTTCTGTTGCCTTAACACATGATACATATAACACATAGTTCTTTCTTTTACGTTCTCTATGTATTTTCATTTCATATGTATACCTCCATTAGATTATGAAAAGTAAGAATATTTTACTACTTATGGAATAGTGAAATTTTAGGAAATAATTGATTTTTCCCATTCAAAAGATTTATAAACATGTCATGTTCTTTCTTGTTTCAAAAGTATAATATCCCTGGCAATAAGCCAATGTAAGTAAGGAAAGTGCACCTATTATTTTGGCACAAAAAAATTGTGCTCTTTTGTAACAAGTTTTACATAGTAATTTAATTACAGCCATTGATGAAGTGTAACAGCAAACACATTCCTTACTAAAATGGGCATTTCTTTTTTTATTTCTGTTTAACTTAAGAATATTACATTAAAAGTCAAATAAGTTTTTTTAAAAAAGGAAAACTGAGAGGTTTCTTTTCCCATCAGGGCATGGGAAAAACTAAAAGTAGTAAAGCCAACTGGGGTAATGAGTTACAAACTTTGTTAGTGATGGAATCTTTTCTTTAAATGAAAGCTAACTGTGACATCCCACATATAATACAGATAAAAATGACATCAGTTTAGGGCAATATATTTTTTCACTTCAGACTTGCACTCACAATATAGTCAATTAATGGGAATACAAATTTAATCAATTGTATTTTCTAGGTTATATAAAATTTTTATTTGCAACACATTAAAATGTGGCTGCTGTTTAGACTACATTATAAAAGAGATGTAGAAAGAGATTCTCCTATCATTCTCTACAGCGGCGGTCCCCAACCTTTTTGGCACCAGGGACCGTTTCCATGGAAGACAATTTTTCCATGGACCTGGGGGTACGGGGTGGGACGGATGGTTTCGGGGTGATTCAAGCACATTACATGTATTGTGTACTTTATTTCTATTATTATTACATTGTAATATATAATGAAATAATTATACAACTCACCAGAGGCTGGGGACCCCTGCTCTACAGGGCTTCTCAAACAGGGTCTTCATTTTGTAATTCACTGAGGAAAAAAGTCATTCAGGTAGCCTCAGTAAGAGAAGAAAATGACCATGGAAATAAAAATAAAGTCAAAAGTAAAACCAAATTTGAAAGAAAAATCTTCGAGGTTTGGGAAAGTGAATTTAGCCCAACCCCAGAGCTAATTTAGGCCTTTTGCTCTCTCCTTTTATAATACTCTGCATTGTTGATTATTTGTTTACTATCAGTCTGCCTCTCAGAAATGTATGTATATGTTTTGTGAAAGAGATTCAGGGCCCTGACACAAAATTGTCAGGAGAAAAGATGATAAATTGTGTTTTTTAGAAAAAATTTTATTTTTAGGTCAGTTTTAGGTTCACAGCAAAATTGAGCAGAAGGTACAGAGATTTTGATGCCGTAACTTCTATGAATTGAACAATTTTGTAATGAACATATATCCACCATTATTGTATCATGCAGAGTAGTTTCACTGCCCTAAAACTGCTCTGTGCTCCACTCTTCATCCCTTCCTCCTCCCGCCATAGCCTCTAGCAACAGATCTTTTTACTGTCTCCATAGTTTTGTCTTTTCCAGAATGTCAAATATTAGGAATAGTATGGTATGCAGCACTTTCAGACTGGCTTCTTTCATTTAATAATATGCATTTAAGTTTCCCCCATGTATTTTCATGGCTTGACAGCTCATTTCTTTCTAGCAATGAATAATATTCCATTGTCTAGATGTACCACAGTTTGTTTATCCATCTGCCTTCTGGGGTACATTTTGAATGCTTTCAAATTTGGGCCATTATGAAGAAAGTTGTTATAAATATCCATGTTCAGGTTTTTATGATAAATTCAGTTTTAAACAGAATAAATGAAAAGATGTTCAAGTGAAAATATTCAGGAACCATCTGAACATTTATGAGTTACAGTTTGTAAGAGAGATAAACACTGGTTATATACATTTGTGACATTTTATTCTATTTTCAATTTCTTTAATGAGTATCTCCCATGTACCAGGTACTGTACCAGGTGCTAGAAATAGAAAGGGGAGAATTACAAAGTTCTTGGGTTAGAGGATCTCACAGAATAGTGAGAGAAATGAGACATAGAAACCAATAATCTTAATGTAAGAAGTACCAAAATATAAGTACTATGAAGTTGTAATCAGTTCCACATGGAGAAGGGGCAGAGAAGGCTTCACAAAACTGATGACATTTAAATTGAACCTTGAAGGAAAAGCAGGAGCTCATAAGCAGATGATTTGAAAAGTCATATACAGACCCAGATTTAGAGAAAACATAGAGCAGGCTGGTTTTGAGGAAAGGAAGCTAGAAAAATAGGCTGATCAGATAGGGAAGGGTCTTTTAAGCTCAGCCAATGAGTTTGGAATTTTTCTTATATTAGTTACAATCACTGAATAATTTTAAGCATAGAGGTGATGTGAATGAAGATTTTAGAAATACTAACCTGTTTCCTCCATGGAGAAAGGGCGGAAGAGAAGGCAACATCCCTAGAGACTTGGAAAGCTAATAAGCTGGTTTACATCAGGAGACTGATCTGTGATTGTGAAGTAGGGATGAAGCACAGGTGAAAAATTCATGAGATATTTAAGAGGCTGAATTTATAAGACAACTATATCCAAACTGGTGGGCACACATGGGCACAGAAAGAAGTAAAAAAATCACTGGAAATCAAGAAGGGGGCTAGGGGAAGAAGGAAGGGTAAAAACCTACCTAACAGGTACAATGAATGCTATTCAGGTGATGGGCACACCTATTAGCCCTGACTAAAGCATTATAAAAGCTATCCATAACAAAAACATTTGTACCCCCTTAATATTTTGAAATAAAAATCTATATCCAATAATATTATCTTATCCTCAAGTGTCTTTTTAATAGTATGTTAGGATTGATTTGATTTATGAAAATACTATGACTAGAAAGTATGTAATAGAAATGCTACTAATTTTGTATCACAACTCTTTTTAGATTAATTTTCTATATTCTATAAAAATATATTCTATATTTTTAAGGTACTTAAAATGCCTTAAAAATTGTTGTTTTAAAATAATCATTGTGTTTTGCACTTAATTCATTGACAGGCTAGATCTCATGTTAAATGTTTTTACTGCAATAAAAATATTGTTATTTTATTTTTTTAAATATATTTTATAGGACAAGGTTTTGATCTTCTGTTTTCTGATTTGCATTTAATGTCAAGATAAAGGAGACAATTTCTACTGAGAAAATTAAGAGAATCAAAGAGATATTGAATATATTTTATATCAAAAGTCTTAATGTCTGACATGTTATATGGAATGAAACAGTAAAGAAAATTCTCCAACACTACTTTGATGATCAGTTAGCTATATGGCCATATTCTGTTGGTGCACAAGTATGAAGAGGAGAAGGAAGTAGTTAAATCTGCAAGCACTAAATTCATTAATTGTGGTTAATTAGCAATTTGGTTTTTCCACATGAGTAAGTTTGTTGGGAAGTTATTGCCTTTTGTAACTGTGGGATAGCAGCAATTAGCTAATAATGTCTTTTAAGAATAAATTGAGATATTGAGATAACAGATGTAATTACAATTAGAAATTAAGATAACAGCCAGGTGATTTACTATGGTAGCACCAACAACTTGATCAGGAGGAAATAAACTGAGAGAACGTTTTAGATACCATACGGTTGCTATTTATTGCCAGTATAATTGTGTCTGTACCTGTGAGTGACAGTTTGCATATTTTTTTTTATTTAATTTCAGTTATGACAGTGATAGCTGGTGCCCACCATTGCCGGTACAAACATACTTACACCAAGGTATGGAAGATGAACTGGAAGAAGATGATGATAGAGTCCCAACACCTCCTGTCCGAGGAGTGGCTTCTTCTCCTGCCATCTCTTTTGGACAGCAGTCCACTGCAACTCTTACTCCATCCCCACGGGAAGAGATGCAGCCCATGCTACAGGCTCACCTGGACGAGTTGACAAGGGCCTATCAGTTTGATATAACAAAGCAAACATGGTAAATATCTTCATTAAGTCAAAGACCCATGCTTTCAACACATGGAAATATTCTTTCACATGAATTCACAAGAGATTTTGCTATAACTACATGGCTGGGGTTAAAAGTGATTTTGTGTAACTCCTTAATCATTTAGATAAGACAATGACTGTAGAAATGTTAAATAATTTGACCAAAGTCACATATTTAGAGAGTGAACTGGAAGAATTCAGATCTACAGAATATTAGGCTAAAGGGCTTTTGACTAGACCGGAATCTTTTCTAATTTGTGGTTTAGCTTCAAATAGCTTGTCCTTGAATACACTTCCAATGTCATAATAAAGAACTCCTTTTAGATTCTTCAAAGTGTCTGTGATTAATTCTGTATGTAGTTGTGAATATATAAATGTAAGCTTTTACAAATCACATATGGTCAGTGTCAGTTATTAAAAGGCCCTCTTTAGGATGAATTAAATGAGACAGAAAAAGCAACAATATTAGTAACAGTAAATGCATCCCAAAATCCCCAAGAATAAATAACAAGCTCCAAACAAAACTTTCATGAACTATAGATGGGAGTCTACTTAGGTATCCTGTGAAAATATGGCAGAAATACAAATGGGACCAACTCTTACAAATTTATAGTTGTTTTTTTTTTTTTTTCTTATTTGATCTTTCTTCTTGCAAATAGTGATATATAAGTCTGGACTCTTGAAAGTGAAATCTGAGTGACATATCTCCAATTACCTTCTGTTGATTTGCATCCTGTGCTTAAAGTCAGAATAAATTATTTTAAATAGTATTTTTGTTTTTAATAGTTTCAGCTACAAAGATGAATTGATAATGAGGTAATTCTTATTCTCAGTATTAATGACTATTTTTAAGAAACAGCTAATTACACATATGAAGAGATACCAAAACCAAGAAATCACGTAAAGCTTATTATAAACAGGCTCTTTATTTTTTTAGGATCAGAGATTTTAGAGCTTTTTCCCAAACAATCTTCAGGTGTTTCCCCAAGTTCAAAATCAACCTACTGTTAAACAGTATACTTTTTGCATCAAGCTACTTTATATAAAACATCATTAAATAGTTGAAGCCAATTGCATAAAGAGGCATAGGATTTCCTTCAACTTAAATAATAAAACTTTGCAGTTTAGTTCTTTAAAGCATAAACTCTAGCTCAGGGGTTCTCAAATTTGTGTTTTAGAGCTGCCTCAATAACCTGAAAATATATTGATACTTAGGCCCCACCCCCAGATAGATTCTGGTTGCTTAGCCTGGGATTTGACAGCCAGGGTTGGCACAACTGCCATGGAGGTGAACTTGTTTGTCTGACTGGCTGTACGACTTTGGGCAACTTGCTTAACATTTGTATGCCGTAGTTTCCCGCTGTGTAAAACGATAGTGATAATAGTCATTATTTCATATATGAAATTAAAAGGTAGCTCCCAAGACCGTCCTCAGTTCTGACACCAAGTACAAATTTCAAGGTCCCCAAGACCACTCTGAGGTCCAAGAATTCTCTAGAATAAGTCATAGAATTCACTGAAAGCTGTTACATGCAAAGTTGCAGTTTGTTACAATGAAAAGATGAAGGTTAAAATCAGCCAAGAGAGGAGGTGCATGGGACAAAGCCCAGGACAATTCCAAGAGCAGAGCTTCCACTTCTCTTCTCTTAGTGGAGTCGTAATGGCATTACCTTCTCAGCAAAAGGAGTGACAATACACAGAAAGTACTGGCCAATCAAGGAAGTGCACATGAGCCCTGAGTTCCTGAGACTTCTTTTGGACTCTGTCACATATACGTTGATGCAGACCCGCACGGCTGACTCAGTCTCCAGCCCCTCCAGTGGTTGAGCTGATACCACGCAACTCAAAGCCCCACCGTAAATCATATTGTTATATTAATACTTTCTGAACTAGCCTAAGATTTCCAGAAAATCAGAGACATTTTTTATCAGACAGGACATTCTAAGGGATTAAAGATCCCTTAAAATTTTCGCTCTTACCTCCTAGGAGTAGAGGGAAAATGCCTACCTTCTCCTGAGTCAAGGTTTAATTAATTGTTAAGTATCATAGTTTTTGTGAAAATTAAAAGTTTGCACTTGTATAGTACTTAGTAAAGTACCTGGCTATTTCTTAGTTTTTATTATTTGGAAGGGCTTGGATAAAAGATCTGAGTTGTTCACTGTTGTCTTTCCACACTTAGAAGTGTGTCCCACTTAGCAAATACTTCATAGATATTTGCTAAATGGATGAACAAACTAGTTCTTCTTCACCTGCTCTGAGTACCAACAGAGCAGACCCTGTTTTTCTTTCTGGATATATTTCTACTGAATCCAGCAATCTTCCAGAATGCCTTAGCTGACTCCACAAGTGGGAGCTATAAGTCCCTGTACATTCACCTAAGACCTTGCCCTTCAGATTTGGAAGTGCCTCTCCATCTGGCTCACACATCAGCATCACAGGAGGACTGTTTAAAAAATAATGAGCCCTAGGATCTATCTCCAGGGATTCTGTTTATATTGATCCATGAGTACACAGCACAGTGCCTGTCACTAGAAAATATTTATAAGTGTCATGTGCCCTCTTTCTGAATTTTGGTTTATCTCCTAATTTTCCCTGATTCAAGGAATACATTTTTCATCCCATAAAGTATATCTGTTCCATCATGAGTTGCCATCAGTGATATAGAACTGGAATGTTGGTCTGTTCCATCCTTCCCAGGATCAAAGTCCACACTGTTATAGGAGAAAGAATTATGTGTACAAATGTGGCCTTATATCCGCTTGTTCATCACTTGGCTTTTTCCATCCCCAATTCAGAAACAGAACTTGAGGTAACACACCAGGATGTGTTAGTCAATGCTCAAGATGTTCTTGCTTTTTCTTCCTGACTTTTCAATTAATAAGTTGTGATGAATGCCTAGTAATAACTTGGGGCCTTAAATATCTGATCTATTATATTAAAGATTTGGGTCTGATGATATTGAGGTAGCTTCCAGAAGTTTTATATATATATACAGGATCTTGCTCCATTGCCCTAGCTAGAGTGCAGTGGCATCATCATAGTTCACTGCAACCTCAAACTCCTGGGCTCAAGTGATCCTCCTGCCTCAGCCTCCAGAGTAGCTGGGGCTACAGGCACACACAACCACATCCAGCTAATTTTTCTATTTTTTGTAGAGAAGGGTCTCACTCTTGCTCAGGTTGGTCTAGAACTCCTGAACACAAGCAATCCTCTTGCCCCGGCCTCCCAGAGTGCTAGGATTACAGATGTGAGCCAATGCACCAGGCCCATTTTTGTTTTTTTAACATTGAATAATCTAGAATCCTGTTAACAATGGAGTTGGTTACAATTTCAAAAGGCAACTGGGAGAGGAATATTAAACAAATTCTGGAAGAATGAAATATTTTACCAAAGGGAAAAAATGATAAAGAAAAATAATCTCATCTCTTTCATTCAAAAGCTAACAATAAATATACATAGCACTTATTTTATATCTCCCTTAAATAGCAAGGGTCTTTTAAATACTTTTGTATGAAGGCAAATAAAAAACTTAATATGTTAAAACACGTAGTGCACTCACTCTTTAATGCCAGTAACAAATAACAATGAATTATTTTTGTTTAGCTTTTTATGGTTTAGAGGAAATTCTAAGTAGACCCAAAGCAAATCAATTGGCCCCTGGTGTCCAGCTTCACATTTTGTTAGCTATCTGGTCTGAAACATGTCACTTCAATAAATTCCAAAAGAAGGCTGACACTCCATGTTCTATTTAATTCATAAGATTGAGATTAGAATTATTCATTCATTGTAAAAGGTTTATTTAATACACTAATGTTATAAACACAGAGAATGCTGTGATGAATCTCTTGTACTTTTGAGGAATTTAAGACTTTGGTGGGCAAGACAGACATACAAATAGTTACTAAAGCATAAATTAGTTGTGTCTGCCCTAAACTGGGTTAAATTGGAAACAACCATCCACCCTAATGCAGGAAGGAAGCTTCGTAGGTGGGAATGTGGTCACGGTTGGACGGCTGGATATTCGGCCCTCCATCTTTGTTTCATAAGGAACAGCAGGCGGCATGAGTTATTTACACAGACTGAGTAGAATTTTGATAGTAAACTAGGAACAAAATTTTTATAATTTTATTGGAGAAAAGGTTAACTGTAAATAGTTATTTGTGACAAATATTCCTATTCTCCTCCGGATGTCTTATGTATACAAAAATACTGGGTCTGTATTGTCCTATAAATACTAATCAAAGAGTTAAGTGGCCTATGTTGTCCTTGTTTGGTGAGTCATGTGTCTGCAGCCCATTGTCTCTGCTGAAGTGTAAGAAAGCACTGTAAGCTCCAAAATTAGTTAATGGAAAGGAAGAACACAATATTAGTTGCTATCTCATGCCATTTAATTCAAATTATAATTTTGTTGAATGTTAATGAATTCTTTTTAAAAAAATTTTTTTTTCATTTGAATTCTAGGCACATGCAAAGCAATAATCAACCTCCACAGCCCCCGGTTCCACCATTAGGTTACGTGTCCGGAGCCTTGATTTCTGATTTGGAAACAGATGTTGCAGATGATGATGCCGACGATGAAGAGGAAGCTTTAGAAATCCCCAGGCCCCTGAGAGCACTAGACCAGACACCTGGATCCAGTATGGACAATCTAGACAGCTCTGTGACAGGTAATGGACCCAATTTAACAGGAATAACTGACCTATTTGTAACATTAAAATGCATCAAAAATCAAATACTTTCTTATGTAAGATTTATTCCACTCCATCTACTTCTGTAACATTTTAAATATGTTAATATTAAACACAAAATTCAGAAAGGATTTGGAAATACTTTTGCTTTGCTGCAAAAATGATAAGAAAATTCATGAATTTTAAAAAGCTTTAAAGACATGAAAGAAAACTCAATTATATCCAGGGCTTTCATGAAAAGTTCACTCTACTAGGGAACCAAGTCTATTACATAAAAAACCTTGACTTTTAGAAATGATATATTTTGTTCAGGCACAACATGCAAAGCAAATGCAATTTTAAAGCGCTTCTTGATAATTCACTCTGTAAAATCATTCACTGATGAAAATAAGCAAGTCTTTAGAATAAGCCTCTCTAAGTTTGCATAAAGAATTATTTTTAGAGTGGAGAAAATGTACAGTGAGATAAAGCATATGTTTAGGTATTTCATATTGCCGAATCCAGTAAATACTCCTATCCCAAGAATTAGAGTTATTTTTCCTGTTTACTTCTTTGGCTTCCTCTTGCCTTGTTCACTAAGTTAAAGACTTCAACTGGTACTCACATATGATGATCCCAGGACTGATGCATAACCTATTTACAAGGATTTAAATTTATCAAATTTTGTTAGAAATTTTTAAATCCTAACATATACACAATGATTATGCAAAAAGTAAAAATTCAGTCTTTCTATTCAATTAGGTGTCCATTCTTTGACACACAAGGATATGCCTCCTATGTGACTATGAAGTCATAGTTACTATTAATTTAAGTTTGATCTTTGCATTTCATTTGTTCTTCTCAGAAAACACCCATACCTGTATTTACCTTGATGACATCTTTCATCCTAGGAAGTATTTTATCACAGCCCCACTTAATTCATTTTTGTTCCAACAGCTTCCCAACTTCCAGAGATTTTGCACTACGTGTTAGAGTTCTGCAAACACTGATGGAAACTGGTTTATGAAAATGATGAAACAGCATCAGTGCCTGTGACTTGCCTCTGCATCACTTCCTGAATTGTACAATGTGTGATGCATGAGCCCACTGTTCAGTTTTTCTTCTTACTCGGGGGCTGGACTGCATGCCAAGCTAATTAAGATTTAAGAACTGCAGATATACAGCTGTGATTTGAAATCCAGATCCAACTGAAGGTGGCAGAGCAAAAGTTAAAATCCTTGAATGCAGAGAGCTGACTTATTAGTGCACTATTATGTTAAGCCCCTTTGCCTGAATTTCCGAAATAATCTCCTTCAGGGTAAAATTCTGCATATTTTTGCATATTTCACTAATGATACTGAACATTTTTCCATTAGGAATGCAGTAAAGAATTGCAATCATAAAGAAAAATATCAGTTATAGCCTATGCAGTTCTTTTATTAAATATTATAATGTCAAAGATGATAAATTATCTATAAATCAGGAGAATGCCATTTTGTACTTTTACATGGTCACCTGTAACATGTTAGGCTGTGTAATGTGGCTGTAGTTCAAACAAACTGAATTTATCCTATAGCTAGTATAATGTTCATTCCAAATGAAGCTTTTATTGCTAAGAAAACAAAGTCTGTTTTCCTACTTGAATTCACTGCTTAGTTACTGCTGTATATAAAAAACTCAGGGCGTTTAGGTATGTGTTCCATGATGAGGTTATCCTATGAATAATACATCTCCTTAATAAAAGAAGTTACACTCTACACAAAAGTAGCCAAATATAATGCCCCCCCCACATTTTTTTTTTCTTTCCTTTCCACAGTAACTTTGTGAAAAAGGATATGATCAAAGATTTAATTTGCTTTCTAGGGGTTGTGTGTGAGTGTATATAAGTATGTGTGTGTGTATAGGGTGTGTGAATGTATTGGAGTATAGGTGTGGGTGTGGGTGTGCAGGGAGTGTTTGTGTGCATATAAATGTGTGAGAGTGTAGATAAGGTTGTAGGTGCATGCATGCATGTGTACGTGAGAATAGTCCTGGAATTAGATGTATATAGGGACCCCAAATATTAGATAATCAGCATGCTAATGAACACTGTTCTAACATGCTTATGTTTTCTTCAGACACTTAAGGCTAGTATAATGGTGCTAAATGAGGTGGACAACAAAAAGGGCACTATTTCCATTGGCGTTTATGTTTTTAAGATGGTAAATGCCCACAGAGAGGATCTCACCATCAGTTAATTTTAGTTCTAAATTAGTTTGTGGTGTGAGTAAATTAGTCATTACGTTCACCTGAAATTCCCTGATAGTTGTTTTCATTTTCACGAAACTAATGACCATTTTATTAAACAAAACTAACAGTTATTATGTTCCTGTCTCTGAAACTCTGAAGCCAATTAAAATGATAGCTCAATGATAACACTGGGATGGGCTAATGAGCCTGTATATAAACTTATGCAGGACTTTACATGGATATGTTGCACTTAGTGGCTGCCACATTAGAGAGTATCAGCAGTTAACAAGGAACAGAGCCCATCTGTATAAAGAAATAAGTATGTTAACAACAAATGTTTTTTATAACAATGAATTTTGGGGGATTTCTTTCTTTCTTTCTTTTTTTTTTTTTGAGACAGAGTCTCGCTTTGTTGCCCAGGCTAGAGTGAGTGCCGTGGCATCAGCCTCGCTCACAGCAACCTCAAACTCCTGGGCTCAAGCAATTCTTCTGTCTCAGCCTCCCGGGTACCTGGGACTATAGGCATGCGCCACCACACCCGGCTAATTTTTTGTATATATATATATTTTAGTTGGGCAGATAATTTCTTTCTATTTTTAGTAGAGTCGGGGTCTCACTCTTGCTCAGGCTGGTCTCAAACTCCTGACCTCGAGCGATCCACCCGCCTTGGCCTCCCAGAGTGCTAGGATTACAGGCATGAGCCACCGTGCCTGGCCTGGGGGATTTCTTAAAATTTGAAATCATGATTTGAGAATAGAAAAAGCAAAAAGAGAAGAAAAATATCAATATTTACACATTTCATGATCCCAATAATGGAAAATATGTATTTATACTCTGTATTATTTATTTCTACAATAAACACTTAATTGAATACTTATTACTTTCAATTACTTGTCTAGAAATTTAGATTCAATAATAATAATAATAAGTAGCACATATATGGCCCTTAGTAAGTACAAGGCACCTTTCTAAACTATGGCCTGTTTTTTGTGTGACCTCATGAACTATGAATGGTTTTTAGATTTTTTAAAGTGTTATAAGAAAATAAGAAACAAGCAAACAAAAACAAAGAATATATGACAGAGACAGCAAAGCCTAAAATATGTAGTATCTGTCACTTTGTAGACAAAGTTTGCTGACCCTTAGTCTAAAGTTTTAATATATATTAATTTATTTAATTCTCACAACTGTATTATTATTCTCAATTTACAGGTAAAGACATTAAGTCATAGAGGGGTTTAAAGCCCTTTCAAGGTCACTCACCTGAGAAGCAGCAGAATAATGTTCAAAAGCAATCAGTCTTACTCTAAAGATAAATTGTGATGATTCCTGCTCTGGAAACACCCAGCTTTCTTCTAATCTCTGGAATTAGTATATTTAAGAGGAAATTAATGTTGTAGTATGTTTCTTAATATGTAGATCTGGGTGTATGTGTACACATATGAATAAATATGTATTTGTACAAATATAACAGCAGTCCCCAAAATTTTGGCACCAGGGACTGATTTTATGGAATTTTTCCATGGATTGGGAGGATGGTTTCGGGATGATTCAAGCACATTACATTTATTGTGTGGTCAAACCTCTCTGCTAATGATAATCTGTATTTGTAGCTGCTCCCCAGTGCTAGCATCATCACCTCAGCTCCACCTCAGATCATCAGGCATTAAATTCTCATGAGGAGCGTGCAGCCTAGATCCCTCGCATGCACAGTTTACAGTAGGGTTCAGGATCCTATGAGAATCTAACGCCACCACTGATCTAACAGAAGGCTCAAGTAGTGATGTGAGTGATGGGGAACAGCAGTAAATACAGATGAAGCTTTGCTCACTCACCTGCTGCTCACCTTCTGCTGTGTGGCTCAGTTCTTAACAGCCCACAGGCTGGTACCAGTCCATGCCCCAGGGGTTGGGAACTACAGAAATACCACATTTAATTTTATCACTGAAAACATTGGTCTTCATTGTGCATTTAATCAAGGTCAAAATATTAATTTTTAGGTGACTTTTAGTATTTATTTTTCTCATATTTAGTTCTATGTTTAGTTATAGTCACCCATGCTAACAAAATTCAACTCTATCAGCATTTTTGTAGGGAATCTCCTTTTTGTAATTTTCATTTTAAGCTATGCTTATAATGTACACATATTTGATTGTAATAAAATATAAGAGATATTTTTATTACGGTGAATCATGCTCTGTTTGGGCCTAGAAAGTAAACATACAGGATTGTTTCAGTCTTCCAGAATTCACTTCTAATAT
Source organism: Eulemur rufifrons (assembly GCF_041146395.1). Taxonomy (NCBI): domain Eukaryota; kingdom Metazoa; phylum Chordata; class Mammalia; order Primates; family Lemuridae; genus Eulemur; species Eulemur rufifrons. Next base: position 30,010,887 of record NC_090989.1, read on the forward strand.
TTCTTCCTAAATGCCAAACCTTTGGGTAACAGGCAGGGAGAAGCCTTTAATACTTCTTTCTGTAACTTCCATCGTGGGAGTCAAGGGTAATTGTTTCCTGAATTTAATGACACCACCAGGAAAAAAGAAACAGAAGGCAGTAGGAGAGAGCGCAGGAGGAAAAATGTCCTTAACGTGTAGCCAAGATTCTAACTGCCTCAGTGATCACAAAAAGTAAGACTGAGAGTGTGTGCTGTTAAGTGAAACAAATAAAAGTTTCCTTGACTGCTGGACCCCACAAGAATACCACGGCTGAAAGGAAATCATGGCTCTATATTTTCTATTTTATGTTTTTGGAGGTTTTTACTGGAACTCCCACACCAGATCAGTATGAAAACAATAAAACCTGGCAGTCTCAGCATCTGACTCGACCACACAGATTTTATGGCCTTGGCTACTAAAAAGTTTAACCTGGAAGCTTTGCTTTTTGCTAAAAAAAACTTAGGGAAAATAATTTTAGTATTAAGGAAAGTTTCAGGGATAATGCTAAAATAATTAAATCATTTTCTTAAACTCCCTTGACAGCTTTTAAGTCTTTAAAGATAAATTGAATATATACGTCAAAATTTAACAGGTACAAAGGGGAATATTGTACGTGCAATTTTCTCTAAGTGAAACAAGGTAACAGGCATCATATGTCCCACGGATGAGATGTTTTTAATGACTTATTTTGCTTTCCATATATATGACACATTCCTTTCTCTCTGAGGAACGTAGTGAAATTGTTTCATATTCAGTATATTTGAGGGAAAGAAGAACTTCTATAGATTAGACATGTTTTTCTACATCTAGGCAAAGGTCAATATTTGGATTGATTTGTCTAAAGATATTTACAGCCAAAAATTTTACTTAACAGGTAGTTAGGCAAATAGCACTTGATAGGAAGGGTTCTTAGATTAAATATTGGCTGAAAAAACGGGGGACAGTTTTTGTATCTCATAAAAATGGAAATGTAACAATTAGCAGGGTCATATTATAAAGCACAGACTTTAGCTTAATGGATCTAAGGATAAGCATTTATCAGAAAGGAAGGATTTAGCATAAAATGACATGTAAATGAATTGATGACTGATCATAAATTAATTTTAGTGCTGAAGATGTAATAGAGACACAGCAAGATGCCACTTTATCATGGTATTTTACTGCTCAGTAACATTTGAGCAACAACTTAATGTCCTATGTGCAGTCCTTCTTTAACAGCTTTAATAAATTTGAGATTGTTTTTGGTCTTTCAGCAATTTTAAACCTGAGAAATTTGGAAAGACTGAAAATGTGAACACAAATAAATTTGGCTATATGACATAAATTCATTTTTCATTAAATGTTTAAACATGTATTGATTATGTTTGGGGCTACAACATGTCAAATTGGCATAGATTGCTTGTAATTTGTAAAGAATATCTAGCTGAGTTGTTTTAACCTGGTATTCATTTTCATTTTCATGTTTATATTTATGTTTATGACAGAAAACCAGTTATCACAAAAATGACTTACTTTTTAATTCATAAATTAACATTTTTATTTTTTTAGTTATTTATTTCTTTGTTTTTTGGTAATTATTTACCTAAATCTTCAGCTCAATCTTCATGTTTATATCCAAAAAAGAGGGGAAATGGTAGCCAATGAGAGGCAAAATCAGTAAATGTTAAATAAATTTTAGCAATTTCACAGGAAGAATGATAATATATATCATTTATTTTTTATTCATGGAATATGGCCAAATATCTTTAAAAATATTCCCTACAAATGTACCCATTCCATATATCTTACCCAAATTGAGAGGAGGTGGTGTTGACAAAGGCAGAGAGACACAAGGAAAGAGAGAGAAAATTTCTTTCTGCTTATGATCCTTGCCCTCCATTTTGAAGGCAAACACAACCACACTAACATGAGACACTTCCTTCTCATTGGCTTGAGACATTAAGTTTCCCATTGTCTTGTGTGGCCAAATATCTATAGTATGTGTATCTTCAACTCCGAATTCATCTATCTTGCCTCTTTGCTCTGACAGGGAGTACAAAGAATAGCTGATGTTCTTTCTATATTGACCAATACCCACTTGAAGCTGTATCTTCCATGTTACTCTCTATTCCCAGAGGGGAAAAAAAGCACCAGGAAAAACTTCACAAATAAATGAGATTTCTAGGGACATGCCAAGGAGTATGAAAGGTTGAGAAAAAATCAGAGCAAAGACACAAATGCAGGGAAGTAGTTGATTTGTTTAGGGTATGACAAATGTGCATGGGGAAATATTCATCTGAAGGACTTGTCACAGGGAGATAAACAGGGTATTTTGGGGTGGAAAAGTTAACCCAATTCTCTGTTAAGTGGTCTCACAGGATGACATTTCTTTAGTGACAAGGCTGCGGTGTAGAATTTATTCTGAGTTTTGCAGTTTCAGAGACTAAATTTGTCAATATGCTAGATCCCCAGGCTGGAACCACACAGCAAGCAGATTTAGACATAAAGACTTAGACATAAAACCAAACAGACTCAACTATTTCTGGGCTTGTTATAGGGGAGAAAAGAGAATTTTTAAAAAACAACGAGACGGTGAATATGGACACAGAAGTCACACAAACAAAAAATAAGTTGCCACAGATATAAATTCTTTATCTCAATTTAAATAAGATATTGATAAATATCAATATTCAAGTGTATCAAAGCATAACCAAGATATATATATATATATATATATATGTATTTTATATATGTGTAGTATTTTACTTTCTCACTTTGGATGATAACATCACTACTTTCGCTATTGTCTCAGTAACCAACAAGAGTTGACTAGCATTATATTCCTTATTTAAAAAATTTTCTATGAGTTCTTATGAGAACAGTCTTTCTACAACTAAAATAAGGACATTACTGTGAAATTAGATATCAAAGAAAATCACACACAAAATCTATAGTGAATAATGAAAATGTCAAATGCATTTATTCAAAATGCCCATTGTTTATTGAGTTTCTCCTATACAATGTCACTGTATAGAAAATATGAAAATGAATATGAGATAGTTCCTAATCTCCAGAATTCCACATCTAGAAGAGGAAACATATATGCAACAAACATAGAGAATATATGGAGATAACTGATACACTAACTGTATGCATAGTATTTGGAAAACAAAGGAGATAGAGAGATTGATTCTCCCTGGATAGGGTAGAATCAAGACGATAAAAGAGAAGGCATTTCATTAAGACTTTAAAGTTTGGCAGTGTTTAAGAGTTGGTGGCAATACAGAGGTATGTCCAAAGAATTGGAAGTGATGCTGTGTAGGTGGGACAAGGAGCCTGCACAGGCTGTCAGAGTGAATAGGGCTGCAAAGGCAGGATGCGCTAGATATTGAAGAGTCGCAAATACCCGATTAGGACTTGGGATGTGGTATCGATGAACTAGGTAAAGCTTTAAACAGAGGAACAAAAGTATATGGTAAGTGCTTCAGAAAGATAATGTAAGCCAGGCACAGGTGGCTCATGCCTGTAATCCTAGCACTCTGGGAGGCTGAGGTGGGTGGATTGCTCAAGGTCAGGAGTTTGAGACCAGCCTGAGCAAGGCGAGACCCCGTCTCTACTAAAAACAGAAAGAAATTAGCTGGGCAACTAAAATATATACGGAAAATTAGCCAGGCATGGTGGCACATGCCTGTAGTGCCAGCTACTCGGGAGGCTGAGGCAGAAGGATTACTTGAACCCAGGAGTTTGAGGTTGCTGTGAGCTAGGCTGACACCAGGGCACTCTAGTTTGGGCAACAGAGCGAGACTCTGTCTCAAAATAAATAAATAAATAAATAATGTAGATAAAAATGAGGACAATAGAAGGAACTGGAAGGAAATCAGGAAGAGTTTAGGAATAAAACTGGAAATGAAGAATAAAGAGATTCTTATCTGGAAAGTGAGAGCAGATGTTTAGAAATACAGAAAACAACACTTAGAAAGGACTGTGAGTGAACTTTTAAATGTTTTAAAAGTATCATCAGTTTTAGAATTTCATTTTCTTTTGTGACCCCTCACTGAAATACTTTGATTTTTTTTTCTTATCTAGTGTAGCATTATATTGCAAAGCCTATTGCATCAATTCTTCTTTCAATTTGGGCTGTTGGTCCTTGACTTGTGATTATTAATCCAGAAATGATTCTCTCCAGGGAGGCTCAGTTGCTGGTGTTATCTCAGCTTCCTTGCAGTGGCCTGTGTCAAGGGAATTTGTCTGGAAAGTAAAAAGTGTATCTCTGTGCTTTTGACAAATAGAATCAAAACTCTATCTTTCTTTGCTACACTTAACACCCTTTTAACTTCTCAAATCATTCTAAACCCATCAGTTTCTGTTTTCTCTGTCTTGAAAGTGCATGAATCCATGTTATTGTATCCTGGCACCTTAACCAAAATTATAAACACTGCATCATGGCAACACTCCTAACTATACTGTTGTTTCTTAAATATTGGAGAAAAGGAAAAATAATCTACAGCATTTGACTTTCAACTCTTTCATATAGATATGTGTTTGGTTTATATAGAAATCTTACATTAACTTCTTATAAATACTTTTTTGTCATCCTTCTAACAAAACTTAGGATAAGCAATACTTAGTAGCTTGTGTCATGAATTGATGTGTAAACTTAAATATTGTAATATTAATTTTGGTGAGCAGTAGGTTAAGTATCCAATGTGCTTTGGTCTAAGAGAAATTATGAAATTGTGAATGACTTGTTAGAAAATTAAGAATTAAAATTATTTCTCAGTATCTTCACAATTTATAGCTCTCTACACATAAAGCTGAAATTCTGTTTCTCTATTGCTAAGTTCTGTTTTTCAGAAAAATCCATATTAATACTGATGATATTCTTCATAAAGTTTTTTAAAGATAAATGTTAGTACTAAAAAAGCTGGAGTTCTTAAAGTGATTAAAAAACAAAGAAAGCATTAATAAGCACTGACAGGAGTAAAATGTATTTTTTACGTCCTAAGTTAATTGCTTTTATAGTTTTTTTGTTTATCAATTTTTATTTCATGAGTACTTAATTGTCTATTTTAAAATCATGATATAATTCTAGCCCTTCTACAGTATACAGGTATAGCTTTTATTCAGATTACCATTGGAGTCTTAATTAAATTCAAAATATATTCACACGATTTCTTCAACTGAGTCTTCGATAATTTTAAAAACACTATAGTTTGTTTCAATAAACGTGTTTATTTTTGAATTGTAGCAACTTAAAATATAGGTAACAATTCCCTTTTGGAAAATTATCATGTAATAATTTAAACAGTTTAAGAAGTAAACAATATGGAACATATTTTGTTCGTGTGCTGCAAACAAATACAGGCTTTAAATGAGCTTCATTCTTCTGCACTAAGAATGTTTAAAACATGGGTGATGCTTGCATTTGGCTAAAGAAGTCATGATGCAACATCAAGGAAGAAGCGAGGAGTTGAGACAGCCTACTTGTTCATTAGTATAGTGTGTGCAAGCAACTGAGATATCCAGTATACACAACTCACCGGACAACTACATTTGTTTTTAGGTTCAATGGTAAATGGATGGGGCTCTGCATCTGATGAGGATCGTAATTTTTCTAGTCATAGATCTAGTGTAGGTAGCTCCTCAGATGGCTCCATCTTTGCCAGCGGCAGTTTTGCACAAGCACTGGTGGCAGCAGCAGATAAAGCTGGTTTTAGGCTGGATGGAACCAGCCTTACAAGAACAGGTTGGTAGACTCCAAGTCAACACTCTTTGCATGAGAGAATCTTGTCCTTTGGACACTGAACTTTTTCTCTTCTGTTCTTTCTTCTTAGTGAATCTGACTGCATAGGGCTTTCTTTAACATGCATGAATGCAGTTTGAATGCTGCACTACCAAAACTCTCTCCTGATGCTAGTTTTGCAGAGCCAGGAATAGACACCTATTCACCACCTTCTATCTTTTATTTCCCTTTTTCTTCACGGCTCTGCTGATTAATTGGAATATGCTTCCTTTTTATATTACAGCAAAGCAGCAACTAAGATTGCCATTAAGTATTCAATAACTCGTACTTTGCAAAATCCTCACATAATCAATAATGTACTCAGTAATTAAAATTATCCAGCTTTTATTTCCATTACTTTCCTTTGCCCCATCTCCTTCTACAAATGCGTTTTCTGGGAAGGCTTTCTCCGCATGGGGTGAACGGGTCTAAGACTGTTGGTCTAACAGTTCAAATGGCTGATGATCTTATTAATTGTTTGGCTGTTAAGATTTTAATGCAATAATTTATTACTTGTTTTAAAGGATGCTAATTAAAGATACACCCACTGCATTTGCAAGTTTAGTGAAATGATGACTACATGTGTATTGCTCTTTAGGGTAATTTAATTTTGATTTCTGAGAGTGATAAGTAATAATATAAAAAGACCAATTATGTCATTTTTCATGTGCTGCTCATTCCATAGAAAAGAAAAGTGAAATTAACTCTAATAATAGTTCAAATATTTATAATCATTTGTTTTGCTGAAACAAAGTAACTTTAGCATAATGCATGCTCTTATATCTGTATGTTTGCTTCTTAACTGCACATATAGGCAGATTCTAATATATGAATTAAACTGAGCTATCTTACAAAACAAACACAATCAGTGCATTTTTGAAATCGTAATAGTGTTCAACTAGTAAAGAAAAATGATTTTGACCCTTCACTAAACTCTCGGGTTATAAAAATGAGTCTTGGAAGTTCTCTGAATTATGCCATCAATATTTCTTTTGAGCATGCATTAGGTATCTTCAAAAGAAATAAAAAAGATTTTTCTAAGCATTGCAGAGGTTTATTTTTCATATAGCATCCAAACTAAAATATGTTGTAATATAACTGTTATTTGAATTTTCTTGCTTTATAAGGCATAAGTTGGAAACTTTATGTTGCCTGAGTGCTTTTTGTGGCATTAGCTGTAAGCAGAGCAGTGAGAAATTGCAAAGAAACTAATAAATTAGAAGGCATAAGTGCATTTCTTGCATGTATGCTAATAGCTAATAAAGCATTAAGCAATATCATGTCATATTGACTTAAGAAACCATAACTACATACAATAATTCTGTATGAAATGAAAACATACACAGAAGAATAAACACATGCACATAAACTAGGCTTCTCTTACTATAATAAACATGGTATTAAAATCATAAGTTGTTGAAAATTTATTGGCTAACCTTTTCCCAGAATACATTTCCCTATATATGTATACTCAACCATAAGAATAGGACATAGCACATTTCATTTTTTTCAATGAGAATTTGGAGTTTGCTCAGATACAATAATAGTCATCAGAAAACACCTATTGCACTTTGGATATACAAGGTGATTTTAGCCTGCTATCCTCTACACTGATGTTATTGAATTTCTGCCAAAAGAGATAGAATTCTCGTGTATGTGCATAGGTGGTAAGGTCAATTTAATATATGTGTCTGAGCAGACCTTTCATGTAAAATTTGAAATGTAATTACTATATGACATTTTTCTGTGCTCAGAGAGATTTTATAAGGTTCCAAGGGTGAAATATGATAAAACAAATAAGACAGTACACACTTTCAGAAATAGCTTCTTTAATTTTAAGAAGTAAAAGCTGCATGAATTTTTCATGTATCTATGAAAATATCACTAAGATCGTCAAGATTAAATAAAAATATAATCAAGCAATATTGAGTATTTGATCGGTGGATTTGTCTTATGTTCATTTGTTTGAATTCTTTTAGTGTGCAGGACATTGTTAGCTTGTTAAAAATTGGACAAAATATGTGCAGCTGGGTATACATTTTCTACAGAAATGCACCAATATTTGGTATCTTCAAACAGCATCTGTAGGTAGGTTTACAGGTTAGTCTTAGTAAGGGCAGAAATACAAGACAGACAGAATCAGTCTATTATAATGATATTCTCTATACCCCATTCCCTCTGTTTTCTTTTTAGGAAAAGCCTTTAGCTCCTCTCAAAGACCTCGACCCACCAGCCCATTTTCTACTGACAGTAACACCAGTGCAGCCCTGAATCAAAGTCAGAGGCCTAGGCCCACTAAAAAACACAAGGGAGGGCGAATGGACCAGCAACCAGCATTGCCTCATCGAAGGGAAGGAATGACAGATGGTAGGTTTCTTTCCTTCACCCTTGTCTCCTCACTGAAGTGGTGTGCTCCATGCAATCATTAACTTAGATTAAAGTAGTTATGGTAGATTAGCCATTGCCTCATTATATAACAAAGCAGACACTTTGCAATATGGTTTTGTTTCAATAATACGCCCTCTTTTTTTTTAACAATCCAGTTATTTCTATAATATCAAGCCCCAAGAAATATATGCCACACCACTTTTCATTGTTGATTTTTTTTTTTTTTTTTTTTGCCATTCTGGTATCTTTGATTAATGCTTTTTAGTGAACATTCCACTTTAAGAGGAGGAAAGAAAACATAAGCAGCATGTGTACTTATAAGAACTTTTATGATATTAAATTATAATATCTTACATGGCATTTCACCTTTGGATAAGAAAAAGACCTTGAAAAGAATTGGTGATATTTTAGTGTCATGACTTTTAGAGCTAAAAGCACCCCCAGGTCATGTATTTGAAAATTGTTGTAGGTTGTTGGATAGCTATAACAAAATAAAGTTATGCATTGCATAATGTCATTGCAGTCAATGATAGACTGCATATACCTTGGTGGTGCAATAAGATCACAATATTGTATCTTTTCTATATTTAGCTATGTTTATATACACAAATAATTACCATTGTGTTAAAATTGCCTACAGTATTCTGTACAGTAAATGCTGTATAGCCTGGGAGCAATAAGCTATACCATATAGCTTAGGTGTGTAATTGGCTAAACTATATAGGTTTGTGTAACTACACTCTATGGTGTTTGCGCAATGACTAAATCACACTTCTCAGAATATATCCCCATTGTCAAGTAATTCACAACTATATCGTATCCCAGGCAGCTTATAAACAACAGAAATTTATTTCTCACAGTTCTGGAGTCTGCAAAGTCCAAGATCGTGTCATTGGAAGATTTGGTGTCTGGTGAGGGCCCACTTTCTGGTTCATAGATGGTGCCTCCTCATTGTGTCCTCACATGGTGGAAGGGGCTGGAATCTCTTTGGGATGTGTTTCATAAGGGCACTGATCTCATTCATGAATACTCCACCATTGTGACCTAACCACCTCCCAAAGGCTACACCTCCCAATACCATCATCACATTACAGGGTTTGGATTTCAACATATGTATTTTGGGGGTACACAATGATTCATAGTACATATTTTTGACTTTGGGCAGCAAAAGGTCTCCATCACAACTACTCAACATTGCCACTGTTGCATGAGTTGAGCTATAGAAAAAGTAAAAGAATGAGTGTGACCAATTTTCAATAAAACATTATTGACAAAACAGGCAGCGGCTGAATTTGGCCATGGGTCACACTATGCTGATCTATTTCAATCATTTTATTTATATACAACATCCAGTCTTTGACTATTTGCTTAAACATTGCTAGTTTCAGGAAATATAATATTACTAGAAGATGTCCATGTTCAATTATGAGTATTTCATGAGCTCTACATAGCATGGTCTATTTCCCATATTTTCAACTTAATTCTCTATCTTTTAAAGTATGAATAAACATATTTATCCTTGAGTTTTATTCTAAGGACACATAACATAATAAATTTAAAGTGGCTAGTATAATGTCAGACTCAGAGGTAAATTCCTTGCCCCTTCTTGACATTATCCCCCACAAGCACACAAACTTTATCATAAGATAGTTCTATTAATACTGAGCACCAAAAGGATGAACTTAGGCAAATTGCACATTAGAACTTTCTTGGGAGCTCTTAAAATATACCCTAGAGATTTTGATTTAATTGTTCAGGGGTGAAACTCAGTTATGAGTATTTTTTGAAGCTCTACAAATTAATCTAATGCACATCCAACTTGGAGAAGCTACGCCCTAGTCCCTAGCACACTTACACTAATCATTATAAGACAGAATGAAGCTTAGTTGGAAAAGAGGAAATGCATTTATTCTTTATTACTTTGGGGGAATGGGTACCTGTCTGGCAGCCGCCTTTGTGCTTTCTTTGGTCATCTTACAATGCCAAGAAAACTTAAAAAGTCAAGCATACTTTTTCTAAAAGCTTCCAGGTTTACTTATCTTTTCTGCTAACTTTGTTTTCATTGGGAAGTGTTTCTATAGAATATGAAGGTTAAGGGTACAATCAAGATCTTGATTCTCTATAAATAAATATCCCATGGTGAACAAAAATGCTCACCACTGCCTTTCTGCCTCAGATGTTCTGAAGATTAGTTGAGCACTTAAAGCAGTTTGTAGTGTTGATCTTATTTTCTCTAAATAAAGAGGACTACTCTCACTGGTAGGTTATTTATACATCTAAGAATAAATAATTTTATATATCTTCCTGCTCTGAATATTGTGGGCAGAGAAAAAAATCTAGATATATATTTTTCTGTGATTTTTCAAAAATGTTTGAAGATCATATCCCAAATATGTGAAAGACAACAAAAAAGAGATCTTTCTCTTCCCAGAACACTTTTCTTGCAAGCTTCTTTGGAGTGTTCATTTATTGCAAGCTACCTCCTAGGTTAAAGCATGATCCATATATTGCTTATCTTTCTAAAAACAGATAGGTTCCTAAATTTTCAAATGTTCCAGCATTCAAAGAAGGAGTTATGGATTATGTGCTATTAGTAAACCATATATTTTGGAAGTAGTGATATTGCAAAGGAAATTTCAGCTCACATGTCTTCACAAGTGTTTGATCCAAAGGCATTTTAATTATGATACAGTGTGAAGACATTTATTTTGGATGGCATTCTGCAGATTATCCTTAAGAACATTGTTATAATACAGCAAATCGTATGCCATAGAATTTATATGGTATGAATCCATATGTCAGGAATACTTTCATAACATTTTTGTATAAAAATCAACTAGTTCTTTTTGGGGAGATTTCTGCTTAGCATTTAGTGTATGGACATTTTGCAATAAAACTTTTGCATTATAGATTTTACAATAGTGTTTTCTTCTCTTATAAACAGTAATGTAAGGATGTAGGCCTTTTCAGTATTGAGATACCATCATTTTCTGGATTAGACCTTTATGGTTTTTGAGTGAGAAGACAGAACATGACTGGTCACTGGGAGATTCTAATGGCAAGTGGCACATCATTTCTCATATTTTATTGTCAAGAACTCTGTTGGATGGTGTCATACCAACTATTGGGGCAGGAAAGTAATCTTCCCTATTATAAGTAAGAGAAATTGGGAACTGTGGGAAATGTCAGTCACTATCCCAAAGGCTATGCAAACACACACACTTTTATTTTATTTTTTTTGTATTATGTTTTTTTTTAAAAAAAAAATTGAGAATATAATGGGGGTACACACACGCATTTTAAAGAGCACTCTTCTCCCTTATATGGTCTTCCCTAAGCAGGCACTGCTGAATCTACATCTTCTATTCTGCTTGCAAAGTAAGTCAAAGAATACCCTTTGAAGCCAATGCACTGATCAATGCTGAACAAAGAAGGCAGATCTCTACCTACTGACTTGTTTCTCTAAATAATTTCTTTTCAGTCTGTCCTCCCTTGTCTTAGTTCTTTGTATCCTCTTCATAGAAAGGGCTCTTCCCCAGCTCTGCCACATGCTAGCTTTGACCTTTGAGCAAACTTATGTATTCATTAATCTATTCATTCAAATATTTATTAAACATATATCATATGATAGACAATGGGAACCAAAATTCCCTGCCCTCTTACATTCTAGTGGGGGAAGATAAAGACCAACATAAATACATAAATGAAAATGTAAGTAAGATGATGATAAATGCTATGGGGAAAAAAGAAAGGGAAGGAAGTTGAGAAGTATAGGTATAGGGAGGAAATATTTTTATGTAGGGTGCTCAGGGAAGGCCTCAACAAGAAAGTGACATTTGAGAAAATTTTGGAAGAATGTAAGTGAAAGAACAATGCTGATGTCTGAAGAAAGGTCATTCCAGGATACGAGAACAGCAAAGGAAAGCCTGGGGCTTATTTGATAAAAAGAAAGGGAATAGTAGGACTGGAGCAGAGAGAGTAACAAAATGGAATATGAAGTCAGACAAGCAAACAAGGGACAATGTTTGTAGGACCTTTAAGCTATTGTGATTACATTGGCTCTTACTTTGAATGGGCAACCACTGGAGGGGTGTGTATGTGTATGTGTTTGTACATGTGTGTGCGTGCACACACTTGTGTGTATGTTTAAGGCAGAGGAGTGACATGATCTTATTTATGTTTTTGTAAAAAAATAAGTAATTCTAGCTGTTGTATTCTGATACACAAATTGGGGCAAAAGTGTAAACAAAGATCTTGTAATAGATTGTGAAGGCAACATAGGGAATAGATGATGGTAGTTCATACCAAGGTAGAATCAGTGGAAATGATCAGAAAGGTTGGATTCTAGAGCTGGAGTTAACAGGATTTGTTAATGAAATTAAACAGAGGCTGTTTAATAATCAAAAATTATTCCAAAGTTTTGGCCAACTTTTAGAATGGAATTGCCACTAACTGAGAGGAGGAATACCACAGAGGTAGCATATTATATAGAGGATAATCTGAAGCTCAGTTTTAATATGTGAAATTTGAGCAGCAATCTAAACATCTAAGTGGAACTGTCCAGTGAGTCTGAAGTTCATGATAGGAGAGATCCAGGTAGAGATTTTTAATTCTTTGTGCCTCCATCTTCTTACCTAAAAAGATGAAATAATAATGGCACCTATGTCATTGGACTGTTGTGTGCCGGATAATAACTAATCCTCAGTAGACTAGTAAGAGACTCTGTAGTGAATTGATTTATTGAAATGAATCAACATAGAAATGAATAATAAATTTAATTTAAGTAAATGTATTTGATTATATACTTTTAGTTTTCTATAACCATTCTTAATCCCATGTCTTTTTCCAATTTGTTTATTTCAATGTGCATGCAATGTCTTTTCTTCTTAGAAATATATAACCCTCAAGGATATTACTTAATTATGAAGCTATATAATTTTAGGTTAAATTAAATATAATACTAATCAGAATTTTAGCTAGCATAAGCAAATGCCATTTTGGCCATTTTAAAAAGAAAGCTGCTCTGATGGAGGATAAAAATCAATGACAATATAGGTTATTTTGGAAGCAAATAAAATAATTTCTCCTCACTGGCAGTCTAAGTTCAATGACTCAATGAAATAATTAATTTGCATTTATAATAATGTATAGTGAAGGAAGTCAGTACTATTGAATATGAAGGACACACCAAACTCATTGGATTATCCAACAAACAGATATCTCAGTATTAGATTAGTTCTTTCTTTTGGAAGACATGTTCCAAATGCAACTTTATTTTCCCAGAGACCTTGTTCCCTTCAATAATTAGCAATTCGTAATCTTAATAAGGACATACATAAGAACTGAGAATGTTGATCCAACTTAGGAACTCTCAGAGCAGATGCTCTGGAGACCATCAGTATCAGTTCAATGGAGGATAGTATTATTTTGCTCTTGAAAGAAAATTTTTAAAAGGAGTAGCTTAGCCTTCCAATAAGGAAGCTATCTTTTGTACACAAGAAATTTATACTTTTCTCTTCTAAATTTCACAAAGAGAATATGATTAGAAACAAAAGAACACTTTTAGAAAAATGGCATGGCAAATAATTGCCTATTTTATGCATATTATCATCTATTAATGAAATAAATGTATATTATATATAATATTTGTTTTATGAACAAATAATGATGTTACGAACACCCTAATGTTGAAAAAAGAAGTTTGCAATAGCATGCAAGAAAAATTGGAAGAAAACAGTCCAAATTTATGTACAGAAGATTTCAAAATTTTCAGTAATTCAGAACTAGTATATACTTAAAGGTAAAAGAAAAGATTATGATTTCACAATTTAAAACATTAAACATATAAATGTATCATTATCTGAAGAGTTAGTAAAAGGAAAATGAATAAGTTCATACTTGAACTTCTGATTTTTTCATATCTGATATTTTTTAAAAAGCTTTTCTGAAAAATTATCTATTCTACTACATCTCCAATTCCCATGATGCGTTGTCTAATCTAGCACCATAAAGCATATTCAATCTGTACTCTGAACATTTGTTATTGCTTATTAAAATTAATACATTGGAAGATTATAATATATTAGTTGTAACTCATTAGCTAACTCATGAAACGAACAGCCAGAATTGGTTGTCAGGCAGAATGTTAATTGCATTTAATAAACATTAGCCTAACCCTTTGACTGTGGCTAACTGTGCCACATACATGGGTAAAGGCAGCCATATGTTACATATGATACAACATATAGTTCTTAATTTCCCGAGGGTGACATTTCCTATAGAGATTGGCAGAAGAGCTTTTGTTCTTCTTGGGGCCTTTTGTAGCACAGTTTCTAGAATTTGTAGTGATCTTATTTTGTGTCATGGTATTTCTACTTTGGGGAGGGAGGGTTGGACAATGGATTGAATATAAACCATTAACTACCCTTTACACCTTGAATAATAGCTTCATTGTACAATTGAAAACACTTTACAAGTTTAACAGTTGAAGAAAACCCATTAATTTTATTTCAATGATGCTGTTGCCAAAAGATAGCAGGGATATCAATAATATGCATTTTGGATATTAATAATTGACTTTTATTTTCCCCAAATTTATTTTGCATGGGTGATACCTGAATGAGGGCAAAGGTTTTCTTCAACTTGAACTAAAACCTGTATTTTTCATTAAATATTAGTCCATTCTAAACATTATTCAAAATTTTTAGATCTTCCACCACCACCAGATCCCCCGCCAGGTCAGGGTTTAAGGCAGCAAATAGGCCCGAGCCAGCATGCTGGTAACGTGGAAAACTCAGCAGAGAGAAAAGGAAACTCTCTAGAGAGACAACATGCATCCAACTTAGAAGACACAAAGAGCTCATTGGATTGTCCAGCTAGAACCTCCCTAGAGTGGCAGCGACAAACCCAGGAATGGATAAACTCCACAGAACGCCAAGAAGATATACGGAAAGCCCCACACAAACAAGGTGTCGGATCAGGTGTGTTCTGCATAGTCCCAAGAAAGTGTGGACTGTTACCAATTTTTTTTTCTACCAGGTATTTTAGAAATGGCAGTTGTTTAAGGGCATCTGAAATACATTTGCCTTAAATCAGTAATTGAAGTTAGAATTCCTTAGCAGAGCTCACCAGCACATGCCTTAAGGCTAATTCCAGTGGGGATTGTTCCTTACATTAATCTCTCCATACAGTCTTTTTTTTTAATGTTTTTATAACTTTTATTTAAAACATTGTTGGTTCTTTACTTAAAAGTTTTGTTTTCCAAATTGAAGGAAATTTTCCTCTCATAAGCTATCTATGAGCCCACTAGACCTCCAAGCTTCATCTACAAAAAATCAAGAGACAATTTGATTTTTTCACTTTAATGTTTATATTGAGTATTTTTAAGACCACTAAATTTTATCTTTGATGTCAGTTTAATATCTGCCTTGAACTAGTTTGTTCATTTTGACTGAGGTAACCAGTCATTTGAAAGAACTCACATCAGTCAAATAGATGAATTAATTGAAATTACAAAGTTATAAATAATTGCCCAATCACAGAATCTTCACATTAGATAAGGTTAACCTGGGTTTTCATTTTCTCCAACTGATTAAATTTAGTTAATTGTTAACTCTTGAATGTGAAATGCTCTTGCTTATAAATCAAGATTCCTGAAAATGTCACAAAATAAATTTCGTGGTTTGTAGTTGGATTTTTTTTCGGGGAGGGGGCTGTTATACAAATGCATTTTCTGGGACAACTCACATCAAGATTCATTGAGTATTAAAACACACACATACACATACATACAACTTTTTAAAATTTTTTGTATTCATTCATTCATTTGGACTTACTCTTTTCTAGATATAACCTATCCCCATGCATTTTCCATAATTACATTTTGTCACAAATTAGTGCTCAAGTTTTTGGAAAATGTAATTTGCACAAGGGCCAAAAGATAACAATTTTAATATCTAGGTATAGTGAAAGGTTTAGGAAGGTTACACTGTTCAGTCTGTGAGAGAAAAACCATATGATTCTTTGCATTAAAGACAATCTAAAGAGAGAAATAGTAAATTTCGTCAGCATTACTCAATATTAGCCCATACCTGGGAAGAAAGGGAAAAACAGAGGGGCTGGAGTAGAAAGGAAAAGAAGGAGCCAAGAGAATAAAGAGAGAAAGAAAAAAATTTCAAAGTATTAAGTAATTATTTAATAATACACATCTTGAGTTACATGTAGAAAGACTGTACATCAGAAGAATATTAGCACCTTATTTATTAATATGTGCAAGTTTCTTTTTTTCCTTTAAGGAAATACAAGCCTTTCAAATAATGTATTTCCAACCCAAGAAACAACAGAAATTTAAGGATTTAATTAACTTATTCAGTTAACTAATATATAGTTCTTTATCTAAATCAATTGAGAAAATGTTGCCATAATGTCAACTAAAACAAAAAACATGTTCCTTCAATCTTAATGGGAAAATTAAATTGGAGCCTCATTGAAAGTTAGAAATTATGCTCAGATATGCTTTTATTAAGCAAACTATGGTTCATTGTATGCAGCTCTCTTTTATAATGAATTTAACTTTTGCAAATAATGTATAACATTGTATACTTATCCCAAGATCTATTTTAATTTAATCCTGCTTCAGTTCCTATTATAGGAAATGTTGCTTGCACATGGAAATTCCTTTAATATCTAGGCCTTATTAAACCTCATAATTTTAATTTCACTAAAGAATCAAATGGTAAAATAGCCCATTCTGAGCTTAATATCTAAGAGTTAAGTTTGTGTTTTGCCCCATGTTTCTGTTTAACTTAGCCCTTTGTGTTTTTTTCTTTTTCAGAGGAGGCCTTGGTGCCCTATAGCAAGCCCAGTTTCCCATCTCCAGGCGGCCACAGCTCATCAGGAACAGCTTCTTCTAAAGGATCCACTGGACCTAGGAAAGCTGAGGTAGTAAGGGGAGGCCACCAGCGCAATGCCAACGACCTTCTTGACATAGGATATATGGGCTCAAATAGTCAAGGACAGTTTACAGGTGAATTATGTAAGTGCTTTAGGTCATTTAAAAGGCTACTGTAATTCAGAAAGAATATTGGGCTAATAACATTGCCATATTAAATTTCAGAATAATAAAAAGCCTGCGCTACTAGGAGAAAAAAATCAATTACAATTTTGAACAAGTTTGGTCATAACATGGCTATTTACTTATAACAATCCATGAAACAAACATTTCTGCTATTTCAAGTTTGATTTATGCTATGGAAAAATTATTTTAATTTAGGCAATTAGTCTTAATACTTAAATATCATTAAATTAATTTAAATATAGTCCACTTTGTAGATTTCTGTGCCTTTTTAACAGAGCACAATAACAAAAGACAAACATATTAACCTTTTTGTAGTTTTAAAGAACCACCTAAGGAATTCTTCATTCTCTAGTTGCTCTTCATTTATTTAATTTTTAAATCTGAATAGTTAACTTTGAAGAGTTGATCTTTGATTTTTAGTTAACTTGAAATATTTTTATTAGTATAATATCTTATAAATAGATATCTATTTATAAATAAAGAACTGGCATAGGTTGTTAATATAACCAATCTATTTTCTAAATAGAAAATACTAGGTAATAGAGAAAGTTAATGTCACATTGTTCTCCTTGTGTTAATTGCATCAGGAAAGTTACCAATTCAGTTTTTCATTCTTCAAATTATTTGCTGAATATTTTCAATTGCTTCTTCAAATTCTGTTTAAAAGCACTGCTGAGAAAATAGCCCTGGGTTCTAATATTCTCAACCACTTAACTGGTTATGGGACATGAGAAAGTAAACTACCTTCCTAATCTCTCTGTTTGCTCATTTAAAAAGTAGTATTACCATCTACACATCACAGGCTGGAGGACTCCATGAAATAATGAAAAGAAAAAATAATTTCAAAACTGTAAAGTTCTTTGTTGATCTTAGTTGTCATCGTTCTTGGCTTTTGGTAATCTAATGATTATTAAGATTTGTTTATAATTGTAATTTGATCAATAGCTACCTGGATTTTTCTTTCACATTTATGTTGAAATACTGACAGACTCAGAAGGGGTGCAAAAATAACTCTACTTAGATTTTAAATTTCCAAATGCTATAGTGTTGTTTTTTTTTCTGTTCATCTCCAAGTAAAATTACTTAAATTCACAAACTCACAAAATCTTCCTGATGACCTTATTTTCACTTATTATTTGGTTGCTTTGCCTTTTGTTATGCTGGTTAGGATAGAAGAACACTAAACTTAAATAATTTAAATGTCAACTTTATTTCTGATTTTTTTTTTTATTTTTTTTAGAGTAACTGAGAAGAGACATACAAAGCTGCTCTGAAGGACCATCAGGTCCGAACTCATGGAAGTGATGACACTAAACAGTGCAATGAACAATTTCTTTATTTATGTACTATTAAAAGAACTGTAAATGCAATGTAAAGACACACAGCCACACATATCCCACAGATATTTTACTTGTGTTCTTCTCTTAAGTACACCACCCACCTTAACTCTTTCTTGTCAGGAGTATATAAAAAAGAAAGAAAACAAAACTCGCCCTCCAGGAAGAAAAGGATTTTCCTCTGTATATAATTTCTTTTGCATTGCTATGCAAGCTCACTCTTTTTAGCCCTGTTCATATTATTGTCTGTTCTTATTGGTCTGTTGTACTATATGTGAATTAATAGGCTGTGGTGCCATATATTAACTTTTAATTGTGTAACTTTTATGTTTAAATTTTGCACTGCAATTTTATTTGGTGATAAGCACAAATCTCTACTCCTCATGACATGAAGAAAAAGACTGAATGTGAAGGGAGTTTCTGTACTGTAAGCTAGGTTGGATAATGCTGGTTGTAACCAATCATGTTAGATGGTTTTCAGTTGGGGTGTAGAAATAGGAAGATGCAAAGGAACAATGGTGTTGGCAAAGTCTTCTTTGAATATCAGGGACTGAGTCAATAAAAAAAAAAGCAAAAAGGTGGCTTTTACTGTAGACAAAAACAGGGGTCAAAAGAAGGAAGCTTAAATCTTAAGACTGAATATGCATTAAAATATACAGGTAGCAAAGTTGTACTAAACTTGCTAAAAAAAAAAAGAAATTAAAGTTTTATTTAGAATCAACTTTACCTGTCATTGTAATTGACCCATCTGAGACTTGCAAGAAGCAAAAGGAAATTAAAGTGTTTCACAAGAGCTGTATTTATATTACAATTTTTAAAGAAGCATTTTCTGAATTATCATAATTAATCTCTCTGATTCATTAAGTCAGGATATAATATGAAGTTCCCCAAGGAAACTAACAAAATGAACTCTAGAATATCTAGCAAATAGTTAAAGAAGCAATTTTTATTAGGGCATACTCTGGCTGATTCCAAATATAAACTCTATTGCAATATCTTATTTCATCTTTCTAATACATGTACAGTACACACTAGAGGATAGAGCTGCATCACTTAAATTCATTACTTTTTAAAAAATGCAATCTATATACAATTTTGTGTTTTACTTGATTAAGAAGTGAAGTTGATGCCACCAGATGTATAGCCAAATTGTAAGTGCTTAAAAAGCAGTGCTCAGAGTATGTTCAGTTCACAGTAAGTAGGTTTATTGGAATAAATATTTTATGGTACATTCTCAGAAATTGGCTACCAGCTAAAATAAGTTTGACCCTTTTTGAATGAGTAAATTGAAAAGAAAAACTAAAAAGGATAAAAATGCATGTTTATACACTTTTTAAATAAAACCAAACCTTGTAAGTGGACATTAATAACAGTGTCCTGCCTCATTTGTTTTCACGACTTTGAGAACAAGAAGTTCCTGAACATCAGTCATGTATACTCAAAATAAATGTGACTTTGAAATATATGTTAGCTACTGTACATGTATAGTCAGTCAAGTAGAAAAGTACCTTCCTGAAATTCCCACTTGTGACATTTTCCCATGTGCTTCCTACACAATCTTAAATTCTATTTCTGTCTATACTTTCTCATATTTTTCCCATAATGTATTCAATAGTTGGCACTTCTAAAAATATTCAGTGTCATCATCAGGATCAGCTCTAAAATATGGGACCCCTTTGAATGACAATTCACACTCCATGAATTATTGGCTCAGTCACCAATTTATGTCATGCTGTTATAGCAAAGGATGACATAATTAAATGTTTCCATCTATTTTATTCCCTGAGACTGCATCAGCACAGGCAAGTATAGAATGTAATGTTCTTTATGGGCTCCAACAACTTCTTGGTGCCCTGTAGTTTGTTTCGTCATTGAAGAGAACAAGAATTCTGAGACATACTTTTTAAACCCTGTATCAACTTTCTACCATCAGTGCCTGAATTTTAATGCAGTTTGGTTTCTCTGGGAAAAAGAAGCTGGGGAAAGTGAAAAGTTTCTGCAAAGAATGAATACATACTGATTCACAACTCTAAGGTGTGAGGAATTTAAATTTTTATTTATGCAGTTCCCTACTTCACCTCTTTCTATTTAAAGGCAAACAAGTTTCTAAGAGGTTTTATTCATTTGTGTTCTCTCTTTAGCTCCTCTATCACCCAATTTAGTCTAAAACTTTGGCTCATTACACATATTACACATAGCCTTTGACCCCTAGTAACTGGTAGGTGTAGATGATAAATAAACCAAGACTTTAAAAATAAAATATGTGTATGCAGAGGACTTTTGGAATAATGTGGGACATAGCATCATACCTTCCTGATTGGCATTGCTATGTTAGATTATGTCTAAGCAGACCTGTGGTCACTTGCAGTGTTCTTATAGAATGAATAGTCCATGTTGCCTGTTAAATCTAGTTTTAAATGAATTGATTGGTCAAATCATGCTCCAAAAATATCACCCTCAAATTAGCAGAGGGCAAGATAACATGCTCTGGCTATACAAATGATTTCAGAAACACTATCAAAAATCAAAAACCTTCATCAACTTGCTACATATAAAAAGCTGCTAATCAGTATAAGTCAGAATGTCAGCAGAAGAATATAAACATGTATGAAAGCCACCATAGTTTATCATTTTGTAACTGATTAATGGAATTAGAAATTCATTGAGCTCACTCTTCTGCATCTAAATAGAGGCCTGCACAAGCCATTGAAAGGAAATCTAAGTGGGAGAGAATATAATCTTCTCTAGCACTCATAGGCAATGCTGCTATGCAGTAATGTCCAACACAAGCACAGCTCCATTCATAACAGGCAAAGTCTCCTTTGGGAAAATAGATGTATCAGTGCCCAAACTCAGGTATGCCAATATATGCAGGTGGAGTTGCCCTATTCCTTGTCCAAATATTTACCATGTGATTTTTAAAGGTGAGATAGTACAGGAGTGTGAAAATAACTGATTTTGTCACAGGATTTTAACCCAGTTCAAGGGAAAATATAGAAACCAACATGTAAAATACCATATAATCAAGGGGAGTAAAACCATTGCAAGTTTACTTGCTTTGAGTAACAAAACCGATTTAATGGTGTTCTATGTCACAGTTTAATTCTGGGGTTTTATTTTCAATGGGATTTGAGTCAAAAGTTTGTATGTGCTTTGGTGGAACACCTCCCAATTTCTATTCAATAAATTTATGTAATTGTCCATTGACAATATAATAACAATACCAATGAGCTCTAAATTGTGGTTTATCTTCACCACCAGAAAGTGATTGTGCACTGGTATTAAAGATATGCATAACCATAACATTCACTAATTTGTTCATCTACTTCTGTATATTGTTCATAGAATACATGACAAGAATTGGTGTAAAGCAACATGTCTTTCCACATTATCTTAGAGGTGAAGTTACTTTTGTTTTGCTTCTCAATAATGTGTACTTCAAATGAAACACCATACATTTTTTAAAACAACGTTCAATTTACTAGTTTTTTTTTTTTAGTCTTATAATTTCAAAAGCATTTATTGTGACTTTAAAGTGTTGCAAGAAAAGGGATTTTGTGGCCGTGGTAGACTTTTTATACTTTGTTTTATAGATGGATTTTTTTAAACTGTAGTTTGTTTAAGTCACCAAACAGCGTCCAAAATCTTAATGTGTTTCATTTGATGTTGTTAGATCAGCAAAGAAATTGGCATAAAATTGGTCAATAGTATTGTCAAAGAATTGTGTATTGTGTATTCACTGGGAAAAAAATAAAATATATTCACATTTCAAATTTGTAAAAAAGCCATTTATGTAAAACAAACTTGCTTGTAGATAAACCAAAAATAGACCATTCTGTTACCTTTAGAACTTTACATTAATATTTCATGACCACAATTTCTCATTCAGTTATGGTTTGAACAATAATAAATAGGAATTGGTGTCAACTTCTAGCAGTGACTAAAAGACACTGATGAAGAATATAACAAGCATTTGAAATTATAGACCCCATTCCATCAACCCTACTTTCCAGATCTGTTACCTTCCCCACACAATAAAGACCTTTAGATAAATGTAATACAAGCATCTTATCTACACAATTACTTGACATCACCTTTAAAAGTACATGTTAATATGAGAATTGGAAGAAAGTAGGTAATATTTCTTAATTACTTCTGAATAGCTAATTGTAAATTTATTTTATGTTGGATGTTTTTGTATTGAATGTTGCAAAATTATATCAGGGACTGAGTAGAAAAGAAAATGTCCTATTTTATAGCACTTCATAAATATTTCATTCTTTTTCACTGCCAAGTACAACTATCTGATCAGATTTTATCCCAAAATAAAGAGAAGTAGTTTCTATGTTATTTAAAATATTAATCATAGAGTAGAAGAGAAAAAGAAAATAGAAAATTGTTAAACATTCATTTAAAATATTTTTAAAACACATGGCAAATAACAATACATTTTACAGTCCCATTTAATGTATATTAATAATATGAGAATAAAATAGTATTAGAATAATTACAAATGAAGGCACATAAATACAATACAATGATATTACATAATATATGTGGTTAAAGACTAAACATATCAGTTATCAATATGATAAATGGTGGGGCAATCACAAAACAACCATGGCTTTATGGAATTTGTATGTATTATGGCAAAAGTGCAAAATTATCAAAAAAGTTAATTAAAAGAATACACTATGCTCTTTTGATTATTATATGTATTAGCTAGAGAAAAGATATATCACTGTTACAGGAAAGCATTTAAAGAAGAAATAATATTTAATGTCCTCAATTTTTGAAAATGTATTTTATCTTTTCCACAGAGCAGAGCAGGAGAGTTCATGCTAAACTTGATCTCATAGCAGAGATACCAAATCAAACTACAGTAACAGAAAACTAAGTTTTAAGAGTCAAAAAAAAAATATATAGAAAGTCTAACTAGAAGGGGAAGACAATGTGTTGTCTCCAAAAGTTTTCAATGACAATTTTACTTTGATTAATTTAGTGCAGTCTCAGTGTTGGTCTTCAGCTTCATAGGCATTGAGAGGAATTTGGTTCATGGGAGTGTTGCAAAGTTGTCAAGAGTCCCAGAGACAGATGCGAGATAATCATATGGCTACGTGTTTAATTTATTAAGAACTACAAAGGAAACTTGTTTTTGCATCTCCTAGTGGACACATTTCCTCCTTGCAATAGTCAAACTATAAGAAAAAACAGAAATATACATATTAATATATATCTGATTAGATATTACTACGATATTTTATATATATAAAAATATATTTTCAGATATCTTAATATAATCAAGGAAAGCTACCTTTTGTGATTCAAATACAAGGACTTTGGGCTCAAGTCACTGTCCATGACAGGTAATTTGCAGGCCACTATAATTGCCCTTACACCATAGCACCGTAGCACCATTTACCTATAAAATCCTTTGATAGATACAGCCTCTACATGTAAACATTTTTTTTTTGACAATCTTTAGACAATGCTTTTCTAGACAACACTTCTCAATAATTTCTTTCTGACATACCTGTGTTTTTTTATTATTCATTCCCTTTGCAAGCAAGGTTTTTTTTTTTTTTTTTTTTTTTGAGACAGAGTCTCACTCTGTTGCCCAGGCTAGAGTGAGTGCTGTGGTGTCAGCCTAGCTCACAGCAACCTCAAACTCCTGGGCTTAAGCGATCCTCCTGCCTCAGCCTCCCAAGTAGCTGGGACTACAGGCACGCACCACCATGCCCGGCTGATTTTTTTTTTTTCCTCTCTATATTTTTAGTTGTCCATATAATTTCTTTCTATTTTTAGTAGAGACAGGGGTCTCACTCTTGCTCAGGCTGGTCTCGAACTCCTGACCTTGAGCGATCCACCTGCCTCGGCCTCCCAGAGTACTAGGATTACAGGCGTGAGCCACCGCACCCAGCCTGCAAGCAAGTTTTGAAGGCACTGTATTAAGAATTAAATATTCATAGTAGTTAAAGAAACAATAATCTTTGTCCTTATCAATAGAGTATATTTCAGTTCATTCTTGCTCTAATTTCTAGAAAAATATCTTTTTGATAAATATTTTGAAGCTAAGGGGAAAAGCCAATAAGTAAGACTTTCAAATACATTTCCAAGCAATAAACTCTGTATTAGCTTCATTCATATCCTCCACACTCATTATAATATCCATATTCTGGTCTTTCTCAAAATAGTCTACAGAAATTTAAGGCGGATTTTAAAAATAAAGAAGATAAAGGAGTGGAACCTACACAGTTCAATATGGGAAGATATGTCTTTACTGCCTGACTCCTTTACAAATCTTTTCAAATCTTGGCCGGGCGCGGTGGCTCATGCCTGTAATCCTAGCACTCTGGGAGGCCGAGGTGGGCGGATCGTTTGAGCTCAGGAGTTCGAGACCAGCCTGAGCAAGAGCGAGACCCCACCTCTACTAAAAATAGAAAGAAAATATATGGACAGCTAAAAATATATATAGAAAAAATTAGCCGGGCATGGTGGCGCATGCCTGTAGTCCCAGCTACTCGGGAGGCTGAGACAGGAGGATCGCTTGAGCTCAGGAGTTTGAGGTTGCTGTGAGCTAGGCTGACGCCACGGCACTCACTCTAGCCTGGGCAACAGAGTGAGACTCTGTCTCAAAAAAAAAAAAAAAAATCTTATATGATGTAAAATGCTTTGTCCTGGGGAAGCTTAAGAGACTAGTACTATGTAAAATACACTTTGAGAAATACTTTCCTAGAAACTCCTCATTCTGCTCCGAGACTTAATGTTAGTGTCACCAAAGGGTATGTATGACATGCCTTGCTGGGGTTTCTGAAAAATCAATATTAAGTTATGGGAAAGAATCATTTGAATCCCAGGTTTTTGTGAAGACGATGGAAGAAATGTACAATGAGAAATTAATTCATTACACTATGTTTAAGAACTTAATTGAGATCAGTGCTCAGAACTCTAGCAACAGGTAAGATTACATTATATTGTTTAACTTTTCCACAATTCCTTTTGTGTACTGTCAACTTTTGAAATCATTAAGCTAAACCAAAACGTGAGAATACACCCACTGTTTCCCCCCAACCCTAGTTCTCACCTCATAGAAAAGGATAAATATTTATTTTTTTAAGACTACTATCTGATTATTACGAGGTTCTACTTCAAGTGAAACTTTGCTGAAAATAATAGTGAGTATCACAAAATGTAGGAAGAGTGGGCTTACAATTTCTCAGCAAGATAATATTTATATAAAGCTAAGTACCAGTGGAATTTGAAATATAGCTAATATAGCTAATGAGTAATGATGAAAATTCACGTACTCTGAAATGGCTAAATATAGAACTACAAAAGAGAAAAAGGAGGGTAACAATTACATGAATTTTTGCTGGCTATGAGTACAAAATAAGATGATACTGTTATGAGGGAAATTAAAGTAGAATGTGTTAAGTAAGGATTTAAATTTACTTGATTAATTTTGAATGATGGTAGATTGATGCAATCAATAAATTTAAATGCCCCAACAGAGGTGATTTGAGAATAGTTCCAGATGGGTAATGATTATTCTAATAAAAAAGATGGAACAGGCAAGTTGGAGGCATAAGAATAATAAGTATTCAACTTAAGAAAAGGGATTAAAACAGTTTCAATAAATGTGCAAGCATTTCTTGTGCAAGTAATTATCCACAAAGAATTAAGACCCTGTTTTCATCAATGTTGGCAATCCTAATTTTTTCATAGCATTTTCATGACATTTTAAGTATACAGGTATACTTAAAATGTACAACACAAACCCCCATATACATATGACAACAAAGTATACATTTAAAAAAGTATGTGTGTTAAATTTCCAATGTCTACTAATTCCTACTAAAATTATTTAGATAGTTATTTTAAAAGTTAAAATCCATGATGATGATTAGAACTCTTATCGCTGAAACTCAAGTAGAAAGATATTTTGATTTGTTCTAATAATATTCCAAATAAAAAAATTATAATACTTAAAGTATATTAAGTAGCCAATGAACATATTAGCAGATACTCACATATAACACTCTCACACATGTAAACACACACACATATATAATTTTCAAACATTAGAATCCAAGATGGGATCGGTATTGGAAAATATCCATACTTAAGGGGTATGGAAAAGGGAGAACCTAACAAAAAATACGGAGATCAATACAGGCACCCCAGACTGAGTAATACTTCAAATAATCTCTATTTCTTCTTGGCAAATTATATGTATGCATTTATATTCATGGGTACATATACATACACTCAAGTACACTCCTTATACAGTTGTCCGTAAGTATCTGCACAGAAGCTTGGTTCTAGGACCCCTTCAAATACCAAAATCATTGGATGCTGATGTCCCTTATATAAAATGATTTAGTATTTGCATATAACCTGTGCACATCCACCTGTATATTTTAAATCATCTCTCCATTACTTATAATACCTAATACAATGTAAATGCTATGTAGTTTTTATACTGTATTTTTAATTGATATTATTTTTATTATTTTATTGTTGTTTTTATCGTGTTTTTTCTTTCAAATATTTTTGATTCATTGTTGGTTGAATCTGCAGATTCACAACACACAAATACAGAGGGCCGATCTTAACATATCTCTATCATACACATCACATATATCATATTGTGTATGAGGAAATGTATATCTGTTACTTGAATGACCAAATGTTTTTACATGAATGAACAAATATTGTGTTCACAGTATTGTGCTTAGCACAATGTAGTGGGGAGGCAGCCAATTATATTTAATATGATCTCATTATAAACTCATTAGAGTGATATCAGTCACACAGTGAACATTATATTAAAAGTTTGCAAATGTTGCAGCAATCAATTTTGAGAGTTAACAGTTGCTATGGTCAGGTGAGACTTCAGTGATAAAAGGAATGGACCGTGGGAAGAATATGGGAAGAACTGATGGAAAGATAACTTGGAAGGAAGGAATCAGACACAAAAGAGTCTGTAGCTTACAGGAAGCTGTGGTCTAATATGGGAACCATTCATTTTAACTCAGTGGGATCTAAGATATAAATATACAATATAGTGTTACAAGGAGATAAGGAATGTAAGCACTAATTCAAACTCTAGGAGTCAAGCTAGGCATTTCAGACTAACACCTTAAAGAGTTTCTATTTTTCCCAAGCAAAGGAGTCAATTAAATGAGAGTTAAACTTTCCCTCTGCAAAAGCACTGACCCATGAGACAGTACAGCATAGTAGATAATAAATGGAACAGTCAAAGGTAAGAATGTTTAGAAAACAACAGTGGCATATAGTGGGGAGATACAGTGGAGAAAAGGGTGAATGAGTTAAAAAGAGATAGATTAATAATGCCTAGACTTAGCAAAGGCCTAAAGGAACACAGACGAAGAGTCTAGTATATCCACTTTGCATGCTTCTTTTTCTGTTCTGGGGAGATCATGATATCTTATCTTCAAAGGGTATTTGTGCTATTGGAAATGGGAAAAGTCAATTCCACCATCAAATTCTATGTATTCAAACCTGCCATGCACCTAGTAAGATTCAAAATAAAGACTGCTATAGAAGCCTAAACCTGCAAACTAGCTAAATGTAATTATAATAGAATGTTAAGTATTTCCACTTAGAAAGTATGCAGTTTCATGTAAACAAGAATGGGATATACCAGACAAACCCAGAATGAAACCAATTATGATGAGCATAATCCCAAATGGGTCAGAGTGACTTTCTACACATGTGCAATCTGATGATGCAGAGCCAAACCAGACCCCAGGGCTCAGATAGGGAACTTCATTAGGGAAAATCAAGAATACACACAATGATGATAAATCATCCAACCATAATCTGCCTGAGGACCAACCACAAAAACAGCACCAATAAAGCTACATCCTGAATAGAACAGATGAATGAAAACAGAGATGATGATGTGCAATAAAACTTAGTAGGGAAAAATGGAATTAAAAGCATAACTTGATCTTTCCGTCTTTCCTCCCTCCTACCCTGCCTTCCCCCAGGGCGTTAATGAGTTGTTGATTATCTCTTATTAAAAGGCAAGAACAGAAAAGCTTAAAAACATGAAAAATAATTAGAGCAAAAGAGTAAGTATGGATAATTATGAAATGGCAAAATATAATTAATCATCCATTCTCTGCAAATGTCTCTTCCAAAATGACTCCATGGCTTTAAAACGCACAATAATTTTATTTCTGTAATACACACACACGTACAAACTGCACACAAAGCTATTTGCTGACAAAATAAACTTGTTATGAGACTTAGGGACAATATTCACCATACACTTGAACATAGATTTGCTAGATTAGCTCCCCAGGCATAAACTCTACCTGCTGAACATTTTATTTGATATCTTTCTCTAGTTATAACTTGTCATCAGGGATTTCAAGTTTTCCATGTTTAAATTTAATGCTACTAGAAGTGATTTTTTCCCCCTTGAATACATGTATATTCATTTTCTTAACTATTTGAAGTTCAAGAGAGTGTTTCTAAATAAAGATGGTGGATTATTTAAGAATGTATATCACTAAAACACCATTTCCTATACTCCTGTTGCAACTGCCAGTGTCTGACACAACATTGAATTGAAGGACTGACTAAATGTTGAACTGATTTGAATGTACTAGTACCCGCTGAATTATTTTACTATATTAAATTGAATGACATTGTGCCTTTATTTGTAAAATCATCCATTTCATTTGAGTAAGTACTCTAAGAGCTTAAAGTCTAAACCTATTGCAGAACAAATTTATTAGTAGTGAAAACAAAATAGAGGACATTGAAAAAATGTGTAGAAGCTATTAGGCCCTTGGTTGTTGAACAGCATGAGTTTTGGGCTTAAACCCACCTAATAGGAAAAAACATTACAAAACATCAGTTTATTTCTTTATGTCTAAGTAAATATGAAATTCCTCTAAAAAGAAAAATGTATTTATTCTGCTAACATCTCAAGTAAACAATAGTTTACCAGGAGATTCTTTGTACGAATTCTGGGTAAGATGGTAGCACTATCTTCAACCACAGCTTTGCAAAATTCGGAAGACTATTTTTCAAATAGATCATTGTTTTAATGTAAACTCTTTATAAAAGCTGAGGATTGAAGTCAAAGTAAATATTATCTTATCTAAGGCAATTTTATTAGTGATGTTAAAGTGTGGACAGTAGACCAATATTTTTTACCTGGAGTGGTCAATCCACCTAAGTAACATGTACTTAGGAAGAAGATAGAGTCAATATTTTCCTAGAAGAAGATATCTAGATCATTTTAAGCATTTAGCAAATGCCTGAGTACTCTGTTTAATGAAAAAAAATTGCCTTTAAGCTAAAAATGGTTCCTGCATGTGCTCCCACACAAGACCTATCTCTAAAGCGACTCAGCTAATGCTGTGGAATATGTACTTCAATCTGTTGAGCCCACCAGGAGTCACCCAATATACTCTGAAAAAAGCAACTCATCAGTTGAATGAGTGAATTTAAGAATTTCCATTTAGATGTTGATGAATGTGCAATATGCACACTGTTTTTTCTTAGCACAATGACTGCTCAACAGCAATTATCCGGAAAAACTAGGCAACAGGCTTTACTCATTAGCACTTCAATTCTGGTTTCCTTGTTTACTAAATAAGAGGATATGCATCTATTTTTTTTTCCCAATTATGTATCCAAATTGTTAAGGTTCATATTCAAAAGAAGGTATAAATTAAAAGAAAAAATATAATTTTTATTTAGAAATTATCATTAGACTACTCCCTGTTTATCAGTTTATCCTTCCGGATGCAAGAAACAGAATCTACTCCGAAGGTATTGGTAATACAGGCTTAATATAACTTAACAAGCTGTCAGTGGCAAATAATTCCAGGGTGGTTGCAATGAATGAGTTAGAAACAATATAAATGTAATTAGTTATGAAATAATTTTGCCCAAATCTTGCCTACCTCTTCTGATTGAATTTGCTAAAGAGAAAGGTATCATCAGGTTTTAAAGCTATGTTCAAATTATTATTGTTTTATTTATAATAGAAATAAAATCTAATAAAAAAGATCTAATAAATCTAATAAAAAATCTAATAAAAAAGATCTAATAAAAATAAGATCTAATAAAAATCTTATTTGTGATAGTAATTATTTTTCAAGGAATAGTGCTTTACATAGATTCTTAAAAATTTCAATGGAAATAGATATATCGAGATTTTTCTAGATTTATTTTAATCATCAGATTTCTTAGAAAAGATAGATTTAGTAGCTTCCAGGCAAGAAATAATAACAAAATAAAGTGTATTATATTGATAACCCAATGGTTTTCAAAGTATCTTTCCAGTGCCCTAGATGTCCTCAAGATGTTTTCAGGGAGATCATGATGTCAACACTATTTTCATAATAATATTAAGATGCCATTTATCTTTTTCACTGAGTTGATATTTGCAACCATAGTGCAAAATCAAAAATGGGTCAAACTGCTACTCCCTTAGTACAAAACAAGTTAGTAGCACCAAACTATACTAGCAGTCATTTAAGTCTTCACTCTACTAGTTTGCTAGGGCTGTCATAACAAAGTACCACAGACTAGGTGGCTTAAACAACAGAAATATATTTCCTCATAGTTCTGGAGACTACAATCCCCAGATCAAGCGATCTATAGGGTTTGTTTTTTCTGAGTCTTTCTCTTTGACTTGGAACTGGGTAGTAGGTAGGGACTGAAGGAGTTGTGAGGTGCATGCTATTATAGAATAATCCATGATGGTTGCAGAGGGAGTATAGGTAGAAATAAGGACAAGAAAGTTGATTCTGGAGAAAGCTCAGAAATAAAAGAGGAGTTGGAGAGAAAGCCTCCATCATCATAGAAAAAACATAAATAATCATGAACAGAACCTTGGTAGAAATATGGACATGAAGGGCCATTCTGCAGCCCCAGTGGGCCTGGAGGGTAGAACATCAAACCCAGCAATGCCCAGTGATGCCAAACGATGCCCTAAGGTCTGGTGAAATTCGTCTTGCTAGGTTTTATACTTGCTTTGGACCCATCACCCCTTTATTCTTTCTGATCCTACCTATCCCTGTCCCACCATTCAATTTTGGAAATACATAGTTTGATTTCACAGTTTCACAGCAGGAGAGGAATTTGGCCTTAGGTGAATCATATCTCAATTCTCACACAGTTAGATGATATTTAGATGAGACTTTGGAGTTCAGATTTCAGAGTTGATGCTGAAATGAGTTAAGACTTTAGGAGTTATTGGGCTGGAATATATATATGCAGATGGAGTCTTTAGGAGATAATTAAGGTTAAATGAGGTCATATGAGTGGGGTCCTAATTTTATAGGATTGATGGCCTTATAAGAAGAAGAGATATCTCTCTCTCTTTCCATGAGCGTGCACTAAGCAAAGGTCATGTGAAGAAATAGCAAAATGACAGTAGTCCGCAAGCCAGAAAGAGGGCCCTTACCAGAAACTGACCCTGCTGGACCTTTAGGCTCCAGAACTGCGAGAAAATAAATTTCTGTTGTTTAAGCCACTAGTCTATGGTATTTTGTTACAGCAGCCCTAGCTGACTAACACAAGCCTGGTTTTAAAATTTGAGATAATAAAAAGAGAAGAAAACTCCTCTCTCCCCTATCTTAATACAATACAACCTATGTAGGTTTTGCCTTTTTCTTTTTTACCTGAATCTGTTAGTTTAGGTCAGAAGCCTGGTTTGGGGCTTAGGGCAGAAACATGAATAAAATAATGCACTGCACTGGCACAGTTCTTTAAGCCAGATGGCAAATGATGCTACTGCAGGACTCTCCGTGAAGACTATTGTTATCATTCAAATGATTTGGCAGTAGCTTTTCTTCCCTACCACCAGTTGCCAAGGAGACTAGAGTATTGATTGCTGTCTTTTTGCTTCTGTTAGCTCCCTTTGCTCTATCTTCTGATTTTGCTGAGATATGTTTATAGGGAGGCGATGTATATGGGTGGGTGTTTGTGTGTGGATATATGAAAAGTGAGATGCTTCTTCACATGCACTGATATTACCCATATTTGTTTATTTGGGATTTATTTTTTCAATGCATCTAGTAGACCACTAATTCTTTTTGGACCTGGTAAAATTGTCTATAAGAAACAGAGCCAGCCTTTACTGTAATTTTAGGATTATTTACGGACTTTAAAGGTACGTGGCATTCTAGGTTTATAAGGCAGAACACAAATCACATATAGGATTTCTCTTTGTTTCTCAAACCATAAGTCCTATATTTAGCTTCAAGCAAGAAAGATATTTCCTTTTGAGAAGAAAAAAGCACACTCTTAATGTTCCAGGTCTCATTAAAGCCACATTAAAGAGTAATGAGTATAGGCTTGGAAGTTACAGAATTTTCTGGTTCTGGCTCTACCAGTAACTAGTTGGACAGCGTGGGACACAGTCATTTAGCCTCTCTCAGCCTCATGGAGTCATTAAATAAATATTGGTCAAGGACCCACTATCTGCCAGATGCTGTACAAAAAGATAGGAACCAGAAGAAACCAAAACAAACAAACAAATGAGCAAACTGAACAAAATTAAAAGCTCCAAGTTCCAGAGGAACTTACACCCTTGTAAAAAAGCAGATAGAAAACAAGTATATCAGGGTATACCAGCTGAAATCAACCTGGGAATCACAACCTACCTATATGTGAAATGTATGATCAATGACCACTACATTAGATGTCCAAAATATGTGAATTCCTTAGTAGTAGTAGAGGAAGAGGATGAAAAATTTATGCTTGAGTTACAGGGAAAACAGAAGGACATGGAGGAGTAGCTAGGCTCTATTGGCTTCTTGTTTCCCATATTGATCATGGGACTGGATTTGTGCCGCAACCTAAAAAGATTAAAGTGGACAATGCCGCTTTCACTTGGGAGTTTAATGCAATTTTGTCACTTTGGTGAAGTGTACAGTTTTCAGCTGCCCTAGATTTCTGTACCTGGAGCAGGACATTATTCTCTCAGGAGGAGGGAGTTTTTGTGGCACATAGAGCAGACAAACAAGATGCTCATTAGATTCAACTAATGCTCAGCAGAGAGTAAAGGCTACCAGCAGAGCCTTGAGGCCGGGGCAACCACACTCAGAGGCAGAGTTTCATGCTTGCACACACGTAACGCCCATTGTATTTGAGAGATGGGTGGTTTGTCTCTCCAGGAACTGTCTTTATAAATGTGGAGGGAATCAAGACAGCAAAACGAGTATTAATGCTGATATAACCTGAGAGTCTATGGAGTCTGAGTGGGGATATGGAGGTTATATAAAAAATTATAATTAACATGTAACAGTTATCTAATGAATGTGAGTACAAATAGCAATGAGAACACATGAAGGTATAGAATTACTAACTCATGGGGTACCTAAGGGAGGACTCAACAGGAAAGGCTGCGGTTGAACATATCTTGAAAGTAGAATAAAGCAGTTCCAGGTAGAGAAAGAGAAAACATTCATTTCAACATGTCAAAAATATGAAAAAACAAAATGGGTAAATAAGGATGGCACCTTGAGAGAATGTATCAGTTAGAAATGCAATCCATTACATATAAGGGAAAACCCAAGGACATAGTTTAAACAAAGAAGAGTTCACCTTTATTACCTGATAAAAAAGCTCTCAATAGGTAGTTGTTGGACATAGTTTAGGGGATCAATTGTACCTTTCCTTCACGGTTGCAAGGTGGCTGCTGCAATTGCAGACATTATGCATATATACAGTTGACCCTTGAACAATGCAGAGTTAGGAATGCCGACCCCTGCTCAGTCAAAAAACTGCAGATAAAGTTTGACTCCCCCCACAAAATTAACTACTAATAGCCTAATGTTGACCAGGAGCCTTATCAATAACACAAAGAGTCAGTTAACACATATTTTGTATATGTATTATATACTGTATTCTTACAATAAAGTAAGCTAGAGAAAAGAAAACGTTATTAAGAAAATCATAAGAAAAAGAAAATATGTTTACTATTCTTTAAATGGAAGTGGATTGACATAAAGGTCTCCATCTTAGTCTTCATGTTGATTAAGTTAAGGAGGAGGAAGAGGAGAGGTTGGTCTTGCTGTCTCAGAAGTGGAAGAAGCAGAAGAAAATCTATGTAAAAGTGGACCTGTGCAGTTCAATCCTGTGTTGTTCATGGGTCAATTGTACTTCAAAAGAGAGGAAAAGGCTATGACCACCAGCCTGTTTTATCTAAAAAGATAGTGCTTTCATCACCTGGGTCACCAAAGTACTTCTGGGTAACAAAGGTTGAGCATAAAACTGACTGCCACCACCACAGCTGGCTCTCACCTGCAAGTACCATCTACTAGGTGGTCACCTACTAGGAGATCAACCTTCACAGCTTATTACATTTGCTGACACCACTATACAGTGCTCAAGAAGGAAACAAGCTTTGTATGACCTCTGTTACCACCACTTCACATGCTGCACTAGATACTCAGAAGACCTTGAGTATCGCCCAATGGTAGATTAGAGGCTTTGTGAGAACACTTCACCAACTTAGTAATAGCAAAATAGTGTATATTTAAACAGTGAGCTTTTATTTGAGAAGTAATATGGCAGTTCTGCAGAAAAGTGAAGGACACTGCAGATTCTGGGGAAGAGAAGATGGGAAAGTAGCCTATGTGGCAATATTCAGCTGAGAACTGTGAATGAAGCCCAATACAGGATTGGATAGAGTGCCCCCATGTGATCCACCTTTCCACTGGGGAACTGTGCAACCCAGATCATGAGAGAGCACCTTGTCCCACTCAAACCCTAAAATGAACTTTAGGAGAGGCCAGAAGACTGTGAGAAGGAAAAGCATAGAGAGAGGCTTCGGGCTTTCTTCCAGACCCAGGACCAGTAGGAAGATGCCATTCTCAATCCAGGCTCATACCAAGCTGGGCAGTATTCTGAGACCTGGCAGAGGTGGTCACCACAGGCATTAGAATCTCAGGCCAGAGAATAGAGTGGTTGGTCTGGAGTGGCGGAAGGGACCCCACTGAGGGGCAAGTGTAGAGTGCACTCCAGCCATAAGCACTGGAGTTAGGCTTTCTCCCTTAATGGTAATGGAGCCAGAGGAGATTTGCCAGAGATGCAGTTTTGCCTAGGTGGTGACATTTGAGAAAAGAGATGGCTTTGCAACTGGGGAGCAGTCTGTAGGTGACATTGCTAGGTGCTTCAGCTCACTCCCTTGGTCAGATGGGGGAGTGAGGTCCACTGGTCCCAAAAACAGTGGGGAAGGAAGATCCCACACCTACTTACCTGGACTGGGCACTTGGGCTGCACCTCCCTTTCTGTGCAAGAAACTTGGTGCAATGAAGTTTCTATATTCCCCATCTGGGCATATCTTGGGGGTTTGGCAGCTCTCCCCTGTGCTAACAGCAGAGCCTGCCATTGGGGGAAGCAAGTGCAACTTTTCCTTGTCCAACTCCACCTAACTTCACCCCTCACCTGGGGCTGAGCATGGACCCCAGGACCCCAGGTCACTGTGAATCCCACAACTCTGCCCATCGCCTGAGGCACCAGAGAGATTCTCCTGGTAAACAAAGATCAAGCATAAACCCTACTGCTACCACCACAGCCAGCTCTTACCTTCCTCCTCACCAAAGTCAATGCTGGGACTTTGGCCTCGTGAAGGTGAATATAACAGAAAGCAGCTGCTACTTAAGAAAACCGCAAATGTGATATATCCAGCCTTAAGGAGGAACAATGAGATGAACACAAGTTCTGGAGGCAGGAAATCTTGTTCAAATCCTGACTGTCACAGATGAGCTGTGTGGCCTCACACAACCCATTCTCCGGGGTCAGGTCATTGAGGATAAGCTAAAATAATAGGATTGGCCTAGTGAAGTTCTAGAATCCCTTCTAGTTCTATGATTATTTGTTGATTTATTTCCTTCACCCCCTCCAAGCATGCACATACACTATGGCTACATTTTTAAAGGACCAATAGAATGATATTTAATGGGGGGGGGGGTGGAAATCAAGGCAAAAAACACCTTCCTTTATTAGGAGATAAATGGATCTTTGACTTAGATTTACAGTCTTTGGCAACTAACAATTTAGCCATGAAGGAATCTATTAAATAACCCCCCCCCCCTTAGTTTGAGGTCCTACATTTCTATGAATTCAGTCTCTCTTATTCCACTGTCAAAAGTTTTTAAAGTTTTGAGTTTGGGGGTAATTCTCTTGTTTCCATAAAAGGGTATTTCTGCTCATTAAGCTTGGAGCTGCAGCCTTCATGTTCCTAGACAGTCACAAATATCTTTAAGTGTCTTTCAGGCATGACGGTGCTTATAAGTATGAGGAGGTTTCCCAATTGAGTTCAGGGAAATAATGACCTCTCTGCCATTTATCATCAATAAGCCCTTGATAATAGTCCATGTAGGCACTATGCTGGACACAGATGCCAAGTCAGGCTGCTCCCTCAGCATCCGGGCTCTGCTGTTGATTGCTTTTCTTAGACCATTTCCTTTATTTAATTTTGTCAAGTTACTAAAGTTAAAGAAGGATATTTGCTGGTGTCGTGGGTGAGATCAGCTCACTTGTCAAGAAAAGTGGTTGTGAGATTTTGGGGGAAATGTCTCAAGTGCTGGGCACCAAAGACAACAGTGTTCACTGATGGAGGAAATCTTTATTACTGCGAGGATAGAGCATGCAGGAGAGTGACATTTTTCTAACTGGATTGCATCTGCACTTTTAAAAGACAGACAACTAGAGTATCACCGGAGATAA
This sequence comes from Eulemur rufifrons, assembly GCF_041146395.1. Classification (NCBI taxonomy): domain Eukaryota; kingdom Metazoa; phylum Chordata; class Mammalia; order Primates; family Lemuridae; genus Eulemur; species Eulemur rufifrons. The sequence goes on from NC_090989.1 coordinate 30,048,202, forward strand.
TAGGATCTGGGACTGCAAGGCCTTCATATTTTATTAGGGCTACATTGATCCCATTTCTTTAAGTCACTGGAGTGTTATTTCACATTCCAGTGTCTGCATAACTGCATTGTCTTTGTTTCTCAGTTCCATTTAAAATTCCCTGGCATATCAAGGCTAGTGAATGTCAGTGAAGATAACTATCAACATGTAATAACTTCCAACTACAGGAATGTGTGGCCTGAAAACACTTAAATGAGCAGGGCTTTCTGTAATAAGTGGGAGCCAAGGGAGGACAAATTAACTCCAGCCACTCTGTGTGTATGTCAGATTTAATTTGAGTTTTGACTGTGCATAGACATAGACATTCATCACAGGTGGTCAAGGAGTGGAGTGTGTTCCAATGAATAATAAGACTACATAAACCAAATGAGAGACTGATACTCTACCTCAGTGGTCCCCAACCTTTTTGATATCAGGGACCAGTTTTGTGGAAGACAGTGTTTCCACGGATGGGGGGCGGCGTCGCTGCCTCTGCTCCACCTCAGATCAACAGGCGTTGGATTTTCATAGGGAGCGTACAACCTGGATCCCTCACATGTGCAGTTTGCAGAGGTGTTCGTGCTCCTATGAGGGTCTGATGACGCTGCTTACCTGACGGGTTGGGGGAGAGGCAAGAAGGAGTGGTTGAGGACCACAGCTCTACATCACAGGAAGCCTTTGCACCAACCAGCCTTAAAATCATTTAAGAACTTGGGAAAGGACCTAACTTGAATTGTAACCATGAGACTATCCTACAGTGAGACTATCCTACAATGAGACTTTAATTTAGTAACTTGCTTAGAACTCTATTCCAGTAGTCTGTGTTTGCACAACAAACCACAGCAAATATGGTGTTTTCAGGCAACAGTATATTATTATCTTTACTGGTTCTGTGAGTATTACATAAGATTGCAGTCAGATGTTGGCAGGGTCTGGACTCTTGAAAGGTCAGCTGCCTGGACACACAAGGTATCTTATCTTCTTCAATTACAAGTCTGGCATCTGCCTGAGATGGAACAACTTAGGGCTACCCAGGCACCTTTCTCTCCATACTACCTCTTTGCATGGCTTCCAGGGAGCATGCTAGTCTCAGGAAGCTGGCTCTCCCTGGAGCAAACGTTCAAGAGACCAAGGTAGAAACAAGAGTTCTTATTACATTGCATCAGAAGTCAGGTGTATTACTTCTGTCACATACTATTTGTAAGAAGTAAATCACAAAGTCAGCCCAGATTGAAGGGAAGAGAATTATACAAAGGCATGGACATTGGGAAGCTTGGTCCTTTGGGATTCATCTTTAGAGAACAGATACCAGAATATTGTTAACACAGTAGCTAAGAGTGAATTGTTATAACCTACTGTGAGCCAAACACTATGCTAAGCACATTTCCATAGATTTTCTGTTTTCATCTTCATAATAGTCTCGTGAGTTAGGTGGTATTATTACCTTTGTTTTGCAGATAAATTATTGATTCAAATATTTCACTGCAATGGCAACACTGTAACAGACTGTGGTGGACAGAATTCTAAGTTGGCCTCCATGATCTCTGCTCCATACTGTTACTCCCCTGCCTCTATTATGTCATGTGACAAAGGGATTTTGCAGATTTAATTAAGGCTTGTAATCAATTGACCTTAATATAGGATGATTATCCAGGTGGGCCTAATCTAATCACATAAGCCTTTTAAAGGTAGAGGATTTTTTCCAGCTGGCAGGAAAAGGGAAAGTCAGAGAGATATAAAACACATGAAGGATTAAAGGGGCCATCACTGACATTGCAGATAGAGAAGTTGTACAAAGGCTATTGAGCAGACTTTAGGAGTTGGGAGTGACCCAGTGACAGCCAACAAGGCAACAGGGACTTCAGTCCTACAAGCACAATGAACTATATTCTACCAACAGCCTAGATGAACTTTCAGGCAGATTCATCCTCAGAGTCTCCAGATAAGAGCTGACGCTTTCATTTTGGATTTCTGACCCCTAAACAAAGAACCCACTTGAGGCTCCTGGACTCCTGATGTACAGAACTATGAGCTAGTAAGTGGTTGTTGGTTTAAGTCACTAAGATGTGGTAGTTCGTTACGCAGTAATAGAAAACTAATTTGGCACCTGTGGGGCTTTCCTTGGTACCATGCCCTAGCTTGACTTCTGTTTTAATCTGTTTTACTGCTATAAAAATACCACAGACTGGGTAATTTATAAGCAATAGAAATGTATTTCTCACAGTTTTAGGAGCTGGGGAATCCAAGTTCAAAGCACTGACAAGTTTGGTTGTCTGGTAAGGGATGAATCCTCCAGAGGCGAGGAAGACTGTTTCTTCTATGTTGGAAGGCAGGAGAGCCAGCCAGCAACCCTCTTTAATGATGGCCTTAATGCCACGAATTAGGAGGGAACCCTTCTGGCCTAGTCACCTGTCAAATGCCCTACTTCTTAATATCAACATATTGGTAACACCTAAATTTTGGAGGGAACACATTCAAACCATAGCAACCTCTATTCTTTCCAGGTTTTATTTTCCAAATTTTCTACCAATTTTTTTCAGTAAATTATTTCTAATAAATGCATTTCATATAAATACTTGTATCAGGATTTGATTGTGGGGAATCCAATCTAACTGACTTGTTAACAGAGGTGGTCCTAGAAAATAGAAATGAAATTCTGGAGTCAGGTCATTTACCAGCCTGATGGCAACACAAGTGGAATTATTGGTAGAAAGAATAGATCGTAACTACTGGTAAAATACTGCCTTATAGTTTCCAAGACCTTATTCTGTGATAAATCAGGATGGCTAAAAGATGGAAAGGATATATTGGCTTACGTAGTATCCCTAGCATGCAAATATTGTAGGGGAAATTGTTACTTTTAGAATTGTGGAGTTGATTTTTTTGCTTGATGGCATTAATGTGTTCAAGAAAGAAAATGACAAACTCAGGTCACTCAATGACCAAATCAAGTTATAATATGAACGTGAAAAGTCTTTCCTGGCAGCACTAACAGAGACCATCATCATCTATAGCCAAAGAGTGGACCATGCTGAGGAACAGGTCCAGAAGATGATGGTGAGTCTAGCAGAGCTGCAAAGAATGCTGAATTCATAGCCTTGGCAAGCTGGGGTGGAGTGGGATCCTGAGGACCCAGATGGAGATATTTGGGTAGATGTGCTTGCATGCATTGGACTTGAAATAACCTAGAGCTTTCTGTGTCTGCAGAAGTGGCCACTTACCATGCTCGAGGATAGCAACATTCTAGAGATCACACATAGGCATCACTTTGCCTAGAGATTAATGTGAAACCTCCTCTGAGGAGTACCCCTCCTGGCTGGAATCCAATAACCAGAATCAAGTTTTAGGATGGTCCAACTGGAAATTATTGACTCTGCTAAATGACATTAGGGTTTATTCACTAAATGAACTATAGGACCTAGACAGTATGTAGCAGCTGGAACCAAGAAAACATGTCTAGGAATGTAGTTTGAGCATGCTGGATCAGGTGAGTGGTATAGAAAGCTGGATTAAAAGGGTTGGACGATACAAGGACTTTTTCTCATGATCCAGATTTAACACCCCAGCAAGGACATCGTCCTAATGCATTGTTGGCATGGCTCCTGGAAGATTGGAAATAATTATGGTCCACATTAAATTAAGAGGAGATGACAGAAATCCTTTGGCAGAATGCTGGGGAAAAAACAAAATGCTCGGAGAGGTGAATATGCAAGAATGAATGCATTGCATTAGATCAAACTACTTACCAAATAGCTATGTTCCCTGTAAGGGCCTTTAGGACATTCCTTCACTAACAAAAGCACGTAGTGAGGGTACTGAGGGAGGAACCAGCAATAGGAAAGCTCAGTGAGGGAGTGATGGCTACCCACTGGAGGCCAATGCTGATAACAGGAAATGCTGTTATAAAACTGCACCCCCTGTTATTATGGGGATGATGGGATTAAAAAATAGCAGAGGCAAGATGGCATTATTTAACTATTAGACACAGAATGAGTATATTCATCCTTATGGGAAGTAAGTTTGAAGTGGAAACAAGGGAGCTTGGCTTTGACCCTCAGGGATAGTCTTAAGAATCAGATAAATGCCAAATAGGGGTATCTTAATATATGTAGTCAAAAATTTTTGAAAGCAAATGACCTTATGTTAACAACCCCAGTAGAAAATCATTTTTTTGTTTGTTTGTTTGTTTTTGAGACATGGTCTTGGTCTGTTGCCTAATCATAACTCGCTGTAGCCTCAAACTCCTAGGCTCAAGCACCGGGTAGAAAAATTATTATCCCTAATCTAGTTTTCATACCTGAGCTTGACAGAAAATGCAAGTGCATTTGAGGAAGTTCTCAGCAATGCTACTGCAAGTATATACAGCAACTATTTACTCAATCCATCCCCCAAAAGATCTACGTACATTGGGGTAAGGAAGGAATACTCTAAATTTTTTAAAGTTGTTTGTTAACAGAGTCCAAGCTACCATGATACCAAAGACCCAAAATACCATTGTGTTCACCCACCATAGAGAAATGTCGGATGATAAATGGAATCTTTTTCCAAGATCAGAAGAAGCAGACTCACCTTGTATGTTCATTTCCCAGTCCTCCGTTTCTAATTAGGGTGAATATACTTACAGTTGGGACAGACAATATTATACATTCTAATCATGATCAGGGCTATTTTAAGTGTCCTGTTCTATGTAACAATATATTTCAATGAGATCCTGATGGTCTGGGTATTTCTGACGCATCACAGCCCTGCACAGAGGGTCAAGAGAGAGGGTGGCAATAAGAAATCCTCCTAGTGGGCAGATTTCGTGTAGTGCATCTGGTCTTCTACCTTACATGGAGAAAGAAGTGGGCTACTATAAGGACATATTCAAACTTCTGGCCAGTGGTAAATGGCTTGGCTGGCTGTTCAGTGACTTGGAAAGAGCAAGATTGGAGAGAAAGTCTAGAGAAAAAGCATATGGATGGATGTATAGGTGTGACATGAACTGTGTAGGCCTTCATATTCGAAATTACTACCAACCAGAGAAAATGCACTCCATAGGAGGCAATAAACAAGCAGGCGGGCAGGATGAGTCATCCAGTATATGTCAGCCACCCTCTGTACTCATTCATGCCCATGTCTACATAGTAGATGCATGTATGGACTAGCCATAGTAAAAGAGATGCTGCTTATGCTTCAATCCAAAAACGTGGGCTCATTCTAACGAGGCTGATATAGCTACTATCATTGCCAAACATCCAACTTGTCAGCAGCAGAGATTAATGCTGGGCCCTTGATATGTTAACAACTCTGAGGAGAACCAATCAGACACTTGGTGGCAAGTTGATGACACTAGTCCCCATCCACTCTGGAATGAGCAATAATTTAAAAATATTCTAGTGTGTGTTTTCCTTTCCTTAACATCTTGGTCAGTATTTAAGGGCTTGCCGTACGTCTGATTTACTGACATTTTATCCTGGATAACATTTCTTCATACCAAAGGACACATTTTGCAGAAATATTGGTGTGACATTCAGTGTGTGCCCAAGGAATCACTGGTCCTACTATTTTTGAGATCACCCAGAGCTGCCAGCCTAATAGAATGTTGCAGTGACCAAAGGAGAGGCTAAAGTTCCAACTTGAAGATAACACTTTGCTAACTTGGCGAATTGCCTTCAGATGTGGTACATATCTGTAACCAATGACCATTTTTTACTGCATCCCTGATAGTTAGGACATATGAATCCAGAAATGATGGGAAGCAGGAGTACCTCCTCTCCCCACATTCCCAGTGACCCTCGTAGAGACTTTGTACTTTTGTCCTTGAAAATTTAAAATTAGAAGCTCTAGAGTTTTAAATCTATGACTTCCACCTGGTCATTTTGAACTCTTTAAGCCATTAGACTAGCAGGTGAGAAAAGGGTTACCATATCGGCAAGGATAATTGATTCTGATCATTATGTAATAGCAATCCTTCTGTATAAAGGAGTGGCATGTAATGTCTTAAATTATGGAGATATACTATGGGATACTTGATAATCTCAAGTTTTAATTTAACCCTGAACAGCCTATAGCCAAACACGGGTACAGTAACAAAGGCTCAGGCTCTTGAGGTATATAGGTATGGGTCACCCCACCATTTAATTAACCCAGAACAACAGAAGTGTTGGCCAAGAGTGAGAGAAATCTACGATAAATGGTAAAGGAAGGAGGTGATGAATATAACCTAAGCCTCAGGACAACAATAACAGTGGTTATGCTATAGTGAAGGCTGTATTTTAACTCTCTAGTCCTTCTTTTAAGTATTTATTTTTTCTAGAAATGTTACCAGGCATCATCCTGAATCACTGGTATAGTGAATTTAATGTGAGGGTTGGATGGATCTTACCACTGAAATGGGTGGATTGTAGCAGACACTGTCTGTGCTTCACACACATTCCCTGGAATCACTTTACCAATTCCACTCACTCTAATTCCAACAAGCAAAACTTGCATTGGTCATAGGGCTGTCCTCAGGCTGTTGGCTGAACTTATTCCACTTGCACAAATACAGAGCTGGAAATGCCAAAAATTTCTGTCTGCCCAGGTACAGCCTTTAAACAATAATTGATATTGTGAAGATACAAATTCTCGACTTGCTCACACTTGGATTGACACAACTCTAAGGTGTAATGTACATTGTCCATAGAGTATCCTTTTGGGAGTGAGCTAAGATTATTGTCTGTAGGACATTGCTTACTACATCTGTGATTGGACTCCCTCTGTTCCCAGTACAACTTCCCTTGAATTTTAGACATACATCTCCCTGCCTGGGTAATACAGAAGCAATTCCATCTTTTCTTCTCTGTCCCTCTTGCTATGATTTGAATGTATGTCTCCTTTCAGAATTCATATGTTGGAACTTAAACCCAAGATGCTGGTATTAGAAGGTGGGGCCTTTGGAATTTTTTTTCTTTTTCCTCCTCCTCTTCCTCTTCCTCCTCCTCCTCCTCCTCCTCTTCCTCCTCCTTCTCCCTCTTCATCTTTCTTCTTTATTCTTCTTCTCTCTCTCTTTCTCTCTCTCTCACCCCCATCATGTCTCTCTCTCTCTCTCTCTCTCATAAGAATTAGAGCCAGGAGTTAAATCCTGGGCTTCTGAGTTCAAGCCATCTATACATTCCATGCTACCTCTTTTAATCCTATGGAAAAATTGACTTTGGGGGATCTATGAATTAAGTAAGTTTGTGGTACATGTAGGGGATGAGAACAAACTTTTAAAGTGGGAACTCCTAGATAAAAGCCAAAGATACTAATAGACATATTGGCTTCTGTTTATCACATGTTTGGAAAATTATCATCAGCATTATTGTACTCATTCTCAAACACCACCTAAAATCTTGGATTATATACCAAATTCAATACATATTTTGTCTCACTTTAATGAATGCCTCTGTCTCATTTGTTTACTAGATATAGTATTAGTATGATTATTCCTTCTTATTCCACTCCTAATTTGTGTAAAATGTTCTATTTCATGTTGATTTCATTGTTAGTCTTTAGGTAGTGACCTCCTATTTTTTCATTATTTTCATCATAGTAGATCTATAATAATTTCTATCATCAGCAACCTAATCAATAAAAACTACAGTCAATATTTGCTGAATACATACCACATGCAGAAGACTGTTCCATACCAGGACTCCAAATGAAGTAATGTCTATTCATGTGCTATTCATACAGTATCTACTAGCTACATGTGGCTATTTAAATTTAAATTATTTAAAATAAAATATTCAATTCTTTAGTACTAGCCACATTTCAAGCACTCAGTAGCCACATATGTCATGTTTAGTGGCTACAGTATTGAACAGCACAGGTTATAGAACATACGCAGCATTGTAGAAAGTTCTAGCAGAAAGGACTGCTGTATAACAGCAGGAATTAGCATGCTGGCAATTTATGCCTTGAGTTTGTGTTGCGTGGATTCACTATTGCTTTTTTCCATTAGACTTAGAGTTCCATATTTTTGTACTATTGTATAGTCTGTCCAACACTCTCCTTCTTCAGTGCAGTGCTCGCTACATGAAAACTGCTGTATAAATAAATGGGAACCAAAGGAAAGGGAAAAATCTTAGCGCTTGCTCTGTAGAGAGATGAATGATTCAAATCTGTCCATTTTTAATTTTTCATATTTATTTTTAATTAGTATTCATCCAGCTAAGTTTTCACTCATTTGTGTAAAGAAAGCCTTCAAAGATTTTGAGGAACTAGAATAAAAAGAAAAAAAATGATTAAATATCTTATATTTGACAAAATCATATATAAAAGGGTTAAAATTATGTTTGTGCTAATTTGTGTCACACTTAACCAATAAACACTCTTTGGGATTATTTAGCTTCTAAAATATGATTTAAATAAATGATTTTGTTAAGAAAAAAATAAATTTGAGTACCAAACCTGGTATCATAATTTTTTTAGACACACCATTGTTAGTGCAACACAACACTTCTTTTCAGGTTGCCTAAAAATCATTGATCGTGGTAATTATGTTAGGCAGGTGAGGCTTAGGGACTTCTAGAGATAGGGCTTAAAGGACTGCAGGATTCTATTTATGTAGTAACTAAGGTTCCATTAGTCTACTGTACCACTTTTCTCAATATATAAAGTTATAAAGGTTTCCTCTACATGGTAGAAACATGATTTTAATTGCTTCTGTGTTTTTCATCTTAAGATTTCAAATCTTGGAGATGAATTTATCCTCATTACTCTGGTATGGCCAAGTTCCCAAGCCTGGAACAAGGAACTTCAGCCAGGAATCAGGGAACTGTATTTTTACCGGCTTTAATCAGGGTTCCACTCCTGGGCCAATGATGGTGCTTAGAAGATGGACTCATGAAAATATTGCCAGTATTGGGAAAATTATGGATAGATGAGGGAATTCTAGAAGAAGGAGAGTGTTGGACAGACCAAACAATAGATCCAGTACAAGAATAGAAAGAAATAGTTTCCAGTTCTATATCAGGTTTGCTTTTAAGACTCATTCATATGGTTCATAATGATCCCTTGTTACCAAATCTCAGATTGCAGCAGGCTCTTCAAGCAGGTCAGATCTACTGGGCATAGTTCTACTGTTGTTTGTTATTCCTTACCACAAACTGAGCCTTATTAGTATTTACAAAAAGACCTGATATAATGAAATCATCTATTTACTCAACACCAAAGACAGTGTTACATATTAATTAACCCTTATTATTGCTCTAGAAAAAATAACAATAATTCTTTCTTCTTTCATTACTAAGATTATGATTTAGCAGTAGTTTCATTCCTGATTCTCTTTCCTTAATAGGCTAAGACCTTTAATAAATATCTACAAATTACATTAATATTTTCCTTCTCAATTCTTGCCCTTTTCACCCATTGCCTTCACTCTGTCTTTCAAATCACATTGGGTCATGCAAAGGACACATACTAGATGTTTGGATTCCAGAATTACAAGCTTCACAGCCAATTTGTATTTGCATAAAAGCAGATTCCTTTACAGACATTAGACACACACAGCAGTATTCAGTTCGCCAACTTTATTGCTGTTCATTTCACCATCCTACTGGAGCTCTTGCTGAAAAGTGTAACATAAATCTCAGCAGCATAAAAGTAGTATCCCATAATCGCTCATCAAAGAAATAAGATATTATCTTATTCTATGACACACATCAATGGTGTGGTATTTCTTAAACATTTTATGATTTAGAAACAAAGCATAATAAAATCTGATTGAATATTTTAACTAGTTATCTTGAGAGATAAAAGTAGAAGGCAGGGCAAAAATATATAGATCTTTTATTTTGGGGAGGAGTGCTATGCCAGCCATACTGCCAAAATACCTGGGTACAAATGTGGCAGCATAATGAAAATTCTTGGATAGGTAGAGACTATCTCATATATTTTAAAACAGACAGAAACAAGCACACATTCCATATACAACATGTTCACATTCCAAGGCCCATTCTGTGACTTGCTGAACCAGCTAATGGGTTCCTCCATGTTTGAAGATTTACACTAAGCTTTTTCTTTCCAATTTTCCTTATTCTTCAGGAGCTACTGATGCTGATTGAACTCAATGGCTCAATAAACAACTTTGCTATCTCAAAAAAAAAATACACCCTCTTTGCTAGCAAGATGCTTGGAATCATTCCAAGAAAAAGAAAAAAAAAACAAAAAAACTTCTGGTCAATGGAGAGAAGGGACCTCATTGAAAAGTATGTACTCCTATTTTCACTCTGGTCATAAATCATTATCCACTCTGGCATTGATTAATTGGTCTTTCTCAAATCCTCCAGAATTCTTATGAAAATCTGGGATAAAGGACGATTACACTATTAGCAGCAGTCAGAAAGAGATACATTTTCAAAATGTTGTCTGGAGATAACAGTGCATTGCCAAACATGTGACACATTCCAAGAAGTATTTTGGTTATTTACATTTTTAACGTGATTTAGTTCCTTTTGTCAAAGTCTTCATTCATCCCTTTTCTTATCTCAGGTCTACAACCAAGCCTGAGAAGGTGAGGATGACATATTCTACATATTCCACCTGACAGTGTGACACCAGAACATCCTGGCCCCATTGAAGATTTCTGTGTTATGGTGTCTAATTCTTCAGGGTTTATTGCTAATGATCAAATTTTGCATTGTTAATTTAAACTAGTATCTCAAATAGATTAGAAATGGGCTAAAACAGCTGTCTGAATGTCACATATGGTCAGTCTTGTGGAGATTAGGCTCATAATTCTAACAATAGTTTCACTTTGAGAATTAATAAGCTTTTAATTTGAGGACTAATGTTTGCTTATTTCTGCTTTCTGTTCATCCACTTTTTTTCTCACTTTCCTTTATCCCTCAGAGACTGCATTTCTTTCACATTTTTGTTTGTTTTAAAGAAAATTTGTCAATATGCTTTACAGTTTAATAGTTACCATCCTAAGTAATACATATTGCTTAGTAAATAATGGCTATTTCTATAAATGTATAAAAGTGAAAATGCACAGGGAAAGAAAAAGAAAGAGACCAACAGATCACATTGAAGAGTTCAGATAGAGAATGATGTACATATTACGTAGACACTTGGTATGTGACAAAGTTAGTATTATATATGAATGACTTAACAGATGGCATTGGGTAGACTGGCTAATTACACAGATCATAAAAAATCTAGATGCCTATTTTATATCATGAAAGAAATTTAAGTTCAGGCAGATTAAAGATGAGTGATAGGTAATACTACAAATCTAATAAAAATTTAGGATCGTATTCTCACTCCACACCTAGAGTGAGTAAAGATTTCACAAGATCTCAGAAGCAAAAAGCCTGAAATAGATATTAAATTTAGCTAGATTAAAATTAAATGTGCAGTATAGATTAAATTTAAATGCTCCGTCATGTTACTAAACCATTTTAGTTCCAAAGTTTTAGAGGATTTTTAAAAAGAAAGAGAAAAAATGGGCAGATGTTCTTAAATTCTAAAGCCTTTTATTCATAAATTTCCAAAGAAAATGACATATAAATTCACAAAACTGAGCTTCGTAATGAATTACAAAAAAAGAGAGAATAATCAAGTATTATTACATGTCCATATTTTAATTACAAATGCTTATATAGCACAACCTGTGGCAAAACTTTGTTTTAAGTATTATTACAAATGTTAAGCACTTGAATCATCATAATAATCACATGAAGTTGGTACTATTACGATAATCCACATTTTACAAATGAAAAAAGTAAAAAAAAAAAAAAAAAGATTATTTTACTCACCCCAGGTAAGACAATGAGGAAATAAATTAACTGAGATATAAATCCAGGCAGTTTGGCTATAGATCTGCCCTGTCAACAACTACTGTGTATTGCTTTCCTTAAAATTTTATATGGAAATAGTGTTTAATATTATAATGTTCTACCTTCTGGAAAATTTTTGTCTTTTTCTTTGATTTTTTTAAACATATCAAATATTTAATTACAATGATGGAAAAAGAGAGTAAATATTCTACTTAATGGGAGTTTATTTCCAGCATGACAACGTAGCTTTGTGATAAAAATTACTATATCTTTCCACAGTTACAATATATTTTCATTCTTCTTTTGATGTTTTTTCTAATTAATCTACAAATTAATAAAAATAGTTACATAAATTACTTAGCTAAAATAATATTTTTGGTAAGACAATTTTTAAATATTTTAAAGAGGTAATAATTATTTTGCTATTTTTATTAATTTACAGATTAATTAGAAAAACCATCAAAAGAACTAAATGAAAATATACTGTAATTGATAAATCAATGCACACAAATAAATAGCTTCTATACATGCCAATAACAGTCAAGACAAGAATCAAATCAAAGACATAATACCTTTAACAATAACATCAAAGAAAATAAAATATTTAGGAATATATTTAACTAAGGAGGTGAGAGACCTACATAGGAAGAACAAGGAAACACTGAGAAAAGAAATTGTGGAAGCTGTAAACAGATGGAAAACCATACCGTGCTCATGGATCAGCAGAATCAAAATGGTTAAAATGTCTATACTATCCAAAGTGATCTACAGATTCAATACAATCCCTACTAAGATACCAACATCATTTTTGGCAGATCTAGGAAAAATAATTCTACACTCCATATGGAACAAGAGAAGACCCCATATGGCCAAAGCTACCTTAAGCCAAAATAACAAATTGGGTGGCATCACTTTACCAGACTTCAAGATATACTACAAGGCTATAGTAACCAAAACAGCATGGTACTGGCACAAGAACAGAGATGTAAACCAATGGATCAGAACAGAGACCTCAGTTATAAAACCATCCTCATATTGCCATCTGATCTTTGACAAAGCAGACAAAAACATACACTGGACAAAAGAATCCCTATTCAATAAATGGTGCTAGGAAAATTGAATAGTCACATGTAAAAGACTGAAACAAGTTCTGCACCTCTCACCTCCTGCAAAAATCAACTCATGATGGATAACAGACTTAAACCTAAGACATGAAACCATAAGAATTTTAGAAGAAAATGTTGGAAAAACTCTTATAGACATTACCCTAAGAAAATAATTTATGAACAAGACCCCAAAAGCCATAACAGCAACAACAAAAATAAATAAATGGGACCTCATCAAATTAAAAAGCTTCTGCACAGCCAAGGAAACTATGACTGGAGTGAACACACAACCTACACAATGGAAGAAAATATTTGTATGCTACACATCTGAGAAAGGGCTGATAACTAGAATCTGTATGGAACTCAGAAAATTAACAAGAAAAAAATCAAACAACCCCATTAAAACATGGGCAAAAGACATGAACAGAAACTTTTCAAAAGAAGACAGACTTATGGCCAACAAACATATGAAAAATTGCTCAACATCTCTAATCATAAGAGAAATGCAAATCAAAACCATAATATGATATCACTTAACTCCAGTGAGAATGGCTTTTATCAAAAAGTCCCAGAACAATAAATGTTGGCATGGATACAGAGAGATAGGAACACTCATACACTGCTGGTGGGACTGCAAGTTAGTACAACCTCTATGGAAACTAATATGGAGATACCTCAAAGAACTAAAAGTAGAATTTCCATTTGATCCAGCAATCACACTACTGGATATTCACTGAAGGATAAAAAAGACATTCTATAATAAAGACATTTGTACTCAAATGTTTATAGCAGCACAATTCACAATTGCAATGATGTGGAATCACTTCAAGTGCCCATCAATACATAAGTGGATTAATAAAATGTGGCATATTTATACCATGGAGTTCTACTCATCTGTAAAAAGCAATGGTGAACAAATAGCTCTTATATTATCCTGGATAGAGCTGGAGCCCATTCTTCAAAGTGAAGTATCACAAGAATGGAAAAACAAGCACTGCGTGTACTTACCATTAAATTGGCACTAATTGATCAGCACTTAGGTACACATATGGAAGTAGCATTCATCAGGTGTCAGGCAGGTGGGAGAGTGGAGGAGGGGATGGATAAATTCATACCTAATGGGTGTTGTGCGCACTTTCTGGGAGATGGGTATGCTTGTAGTTCTGACTCAGGCCGTGCAAAGGCATTATATGTAACCAAAGTATTTGTACCCCTGTAATATTCTGAAATTTAAAAAAAGGAAAAAAGAGATTGAAGTAACCTAGAAATAAAACCAAAAAACCCCACAAATATTTAAAAATTAGCATAAAAAATACAATGAATGCAAAAACTGAATAAGATGAAAGTACATTTGGAAGAATATGGATACATAATGGATTCGATAAGATGAAATTAATAGTGTTAACATAGAGCACATGTAGGCTCTTTACTAATATCAATAGAACTGTGTACTGAAATTCATGCAACAGCTTTAGTCTCTTTGGGGGATAATTAGCAACTGAAATACTGTAATATTTAAAAGCATAAAAAATATTAATTATTAACCTGGGAGACAGGGACCACATAGAAGTATAAGAATATGCTAGAGGAAAAACTGTAATTTTGCATAGATCTACAAATACATGTCCTTTTTAAGTTGTAGAATCATAACATATCAGTGGTATAAAGGTCCTTGTATATCATCTAATCAAAAAAAAAAAAAAAACTATCCAACCATTTATTCCCTTATTCTACACTCCTGACAAGTAGAAATCTTGCTCTTTGAAGAGCTCTGGACATAGGAAACCCAAGACTTCCTGATTGAAATGTTTCAGTGAGGCCGGGCGCGGTGGCTCACGCCTGTAATCCTAGCACTCTGGGAGGCCGAGGTGGGCGGATCGTTTGAGCTCAGGAGTTCGAGACCAGCCTGAGCAAGAGCGAGACCCCATCTCTACTAAAAATAGAAAGAAATTATATGGACAGCTAAAAATATATATAGAAAAAAAAAAAAAAAATTAGCCAGGCATGGTGGTGCATGCCTGTAGTTCCAGCTACTCGGGAGGCTGAGACAGGAGGATCGCTTGAGCTCAGGAGTTTGAGGTTGCTGTGAGCTAGGCTAACGCCACGGCACTCACTCTAGCCTGGGCAACAGAGTAAGACTCTGTCTCAAAAAAAAAAAAAAAAAAAAAAAAAGAAATGTTTCAGTGAAAAATGAAACTGATTAAAGGTTCAGGCTTCCTTGGTTCTAGTTCTGGCTAGGGCATTTGAAAGTGGGGGGACAAATCATTTGACCTTGCTTGGTCCATGTTTCCTTCTCTGGAAAATAAAGAAATTTAACATGAAAACTTTAAGGCATAATTCTACCAATGGTAAATATTCTTATTCTATGTTGTATTTTTTGAATGGATTTTCACTATAAAAATCTTTATTATAGTCAACCCAAATTGATTTCCATGTTATTATCACCAAAAATTTAGTGATAATCCTTTAAGAAATAATTGCTCTTTGTTCTGGATATTTCTCACTGCATAAAGAAACCACCCAAAAGAATAGTAGCTAAAAAAAAAAAAAAAAAAAAAGATATGTTTTGATCACAGATTTGCAAGTTGGTCAGGGGTAGGCAGTCATCAAATTGTGCTCTACTTGGCTTCAGCTAGGGTGGCCAAAGGACTGGGAGCTGAAGTTATGTTCACCCAGATGTCAGGTGGTTGATGCTAGATGTTGACTGGATCTTAGCTGGGACTGGAGGACAGAACATTTACAGGTGGCCTCTCCTTGTTACCAGAGATTCTTTTCTCACAAAATAGTGGCTGGGTTTCAAGGACAATTGTCCCAAGAGAGAATTGGGGATGCTCTATCACCTTGAATAACCTAGCTGTGGAAGTCATTCAGTTTCACCTCTTCCTCAATCTATTTATGGGAAGTAACTCACTAAATTTGCACATAACTCAAGATAAGAAGAATCATACACCACCTTTTCATGGGATCAGTCACAGTCCTCCTTATAAAACATTTCACATATTTAAATATTAATATCATATTCTCTTAAATTTTCTTTTTTTTTTCTTTGCAAAAAAAGCATTACTCAGTCTCTTTAAACTTTTCTATCAGGATACATTTTGTGTTCTCCACAGCATCCTTGTGATTTTACTTCAAAAACTATTCTTTTAATTTTCTTTTTATTGGCTTTGTTAAATGAGACTGCTCTTCTCCAAATCATGAAGGAGTAATTTTCAAAATATGGTTCTGAGATCCCTGGGTGGACCCTAAGATGTTTTCAGAGGTCTGCAAAATCACTGTGTTCATAATAATGCTAAGGCATTATTTTTCTGTTTCATTATCTCAAGCACATACAGAGAAGTTTTCCAATCCTACATTATAAAAGGCAGCACTGTTAAACACTTTTCAAAAAAAGAGGTAAAATATTGACTGTTCTTTAGATAGAAAATGATCATGCATTTAAGATTTTACTCTGCTTTTATCAGGTTATTAATAGTGGTCCAACTATTTCCCCTGATTTTAGGTAATTTTTACATTTCTTTTAAAATTAGGTCATTCCAATTTCAAAGATTATCTTTGAGTGTTTAGAGATTTAGTGAATAATTCTCTGTTTAGGCATGATATTTCTTTTTTTTTTTTTTTGTTTTTGTTTTTGTTTTTTTTTTGTTTTTTTTTTATTTTTAAATATTTATTTCTTTTTTTTTCTTTTTTTTTTTCAATTTAATTTTACAGAATCAAAGAGTCTAACAGTATATCTTGTTAGATACAATATGTCCTCATAATGTATACATTATTTCTTGTACAATGATATGAAATAATATGGGAAATATTCATGATAAATTATTAAGTGAACAGTGCAAGTTAAAAACAATAGTTTCATATTTTTTCCCCACCCCCCCTTTCCCGAGTCAGCACCTTCAAGTGTTACCACTCCCCAAACGGTGCGTAATGCACTCATTGTGTAGGCATACCCCCATCCCCTCCCCTACCCCCCACCTCAGTCTGATGTCCAATTGGTGTCGTTCCCAGATTTGTATTTAGGTGATGATCAGGGAAACCAATTTTCTGGTGAGTACATGTGATGCTTGTTTTTCCATTCTTGGGATACTTCACTTAATATAATGGGTTCCAACTCTCTCCAGGAGAACCATAGAGATGTCGTATCTTCATCATTCCTTATAGCTGAGTAATATTCCATGGTATACATATACCACAGTTTACTAATCCAATCATGTATTGATGGGCATTTGGGTTGTTTCCACATCTTTGCTATTGTGAATTGTGCTGCTATAAACATTTGGGTACATGTGCCTTTGTTACAGAATGACCTTTTTTCCTTTGGGTATATGCCCAGTAATGGGATTGCTGGGTCAAATGGCAGATCTACTTGAATCTGTTTAAGATACCTCCATAATGCTTTCCACAGGGGTTGCACTAGTTTGCAGTCCCACCAGCAATGTATTAGTGTTCCTGTCTCTCCACACCCACGCCAACATGTGTTGTTTTGGGTTTTTTTGATAAAGGCCATTCTCACTGGGGTTAAGTGATATCTCATTGTGGTTTTGATTTGCATTTCCCTGATGATTAGAGATGTTGAACACTTTTTCATATGTTTGTTAGCCATTTTTATATCTTCTTTTGAAAAATTTCTATTCATGTCCTTTGCCCACTTTTTGATAGGGTTGCTTGATTTTTTCTTGCTGATTTTCCTGAGTTCTAAATAGATTCTTGTTATCAGTCCTTTATCTGATGTGTAGTATGCAAAAATTTTTTCCCATTCTGTAGGTGGTCTGTTTATTCTCTGGACTGTTTCTTTGGCTGTGCAGAAGCTTTTTAGTTTAATCATGTCCCATTCATTTATTTTTGTTGCTGCTGTGATTGCCTTGGGGGTCTTCTTCATAAATTCTTTGCCTAGGCCAATGTCTGTAAGCGTCTTTCCTACATTTTCTTCTAGAATTCTGATTGTATCACTAGGCATGATATTTCTTATTTTAATCTTTTATGCACACTCCTTGGCCTATCAAAGTTGATACCTTCATCTTTGATGATTTTAGATATGGATCATTACATTCTCTAACATCCCCTACCTCTCATTTTTAAGTCCAATAGGATATTGCTTGGACCTCTAGAATAGTGTTTTTTGAATTGTGATCCAGTTACCATTCATATCAGAATTCCTTAGTTTGTTTGCTAAAAAATGCACAGTTCAGGCGAGATGGAAATATCTGGTTTGAGTTGAATTTCTGTCATTTGTAACAAAAAGATTTCTAACTGACATTTTTATAATATTAGGCCTTTCAGGAGTTTTAGCCATCCTCCTCATTTAGTCCTCATAAAACCTTATTAGCACTATTTTATGGCTGAGGACACTAAAAAAACTATCTCAGGGTCACACCGGTAGTTATTTTCAGAGGAGCTGGGAATCAAATAAAAGCCTTGTTTATTTCTGTTTCTCCCTCCTAATGTCTCATACGCAGATTAAACACCTGAGAGTTATTAAGACCAGGTTGGTGACCAAAAATAACTCTCATTGGCTCAACCTCAGAGTCTGAAGTCCTCGGCATTCTCCAATTCTTTCCGTTAAAGGCAGCTACTTAAATGCAAACTATATCTGGGAAGGTGTCACATTAATAGCTACTACCAGCTATTAACTCCTAAACACAAATCAACGTTCTTGTTCTCTAGAATAGACAAGATTCTAAAAGAATCTACAGCTTGAAGAAAATTTTTGAACTGAGAATAAGGGAAATGGGAAAGATTGGGAGCATAAGGACGCTGTCACGATGGGGGCCTTGGACAAGTGACAGGCCGTAAGTGCTGGGAGGTGATCAGGCCATGACACATGCAGGTGGGACACAGGAACAATCTGAAAGAGCTGTTAGGAGTGATAAAAGCAAAGTTGTCTGCTTTACATTTTTGCATATAACCATTTCAAATTCTGGCATCGATTTTGACCATACTTCGGTCTTCATGATAAAACTCAGGAAATTACCCTCCCTCTCGAGTGTGCAGTGTGTGTTAAATATGAAGAATTAATCCCAGACTGCCAAACCTAATTCACATAAGGTCCCAGCATGAGCTCACATTCGATGATCATTAACACCTTTAACCTATGCTTCAGTTTATTTAATGAATAACTGTATCTTACTTCCTTAGAATACAGGACAATTGGACATTTCTTCTTTAATGTCATAGATATATGCAATGTAAAATATGATGTTAAAAGGATTAAATCATATAATAAACGTTACCTTGTTGCTTTGTTGTCAGAATCATAATGTCATAACATAACATAATGAAATAATGTTGGAAAGGTATTGCAGAAACAACTCTAGATTTACAATTTTTCCCATGAATTACTCACACAAACAGATTTCACAAACCAATAAAGTATTTCAGAGGCTGCATAAATTACTGAATTACTTGTTAAGTTAAAAAATAAGTGACAGAGCTATTTGAGCCATGGTGGCTAATGTCAGTGCCTAATAAATTTGTTATAAAATGTTACAGGAATTTTTAAAAAGATCATCACTTAGGGTTGGATTAACAATAAAAAAAGCAGGAGCTTTTCCTAAAGCTCTAGGTGAACAATGGCACTTGAAAATGAAACACTGGCAAATTGCCCAACTCCTGTGGGAAAAGGAGGAAGAAGGCAGCAGCATCTTTGTAAGCAATCACACTATAAAAGGCAGGCTTCTTCCTAGGGCATTAACAACATCTCAACAGGACTCAGAGATTTTTGTCAAGAGCCACAATTTACACAATAATTACACTCATTGGAGCAAATACTGATCCCAAATTGCCTCCTACTTCTTGTCCTCTCCCCAAAGCAAATGTTTTGTCGATGTCCCCAAGTTGTTTTAAAGGCTTAGTCTATTCATATATTCATTGAACAAATAGTAACGTGTGTTTGTGTGTGTGTGTGTTTTATTTTTCCAAGCCATCAATTCATACAGCTGACACCATTTCCTTTCTATTAATGTGCTAAAAAAAGAAAACGATCAGAGAAACTTTTGACATACCTAAACATATTTTCCTATATTCTTAAAAAATATCCATATTTTTTTAAAGTGTGGCTAAGCATGCTAACCATAATTTTTTACAAACACAAAACCCAAGGCAATGAAAGACAACTTGGATTTATGTGGAAATGGCAAAGATTATATTGTGCATTTTACAAGACAAAGGTAGTTTTTCCAGACTATTAGTTGCTGATTTTTCAAGGACATATGTAAAGCTATCATTTTTCCAGATGAATAGGATCAGAGAGAGAAGTGCATTTGCTGCAGCCAATGCTCATATACTTACTGTTGCTGTTCACAAAACACTCGCCTATGTGTTTGTCTTGACAACATGGGAATTCAGTGAACCTATAAGCAGACTCTGCCTTCAAGTGCCATGAAAGGCAAGTCATTTTGGTTCGCTATAGCTCCAGCTATTGACGTCCAAGCTCATTATGCATTATTAACTTCTTTATGGTGTTGGGACACCAAAGAGAGATCCTGTTAAGAAGCAGAAAGTGCAAAACAGGATCAGTGGGATATTGTAATCAGGTGAAGGAGGAACTAAAATGCCTGGGAAAAGACAACCAGATGGTGATGAAAAAAAGATGACCTCCAGTGGAGATGCTACACAAACTCCTGGAGGGGAGCCTTGTGACCACAAGCTGGGAAGGGAACTCAGAAGAAGAAGAAAGAGCAGCCAATATTTCCTTCTAGGTAGAGATAAGGTCAAAAGCCTCCTTGGGGATAAAGCACAAACCCTGCAAGGGAGAGAAGATTGTTGATTATCTGTGAATTTCCATCACTCATGCATACTCTCCACTCCAGAATTAGGTGTAGCACAAATACATGAAAATATCCTTGCCTATGGAATTCATGAGTATTAGCACCTCAATAGCATGTACTGAATTCTGTTGTTCCTTCAGTGTTTTAATGAAGCAAACCTAATTCACATTCCGGGAATTCTCACTTTGAGGCAAATTGAATGGTTTTATATGAGAGGTCTTTTCATTTTTGCTTCTAGAGAAAACACTAATGATTTACCTATTTACTTAATAATTTTTATATCCACACTTAAGTTTATCTTCTCATAGGGTTGTGGGATTAAAATAAATTAATATCTGTTTTAATATTTAAAATTCTCTACAAATGTGAATTATTTTTATCACCTTATTGACATTGAGATTCATGCATTACCTATTAAATGATGTAAAAATTCCACTATGAAATGATAAGGCAACTGCTTAATATTGGATGCTACCACTACACTCTAGATTTTCATCCTTGTTGACCATAAGTCCCCAGAACTATGAAATGAAATCATTTTTTTAAAGTGAAAATTAATATGTAATGGCTAAAAATGATTAACCATCTGTAGCATTGCCCTGACCTAAAGAAATAATAAATACTGGCTTGGGGCAATCTAAGGACATACTCCTATATTTTATTTTAAGCTATATATTAATTAACACTTTTTTTAATTAACTGAAGCTCTAATGTAACCTATCCCATCTAATTACAAAGACATAATTACATGCAAATATATAAATAAAAACAAATTCAGAAATAAATATATTTTAACAGGTGATAAGTGATAGGCATGTGATTTAGAAACTAGGACTTTAGACAGTGAGACTGTCTCTAAAATTTACAGTGATGCAATTAGACAGTCCTTTGATCTGGTAAACTTAACCCTACCTATGATTTCAACTGGGCTTGAATTATCACATTACCTACTTGAAAAAGCCAGAATGAATCATGAGGTCAAATAGTGATCTAAATTTCTATAAATTAGAGTAGTCATTATCACCATAGCATATACATAATAATCTCAAAAAGAGCACAATTAGTGAGACTGGTGTGTGTGTGTGTGTGTGTGTGTGTATGTGAACGAAGAAGGGTCATGTTTAATGGGAGCAATTTTTTCCATTACATAGTGTCTGGAAAATAAAATAGGCAAGGGATGAGAGGTGTGACGCACCACAGGATGTGGAAGATAGGACCATTCTGGTCTCACTTGGAACATCAGCTATGAGGTATTGTAGGAATGCAAAGGGGAAGAAGCAGCCACATTTTACCTGGCAGGAGAAGGTGGCTGGGACATTTTATTGCCCCACAAGCAAATCTTATCTTTCTATTTTAAGAAAATATCTCTTAATAAAGTATTTATGTTTTGGAAGACCATGATTTGCCACTCCAAAATACGAAGGCAATTAAAAAGAAGCAAATGTCAGAAAGCTCTCTGTTCTCCCTCCATTGGCCTAAAAGCAGGACATAGATTTACAAAGACAGAGGGTAGACTGCCCTGTCTTCTACCAAGAGAAACAGAAGTTTACCAGGGGAATCTACATGAATAAACTTTACTAACTATCTTCACCTGTCATTCACTTGCCTTCCCACAAGTTGCTGCCCCCAAAGACTCAATATCCTTTTCCTTTGTCTTGTCACTTCTCTAAAAACTTACTGTTCTTTGTTTAATATGCTATATAAGCTGGAATTGAGAGCTATCCCTTTGAGTATAGCTCATTTCCTAGATAGCTCTCATGTATACATGAGACATATATGTTGATAAACTTCTGTTTGTTTTTTTCTTGTTAATCTATCTTTTGTTGCAGATGTCCTTTCCAATTAAGAACTTACAATGATTGAAGAAAAAATTATTTTCCTTTCTCTTCACCTTATGTTACTGATACACAATTACAATTATTTAGTCGTTAGTTTATTGAAGGTAAAGGTTTTCTTACTTATCTCTAATTCCCTATTCTTGGCAGTATATGTACTTGGAAAGATCTGGCACTTGGTAAATATGGGAAGTAAAAGGGGTGAGAAAAAAAAATGATTCATAAACCTGAGACCAGCAATTGACCTGCTGAGGAAATCTAACTCCTGCTACCAGGACCCATGATAAAGATTCTTCTCCATCTCCATCTTCAGGGAGGTGTCTCTCTGACAAAGAGGAGCAGCTTCTGCAGATGTATTCCAGGAGAGGGCACAGCATTAGCTGCTGTCTTGTGTAACTGTTTAGTATCAGCTTAAAAGGAATGCTGCACATAAAAAAATAAGGTGAGAGAATGCTGAACTAAATAGTCTCTAAATCTCTAAGCTCCTGCCATCTCTAACATTCCAAGACTATATCCAATTGTATATTGGTTAGATGCAGACCACGTTATTGATGCTTGATGATTTCATTAACAACAGAAGTCTCATTAGAGTAAGGTGCTAAAAATGAAATGTACCATTCCTTAATAACCAGTAAAAGAATCTGAAATGGTCTTAATTTAATTTAGCTTTAAGGAATTGTAGGACTATATAGCAAGCTGTGAGTAATCTGCTTTAGATCACTGCAAAAGTGCTGTGTATTCAAGTTGGAGAGAGAGAGCATTTCAGTCTCTTCGTTGGGTATAGATTAGTGTGGTCATTAGCACAGCTTTATAAATCTACCCGCTTAGAGTTACAGAAGGCTAGAAGGTCACAGGCTGAAATTTCTCAGAGGCCAGCCTATCCGAATCATTTCAGAAACAGTTTTAGAGTTTCTCCTTGAACTCATGTGCTTTCTGCATTAGACTATTTACATTTTTGACACACATTGTGTCAGTCAAGTGAGAGAAGATAGACATCAAGTGCTTGAGGGCCCTAATATGCCATTTAGGAGGGAGACTCCAGCTGTGGCAATGAAAATGTAAGGGAAGAATACAATCTTTTTTAAAGAACCCTTTGAAACATAAAAGAAAAATTACAGTGTGCCTTGCTGCTTGATTGTCTCCTGTACAAAGGCAACTGACACTGACTTGAGTCTGTGGCCTTGCAGCCCACGTGCCTGCCAGATGATCTAAATTACTCAGGCTTGAAATGAGAAAACTTGGGCCTAGTACTGTATGTAGACTGATGCAGACATTTGGTTGTTTTCAATCAAACTTCCATACATGTCCCTCAGTCCTCTCTTTTCCCCCATCACCTTAAAGCAAAACAAAATAAAATCTGACATCATAAAATGCTGTCTTGATTCTTCCTGAACATTGTCATTTAAAAACTACATCACTTTCGTTAAAAAAATTATACCAATCCTTTCCTGATAATCACAATAATATAAATGTTGAGCCTCAATTGTGTCATTTCTAAGCTTATAAATGGAATTTGTAATCCTTTTTGCAGGATGTTATCAATTCTGAATTTTGGGCTAGATATAATCAAATGCTGCTAGCTAATCATTTCTTGAAAATCGGACTATTTCCATCTGAGTACAGTTTTTAGCTAGAGAGAAATTTGCCTACTCCATCCAATTTATGCTAGTTGCCAGCTTCCCTGAAGAAAGAAGTAAGGTACAACAGATGAATTTGACTCAGTGCACGCAATTTACAGGATGAGAGCTAATTTATGTTACCAAATCTTATATTCCATCTACCTCTTCTGTGACTAAATATATTAACCAGATAAGTCTTATGTGATATTTTTTTTTCTATCAGAGGCTCAGTACCAATATCTGAATTAGAGATGCTTTGTCTGTTTTAACTCAAATATATGGAAAGCAGGTAACCAGTCTTCATTGAGTGTCCATATCAAAGGCATCACCCTTTGGCAATATTCTCAAACTTTAATACGCATCGAATCCCCTGGGTGGTTAGTTGTTAAAAATACAGATGTTAGGGCCTTTTCTCATATCTACAGGATTAGAATCTCAAGAGGTGGGCCTGAAGCTATGTTGTGAAGAGCATCTAGATGATATAGGTGGAGCTGGGTTTATATTTTGAAAACATTGGTTTCTGATCTACATAGAATCCATCAGCATGAAATAGTGAAAAAATGTACTGGATTTAGAAGAAAATTACCTTTATTCCATTCCTAGTTCCTTGGTTTGTTAATTGTGTTCTTGCCCCATTAAATTAGTGCCTCTAAGCTTTAGCTTATGTATCAGTAAAAACAAGGAGGGGCTAAAATAGTATGACTTTAACCTTAAGGATCCATCTAGCAATAACGCAATTTATAACAGAGGGAAGGGCCTGAGGGGGAAAAAAAATAAAAAAAGATTTTCTGTCTCTTTAAAATTTCTCCCACTCTTTTTGGGAACTGCAGCCTGGCCTGCATCCCTGAGGCAGGTTATGTCCTTTGTTAAAAGAGATAACTCCCAGGTGGTGCCAGCCAGGCTGGCAGAGTTCACAGGCTTTGTCTTTGGCAGAGATGGGATGGTTAGAGTAGCTAACCACAATAGCCTACAACTGAGGGGCCCTCCCTTTAAAAGCTCTGTATTTCTGCCTATGTTCAGGAAATTTGGATTTTGAGAGAAAGTCTACCATTTTTCTTCCTTTGTCAGTAAAGTAATCTCTTTCCTCTTCCCCAAAACATTTGTCTTCATTCTTCTGATTTGGCCTTGTGTACAGTGTTTTAAAGAAATTTTAGTCTTATTTTTTTACTGTTTTTAGAAAAAAAATCTAGACTCAGGTAGTATTTAGGAAATTTTCATTGAAATAATGTTCACTCTACAATGTTGTGTGTGGTTTGTTTTTTTGTTTTGTTTTGTTTTGTTTTTTTGTTTGGTTTTTTGTTTTTTTGTTTTTTTTTTTTTTTTTTTGAGACAGCATCTCACTCTGTTGCCTGGGCTAGAGTGCCGGCGTCGGCCTAGCTTACAGCAACCTTGAACTCCTGGGCTCAAGCAATCCTTCTGCCTCAGCCTCCTGAGTAGCTGGGACTACAGGCGTGTGCCACCATGCCCGGCTAATTTTTTCTATATGTATTTTTAGTTGTCCAGATAATTTCTTTCTATTTTTAGTAGAGATGGTATGTCACTCTTGCTCAGGCTGGTCTCAAACTCCTGGCTGCGAGCCATCCTCCCTCCTCGGCCTCCCAGAGTGCTAAGATTATAGGTGTGAGCCACCGTGCCCAGCCCATATAATGTTCTTTGACACACTGCAATTCTAAAGTAGACATACATGAAAATGAACTCCACTTGTATTTACATAGATCTGAAATACATCAACATTAGCAATATGGGGCTTGGTGAAGGAGCTCAGAAAATTTCACCCCAAAATATGACTCCACGGTATAAAGAGTATTTTGAATTGCAGGCCCCTGGCAATGAACAAAGCATTGGAGGAGGCTTTCCCTCTATCTGCATAAACCAGACTGACCTGATCAAAAGATCAAAAGGGGCAATTGACTTCCCTTCCTTTCCTTGTTATGTCAATATATTGCAAAATGCAACCAGACCTGGCCCAAAACATTTAAAACATAATACCTGTTCCTCAGATTAATTTACAAGTCAATTTGTTTCTCCCATTCATTTATCCTCCCTAGCAACTGTTTATTGCCCCTAAACAGATTTACCTCCAGTCCTCATTTCCCCCCTCCCCTGTAAAAGGGTTGTATAAAAATATATGAACTTCATTGAGATATTGGGTAATCACTATGTGATTCTCCTCATGTGCATGGTGTTGACAAATACACATTTCTCTTATTAATCTCCCTTAATTGTGACTTGATATTTCAGCAAAGTTTTGAGGGAAAGGACAAGTATTCCCTCATCCCTATAGTGGCCAAAAACGGGTTCTGGTACTAGTGAAATAAACAAATAGGCAGAAGAAAACAAACTGTCTTAGGCCCCAGAAAGTATAACACGGCCAAAGAAATAAAACAAACAAAATTTTGAGTTTGGAATGATGTGCAATATATTTGGGGTCTAGGTCTTGTTCTAGAGCTCAGATCCTGGTTATTTCTACCATTCACCCCCAACTTCAAAGTCAAATGTCAAAAGAGGAAAAAATTTACAGAAATGTGCCCTTTTTTTCCAAAAATCATACTTTTTAAACTATTCCAAAGCCACGTTAACTCTAGAGTTAATAGCTTATTTTATTTTATTTTCTTACTGTACAGAAGTTATCATAATGTATTTAACTATTACGGTTGTTGTCAGGGTGAATATCAGGCATATTGCATTTCAAGAAGAACTTAAGCTTCTTCAAATTTACCCCTTTGGAGACAACCCCCTACCACCACCACTTAAATAAAAAGAACATTCAGATAAAAAACATTATTTGTGTGCACTACCCATGCCTGTCTAGAGTAGGACATTTAATAATACAGATGGAATTTTATCTGCCATCTTTACAACAGTGACTTTATATATGCAACTTGCCAAGGGTGAGTTTAATAGTAGGGAATATGCATCAGAATAATTTATGATTTTTTAAGATCTTATCAATTTTTTTAATTTCCTTTGTTCTATATTTCCTAGTCTTTATTTCTAATTCAGATTTTATCAAAAGTTAATACAAACCAGACCAATGATGTTGTCTTCAGAATCAGTGTAGTACAAAACTAAGCATTTGGCAATTCATCTGTGGATTCTTTTTGCACCTGCAGAATTCCTTTCTGAGTTATGTACTTGGAGGCCTAATGCCATGCCTCAAGGGTAGATCAAGGTGTGCCCTGGCAGCAACCATCTAAGTAAATTTCCCAACACCTGCAAATATTAATTGTTAGTTGAATTTGGACAGCTGAAGTAGGCAAGTTTTGTTTTTTTTTTTTTTTCCTTTTTTTCCCATGTAGTTCCCAATCACAATTATGGGTAACTAGATGATATTTGACACTAATAAATGCAAATACATTTCTAGGTCATGTTACTTTCTACAATATTGAAGAGAGGAAATGATATTCTCTTTAACTAATGATTAAAATTGAGATTTATTATAATTAAGGAAGAGAAAAAATTACTGTGTTGAACATCAACAATGATACAGTGTCTAAGAAGGAATTAAATACAAAAATGCATATATAAATCTCTGACTAACACTGGTAAAACCTTCAAGATGAGGAGGAGACAGAGCTGAGGAGGTCAGAAACAAATTCTATAAAAAGACTCAAAATGTGGCATTTGTTTCCCTGGTACCTAATTTACCTGGTGCCTGCCAAAAGTCAGTAGATCTTGGATGACTATATCTGTTTAGGGGCAGGAAGAGATTATACCTGAACCAATTCCCTTTCTTTACTTTCAGCATTCAGCAGAGTGAGTAGTACAAATTAGAAACCCAAAAATATTTGTTGAGTGAATGAGTAAGTCAATAAAGCATTTCTCAACATTTTTTTTTCTGAAGATTATGAAACAAAGCCTGAAAGTATGAAGATGGAAGGTTCTCCTTCACTCTAAACATATGAACATATTCCACAACTTTTGGTTAGTATTTACATTTTATTACCAAATTCGTATATAATGAGCATTTTAAAAAATCAGTTTTCAACATGCGAAAGAGGAGCAGGAAATCTGCTTGCTGTGAAGTCGTGGCCACTTTTAAATTTGTTTTTGCTCTCTTTTTTGCTCCATCCTCCTTTCCCTCACTTTTGCTTCCCTGGGACTGTATTCCCAGAGCCTGTGATAGCACAGGTTCTGTTTAAAAATATGGGTTAAGATTAAGACACCATCTGGCTTTCAATTGGGAGCAGTAGGAGATATGGCAGGATAAGGTCAGTTTGGAGGAAAGTAAGTTTGAGGTTCTTGTTTCTCTGACTTTATCCATGCAATTCCATTGCAGCCTTCTCCTGTAGCTATTCTCTCTGGGCTATAGTGTTTGCTCCTTCTCCTAACCCCTTCAAGCCTAAGGGAGATAATGATTTCAAGGTATTGAACTATCTCTTGCTGCTTTGTCTTAACCCTGTCCACACCTTTAAAATTAGTCCTTTTATTACACATCCTCAATTACCCTGTCAATGGGTTCAACATCTTACTTGAAATGGTTTGCAACTGGTCCAGAGTACATACCTCAGAAGTAAAGTTGGAAACTGGTACGTTGATAATCTTGGAATAGAAACAATGGATAAGGTCTGCCAAGTTTATAGAAGGTACATGCCAAAAAAGGATTTGGCCAATCTGGTACCAGAATTGAACTATATCATCTCTAAAACCAGCCAGGTCTAATATTCTGTGATCCAGGCTCAGGGACGAGTACACCCGCTAATGTCAATCATATCTATTGAATGAAATAATAGAGGAAAAAACTTGGCAGTTTTTCTTTTTTTGAGTTGCATCAGTAAATTATATAAATCAAGCATAAAGGGGCCTCTGATATACTAAAAACAAAAACAAAAAGACAAAAAACCACCACTCAGCTTAGAATCCAAATAGATGAGATAGAGCTGTCACTGAGATAATTATTAACTACATGATACCGAACAAGTCATTTCTATTCTCTAAGTCTTCGTGTCCTAATATGTAAAATACAGATTAAAATGCTATGGAACATAGGTCACATAGTTGTTATAAAGATTAAATAAGATAAAGCATGTGAAAGTACATTAACTTGCTAGAGTATTAGTGGTATAAATATGGATGTAAATGTTTGTTGTCTTTAGAAACAGCCTAAAGTGCATAAAAGATGGCAACCTAAAAGTATGAAACAAAAAACATAATCTTTGGGAAAAGAATAAGCTCTATGCTTATCCACAGTGAATTCACCATATGATGTCAATATATAAATCTTTGCCCAAATAATGCACTTAGACATAATATGCCATATAAGTAAAAAAGATCCATTTTACATTATTTTCAACAAAAAATTTATTTGACTGGAAATAATTTTACAAAGATGTTTCTCTATTCAGCATGCCTGAAATTTTTTCTGACACCCTTTAGCACTTACCTAGTTCAGTGAAAAAAATATATATATCACTTTTCCAAAACAAACACAACATGTGCCATCTAGGAAGCTAGCCCTAAGCATAGATGAAGCCTAAAGCAAACCCCGTTCCTCAGGTAAGCCTTAGAGCCAGTTCCTCTGGCTCCACAATGATTTGCCTCATTCTTTGCATAACGCTGTGCTGCTTTGAACCAGCTATTCATGATTTCAGTGCAGACTTTGAAACTGCAGCATATGTTACCACAGACACTTGATTCCCTCCTATTTTCTGAGACTGACTCAGAAAGGACATTTATCAACTGTCCCTGTTTTCTTCGGTTCACATGTTGAAGTTTTGCTGACATCCACTGTAGAATTGAAATCAGATTCAATATCCCATCAATTTTCAGCGTAGAAAAGCAAGCACATTTCAGCTGTGGCGGTGCATCAGCAGTAAACATATTTAATAATATCAATTACTGACTGCAACACTTCCATGATCTGCAAAAACATACAGGCTCTTGGAGGGAGAGTCTTCTGTGATTCAGAGAATAAAGCACTTATTATAGAGTATGGTACAAATGGTTTCAGTGGATACTAACTATGCATCCACAGGAATAATATAATTGTTGTGATTATTTAAAAAATGGGTGCTAAATAAATAATCTAATTCCTCTAGACAAGATTCTTCAAGAAATCATTGGATTCCTTTAGAAAACTACATTTAAATATTCCAGAGAGGTAAATCAATTTGATTTTTTTTTTAACTTGTGAGAAATTCTACACCGACTCTTGGAAATTATATATAAATTCAAGATAGTGATAAATAGTGGGGTTTTTTGTTGTTGTTTATCATGATAATCACCATACTTTATTAGTTGATTTATATGTTCTCTTATATTATTATGTTAAAAATCATATGAAGTAGAAATTAGTATACCGATCTTATAAAAGAGGAAAAAAACCTAAGAGATGGTAAATAATTCAAGGCCAGCAGCTAGTAAATGAGAGAGACAGATTTTAAACTAATCTCTGCTGATTTAAGACTAAGTTCTTTCAACTATGTTCTATTGTTATTTGTTTTATTCAAGAAGCCATTTAGGATTAATTTCTTTAAAATATTGGCTTCTAAGTCTACAAAGATTATTCTTTTCTGGAAGTACAACTTTCTCTACCACTCTCCTTGTGACCTCACAGATAATGCTACTCTATTGAAAAATTCTTTTTGTGATAGATAATAAGTTTTTTAAAAAATTACCTAGTTACAGTCTTTTTGTAGGATTCAAAGTGCTTAGCTAAGGATCATATTGCCAATGAATATTCCCTTAGGCTTTTGGAGGCAATAATTGAACCAAGGCTCTAAACTTAAGAAAGATTAAAAATTAGTTTTCAGGAGAGAGAGGATGGGATTCTGATCATGAAAACATTCACCCAGCCAAAGGAGGTAAGGAAGACAGCCCATTTCTCTTCTCTACAAACCCTCTCCTAATAAGTTTATGGAAAATTGTTCCCATTAACTGATTAGACCCATTGGCACTGCACTAGCAGTGAGGCTAACCTTAGATTCTCATGGCTAAGGAGTGTGATGGGTCAGTTAAGTACCCCCAGATCAGGAAGCTGCATACACAGGACTACCCCTTGTGGTCCACAGGACTGAAATAGAACTTGGTCGGTGAAACTTCAGCTGTTAAAATGGTACTATTGATAGCAAATTCTCCAACTACAAATGTCAGAGAGATAAGAAGAACAACAAAGAATTCTAGGACAAGTCTGAGATGAGAGGTCAGAGGTTGGGCTTCTGGGCTCTTGGAGCCAGTCAAGCTCCATCATGGAAAAAGAACCTCCCCACCTGGTGAGAAAAGCTGGGCTGGGAAAGAGGGTGAGTCAGTTCTCTGCCTTGACATGATTGGAGAAGGCTGCATTAACCTACTAGAGCAAATTCCTTGCGGCTAGCCACAGGGAGGGGATTTCTTTTGGAGACTAGTAAAGTAGGAATTCTTCCAGATGAAAGGGGATCTGAGAGCCCTAGCAGAGGATTAGCACAAAGCCAGTGTGCCTGGTGCCCCTGCATTTCCAGAGTTGCTTACGTGTCTTTCTACGGCAGGATGAGGTTTTCAGTTTCCCACAGACTTTCTGTGATTCACTTCTCTCACCCCCACCCCATCCCCGCTCTTTAAACATATCAGTTAATTTCATTCCCAAACAATATGATGAAGAAGAGAAAGCTGTTGCATACTGTCAAAGCAGTGTTTCAAACCCAGGCATCCTGGCTCCAGAATCCATGAGCTGAAGTATTTTTTTCACATCACCAGACTTTTCCTCTTAGTGCTGGAACAATATTGTATAAAAATACTTTAGGGCAGTGGTCCCCAACCTTCTTGGCATGGGGGAACAGTTTCATGGAAGACAATTTTTCCACAGACAGGGGTGGGGGTGGGGAGTGGGAGGGCGGGGGTGGTTTCTGGATGATTCAAATGCATTACATTTAGTGTGCACCTTATTTCTATTATTATTACACCGAAATATATAATGAAATAATCATAAAACTCAGAATGCAGAATCAGTGGGAGCCCTGACCTTGTATTCCTGCAATTAATGCTGACACTGATCTGGCAGGAGGTGGGGTGCAGGCAGTGATGCCAGTGATGGGGAGCGGCTGTAAATACAGATGAAGCTTCTCTCACTGGGCAGCTGCTCACCTCATGCTGTGAGGCCCAGTTCCTAACAGACCACGGACCGGTACGAGTCTGCAGCCCAGGGGTTGAAAACCACAGTTTTAGGGGATAGTGTGGGGAAATTTTGATACGAAGTTATGCTAACAGAGAAAGGTTTACCTTGTTGCCACTCCATTTTGGAGAAGCAAAGACCCGCCAGAAGGTCCAGAAAGGTAGAAATGACCCAGGGCAAGGCAGGCAGAAAGGATCGGGGAGAGAAATTCTAGGAAGGGAAGAGATGCCTGGTAGCCATTTGAAAAGGACCCAAAAGGGACTGAATGTTTCCTGTGCAAAGAAGCAAAGAAAGGTTTTATATTATGTCCTTGACTATTTTTGTTCACAGGTGATTAATAACAAGGTGGATTTCCTTCTATTAATGGACTAGTCCTCGGGCTCTTCCACACAGTTCAGCTACAACTGAGGGGTTATATTTATTAATTATTGTAAAGTACTTGTTTATGCATCACTTTTCCTCGATAGATTATGAGTTCCTCCAAGTCAAATCCATGCTCATTTCATCCTTGTCCCCTGAACCCAACTCACTGGCGCTGTTACATGAGTGAAAGGACAACTGTTATGTTTGTGCCCAGGTATTCAGCTTGGATTTCTAAGATGCTGAACATTTTTGTTAGTAAAGGATTCTATATAGCAATTCCTTAGTGATTGGAATGATTTTATACCCTGGAAAAAGTTACCTTTGATCACGCTCGCTATGAGAATTTTGGAAAAATGAAGGCTGGGGGCCTTTGCCTGTTGGGATGACAACCTCTGAGGATATTCCAGGGGAGTAAAGATCTCTGCCCTCATCAGTCACCAAGTTCACAGCCTCAGCCCCTATAACAAAAGACAGATTAACAAGAGAAAGACTTACAAATATATTTGATATAATTTTTAGGTGACACAGGAACCTTCAGAAATTAAGACCTAAAGAGATACGGAGACCTGTGTAATTTTATGCTTAAGTATGATGAAGTGTGAGTAGTTAGGCAGAAATGTGATTGGACAAAAGTGGTTGCTCTAATGGTAATAAACCAGGGGAACTTAGCAAGGCCTGCTGGTTCATATTCTTCTCTGTGTCACTGCGTCTTCGGACATAAGGATATTGTTTTCCTCCAGGAATAGGGAGGACACCTCTGGAATGATGGTCTTATGACCTACTTCAGGAGAAGACATGAAAGGAGTGTGAGAGTGTCCTTTCTGCTTCTACTGTTTTCTCAAATGCCAAGGTGCCGTATTTTGGGGTAGTGTGTCCTGAACCCCATCCACATAATCTAGTTCTTACCTCTAATCAGTTCTATGGCAGATTTATAACATACCTGGAAACAAAGTTGGACCAAATTTTATTTCAAAGTGAATATGGACATTGGTAAGCAGCAGTGGAGACAAGGAAAGGCACGAGGCTCAGACACAGAACATTCGATGACTCCTGCGCCTAATATGTGCTCAGGGCAACTGAGCAATTGACCTATTTAGAAGTCAAATAATTAGCGTGGATTTTTTCTTTTTTTTTTTTTTTAGCTTTTAAAAACAAACTCTATCCCGTGAATATTAAGCACACTGTGATCCCACAAAATATGAACTGCTCTAATGTGTCATATTTTATTTTTAGAATAATATGCAAACATCAAAGTGAGAAAATAACTTCTATGTGATGTACTTAAAAGTCAGACCTATTAATGGTTTGTGTGTGTACCAAATATTATGAAGATAAAAAGAAAATTATTCACTCTGAACATTTTGCAAAAGGGCCAACTTTTAAAATTAAAAAAGCTAAACTTATTTGATGTTAGATGCCAAATTTCTTCAATTTAATTTGTTTTTTACTCTAATAAGACCAAGGAAAATGAGAAGCCGTTTAATGTAGTTATTGGGATGATATCATATTTTTCTTAGTTGGTCAAATAGTCAACATAGCAACACTATCCTTTATATAATAATTTTTATTTTTACTTATTAATTTGTGTGTATGGGTGCAGAGGAGGGGATAAATGAGAACAGCAAGAAAGCTGGGTCAAACTGGCTTTCCTTCCACTACAAAAGCATACTTGCTGCATTTGTTAGTAATCAAAGAGTAAAACACTTGTCTAATTTCATATGTTTTACTCCAAATTAATTATTTAATTAACTGGGGCTAATTCACCATTATTTTATTTAGAATTATGAGATCAATGAATCCATATTGCTCTGTTTAAATCCAAGCCTCTCTTTCAGCTATTTTTCTCCTCCTCTGACCACTCTAGGATTCTGTGCTTCCTCCTATTTTATTCCTTTAGACCTTGTTACCATACCGTTTGGAACTTCTTTAAATCCGATGTGGTAGATTGGTGGAGTGCTTTAAACTCTGCTTAAAATTAGTGTTTAAATGTTAACATACATCTAATGATGTTGCTGCTCTCATGGTCCACCTCTCCAAGGGCTCCTTATTCCTCACTGTCCTACATACCAACGGGACATGAGGTTGATTGAGATGATATTGTCCTATCTCCCAATAGCAGCTGCAGCCACTGCATGCCTAGTGTCATCTCGGAGGACATCAATAACCATGTTCATGATTCTCTAACATCCTAGTCCCTTACCTAGTTTCAAAGACATTTACTAGGCCTGTGATCGTCTTGAAAGTATTTACTTCTGGAAAATTAAATACCAATACATCTGAATACCACATTCAACATTTCTAATTTTTTCATTTTGTTATTTCTATTAAATAGCTTTGCTTATCTCTATGTAGCAACACATGTCTTGATTTCTCCTTGTTCTCCAAATACATTGGTTTCTTCATCAGTGCAAATATAGTGGTCCCTTCCTCAATCCCTAGCACGGTGTTTTGTGTGTTAAAAGTATTTGGTGAATGTTGTCTTGTTGGTGGTATGTTGTTATTGTTATTATTATAATTAGTATTCATATGGACCCCATGGTTTATCATTTTGGCCATTTTCTTATTAGTTTTTCTTTGATCTTACTCTTCTTTTACTGTCTCCATCTGGTAAATTTCAATATGGATTCATCTAACCCATCACATTTCTGTTTTGCTTAGAGTAACCAATTCTCCTCAGTTAACTGTTTCTTATCCTTATTTACCAATGCCCCTAACACATGTATCTAACCTTTTTTCTGACCAATTCTGACCTTGTTTCTAGTTCACGTTAGGAAATAAGAGTTCGATGCTAACAACGAAATAATATTCAACAATTGGAAGCAGTTACCTAGGTGTTCACATATAAACATGGATAAATTGTGGAAACATACAGCTGGGTGGAAGAAAAAGGAAAGGTAAGAAACAAAAGGAGATATATAGTACAATAACAACATTTGGGCTCATTAAAAATACATGAATACAGAATGACACTAAATGTTTTATAAGAAGCTAAGCCTCTCTTATCACATCTACACTGGTTGTTACTGTGATCTACAAACTGGTCTTCCAGTTTCAGCCCATTATAGTCAGTTTGCTAAAATTCTTCCAAAATTTCTCACAACACTCAGAGTAAAACTTATAGTGTCCAACAAAGCACTACAGGATTTCCTATTGTGCATGTTTCCTCTCTGGGCTCGTCTCTTCCAGCCACAGTGGCCTCTTTTTTGTTCATTGAGTAAGCCAGACACTCTTCCTCCGGTCCTATCCCTGGGACATCTGCCTTCCAGGTAGTTCATGATTTGCTCCCACTGCTCGTGTATTCACCAAATATTTATTCAAAAGCTACTTTGAATACACTTTTCTAACTACTGTGGGGAAGGAGTAGGTGGTCAGTGAACACATCTGTGACTAAAACAGAAGAAAAAATATCCTGCCCTTGAGGAGCTTGCCTTCTAGTATAGGGTGGGGGAAGAGACATAAACAAAATGAGAGATCTGTATAGCATGTTAGAAAGTGATACATTTTATGGAGTAAAATTAGGAAGGGAAAAAAGATAGATTCTGTAGATATTGGTGGGTAGAGGATATTGTAATATTTTAAATACATGTTCAGGAAAGGTCTTGCTGAGAAAGTGGCAGTTAACTATAGGATAGAAAGCGATAAGGAGGTGAGCTGTTTGGAAATCTATGGAAATTGGATTCTGGCTGAAGGCGGAGTAAGTGCAGAGACCTCCTGGCTGAGAGGTGCTGGCCTGTTCTAAGTTCAGGCTGGGGAGTCAGGGGAAGTAGGAGATGAGGTTACAGTGGTAAGGGGAGCAGGTGTTCAGGACTTGCTTTCTGCTCTGGGTGACGGGGAAGCTCTTTGAAGCCTTAGGGCAGAGAATAGACATTCTCTGGCTTCAGGTTCCTGTTCAAATGTGACTTTCTCAGTGAGACTCCCTGACTACCCCATTCATAACTCCAACCTCACCTTTCCTGGCCTCTTTCCATTCTTATTCCCTGATTTCTTTTTTCTTCATAGCACTTACGAGCACCTAAGCTACTTGCTTTACTTATTTATTTCATTGTATTTTTTTCTCTTGCTTCCTCTTCTCATATTAGAATAGAAAATCCTCAAGGGCAGGACCATTTTTTTTTTCTATTTTGTTCCCTGACATCTTCCTTAACCCCATCTTTACATGAAAAGTGTTGAGAACAATGCACTATTGGATAGATAAATATCACACATAAAGATAATTAAATAAGATCCAGTAGGGACAGGGTAAGTAAATGAAAGTGGAATTGGGGATAAAATTAATGAGTAACTTTTAAAAAAGGAGAGAGAGAGAGGAAGAGAGAGAGAGAAAACTTAAAACTATTTTAATAGAGTGGCCCAAAATGTTGAGGAAGTTTGCTCAACTCTTGGCAAACAGATAAAAATACACATATACATGTCTACATAGACAGGAGTTCCCAGATAAAAAAAAAATTTGAGGTACTGATCCTCTGCTATAAACTTTATTGCCTCTGTGTCCATTTTCACATTTGCCCCACCCTCATTTTAAACACAGAAGCCTCTCTGTTAGGTAAAATGAATCCTTTTACATTCGCTCAGGGTTATATTTCCTTCATCCTTTTTAGGGACATTGCTTCATATTTTGTGCCCTCTCTTTCCAGACATTTTTGCTGTCCACAGAGCCTTTTTCTTCACCATATTGACATGTCTGTCTTTTCTGTCTTAAAAAATGAAAAATGAAAGTAAGAAAATAAGATAACTTTTGACCCTGTATACCCTTCCAAATGCTGTTCTATTTCTCTCAGGGCAAAACTTTGGGAAGAAATGGCCTAAACTTTTGTTTTTACTTGACGATTTACAGTTCTCATAATCATTTTTCAATTAGTTCCTGCCCTTATTATATACCTAACACTCTTTAGTGAAGATTATCATTCATTTGCTAAGATTTTGGTCATTTAAAAGACATTTGCATATATGTAATATATGGCATCACTCTCCTATACATTGAGGATGCAAATCTGGCAGAATTTGACGTTTTTTTCACCAATCTATCACAAACACCTTCTTAGGCATAAAATTTACCCTTCCCTTTCTGGGTGTATATGACCATAAAATAAAATATGCAGGCCTTTAAATAAGAACTCAGAAAAAGAAAGAAAAAAGTCTCTGTATAAAAACCCAGAGTTTAGGCTTTAGAAAGATTGCTCCCCACAATGCAAATAACTGATTATCTTATTGATGTTTGATCCTGAGGCTGAAACAATAATTCTTTCCCTCAATATTTTCTTTACTCTCAGAGATCTAAAACTTCTCAACATCATTTTAAGAAAATTTAGACCAAAGGGAAATCTTGGCAACCAGAAATGAAGTTTGACAAAAAGAGGAAGGAACGCGGGGCAGGAATCAGGGAACAAAATCATTTAAGGGACTCAGAACACATGGGAAAGGGGTGAATTAAAAAACAATTTACAGTAAGGAGAAACGTCCAAGTGTACTGGGAGTTAAGAACAAGAAAGAATAAAGTTCTGTCACATTCAGGAAAAAATATTGGTAGGGTGAGCTGCGTGGTGGTTAGAAGGCTTTTCCCATCCCCCAGTCAATATGGGGTCTGGACCAGAAGTAAAGAACTCCGCACAGTCATCTGAATCTTGCTTGATTCATTGGTTAACAGAAACAGGGGACTTGATTCTGGAAAGAACTGTACTCGTGGCTTCTTCCTGTGTTAATGACATTATATAATGAGTAAGACACTGCCTAAGCCCTCAAGGAACTATACCGTACTGCAGAGGGACACTTTAAGTAAGCAGCTGTAACTAAATAAGACAATTGTTCTAATGATGTGTGTGCCAAGTGTAGCAAAGGAGAAAAAAGCACCTAAAGCCAGAGGATGTCAAGTTCAGCATCACAGAGAATATAGCATTTGAGCTAAGAGTTTTAAAATGTAACAAGTTGATTATACTCCCAAGAGAAGAGGATCCCAGGCAGTGTGTACGATGCATACAAAGTATGACGGTAGAGGGGAGCAAGGTTTGTTCTGGAATCTGTAGAGTTTAATGCTGTCAGATTAAACATAGGAGTTAATATCTAGTGTTTTAGTCCATTTTGTGTTGCTATAATAGACTACCGAAGACTGGGCAATTTATTTAAAAAAAGAAACTTGTTTCTCACAGTTTTGGAGAATGGAAGTCCAATATTAAGGTGCTGACTTCTGGCAAGGGCCTTTTAGCTGCATCATCCCATGGAAGGTGGAAGGGCAAGAGAGTGTGAGTGAGAGAGTAAGAGGTTGAGTTTGCAGCCTCAAGCCCTTTTATAATGGGCATTAATCCATTCAGGAGGGTAGAGCTTTCATGACCTAAACACCTCCCATTAGGCCCCACCCCCCCATACCGTTACATTGGGGATTACATTTCCAACACATGCTTCTTGGGGGACATATTCAAACCGTAGCAGCCAGGGAAGGTTGGTGGTGTTTTTAAGGAGGGTGAGGGTGGAGAGCGTAAGTAGAAATTGAAACACCAGTACATTCCAAAGATTCTATTTCTGTAACTCACTTGCTTCCATTTTCCCATACAAAGTGTGCTTGAAATGTAAAAAAAAAAAAAAAAAAAAAATCCAGGTAGGAGCTGAATTGTGAAAGGGGAGAGTGTTGCAATTTCTTGAGGCTGCCATGACAAACTATCACAAACATGGTGGCTTAAAATAACAGTTGTTTACTTTTTCATAATTCTGAAGTATAGAAGTCTAAAGTCAAGGTGTCATTGGGGATTCAAGGAGAATCTGATCCTTGCACCTTTCTGCTTCCAGTGGCTATTAGCATTCCTTGACTTGTGAGTGCATCACTCCAATATCTCCCTCTGTGGTCACATTGCCTTTCTCGTTTATCTGTCTAAAATCTCCCTTCGCCTTTTTCTTATAAGGACACTTGTTGGATTTAGGTCCCACGTGGATAATTCAGGGTGATCTCTTCATCTCAAAGCCTCTAATTTAATTATATCTGCAAACATCCTTTTTCCACATAAGGTGACATTCATAGATTCCAGAGACTAGAGTGCGGATATATGCTTTGGGGAGCCATCATTCAACCCATTACAGAGAGGAAAAGTAAAATCCATAACCACTAACCTTGAGTAGGTTCCGAGGGTCACTCCTTTAGGAGGAGGTGGGGGTGGAGGCAAAGAATCTCTCTGTGTACTTATGAACCCCTCAAAGCATACTTATGAACCCCTGCCTGCAGAAATTTTCAAGCAATTAGCAAGAAGTATTTCTTTTTTTTTTACTTTAGAATCACCCCACCCTTAATGGTTAATTTTATGCATCAACTTTGGCTGGGACATAGTGCCCAGATATTTGGTCAAACATTATTCAGGATGTTTTAGTGAAAGTGTTTTCTGGGTAAGATTGGCATTTAAATCACTGGATTTTGAATAAAGCAGATTGCCCTTCATAATGTGAGTGGGCCTCATCCAAGCAGTTGAAGGCCTTAAACTTAAAAATTTTGGGGGGTAGTCTATTAGGGTTCTCCAGAGAAACAGAACAAACAGGGTGTGTGTGTGTGTGTGTGTGTATGTGTTTATGTGTATTTGTGTGTATGTGTGGAGAGAAAGAGAGAGAGAGAGAGACTGTAAGAAAGAAAGAAAGAGGTATTTTAAGGAATTGACATCATTTTACACGATTGTGGGAGGTAGAAGTTTAAGTCTACATGGTAGATTGATGGGCTCGAGATTCAGGGAAGAGTTACAGTTTGAGTCCAAAGAATGTCTGCTGCAGAATCACCTTTTGTTTAGGGGAGGTCAGCCTTTTGTTCTATTAAAGCCTTCAGCTGCTTGGATGAGGCCCACTCACATCATGGAGGCTAACCTGCTTTAAATGTCAATCTCACCCGGAAAACACTTTCACTAAAACATCCAGAATAATGTTTGACCAAATATCTGGGCACTGTGTCCCAGCCCCGTTGACACATAAAATTAACTATTAGTGGTGGAGCGATATTAAAATAAAAAAAAGAAATAATTCTTGGTAATTGCTTGAAAATTTCTGCAGGCAGCGGTTCATAAGTATACTTTCCAGTAGGACTTGGGGAAATGTGTGTTTTGTCTAGGTAGGAGAGTCTGGAAGACCCAGAATCTTTCTCTACTCCTCCCAACCCCCATGCAGGAGTTGTGCTTGGATGTCAGGTTACAGGAATATAACCTACCAGGCTCATGTGAACCTGAGAAAGAAGAATTAGAGCCAAAATTGCTCAGCCAAGTGATGAGCCAGAAGATCTCATGGGGATTTAGCACTTGATGCTGACAGAAGCCAAAAAGAGAGAGAAGGTCATTGGAAACTGACTGTATCTTTGTCAAGGCCACTGTAGAATCAGAAATCAAAGACATCAGATCAAGTCAATTCTAGAACACAGGCACCTGTCTTCGACTCACCAGCACGAAGTTGAAGATGTAGCCGACAATGGACTCCACCATCACCAGGGGCCAAACTGGGGAAGGATACACATAGCAGAAGCCAGCAGAGGAAGAACCCCCAGCCCCCAACACACACACATACCTTATGCATAACCTCCGCCCAATCCCATAGACCCTATCTCATAAAGGAAAAATAGCTTGGAGCAAGAGAAAAATCTTCATCCAAATGATATTCAGCTTCCTTTCATTGTAAGATCACTAAAAGTTGAGGTTCCCAAGCTAAGCTGAGGCAAGTTGTTGACATGTGTTACCTGTAAAATTTTGTTCTAGAAGCATATTTTATTTATGAAAAATATTTATTATGTATTGTGCAATAAAAAACTACAAGTTGTAAAATAATGTTTGTAACATGGTATTATATTTTCTATTGTTAAATAATATTGTTACAGTTCTTTGTGCTCATGTGTACACACCATTTAGCTCCCAGTTATTAGCTATTATTGAGAACATTGGAAACCAAGAAGGGGCGATGTGGGGAAGGGGCTGAGGGATCAAAACTTACCTATCAGATATAATGAACACTATTTGGGTGATGGGCACACTAAAAGCCATGACTTAAGCATTATACAAGCTACACATGTAACAAAAATATTTGCACCCCCTTTAATATTTTGAAATTAAAACAATATTGTTATAACATTATAAATATATAACATAAACATAATGCATAAAATATTATAAAGTATGCACAAGCAGTCTAGAAAGGCACATTTCAAAATGCTAGCAGTTCTGATCTGTAGGAGTCACCTGCGGTTATTTATTATTTTCTATTTTTGGTTTATCTGTATTTTGTAGATTTCTCACATCAACAACTTTTACATTGTCAATAAAAGGAAAAAAATAAATGTAATATTATTGTCCCACACACACGCTTGGGTGGAATTAATAAATTGACATTCAACTCCAATATTCTATCTCTTTTGAGTTTGTTGTGTATGAATATGTCTTTGAATCTGATCACTACTTAAGAATTGATAAAATCCGTTCTTCAGGTATGATCGACTATTTTCTAAACCATCTACTAATGATGAATAAACTGAAGCACCTGCACTTCACAGAAGGAAATGACAACCAGGAGAAACAATTTTCAAATTCTATTTTTTAAGGTTCAGTTTCACCTGTCTTAGAAACCACACATGTGCTCACTGTGTGCTATAAGGTTTTTCCTTTTAAGGAACTGGATTTGAAGATTACTGAACTGTAATTTTTTAAAAGGATTTTTGCTATGCCTAAAATTGCCTCCCATTTTTTTTTACAGCACTATTTTTAAGCTGTTCAAATCTGTGATCGAGTATACCTTCATATATGTTTTATTTTCATAGCTGTTTCCTTTATTAATGGATATTGCATTTTTTTTTTCCATTTTATCTTAAGCTTCTGTTAAGGATGCAGCTGTATGATCTATTGTCCCTAGGAATGACTTCAAATTTTCTCATTACTGCAAGACATTAAGTTGCCAAGATATGATTTACTTTAGTAAGTGCCTTTTATGTCATCTGCATTGGAGAGTTTTTGTGACTGTTATTTAAATTTCATTTCCCTGGCGATCCGTCTCAGTTTTAAAAACAAAGGAGAGACTCTATGTTGGAGGTACCTAAAACATCAGATAACTGCTACTGCCTCATTAGGCAGATACCACCACGACAGACCACACACCACATGGAACCGGAGCAGCCATCTAGAAAAGCGGGAAAGGGCGCTCCTTGGCCCTGCCTTTCCAAATGCGTTCCTATCAGCTGCACACATTTCTGAATATGTGGAAGCAAAGAGAAGACCACAGAAGTGGAAAATTGGAAGACAGAAAAATCCCCTCAGGCAAAGATTTAAAGTTAATTTTAAAGAATGTTTAGGTGGAGAAAGCTTGCTGGAGTTCGATAAAGGTAAAAAGTACAATGGAAGGCTTCTGTTCCAATGCTGGGGACTGTGTTGAGTTGGCTGATAAGAAAATTGTGTAAACAAATTTAAAGCAACCATGAAGGAGTTCAGTCGTGCTGAGGACTTGCTAAGCAAGACTCAGAAAACTGTCACTGTTATCTCTCTGAGAGAGTCATGTTTTACACGTTTGTACCCAGTATAATATTTGGAGTTAAATAATAAGGTAGATAGAAAAGATCTCATTTAAATCGTTGCTCCATTGGGTGGCAAGATATTCAAATTTTTTTGTATAATACATTAAGAAACAGTGAATCATTTAAAATAATGGGTTAGAACAAATGTTTCAGGGAAGCAAAATAATAACACATTTTATATGTAAGTATTAGTTTAAAAGTTACTAGGATAATTTAATAGTCATATTTTATTGGATGATAATGTCTAAGGCCATTATTTTTATTCCTTTGATTTATTGTATGCACTTACTTTTAAGGCCTCCAGGCACATGTAAAATGCAAACTCCTAAATGATTTAAACAATGGCATAACTAACAATGGCACTTAAGAATTGTGTTAGCACTACCAAACATCACTGTTAGTTGTATCAGCAAACCTTAGGTATATTATCTCAGAAATTACGCTACTGAATTATTCCCATCTTTGCCGTCATATATATTCCTGTTCAATAGCATTAACCTAAAACCCATTTTTGTAAAGAATAAAAATTTTAATCTGTGTTTTCCAGAAAGATTTCTAAAAATAATTTTATAGCTGATCTCAGTTATTTTTTTCCTCTAATGACATCAGTCTAACAAATTGCCTTTGTTTGAAAACAAGCAAACAAATAAAGTCAAGGTAGTATGTGCTATATTATGCAGTTTATATATCAACAATATTATGAAGTAGGACTATTGTATCTGTTTTTTACAGA
Source organism: Eulemur rufifrons (assembly GCF_041146395.1). NCBI lineage: Eukaryota > Metazoa > Chordata > Mammalia > Primates > Lemuridae > Eulemur > Eulemur rufifrons. The sequence continues at coordinate 30,092,018 of NC_090989.1, forward strand.
GAAAAAAAATCAAGGCACAAAGAGGTTTAATAATTTTTTCCATTATCAAATTGTTAATAGCATAGCAAGGCTCAAATCCAAGCTATCTTGGCTTGGTTTTGAAACAAAGATGAAATGCTTTTATTTTCATCATTGATTATTTCAGGTTTATTCAATGTGTTTTGCTTTTATTTTTTATAGCAAATTATAATAAATATAAAGTCTTCATTGGTATTGCCCATGGCATGAATTGTCAATTGCTGAACACAGAAATAAAACCAAATGTTTCAACTTTTCGTTATTGTTTTTCTTTTTTTGTATTGGGACCAGCTGATGGTTGGGCAAAAGAGACCAACAGAACAAAAAAAAAATGAAGCAGAAAATCAGGGAAAGTTCCTGAAGCAGGCAATGGAGGAAGTTTAGGTAACTAAGACATTCTGCAGTCAAAATAGGCAGATGTCTTGGCAGGTGACATGATTTGGCAGCAGAGTCCCATAAAGCCATTAGCATGAGGAAGGTCTCTTCAAAACTATTGCAACTCCAGCCAAATGGTATTTAGAGGTTTGTGCCTGGTCTTTAGAAATGATACAGAACAATGCAATTGAATAGGAAACTATCTATAAAACATGTAAGATACTGGGATCCATTGAATAAAATAAGACCTAAAATGTGTAGCATGGACCTCTTTGGAGCAGGAACAAGTTGTAAAACTGAAAAAAATCAATCCTTCTGATGATAAGACCGAAATGTTCCTAAAAGAACATCAACAGTTTTCCAATGGATCAGGGACAAGGAGAACAGAAACTGTATTTCTAACGTAATCAGACACAAGGCCATACCACTGCTGCAGAATTACTAATAATTATTTCTTCAGAGTGATTACTGCTTTCTTATTAATGACATACCCAGCACTGTTTCCTTTCTTCCACCTCTTAAACAAAGATTGCTGAAAAACCCAACTGTAGAATTCTTCCAATTCTTGAATGCATCTTTCTCAAAAAGCAGCTCCCACTTCTGTGTTCCTCTCAGAATCAGCCAGCACAGGCCAAGCCCTGTAAGAGATCTTCTTCCCACCCTCATCACTTTTTCCAAGTTGTCCCCACAGTAGCTCTGGTGTGTGTTATCCCTTGTTTCAGGAAACTCAGAAGCCCTCATTTGTTGTGTTCATGGTTCTCTTTGGTCAGTGGACTTTAACAAAGAAAAGAGACTAGTTCTTAGCTTGAACATAGTTGGACAAATAAGATTTCCTTCTGCTACGAAACTTGGTAAACCTGACTAGAGTCAGACTTTGGTCCAAAACCTTGAGAAGAGCTAATTCATGAAGTTAAGTGGTCCTAGCTACAATGGTCAGAAAGATCCATGGCTAGGAAGTGAAGAAGATAACTATAGACAAAATTAATTACACTGTAGTTTCCTACTGTATTATTTTTTCACACTACAATTACAGAGACTTGAGATTAAGGTGCTCTTTTAGGTAATCCAATATGGGAATCAGACATTTATTATATTTGTTTGAATACTTAATCTCAAAGTCAATTTTGTGATATATGTTTAAAAAGACCTAAGACTTTTCTATATTAATAGGTTTTTAAATTTGTCTTTGTTTTTTGAACTTCTGTAAAAGAAATTTCAGCGTTTATGATCATTATCTGAAAAAAATCTATCCTTGACTGATGCATTTATATTTGGTATAAATTTCCTTAATTTAGCTTCTGTGTGATGTTCAGGGATGTTATTAAGACAATCTGAGCAGAAGAGATGTATTGCTTTACCCAAAGAATTTCATTTTAAAACACACATATTCTATAACATTTTAAACCCAGACCATAAAGTCTAATCTTGAAGAGTTTTCAAATTCTGCTCCCTTTTTGTCTACCAAAAAAAATGAAAAGAAAAGAAAAACAGTACCTAAACCTCTTTATAAATTCCTGACTGTGCGGTAAAGGTATAGCTGTTAGCTATTCATCACCTAAACGTTGCTTTGTTTCTATTGAAGGATCATTTTAATAACCATGATTCTCCAGTTGATGTAAAATATTCCACATTTCTGTGTGCAAGCAATTTATTATTTAACTGCCTAAAACAGGAAGTTTTATTTTCTGCACTTCTTGGTAATTCTTCTGCCTTGCAGTACATTTTTTTTTTTCTTTTAAAAGTGCACTTGAATAACAATGATTGCCTTTGCAAAAAAAAATTTTAGTTTGCTAGTTTGGCCTGACTTGATAGACAACATAAAACTATTCAAATAGAGGATACTTAGTGTCTCATGATCTACTATGCTCGAGTTCTATTTCATATGTTGGTTGGCTGAAATATTGTTCTCTTTTGTTTATAGAATATAGTATGTTTAAACTAAGTAATTTTTTAAAAAGATGGAAAAGCCACACACTTAAATCAGGGACAATGCCCAGTGTTGTGTGTATAGGATAGAAAGAAAGACTAATGTGTGCCTAAGATTCTGCCTAAGCTTGTCCAGTTGCCTCTTCTCACTCCCAAACATGTTATCCCTTCTGCTTAACAAAACGTGACAAATAGTGCTAATTCTTTTTATCATGGTTTGCCTAAGAATCAATACTGCAATGACATTATTTTTAACAGTAAAGCATCTCTTCCATATTGTACTCTAAGTTAATGAAGTGACAAGATCTAGAGAAAATACACTCCAGTTTCACCTATGACAACAAATAAGACTTGGGTTGTCAACTTGTTCACTTTATATATTGAACTCTGAAGCTGAAAAATACTTACACATGAAATAAGAAATCACAGGGTTTTACCGAGATGTGCTCCAGCATGTCACTTTCATGCTATTAACCAGCTCAGTGGAAACTGATTTGAAAACAACCCGATAAAGTTTATATTTTTAGTCTGAGGGAAAAAATAAATGATAGCTCAAAAGACTGTTTTCATTGCCCTTGATGATTTTGTTCTTCATTGCATTTCCGTATTTCTTGCTAAATCTATTTTGCTAAAGGCTACAATATACGAAGAATGAGAGCCAGTGGAGTGGAAGTAAGTCAGCTTTGAAGCTAAGTGGCCAGACTGTCTCCCTTGGCAAAAATATCTCCTTATGAAAGAGCGGAATCCCTCTATAATAGGCCTGGTGAACTTCTAAGAGATTACCTAAGTGTCAGGCCCAGTTTCGAATGTACTTAGGATGCCATTTGGAAGGAGGAGAATACCATGTTTGTTCAAGTAAGCCTTAAAGGATAATACTCAAGTTTACTTTCCCTTTCCCTCCCGCAGGTAAGGCAGGATGAAGTTAGGGATATGGAAAATCTATAATCAGCATCAGCAAAAGGATCATGACCATAAATTGCTGCAACTTAAGAAAGAATTTGGAGAACTAATATGTCTGGCTTTACCAATTTTAGGTTCAATATAAAATTATGTGCCTTTTAATATCAAATCACTATGACTTTGAAACTGTATCCTATGAATTGAGGGAATCTTATTCTACTGAGATATTCTCCAAAGCCCAGTAGAATTAGTTTTGAGTGAATCAATCCTGGTTACTGTCATTGAAAAATCTAGTCTGGAGCCCAATGCCACATCAGCCTATATTGTCAAGACATGGGCAGACTAAGTGGTTTGGATCAATGTTTGTTGATCATGTCTCCATACTTCATCATAGCTCCTCAGGGTGCAAGTTCAGGAGAAATTGAAAATCAACTGCATACTTTGCTGGTCCTTTGCCATTTTTTCAATGTGTATTGTGGGTCCCCTCAATTCACAGAGACATTCATTTGATGAGCAAACTAAGCCAATAGTGCAAAAAGAATTTACCAAAAATCTTTATTATTTCTCCCAAATAATCTATGGTAAAAGTCATTAGCATTCCAGTTTACTTATTTATTTCAAGAAAAAATTACACTATTTACACTATTATTGTCAGCTATAGATAAATTCAAATTTATATAACCATATACAATCCATAAATATCTCCATTCCAATTTAGACAGCTTGGAGTTTTCTCCTTGAATAATAAGTTGATATCATCTTATATGTATGCAATCAAAGTGCCCTTTCTGGTACCCTTCCCAAAGTAGAAGAAGATTAGTTGCAAAGGTAATTATACTTTCTAGAAATCCATATTGTCAGGCAGATTAAAGAAGCAGCTCCACTATTACAAATCAAAACAAACAAAAAATAATGTACATTCAAATAAACCAATCCCTACATTCATTTTTACTGAGTACCGACCTCTATAATATATGCCTGTTATTTAGTTTAATGCTTTATATATGGTAGCTGGGTTATCATGATGGGGACCCTCCAGAAGTATGTTAACCCCTGGCTGATATAATTTGGATCTGGGATTTAAAAAAGGAGTATTTTTTAATTATTTGATTAATATATTCTGCTCATGAAACATTCTCACTGTTTTTGTTTTTTATCATTTAGTTGGAAAAAATAGCTCCTTGATTATGAATGTTATTCAGCACAAGTATCAAATGTTAATTAAATAAATTCTAGCTGTTTAAGATGCTGTATGATGTGTATTTAAAACACATATTTTAAATTTATTTAGTTCTAACTGTCCAGTTCTGATTAAATTTTTCTCTCTCTAAACAGTTATTTAAATGGGAGCCAAGGTCCTACTTTAACATCAAGATTTGGAAAATGAGAACAATGGGGTGTCATTTTTAGTTGCTTTGTGTGCATGGTTTAGGAAATAGTCATCATAGCTATATTCCCTTTTGTGCTCTGAGGATAGTGTTTAGCATATCTTAATAGAGTTCCATTAAATCTTTCTAATTTTTGATCCTCTGGAAGATAAGGAAATGGTCTTGAGGTTTTTATTCTTGCTATTCGAAACATTTCTCTATAGCAAACAACTCTCAAAATTTCTCCTTTGCTCAGAATGCAGATGGAGCGGGAAATTCATGAACTGGGGAAAAAAAATGTTTGCATCATGCATGAAAAGAGACTTTCTAAGCTTAGTGGGATATACTGTGGTTATTAAAGTGGCCTGCCAGGTGAGACAAGAATGTTGCTAGGCTTAGGCCGTTTAGTTGTAAAGACAGAACAACTGGGAGCTGTTGTGTATGTAAATGCTCATCCTTTATCTGTTTTGAAGGATTTTGGACAAGGATGAGCCATGATTCCTAACATTGCTAGACCACCTTGGGGAAGGATAATTAATGCTAGTTGCTATGGCAAATAACCTCCAGACCTCAATAGCTTAATAAACATGCGTGCGCGCGCACACACACACACACACACAATTTATTTCACTTTCATGCTTACATCACAGTCTGATATAGTTTGGGTGTCTCTCCTGAGCAAGGTTTTCCTCCAAGATTGTGCCTAAGGGCTTCTGGCTCTTTTCATCATGTGACTCTGCCACGTCTGAGCCATTTGCAATCACCCGCAGGGCAAAGGGTAAAGAGAGCTCTAGTTGAATGTCTCTGGGAGATTTTAGCATACAAGACAGGAAGAAGAAACTATCACTTCCATTCACATTTCATTGGCTGAAATTTATCACATAGATGTACAAGTTAAAAAAAGGCCAGGAAATGTTCTTTCTGCATGCCCAATAACAAAAAATAGACCAGGTGAGTATCTAACCAGGGTCTCTTGACAATAGCCAGTTTCTGCTGCATTTTTGTGAAGTTTATAAAGCTCACAATAGCCAACTTGGGGTGAGCAGAAAGCCTGATATGATCAGGGCCTTCATCACAGATCCTGCACAACTTACTTTAGAGACCTAAAGATGCTGTAGGGTTTCAGCAAGTATAGGCCATTTATTGAAGCTACACCTAGACTGTCAAACTTCTCACTGATTTCACCTGAGCCAGGTCACACTAGGTATCTGCTTAGTGAAGACCAGCCTGAAGTTGCAAAATTTTGTGTTAAGGGACTTGCTGACTCTAGCTTGGGACTGTGGTCTTTTCCAAGAGCAATCACTGTTAATGATAACTAAAGGGGAATTTTAAACAAATCATATACCCCGAGGTAGACTATTAGCTCCTAGATATAATTTAAAAATTGCCCAAGCAAAGCCTGATCCTGTGCTGTTCTTTTCTCCAAAGAAGAAGCATGTTAACCTTATTTCCTGGGTAGTTAAGAAGTAGAAATTTTCTTCCCTCACTCTTGCTCTTCTCCAAAACTACTCACTTTAAGCCCAACAACATACAGAGGGTGTGTTCCAGGATTTCGCCCTTACAGAATCTCAAGGGCAGGGCCTTTCATGTTCTACACACCCCTTGTCCTTTCCTGAGCTGATCTGGGTCAAAAGCAAATAATCCTATCTTTTAGAACACGGTTACATCAAATACACCTGCTGTGCCTGACCTAATACTAATCCCAGAGCACTGGCCTAGGGCCTGTTACACACTGAATTGTTGTGTCCCCCAAAATTAATATGTTGAAACCTAAATGTGATAGTATTAGAAGATGGGACTTTTGGGAGGTGATTAGGTCATGAGGGTGAAGCCTTCATGAATGGGATTAGTGTCCTTATAAAAGGTGCCCCAGAGAGCTCTTGTGTTTTCTTCCTACCACATGAGGATACAATTTGTCAGTCTGCGACCCAGATAAGAATTCTCACTAAAACTTGACCATACTGGCACCCTGATCATGGTTTTCCATCCTCCAGAAATCTGAGAAATAAATTTTTTTTGTTTATAAGGCACCTAGTCCATGGTACTTTTTTTTTTTTTTTTTTTTTTGAGACAGAGTCTTGCTCTATTGCCTGGGCTAGAGTGCAGTGGTGTCATCTAGCTCACAGCAACCTCAAACTCCTGGGCTTAAGCGATCCTCCTGCCTCAGCCTCCCGAGTAGCTGGGACTACAGGTATGCACCACCATGTCCAGCTAATTTTTTCTATATATATTTTTAGTTGGTCAGATAATTTCTTTCTATTTTTTAGTAGAGACAGGATCTCGCTCTTGCTCAGGCTGGTCTCGAACTCCTGACCTCGAGAGATCCACCCGCCTCAGCCTCCCAGAGTGCTAGGATTACAGGCGTGAGCCACCGCGCCTGGCCTCCATGGTACTTTTTAATAGCAGCACAAAATAAGGCTTCAAAGTATTCACCAGTGAATTGATGCCTGCTTGGGTTGTCTCAACAATTCTCTCCATGCATCTTCTCTCTTTCTGTAGAAGTCATGTAACTTTCTTCCAAAACTCTGTTAAAGGTGTGGTCTTACATGCTCCTTCATAGAACTGTCTTCCTCTGGCATTTCCTGGGAGATATCTCTTGAGAACTACCCACAGTAAATTCACATAACATAAAGTTATGTCTTTATAATGGTGCTCTTATTCTGTGGTTTGGGGACCAAGTTCAGTTCCCTCTGTTTCTTCCTCTGAGAGGGTATTGTGACAAATAGCACTTTATAAATATATATTAAATAAATACGTGGCAAATACTAGGTATATTTTTGTAACTTATATTAGCACTTAATTGTCATAGTAGTGTATTGCCAGATTTAGTTCTAGGGCATAATTTGATAAAAGTATAGCCAAATAGCGTGTCACATATAATAATGTCAGACAGTCACAAATTGTGACAGCTCTAGCAAATGGAAATAGTTTTGTTACAAGCAAAAAATTGTAGAAAATTTAATTATCACTTTTCTTTAAGAATAAACAGTATATACTCTAACCCAAATAGCAAGTTTCACAAATGCAGCATAGATACAGCCTGTCCTGTTTATCCTTGGGCTTAGTCTGCTGATATGGAAGCCTTACTCCTAGTCTTTCAGAAGATACTGGGTATCATAGATGGTGCCTTCTTGCCAAGAAAAAAATAAATAAATAAATAAAAAAGCAAACCAAAATAAAATAAAGACAAATAATAAAGATGAAAGATACTGTGTAGATACCTCTATGCTCAAGAGAGAGTATTCTTTTTTGACCCTATTCTTTGCTCACTCCCAACATTGTTTCTTGGACTTTCATCTCTTTTATTCATATTCCCCACCAAGTTTCTGCTTCCCTTAGTTCCTGGCCTCTGGCTTGGATTATCAGGCATTTTCTATTTCATTCATATCTGCTTATCAGCGGGTACAGGGGTAGAAAGAAATGGAGAAAATGCTCATGGATGTTGGGAGTATCTAACAAAGAATCTACTCTACTCTACAAAATGACTGACCTAGAAAATCAGTAGTCATGTTGTACTTTAAGATTAGGCCCCTTCTGGCATAGAGTAGTTATTTTGTTAGACCAAAGGAGTATATGTCTCTTCTTCAACTTTTGAGATATTTTAAGGAAGTTCCAATCTTATTATCTTAGATTAAGAAGCAGCTAAGAGAAAAACATGTGAAAGGAAGAACAGAAATCTATCATGACTTTGTGTTCTGTGCCTATTTTAATTGACTTAGTTTAATTTGAAGCAATAGACTCCATATATGCATAAAGAAGTCTTATGGGGGTCGGGTAAGAGAAAGATAGACTATAAACTTGGTGAAGAAAAAAGTTAATTGAGATATCTTGGAAGATTGAGAATTTCTTGGTCCCAGATGTTATCTTTGACTAAGATTATTGAAGCTAAAATCAAAAGTTCCAGAGGATAATCAATAAATATAGGTCCATTTTATTAAATGAGGTTAAAAAAAAGTTAAGCATTGAGATACATTATTTAATATTTTATGTAATCAGAAAAAGATATTTTTCTTGGCTGCAAATTTTGAAGCTACTGTTTCCTCCTGGGAATGGCAACCTATGCTGGACATAAAAGAACAATTTCCCAGAAGTTCCCATAAAATCATTTTTCATTACAATGATTTTGACTGAATTAGATTATCTATTTTGATTTACCTCTAGGGTAGTAACATTACTAACTTGAGTTGTTCATTTATTTTGGCAAATATTTTATTTTTGTTGAATTATTTCCCAGTTATTTTGCTATTCATCAGTGTTCTCATCACTGGGTAAGGATGGGGGGGAGTATGGTAAAAAGAAGAGGTTTAGCTTAAATGAATTAAATTTGCATTATAAGCAAGCATAGTGTACGATTTAAAAAAAAAGAAGTAAGCTTAGGGATCAAAAACAGCAAAAAATTATCTGTGTTTTTTACCTGCTTATATTATGTCTTCCTTAAATTATTATATATACTATACCTTGTATTATATTTCATGAATATGTTGAAATACACGGAGATATGCCCTAGCCTGCTTCTTATGATTATAAAATATTACTAATATTGTAAAGTTTATGGAAAGTCTGCTTAGGATTGTTTTATTTACTGAGCCATCTGTCTGTGTAGCCAAAGCTCTTGTTATAATTACTTTAAATTCTGTAATGTTATAATTAGTAAAAAAGAATATTTTATATATTCACTTTTGAAGATTTTATTCTATGGCTAATACTTGTGGACTAAAAGTCAAAATTACACAAGGAGCAAGCACAAAATAAGTAGTAAGCATTTGAAGAAGTACTTTACTGCTACTTCAAATATAACATTTCCAAAAAGGATCTAGTTCTATTTCCCCAAATTCTCTCTTTTGATACTGTAGCACTACCAGGAGTCTCAATTTGGCTGACAATATCGTTCTTCTATTGTGCAACCATTGCTCCATTCATGCTGTTATCTCAAGAGTCATCAACCACCTCCTCCTTTCTTTCACCTTTTCCCCTCACACATGCAATCACAAATGATGTCAATTTATCAATTATATCTCCAAAATCACATTGTGGTTCTTTTTCCTTTTTCTCCCCTGTTCTAGTTCAAGCTCATAATTCATTATGTGTTGTCAAAACTACCCTAATATATTTCTTCTTAGTACCTCTAGTCCTATCCTTTTTTATCGACAGATACAACAGACTAATATCAGAGTGAACATCCTATCTCAGAGATACAATGGCACCAGTCGTCTTCTAGAAAAACCTTGAGTGGTGACTCATTGCATCAGTCAGGGCTCTTGACTGCAAACTCAGAAACCAATCCTAGTTCTTTAGCAATGAGCACTGGATGTAATGACAGTCTTAATGGGAGTCTGGAGAACTAGATTTGAAAAATGCATGGTAGGAAAAGTCAGCTGGTAGGGCTTTCCTGGAAATACAATAACTGTATTTCAGCAGGAATGGTCTGGCTAGGATGCTGCTATTGCTGCTGCAGGGCACCATTAGCACTAGATAAGAGACGAATCTTTCTTTTTGGCTTCTGTAGTGTGAAAAGATGTACGCTGGACAGCAATTCCAATAAAGGGCAAACAACAACCACCACAATTACTACTACTACACATTTCAATTAATTGCATGAACACAGCTGAAACTTATTAGCATTTCACTCAAATTTCTTTCCAAACTGACTTTAAACTACATTTCCAAAATAATAATTGCTTTCTGAGGTGTCCCCTTCCAATATATCAGCTATGCATTCTCATCCTGGGCAACTAATTATTCTCTCAAACTGCTGCATACCTTTCACACCTTCAAGTTTGTGCACATGCTGTCCCCTCAACTCAGTGTTTCTTAACTGTGACACTATCAACATTATAGGTTGGACCATTCTTTGTTGTAGGGGAGGGGACTGGCCTTTGTAATATAGAACTTTCAACAGCATCCCTGGCCTCTACCCACTAGATGCTTATAGTACCTCTCCGGTTGTATTAATAATAACCCAAAAGGTCTTGAGACATTGCTCAATCTTTCCTAACAAGTAAATTTACCCTAGGTTAAGAAGAAGACTGAGGAAAAATACTTAAATGCAATATGGGATCCTACACAAAGGACATTTATGGAAACATATGAAAGGTCTTTAGTTTAATTAATAGTATTGTATCAAATTAATTTCCTGGTTCTAATCATTATACTATGATTATATAAGATAGTCTTTAGGAGATGTTGAGTGAGAGATATATAAACATTCTCTGTGCTCTTTACATATTTTTTGCAAGTTTAAAGTAGTTCAAAAAAATTCTATTGGTTGTCCTCACCAGTTCCTCTAATTCTATATTTCTCAAACTTGTTTTCTTTATTGTACCTCCCTCAACCACCCAAGAGCCTTTCGAGACCTTTTCTCCTAATTGTCCTACCCATAAATTTTGAATACCACAGAGAGACTGTATATGTTTATGTGCTGAATGTATATCTGTGTTTTATACATAAAAAGAGTATTTGGGGGCTGGCTGTGGTGGTTCACATCTCTAATCTCAGCACTTTGGGAGGCCAAGGCAGGAGGATTGCTTGAGGCCAGGAGTTGGAGGTTGCAGCGAGCTATGATCGCACCACTGCACTCCAGCCTGGGCAAGAGAGCAACAGAGTGAGACCTAGTCTCTTCAAAGGAAAAGCAACTGTTTTTGTTTTGTTGTTGTTCCCTAGTCCCCAGAACCAATTCCTTTGAAGATGCATGCTCTAGTCACATGCTGTGATACTCTGACTTTCCAAAACTTTCTTTTCATCTATTATACAATTATAAAATGTTGCTTTGCATTTTAGTAAAAAAAAAAAAAAATTACTGTGTTTGCGTATATGTGTATGGCTTTCCTATCAGACCCAGTAGCTTCTTAAGATCAGTGGTGTTATAACACTCACCTTATATCCCTTTCACGATGACTGGCTCACAAGAGACTCCAAAAATTGAACTGCTTTAAAGCAGAGATTATATTCAGCTGAGATGACTTAAATATTTAATAAATGTGGTAGAATTAAAATAGAAAATACAGGAAGTCAAATTAACAGTAAACATAATAAAGTAAAAAAAATAAACAAATCAAGTTTACAAATGGTGACAACTATGATTTGACTAGAGTTTTATTTGGGGGGAAAGTGAGGAAATAGGCAGAAAGATGGTTGTGTGGATTTGTAGTGAATTCATTTACAATGTAATTTATTGAAAAGAGCACAAGCCTTGTGCAATTAAAAAAAGTCACTGGCATCGTAATGACAGACAGAATTTTAATGTTACGTGGAAAAATACCGTATGTGTAACCTAGTAAAATGTGTTACTCAGTAAAATGAGTTAAGCTCAGTAAGATAACAGAAAGCAACTGCAATCCCTCATTTGTTGTTTCCTAAGTCATTCAAGGTCAAAAGTTTTCTAGACAGTGTTAGGTAATAAATGGATGGCCCTGTTTCCTAGTATTAAAAGTCTTGCTCAGCATTATATTAAAACTCAAAATTTTACCAATTAATATTTCTTCCCTCAACCAGTAGCGCCTAACTCAGGCTGGAAAACTTGCTGTGGGGAAAGAGTTGTAGACTCTCCTCCTTTAGAGTTCTCATGGGTGATTCAGCAACCTGACTCTCGATCACACTTCAGGGAATATATAACTTGCTCTGCAGCAATCCTTATAGAGCCATCCTCTCTTCGCTTGAGAGAACTCCCTGTGCCACGGAAGGGGCAGGCATACTGACCACTCTCCTAAAATGAATCCACACTGCCATCATTCTCAATTTCTTCTCACTCTTCCATTACTTGTGTAGAGGTTGGAGGTAGTTAATTGGTTAATGCTATCAAAAACAGGCATCATGCAAATCCTATGCAGATGATATAGATGTCAATGTAAAACTAGAAGGCATCTGTTAAATATATTTTTTTTCTGGCCTTAGAGACGTTAGCTAGAAAGTCTGAGATTGTAGGAAATGTCTTATCTGGTTATATTTTAAAGCATGAACACTGTATCTGACACATAATAGATACTAGTAAATGTTAGTCCCCTTTATTTCCCATTTTTCTTTTCTCTTTATTTTATCCTTCTCTGAATTATATTTCTTTCTAGCCCACAAATTCAATTCTATAAATGTCTTTTTTGATAAGTACATCATATTGCAGATTCTTGTACATTTTTATCAATCCATCTGCTTCCCATATCAGGGAAAAGAAAGGAGAATTGGGTTGAAGTAAACATCATTAAAGAATGTTAAAATATTGAGTATATGGAAACTTAAATATTATACACTATGCTTTAGAAACAATTGGGGAAAAAATTACTAAATATTGGCAGAGATTTCATTTGGTCCCTCAGTTTCCTCAACCTTAATGAGATATTTGTACTAGACAATGTTATTAGTTTATAACTGAGAATAAAAAGATGTCACACTGGGTAGGAACATGTTCCATCTCCACATTGTTCTGTCTTTGGTCACTTAGGGGTATTTCATGGAAGGTCCTCTACCATATAAATGATGACTAAGTCTTCTTTCTTCCTTTATGTATTTTAATGTGTAGTAGACAGCAAATCTTCTTGGATCTATTTATAGTTTTATAGTCTACCATTTACAGGACAGTTTTACTATTATATAGGAAAAACTTTCTGTTTTTTGAATGTAGTCAATGTTTAAAGGACCAAGGAGTACCCTCTAACCAATAACTCTGATTCATAGACCAGTAAGAGCTGAGATGACTTGAAGGAATGTCAGAAGCTGATAAGCTGGGGAAGTCTAGGCAGTTGTCAGTCAGAGATCAGATAAGCAAAAGACATCCAGAAAATATCTGTACCAGTGAGCACAGGAATAGTGTCCAGAGTTCAGCTCAGTAATCTGAAACTACTGGCAGGCAGCAAAAGTAATTGATGAGAGCCTGTTGGAAGGATGAAGAGGAAAGATGGTTGCAAATGGAAAGTGAAGCTAAGGAGAATTTTGACACAAAGCCAGCTCACTCTCTTGGTCTCCACTGCCTTTATGTTCTTCTCACTTGGTTGAGATGCAGTCCTGATTGAACCTGGCTTGGAGGGAAGCCCTTAGTAACTACAAACAGGTGGTCGGCTGTCTGAGTAGCACACACTCAATCTGCATTTGCTAGGGTAGAAGACAGACATATTTCTCCAGCACTGTCACTTCCCTGGCACTAATATCAGTGAACATGCTCTCTGTGCCTTTCATGTTTTTATAAACTTTGATCACTCTTGCTTCATCTTTCATGTTCTCACACTGAATCATCTTTTCGCCCTTCCACATGTGGAAATCCCTCTCTCCCCTCAAGAATTTCAGTCTATTATTCTCCAGACTTTCCCCAACTCCATTACTTCTTGAGATGGATCAAGGCGAGCTGTACCTCATTTTCCAGGTGTGGATTATTTATAGTAAGGACCAAATAATGATTTCTGTATCCCTGAAAACTTTCTTTCTGATCCCAGCATGCTTTGTGCTCCAAATGCTCATTGAACAATTGTATTCAATGGATTAATACAATGCTTCTTCAATTTTAATGTGTTTGTGAACTACCTGGGGATCTTGTTAAAATATAGATGCTAATTCAGGAGGTCCAATGGGGCCCCAAATTCCGCATTTCTAAGAAGTTTCTATGTGATGCTGCTGGTGCGTAGACCGTACTCTCAGTAGTAGTGGATTAGTACAATGATTGTCAGAGCCTTTCTCTGTATCAAAAGAAAAACTTCTGAGTGGACTGCAGATTATTCCTCCCATTCAACCCCATATCTCCAAAACCACGGCTTCCTATTTTTTCACATTGGCATCCAATTATTGATTTCCCTATGCTAATAAACACACACAGGCTCTCACTGCAGTTTATTTATGTAAATTTGACATTAATAAAATTTGGAAGAGTTTAATGCTCACTGAATATATTTAAATATATTTAGTTATATATTTCTGGAAATATCCTAAAACTTGTCATGAAGGCATGCACATACAGAGAATAGAATTGGCAGGGAAATGCTGAGATGATGCCAAATAGAGAGTGCCATGAGCTAAAGACAAGGTTATCTGATGTTATAACTTCACTCAAAATGATGCAAATAGTGGTCCAAGAAATTAAACTATTTTCAGTCACAGTTCTAGCAAAAGTTGTTACCAGGGGCTAAAAATATGTGCTATCCCAATAAATGGATGAAGAGATGGGGAATTTAATTTATAGTTAAAAAATCTACTCATGGGGGGTGACTAGGGTATGAGACTCATTATTATATTAGAGATTTAAAACTAGAAACTAAGATAGAAAAAAATTGACATAAGTCTCCTGTTTATAGGTTATTTTTTAAATATGTTAATGAGGATTGCAAGTCCAACATAAATAGGGGATTCTACTATGTCTCATTTGAATTTAGGACTTCTATGTTCCTTCGTTACCAGTATTTTTTTTTGTATCACCTTTTGCAGCAAATATTGACACCTTATGACTTTTTGAAAGCCCTTTTTGAAAATCTAAACTGTATTCATGTATATTTCCTGTCCCCCTGATTATCTGACACTCAATTTTAGGAAGAAGGAATGTTTCTTTCCCTGATAGTTTCTTCCGCGTAGCAGGGGAGCTCCACTAGTTAACACCCCTGCCCTTCTCACTGACCTAATTGCGAGTATTAGAAAAAAACTGCTCATGGGAAACCTGGCTTATTCTCTCCTTCTCTGTGAGGTCTGCTTGCCTACAGAAGTCAGATGCTCTTGGTCATGTGATCTATTTAAACACAAAGGCTCTGCCCCTGGAGAGTCTTGTGGTGGTTCAGGGCTGCAGGTGACTGGGAGGTTATGTTGTCCTGATTCAGGAATCAATAGCAGGAAGTCCATTGCTGCCACCTGCCCAGGCCACATTCTCCATCTTTATTACTGATAAAGGTGATATTTTGGTCCCTACCTGTAGAATATTCTGTCTTACTTCTATGTTGTTTCACACTTTGTCAGGGAACAGTGGTAATATTTACTTGGCATACCTTGGAACCCACAGATTTTTCATCATCGTTATCATTCTGAATACTCCCGAATGCTGATTCTAACAAGAAATATGTTGCTTCTTTCTTATGATTATTTGTACATGGATTGTAATGTTTGTTAATAACCATCTCAAAATCAAGACTTGGAAAATCTGGCTTGAGAAAATTTAAATTGAACTTCCAACTTCCTCTTGGTATCACTGAGTAACCTTTGGAACTCAATCTCTTTGACTCTCGAGTATCTATCTATAAAATAGGGTTCAAATATGTACTGTCTTCCTGCGAGTGTGGCTGTGAGGTTAAAATTAAATGAATGTGAAAATATATTCACAATCATAAAACACAAGACAAATGTGTGCCATTATTGTAATAATTCTCTATGCATATGCAGCAAATATATTGGAAAAATAAGTGGCGTTCCTTTTTATTGTATTTAAGTTGCTTCACTTTATAGAAAGCTGGAATTAAACTCATTTTTTTGTTCTAAAAACACTATTACCTCTTATTTATTGGGTCAGATTCTTATCACATATTATAATATGCACCTTCTTCTAAAGTGACTTTTTTATGTACATTAAGAATGGATCATTTTTATGTCTAAGTTCTGTGATAGGTAGAGAGTATTTTCTGTTCACATAAAGATCTTTTAAAGTGAATTATGTTTATATCACTTGTGTAGTCTTATTTAATGATGTAAATATCACTTGTTTTATTGTTACACGTTTTTAGACTTATTACTTTTAGTTATACGAAGTGTCAGATAACATTTGTTAGCCTATTTCAGTGCAGGCACCTTTAAAAATGTCAACCAAACAGATGTTCTACTATAAACATGAATAAAAATGAGGGCATCATAAAACTAAATATAGGGTATTTCATTATGTTAATATTAATATTACTTAAAATTCAATAGTGTTGAAATTATATATAATTAATGAAGATGGCAAGAAAGACCCCCAAGTTTATAATTTACAAAAAAATGTTTGAGTGCTTCTAGTTATTTTTCCAAATTGTGACATGGTCTTCTAATCTTTAAATAGCAAGATTATAGGAATCAAGTTAAGCAGATATGGTGTATAGTATTATCCTGATGATTTCTGATTCTGCTTCTAGTGTTGTTCTGATCTTAGTCCCATCTTACATTCAATACTCAAATGGATACTATACATTGGTTATATGTATTTTCATACATATATAATATCACATAATAAAAAGAGGGAGAGAGGAAGACTCATGCTATCTAAGAAATGAAAGCATAAATGCCATTTGCTAGTATTTTATACATCATAGCACCTTAGTACTTTGAATTTTTAAAATGTGCAATTAGTTTACAAAAATCAACCAAATATGGTAAGCTAAATTAAAATATCATGTAAAAACAATTTTAAGTTGTTTCTTTAAAATTTTGATTCCTTGTTGCTGGGTTAATAACTCTTATTAAGTGTATTTGTGTAGAAACAGTTTTACTCTACCTCTGTGAAGGCATGCATAAAATATTTTGGCCCTTTATGAACTAATATCCTTAATAATAATGATATAATAATATAGTTATAAATTTTTATTTTACTACAATTGTTTTTACTTTTTGAATGCCTGCTGTATATTAGGGATTTGTGAGGGTGCATTATATGTACTATCTTATTTGATATATTTGTTTTTAATTGAAACTAAATTGATAATAAATCATTTTATCTGAAAACATATTTTTCCTGATTCAAGGTAGGAAATATATAAAGAGTGCTTAAATTTTGAATGCTTTATGTAAAGAAAATTCAGAAGTGTAAAGCAAATAGCTGTAAAATTATTAATAGCATGTATTCTCATGAATATTTATTATGAACTAAATATAGTCCTTGTATACATGATAGAACTTCCTTCAAAGTTAAAGAAAATGTACACACATGGAAAGACAATCAATTTCATTCGAGAAAATGCCTCATAGCCTCAGCTTACCTATGTAAAAATATCATATTTTAGATACTTTATATTACATGTATTATATACTGCTTTCCTGTTGATGGCTATTTAAAGAAGCTATTGGGAAATTCCTTTTTCAAATAAATAATTCTTTAATTTGTTCCGTATGCCTGGGATGTTCTAAGCTAGGTTTTCTTAAAACAAGAAATGCCTCAAAGTCTAGCCTTAGTTTTTACCAATTCACATAATTTTTTTTTAAAAAATCAGATTTTTAAATTATTTGATTTATCATAATTTGAAGTAATTTTGAATGATCAAAAAATTTCAACTTTTTACTTTATATTTAAATAATAAATTTTGCAATAAAATAAATTCTTGCCTTTTGTTCCTTCCTCATCAACAAGGATTTAAACAAAAGTAAAGTAAGGTAAAAATAATAAATGATTAACATTGTCACTATTTTAGAATTTACAAATGATGTCATTTGATCCCCATAGTCTTCTCAAAATTAGGTATTACTACTATCCTTCCTTCATACAGTAATAATCTAAGAGAGAAGCTAGTAACTTGCCAAAGGCTTCTGACCTCAAAGAATATAGTCAGATTAGAGTTAAAAGATTATCTTGATTACCATTCCAACAAAGATGAAAATATATCATTCAGGATGGAATGTTTTTACTGACTTCCTACTTATCTATACATTTTTCCAGTTTGCTGTTAGAGAAACAAAACTTTTAAAGAATGTTGATAACTTTTTGATGAATGTTCATAGAAACCAAGGTCTTTTATTTATTGTTTGGAGAGGTCTCCAAATATAAGCACTAAAATTTTTAAAAGTTTTAAAGCTGTCCCATTAATTTCTAATTACTTCTGTAACAAATTACCACAAAGTAAGTTAGTGGCTTTAAACAAGACAAATTCATTCTCTTATAGTTCTGAAGGTCAGAAGTCCAAAATGGTCCTAAAAGTCCACAGATGGAGCAGAATCTTGCCATAAGATGTATCATATCTAGAGCCTCATCTGGGCCTAATTTAGATGATTTGAATGATGAGATTTGGGAATTTTGAGCTGATGAGACTTGTGTGAGATTTTGGATTTGAATTGATGTTTAATTGGTTGAAATTTTTAAAACTTTGGAGTAAGGTAAATGTATTTTGCATGTGAGCCGGACATGAATCTTCAGGGGTCAAAGGGTGTCTTCTGCAGAGATGACTCAAGGAGTCCATGAGTCACACAGCTAATCTCTTTGATAGCCCTCCGTGTGACTGATCAATTTGATCTTTTGATCCTTCAGAAGCACAAGTAAAGGTTGTTCAACAAGACCCTTGGCTTTCTCTCCAGAGCCAAGCCACTTTCTGACAGTGAATCTTCAATTTAGTATCTTCTCCACATCTGGAGAGCCTGAGATGTGAGAATTCCTTTAGTCACCAAGTCCTGGTTTCTTTGTGCTTAGCAGTTATTACCTCAATCTAATCGTTCCTATCACATTTTACTATAAGTAGCAAGAATAAACAAGGCTACACCTCCAACACTTTCCTTGGAAATCTCCTCAGCTAAATATCCACATTAATCACTTACAAGTTATGTTTTTCACGCAATCTATAGAAGACAATTCTGCTAAGTTTTCTGGCGGTTTATTACAAAGATACGCTTTCCTCCCATTTCTGATGACATGTTCCTTATTTCCTTAGGAGATCTCATGAGCAGTGCCTTTAACATCTATATTTCTATCAGTAGCCTATTTATAATGATTTAGGTGTTCTCTAAGATGATGTAGGTTTTCTTCACCATGCCCCTCACTTCCTTCTGCGTTCTCACTAGCAGCAGAGTCATTAACAGCTATGTTTGCACTAATAGTCCCTCCAAGGCAATTTGTACTTTCCCTCATGTGCCTCATATTTCTTCCAGCCTCTTCTCATGATCAAATTCCAAAGGTGTTTTTGCACTTTTGGGCATTTGTTACAGCAGCGTCCCACTTCCAGGTATCAGTTTCCTATTGCTGTTCTAACAAATGACCACAAGCTTTGTGGCTTAAAACAACACAAATTTATTCTATTCACAGTTCTGGAAGTCAGAAGTCCAAAATGAGTCTTTCTTGGTAAAAATCAAGGAGTCAGCATGACTCGTTCCTTCCAGAGATTACAGGAGAGAACTTGTTCTGTGTCTCTTCCAACTTCTAGAGGCTACGGAAGCCATCTCACTCCCATCTCTGTGTGTGTTATCAAATCACCTTCTCTTTTTGGTCAAATCTCTCTCTGCCTCCCACCTATAAGGGCATTTGTGACTGCCCTGGGCACGCCTTGATAATCCAGGATAATCTCCCCCTCTCAAAATCCCTGATTTAAATACCTCTGTAAAGCCTCTTGTACTATATAAAGTATCACATTTACAGCGTCTGGGGATTCAAATGTCAACATCTTTGGGGGCAATTATTCAGCCTATCATAGCTTGATATTATCACTCATTGATTTTTGTCTTCTAGTCAACCTTGAAATGCTATTATATTTTAGTTGTCCACAATCTTCATATTATTAGTTTATTTCAGATGATTTACCCAAATTTTGTGTTATTTTTTGTGTAATACAATGTAATGATGCATGACGCAGATGATTTGGAGCTTAAAAGAAGTTTTGATGTTAAGATTATGCAGACAATGTTTCTGTGATAGCCAAAATGTCAAATTATGTTAAAGATATTCATTTTGTTGTTTTTGCGATACAATCTCTCAGAATACACCATATTTTGTTAGATAAGGGGGAAGAAAGAAGATGAAGCCAAAAAGCATTTATTGGTGATGACAATTGCGTCCTTGATTATTTATGATTGACATTAAGAAAGATAAAAGCATTGTGCACTCAAGTTTCATTTTTCATAAATTTTGGACTCATACTCTGTATATATCCCTATATTGAGAGACAAGACATATTACACATTTACAGAGGAGAAGTTTGAGGATTTTTTTTTCAGATTATACGAAACCTAAAGCAAGTTTCAGCAAATAGATAAGCTATATGGTTGGCACGACCCTCAAAGCAAACCAGTTTTCTCTTATATGCCATACAACCACAAAGTTATGAGTCTGGTTCCACAAATTGCAAAGAAACATCAGTTTTATTTCTTTACAGACACTTGGTGCTCTGTCTAGCTTCACTTCTCTTCCAATCGAAGTGTCACCACCTCCTAAAACCTGTTCATCCTAATGCTTTAATTACATTGGTGTCACAGACAACTTTTAAACCAGCATTACCCAGAGTCAAAATCTGATCCACTCTTATCATATCCAATTGACAACCAATTTTTTTTCCAGTCATGTCCACTGCGACTAAACTACTTAAGTTTCATTAAACTGCTTCTCTTATCTATTCAATAGTATCCTAACAGCCTTTATCCTCACAATTTTGCTCTGCTTCAATTCATGTTCTATACAGTGACCCAAATGATCTTTTTCCTAAAATTCTGATATAATCACACCACTTTTGTTCTCAAAATCTTGTGCAATAACTTCAGGTTTAAGTCCTAATTTTTAATTAAACATACAAAGATATCAGAATCTGACTTGCCTGTATTTATGAGTTTCTGCCTCTTGGATCCTTCTTTTCTGATCATCTTCAGGGAGAATTACCTGCTCTTCCCTGAGCTCCTCTTCCTGATACTTACCACAGCTGGCCTGCTTTGTGGACCTACAAAGTTGCATGTAATTATCATAAATTATCATTACTCTTGATGACACACCAGGAAAGAATTAGAAATGCCACATTTTAGATAAGAAAGGTATCTATAGATGTTATATAAAATTTCTTTGGTCAAATAATAATTAGTAGAGTTGAGATGTGAACCTGGACATATTTAACTCTTTACTATACTTTCTACCATATTATAGTTCATGCATCACCAAGATATTGTGCTTATATCTGTTGTAGTACGTAGCTTGGTTCTCAGCTTTCTCCCCACTAGATAGTGTCTCCTTAGGAAAAGAAACATGTCTATATCCCAATTATGTAATATTGTGTGTAGTGCACAGTTATGTCCTCATTCAATGTTTGATGAATAAACATTTTGAGAATTTTTTTCTCCCTACATGACAGTGTGGCCAAAGCGCAGTGATTTGTATATTTAGGGTTAAAAAGGCATGTAAATAAAAGGACCAAAATCAACAAGAGGAACCGTAGTTCTAAGTATCACTTACAGAATTTAGATAGAGTAGGCAAGTCTTACAGAGGCTATTTCTTCCTAGATTCTATGTTTTCAAACTGTATATATGCCACCAGATGAGGAGCCATTGTGCCTTGAGGAGATAGTATAATTCAATTTGGGTGTAGATAACTGAAAAAACTCACACTAACATATTTTCTAGCCAATTGTGTGTCTGTCTGTGTGTAAAAGCATTAAGATGAAAATAGCAATTACTAAACTAATATTTTTAGAGCTAATTTAATTTGAAATACAAAATTAAGCAATTTACAAATACAAACACTGTTCAGTTGACCTTACTGATTAATTATAGGAAGAGGAAAAGATATTTTAATAGTAGTAAGGATAAAATAGGTTGGCAATGTAGCCAGCAAAAAAAGTATTTAGGTCTCAAAAGAATTTGCAAGGAAACAGACAAAATAGGAGGCAAAACAAGAAGAACCGTGGAATGTCTTGTGTTTTTGTTTCTTTGTTCTTTTGACTGAAGTAGGCCAGTTAGGGACACAATGGAAGTTTATCCATTGAGGGTTAAAGTTTCAGTACTGCTTATATGACCAATATGCCTATCCTGATTATTGGATACAGTACTAGTACTTTATGAAAAATGTTATTATAATGAGGACAATCAAAAGAAATAAAGTAAATAGTAATTAATGGTGGAGCCATATATTGTCTAACTAGTTCTTGTCTTGTTGAATGCCTGAAGAAGATTTAGGGAGAGCTTTGTGCTGTGGGTTAGAATTTATGAGTTAAAAGGATTCTTGGCTGGGCACAGTGGCTCACGCCTGTAATCCTAGCACTTTGGGAGGCTAAGGCAGGAGGATCATTTGAGGTCATGAGTTCTACCAGCCTGAGCAAGACCCCATCTCTACAAAAAATAGAAAAATTCGCTGGGTGTGGTGGTGTGTGCCTGTAGTCCCAGCTACTTGGGAGGCTGAGGGAGGATAATCAGTTGAGCCTAGGAGATTGAGGTTGCAGAGAGCTATGATGATGCTACTGCATTCTACCTGGAGCAACAAAGTGAGACTTCGTCTCAAAAACAAACAAACAAAAAAAACAACCAAACAAACAAACAAAAAAAAAAAACGGGTCTTTTGTTCCCACATGCTTGAGAGTTCCCAGTTACAATATATACCCATTTTTTTCTCCTCGTAACTTTGCTAGACTTAGGGATAGACAATTATTCATGTAGTAGTCTGTCATATATGATATATCCTATTATCCAGACATAATTAAATCTCTAGAAGAAATTTGGGGTAGGAAACTTGCAGAGGCTCATTCTCCTTGTGCTTCAGGTAAGTTGGCTTATAATGAGATGTAACTGTAAAGGACGATGTTTATTCTTATCCAGGCAATTAGGAGCCACATAGAGTAATGGGTCTAAACCAGGGAGCCAACAAATGACTATTACAAATTAAGATCAGTTTGTCACTGTTTAAAATAATCCTGGTTTAGTTTTTATACCTAATTTAGAAGTACATCTTAGAGCCAACAACCATCCAGATGGTGGTAGTTCTTTGGGACTTGACATTATTTTAAAAGGTCACCACAGGCAAATTATAACTGGCACCTCTTTCTTATCAGAGACCAAACATCTGTGAACTTGCTCCAATTTTGAATCATCAGTGGAGCAGCTTCCCATGGCAGCTCCTTGCCGAATTTCTTTCTGAGTGAACTCTGTGAACTATTTATTTTTTCTGTTAAAAACTGTCACATACGTTATATAGACAGTCCCATAATGTTCCTAAAATTTTGTCTCTTAAATTTGAGTCAAGAGATACTAGGTTTTTAATTTAGAAGCATGCCCTAGATTTACTTACAGCAGCATCAATGTTTGCGAAATATAAGATGTATTTTATTACCTGTAGTGTCACTACATCCCAACAAACTTATATTTACTCTAGTGCCTCAAAAGTATTATAAATACTAATAAAAGACTAAATAAATAGCCATGTATATATGCATTATACATAAATAAAATGCTGTATTTAAATTTTATGTTTTAGAAGCTCATTTCTTCTTCTAATATTAAGAATGTATTAAAATTATGAGTCAGTTGTATACTCTGTCATATTTTCCTCCAGTATTCTCTTTTTTTTTTTTTTTTTTTTTTTGAGACAGAGTCTCACTCTGTTGCCCAGGCTAGAGTGAGTGCCGTGGCGTCAGCCTAGCTCACAGCAACCTCAGACTCCTGGGCTCAAGCGATCCTCCTGTCTCAGCCTCCCGAGTAGCTGGGACTACAGGCATGCACCACCATGCCCGGCTAATTTTATCTATATATATTTTTAGCTGTCCATATAATTTCTTTCTATTTTTAGTAGAGAAGGGGTCTCGCTCTTGCTCAGGCTGGTCTCGAACTCCTGAGCTCAAACGATCCGCCCACCTCGGCCTCCCAGAGAGCTAGGATTACAGGCGTGAGCCACCGCGCCCGGCCGCTCCAGTATTCTCACCTACAGGTATTCAGATATCTGGTTTTTCTGTTCTATATAGACATTTATTATATATATATATTACAGTAAGAAGCAGATTGGGAAATGGAAATGTATCTCTCGCTTTCTTTTTTCTTTGAGACAAGGTCTCTCTGTGTTGCCTGGACTAGAGTGCAGTGGCGTCATCATAGCTCACTGCAACCTCAAGTTCCTGGGCTCAAGTGGTCCTCTGGCCTCAGCTTGCTGAATAACTGGGAATACAGGTGCACACTACCACTCCCAGCTAATTTTTTTTTTTTTTTGATTGAGACAAGGTCTCACTATGTTGCCCAGGCTGGTATCAAACTCCTGGCCTCAAACAATCATCCCACCTTGGCCTCCTAAGGTGGTGGGATTACAGGAGTGAGCCACCATGCCCATCTGAAATGTACCTTTTATTTCACTGACTCGAGATTGTAAAGTGATGAAATTACTCTTACTTTGTCAAACAAATAAGAACTGATGCTCATATTGAAGATTCAGAGGCCAATAGTTATTAAAAAAATCTTAAATTATTCTCAGTGTAATTTTTGCATTTAGTAAATTTTATTTTTTTCTTCTTCCTTCCATACACCTAGTTGACTAATTACAAAAATCCCTGTTCAGTAGTAGCATCTTGTTCTGAACTCTACCCCTATACCTAAAGTCTAGCCTATTTGCTTGGTCTGTGCTAATTAACTTCTCCACCACTTCTAAAGGTATGCCATGACTTATTTAGGCCTTGTCCTCTTAACATATTTCCTTGATATAGGCAAATTCATCCACCTCACCTTTGAGAATAACTTATGGTGTAAATACCTTTTTGGGATAACTTTTCTAAAATTAAAATAAGTTCCAAATATCTTTAATTGTTCTTTGATTAAAATTAAGTTGAGAGAAATGTAATTGAAAACTTTTTTGAAAAAATACAAGTGATTTTGAAAATAAAAATGCATTGGATTGACTATTGGCCTTTGATAATGTGGATAAGAGAAATGTCTAGTAAAGGTGTATTTGTCAGGCAAAAAATATATTTATGATAAATCACAAGTATTTTGTGTCTTGCCATTATAAATTTTAGCTTTTAAGTCTGTTTACCACAAAGGTAAATGATTTGCCTATAATTTTGAGTTTCTTTATTGTTAGCAGGGTAGTTGACTTAGAAATTTAGGGATATGAATGTTTGATATAGGAAGCTATATTCACAAGAATGCTATATGTAGAAAACATTTGCTTACTTGAGGTGTAAGTTATTTTTAGCATATGAAGTTGGATATCTTCAACAGCGCTGGATTTATTAAGCTGTGAACCACAACTCCACTGATCCAATTTTTTAAAATGACATTACCAAATTAATTTTAAATCATAATGCAAAATAATTATTTCTCCCCCCTTTGAATCTGTCAAATTAGATCTGCTTTTCTGAGCACTACCTCTAATACTCCCATCTCCAGTGCTGGACCCCTGTAGGCATGCTTTCCTTTTATGTTCAGGAATGATTAAACCATTGATGAACACATGACCCAACCTAGCCAATCAAATTATCTATCTTGTGTACATGGAACTGGGGTTCTGTGACCTGGGAGCATCACTGTGTGCATTTAAAAAGAGTGGAAGAGTGGATATGTCTTGGAAATGGAGAATCAAAGAAACTTCATCTTAGAAAGAAAGAAGAGACCACAAAGAAAGCAGAGATGAGATATCATTTGGCACTAAGAAGAAAAAGAGAGAACGTTACCCACGTTCCTTGTTTCTTTCTCCTGATAGTTCTTAAAGCCTGGCTATACACTATCTGTCCTGTGTTTTATGAGTTTTTTTTTTTTTTTTCAAAGATTAATTAACTTTAAAATTAACAAATAGTTTTCATTTTTTGAGATTATTAAGTAATAATAGTTAGATTTTTACAAAATAATGTACATTTTAAGTATATCTAATTGAAGTTTGTTGAATGCAGCCTTATTTGATTGTAGCTAAATTAATGCGGCCTTCCAACATGAAAAACTTCCCCACCCCTGACACAGAACTTCTCTGATTTTCAAAAATTTTTCTAATGAATTATGTGCTTTTGTTCAAGCTATATTCAGTGGAATTCTATTTCCTGCAAATTATGTTTCTCTGAATAAAAATAACCTCCTGTAGGCCGGGCGCGGTGGCTCACGCCTGTAATCCTAGCACTCTGGGAGGCCGAGGTGGGCGGATCCTTTGAGCTCAGGAGTTCGAGACCAGCCTGAGCAAGAGTGAGACCCCACCTCTACTAAAAATAGAAAGAAATTATATGGACAGCTAAAAATATATATAGAAAAAATTAGCCGGGCATGGTGGCGCATGCCTGTAGTCCCAGCTACTCGGGAGGCTGAGACAGGAGGATCGCTTGAGCTCAGGAGTTTGAGGTTGCTGTGAGCTAGGCTGATGCCACGGCACTCACTCTAGCCTGGGCAACAGAGTGAGACTCTGTCTCAAAAAAAAAAAAAAAAAAAATAACCTCCTGTAAATTGTTCTGATCCCATGTTTTGCTACTCTGTTTGGAACCCTTGATACAAAACATCTAAGGAAAAGTTACTGAGGCTGCTATGTCTCTTAGACATTATCTCAGGTGCACATGGTTGTATTGCTAGCGCCAGTTGTATTGATTCTCTAAGTTTCATAACCACTCTAGTGTTTGATCTTGAGCTTGGTTTGGATTCCTTGCTGTCCTTAATTAACCTACTTTGCTGTTAATGGCTTAGATTTGATGCACCAAGATCATTTTATGCACCTCTTTGATGACTGTCATTGTCGTTTACTTTATATTAAGGTTACCAGGGGCAACACAATGCCTGTCTATAGTAAAAACTGCAGCTTTAGAAATCACCTGGATGTGTGGTGGGAAAATATGAATGACTGGCATGGGGCCTGGTAATCATTTTTATTTATAGAGTCTGAAGCGTGCCCTCATTTGGCAACCACTAACCACTCCTAGAATGTAAGCTTCCTAAAGGGACACATGTGGACTTTAGTGAAACTCAATGACTTTCCATTTCCCCACTCATAACTCCAGCTTCAAGGACATAAATAGACCACAGTCAGGTTATAAAGTTTTCAGAGTATGAAATGAGGAGGTTTATCTTCCTTATCAAGTGGCTATTTTTCTGTTTAGACATTTCTTTGGTTACTCTCATCTCTTGAAATCCATGGGAAATATAGATAGAGACATTTTCCTGTTTTGGAGATGAACTTCCAACCACAAAGAACTCAAATGCTTAGATAAAGACCTGGCCCAATTACAGAAGACCCAGATGGAGGGAGGCAAAAAGTAGATTGAGTAGGATAGGTCTTTGCATTTTATGGGAAAATGTTATTTTCTTTCCTTTATTTATGACTGACTCTACTCCTCATTGAATTAGTGAAATTTTAAGGACCAAAATGATGTTGAGGACTAGGAATGTTACACTCTTTCTCTGTTTTAATCCAAGTTCACAAATGGTTAAGCCCAGCATGCTAAAGTAGGAAAACATAAAGAAATTTCAGGTCAAAGCCTCCTCAATGACTAAGTTTTCCCTAAAGTGTCTTCCACATGATGACACTCATTGAGAACTACTTGCATCTTTATAGCTGCACGATGATTTCAAGAATCTGAGATACAACCATCTTGGTCTCTTAATTAGACATTCAGCTAATACTTGACATCCTGCCTCATAATTGTGCCTGTGCTTCAATAAATAGTTTTTAAATGAATGGAAAAAAAATAATTTCCTTTAACTTCTAGTGTAATGTTTTTGAACTTTTTTAACAATATGACTTCATTCATTGAAAAAGACTGAAATCATAATTTCCTTCCTAATTGGGCTCATCCTTTTTCTAATTTGCAGACAGGTAAGTTTCTGCATATGAATTATTATAGTCACACACACAATAAATCTCTTTTAGTATTTGGCATCTACTTAACTAGATTTTCAAATCTGATTAAAAAGGAAACATGGATAGCTAGATAGCTATGTATACAGCATAACCTCCTTGGAAAGCCTGGTCATAACATCAATAAAAAAGATATCTGAGAATATTCTGGCAGGGTCTAGATTCTTGATTAAAAGCAGACACATTTTATGTTTATGCATTAGTAATTCTGTTGTTCGCAAAAAAAAAAAATGATTCACCATTATGTGTAATTGGTAAACAGATGGGGAGGATATTATGCACTTTTTTGTTGTTTGTTTTCTTTTAAAGTAAGGTCATTTTCTTCCCCAACTTAAGGTGGTAGAGAGCAGTGTAACAGATGTGGCCAATTTAATCTTTTGGGACGAAATTCTTTGGAATAGAAAGGGATGAGGCAAAAATATCTGGTCATATATTTTCCTCATTCTATGTGGGTCATGGGCAGAATTTAAAACAAAATATATTTTAAAAATCTGAAACAAGAATTTAAATAGTTAGGATCCCGATCTCACAAGTATGTAACAAATGAGGAAATCAGAGTCTCACATGTATTTTCTCTGGAAATGTAGCTTTAAATACCTATCAATAGGTATTAGTCAAGACAAAAGCTCCATTATCAAATAAATTTAGGGAGAACTAGATTAAACAAGTCAGACAGATTTGTTTATTGTAGTGCTTCTCAGAACCTTTAAAATGTTAATATGGACTGTGACTACATACATAGTTTATATACATACACAATATATATTATATAAAAACTAGTTTTCAAATGCATTTGACTATATTTTTTTTTTCTCCTTAGACCATCAAACAGAATAAGGTTCTGTGGAATACACGTCAGGATATTGAAATAAATGTTCCTCAATTCAGGCATTGTCTTCAAGGTTTCCATTGTGTATTGATATTCATTCATGAGAAGACTAAATGGTATGTAACTGGTCTGACAATGTCAAACAAACTCAAATAAATGAATTATGTACTAGTTTCTATCTATATTTTGGCTAACTTTCCTTTTTGTCTAACTTGTGGAAGAAGTTCATTATTAAAATGTGCTTTAATTTTAACCCAAAAATCTTTGTCAGTAGTGGGAAAAAAGAGCTCTATTTCTACCTTAAAATTATACCAAGCTGTAACTCTGGTTAATAAAATACTTTGAGCCTTGATGAAAGAAATCATTGTAATAACAATATTCATCATGATTATTATTTCTTCAGAACGAGAGTTGGCTTCTAGGTATTCTTAGAATAATCCCATCTGCCAACACAAAATTTGGACTTTGAAGCAAATGCATTAGGTGTTTGCTGGATCATATCCCTCGATAATGAAGAGCTTCATTAAATATAGAAAGGTCTCTATTCCATCTTCCTCCTACTGGTTTAATATATAAAAGGTTGCACTAGACATAGAAATTATATTTACATTTTCAAGTCCATAAAGTTTATAGTATACTGTGTGAGAGAGACTTGAGGTCATTCTCTCCCAAGCAGTTGACGAGGGCTAGCATTTGGATTCTACTCCCTTCTTTGGCTGATTTCAATTAAAAAGAAACAACAACAACAAAAACAATGACAAAACATTTCAAAG
The DNA here is from genome assembly GCF_041146395.1 of Eulemur rufifrons. Taxonomy (NCBI): domain Eukaryota; kingdom Metazoa; phylum Chordata; class Mammalia; order Primates; family Lemuridae; genus Eulemur; species Eulemur rufifrons. Next base: position 30,121,602 of record NC_090989.1, read on the forward strand.
TCAGTTTTCAAGTAATGATAGCTTGCAAACTCTGCAAGAAAGCAAAAATGTTACAATTGAATGCCATGTTAACACCAGCTCTGGTGGCCTTTCATATCTGCCCAAGGCAGACAAGAAAAAGCTCTATAAATGGGCATATTTTGAAAAATGAACTAGAAAAAAGGGTAAACATGCTATGGAAAATTACCAGACAGGGTAACAGTAGTAACATACAAATATTATTTAAGTGAGATAAGCCAAGCAAAAAGTTATTTGGGCTTCCTGCACGTCTATTTAGTTACAAGGCTCTGTGACTTAAAGCCAAGGAACTATGTAGATGTCTATCAGAGACATCTTGCCTGATGATGGTACATATTTCCCTGTATATCCTTTAATGGTAACATTGAAATTGCTTTTTATAACTATTCTAATAATATATGAAATACTTAAAATCTAGTGTGGGAATTCTAATTATTGAAGTAAAGTGAATATTTTTCATGACTCATACGAAAACTGTAAACCTTGAAATGATTCCTCTGAAGAATCTGAATAACTTAGCACAGAGTATATTTGTTGAATCTGTGAAATTGCCAATATTCTACTGTTGAAAATCCCAAAATGTGAGTTTAATATTGTTTGAGATAATACAATGGAACCTAAATGTTTTAGTGGGTACTACTACAAAATTGTATCTTTTGTTTATGTCACCTTTTCTGAAACTTACTATATGAAATTTTAAAAAGCCTTTCATAAGATGTGGAATCAACTCAAGTACCCATCAATTCATGAGTGGATTAACAAAATGTGGTACATGTATATCATGGAATACTAGTCAGTCATTATAAGGATGAATTAATGCCTTTTGCAACAATTTGAATGGAACTGGAGAATGTAAAAACAAGCATCACATGTACTCATTATTAAGCTGGAACTAACTGATGAGCATACATGTGCACAGAGGGAAGTAAAACTCAGTGGAAATCAAGCAGGGGGGGAGAGGGCAGAAGGGGGTGGGCAAAAACCTACCTAATGGGTACAATGAACACTATCTGGGTGATAGGCACACTTATAACCCTGACTCAAACATTACAAAAGTGATCCATGCAACCCAAAACATTTGTACCTCCATAATATTTTGAAATTAAAAAAAAATTATCAGCACTTATCAGAAATCTCCTGGATATAGTTTGGATGTTTCCCCCCTCCAAACCTTCTGCTGAAATTTGATCTCCAATGTTGGAGGTGGGGCTGAGTGGGAGGTATTTGGGTCATGGGGGCAGATCCCTCAGGAATAGCTTGGTGCTCTCCCTGTGGTAATGAGTGAGTTCTTGTTCCATTAATTAGTTAATGCAAGAAGAGTTGGTTGTTTAAAGTGTGGCATCTCCCCCCTCCAGCTCTTGCTTCTCTCATCATTTGACACACCTGTTCCCCTTTCACATTCTGCCTGGAATGGAAGCTCCCTGAAGTCCCCATTAGAAACAGGTGCTGGTGCCATGCTTCTTATACAGCCCACAGAACTGTGAGCCAAATAAACCTCTTCACTTTATAAATTACCCAGTCTCAGATATTCTACTATTGCAAAGCAAAATAGCCTACGACACTTCTTACTGTTCAGATCAGTACACAGGCTAGTTATCATTTAATAATGAAAGAGAAAAAGTGCTTTCTTAAGACAATAAAAGCATACATTTTAATGGACATATTTTGGTAAACTTTACTACATTAAATTAAAAGCATCTGTACATCAGGACAATCATAAACAAAGGTAAGAGACAAATGACAGACCTAGAGAAGATTTTTACAACTGATATAATAGACTATAACACAAGGGATTATTAAACAAACTGTACAAAAACTACAAATTAATAAGCAAAATTCAACAGCCTAGTAGAAAAATGGGCAAATGATATGAACAGGTAAGCCACGAAAAAGTAAATATTAATGTCTAACTTCTATAGTTGCCATAACAAACTACCACAAACTTAATGGCTTAAATAACACAAATTTATTATCTTATAGTTCTGGGGCTCAGAAGTCTGCCATAGTTCTCAACACACTAAAATCAAGTTGTTAGCAGGATGTGTTCTTTTCTAGAAGTCTTAAGGGAGAATCTATTCCCTGCTCCTTCAGGCTGTTGGCAGATTCAGTTCCTTGAGGTTGTAGGACTGAGATCCCCATTTTCTTGCAGGCTGTAAACCGAGTGTCATTCACAGCTTCTAGAGGATGCCCCCTTCCTGGGCTCACGATCCCCCTTTTCCACTTTCAAAGCCAGCAGCAATAGATGAAGTTCTTCTCACTTTAAATCTCTTCTGCCATCTTTTGTGCTTTTAACAGTTCTTGTGATTAGATCAGAAAACCCCTCATAATCCAGGATGATCTCCCTTTCTCAAAGTCTTTAACCCTAGTCACATGTGCGAAGTTCTTTTTCATGTATGTGTCATAGTCACAGGTTCTGGGGATTGGGGCATGGATATCTTTGGAGAGTGGCACTATTGTGCCTACCATATTCAGTAAACATATGATGTTTAGTTTAAACTCATTTATATTCAGAAAATGTAGATTAAGACAATGACATGGGATTGAATTAAAACTATTGAATTGTCACATATTAAAAGTTGAATTTTATTTCATCCATCAAATTGGCAAAGATTAAAAATATGACAATATCAAGTATTGGCTAGGCTGTGAAGAAACAAGTATATTTATATACTACTGATGGGGTATATATTGGAATTGGTAAAATGCAAATGGCATATGCCCATGCCCATATATATAAATAAAGTCTATATATTAGCGGAAAGTTCCCACACTTTAAACAGCCAACTCTCCTTGAATGAACTAATAGAGCAAGAATTCACTCACTACCTCAGGGAGGTAATTTGGATATGTTTATATTCCCGTAAATATTCATTTAAATATTTTCAAGTCCAAAAATATATTCATAAAAATCATCACAATGATTGCTTTAAGAAGAAGTAGGGTAAAGAGAATATGACTTTGGGTAGTAAACAAAAAGGGCTTTATTTTATCTATAATTTATTTTTTTTCTTCTTTTATTAAGACTAAACATAATATATAAAATGGTAAAATACTAACAGATATTTACTGGGAGCTGAGAGATATAGGTTTAGGTTTATCTATATATCTACCTATCTAAACTATCTGTTTGTATTTTTTTATTTGTAAAATAAGTATTAATATATCTTAAAACAAGAAAAAGGAGATCTCTTTAGACTATATACACATATTCATCAAAATATCTTCTGGCAATTGTTCAAACCAGGAGTGGGCAATTGGGGGGGAGGGAATCACACCTAATTCCAGGTGATATAAAATAACATGCATTGGAAAACAGCCATTGTTAGCATATTGTTTATGGCTGCTTTCCTGATACAATGGTAGAGTTGGGTCATTGCAGCAGGGAGACCATATGGTCTACAAAGATTAAAATATTTACTATCTGGCCCTTTTTGTCCTTTTTGCTTGGAAGAGATATCTCATTAGAGCTGGTTAGGAATTGTGTGAGACTAAAGCCCATTGCTTAAAAATGGTATTATAATATGGGTTACAGAATTAGTTAACATTGAATAAATCAAGCAGCTCATGAAAAGCAGAGATGATCCCAATGTCTGGTTAAGGATAAGTGTTAATGGAATGAAATGTATAATCATATATTTGCTCTCAGCCACAAACTGTTCTACTTAAAGGTATAAACTGAAGGGCAGGATTTTGTTTGGTACCTGACTGGGGACAGCTACTCAATCAAGTAATCATGCCCCACTGAGTTTGTACAGAGTCTCTACTCAAGTTTTGCACATATGTTATCTCATGTTATCCTTTTAGCTTCTATCTCAATGATAGGATTAATATTTCTATTTTACAGCAGAAGAAACTGAGGTTGTGAGAAATTAGGTGAAATTACATTTTTAGTACATAACACAGAGGACTAGACCCTTCACCTCTTGTTACCTAATGTACACATTTTTTTATAAATAATATTTTTCCCTTTGAATGAAGTCATAAGAAAGATGACTGTTTGATGAGTACAGACTGCTGCTTTTTTAAAAGATGAGGAATCCGAGGTACAAGTGTGTCCATACCCTAGGCAGTGTGCACTGCACCCATTAGGTGTGTATATACCCATCCCCTCCTCCCCCCAGGCCTGCCCAACACCGTATGAATGTTATTACTATATGTGCACACAAGCGTTGATCAGTTAATACCAATTTGATGATGAGTATGTGTGGAGCTTGTTTTTCCATTCTTGTGATACTTTACTTAGTAGAATGGGCTCCAGATCTATCCAGGATAATACAAGAGGTGCTAGATCACCTAAACATTTGTATCCCTGTAATATTCTGAAATAAAAAAAAAAAACAATAACAATCAAATAAAAAACAAAGATGAAGAATTCTATATAAAAATGTGTCTTAGTTCCATAAAATAAGAAAATGGAAATCCTGTACATATCGTTTGTAAGCAAAATTTTTCCAGCCTTCCCCAACCTATAGGTGCAATTTAGATCATCTTTATGTTACTCCTGCAACCTCACTAGCTTCAGCTCCTACTTGCTCATGTAAGAATTCCAATCTCTATCACACTTCCCTACTACTATTGTTAGTGTTCTCCACATTGATCATGAAGTAGTCTAAGCTTCTACTCACCATGACCTCCTAGACATAGGATCTTTCCTTGGTCTTTTGTGTACCAGTACAGGCTTTAATTGCTCTATTGCCCTCTTCTACTCAGAGTTCTACCAAAGCTGTTGGCTTCCGATTTCTCCTTCCAATTCCAACACAGAATAGCAGTCTCTTGAGAAGAGGAAAAATATATTGGATTTCTTTTGATGTTCTTGCAGTGGGGTTTCTAGGGTACCAAAATAAGAGTTCTTTGTATTCACATACCCAGGTATGTTTCTTTTCCTCAGGGTCTACACATGCCATCAGATGGTCGTTTTTCAATAGATTACTGTGTCTTCAACCTCACTGTACGTGAATCTACCACTCACAGCTAAATATCAAGGCCTTTTAGGTAAGGTGGTTAATGGTGTAGTTCTCATTTCTTTTTTGATATTTCTCTCCTAAGGTTCCTTCCAGACTTTTAAAAAATCTTGCTTCTGTTTTCTTACCCCAATCTGGGAGTCATAATAGCTATCTGAGCCCCAATAGTAGAAATGACTATAACCTGCCTCTCTGTGCTCTAGACATGACTAAATATTACCTTCCCACCATCTCTGAACTGAAAGTGAGCTGCATTTGAATGGCAAATCTATGCATAGAGATAGGTATGGGAGAAATACTCTAAACTTATATCAAAATATCATATATCGGCTACTTGCTTAAGTATGAATATAGTACTTGTATGATGTGATGGTTAATTTTATATGTTAACCTGGCTACTCACAGTGCCCAGACATTTGGTCAAACATTATTCTGGATTTTCCTGTGAGAGTGTTTCTGGATAAGATTTATATGTAAGTGAGTGTCCTTTGGGTTAAGCAGATTTTCCTCCATAGTGGGGGGGGGGGCGGTGAGCCTCATCTAATCAAATGAAGGCCTGAGCAGAACAAAAGGCTGACTGCCTGAAAGCAAGGGAGAATTTTGCAACAGATGGCATTCAGAATTAAACAACAATACTAGCTCTTCCTGGGTGCTATGGTCTAAAGTTTTGTGTCACCTCAAAATTCATATGTTAAAATACTAGCCCCTAAAATGATGGCATTAGGAGGTGGGGCCTTTGTGAGGTGATTAGGTCATAGGGTGGGGGCCTCATGAATGGGATTGGTACCCTTATAAAAGAGGCCCCAGAAAGCTAGCTTGTCCCTTCTACCATGTGAGAATCCAGCTAGAACGTGCCATTTATAAACTAGGAAATGGGCCCTCACCAAACTGATTCTGCCTTGATTTGGGACTTTCCAGTCTCCAGAATTGTGAGAAATAAATTTCTGTTGTTTCTGAGCTACTTAGTCTATGGTATTTTGTTATGATAGCCCAAGCAGACTAATACACTGTGTCTTCACCCTACTGGCCTACACTTGGACTTGCCAACCTCCATAGTTGCTGAACCAATTACTCAAAATCAATCTCTCTCTCCTTTTCTCTCTCTCTCTCTTCCTCTCCACACATATCCTATTGGTTTTGTTTCTCTGGAGAACCCTGACTAGTATATATGACTCATAAAATGTGTGACATATTAAATGTGTGTACTTTTAAAAATTCACAGTAGCTATAAGCACTCAATAAACTCTTAGGGTACAATGTTTAACTAGGAAGACATGAAACACATATTTTTGGGAAGCTTTCAATCATTATGGTAATCAGACTTCAAGATAGAGCACAATGTTCCCAGCTCCTAAATGGTATTCATACTCTTGTGTAGTTGCTTTCCACATTATACCAGGGTTAGTCTGTGTGAAAAATAGGATATACCAGGATATGGACTCACAAATCCCTTCAATCGGATAATAGGCCCCTTAAAAAGTTTAAGGGAGTTGTTCCACAGCTATTTTAACAGGAATCTAAAATATAGAAGGAATCATCTCAAAGCAATGTGTGGCTGTGGCTTTCGTTTAATACAGTGAACCTCAATAAGATTTGAGGAAACTGAAATATTGTCAAAGAAAATTACATTTGAAGAATCACAGGCAGGTTGACTGAAAGGGGCAGAGAGTAGAAAATTAAAGACTTGGGACTTCCAACTTTCTGCCAGTAGAAATGCAGCTATAAACACACATTTTCTTCTGTGAAAAAGAAAAGAAAACTCAGGGCATGACTGAGATTTTAGAGGGTAGGGCCCAGAACTATGGCAATTCATTTGCAGATGAGTTGGATGGATTTCAGACTCTCTGTGGACCAGTGAGTGTGCCTCCCGTTTTCCCTCTTTTTGAATAGGAGTTCTTACAGCAATTATCCTAAGCCTGTCTAATCATTGTGAGTTGGGTGTGTGTGCGTGTGTGTGTGTGTGTGTGTGCAGGTGGGGCACAGGATTACTTGTCTCTTTAGCTCAAAGACTGCAGATCAAGCAGATATGGATGACTCAAGGAGCTTTCCTTAAGAAACTACGAATAGACTCCCCTGTACCTTGCTTGATTTGCATGGTGCAATTCTGTGCATCACACTGAGGCTGTAGTGGGATGAGGATTTGGGGGCCTTGGCAGGGGATGAGAGTAGATTGCAAGTAGGACAGACATGAATGATTGGTAGAAGGAGGGCAGAATGGGGTAAGCAGCCTTCAAAATGGCCCCAGTAATCCACGTGTCCTGGAACTGAGATTCTTTTGTAGTCCTTTCTCATATTGTAAAAAGGTTGGGCTCTTAAAAATAGAATATATTAGAGACGATAGAGGCATTTCATTTCTGAGATAGATTACAAATGATACTGACTTTCATTTTGGCACTCTCAATCCTCACACCCCCATCAATCTCAATCTCAATCTCAATCTCTCTCTTTCTGTGTCTCTCTCTCTCTCTTTCTTTTCTCTCTCTCCGTCTCTCCCATCGTCTTTTCTCTCTCTCTCCCCCCTCTTCCCTCAGATGACTTATTTATTCTGGTTAAACTCAGCTGTTATATCTTAAGCATCATAACAGAGAGGCCCATGTGTTAAGGAACTCAAGCATCTGATCCACAGCCAGTGAGAAACTGAGGGCTGCCATCAACAGCCACACAAATGCACTTGGAAATGGGTCCTCCGGACTCAGTAAAGCTTATCACAGATTTCATTCTAAACCATGACTGCAACCTTCTGAGACACCGTGAACCAATATCATACAGTTAAACCACTCCCTGATTCCTAACACTTATAAACTGTGTGATAATGTTTTCTTGTTTTAAGGTACCACGTTTTGCAGTAATTTGTTACATAGCAATTAATAACCAATATAACTACCCAAGTGTTTATTACTATCTTACTAGATTTCCTACCTTTTATAAGATACTATCAGAGCTCATGATAAAGCATAATATTTGACTTCTATATCAGTCAGTATTCAATGTGGAAAATAGAAGCCATTGTAGGAATTATTAACCAGAAGCTTTTTAATAGAGAGAAATAGATGTTTAGAAATACAATGTAAAACTTCAAGTACATGATCAAGACCAGACCTTTGGGGACTACTGATTTTAAGACCATCACTGGTATAGAAATTCAAAAACACACCTCTGTTGCTGAATGAAAAAGAAGGTATGAAAAAGCCACTCATAGCCACTGCTATTGCTGCTGATGCATGTGGGTCTAAACACCTGGTAAAATGGAGAATGGACATGAGCATGTTACTGCAGAAAAACAGTGTATGGCTACAACATTGCTATCAGCATCATCAAAGAGGTGCAAAAAAAAATGACTTCTGTCTCATTCCTACCTTCCAGTTCTTCTGCAAGTTAATCTAATTAGTGGAACCTGATTCTCTTCTGGAATCTTTTTGGCAATGAAATCTGGGAATGTTTTGAGTTTTCAGATTTCTTCAACTTGAATGGAGGTAGAACGGAAATTGAGAGCCAGTTCTCACTCTTCACCATAGTCTGTGCTCACAAGGGGTTTACAAGCTTAATGGAATGACAAGATTAACATAATGTGACAAGATTCGAGATGGGGTATGTGCTAAATTGAGTGTTACAGCTTATGTTCAGTAGAAGATGAGAGAAAAAGGAGATTACAGTGTGATGAAGAATTCAAAGATGGATTCATGGAAGAACTTAGCTTTCTAAGGTTTGGAAAAAATGATAGAAATTGTACAAATATAGAAAAAGTAGGATATCTAGCACAGGTGGATGGGAAGAGTAAAGGCAAGGCTTAATGCAGAAGACAACAGGTATCTAGCCTGCCTCTTGCAAAAAATAAGTAATGCAGGGTAGTGATAACAATGTACTTTGAAATATATAGGGCTATGAACACTGAGGTGATATTTAAATACATTACCTGTGGGTTTACATGTACTGCATGTTCATAATATACATGTATGTAATTAAGTAAAATTGTGTGTGTTATTGTCCTTCAGCAGATTTGTTTCTTTGCCAGACACTGATGGACTTGGACTGAGCTACAGGAGTACACATGACCACAGACATCTCAGCATTTCCTCCCTTCCAACTCTGGTCATATTTGTACAGTCACTGTGAGAGTCTTAAGTCTTGTTTTTCTGATTTATAGTAATGCTTTGGTTCCCTTATTACAAAAAGAAGCTTCCCCTGAACTCCCTAACTCTTGCCACTTCCTTTCTTATTAAGGGACTGTCATCCTACCTCCTAGCTATTGTCTATGGTCCTGATACTAAATGGACAGTTTAGATGATTGCTATGTGAACCTGTCTAATTTTGAATAAAGCATGAACCTAGAAATTGCCTGCTATTACACCTCCTCGCTTAGATCAGATCTTCATCCATTTTGATATGTTAATAATAATAATTGCCATTTATTGAGTGTTTTATTTCAGCAAAAGTATATGATACTTTCTAAAAATTCTTTCAAATCCAAATATATATTTTTGTCTCCATTTCACAGATGAAATAACTAACGAGATTGAACTCCAGAGCTTGTAGTCTTTCTATTACATTGTAAAAGTCAAAACACGAAATATTACCTTTATATAATAGTATCTCAGCTCTCACAGCTTACACAATGTTGCTGTGGTTCATTATTTTGTTTGATCCTCAGAATAAGCTTGTTAGGTGACAAAGGTGAGGGAATTATTGTCCCCTTTTTTATATATTAGAAAAGCAACTAAATACTAAGTTACCACCCTAGCAAGTTGAGTGTTTAAAAACCTTATTGTATTTTGATCAAGTCTTACATAAAGAAAATTTTTATTCTATATACATTATATAGACACATAGATAAATAGATTCATTTAAAGATTTGAGGCTCAGAGAATTAAATGTTTGGAGAACCTCTAATATCACAAAGAATATACATTTTTGCCACAGTAAGAACTGGTAAAATCTAGTTGTGATAAAACTTTTTTCTTTTATAATTAGCTCCATTTTGATTGCAGTTACGCATGATCTCCATGCCCACAAGAATGTCACATCTCTCATTTTGGACAAGGAAACAAATCAGACATTGGTAATATTTCTGAGTCTCTAGTCAAATCTCTAATGTCTTCTGCTAATTAATGCATAATTTTTAATAGTGGAAGAGTTGAAAGAACCTTGGGTTTGGTTTTTTTGAAGAGGGGGTTGGCTCTTTACTGTAGCAGACCTCAGAAAGCTGTTCTGTGGCCAACTTACGCATGTATGTTTGTATCGTGTTAGAAGATGAGTTTTCTATTAGGGTTCACTATCCATGTAGATGTGTTAAAAAAAAGTGCTTAATGCATTACATGACCTCAGAAAATAAAGTTTAACCTCAAAATTTTAAAAATGGAATTTTACTTATTTGTCAGGATGTGGGAAAGAATTATAACTTCAGAATGACCTCCAGTTCCTAAATTTCATCTTTCAGCAATTAGATCTCACAACCAGCCTGTCCTTTTCAGATCAAGAAACAAAAATTTATGCCTATGTAGCATCAAAAATTCCTTGGTTATAATCAAGAGGAACATAAAGGTGAACATTTTCATTAGTGCATGTCATGAACATTGTAGAAAAAAGAATTATAACCCACCCCAGTCCAATCCATCTTCCCCAAAGAGCCTTTTTAATAGGAAAAAATCCTTGGTTTTTAAGTTACTCCAACTCCTTAAAATAAGTTTTAAAGTTGCACAGGGAACATTCTCAAGGAATAGCAAAGGCTGCTTGATCTCAACTAGAGCTATATGAAAAATCTGTAAGTTAGAGACTAATGACTCTACATTAGGAATAATGCATTCAATTCTAAAATTAAGAATATTGATTGAAATCCAAGAGATAGATGTGCGTCTTAAGCATATGGAAAGAGAGCTAATACCTTTTTTTAATATTTTTAATTAATCATGGTGATTACATGACAAAGAATTAAAGAAAATGTATCATTTGTCTGATCCTTATTGAACACTTCATCATTGCATGAAATCTATATGAGAATTCAAATATTTTTCTTTCAGATCACAGAGAAGGAATTTTGTAGCTTAAGACTAAAAATTAAAAGTTTGGGGGAGCGAATCCATTGTTGGCCAAGCAAAAACACATTACTATTTCAGCGAAGACTACAGAATTACCTTCTAGACTAATAGATTTAATAATAGATATTCAAGTTCCTATTGTTACTAACTCAAATGAGTAAATTTTCAAACTGTCAACTCCTAAACTAAGCATGCTACAGAAAATGAGATCTTTGCTTGTGGACTAAATCAATATAAATTTGATGTTACATAGGCATAGCATTTCAGCTCACTCTGTGGTTATGCATGTTGATAGGCCCACCAAGATATGTCATTATGCCAGAATATTAAAAAGCGGAGAAATGATCTGTTCCCAAGCCCAACATTTTATAAAGAGTATAGAACTGATTAACTTTATGTTAGGCACATCACACATTTCACATTATCTCAGTCCTCATAATTGCACAAATGATCTGCAATAGGCCTCACTTTCCCTGCTTTACAGCTGAAAAAACTGAACTCAAGATCATGTAGCCAGAATTCAACTGGTCTGCTAGTTACACCAAACATTCTCCCAGTATTTGGGAGATTGCATACTGACTTAAAATGTTCACACCTCCCAAATCCACTCCTTGTATAGTGCCCTCCTACTATTTTTGGGAGTTTACTCTTGGAACTTGCTTTGACCAAAGAAATTTCAACAGGTATGACATAAACAAAGGCTTGAATTGAATTTGCTCAATTGGACTCCAACTGTTGGGCCTCCATCACTGCCATGAGATGAACATATCTCAGACAAATTCCTGGTTCCAGAAAGAAGATAAAAGAAAGGTGGAACAGAGCCCCCTCCCCCCAGATAAGTTTCCCAAAGCAAGCCAGTAAAGAACAGAACTCCCTCCTACCAGCAAATTGCAGATGTTCAAGTTCAGTTAAACTCAGATAAGATCGGCTGTGTCTAAGGTGTTTATAGATGTGTGTGCTAAAAGGATAAATGATTGCTATTTTGAGTAGTGGGGCGGTTTGTTTTGCTACAATTGATAACCAACACAGAATTGTGAGCTCTTTCCCCTGCATTTTTCAGATGATGAAATGACACCCAATACCCAAGAGGAGAAACTTACAGAAGAGTTGAAGTGTCTCTTTTGTCCTCGGGTGAGGAAAGTTTAATACTAATGTTATGAGGCAGAAAGAACTGGTAGCTTATTATTTAGGTAGCTTATTAATTTTCTATCTGAAAACAGTGCTTGGTGACCTCTATTAGTCTAGGGAAAGAGATGAGAACCAAAAGGGAAGGAAAAGACACCATTTCTTGATGTGCTGTAGCGACATGCCACTATACTCCTTAGTGTACATATATCAAGAGGAATTGTTCCTGAATTGCTCCTACATTCTGTCTGTGAGCACTGCTGGAAGAAGTATAATAATAGGCAAGACTCATTTTTGTAGTTAAAGTAACCATAGAGAATTTAGATGTTCCATCAGGGATTGGCAAACTGTAGCCCATGAGTCAAATCTAGCTCATTGCCTGTTTTTATAAAGTTTTATTGAACACAGACTTATCTATTTATTACATATTGTCTACAGCTCTGTAATTCTGCAATAGCAGAGTTGCGCTATTGACATAAATATTACCACCCCAAAAGCTTAACATATTTAATGTATGGCTCATTTTTAAAAAAAATGTTTGCTAATCCTTGATCTAAAGTGCTCTAAGAGGGCCTGGCTAAAAGATGTTAGTTAGACCAAAGTAGGAAAGTACAGCTGATCATGTTTGGAGAGGACAGTTTGTACGTATAGTTGTGGTTGTGGTTGTAGTTACAGTGATTGTGCTTAAATAGGGAAGGAAATATGATTTCAGGCAGTTCTCACTGGGGTTCATTGTGAGGTTTGAGGTCAATGCTTCTGTCATCTACTTAATGCAGAAAATTATTTAATGGCTTACCTACTTTAATAAGACCTTATTTTAATGCAGCCTATTTCCAATATTAGTGCCATCTGAAAGTTTAACTTGATTTCTAGGTGGAAATTTAAGCCAAGAGAAATGAGACACTCTTGAAAGATAGCCAGGCCCATATACATTTTCTATATATAAAACATCTCGTGTGTGTGTGTGTGTGTGTGTGTGTGTGTATTTTTTATAGGTATTTCTCAGACATTGTCCCAATAATATGTGTTTGGATCTAGGATAAAGTGTACACACTACTATGAGGCATATGCTGTCTGATCATATTTTGGGGCATTCTGAGTTGTTTATTTGTTGTGTGCATCCTCCAGCCCTGACAAATCCTGAAGGACCAAATAAACGCTACGGTCTCTCCACTTCGAAGTTCCTCTGAGTTCTTACTGTTCAGATTACAGTGGTGGCTGGTCCCCACCGCCGCCCGCACACCCCCCCCCCCCCCCCCCCGCCCCGAGCCTCCATTTGCTTGTCCTTTGTCTGTTTTCACACTCCTCCTGGCTGTGTAATCACTCATTCTCTCTCATTTATCACAGCCTTTCCCGGTCCTGACTTCACTATCTCCCCATTTTTGTCATGGTGCACTGGTACATTACAAATACAATTAAACCTCTTATGATACTGCAGCTTTTGGCCAACACATCCCAGCTTCAAGGTTGAAAGATTTCTGATATTACCTCCGATATCAGTTCTTTCCCATTTATCGGCAGTGTCCGGACTCATGCGGTAGTGTTGCATTAATTAAAGGAAGCATCTAGTAATACTGCTGTTTTTGCCAGTCTGACACTGAATCAGGAGTCTGATGCCTGCTCATGTTTTAAGAATCATTTATCACCCATGTCATCCCAAAGCAGCCAGCTGTCTGAGCCAAGCCTCATTTGCATTTCATCAACCACAGGCTCTCTTTCCCCATCTCACTCTCAAGTCTTTGTATAGCAGCTTTAATTTTTTTTTTAAAGCACATTTTTCAAAGAAGGAGCTTAGCTAAAATTAGTATGCTACGTAGAAAGATGATTTGAATACCAGACACAAGTCTCCATACTGAATGTGGCCAAAATAAGTAACAGAGACTGTGCCTTGCGTTTGTTCTTTCTCTTGTTCAGGTGGTGTAAGGGCAGTGAAGGTTGTGACCACTACCCACCTCCCCAACATTGGCACACGAATTTTATCCATATTCATACTTGATAGTAAATATAAAGATTCAATTTAATTTCCTGATTATGAAAACAAGTTATTATGGCAACAAGTGAAACGTATTTGATTCAATTTCATCATTCATTTTGCGCTTGGCCCACTGTTCTTCCTACTCTCTCAAATCCTACATTATATAAACTTTTCCACCCACCAAAACTTATGTAGATATATCTTGACAATGGTTCAAATTCTTCAAAGCAGAGGAAAACCAATTTATGAAACTGTGCAATTTCAAGCTATTTTAAAATAATCTTAGCATTTGTCTTTATAATTTCAAACTATAATTAATGCACATATTTTCTTTCTCATATACAGCTTTGATAAATCTCCTTTTCCATTTATTTATCCAAATCTTAATAACTCTTGAGAAAATTTAGTTTTTCCTTTACAAGGCAAAATTAATAATTCCTGATTTCTTGGATTCATTTCCATAGTAAACACCTTTTTAGGAAGCTTATTATGTAGAATGTGTGTGTATGTGTGGCTGGGTAGGTGGGTGAGGTTGTGTGTGTGGAGAATGGGGCAGGGGAAATGTTAACTCATTGTGCCATGTACTTGCTCACACTCAATGTTTTGCCTAAACCAAATATCTAGAAATCACTTTTTAAGGGTAATCATAACCTTTTATGTTCTTTCTTCTGAAGCCAGTTGGTGAGCAACAGTGGACACCTGTCTCCCACTGAGACCATTTGATAAAGGTCATTTAACAGTCATTCTTGATAAGATACTTTAGTCACTGTGGGGTTGGTTTCAGATTCCACTCAGTGACCTAGAAACTTGAGATATCCATAACTAAACCCTTGGGATTTGTAGTCCCTCAACAGGTAATTATTTCAACAAGTTTCTCTCTGAAAAGAAAGTGGTCTTTTGGAATTCCTATTACATTGAAAAGGAAAATAAGAACTTTGTATGTATTAAATTTAGTTTACATCTAAAGCACATCTTCAAATTAATAGCATTTAAATTAAAATCAGACACATATTTAGAGCAAAAGAAAAATATTTTCTAGTAAACTGTAAAAACAGGTTTTAATTTGATTATTAGGATAAGTGTTTGTGATTTATTGGTATGTATTTGCTAATCTTCTAAATCTGTTCTCAAAACATCTTGCATTTTTAAAGCAGCAAAATGTATTTCTGTAGGAAAAATTATGTTCTAAAATCCCTTTTAATGCAACCAGGATACTATAAATTATTGCCTAAACAATATGCATTTATTTTCCATTGACTTGAAAATGCCATGTTGATACTTCTGAACTCACATTCATTTTTCAAACGGTGAACTGGTTTTCTGTAGCTTGTGTGTTGTCATATGTCCACAAAGATGCATGAAAGAGACATTTACTCTTTTGCATTTTTTTATATCTTTTAATGCCTTTATTTTCTATTTTTCTTCAGATTTATGAACTAAGACTTTAAAGCTTGAAGCTGAAACTTTTTCCCTCTGTTTTCACATGTAAATCTTTTTTTTCATTACAACTCTTCCTGCCATGTCCAAGGTTATTAAAATATGTTCACATTTTTGTGGATGGATTGTTTCCTTAATAACATTTTTGTAAATGTTTTCCTTTTGGCTACTTTAATTTGCTTTTGTATTTTTTTCACAATCCTTACCATATCATGGGTTTTGAAAACACAGAATAAGTGCTTCTGACATTAAGAAAAATGGGTCTAATGAAACCAACTCATTTGGTTTCTGAGTAGATTATGTCCCTTTTTAGCAAAAACATCATAAAGTTGTAATAGAAGACTTCTGATGGTGGTAGGAGATTGTTTGAAACACCGACTAGATATGTATGTGGAGCCATTTTTTAAGATTTCATCTTTATTTTAGAATAGCTTTAGATTTCTAGAAAAGTTGTGGTTATATCACAGAGTGTTCCCATATACCCCACACTCAGTTACCACTCTTGCCGACTTCTAATATTGGTATAGTACCTTTGTCAGAACTAATAAACCAATATTGATACATTATATCAATTAAAATCTATACATTGTTCAGATTTTCTTGGTGTTTACCAAATGTCATGGAGCCATTTTAATAAGAGAAAAATTTTATGGTATATATCTACAAATTGACTACCTCATCCAAAAAAGGAGAGACCCTGAAAAAAGTCTCAGCTATGTCTTTGAAGTTTACAGTTTTATATAATGACATTTTCCAAATGTATTAGCTATGTTATCTTAGTCAAGTTACTTTTCCTCTCTAGGACTTAATTCTTTTATGTAAAAGCCAGCAAAACTAAAATAAGTCTCTCACATACTGGAGATGAGTATTAGATTAAATGTTACAGATATAGTTTGTAGTGGAGACTCTGGAACGTAGTAAGCTCTCAATAAATGTTGGCTATTTTTTACTATTATTACTAAATTTGAAAGCTGGGGAGCAAGCAGCCTGAAAGTGTTCAGAATTACTCTTAGAATGTTTGTATTGCTTCACACTGATCAGTTTGTTCACAAAGGCACTATTCACCTCATTTCCAGGTATAGTTTGACCTGTATGATACCTGATCTAAAAAAAATAGTCCATAATGTATCCAGCAGTGAAAATTAAATTGGCGGGGAAATCATATTCCAGCTGGCTTGACTATACTTATGGCTGAATTCTTCATTTTTAGTGAAAATAATAACTATGTTTTAATCTTCAAAATGTTGTTTTACCATTTCCAAAGCAGCTAGGAATTATTGTGGAGGGAAAACTTAAAATTCTGATAAAATATGGAAATAATTTTTTTTCCAGTAGATACTTTTGAGTGCAACTACTCTGCATTGTGTACTGAGGAAAATATGTACCAGGAATTCCCCAAATCTAACATGAGCAAACAAGTCTTTAAACTTTCCTACTGTCCTCAGATTTGTACCATAAATGTTCAGACAGAATTACTTCTTTTAACTACTTGTCTTTGAGGAAGTGTAAGAGAAAAAGGAAATTAAAAGAAAACAAGAGTTTTGAAGAGTGGAATTTTGACATTGGTATCAGATTGAAAGATGCAAATATGAATTAGTTTCAACTCATCAAAAATTCAAGAACAGCTACAGTTCTAACAATGAGCCAAAAAAAAAAAAAAAAAATAGTGTGTGTTGAGGGGAAGGAATTAGGAAGGGAACTGATAGCTTTCAGACATTTTTCTAACAGAGAGACTTTACTAATTGTATATTGGAAAAAAATTATAAATTAAGAAACTCAATATGCATTCTACTCTAGGATAAATGCTACTATGTGCACATAGATACCTATTTGAGTGTGGCTTTTTGTTTTGCCAACCCTAACTATGGGAGATAGAAGTAATGAGTCTGCATGAAGTACTATGCTAGTGATAACGTTCCTGGTAAGAACAAGAGAGGCCATTACTTTTAAACAAAATTGAATGTAATCAAACATTTAGTAGGCTTATTTGTGTTTAGATTTTATAACTCTACATGTAGAGCTGTAAAAGAAAAAATACATATTGAAATTTCTGTAGTTAAGAAAATTCATTTGTTATTACAAATCTGAATTCCTCTACACTGTAGTAAATTCTTTTTGAAAGAGTTGACTTCACACAAGTTGATTTTTCTGATAACATAGAGTACACTTTTTGTAAATAGGAATGAGGGTGCCTTTGATTAAGCACTAGTGTGAGATCCACTCTTTTCTTATATGTATATTCCTTTTTTGTCCTTCCTCAGAATATTGCCTTTCACAATGCAACACAAGTCTCTTTCACCAGTTTCTCCCCAGAATACCACGTATTCAGTCAATGTTCACAGACGTCACATACAGAACGTCAAATCATGGAAAAACAGTATAAGTTACTCAACATAGAAAGAATTTCAGAAGCAGTCAGAACCACAGAGAAACCTAGTTATTATTTGTAGGGCATTATAATGAGTTAGAATTTTATCAGATTTATAAATTAATGGATATTTTATTAGGGAATATGAAAAACCTATAGTATAAGTTTAAGCTATATATCTTTGGGAAAATAAGGAAATACAATGATAAAATAGTAACAATCACTGGTAATCTTGCCTTAACACTTAGAATTTTCAAAGCACTTGTCTATTCATTATTTCCCATGTGTATGGGGTAGCTGAGTGGCCAGAATGTCACATAGACTGGAGACTCCATTCTATTCTATGCCCCATTCTGCCATTAGTTTACCTGTACATAGCTTTGGCTTTTCCTTGCCATTTGCTCACTAGCAAAAAATTCTGATCCTGAGTTCTAAATCACACATAGTTTTACTCATGTACAGTTGTACTTGATGAAGAATTGTACTACATAAATTTCATCTATTAGAGGTATGGAGAGAGAGAAAAAAAACATTAATATTGAATACCTCAGTGCTTATGGGATTGGAGGAGGCAGAAGACAAAAACAATAAGATTATTTTTTATATAACTTTATTTGTGTTAATACAATGCTCAAGTATTATTTATAACTAATGTGCTTAATGTATTGTAAAAGAAGTATAAACTCACAAATGCAAAAACTTATTTTATTTCACAGATTATTGTTCCTGATAAAAGTAAAACCATTCAGAACTTGCATGGAAATATTTAAACAAACAACAAAAAAAACTAGAAAAAAGAAAAAATTGAATGCATTTTTCTTTATTACATAATCATTGTTGATGGATTGATAGCATCAAATTTACATCTCCTGAATTAAATCAGACCTTTCCTTGGAGAGTAGTGAAGGGTGATGAGGGTACATAGGAAACAGAGTATGTTTTAAGAGATATAAAATTTAGAGAAGCTTAATTTAAAAGCTCCCTGTGTGTCAAATAGCTATTAAACATAATTTTCATGATTTTAATGTAAGTGATTCTGAACTAGCATATGGTGTAAGTTTCTTTTAAGTTGCATATGGATTTAAAATGTAGGGGAAAAAGATCACTTGGAAAATATGGTTTTGGTTTTGAAAAACTTCCAATTGTTTAAAAAGTAGTTTTCAAATCAACCATATCCATATGCATCCAGGTTTTCTCGTCCTCACTATTGAAGGATGAAAAGAACTAGAATTGGGGCAAAATGGATGGAGATGTGATACATATGCTGTAAAACTAAAAATTGGTTGATACCCCAGGGAATTCATTTAAAAAAATAAATGTGGTCCTTATGGCAACTTAACCAAAAGAATCTAACACTTTTATTCTTAGAGATTAAGGATCATGGATGATATTAATCTGTCACGAAACATCATTTAGTGACCATTTCCAGAAATGGAAAATGCAGAAATAGAAAATGTACATAATATTGTTATATTATTTTGTTCCAAGTCCTGTTTCAAACTGTGGAAAGCAATGTTCCAAAGGAATGAACATTCAGATGAATTATGGCATGAAATATCACTTTCAATCCTTTATGCATATATAAGTTGATAATAACTGAACATCTTTGGCATCTGGCTTCCAGATGCAGTGAAGATTCCCTCATAGCAACTAAACTAAATATATGTGTACGCATGCTTTCTAAAAATATATAAAAATGTTAAATTCTGTCAAATAGTTATTTTTAAATAAGTTATTTTAAAAATAACAAGTTACATTTTTAATTAAAAATTATAAAATAGAAAGCTATCCTTGGGCGATTAGTTACCAAATGTTTTCTGAATGACAAACGAAATATATTTTGTTTTAAATTAATTTAAATTTATAGATGCAAAACACATCAAATGTTGCTATAAACAAAATATGTATGTTGCCAATAATTCCAAAACATTGAATAATATTTAAAAAATTTCCACACATGAATTTGGTGGTTCATTAAAAATTTATTATAATGAATTTTGAATTAGACTCTTAAATGAACACACTATTTCCTTATCTTTTAGTCTCTGCTGGTTTATTCTATTTTTCCTGCCTAGACTAAATAATAGCTAAATGTGACTACATGCGGTTGGTTATTTTATCAATACTTTTTGGCAAATTTTTTCTGTCATTTTAATCATATATAATTTAGAAGTGATTAAGTATAGATCCCATAGCAATATCTATATGTTTATTGGGTAAATAAAAGATTATTGTATTTTCCTCAACCAACATCAAATACACTGTCAGGTAAGTTTGATGAAGAAGGCAATATTTTAGCCTAAGAATGAGAATTCTATAAGGCAATATGTTATTTTATAGTATCAGTTATGTGACCCTTCCATACACTCATATTTTGGATATCACTGCATCCTTTTTGCTCTTTCCTTGTGGGAGAGTAGAGAGTTCTTCTTCACACTCTTTCATTTATCATAACTTCTCTTGCAGGACAACTTACAAATATTAATAAATTTCCTGGAAACAACCAACATACAGAGAAAAACAAAATACAAGTCAGTGTCTAGGAGACTGAGAAATCAAATGTAGTAAATGTAGTGAGATTAAATTATATCCTGTACATGTATTCCAAAGTTAGACACATTTAGCTTGGATAGAGACATAGGCAAGTGATATATTCCCTTTATCTTTTTTTTTTTTTTTTTTGCAATATATGCATCTGTCTTTGGAAGAGAGGCATGAAGTTCAGGGTGGTGACTATCTTAGATTTCCACTGGGGTTAAGAGGAGGTGGATTGAGCCAAATGAAAGTGTAACTTTCCTAAAAGATACTATAGCTTCTGTCATATTTATTTATTTATTCCTTTCTATTTACTGTCACTCTATTTTATTTCACAAATAGATGTCAAGTGCCTACTGTGTATCAGATGCTGTTCTAGGAAATTGAAGATATGAATTAACAAAACAGATGACATCTCTGACCTTAGGGAGGTAAGAGAGTATCCCGCAAATATAACTTTTCCTTTCCAACGTCTTTGCTCTGGCTCAGGCTCTCATTACATTTTTCTGGGCTTCTTGTGTCTCATGAATGATGACTTTTAGTCTTGCTTTCTACAGCAGAAGCTAAATACCAACATCACCTTCATTATCCTAAAGCATGACTTTCCACTTAAGAAAACTCCTATAGTTTACATTTAAATTTAAAAATTCTTATAAATTCTTAATCTGTGTTTTTAATCACCCCCATTACCAATATAATCATTAATAAACTTACT
The DNA here is from genome assembly GCF_041146395.1 of Eulemur rufifrons. Taxonomy (NCBI): domain Eukaryota; kingdom Metazoa; phylum Chordata; class Mammalia; order Primates; family Lemuridae; genus Eulemur; species Eulemur rufifrons. The sequence continues at coordinate 30,142,768 of NC_090989.1, forward strand.
TTTCTCAACTCTTTTTTACCACATCTCATTCTTTTCCACACCTGCACCCTATTTGAGCCACATTGCACTATTTTATAAGCTCCATGAATACAGGGCTTATATTTCTCAGTTTCTCTCCCATATACAGTTGGCTTGGTACAGTCCTGGAATGTAAGTTGTTCTGTTGTCTACTGATCCTGCAACATACTACCCCAAAACTTAGTGGCTAACAACAAAAGCAATACTTTATTTTGCTCATAAATCTGCATTCATGAACACACAGGAATTGAAGAGGTTGGCTCCTCTTAGCTCCAAGAGGCATGAGCTGGTGCAGTTTGACTAGGGCTGAAAGATACACACCCAGGATGGCTTGCTCACATGGCTGGATAGTGGGTGGTAGAGCTCGGCTGGGGTTGTTCATTGATTCTTCTCCACAAGGGTCTCTAAACATTGATGCCTGGGCTTCCTTACAGCATAGAAGCTCAGTTTCCAGAGCAAGTATCCCAAGAAACAGGTAGTAGAAACTGCAAGTCTCTTTAGGCTTAGACCCAGAAACTAGCACAATGTAATTTATGCTATTAATATAGTCTATCATTCAAAGCGGAGCTCTCCTAGATTCAAGGGAAAGAATCTAGAGAATCAAGAGAATATCAAAGATTTTGAAACCCTGTTTGATTTGTCACAGGGGAGCTTGAATATTATTGAGTGAATTAAAAATTACTGCATGAATGATTATTGTCTTTAAAAACTTCTTGCAGTCTCCACATCCATGTGCTTCTCTTCTAGTCTTCCTGCAAGGATTGACTTTGTATCTCTCTTAGTCCTTTAAAGAATGTCTCTTTACCAACTATACATGCCAAAGTTCTATTTATCAACATCACAACATAGGTCATATTTCCTTATCCTCTTATTTTTTATTGTTTTTTTTTAATATATTTAATTACTTTATTATCACTAATCACAATCTGCCCCATGAAATTATTGAGTAAATGCCTGCCTCTTCCATTATGCTTTGGATTTCATGAGGTTAGAAACTGCTTCATTCTGAAGCTACACTTAAATCAATGGAAAGATGGAGCTTTTCCAAACAGAATATAGAGGCCTAGAGACAGTCTGTACACAGCCACCTTCTGTTGCTGGAGCAGCTGGAAATAGCACTTCTATCTTTTTAAAAGAGGAAACCTCATAAGATAAATGCTAAAGACTCTTCAATCCTTTCTGGTTAAAAAATGAATAGCATTTGATAGACTGAATAAAATCTAGTATTCAGTAGCACAATAGGGTCACTATGGTTAACAACAATTTATTGTCTATTTTAAAGTACCTAGAAGAGTGGAATTGGAATGTTTCTAACACAGAGAAATGATAAATGCTTTAAGTAATGAATACCCCAATTACTTGATTTGATCATTACACATTGTATATCTGTATCAAAATATCACATGTACCCCATAAATATGTACAACTATTATGCATCCATAATTAAAAATGCAAAATTAAAAAAAATAAAAAGTCATACCATACTAAAATCCATCTAGTTTTTTTTTTTCCTATGGTATCTTCTAGAAGTGTAATAGTTTTATATTTTACATTTAAGTCTTTAAAAAAGTAAATTGCTAGAGACTTTATGCAATTTAAGGTAAAAATAAGCTTTTGGGGAAAAAAAAACGATTTTGAATACTTTCAGCCAAAATCTTAATGTTTCCTAATCCTTGTGAAATGGAGCTAAATATGAGGACTGTGGGGAATACTTCATGCTTTCCTTCTCTCCTTTGCTGTAATGTTTGAAAAAATTCTTTCTAGGGAATGGACTAACACAAGCCATGGAGTCACATGCTTTCCTAGAAGAGCTGATCAAAGGATTCATCATATGGTAAATGGCCAAGGTGGCTCTTTAACCTGTAAGGCAGCAAACTCCAACAGTGACCTGACATAATCAACCATTTGCAGATAGTCATTCCCTCACTTTCATTACACAGCTTACTGGAATAGGAGAATCCAAATCTTATAATTGAGACAGGCTGGAGACACAGGGTGGAGAATAGGTGGGCATGGGGATGAGACCAAAGAGAAATACAAAAACAATTATTCTCTCTTCCTATATTAAATTTAAAGTAAGTTATTTTAATTATACAGTTGAAGTGGAATTCTCACTGAAAATAAAATATTTTACTTGCACGTAAAATGCATCAAGAAAAAAATATATTTAAAAACTCCTAGCAGCCATCCCTTTCAATCCTATCTATTTATTTAATCTATGTCTGTACTTACCTTAAAAGTAAAAAAGAACATAGGAGCACTGTTATTCATTCCTTAAAGTCTGCTGACTTAGTGAGGATGCTGCAATATATGGTCTATAAAATAAGAACCCTCGCACAAGCCAGTGAACTTTATAGGCACTGACGTTGATACTCCATTCTGCAATTCTGCACTCTACTGTGTGAGTATTCTGTGTTTCTTACTAAAAAGAAAAAAATATAATTGTGTTATTTTCATTTCTAAATTTTCAGTTCCTTTTCTAGAAGAAGATACGTGCTGCCTGAAATTCATTAATTCAGGGTTTGAAAAATTGTTCCTGATATTCCACTGGATATTTTGGATGCAACACAAATAATGTTTAAAAACACATGGGCTCAAGCATCTTAAATGAAACCATGAAGTAATTGGTTAATTGCAGGTGAAATTGGCTACTCACCTCTTTTACTGAAAGAGCAAGTGACTAATTGCATTTGTGAGTGCTTTAAAAGAACAAATTGTTGCCCAATTATGGAGTAACATACATTAGTTGGACATGCAGAGGCTCATGTGGAAAAGAAAAGCCATGGTAGTATGGATTTGAAATATATATATCCACATGCATATATTCCCCAGCTATGTCTGCTGAGAGAACCTAGAAACAGTGATAATCCAGTGGAAATGATGACAATGATACCAGGGCAGGAAAAAGAAACATACAAGAGGAGCCTGGCTTACCCTGTTATGCCAAAAAGCAATGACATATTCAAAGGGCTATGTAAACATCAAAATTCTACAAAAGCCAAATTGAATGGCTCTCACTGGGCAAATAAATAGGCAACATACTGAGTATAAAAACAATGACAGCAATAGATTATGGCCCAGGGACTACATTAGAAAACCACACGTCCATACTAATAGATTAAATAAATGAACTAATTAAAAACTTTGGTGAGGAATATGAATATGATAGATATTTACATAGTTTCATAGTACAACCTTCACAAAATTCTTACAGATCACCAAAAAAAGGTGTGCACCCCTCAACAATGGAGAAGCTGGAAGATATCACCTTTAACAAGGGGACAAATTGAAATCATGTGACACCTTATGGAGTGCAATAAGAAGAAATAGCAATAGAAATAGAAATAGCATTATTTCTATGATATTACTGCCAAGGATGCCTAACATCATTCTCATAATGGAAAATAAATTAGAAAAACAAGGAGGCCGGGCGCGGTGGCTCACGCCTGTAATCCTAGCACTCTGGGAGGCCGAGGCGGGTGGATCGCTCGAGGTCAGGAGTTCGAGACCAGCCTGAGCAAGAGCGAGACCCCGTCTCTACTAAAAATAGAAAGAAATTATATGGACAACTAAAAATATATATAGAAAAAATTAGCCGGGCATAGTGGCACATGCCTGTAGTCCCAGCTACTCGGGAGGCTGAGACAGGAGGATCGCTTAAGCCCAGGAGTCTGAGGTTGCTGTGAGCTAGGCTGACACCACGGCACTCACTCTAGCCCGGGCAACAAAGTGAGACTCTGTCTCAACAAAAAAAAAAAAAAAGAAAAACAAGGAGATGAACATTCTGCAAAATAACTGGCCTGTAAACCTCAAAGATATTGAGGTAAGAAACCAACACAAAATGGAAAAGTTCTAGGCTGAAAGAAGTAAAGCAAGACAACTAGATGCAATGCCTGATTTTGAAATTAATCTTTTGGCTATAAAGTGATTTTTAGGACCATGGATCAGAAAAAAAGAATGTTCTTTCTACTGTACTTTTAACTTTTCTGTGAGCTTGAGATCATATGAATTTCTCTTCTTATCCATTAACAGTTGTAATTTCTCTATTTCTTAGTGAAAATCTTAAATCTTATTTCTTAGAATAAATCTTAAAGCATTGATTGTCTTGTTATCTAAGCACATTGAGTATTTTAAGATACAGTAAAGCAATTCAGTATTATTTATTTTACTCAAGGAAATGGAAATATAAATTCAGTTAGAAGATGTAGATATAGTTATATCTATAGTTATAATTTAGTTTTTCTGTTTTGTAAATAACTATCTAAAATTTAAAAATTATTAGTTTCAATTTAAATCAAGTAATTAATGCTTGTTACTTTATTAAGACTTTTTTATATATGCATATGGGCCCAAGATTCATTATTTTATTCATTCAAGAACTATTGATTGCTTGTTTTGTTCCAGGCAATGGGAACAGAACAGTCAGCAAAACTGATCCAAACTCTGACCTCATGAAACTCACATCCTAGTGGAAGGGAGAGAAAATAAATAAGTAAATTGTGTTACATGTTTCAGATATATGCACAATATAGAAAATTAACAGGGAAGGAGACAGAAAATTGTGGAGGCCTGTGCAGTTTTCAATGAAGTAGTAAGGAAAGACATTGCCGAAAGCGAGACATTGAAGCAAAGACACAGAGAAGGTGAAGGACTGCACCATACATAACTTTAGAGGCCAAGTGTAAGTAATGCTTTGTTTTTGTTAGCATGGTATGGTTTAACATGTTTCTAGTTAAGAAGAATTTTCCAATGTTGGAAAGACTGCTCATTGAATTTTTTCATATATATGTCAAGGAAATAAATGTCTGTTTCTGGAGCTGAATGCCATTTTGGAAGGAAAAGAAACTCTTAAAGTATTTGAGTACAACAGATGTAAAAAAAAAACCCTACATAGGACATAAACATATGCAAAAGTTAAAGGAAAAGTTAGAGTGCAGCTTGGTACCATAAAAAAGGGATAGTCTGAAAGGAATGAAAGAAAGAAATGAAGGAAAAAAGGGAGAGAGACAGAGAGAGAGAGGTATTCTGTAAGAGAGAAAAGAAAGGATAGGGAAGGGAAGAACAAATAGATAATAGATCAAAAGGAAGAAAAACCTATGGCAGGGGTAGGGAAACTTTTTTCTCCAAAGGGGCAGATGGTGTTACAGAACCAAACTGGGGCTCACTCGCCCAGTACAGTAAAGCCAGATACCGACACTGAGATTTGCAGTGAGAGAAAAAGGCATTTATTGCTCAGCGCCAAGACTGGAAAATGGGTAGCTGATGCTTAAGAGGTGAACTCCCCAACAGCTTCACAAGCAGAGATTTTCAAAGGCAGGGATATGTTTCAGGCAAGCATAAGTTGTAGGCAAAGTCATACATCAATACAGCAGGTTATACATTGGTTTGGCCCCAAAAGGTGGGATATCTTGAAACACAGCCTTACAGATCAAAGGTGGATTCAGAGATTCTTTAATTAGCAATTGGTTAAGGAAGGAAAGGCTTGTCTAAAAACTTGGAGTCAGTGGAAGAGAATATTAAAGTCTGGCCTGTGGATGTGACTCCAGATCCCTCAGGAAGAAACTTAGAAAAAGAATGGCAGTCAGAGTTCAGTCTTCAGTTTCCCCTTATCTGAGCTATAAGAGACAGAATGAACGGTCAGCATTTTCCATCTTGTGGAGGTTTCTGAAAAACAAATCGGGAACATATGTTACGATGTTACCTCTTAGTTTCCATACGAACCAAAACACCTTGTGACTCTGGCTTGCTTGGGGAACTATTGTTTTAAATTATTACTATCTTCTTGCTTATTGGGTTGCTTATTTACTTTACAAGGCTAGCTAGATGTCTGGAATTTTCCTTGAAGGGACTAAAGATTTTCTCCTTATTCTCTGTTCCTCCCTAAGAGGAGTCCCTGCTCCATCTCAATTGTAAGTATTTTGGACTTTGTGGGCCAAAAGGGAGCTCTGTCAAACCATTCAACTCTGCCTTTATAGTGTAAAAGCAGCCATAAGAAATGTATAAATAAAATGGTATGTCTGTGCCAACAAAACTTTATTCATAACCATGAAAATTTAAATTTTGTATGTCACAAAACAAAAATTTTGTATGTCACAAGGAAAACATTTTTCTTCATGTCCTTTTTTTCACAATTATTTGAAAATGAAAAAGAAAACCTTCTTCAATTACAGCTCTACAGAATAGGCCATAATTTGCCAATTCCTGACCTAGAGACACAGAGTCACGTTATGTGGGTCTATATGGTGCAGTGCGGGGTGGAAAGGAATCAGATCAAGCCTCCTGGCTTGACTTCTTAGCTCTTTCACTCCGAGCAAGATTCTACCTCTCTCAGTGCTTCACTGTTTTAACCAATGAAGTGAGAATGAAATAAATAAACATGAAATTCACTTCTTACAATAACTTTTGTTTTATTTACTTTATTATTGTTCATTGTTTCAGTTCTACTATTTGCAGAAATCTCTTCTTGAGACAAAAATGTGTTTCACTTCTTGGGTGTGGAAGTTACTTCTTTTAGAACCTTTAGGAAATTGGTGTCACTATGATGTCAGTGATACATTATTGGAAAGTCCCTGAAATGACTGCCCTCAACTGTCATGAAGTGAGGTCACAGTAGGGCCTGGCAAAATGTCAGTAGTTTGTTTCTAAGTAAGAGTCTTTTCTAAGTGGCGGGTGAAAATTCTCACCCATAACAGTTTATATATCATCCATTCGGGTTTAGATTGCTTTGAGAGGCCAGGTGCACTGAGGTTTGGCTTGATAATGCTGAGCATGTGCTTCTTGTTGAAACCACTCTTGCTGCACTGAGGTTGTGGATTCTGACTTCTTGTTTAAATATTTTTTCAGGATGGTTTCAAATTTATATATTTGGGAAGGAATTATTATAAGATATTTTCTCTCTTTCAAGATATAACATTTGTAAAGTCTAATATAATATTTAATGTTATTCCATAAAATATATGGCATTTTCTGGTAGCAAACAAAAAAATTTAGTTTAATAACTGATTTAGAATGTGTTTCTAATGATGGCCACAATATCTCTAATTCCACTCCCACATCAACCTTTGGAATCTATTATCCCCTCCTCTCCTCTTGAATCTGGGCCAACTGGTGACTGGCTTTGACCAATAGAATGCAGTGGAAATGACACTGTGTAACCCTTGAGGCTACGTCTTATCTGCAGCTTCCAATTCCTCTCTCTTAGAGTTCCCATCTACCCCCTACTTGGGAGCCAATGTGGGGAGAGAAAGAGAGAGAGAAACAGCTAGACCCCAGCTGTTCTTGCCATTTAAGCTGAGACACCAACCATATAGGTGAATGGATTCTGTTTACCAGCTAAGTATTCCAATTGAACATGACTTCCAGATATAACCCATGTGAATGCAGCCAAACGAATAACCCCAGGAAACACCACAAGGAACGAACTGAGGAAACACCCAGTCAAGCACAACCGCCCCCTGAATTCCTGACCCAGGGAATTTTGAGCAAATAAAATGGTTCTGGTTTTAAACCACTAAGTGCTAGGGTAGTTTGTTGAGCAACAATAGATAACAAAAGCAAACTTGTCACCAATTAAATTCATAATGATTAATTATAGCACACCTATTTTAGGTGATCTATGCACAGCTTACTATCAACTAGCTGCTCTATGGTAAACCATACTGAAATCCATAATGTTCACACTTTATGCCTTCCTTATTTTAAATATTTATTGTTCTTTTGACAATCTTTCTTGCTGGTTCATATAACTAAATGAAAGTGAAATATCATTAATAATGAAGTAGCATATGTAACATTTTAAATTATGTACATATACTTAGTATGAATTAATTCTGCTTTATAATTATTAGAATTTGCCACTTGATTGTAAAGCCGATAAAAATGTTCTGTGGAATGTAGTGTTCACTTCTCTAAATAAATATATTTTTAAAATAACTGGCAAATCAAGGAAAGATGGAAATTTATTTAATTCGTATACTATTGAAATTAAAAGAATTTTTTAATGTGGGAGTAAAGTTGCACTGTATAAAACTATTATGGCATGGCGCATCTGATTTTTATTTTAATCATAGCTTATTTGAGGTTGGCCTAATGTGTTCTAGATGCTCCCTCTTCAAGACAAAAATAAATGAGAGTGTAACTACTTAAATGGTGACACAAATTGATGTTAATAAATTAGCACATTCATAAAAGGACTCCCAATTTTACTGCTAAAAGCACAGCAATATATGCAGCATTATGTAGTTTAAAAGGCACACTGATAAGTGCCTGTATTCAAATCCATTTCTGTGCCCTTTGTGTTCTTATCTTCCCCGGGCCAGCAGACAATCCCGCTTTTCACTAACCTTTGGCACTCCACCATCAGCAATAAACTGTGTGCTCCTTCATAGTCCCTGAGCTTCCTTAATTAGCATCACCTGTGGTATGTTCCATTTGGAGCAGCCCCATCAACAATACACACCTGCTTTGGTGCCTGCAGGTAGAACAAGACCCAGTGTCTCAGGGCCCTGGGGAGTCCATCTGCATGCCCTAAAGCAATAACTAAATATCTATCATCTTCAACAAGCTTACTGCAGCCTCTAACCTAGTAATCAGGCCTCAGTGATGGGGAAGTGAAATGATAAACAAGAACCTGAACAGATTTACAATATAGTAACCCGACAAATTAAGCAAAATATTTGCTTCATTTTCAAAATGAAAGATATTTATCTTTACCAAAGTAAGTAAAGTATTTTTCTACCCTTTCAAGATAAAATACATTTATTTTTATGTTTACATTTGCTCTAAACCTTCTTATAAGTCACAGAAGTTGCAAACATTTTAATCTTTTTTTAAACACAAATTTTGAAAGACATCTTCAAAAACATCCAAGGTCCTGTTTTTCCTTAAAATATTTTAATGATATAAAGCATTTCATGTGTATGTTAGGAGGGTAAAATGGGCACACATTTAACATAAAAAAAATTATAGCAATGAATCATAAAAAAAGTCAAGAACGTCTTTTACCGAACAATGGATAAAAACATAGGTAGTTAAACCAAAGGAATTTTAAAAGGCTTAATTTGAGTTCTTCTCATGAACTCACACTTTTCTTTTTCATGCCTTTTTTTCTTTGCCAAGAAGAATTTAGCTGTGACACATAATGGGTATATTTTGTTGAAGCTAAGTACTTTTAACGTCAAGCTATTATATCTTCTACATACGGAGAAGAGTTGGTGCCAAGATTTTTAACAAGTAGGTACACATTCTTCTTTAAACAGAAAGGCACTAAAAAAGTATTGTGTTGGTAGATTGATGTGTTGAAAGATATGCAATTCAATTCTGACTCTATTAGACTAATGGCTGTTTTTGAGGGGGGAAAAAGCCCCCAAATTAACACTTATGCTAAAACAAGTCTTTGATCTTTTTGTCCATTTTGTAATAAGCAGCATATATTTTTTACCTATAATAATTTGACTTCAAAAATAGGGCAGGAATATTGCCTTAATTATACTGGGGGTCACCGAACATACCCATCATGTCATATTCCATTTCTATTTCTATACTTTAAGTAAAAGTTAAGAAAAAAAGAAATATTTTTGTTTTAAATGATTTCTATTTGCACTAAGAATGGCTCATATATGTAAGAAAGGAAGAGTCACCATGATTTAATTCCTATTAAGTTTTTATTTCCCATTCCATGCTCAGAATACGTGAATCATACATTCTTCATATGAGAATCTTAGATTCTGAAAGTAACTTGCCTGGGGTTGTACTGTAATTAGTGATTAAACCCTGGTTCCCTGCTTCTCAGTCTAATGTTATTTCCAGTACAATATGCCATTTTCTTTTACTACTCTGAATGCCAAATGAAAATGTGCATTTTATTAACTACTATACTAAATTAAAACTCAAAAGTGCATATACTTTTACAATTTGTAATGGGATGCATTTCTCTTAGAAAGTGGTCAGGAAACAACCCAGAGTTTTAGATTACAAAGCACAGCCCTTCACACCACTAGTTTAAGGGAGGTAGAATTTCTTCTACATTTATCATTTTAGTCACTAATGGTCATCAACCTATTTGGAAATTTTTCAGATAAAGAAAGAGACAACTCAGACAAAGTTCTCTATAAAACAGTAGAAGGAAAAGAAAATAGAATACATAAACAGAAGTTTGCACAGGACATAGCATTGCATTGTGTTTAAACACTGACAACGATGTTTAAAATATAAGATCAAGGATTCTTAGGATATTATTAGGTTTTAAGTAAAAACAAAAGTTTCCAATTCAAATATACTTGAGAGAAACTGCATACAGTATCCCCTCTTGATATTTACATTGCTTGTGAACATGTGAAAAGTTCTATGAAGTTATATAGTAAGGATATCTATTTAACTTTTTTTCCAAGTATTTCCCAAATGACTATAGAACCTCATTTTCAAATACTAACATTTTATAAAACACAATGGGTTTTTAATGTATAGCTTGTATTCTGAGAAGCTGAAGCAGAGTTCTATTATAGATTCTCAAGGAGAGTGGGGTTTCAAATCTCTTTCCTGAGAATATAATAAAAATACACAAAATATCATTTCATGATCACCCTCTTTCCTTCAGTTTCATGTTTCCTTTTCTGAACCAAAAATTAAAAACCCACAAAAGATTTTAAAAAATTAAAAAAGACCATCAATATAGCGACTTTAATAAGTAAAAGATGAAACCCACATCTTGGTTTCATTCACTTATAAAGGTCACTGCATCTGTCATGAGGGCTAATCACTTTAAATAAGATTATAGATTATCCCCCATCCCTAACACACACACACACACACACACACACACACTGATAGTGTGTTTTATGGCTATACAGTATAAATTAATTGTGGTAGGATTGCACAGAGTACCTGTACTGTATGGAGGCTTAGAATTCCATTAGGCTACTTTTTATGAATTTTACTTTATTTTCTGCCTCTGTCCCTGTTAGTATGGAAGAAGAAGAACAGGTTTCTTGCATGGAAGTTAAAAACAAACAAAATAGGACCCCCAGTGGAATACAAGTTTTCGAATGAGAAAGATAAAGAAGAATGTGGCAAAAGATCTGTGTATTGGCCATAAGAGCTGGCCAAGGAGTTGTTCTTGCTCGTTGCCAATAACTCAGAGGAATTGCTAATAACTGTTCTTGTTCCTCACTGATGTGAGGCCTTAGCTACTAAGGTCCTACTGGGACATAAATGTTTAGTTTTATTCTGTCTGGGTAGATTTATATTAGATTGTGTGAGAATGTGTAAAGTATGGTTAGGGCTAGTTAGAATTTTTCTTTCCTATACAAGCTGCACAGAACAGGGATAAAAGTGATTATATCACTGTGTGTAGTCTGGAAATTCAAGTTAAGGGGTGGTGGAATGGACAGAACAGCTAAAATTTGCCGTGTAGGCCGGGCGCGGTGGCTCACGCCTGTAATCCTAGCACTCTGGGAGGCCGAGGTGGGCGGATCGTTTGAGCTCAGGAGTTCGAGACCAGCCTGAGCAAGAGCGAGACCCCATCTCTACTAAAAATAGAAAGAAATCATATGGACAGCTAAAAATATATATATCAAAAAAATTAGCCGGGCATGGTGGCGCATGCCTGTAGTCCCAACTACTCGGGAGGCTGAGACAGGAGGATCCCTTGAGCTCAGGAGTTTGAGGTTGCTGTGAGCTAGGCTGACGCCACGGCACTCACTCTAGCCTGGGCAACAAAGTGAGACTCTGTCTCAAAAAAAAAAAAATAAAAAAAAAAATAAAAAAAAAATAAAATTTGCCGTGTCTTGTTTCACGTGCTAATTTAGTTAGTTCAAATTTAATATTGACTTATGAAAAGATATGAGATGATCCTAGAAATGTGATTTAAACAAATATTACCAAACAATTTAGCATTACCTTAGTACTGAATTAGAAGCTTCAGAGTAAACTAAATCTCAATGATAAAACCACAAAATGGTTTCCCTCTGTCCTCAAATATATATAGATTCTCAATAATTCACTGGGCACAGAGCTAGAGCTTTGTTTAATGCAAAATCTGGCCATGTGAAAAATATGGGCACTGAAGTGGAAAATATTTTTGCATTCTTCTACGCCAGCGTTGCCCTTTTCTGTCAAGTTGCATGTGCACGTGTCCACAATGGGAGCAATATTTACAAGCTGCATTTTACATAATTCTAGGGAATGACTATCTACTCTTCCACTGAAGAGAATTCCCTTGGCACCTCTGCTTGCCATTCAGTCCTGCTGGTTCGTTGGTTCTATTGTGTATCCTGCAGAGTGATACATTGCAGCATCTCTGCCTGTTGTAGCTGAAGTGGAGTCATCCATCATCGCAATCACAGGAACTGAGGACCTTATGGACTGGGAGTAAATTATGAAGCTATGAGGAAGGTGATCATTTTTGCAGAAACAGCTATTTTATGTTCCTGTTCTTGATACCATCCTTTCTTTCTTGTTTGGGATAATGAAAGAAAGAGTAAAAGCCACAGGATCGTTTTTTTTCCCCCCTTTTGGATTCATGTTGAAGGAAAAAAATACAATCAATAAAAATGCACTTAACAAGCGTAAGATTGACTGGTCTTTTTCTGTTTATTTTGAATTTCAGATGTGATTCTCTGTTGACCTGCTGTTAATGCTGTGTAGCTGTGGATTTCCCAGATATAAGCGTGTTATAAATGGATAAACTTCACCACGTGGGATGATTTAAACTAACTGATTTGAGATCCAGGCTGGGCACTATAGGGAGATAGTTGTCAATTATCTTTAGTGAATTTCAGTCATGTAGAGCCAAACTAGATAACTTATTTTCCTATCCTCTCATCCCTCCTCTTCTCCTGCAATGGAAGCATCGGTTAATGGCTGACAATATAGTCTAAATTCATAAGTTATGTTGAGAAATATAACTTTGCTTCATGTAATTTACATGTGTCTTTATTTTATCCTAGTGAATTTAGAATCAGTTTAATATTCATAATATGAGAACATATGGTTAGGTAATTTCAAGAAAAAGTGACTTACTGACATTATTTTAAAAATTGAAATTGAATATTAAATGATAAAATTTAAATAGTTCTAATATATGACCAATTGGACTGAATATTTGTTCTTTTTTCAGTTATTCTACAAGGCATACAGCTTGATCTTGTAAAACCTACCAGTACTGATATGCTTTAGTTTGTTTTTATTATTAAACATACACATTGGCTATGTTCTAATAGAGGGGTGCTATACTGTTCTCATGAACACTTACTACTTATTTAATACCATTTTTTATATCTGAGGAGTGATTGTTTTCTTTATTAGAGAGAGCTAAGTAGCCTTACTTTGAGGACTAATTTTCTTTAATGTAAATAATATGACGAATCTTTAATATACTTGCTTTGCCATGGCTTAAATAGGAAAATTATATCACATGTAAATCAACAACCTAGCTAATGGAATCTAAGTTGGTATTTTAAATCCGGAAGATGCATTGTTTTTTCTGGACAATAAGACATTAAAAAAAGTATTCAAATTAAATACTTAATACTGGAAAGAGACTAAACCTAGGTTCCATCTGGTTGCTGTATATAAGATGTAAATATTTAACACAAATGAAACTAGCGTTTTTGAAACAAATATTTACCTTCTATTTGTGATGACCACACACATCCTTTTTTTTTTTTGTACTATAGCTACTGAATGTTTATGAAAAATGCCAACAGACATAGCAGTAATAAGGTATAATGGAAATAAATGTTTGTAAAAATTTAAACTTCCTTTCTATGGGGAAAAAGTGTTTTATATATGAAGCATAGCAAAGCAAGCTAATCTTACCATGTTTAAATGCAAATTTTATTGAGACAAGTCAAAGGCAATGAAAGGCAAGCATAGTGGTTTTATTCTATTTTAAACTACTTTATTGACTTCAACTGCTGTTTCTGAAGGAAGCCAGTCTCTTACATGTTATTGGCAGCAGCCTGTGCCCAATCTTACACTAAGGAACAGAAAGTTCACTACCATCAAGAACACTTCATTGAGACAATTACATCACATGTAAATCAACAACCTTGCTATATTTTTAGTTAAAAGCTCACAAATTGGGGTGTTTAGAAATAGGAATTACAGGAGCACTAACTAAGCATAAATAGTTCCTGAAACATTCTTAAATGTTGCATCCAACTGTTGGAGAAGGCTGCTCATCCAAGCATAATCTGGCTGGGATATTTTTAAAATTTCAACAATGATCCAAATTCAGGCCCTAGATGGACAAAGGTTCTAGGATTTCACGAGTTCTTATAATGAAATATTGTGACTCCTATTTCAAAGATAGATTTATAGGCTTGTATGTAACCTAGGTTACTCAAATTTCACATGAATATCCCAAACTAGATTAAATTCACATGGTTTTCTGTATGGGACAAAAACCAGCTTTAGATGTACCACCTTCTTATGTCTGCTTTTACTAAAAACTAAATCGCATAATCCATAGTTAGTGGCTTCTGATGCTTACGAAGTGTCTTTACTGTTTTTTGTAAGACAGTTTCCAGGTCTACAGTATAATTTAAAAACAATTTATGTAATTGACAGAGCAAGAGATTCATAGGTCATATCTTAAACAGTCATTTGGCTGACAAGTACTCTAAACATGACTAAACTCTTCCAGTAGCACATTAATTTGCTACATAAAGAATTAATAAAATTCACTGTTGAGCTAGTAACAAGGGAGGGAAATTATTCTAATCCCTAGCATACAAAAATTCCAAATATATGGATTACTAAGTACTCCACCTTAATCAGATAATGTAATATTATTAAATATTACTGGTTTTAAGCCTTGTTAGCTTAGAAAATAATTTCCACATATAAACTAAAATACCTAATTAAAAAGTTAATTTGAGAGAAAGTACATGTAATATTCACATCAGAAGCAAAAAAAAAAAAAAAAAGAAAGAAAAGAAAAGCAAGAAAGAAAAGAAAAGCTCAGCATTGTCTGACTTTCCTGCTCAAAACTCAAACATTTCACTTAGTAGGTTTCTGTGCTTAGTATCCCTATAATGTAACACAACTGTTCTGATGTAAATGGCAGAAGCATACATGGCTCTTCTTCCATCAACTCACTTGCAAATATCTTCACAAAAATAGCCATTAATTATTACAAAACGTGATGTTTATATTCCTAAGAGGAACCCCATTTTCTATTTGAAGAACATTGGGATTATTATCTCATTGCATCAGAAGGAAAGCATAATGGTGCCTTTAGCACCTGTGACTGATTTCTCCATCTACATCTTCTTATATAATGTTAATTCTTCCCTTGTGTACTGAAAAGGCATCTCACATTAGTCAGCAGTAAATTAAAGATCTGTTTTCTTCATAGATAACTTTAAGGCCCTATATCTATGATGCAGAAAAATGCATGATTATTCATTTTAAAGCCTGTTGTATAATATACCTAAGGTTGTTTTTAAAAATTAAAACATTAAAATACATAAAACATAAGCTAGGAAAGGAAAATTAACTTTTAGATTATTGTATAATAGCAAAGGATTTCTGCCTTCCATTAGTTGAAAAGATGCTCAATAAAACATAACTTATGGAAGAATTGATGTATTTTATCAGACACACACTCTACATTTTATCCAGCCCATTTTTGTATTTGATATAATCACCAAAAAATATAACTACAAAAAACTCACCAGAATGGCATTTGTACTGGGATCTTGGAGAATCATAATATAGAAAATGCATGTCATAAGTGTAGGAATATCTTCAGGACATCTGGGGAGAGTGAAGAAGTTTCCAAATACACTATGTCCAATGATATGCAAAAAAAGTCCTCATTTTGATCCCTGTAACTCACAGTACTTAGAATCCCAAGCTAAACTTCCCCTGGTTATTTCGTGTTCTTTTCATGTGGTCTCTTACCTCAAGTACTTTTTATCTGCCTCAACCCTGGTGAGACATTGAGCAAGCCTGCCTTAGTTTTCATTTCTATGCAGTGATTTTTGCAACTTGCAGAACTGGAACCAATGTGTAGACTCAGTCAACTGTTCTCATCTATGTATACCAGATTAGAAGGCATGGTGAGGATAGACATAGAATACACTGAGTTTAAGAGTTAGGAAAGAAAACCAAATATGTAACCACAAAGAAATCAAGTGCCTAGCAATTTGGGCATGAGACGAGATATGGTGGAACAACTACTAGAATTTAAGTTCTATGAGGACAGTTCTATGAGTTCATAGAGTTTAAGTTTTATGAGAATAGATATTTTTGTCTGCTTTGTTCATTGCCATAACCGGAGTAACATATAGTTGGCACCCAATAGACATTTGTTTAAAAACAGATGAATCAATAATATACACAATGCAAGAACAAAAAAAAAAAAAAAAGAAAGGGCAGACAAGAATCAGGAAAACCCCAAAATATTAGAGCAAGACAATCAATAAGTAACCTAATAATATCAATAATAAAGCTACAATTTTTTTAAGAACTTACTATGTATAGGTGTTGCTTTAAGTTGTTCTACATATATGACCTCTTTTTGCTCTTGGCATTATCATCATGCTACAGACCATTACATCTTGCTCCAGACCATTACATCTTGCTCAAGGTCTTGATTTTAGTGGTAAAGCCCGAATTTGAATCAGAGTTTCTGCCTCAAATACTTTGCTGTTCTGCCTCCCCTGGGATTCCCTAGATATAGTAAATATAACATGGCATGTGACAAAGCCAGCAAAGCAATGGATCCACAACGCTAAGAAAAGAACTTGATTTTGAGCCAAACATTTAGGCCAGCCAGGAAAATCAATAAATCTGATTATTGTTTGGGCAGACACCAAACCTGAGGCTTAGCTGACCTAGAAATTCATGTTGGAATAACATGTTGAAAGCATATGGCAAGATTTGGGCAGATTATGAAAGCAGGTTGTTTTGCCTTTTGTGGCATACCTTGACCATTTTAATTTTCCTAGTCCACTAATTCCCAATATACTTTTTAACATCAAACACTTTGTGGATTACCAAAGATTAGTATTTACATTTTAGTATCTGATCTGTCAGTTGATGAAATATATATGACAAAACACGCCTAACTAGAGAGTAATAATTTTTCTATGCATTTGCAATTTTTACTTTATAACAATTTGTATAATTTGAAAATTAAAAAATTATACATTTAAGAAATATTTTCTACCTAATTAGTAGGCATGCTGTTGTAAATTTGCATTGTTGAACCACTGAATGAAATCATATGGCCACAGAAATTTAATCTGAAGAGTAGACTTTAAGCTGTATTAGAGTAACTACCATTTATGAAGTTTCTGTTATTTGTTTGTATTAATTACAGCAGGTTTTCTCAACTTTGGCACTATTGATATTTTAGATGATAAGATAATTATTTGTTCTAGAGGACTCTATTGTAGCATATTTAGCAGCATCCCTGGTCTTTTCCTACTAGATGCCAATAACAAGCCTACTTTAAGAGTGAGGTGCTAGGGTGCAGAATTTAATGCCTTCTCAGGTTGTACTTTACCTCACTGTGGTCCCAGCCCTAACAAATATTGTCAAATGGTCTCTTAGGGGGTAGCAAAAATCTACTCACTGAACTACTGAGTTAGAGCAGTACGAACAGTTTTAACAAATACATTACAAAATGTATAAATGGGCTCAATACTATAAAATTTTATTTCTAATTCAACTAATTGTCCAAATATGTAGTATTTGCCATGAGAGACTTTTTCCACATGAACATTCAGGGATCTAGGTTCTTCACATATTGTGCTTCCAATATCTGAGACCCTTATTTTCTGTGACCAATTGGTGAAAGAGGAAATAAAAAATGGAAAGGACAAATGCATGACTTGAAAGCTATAGCCCAGATGCATTGGACTTTGTATCATATCACATTGCGTAGAGCTAAATCACAAGGCTATGCCAAGGAAATATGCAAAATGTATTCTGTGTGCCCAGTATAAAGAAGAAAGATACATTTAATGAACAGTTTGTACTTACACCCCAGAGAACATAGAGGCAATGCTCGTGTGAACAGAGAGAGAGAGAGACAACAGATAGAGGTATGCCCCCTAAAGCTGGAAATAATTCAAAAACACATTGACAAAAATGAATAAATAAATTGGAGTGCACAATTGGATAAATGCAGTAGTAAATAAAAATTAGCTACAGCTAAACATGGCATACTTTGGAAACACGCCATAGCAAAATAGCAAGTCCTGGAAAATCACATCCACTATCATATCTACCTATAGAACTTAAAAACAAATAAAAAATGCAATAATATATTCTTTAGACACATGATAAAACTAGAAAATTTAGGAAGCAGTAAACAGAGAATAAAGAGTACTCGTCTCTAAAGGAGTCATAAAGGGAGTGGGATAGCAGAATGGCACAGATGTAGATACAAGTTGTTAGAAATGGTCTCATTTGAGGGTTGGGTGGTGGGTTCAATGTTATTCTTTATAGTCTTCTTTATAACTTACATATAATATTGTTTCTTCATTAAATAATGCATTATACTATAAAATATTAAAACAAAAATATCAAAATAGAACAAGCACATTAGCATTTGCTTATTATTGAACGTTATATATTTACTGAGCATTTGCTAGTGGCAAATTTAACCCAAATTATTAAAAGCCTTAGGACTTGGACTGCTAGTTATTTTAGAAACCTTAAGACAGGACAAAACAGCTAATTATACTGCTGTGACTACCTGGTACTATATTTCAATTTTGCTTTAATTTTCATTATTTTGTGATTTATTATGATGATGACACATTAATTTTAATATTAAGATTTGTTAGTACCCTATTTTGAATAACTTGGAGGAAATTGTTTTTCACTATTATTCATTTGAAAATGTGATTGTGTTACTTAATGGAAAGAGGTTTTTTTCCATATTTTAAATTTTTAACACAACCCAAGAGCAAGAGGAAAATACAGTAGTATGTGTTATGTTAAAGTCTATTAGTATAATCTATTTCATTAAATGAGGAATGTTAAAAAGATAAAAAACCTCTATGGAGCATGCTGTCAAAAATAGCCTATTTATGCACTGGAGAGTTATTAAATAATTCACCTTGAAATGAAAAATCTAGAAATCATCTTTTGGAACATAAATGTGGATAAATGGCAATGATTCACAAAATCAGTGTTGTTTTTCTGTGGGTGAATTAATTGACAGACTCTTATTATATTCAAATACTCATTAATAGTTACAAAATCAGAATGTAGGCTTGGATGATGTCTAAACTGAGAATTTCCCATCGCCTCTCAGATCTGATCCCTGCTGTTCTACGTATTCTGCTTTTAATCTGGGTCTGTCTAATGTTGATGCTGGTACTGATCAAATTCTGGACCTAGTCAGAAGAAAAAAGCTACAAGAAATTCACCTAAACTTTTTCCCCTTTTCTCTTCTTATATCATAGAAATGCTTCTATATCCATTTAAATTACAGCTTCAGAGAAATATCCCATAATCTAATCAGCAATGGATGATTGATAAGACTATATTAAAGACTTAACATCTGTGAAAATATTTTTAAAAAGATTTAACATTAAGCCAAGAATACCCACTTATATTCCCTGTTACATTTAGTTATTTATGTTTGTGCACTCATAGATATGCATATTGTTCAAGCATCTTATTTTGGCAAAGGTACATACAAAATCTCAAGCAAATGAATTTGCATGGAAGATGGTCATGATATTTTGACAAGTTTAGGATGGATAAATATAAAACTGACGCAGAAACTGTGATGCCTGACAGACGTTGGTGTTTGCTTCATTATTGTCATGGAAATTTTGTATAAAAATAAATTTGACAAGCTTTGTTATGTTTGGTGCAATTGAAAAAGTTGTTTGTGTAATTCCTTTGATGATTAATTGACTAGAGTTTTAATGATGCCATTGAAGAGAAAAACAATGAAGCATCATTCCTAGCAACTGGTACCCAGCAGCATAGAAAATTATTCACATTTGGCAAATTTACCTTGAATACAGCTGTTGGATGAACATAACATTTGAATAGTTGGAAGAAAAATAAGATATGGAGCCTGGCATTTATAAGGAGTTGTCAAATGTGAGTAACTGCACTCAGTTGAACCAAAACAATTAAATTTTTGAGGATGACTCATCATTTTAATAATTTCCTTTTAAATGCTATTTTATGCCTAATAAATCTATTTAACATTAAAGTGCTTTGAAACACAATCAGTGCTATTTCTTTCATGAGATGAGGAAGGAGTGAGCTTTAAAGTAAAATGTTCCCTGAAAAAATCTATTTCTCCATGATATTGTTGTTACTACACTATCTATTCTGAGTAGGTTCATGATCTGGCTCTACCAGATAGCAATTGTGTAATCATAAAGCAGTTATTTGTCAAAATTTTATTTGTTGATTTCAGCACAAACTTGTGGTACCCCATTTGCAATGTTGCTAGAAATAGAATTCCTTACTTTTTGGAATCTTAAAAAGTGAGACATATATTGGGTTTTTGTGCTTCCAGCAGATTACCTTGTTTTGGACAAACCTGTCATTGAAAACAAACAGAAGCTAGACAAAATATAAAAATAAATAAAATTACAGCTATTGGTAGACAGTAGAGATCTATAAGACAGCCATAAATTGTCTGGACCATAATCCCAAGTTCTCAAAAAGAAGCTATCTGTAGACAGTTGCTACTACATTTCCCCTCCAGGTATTTGCTTATTTTGAAGTAGTATCTGAAAGGCTAAGAGCAATTGAAATGTAAACATACAAGTAAACAGACATGGATATTGACTGTATAAGGCAATGATTAAAAAAAAGTATTATGGCAATATATACATTGCATAGCAACAATAGCTCAAAAGGTGGGAGGGAATAAATGAAGTTAAAGTGATATAGTCTTTATATTTTATTAGAAGTGGTAATAGTATTAATTTATATTAGACTTTAATAGGTCAGAACACACATTTAAATCACTAAGGTAATAACTAAATAGAGATTTAAAGGATGTATAGCTTACAAGCTAAAGGGGAGAAATGGAATTAAGCAATAAAGGATAGCTACCAAGATCTACACTAATTATCACAGTTGATATTAACTATTAATAATAAATAATTAATAAGATATTTTTCCCTATGAGATTGGAAATGAATGAGAATATCCTCTATTATTATTTTGAAGTTTGTATTCAATATTGTATTGGCGGTCCTAGCCAGTGCACTAAAGGAAAAAAAGGTATAAAATGAAAAGGAAGTAGCAAATTGTCATGTTTTATAGGTGACACAATTGTGTACGTAAAACCTCTAAATGAATCCACATATGAACTTAAAATTAATAAGTTCATTTAGCAAGGTCAGTGGATCAAAGATCAATATTAATTATACTTCTATATAACAGCAGTGAACAAGTGAAATTGTTAACTGGCCTCTGAGTGGATGTTTTTCCAAGTTCTTCATGTTCCTTTGGGAAGAGAATTTCAGGATGCAACACAGAAGCCAAACAAGCATCAGTTTTTATTGAAAGGGAAAGTACACTCACAGGGAGGAGTGCAAGCAGGCTTGAAGGAAAGCAGCCACCCCAAGAGGAAGTGGTTAGATCTTTGGTAGTCTTACTGATTGAGAGAAGGAATATGCAAGGTTAAGGCGTTTGCTTTCACTAAGAATTTGGGTAGTAATTCCTAGAATTGAATTCCCTCCAATTTTTATACTATATATGGTTGTTGAGGAACTGCCATGACAATTTCAAGGGGGGAGAAATTTTCAAACCACAATGTAAATGATGTTGTAATTAGCCAAAGTTCATGTAAGGTGATAGAAGTAGCTGGCAAGCTGCTTGAAACTGGTTCTTGTGTGCTGTTATCAGGCCCTCTAGTTAGCTTCTTCTTGAGGGTTGTTTACTTTTTATTTATTTATTTATTTATTCTACATTTAAAAAAATTATCTTTATTTAGGTGCTGAATCAGAGGGTTGTTTACTTTTAACACCTGCATCCAATCTTCGAGCTCCTGCATCTGATCTCAGCCCTGCCTCTTAGTTTTCCACTCTAACAAAATTAGGTTTAAAGGCTATACCATTTATAATAGCATAAAAATTATACATAAAAAAGAATTGCAATGAATATCCACCAAAATGACTACAATTTAAAATACTGACAATACTAAGTGTTAGAGAAAATGAGGAGCATTTGGAGGTCTTTTACCCTACACTACAAGTATACAGGCAAAAGAGAAGGCTTATAGTTTTTTACCAAGTGTTTGTAGTAGTATTAATTGTGATACCCTTACACTGACAATAGCCCAAATATCCATCAACAGTAGATGGTTGATAATAAACAAATTTTGGCATATTACTAAAATATGGCACTAAACAGCAATGGAAATGAACTCACAAGTGCTATCTATAATAATATGTATGAATCTCACAAAATTCTATTAAAATAAAGAACCCTAACACTGAATATATAGACTCTATGATTCCATTTCATAAAAGTTCACAAAACCAATTTGTGATCATAGGAGTCAAGATAATGGTTAATTTGGGGGAGGAAGGTTGAAAATAATAACTGACTGAGGGCATGAGAGGAGCTTCTAAGGTGCTAGTAATACTCTATTTCTTCATCTAGGTGGATATGGGAAAGGCTGGGAAGAAATTTTCATCAGTAATCCTGATTTTACACCCCTCCCTCTAACCATGCCCTTTGCTATATGATTTTAGGGTTCCTCCCATAAAGGCAGAATATATCCCCTATGTGATTTTCTTTGGTTAATAGAATGAGGCAGAAACGAAGGTATGTCTGTTCCAAGTCTAGGCTTCAAAGGCTCTCATGCATTTCTATTTGATTTTTTAGCATTTATGCAGTCATGATGAGAAGAACATGCCTGTGCTATCCACTGAAAAGGACAATAAATAGGCTGTAGAGCAGAGATGTCTTAATTTGTTTGTGCTGCTGTAACAAAACATTTGAGACTGGATAATTTATAAGCAATAGAAACTTATTTCTCACAGTTCTGGAAGCTGCAAGTCCAAAATCAAGGCACCAGCAGTTTCGGTGTGTGGTAAGAGCCTGATCTCTGCTTCCAAGATGATGCTTTATTGCTGAAGTGGAAGAATGCTATATTCTCGCAAAGCAGGAGTACAAGGGGCAGAAGCATTGATAAGAAAAAAGGGAGGAGGGCAAACTCCTTCCGTTGAGCCCTTTTATAAATAACAACCCATCCCTGAGCACACAGCCCTCAGGACCTAAACATCTTCCAAAATGCCCCTCTTCTTAACACTGGTGCATTGGGGATTATGTTTTCAACATATGATTTTTGAGGGACACATTCAGACTATAGCACCATGTAAGCTGCCCTAGCCAAGCCCAGCCTAAAGCAAGCCCCTGGTGATGTTGCAAATGTAAAAGTAAGTAGCTAAACCACAGACACAGGGGTTTCCCCAGACATGTGGGCTCTGCTCTAGGTTGGATTTGGCTGGTTTAGTTTAGCTGGGAAAGTTTTTTTCCATGTGTTTCCCATTCTCCTCTACAGACTAATAGGCTAGACCAGGCATGTCCTCCTCATGATGATAGCATCAGCTCATGGAGATTAGCAGAAATACAAGGTTTCTTGGTTTCTTGACTTGGAAGTAGCTCACCATAACTCCTGCTTTATTCCATTGGCCAGAGCAAGTTATATGGGCAAACCCAAAATCAAGGGGATGAGAAATATCACCTGTTGTGGAAGGAAATGCAAAATAACAAGGCAAAAGTTTTAGTGAAAATGTGAAGTATTGAGGCCATTATTACAATCTATGACTTCTGGAAGGATGTCAAACACTAAATAAATAGTTAGAGGTATAATTCATTCATTAAAACATATAAAGTATTATGGACAATAAATACTACATAGTAGGCTCTACATGGAAAAATAATAGAGAAAATAAATATATAGTTAAGCATTTCTATTTTAAAACTAAAATCCTGGATCATCATAATATTGACCATCAAGAGAAAGCTATTTAATAATACACATGTGTCTATTCTGTATTTTGATAAGTGTTTAAAATTAACATTAAAGAAAGCAGAACAAATAGTGTCTTATTTGTGAAAAAGTCACTGATAATTTTTCTATTTAATTTGAGAGCCAACCGAGCCAGGCTATTTCCTCCTGTCTCTTCTGATTTTGCAGAATAATGTTTATGCTGGTTGGGATTACATGCTGTCTGGTTTTATATCTTGAGGTGTGAAAAACATATGTATTGGTCAGGGATCATGAGGGAGTGAGGTAGGAAGTTTTTTTTTTTTTCTTTCATTATATTTTTACCTTTGCAGATAAAAGAATATTCACATCATCATTTATACTTTCTTGTATATCTTGTGCAGAACACTTTTGACCATCTTTCTTCTGTCTGCTGCCTTACTCACTACTCTCTACAGGAGGAGGAGGAGTATCTAATTTGACCACATAATCAGTTGGGGTCTCAAGAGCTTTCTTCTCTGCCTTGGCCACCTTCAAGCAGAGTGAATTCTTCTCTCTTTCCTCTTCCAGTTGATAAATATTCTGGATAAATATTCCAGTAAGGTGGAGAGATGGGGTAGAAGCTGCTGCTTTGGAATTTTATATGCAACTAGGTAGGTAAATTCAACTAAGAGTGGGAAGTAGCAGATGGATTTTACTTTGTTCTCTTAGAGCACTCATTTTCCAGATACTTTCTATTGGGTATCTCAGAACCCAGTTGCCATGTTAGAAGAAACCCCAAACACCTAGAGATGCCCCATGATGTTAACCAGTTGACAATCCCAGCTGAGCCAGCTCAAGTCATTCTGCCCCAGGCACCAAATAAGGGAGTGAAAGAGGCTCCAAAATCAGGGAACAGAGACCAGCCATTTTTTTCTGGGCCTTATCACAGGATCTGTAAATATAATCAAATGGTGGGGTTTTTTAGGCCTCCGAGTTAGAGGTGTTTGTTATGCAGCAATGATGACTGGTGTATTAGAGAAAAGAAAGTGAGGATGAGGGGAAACCAAAAAACTTTCTCATAATCTCCAACAATAGATCTAGGCAACAGATGAATCATACAAAGGAAAAAGACAATTCTCTGGGAAAGAAAATTCTCAGAAATGTAAATCTGTTTTAGGAGTTCTTCAAGATTCATCTGGATCTAACAGGCCAGAGTATATTCCTCTCAATTAAACCCCTAGTATTCAAAACTGACTGTTAGTGAAAATCTGAAATGGCTTCAGGAATATGATTTTAGGATGATTGAGGACAAATTGTAATAATTAGACAAAAGTACCACCCACCTGGTCAGCTCTATATCTGTGTCCTGGGATGATGAAAATATATGCATGTGACTCTAATTATATAATATCTTTAAATATCTGTGTATGTATGTATGTGTGTGTGTACATATACATATGTATGTATTTCTTTAGAGAAAAAGGCACATGAAAAGAAAATAAATTTATATCAGAATTTGAGTTTAGTTATAGTATATACTCATCTTCAGGTATTCATATACATATGAATATATCCTGGATTTAGTACAATCCTTAAGCCATCTCTTATATTGTCTATATTTATATTTCTAAACATGAGAATTGGTATTTATTTAAACTGAAGATACGAGATAATTAAATATTTATTTTCTTTACTATATGTCACCAAGGAAGTATGTTAGGAACTAAAAATTTCAATATAAGGATTAAATAAAAAAAAAAAACCTTAAGAATAATTTAGTAGCTAAGGTTACAGAAGCCATAGTATTCCCAGAACTTAATGTTCAAATTTTTTTCCTCTTTTTATGACTGCAAGATGTTTGCAAAATTTATTTTGGAATTTTAATATATAACATGCCATTTTAGCTCCTAATTTACATCCTTGGGAGAAAAATTTTAGTTTATCTTTGTACTGGTTATTTGAACTCTTAGTTTCAAATTACAGATATTCCCAGGCACTAGCTTAAGCAACATGGGATATTTATTACAATGATGCTAGAATATCTCATAGAACTGAAGGGCAGGGATAATTTTAGTTCTCTGGAACTGTCTGGAGACAAGAACTGGAAGGTTTTATGTCTCTCTTTGTTTCTATTTCAATTTTCTCTCTCTCAAAGATCAGCTTATTCCAATTTTCCTGATCACATAGCAAAACAACAACAAACATTGGCTGCTGATACGTTGCACCCCAGAGCAGACTTTGCTTTTTCAGTCCCAATTTCAAATTCCTAAGAATCAAACTGTGAATAGCATATATTAATACTAAATGATCATCTGTGTGGAATGGACTCTGATAGCCCTGGCTGGCCAGGCCTGGTGAGAGGTCAGGGTCGTGTTGTCAAAAATAGCTTCCCTGGGATGACCATTTTGTCATCGTGTGGTGAGATACGGAAAGCAGCCCCCAAACAAGGGTTGTATGGAGAGACTGGGCCAAATGACTTCCCACGAGGAGTCCATAATGAATGTAAATACCATATTTTGAAATTTCAAAATGATTTAATAGGGAAGCCTATGAGTTAAAAAGGAATCTTGTTGCGCCACCTACTGTGCTTCCTGTCCCAGAATACTATGTAATGCATCTATCAGTTACATAGATCCCTTCAAGGAGCCTCCAAAAAACAGGCGGATCTGTATTGATCTTGCCAAGTTCTGTTCCCTTTCCACTGGCTACACAGCTGACTTACGAGGGAATACTGCCTAGCAGTCTATGAGGTAAACAAGGGGAGAACCCCACGTCACCAGGGACACACAATGCTGGATGATGGTGGCTAAGAGGCATCAATCTATCCTTTTCTGGGTGAGTTTGAATTGAAATCAGTCACCCTGACATTATAGTCAGTACAAGTGTAGCAGGCTGTGCAGGAGCGGCTCGGTATTGAATATGCGAAAGTATTTCCATAGAACCCAGGTTCTACCTGTTTCAGCAGAAATGACCAGTAGAGATGCTTCTGATTCAGTACAGGTATAGCCAGATCAATATATCTGGGGTCACATAAGGCACTATGAGAAATGACATTTCTGGTCCCCGGTGGCTTTTAAGATCACTTCTTATTTTTCCTCACATTCCCAAGTATTGTTAAAATAAGTTCTGATAACCTGAAGAAAACTGAAAGTGATTCTGTACCATGAAACTTGAAAGAGCATAACTGACACACATCTCAGGATGCAAACAGTGATACTGATAAGGAGTGAGACTGAAATGGTGCTCAAATTTAGGGTAAAGAATTTTGAAAAGAATTTGTTTTATTGGTAGTAATAATGAAAATAATAGTGGTAATAACAATGACAATAATATTAGCTACTTTTTAGTGGTTGCTTACTATTTTCCAGTGAAAGTACTTTACAGATATTACCTTAATCGAAAAACACAATGGTCCTATGAGGTCAGTTTAACCGTTATCATTTTCGTTGTACTAATGAAGAATCTTAGGCTCAGAGAAGTTAAGTTTCCCAAC
The DNA here is from genome assembly GCF_041146395.1 of Eulemur rufifrons. Lineage (NCBI taxonomy): Eukaryota > Metazoa > Chordata > Mammalia > Primates > Lemuridae > Eulemur > Eulemur rufifrons. The sequence continues at coordinate 30,170,202 of NC_090989.1, forward strand.
ATCCCACAGCCAGGAAATGATAAAGCTGAAAGTGTGACACAGAACCTGAGATCTTAACTGCTTTGCTGAACTTCTGTGGGATTGTTTTTTAAAAAAAATATAGAGAGTATTGAGAACAGATCACAGTTTCATTTTGAGAAGCCAAGTAAAGTGCAATATAAAGACACATGAATAAAGGACTCTCAGTAGCAAATGTGTGGTTACCTTTCCACATAGTTTCCGAAGTATTTTTCCTTAGATACTAATCCCAAACTATTTCAACATCTGGTTCAAATTATGCATTTTGCTTTATCTATAAAACTACAAAACGTTATGTCATTAGCACCAAGCAAACATGTGTTCTTCATTATGCTTTATTCTATTCATGTTGAAATAGTTATTAAAATAACATGACACAGTTTCTCTATTTCTTTATTTACTTGTACTATTTTAGTAGCAAATAAAGTATTTTATTGTTAGTATAAAGAGCCATATTGAAATTTTAGGGAATCTTATTCTTTTATTTTTGTTTTTGCAAATCATCAGCTGTGATAAAATATTAAAATGCTGTAACCCAGAGTTTATTAAAAATAACTCCCACTCTAATAAACCTACACTTCCAAATGTCATTGATTAATATTTAAGAGAAATTTAAAGACCTTTGAAAAATAGCTTGTCTCTGTTCACCATTTTAGGATTCTTAACACTATCAACTGCCTCCATTTTCTAAAGAAAATTTTCCCATTCGATTTATTTAGTGTTTTATTCTAGTCCATCTACCTCCTCTCCTTCTGCTTGAACACAGTTTTCTTTCAAAGCAGTTGGTTACACTATAGTTTTTGATATTTTATACTCCTCCAAGAAAATCAAAAGTGGTGGTTTCAATGATTACATGTAGTCACAGGAGCCTGGAACTGAGACTTCCTGGAACTGAGTCTCTCTCTCTCTCTCTAGTTAACAGATGTGTAATCTTGCGTGGGAAACCTAATGTCTTCATACTTCAGTTTCCTTATATGTAAAATTTGAAAAATCATAATGTCTAGCCTGTAGAGATATGGTGAGGAATAAAATGAGATAGTATTCTCAAAATGTCTGGCACATTGTAAGCACTTGTTAATATGGGCTGTTTACTTCAGTCCTGACTTTTCAACCATACTCCAATTCCATATTTTCTCCTGTTTTTCTGACAGAACAGTTAGTATATAAGAATGAAGACTTAGAGATTAAAAGGCTATAAGAGATTTTAAGGAGAGTAGTGAAATGATAAGACATGGTGGGCCTGGAGGCAGAAGTGTGTGCTGGATGGCTGCTGCAGTAATTTGGACATGAAGAGGGGAGAAGGTGAGCCAGGGAAATGGACACAGAGAGCTTTGGGAAACAGAGCTTGTATGTCTGCAAGACTGACTGCATGTATAGGACAAGAGGAGAATAAATAAATAGCATGATTTACCATGATTGGAATACTGAATGGTTTGTCAACTCATCAATAGGGAGAATAGAGATTGTTGAGAGTGGCAATAAGAGTGACAATAAAAGGGGGTGATAAGTTCAGTTTTGGACATCCTGAAAGGGAGTTGTCTGTAAGAAATCTAATTAGAGCAACTCAATGCACATATATATGTGTGTGTGTTTATATATGTATTAATATATATGTACACACATTGGCCTAAAACTCAAGAAAGAAGTATACGGGGTGTAGATGTTAGGTTTCCCACCCAAGATTACACATCTATTAATTGGAGAGAGAGACTCAGTTCCAGGAAGTCTTTCTTTCTTTGTTTGTTGGTTATTAGCATGTGAATATACCTAAGCTCACTTAAGGAGAGTGTGGAGAACAAGAAGAAGATTGAGCCAAGGAGAGAATGCTGTGCAATACCAACCATAAATGATATGTGGAGGAAGAGCCCAGAAAAGTAATTGAGAAAGAATGTTCAGAAATGTGGAAGAAAATCTTGAAACACCAGTTTCATGAGACATTGGTGTCCTGGGAGTCAGGGATGAATGCATTTTAAGAGTTAAAATGTGATGCAATCTAACAGCACTGTATACCATCAAAAGAAGATCCCAACTCAAAAGTGCTCCTGAGATTTAGTAACTTGGAGGGTACTTGAAATTTTCTAAGAGCATTTTTCACTTGAATAATTGAATTGAAAACCATACTACAGTAAGCTGAAAAAAACAAAACAACAACAACAACAAAAAAACCGTGAAATGGGAAGAGGAAAGTACTGTCTGGAACTTTAGTTATGGAGGAGAACAATGGAGTACCTATAGTAGATTATAGGTACATCCAGGCCAAGTAAAAATCCTTTGGTGCTTATGGTTTTTTTTTTTTTTTGAGATGATGAAAATGTGGAGATGTTTACTGCCTGACAGGAAAGAAACAATAGAGTAGGAAATTAGTCACAGATGAGATAGTGGATGACTCATGAAGCAAGATACATGATAATGGAGGAGATGGGAAAAGATCTTTCACGCAAAAAAACAAGCATTGGATTTGTGAATAATGTTGCATATCCCTGCAAATGAAAGAGGGTAGAAAATAAAGATCAATACAAATACAGATAAGTGTACAGAGACTGGAACAGGGAGCCAGTGAGAAATGAAGACCTCTCTCCTAATGTACCACTACTACTACTGCTGCTACTGCTACTAATGTTACTACTGTTCCTAATACTACCACTGCTACTACTACCACTGCTGCTACTGCTACTGCAACTACTGCTACTACTATTGTTACTAATACTATTGCTACTGCTACTGTTGCTGCTATTACTGCTGCTGCCACTACTGCTGCTGCTACTGCTACTATTGCTACCACTACTGGTACTGCTACTGCTACTCTACTCCTGCTACTACTGCTACTCCTACTGCTACTGCTGCTACCACTGCTGGTACTGCTACTGCTACTGATGCTACTGCTACTACTCCTGATACTATTGATACCACTGCTGCCCCTATTATTACTAATGCTATTATTACTACTGCTACTACTATTTGTCTCCTTTTCTTTCCCTTTTCCTTTTGTGGTCTTGCTCTTTTCCACCTTCTCTCCTCCTCCTCCTCCTCCTCCTCCTCCTCCTCCTCCTCCTCCTCCTCCTCCTCCTCCTCTTTCTTCTCTTCCTTCTTTTCTTCCTCTTAAAAAAATACAAAACATTTGGCATGCAAACAGAAATAACCCATTCCTGGGAACACGAAGTTACCATTGTTTTTTTTGATTTCCAGATTAAAAAATAATATAATGTTATATTTGAGATGTCAAGAGAGAAAATATAATTAATCAAAGACTGGACTGAAAAAATCTTTGACAGAAAAACTAAAAAGCATGTCTTTTACTGGATATATAATATTTTCTTCAATTATTTAAAAGTGAAAAAAAAAAGACAAAGTCCAAAACCTAGTGGCTTCATTTGGCTAAAGCCAGGTTTATACCACAGTGCATAACTCCCTCCTCTGGGATCTCAAACCTGGACTCTTAAGTGAAATGAGTGTCTGTAGCAGACTCATTCTTTCTTTATAAAGTTTATTATGAATATTCATTTCTTAGTAAAAACTTTCCATTGTCATTTGTTTTGATAATTGAGCAATTATTTCCATCTTTTGTTAGAACTCTGCTGTTTTGGGGTTTATTCTGAAAATAAAATGACCTGGAATGTTTTCATTTTAGTTTGGATAGGGGAAAAAAAAGCGAATACCATGGTGAATATGTTCTCTGAAATTCTAAATTACTTAATTTTTATCCCATGTGCTCTGAGGACAATAAGAGAAAAGTATTGATACAAAAATTGTAAGTTATTTTACACATCATGGAAAAAAAAGTAAATTAATCACTTTAGGGTTCATGTAATTTTTTTTTTTTTTTGGAATTTTGGTTTATCTGATTTTCAGGCCAAGTCTCTATAGTTAACGTCATTATTTTTAATTCTGCGTCATAGAGAATGACACTGATCTTTTTCACATTTGTGGTCTTTTTTCTTCGCCTTTTGTGAATGTTGTAAATGCTCTTTCTAACTTTGGTAACTTCCACAACTTCAACAGTTTATAAATAACATAATTGAAGGCAAACAAACTTCATGTATCTTCTAGGACTCCTTCCCAAGAAGAATGAATTGGTCAAACAGCCCTTGCACCCAATGTTAAACACTTATTTAGCTAATTGTTAGCAGGACAAATGAAATGCATTCTATTATTCCATATAATGCTAGATTTGAACAAAACGTATTATGTTTGTAAAGCTCTCTATATCTGATATATTTAAAAAAAGTTAATGTATATATTAAAAATGTATTACATATCATCTAGGCATACTACCTTAGGTGCTTAGTGTCCTTTTATGAATGTTATGATTCATCAAATTATTTGGTTATTTTTGCTATTGGAAATAAATATTTCTTCATGTCATTTTTTCAATGATTCAAGGTTAAATAATCACTTAAAACAAATTAGAATGAGATGTTTTAAGAGTACTATTTCAACTCCCTTCTAATAAAATGTCCTATACTGTAAAAGCTGGTAAACTAAGAAAAATAAACAAATTATTAATAGATAAATAGTTGTATACATGCATATATACATAGATAATTAGCATTTTCAGATTTCCTTGCAGATGGATTTTCATACAGCTATAGCTCTTCTAAGTAAGTATAACCACATAGACTCAGAAGAAGGAAGTGAGCAATGAGAGAAAGCAAGTATACTGAGGAATGTGGCTCCTTTTGAAAGCATAGTGGCAGAGGCTCAATGGGTTGATGCCCTGTGTTAAGCTCTAGTGGAAGTTCTAGTATATGATCTTAGCATCATAAGCACCTAGTACTATGAAAGATAGGATTGGGACTTTCATTACAAGGAAATTAAATATGATAGAGCTTTTTCCTAACTTCTGTTGTTGCAGGCCTTCTGGGACATTCTTCTAGTTCTGTAAGACTTTCTTAATAAATCTCTTTCTTCTTAAAGTGGCTAGAGGAAGATAGGCAAAGCACAGAGACTAGTAATGAAAGAGGAACTTATTTAGGTTAAAAACTATACTTGGATAAAAGGAATATCCCAAGTTGGTACATAGGAATACAAGAGTAGAGCAGAGGAAGGCCAGCTCCTAGAAGGAAGAGAAAGAGTAGAAAGAATGGGGGGGAGGTAGTGAGAGAAAGAGGGGTAGGTGGGAGGAAGCAATTGGCATCAAATGTAATTATAACAGTCCCAGAAATGTCTGTTTCAAAATGAAACTTTTGAAATACTCAACATTAACTGTGTTGTTGATAAATGTAGGCTGGCTTTAAATTCAGAATAATATGCTATTAGAACTTACTACAAAAGCCACAGGTACCAATCCAATCACTTCTGTCCTCCAGGACCCCCTGTGGTGTCAAATGTCCAGGCATCCTACCTAGCTCACTCTCTCAGTGCCCCAGGACTCCCCAAGAATCCTCATTCTTGTTTGAACAGCAGTTCAGTGGCAGTCAAATGTTCATCCAGGATAGTGTATACCTTAAATTTTATCTATTTTATATTTATTCACTAAGCATGAACATATTTGAGTCTAATCTATAGGTCCAAATCTCATCATTCTTCTTTAATCCTTAGTAAAATACCTAGCATTCATTATCTACTCTATCCTATGCTAGTGTTGTCCTGTCCCTTCAGCAGTCTTTTTCCTTTTTCCTCCAGCTATTTTAAATGTCTATCCTTCACAGCATCACCTCTTAAGATTCATTTACTTCACAAAGACTTTCAGGATTACTTTCAGTAGGGAATGTCCAGTTTTACTGAATTATCCAATAGCACCTATTGCTATAGTAAGATAGGCTTTTTTTTGTTTTTTGACTGCCTCACTTTTTTTGGATGTATTGTCCCATCACATGGATTGTAAACTCCTGAACGGAAGGGATAAACAATATTTTAACTTTCTATGAGGTACTAGCTTCATAAGTAATGGAGGCAATAAAATAACATTGACAAAAATAACCCATCCACCTGGCTACTCATCATGATGATGACTAAAAACAAATAGATAAGAAACCTGCAAAGCTTTAGGCAACCATTTTGCCAAAGAAATCCCAAATCTTTGTCTCAATGAGGTATGAACATTCAATTTACAAAGAAATGTCAGGCCTTCTAAAATTGCAACAGTAGGAAGTGAGCTCTGCATGCTAGACAGCACCAAGAGAGACTCGCTGTTCAGTGCTCAGCTAAGATACGGCTAGAAGGTACTGGGTAAGCAAAATTCTCCCATAGGCAAAATCTGGGGCCTAACAGGAAAGTGAACAGGGGATAACTTATCCAAGAGATGAATCAGAGATTCTCAGCTTGGCTAATCAAGGAACATATTCCACTGTCAGAGCCAGGACTCAAGGTTATTTCTATTACGTAGCATATGACTACTATGTGTTTCTGCTTGGTGAATTGGTCCTAGGACTCCCCTAAGATACCAAAATCTGCAGATGCTCAAGTCCTTGATATAAAATGGCATAGTATTGTATATAATCTATGCATATCCTTCCACATACTTTAAATCATCTCTAGAAATAATACCTAATTTAATGCCTATACATCACTTCATTAGCATGGATTCAACATAGTACTTGGTGCTTGACAAATTCAAGTTTTGCTTTTTTAAACTTTGTAGCTTAAATAAAATCAAAGGAAATAAGTTAGGCATCAGAATTTCTGTCAGTGTTTTAATAGTAAAATGAATTGTTTATACAATATTGATATTTATTACTGGAGGTTATTAAAAACAGAATTTTAAAATTTTATCTTTGCCCATTTTATATAGAAAATAAGAATTTAGGACCTAGAATCGATATCTAAAGTCTTCTCTTGCTTTGGAATGAAATATGTTGCTTGAATTATAAATGAGAAAATAATTGTTGAACAATTATTGAAATAAATAAATATCTGGCATGAATACTTATTTTGACAACTAAGATATGATTTTAGTCTTCAAATGTTATTAGTGGTTTAATACCATAAAAGGTTAGTTCTCTCTCACATGATACACTGTCCCATGCAGGTTATTAGAAGACTTTACTCACTGTATCTTTACACATTGTATCTATTTGAAGATCCAGGGTAAAAGAACCTTTCAACGTGATCACTAAGAAGACAGTATGTTTAAGAAAACTGAACAAAACTGGCATACAAGGAATGTATCTCAAAATTATAAAAGCCGTATATGACAAACCCATAGCCACCATCATACTGAATGGGGAAAAGTTGAAAGCATTCTCACTAAGAACTGGAACAAGATAAGGGTTCCATCTGTCACCATTTCTATTCAACATACTGCTGGAAGTCCTATCCAGAGCAATCAGGTAAGAGAAAGGAATAAATGGCATCTCAATTGGGAACGAGGAGGTCAAACTACCACTTTTCACTTATGATATGATCTTATACCTAGAAAACTGCAAAGACTCCTCAAAGAGACTCCTGGAACTGATCAATAAATTCAGGAAAATCTCTGGTTACAAAATAAATGTACACAAATCATTAGTATTTCTATTAATGTATACCAATAACAGTCAAGCTGAGAGTCAAATCAAAGACTCAGTACCATTCACAATAGCTACAAAAAAGAAATACCTAGAAATATACTTAACCAAGGAGGTGAAAGATCTCTACAAAGTGAACTACAAGACACTGAACAAAAAATCACAGATGACAGAAACAAATGGAAAAACATATCATACTCATGTATTGCTAGAATCAACATTGTTAAAATGTCCATACTATTCAAAGTGATTTATAGATTCAGTGCAATCCCCATAGAAATACTAACAGCATATTTCACAGAACTAGAAAAAAATAATTCCATACTTTGTTTGGAACCAAAAAAGAGCATGAATAACCAAAGCAATATTAAGCAAAAAGAATAAATTTGGAGGCATCATATTACCAGACCTCAAACTATACTACAAGGCTATAGTAATCAAAACAGTATGGTATTGGCAAAAAAAAAAAAAAAATGCAAACATAGACCAATGGAATAGAACAAGGAACTCAAATATAAAACCATCCACATACAGGCAACTGATCTTTGACAAAGTAGACAACAATATACACTGGGAAAAAGAAGCCCTGTTCAATAAATGGTGCTGGGAAGATTGGAGAGAAACATGAAGAAGAATGAAACGGGATCCATATCTCTCACTACACACAAAAATTAACTCAAGATGGATAAAACACTTAAATGTAAGGTATAAAACCATAAGAACTCTAGAAGAAAATGTTGGAAAACTCTTTGAGATATCAGTCTAGGCAAAGAATTTATGACTAAGATCCCAATGGCAATTACAGCAATGATACAAATAAATAAATAGGACTTGATTTAATTAAAAAGCCTCTGCACAGCTAAGGAAATAATCAACAGTGCAGACAACCTACAGAGCAGGAGAAAATATTTGCAAGCTATACATGTGATAAAGGGCTAAGAACAAGAATCTACAGAAAACTCAAGCAAATTAGAAAGAAAAACACAAACAATTCCGTTAAAAAGGAGGGAACAGACATGAGCAGACTTTTCAATAGAAGGTAGACAAATAGCCAATAAACATATGAAAAAATGCTCAATGTAACTAATTATCAGGGAAATGATATCACAGTGAGATATCACCTTACCCCAGTCAGAATGGCTTTTATGAAAATGTCCAAAAACAATAGATGCTGGCATGGACACAGAGAGAAAGGAATGCTTATACATTTTTGGTGAGACTGCAAATTAATACCTCTATGGAAAACAGTATAGAGATTCCTCAAAGAACTAAAAGTAGACCTATCATTTGATTCAGCAATCCCACTACTGGGTATCTTCTCAAAAGAAAATAAGTCATTTTATCAAAAAGACACCTGTACTTGAATGTTTGTTTCAGCACAATTCACAATTGTAAAGATGTAGAATCAATCCAAGTGTCCATCAGTTCCAGAGTGGATTAACAAAATGTGGTATATGTATACCATGGAGTACTACCCAGCCATTAAAAATATGAATTGAGACCTTTTGCAACAATTTGGATGGAACTGGAGACCATTAACTTAAGTGAAGTAACTAAAGAAGGGAAAAATAAACACCACATGTACTCACTATTAAATTGGAACTAACTGATGAGCACACATGTGAACAGAGGGAAGTCAAACATAGTGAAAATCAATCAGGGTGAGGGGGTATGAGGGAATGGGTGAAAACCTACCTAACAGATACAATGAACAGTATTTAGGTGATGGGCACACTTATAACCGTGACCAAAGCATAACAAAACTGATCCATGTAACCAAAAGCATTTGTACTTCCTTAGTACTTTGAAATTAAAAAAAAAGAATATACAAAAAGAAGACAATATGACTAATTGAACCCTGGTTTGTCACACTTCACATATTACTGCTGCTCATATTTGGAAGTCCCAAAGCTAACCCATTGTTCAAAAAAAGAAAAAAAAGTACAATGCAATCAGAAATGGTAACCTGGAGGACAAAATGAGAACTCAGGTTTCTTAATTCCTAATTTTCAGAAATGTCTAAAAATAATCTGGCTCCAAATTTTCAAATGTGATGATATAAAGCACAATGCATTATAATAAGATTCAAATGTTTCTTTTCATTTTACATATTCTCTTTTTTTCTAAAGTACACAGAATTATTAAACCATTCAGGGTTTTCTAAACAGTAATCTTTATTTTTCATGAAGTGTATATTATTTTTATAAACTGCAAGGTTTTCTTCTGGCAAAGTAGGGCAATACAAAGCATTAAATAGTACAAAGCAATACAACGTTATATAAGCCCACTGTTCATGGATTGCAGGAATCATGGGGTGATTAGTGGATTCAGATTGGGTATTAGTTGATTTCAGGATGGTTGTCCCCAAACCTGAAAGAGGAAAAGATGAGAGAGAGATAGACAGAAAAAGAAAAGTGATGGGGGAGAGAAAGAGAAAGAGAGGAGGGAAGTGGGGTTATACTGAGGGCAAAATCCAAGGAAATAAAATTTTGCATCCTAAAAATGCTTACACAAGTGAAATTAGAATGAAGGAAGTATTATGGCCTTTGAATAGGAAACGAAGAGACAGTATGCAACCTGAGTACACAAAGCAGGGACAGGGAAGTGAGTATCATTATGAGCAGCAGACTCTTTCTTGAATTGTGTGCCCTCTGTGAGCATAGGTCTAATTCCGCCCTGGCTACCTTGTCACTTCTTAACACAGCTTTCATTCTTGCCTCTTGAGGTTTCTGTGGGCCCCAGGGGGTCATTAAAGGATTGGAGACAGGAAGATGGAGGAGAGACAAGAGAAAGAGGGAAGAGGACAGAGAACAGAAGGGGACCTCTGAGCAGCCTGCCTTTGTGTTTTGACAATGTTTTTATTATTATTGTAGTATAACTGAGTGAGTCAGGGAGACATCTTCTTTGGAGCTGAAGAATGGGTATAATTGTATCCCTGGCTGGTGTTACAATTGCTCTTCACACAGCCCCATGGAGATTATCTCACAGCATACTGAACACCACCTTGTAGCAACAGAAAAGAAGTTGCAACTGACCAAGCGAAAACTAAAAGGCCCTATTTGATTAAATTATTAATAGATTAAATAGATGATTCAATCTTTGGCAAGTCACAGTTTGCAATTAGCACCTCACATCTGTTCCTGCCTCTTAAAACTTAGACTTCAAACTTCCTGAAGATTTAGATGACGAGCTTGTTAGAAATTAAACAAAGTTAAGCCACTGTTAGGAAACAGAGAGTAATTCTTACCAGCAATCTTATTTCTTTCTCTCTTCATATGCTTAAGTCAGCTCAAGTAGCACTTATCAGCAGCATCAACATTAGTGTTATTATTATTTTGTTAAATGCATCTAATCCTAGAATAAAAATTTCAAAGTGTAATTACTATACACAATATGACAACTACAAATAAGATTTATATATTTATATATATGTTCTAATATGCAAATATATGGAAATGTCTATTATGTTAATTGCATTAATCCATATTCATCTATGTATAAATATTGCTTGGAATATCATATACATACATACATTTTATAAACATATTAATATTTTTCTGAATTTTAATTTTTTTTAATTAATAAAAAGAGACAGTGTCCTGGACTCTTTTTCAAATTCTCGGCAGAATCATATTGGTAACATATAATGCAGTGAATGTTCTGATCCAGGAATATACACAACCCATTATTTCTGACATCATACAATATTTTAAGAGACAGTAGCTGCTAAATAAAATTATCACAAAATATCCTGCAAAAGAATCATCAAGGTGATCCTTTCTCCCTTCCACATTTATCCTCTTTAAATTGTTTTTCATGTGGCTGTATTTTCTTTCCAAGACTGTCTTGATTTTACCCAAAGCAATTAAAATGAATTTGGGAGTTTGGAAAACGCAATTATTTCCCTAGCTTCAATCCTCTCCATTGATAATAAACTTAAAATTTAGACATAATATCTATGATAGGTATTTTTATTATCTATGTATTTATGAAAATGGAAAATTTCATAAATGCATTTAAATTTTATGAAATCATATATAGTTATATATGTAATGAACTATCTTTTTAAAGTATATAATTATATTAAATTATTATTATTATAGATAATTTGAAACATACAATAGCCATGTCTATGGTTGATCAGATATTACAGTTATAAGGATGGCCATGAAAAAGGTCAAAGTGACCACATATCCACATGAGGAAGAAAGTCAACTATCCTAGGTTTATACATGAACTTTCTCTTTTATATACTTCCTTTAACTTTGAAAAATGTACATGCAAACATCTGTGTACATACTTATATGTCCTCAGGTCCTTGAAATGCTATTCGAGGAATCCAATCTAGTTTTTCATAGCTGCAACTCTCTGAATAATTGGTAAAATCACCCTGACAGAAAATCTCTTAGCCTATGTACATCAGCAATTATATCAATGGTGGCATGACCCTAGAAATAAAAATTCAGGGGGTTAAAAGACTGAGTGGCCTTGAATCTTTCTTGGCTTCTAGCAGCTGGGAATCATAATTTTTGTTGTCTACCGTAGATTTCCTTGTGACCTACACCAAATAGGTTAATTGTTTTATGCCTCAGTTTCCTTATTTGTGAAATGTAGCATGAAAAGAAAACTAATCACATGGAGCAGAGCTATTGTTAGTTTTAGGTGATGAAGTGTGATGTACATGCTGAGTGAATCCTCATTATGTACATTATGGCCCAGTTATGCTCATGTTATGCAAAAACTATCTCATTTGTAGATATGCACAGGTATCTGACTTACATATAAAAGTGAAGGTCAGAAACATTTTTCAATTTTTATTTTTGAGAATGATTAAGCACTAAAATTATCTAAAGTACAGTTTGTAATTTTCTGCATTTTCATGGGCATGCTGTACTCTAGCCAATAACATATTAGTCCGACTTTATAATAAAATTGGACTAAATTCACTCACTTCTTCATTTATATTATTTATTACAATGCCTGCCACATGAATGTATTGACTTTTGTGCCAATCTCTGTTCTTTTCACAATTTTAGTTACACAAATTAGCTTTTTTAAATGCAGTAACCTCAGTATACTTTACAAAATATATTGGCATGTCATTACACTTTGACCTTTACATCTTCTGAGGAACTGGGCCATTTTGGGACTGAAAGCCATATTTTGCACTTCATTTTTTTTTCATTCATTTTTGACTTAGATTGCACTCTCCACAAAGTAAGGCATGCATTTTTCATAAAACTTTTTTTGCATGTTATCATTGAACATAGGTAGTTCAAATACAGACTTCGTATTTTTGAAGCATGGCTAAAACATCTTTTAGAGTGTGGTTAAATGACGGACATTTATTTAGAGGTAGAAATGAGTGAAACAAGAAAGACACTCACAAGTTGAATAAAAATTTAGGAAAACACCTGAAAGATAAACATAATTATTTGCTACCAATTCAGAGATATATTGATATAGACTGTATTAAAAATTTCCATAAATTCAGTGTCTGTTGTCATGGAACAATGTGGAAAATTGAGAATGCCTGTCTGCAGTTCAGTGAAGTGTCTTCTGGTTGACAATATTAGCACTGGGCTAATAATTAGCTTGGAAGTATTCACCTACAATGCATTGTACCAGGAGGCACCGTGTCTCAACCCCCTGGTCCTTCATTCATTCAAACATATTCATTAAACACCTTCATTTGCTGGGCTCTGCTTATTTGTCTCCCTTCTTTATTATTAGTTTATGTCATTGAGATACTTTTAGGCACAGGCAGATTTTGTTGCTGTTGTTGTTTTAGATTTTAAACACAATAGTGGAATATTTCTGAGACCTATGGAGGATAATATTTACATTGTACCATGTAAGAGATTTCACATTAAAGATATGTGGTAGAAAGAGTACCCCCTCCTCTAGATTCAAACTTGATTATGCTCAAGAGCACACATTTGAACAAAAGAGAATTAGAAAAAAAACAATGAAAATCAGAAGCATGTTTTAATAGCAAAACTTCATAAGGAACAAAAAAATTTAAGATCAGTGAACTGTACATGGATGGTTTTATATCTGGGTTCTCTATTCTGTTCCATGGGTATATGTCTCCATTCCATGTTGCTTTGGTTACTACAGTATAGTTTGAAGTCTGGTAATGTCATGCCTCCAGATTTGTTCTTTTTGCTTAAGATTGCTTTGGCTATTTGGGCTCTTTTCTGGTTCTAATCAAAGTGTAGAATTATTTTTTCTAGATCTGTGAAATATGACATTGGTATTTTCATGGGAATTGCATTGAATCTGTATATCACTATTCAATAAATGTTGCTAGGAAATTTTGGATAGCAACATGCAGAAGAATGAAACAGGTTCCATATCTCTCACCACACACAAAAATGAACTCAAGATAGATAAAACACTCACATGTAAGGCATGAAACCATAAGAATTTTAGAAGAAAATGTAGGGAAAATTCTTCTAGATATTGGCCTAGGCAAAGAATTTATGAATAAGACCCCAAGGGCAATTACAGCAATGACAAAAATAAATAAATAGGAGTTTATTAAATTAAAAAGCCTCTGCACAGCTAAGGAAATAATCAACAGTGTAAACAGACAACCTACAGAATGGGAGAATATATTCTCAAGCTATACATCCGATAAAAGGCTAAAAACCAGAATCTATAAAGCATTCAAGCAAATCAGCCAGAAAAAAACAAGCAACCTCATTAAAAAGTGGGCAAAAAACATAGAAGTTTTCAAAAGAAGATAGACAAATGGCCAATAAACATATAAAAAAATGCTCAACATCTCTAATCATCAGGGAAATGCAAATTAAAACCACAATGGGATATCACCTTACCCTAGTCAGAATGGCTTTTATGAAAAAGTCCAAAGACAATAGATGCTGGTGTGGATGTAGAGAGAACAGAATGTTTAGACACTGTTGGTGGGACTGCAAAGTAGTACAACCTCTATGGATAACAGGATGGAGATTCCTCAAAGAACTAAAAGTAGACCTACCATTTGATCTAGCAATCTCACTAGTGAATATTTACCCAAATGAAAAGAAGGTCACATTATCAAAAAAACACCTGTGCTCGAATGTTTATTTCAGCACAATTCACAATTGCAAAGATGTGGAATCAACCCAACTGCCCGTCAATACTTGAGTGGATTAACAATATGTGGTATATGTATACTATGGAATACTACAAAGCCATGAAGGAGGATGGATTAGGCCTTTTGCAATAATTTGGATGGAACTAGAGACCATTATCCTTAGTGAAATATCTAAAGAATGGAAAAATAAATACCACATATACTTGCAATTAAACTGGAACTAACTGATGAGTACTAATGTACACAGACGGAAGTAAAACACAGTGGAAATCAATCAAGGAGAAGGGAGGAATGGGGAGATGGATGAAAACTTACCTAACAGGTACAATGAACACTATCTGGGTGATAGGTACACTTATAACCTTGACTCCAGCATAGCAAAATCAATATATGTAACTCAAAATATTTGTACTTCTGTAATATTTTGAAATTAAAAAATAAATAAATTTTAAAAATTAAGGTTTAAAAAGTTAAAATTACAAGCATCACTAAAATAGAACATAATATATGTATACTGATGCATGATATAGAATGCTGTTATAAAGTGTAACAATTTGTTTTATTTTTATTAATATATTTATTTATAAACTCCCTTTTGAAAATTTATTTAATGTAGCTTGCAACCTCTGAGTATCCTGTCAAGACAGCTTCCCAAGGGTTCTAATTCTGTGAATCTTTTGCCTCTCAATTTATTTCCAATATCATTTGAGCTGATAGTCCTAATGATTCAACCCCTAGAGCAGAGTCTAAGGAAGAAGAAGTAGGTTATGAATTGTCCATTGGAGCCTGCATTCTACAGTTGTCTCAAAGCCCAGTGGTTTTAATGAGAGAGTGGTGCAGGCTAGTCATTGCTGTAGTCATTAGAGTTCTCAGGGTAAAGAATCTAAACACTTGAGGAATGTAACGAAGAAGAAAGAGAAGGTGATAGTGGTGGGGAGTGGGGAGAATAAGAAGAGAAAAGAAGAGGGAAGAGGAGATAATATTGGCTAAACTGGTATTCAGAATCATATAAACATCAGTTTTACTCCCCTTTACCTGAAGTCATCATTAGCTAACCTGAGTCTACAAAAAAATTAAAAATTAGAGTTCTTCAAGATTCCCTGCAGGGTAACTTCTTTGCTCTTTCATAACTCAAAGCAAGAGGTAGTGAGCCCTAAAGATTATACTGCTGGAATGCTTCCTAGAAAATTCAAATATGTCTTTAATTTGCAATCATGTCTTTAATTTGCAATCATGGGATGATTATCAATGACTAAAATATTATTCAAAGAATATTTTATTTTTGTCATTTTTAAATGGAGGAAATAAGGTAGCATAATCAACATTTACTTTAGTGTTGGTTCAGAATTGGAATCAGGCAATAGTAACAGAGATGAGTGTCAATAGTATAAAAGCTTTGGTGTTAAGTAGGGTGCTCATGCACTCTCTACCTTTCTCTCTCTTTCTCTCTCTCTCTCACACACACACACACACACACGGTGAAAAGTGAAGCTGGCCAGGAATGGATTTATGAAATCAGAAAGATATCAATCTACTGAATCAGCCATTTGTGCAGGAAAGAGTTAACTCAGTGGTCCTGAGTTTCTCAGATCTTACACACCCCCAATACTAGGCCCATCTTTGTGTCTGGATTGGCCATTGGCCACTCCTGGGAATTAAGGTCTTTGAATGTTCTAACTAATGAGTATGTAGCAGGCTTGGGTTGTTTAACAACACTGTATTAGTTTTCCTAGATAAAATGAGCAAACTAAGTAATTTACAGTAAATATTTGCTTTTCTTTGGCTATCGGGAGGGACTGTTGTAAGAACTATAGGCACTGAATGCATACATGACCAACTCCAAATGAAAACTCTGGACTCTTAGGTTTAGAAACAGGTGAGTTTCCCTGGTAGAAAACACTTTGAGTGTGTTTTCTAGAGAAATTAAACATATCCTGGGCAACTCCACTGGAAGAGGAGTCTTGGAAACTTGAGACTGGTTTCTTGCAGACTTTGTCCCACACCTCTTTTTCCCTTGTGGATTTTGCATGGCATAATTTTGCTGTATTAAACCATAACCATGAAAATAAGAACCTCTGAGTCCTGTGAGTTCTTCTAGCAAATCAAAGAATCTTAGGGTGGTTTGGGACTCCCAACATACTATCATGATTATATTTGACACAGCAGAAAGAAAGATGCAGAGGGAGAGGGGGAAAAAACTTACCTTGAACCCTCACACAACATCTGTTTAAATCTTGGTTTGCTACTGTATTTTTTTCTTTATCTGAGCACAATGCCCAGAGTTATGTTGGCAAGAAGAGGAGAATGAATGTCAGGTAGGCAACCAATTGCCTTTTTTGCCCACCCAAACATCCGTGTCCACATTTTTTTCTCTATCTATGGAGGAAACCCAACCTTCCCTTAAAGGAAACAATCCCAAGGTCTTCTTCAGTTTCTGCACAGAGTTCAGGGCCCAGGATCTCAGAGTTACATACAGGTATGTGCACATTGTCCCTGTGTGTGGCTCCTAGGACCTGTAGATTAAAATGCTTTAATAGGTGAATGAGAAACATAATTTAGACACTTTTACATTCCCTCTTGTTTATAATGCCCTGCCATGTGTTTCTTATAGTTTTTGTCACATATCATAGCACTCAATGGTTTTCTTTATTTTATTTTTTTGTTAGGCTTTTTGGTTTTCTGAGCAGACTCAATGACTCCTTCATTACTGTAATCTCAGTGCCTAACACATGTCTGGCAAATAGTAAAAGCACAATAGACCCCATTTAAATGAATAAATGAATATAAATGAATAATTTTTCTTATTGTCTGTTGCCTCTCAATTTTTTTTTCAAACTATTAGTTCATTAATCAAATATTGCTTGAATGGTTACTATCTACAAAACATAGAGCAAAGGTATGTGAAAATTTATTTAGAATAAAAAATTTATTTAGAATAAAAATATCTGGCATTAATTTTTATATTCCATCTGTTAACATTTGTTTGATATCTCTGTTTGGGGTAGTTTTCATAAAATGAAAAAAAAAGAGGAGCAGAAGCAATGATCTAATTAGGACATAGTAGGCATAGTGACACTCTTAATAAACTAGACTTCTGTTGTGATTCATAGTGGTCAATAAAGGATTTCACTTGTCTTTAGTTATTGTCTAGAGATATGCTAGTTTCCTATTGCTTATACTCAAATAGCTAGTATTCAGCCCTTAAATATAGAGGTCTGTCCCTATGGCTTAAGTCACACTTTTGAATGGACCAATTCCCAATTAATCAAGCATGCTTGAATTCTATTCTTGTACATTGTGGTATTGGCAGCCTTTCAAGATTAGAACAGATAGTGTTCTCTTTAAACCGGTAGATGAGATTATCTTTCATCTGCCATTGATGAAGTGTATGGCAATACTGGACTTCAGAACTGACCCCAGTGGGACAGCTCTCAATGTGTGACCCTAGTTTGTCACATAATTATTGATCATTACCCACGGATACAACCTTTCTACCAGTTATATATTGACCTTACAAAATATTCCAAATTTCTTGGTGAAAAATGGCATGTGAGTTTGTATTAGAGGCCTTACTAAAACCTAGATCTATTAAATGTCTTGCTTTTTCTTAGTCATCACTGTACCAGAGAAATTAAATTATTCTCAAGTGATTAACTTTCACAAATTACATCAAGTCATGGTTGGACACTTGTGATTTTTAAAAGTATTTTCTAGCTAATAATTTTATGATTATATCTAGCAGCAATCCAAATATCAAAATTAGGCTGACTAACCTTTACATAAGATATTTTTTTCTTATAATATTGCTTTGAATTGTACATTTTCTTTTTCCATTGCAACATTTCTATCCCATATCCTCATACTTCCTAAACTCCTTGTTTTCTCTTCCTGCATTCACTGGTTATGCTTTCTGCAATATTCCCTTCCTACTTGATCAAAAGTAGCTCAGTCCTACTTCCACTAAAATCACCTATTTTCTATATGTCTCTTTATTTACATCTTATGTGTTCCCTTTGGGATGCTTGTTTTTATCTGAAAATAAACACATTATATTTCTACGTCTATAGTGCCTAGAAGAGAGACTAAAATAGTATAGGCAATGAATCAGTAAATACATGCTGAAGGAATTTATTCTCAGAGTTTTCCTTGGATACCGCTTCCATTTTTTGGTTTTTCCCAATATAGATTTTATATGGTTGCTTATGCGCTCCCCAGGAATCCATAGCAGCAGAATGCATTTGCACATTCCTTGCTCCCTGCCAGTAGCCAGAACACAGTTATTTCACCCTCTTCTTCAGTTTATATTGACAGAGTTTGCTTTCTGCCCTTTAATCCAATCATTTTGATGAGCTACCCAGACACTCTTCCTCTTTCCTCAGTGATTTCAGCACCTGGTCTACATTTTCACTCTCTGCCTTGTCTCCAGCAAAGTTTATGGCTATATGGCATAATTCAATCACTTCACAGTTTCTCCACCTCCTAGCCTCCAGTAATTTAATTTCTGCCGGCCACAAGCACAACCATATAACCCTTCAACTTCACGAGCACTGAAATTTTATAGTTTCTTATATATGACATGGTCTTACTCTGCATCTAACCATGCTGATCTTAAGTATTGCTACCGTTAGCAAGTAATTTTGGAGATACCATTAACATGAAGAGTGTTTGAAGAAGGCTTGAATGGTCATCTTGCAATCAGACAGGGGGCAGTTGGTAGGAGATTTGATGAGATAAACCTTAATGACAGTTCCGATGCCAGTGAGGCCTTCAAAATTGCCTTCAGGTAGCTTTTACTGACTTCTTTCCCAGCTGCCACCCTAACCACCAAATCCAATGAATGCAAACTTAGTTTCTTAAGATTTAATTCAATTCCACACATATTTATTGAACATTTTCTATTTACAACATACAATTCTAGGAACTAGGTATAAATCAGTGAGCAAAACAGATAAAGCTGCCTGCTGGTTTGGCACTTACATCCTTTGCTTGAATTCTTTTGCAGAATGTGTCATATATTATCTTGCATATATTGTTTATAATTTAATGAGGTTTTCTTGTTCAACATAATCTAAGAACCAGACAAATCATCTCATTTACTAACCTATGTAACATCTCAATCTCAGTTTCCTGTTTGTGGACAGGTTAAAAAAGATAATGTTTAAAGTGTTTTGGATGGTGTCTAGCATATAGTACACATTTTGAAAATTTTTCATTACTATTAATAGTATTGATATTTTAGAAATCATAGTAATAATACTGTATTAAAAATTATAAGTACTCAATAAATTACAGCTATTTGTATTATCCTATTTTTGCAGATTACCTCTCTACTTAACAGCAAGCTCCCTGAAGTCAGGATAAGCGTTTCTCCCTCTCTCTTTCTCCTTCTCCTCTCTCTCTGGACATGATCTGTGTGGATGACACATCACTGACATCAAAAATTATCTGCTGTACTGAATTTAACTAAAAAATTGTAATTTCATCTTAACTTTCAGGTTTTCATTTGTTCTTAAATTTTTCCAAACTATTCTGTTTACTTGAAGTAGATTTTCTTAAAGAATAAACAAACTATGATACATATGAAAGTTTCAGCTCTGTTCATTGAAATGGAATGTGGGACATGTTATTGTCTAGCCCTAGGGATTGTCATTGATGGAGAGGCAAATCTGAGAAATGTACACATTGGGGATCACCATGAGTACACTTTTTAAAAAAGATACAAATCATCTGGTTTGAGGCCAGTGAATCTAGCTTCCAACCTTTCCATAACCCAGCTTTTCCATATTTGGTATGCTAATGACTAATCAAATCACAATCAGTATGCATTTTAAACCACAATGCAAATACTGAACATCATTTGGTGATGTAAATACATGATAATAATTATGGAAATTTCCTTGGGTGAAGGGCAGCAAATATTAGTACAACTAATGTGGAACTTACTTTTTAGTCCCTAACTATCTCCATCTGCCACAAGCTGCTAAGGAAGGAAGATGCTACCACTGCCTTAGATTTTCATTATCATTGCTAAAACCTGGAAAAGAGCAACATGTTTTGTAAATGAGCTAACCTACTTTTTCACAGTCCTTCACAGTTTAGCTATATGCTTTTATGGATAACTTTATGGTAACTACATAACTAAATGGCTCAGCTTGTCTTCCTTTGGTGCTCTAGAACATCAATATGAATATTTAGAATTGTCTTACATATGGATAATAAGGCATTTGGATAAAAAAAGAAAGAATCAGATGGCCATTGTTGCATGGGACTATTCTTTAGGATTTTCAGCAATGTGGTAAATGAGATTTTCTTTCTGAAAGTTTGAGATTTATTTTGCAATACTTACTAATGCCAATGAAGGAGTTAAACCTGGCTGCTACAGAAGACAGTGTTTTATCTCTGTAGGAGCCATTTACTGCAGTCTTCCACCTTGAATTAGACACGGGTGAGACAATCTTATCAACAGTTCAAAGCAACTCCATCTTCAGATTTAGAATTATGAGCTAGCACTATCCATTGTAGAGTGGTTCCTCATGCATTATTTCAAATTATTTGCACAATTCTAAGTAGATCAGAGGTTTGTCAGATGAAAAAACAGATACATAGTTAAATTACCTTGGTTATTTGCCTTAATACACAAGCTCACAAATCATTTTATTTATTTTTAGTCAGAAATTTATATTTTTTCTTATAGGTTGGTACTCATATATACCACAATATACAATGTAATACAAAGTTGAAGCATTAGAGAAATTTGTAACATAGAAAGAGAAAGATAATCACCTCATAATCACCTCCCCACTCCAAGAACTATTTTCAGTGCACTTTCTTTTTTCTATACATATTTTCCTCATATTTTATTATTAACAAAAATGCAACAATAAATGGATTTTATTCTCTGCATACTATGAAAAACTTTTTTCTTTCCCTTAGTAGTAATTCTTATAACTTTTGCTATATGACTATACATTTGTGTAGGTGATTTTGGATTATTTTTTAAGTTTTTACTACTAATAAAAAAATGCTGCAATAAGCATTATTGTTTAAATTTTTTCACTGTCACGTAACATTTTTTACTCAATTTATAAAATATGAATATATGTCAATAAGTCAAATTACATAGTTGAATAATTTATATATATAGACACTATGCTTCTTTTACTTCATTCAATTCCTGACAATATGCAGTAATTATTAACTAAATGTCAGATGATTTTAAAAATTAAAATCATATTTTTAAAAATTTATTTTTAAAAATAACTTTATAGCTATTTTAAGTAAATTGGTCAATTTGTGTGTATTTAACTGATTAGTAAGCCAAGTGAAAACGTATCTGCTGAGTATTTATAATGAAAAATGTGTAAACTACACATTCATGGAAGAAGGGAAGAAAGGGAGAAATAAAGCTTATTTAATCTTTATTGTGCTCCAATAACTGTATTAGACATTTTTCTTCCATTCTATAATCTTAGGCAGTCCTACACATTATGCCTTACTATTATGTTTATAGAAAAAGAACATAATGCTTAAATTGGTAAATGAGTGCACAGGTAAGTAAAATTTACATTTACTAACTTTGTTAGTGGTAAAGTTGAGCTTTGAGACAAACCTATGACTGTAAGGTTAATACCATTTTCCTTCCACTATATTGTACATAATGTGAGGCAAAGACATTAAATATTTTCTGAGTATACATTCAGTCATTAATATTTACTGGTTTGCTTGTAAATGGCATATCTATACAAGGACATATGGATATGATATATGGTTTCTTATAACACAGGGATCTCATGAATTTAATAATACTTTTTTCCTGTAAAGAGGAATATAATTGATTTTTTCCATGGGATAGATTAGATAAAAGTGTCAATGTTGCAAATTTAGACAGAAACATCTTCTTAGAATCCAAATATTAAGTTTCCGTAAAAAGCTAAAAGTGAAAATATAATCTTTTTAATAAGTCTAGGTTGCTACTAGCATTGTGGAAAATGTTAACAGGGACATTAATAAAACACTTTGCAGAGCAAAACAATCAAGGAGGATTTGCCAGGAATTAGAGCAACGTGATGAAGCATAACATGGACAAAAATTACTTGAGTTTATTTATTGCAAATAGCTCGGAGTGGCTAATGAGTACTCCCATCATGTTCTGATAAATTTTAAATCATCAGTTCAGCTGTTACATATTCAATACAAGCCCCTCTTCGTTGTAAATGTGTATACTCTTACAATCACGGCTGCTGTTTTTTCTCCCACACTTTCAAATGGCCAATAAATATTGATAATTTTTATTTACATAGAAAGATCTTCAATGAAATCTTGTATGTATTTACTTCATTTTAAGAAATAGTCTAATGGTTTGATCATATGGTGCATAAACTCCTTCATGACAGTAAATGGCATGTCCGTACTAAATGAACTAAACTATCCCAGATGCCAGAAGCCCACCAAGTGAAGTTTTCTATGGAAGTATGCATTTGTTGCAAAGACATGCACAGCTTATTCCTCAGGAGATATTTATTTACCACAACATCAGGCTTTGTAGCATACCACCTGCACGTTTATTAGAATAAAACACTATATTTGAAGGAAACTTATGAAGCAATCATAAGGTAGAAGCAGTTAACCACAGGTGTCTTTTAAAGAAATGCATTGTATGTCGTTAAATTAAGGCAGAGTCACATGCCTCTGACTCAACCATGTAACCTTCAGTAATCCTTCCCTTCCACAGTGTTTGGGACGTGCTACTATAAATTGAAAGCAGTGGAGTCAATGCCTTGGAAAGTTTGCCTGGATCTTTGTTTCTTCCATTTGCCTCTTCTAATGGTATGAAACATTAGCCCAGAATGTGTACATTTTAGAAATGAGTTTGTCTTGGTCACCTGTGAGCATGTTGGGTGTATTGCCAAGCCTGAAACCAGTAGGACTCATTTGGATTTCAATAGGAACTCTTCTCACCCAGCAAATCCTCTAGATTCTGGAAGATCTGAGTGTGATTGGCATACAAGGACTGTCGAACACAGACCAACACCCTGGGATGGGGCAATATCACTCGAATTTGTTGTGGAAACCAATTGAGGAAGGAGGAATACAAGATACTGTTTTCATGGAAATACTCTCATTTTCCTTTCTTCAACTCTTGACATTTTTTCACTTGAAAAAGGGTAAAGTAAAGAGAAAAGATTTTGTAGCAAAAGACCTGGATTCTGCCTTTGGCCAGCTGTACGACCTTGAGCAAATCCTTAACCTCTGTAACTGTAGGTGAACACCACTGTGAGATTGAGCATGTGAACATATAGAAAGCATCTTGCACATCATTTGAATAGTTCAGGTAGATACTTACCTTAAAAAGTGTATACAGGCCGGGCGCGGTGGCTCACGCCTGTAATCCTAGCACTCTGGGAGGCCGAGGTGGGCGGATCGTTTGAGCTCAGGAGTTTGAGACCAGCCTGAGCAAGAGCGAGACCTCGTCTCTACTAAAAAAAAAAATAGAAAGAAATTATATAGACAGCTAAAAATATATATAGAAAAAATTAGCCGGGCATGGTGGCACATGCCTGTAGTCCCAGCTACTCGGGAGACTGAGACAGGAGGACCCCTTGAGCTCAGGAGTTTGAGGTTGCTGTGAGCTAGGCTGACACCACGGCACTCACTCTAGCCTGGGCAACAGAGTGAGACTCTGTCTCAAAAAAAAAAAAAAAAGAAAAAGAAAAAAAAAGTGTATACAAATATTACGATAAACTGATTTCATATTACACTGTAGTAAAGGAAGCCACTATGAGCTTAGACAGAGCATTATTGAAGTATGTGCTGAAAAATATCTTTAATGACAAGTTTGTCCTTGGCAAAGGAAAAAAAAAGCCCTTGCAATGCTTTTTAGGAGGTCATTTTGTTAAGGCCTGGAGATTGTAAAACAAGCTGCTTGAAATTATGATGTAAATTATGTATCACAGAAATTGAATATGCAAGTGTTATTAAATTAATTGATTACAAGAGAGTGTTTCTTTGAACTGACTCAATAATTCTCTTTTAGGTTTGCTCCTTGAAAAGAACTTCAGCCAGAGGATTTTCAATACCAAAGTAGATAAAAATAGTTGCTAAAGACAGTGTTAAAATTAAAGGACAGTGATCAGATTTCTCTGTAGCCTTTGGTCTGGCATTAGGCACTTTCTGAGAACGTGCAGTTAAAGCCTCACATGTGTCTGTTTTAAAGTGTGTAGGCCCCAAGGAAACCTGGGAGTCACTTTGATGATTCTTTTCCATTAAGGTCTCTGGTCTTTTCCTGAGACTACTCCACTTTCAGCCTATAATTTATACCACCCAGTGCCTGAGATCTTAAAAGCCCAGAACAAGTTCTCCAATCTTTACCACCTGCTGAATTGATATCCATAGATAAGTGTATGAAAAGATGTGCACTGTGCCAAAAATCCTTGTTCCTTCTTGAGAGCCTGGGAATTATGGATGGTGGGTGGCAGCAAAGTAAATTCATGTGCTTGAAAATTGGCATGGCTCATTGCAGACGGTACCCTATAGCGTCCTGGCATACGGGAGCAGAGACGCCGAGTTTAACCACCAGGAAACTTCTGCTTCCACTTGCCCCTTGTCCCCACACAACTGTGTAACAATATTTGGTCAGAAACATGTGATCTGAGCTGAATCAGAATACTCTGAAGAGATGACATTGAAATACTTCTCACAATTTTGAGATAGGGACCATCTTTAAACAAAATAATATTATGTTGTTTGGTTACCAACACATGCAAGCAACACAAACCCAATCTTTTCTATGCCTTGCCCTAATAAAGAGAGACAGTACATTTCTATTCATCTATTTATGTTTTTAAAAATTATTTTTAAAAATACGTAGGCATTACTTTTATCATCTGAAAAATAATAGAATCATTATTATAAATACATTAGAAATTAATTTGTATCTAAGGACATTTCACTCAGTCTCCTCAAATCATCATTAAAGAAAAATTTGGTAATATCATTAACAGTATAGGATAAAATAGGCCGGGCGCGGTGGCTCACGCCTGTAATCCTAGCACTCTGGGAGGCCGAGGCGGGTGGATCGCTCAAGGTCAGGAGTTCGAGACCAGCCTGAGCAAGAGTGAGACCCCGTCTCTACTAAAAATAGAAAGAAATTATATGGACAACTAAAATATATATATACAAAAAAATTAGCCGGGCATGGTGGCTCATGCCTGTAGTCCCAGCTACTCGGGAGGCTGAGGCAGTAGGATCGCTTAAGCCCAGGAGTTTGAGATTGCTGTGAGCTAGGCTGACGCCATGGCACTCACTCTAGCCCAGGCAACAGAGTGAGACTCTGTCTCAAAAAAAAAAAAAAAAAAAAAAAAAAACAGTATAGGATAAAATGGACACAGCAAAAACATGAAGATGTCAGTTTTAGATATTGCTTGGCAATAAAAGCAGTTTGCATGCTTAATTATCCATCTATCTATCTATCTATCTCTTTGTCTTGTCTGTCTATGGAGTAAGTAGGATGGGAATGGGGCCTTTGTCAAAATGCAGCAGATCGGAGTGTACATCACACTGCTATATCAAAATGGCTGATGGGCAGAAGGTGTGGTTCCTTGGTATGTCTTTGGCCAGCAGTTGTACCCACTAAAATGTATTTTTATGAGAACTAAACAGTTCTTTTTTTTTTTACTTTTTATATTGCAATAATTTTTGACTTATAGGAATGTTGCAAAACTAGTGCAGAACATTCACATATACCCTTCACTAGGCTTCCCCTAATGCTAAAAACTTATAGAATCATTATATGGTTATCAAAACTATAAAACTAACATGGCTACAATACTGTTATACTACAGGTCATATTTGAGTTTTACCAGTTTTTTCACTACTCCCCTTTTATGTTCCAGAAAACAGCCCAGAATGCACATTGTATTTACTTGTGCACCTCTTTAGTCCCCTCCAGGCTGAAACAGTTCCTGAGTCTTTCCTGTCTTTCATAACACTTTAGATAAGTATAGGCCAGTTATTTCATACTATGTTCCTCAATTTGGGCTTGTCTGATATCTACTCATGATTAGATCGAGGCTACACAATTTTGACAAGAATACCACGGAAGTGTTGTGCCTTTCTTGGTGCATTTGGTGCATCATACTGGAGATAGCTCACGCTAAAATGTCTTACTGATGTCGTTAACTTTGATCTCTTGCTTGTGGTGGTGCCTGCTGGGTTTCTCCATATAAAGTTTTTATTTTTCACTTTGTAGTTTATAAGGAAGATACTTCTGAGAAATATAATACTTTAAAACACTTTGAGGCTATGCAAGTATCTGTTTTTTCCCCCGCACATTTGCCCCTCCAGTTAACATCTATACGTGGATTTTTCCTGTCACAGTTATTACTGTAGTGGTTGCCTATGGTGAGTTTCTGTTTCTTTCATTTCTTCCACATTTTAAAAAATGTGACTTCATCTCTAATGAAGAGCTGTCCCTTTTCCCAAATTTATTTATTTATTTTAATTATTTACATTGATACAGATTCATGAATATTGTGGGATGCTGAAAAATGCCCCCTGCAAAAGATATCCATGTCCTCATCCCTATGTATTAATAAGGGTTCTCCAGAGACACAGAACCAATAGGAAATTATGTTTACATAAAATATATATTTTATAAACATAAAAATTTCCTCAGGCTCACACGATTTATTATAAGATATTGGCTTATATGATTATGGGAACTGAGAAGTCTTATGATATACCATCTGCAAGTTGGAAACCAAGGAAAGCTAAAGGTATGGTTTGAAGGCCAGAGAACCAGGAGCACAGGGCAGCAGAAGATCAAAGTCTCATCCTAACAAGTTAAGGCAGAGTTAATTCAACCTTCCTTCACCTTTTTCTTCTATGCAGGCCCTCAACGGATCGGATGGTACCCACCCATGCTGAGAAGAGCCATCTACTTACTCAGTCCACCAACTCAGGTGCTAACCTTTTCCAGAAACTCTCACAGACAAACCTGGAAATCATGTTTAACCAGCTCTCTGGACATCCTGTGATCCAGACACGTTGACACATAACAATTAACTATGACATCCTGAATATGGCCATTACCTTACATGGCCCCCCAAAAATGTCATTGCGGTAAGGATCTTGAGATGATGAGATAATCCTGGGTGATATTGGTGAGTCCTAAATGTGATCATAGATATCACAAAGGCAGAGAGAGATTTCACAGACACAGAGGAGAAGGCAACATGAAGACAGAGCATATATAGGTGTTCTCGCTACCATTGTGATGCCCTTCCTCGTAACAATTCTCACCAAAGTTAGAAAATATATGTACTAACCTATGCACACCTATACACCTTTTTTTTTAGTTTTACCTATTTCTGGAGTTATGTGTGTGCTTGTGTAAAATAAACCAAGATTTCATACTGATATCTCTGATTTCAATCCTAGTCTGCAATGAGAAAACTGGCTTTTATTTTCCATAATCTTATCTGTTGAAACATATTATACACATATTCTCTATAGTTAGAGAATTGTTAAACTTTATCCCTGTAAAGTTTACTAACTTAAGTATGTTGTGAAATTCTTCTATTTTTTTTTCTTTTAGTATTCCAGTTTTCCAGTCAAAGTGCTTTTTTCTAAAATTACTTAGGTTAGTTATTTTCTTCCACATCCCCTTCAGTGTGGCGATATTATTATGGTATTCATCTCTAATAGAGTTAGGTCCATTTTTTTAGTGTTCATAATCCACTCCCTGCCCAATCCTGATTCATTTCAATTATTTATGAATTTTAATATATTAAAAATTACTGCAGTCTAAAAGTTAAAGGCAAACAAAGAGGGATATTTAGAGAAGTGTGGTTTCCACTGCACTCTTGTTACCATATTCCTATTTCTCCCTGTTTGCCACCCATTTCTCTGCCACCCCTACAGGTTACATTTTTCTTGGGTTTCCGATTTACCCTCCCTGTAATATTTTGCATAATGAGAAGATAAATATTTTCTTATATTTCTTAACCCCAGTGTGATGGTATTTAGATGTGAGGGTTTGAGAAATGATTGTGTCATGAGGTCATGAATGGGATTAGTGTCTTTATAATGAGATCCCAGGAAAATGTGCTTTTTTCACTTAACAGTATATCATGGAAATCATCTCATACCAATTCACAAAATACAGCTGTATAATACTTCATTGTATGAATGTAACATAATTATTCAACTATTCTTCCATATATGAGTATTTAGGTTGCATAAACAATGCTGAAATGAATAACCATGTGCATGTATATGTTTTCATATTGTTTGAAGCTTATATTTAGGGTAGATTCTTAGAAGTGGAATTGCTGAGTGAAAAGATAATTGCATCAGATGTTGTCTTGTTAGATATTACCAAAATTCTTTTCACTTTTTTCCAGTAAGATCATTGTCATTGTTTAATATTGACTTGTTATATTGTTCAGTGTGTAATGATGGTGTAAACTACTGGCCCATGGAAATTATTAATAAATGTGTAAATTCTTTTGTTTGTTTTTTGTTGTTGTCGTTGATTTGCTTTTTAAGACAGTGTCTCATTATGTTGCCCAGGCTGGAGTGCAATGGCTATTTATAGGTGCGATCATAGCTCAGGACAGACTCAAACTCCTGGCCTAGAGTGATCCTCCTGCCTTAGCCTCCTGAGTAGCTGGGACTACAGGTACGTGCCATCTCATCCAACTGAGTAAACTCTTCATGGACTGATGCACATAATGAAGACAAGTGTGAGAGAATGATAATAGTGAGTTGTATTACTGGTATTATAAGTTTCAATAGTCCTTGTTGGATTAAATATTTAGGAAGCTAGAAACTTCTGCAAAGTATTGAATTAAAATTACGTTAAGGCCGGGCGCGGTGACTCACGCCTGTAATCCTAGCACTCTGGGAGGCCGAGGTGGGCGGATCGTTTGAGCTCAGGAGTTCGAGACCAGCCTGAGCAAGAGCGAGACTCCATCTCTACTAAAAATAGAAAGAAATTATATGGACAGCTAAAAATATATATAGAAAAAATTAGCTGGGCATGGTGGCGCATGCCTGTAGTCCCAGCTACTCGGCAGGCTGAGACAGGAGGATCGCTTGAGCTCAGGAGTTTGAGGTTGCTGTGAGCTAGGCTGATGCCAAGGCACTCACTCTAGCCTGGGCAACAGAGTGAGACTCTGTCTCAAAAAAAATAAATAAATAAAATAAAATTACGTTAATACAAATAATATATTCAATTTCTCAGGCACTATGATATAAGACAGCAACAAACTCAACAAAATACATTTAAAATATGTTTGGGGCTAAATAAAGATTTTTCAAATGTTTATCTCCTTTGTAATTAAAAATATCTAAGTTTGAGAAAGATTGATTAATCAAATTGAGAAGGACATGGATAATATAGGTAAATGAGTTGTCACTGAAGTAAATGATAGATCATAATCAGTAATAAAGCCCTCAGATCCCTCTAATCCCTGTGTTGCTTTTGTAGCACATAGAACACTCTGAGAAAGTGATGTAGAAAGAGAAGATGCCATCCATCTCAGGAGATCAAAGACAGCACAGGAGAAACCTGGGATTAAAAGAAACACAAATCAAGTAGAAGGTCCAGTGTGAAGGAAATATAGCATGCTACTGAGAAGTCAGAAGGCTGTGTTCAGCAGGAAGTATGAAACATTTGACTTGGTTCTTTCAGAACTCATCATGAAAAATTAAAGTGACCTGAGGGTATTGACAGTGCAGATAATAATCATCGAAAAAATGTTTATTGTTGACACTGTTATAGAAGAAATAAAAACGATATAGCCTGAAGCAATGGGTTATAATACTTTACTTGAATGGTTAAATAATGATTATTGAATCAAGGAAAATTTTGAGCAATGGCCAATTATTTATCATTAATAATCAAGTTTTAACAGCCTGTGCCATAAAATAATTTCAAAGTTTTCTCTGAAATACTCCTAAGAATTAAAAGATATATTAATAAATATATTATTTAAATTTCTACCTACAAAAAAGAAAATATGACTTAAAAATATTCAAATTTTTATTTCCATTAAAATTGATCTATAAAAATATTCTATTGACTCTGCTACTGGTGGTCATGGACATCTGTATAATGACTTTAGTTATATTTAGAAATACTGAAGATGTATATAATCTGGAATAGCAAATTCCACTTTCATATATAGTCTTAGAGTATCCAAGATGACAATCTAAACTCCCCCAAAGATAAAATGAGGGCAAAATGGGCAAACCATGTCTGAAATATAGTGCATATATCCAACACTGAATGATAAGTTGATAATGAAAAATTGCTAGCAACTGCAAATGGAAAACACAGCTGATTAATCATACACTTAAATATTAAAAATCAATTTCTTTTTATTTATGATATTTTGATATAAAAATAAAATTTTAGCTATATGTATAATTACATGCAACTTACATTAAAAATCCTGTAGTAGTAATTTTATTAGGTGCTATGGTTTATACCACTATTACTAAAATGTCAAATATCATTTAAGCATTAAGTATGTCAGTATGAATACCACAATTTTTCTTTTATACTGAGCTGGTGAATTTATTCTATAAAGCTTAAATAGTTCAAATGTGTCTTAAATATAACCAAATTATGTTTTTCTTATTTTTAATAAAAGTTATTAATGAATTATTCCCTAATTGATGCAATTGAGCAATTAATGAATGATTCCCTAATTGCTTAAAAATTCTACTAATTTACTTTTCATTCCTTTCATCTTTTTTATATGAGGGTATAATACCCTCTTAATTATCTTATTTGTATACTAGCTATAGCATTTTTTAATAGAAGTTTGTTTCTCAGCATCCCGAAATTCATGCTTATAGCCCTGGCTTGGATACTCTAAGTATGTTAGTCCCTTGAGGTTTTTACAAATACATCTTCATGATAAATGTCATTTATATATGGGCAATACTCATTTCACTTGGAATCATAAAACAGAAAGTAAGCTATTATTCAATGTGTAAAAGAGTATTGCCAAAAGATAAGAAAGGTGTTCTGTTCTGGAGGTATAGTAGTCATTAACATGATGGTGACAATATGTATAGACTAAATGCCAGGTATACTAGAATCAGAAGATAAAAATGTATAAATATATAGAAGTTCAGCATTGAGGGAATAATGGTACTCGACTTGTCATCACACTGTGAACAAATAGAAAACTGTGCAAAGTTTATTCAAGAGCTGTTTTCAGCCATTGGAAAAAAGCATAAAACCAATTACTAAGGGAAGGAAAAAATGCACTTTAAATACAAACACATGATAAGTTAACAGTAAAAAGATGGTAACAGCTATACCATGCAAACACAAAACATAGGGAGGTGATTGGCTAGATTAATATCAAAGTCAAGTTTAGAAAAAGAAACATAACCAGGGATAAAGAGAGACATTTTATAAAGAAAAAAGGATTAATTCATCAGGAAGACAGAGCAATTCTAAACAGTATGCATGGATAAACAGCTTCAAAGTACATAAAAAAAAAAAACTTGACAAGGCTGAAAGGAGAAACAGACACAATTACAGTTGGAAACTACAGAACTCCTCTCTCTGTAATTGACAGAACAAGTGGAAAAAAATTGGAAAGAATCTAGACTATGTGAACACCATTATCACCTAACATGACCCAATTGACATTTAGAGGACACTCCATGCAAGAACAACAAAATAGACATGCAAGAGCACATGCAGTATTCACCATAATAGATATATATGAGACTATAAAACAAAGCACAACAATCTTAAAGGAATGAAAATGTGTTCTGTGGCAAATACATTAAAAAAAATACAGATTAGAAAGGATGAAGTAAACTGTCTTTGCAGAAAACATAATATGTACACAATAATCTTAAGAAATTAAGGAAAAAATCTACTGGAACAAATATTTAATTTCACCAAAGTCACTGGAGGAGAGATCAATATACAAAAATTTTACTGAATTTTTATATTCCAGCAATAAGAAGTGAAAATATAAACTTATAATAACATCTAAAAATTAAAGATATAAATTAGATATAGATATAAATAAAAAAATCTAGGAATTTTCCAGATCCCTAAAAATTAAAAATTGCAGTTCTATAAAACTCATGGAGAAGATAGCTCAAGGGAGATTAGGAAATATTATACCCTGAATAATACTAAAAACAGTGTATCAGAATTTGTGGGATGCAGCTTAAGTAATGCTTGTGAAGAAATTTTTATATTTAAACGATTTATTAGATAAGAGAAAATGTCTAAAATCAATGTTCTAAGCCTCCACCTCAAACCCTCCCAAAACAAAAGAAAAAAACGAAAGGAAAAAAAATTAACCTCTGGGTAAATAAAAAGATGAAACCTATAATGATAAGGGTGCACATAATGGACTCAGAATTATATAAAAGTGATGAAACTAAAAGCTAGCTCTACACCAGAAACAATAAATATCACTGTATGAAAATTTTAAAGATAAATAAATAAAAATTTCTAATGCTTGAATTTGTTCTGTAACAGTGTGTTTTATAGCATATATTTCATGAACTAAACACCAATCCCATATTTGGAACTTCCATTTGTTTCTACCTTTCCATGTTGCCCCATCTTGGCGCCTAACTCCTGTCATGACATGTTTGTGTTTTGGTGGATGCACTCAGCCCAGCCTAATCATTCCCACTAGCTACCCAGTTGAATTCAGGCATGGATTTGGCAGGAAATGACTATCAGGGTTTTTGCTGGCATTCAAGATGCAGGTCTTAAAAGTCAGTTTAAAAATTCTTGTAAAAGATTTTTCTGAATTACTGTTGACAAAGTACTTTCACACCTGATTATTGGATTCCCACTGTATCTCTGTGAGTAGGATAAGGCAAGTCATATTATCCTCACTTTATGGAGAAGAAAAGTGAGATAGAAAAACTAAGTGAGTTATCCAAGATCAGTAAGATAGTAACTAGAAGAGACTCAATACTGGTCTATAATGTCTAGTGTCATTCTCTTTCTACCTCACTCAGTGGAAAAATTCTGAAATATCCTGACCATTTCAACCAAGTCTATGAATTTTTATTAAAAAATAACAATTCAGGACTGCAAAGATATTGCAAGGGAAGCACAGAATATATTCTCTATTCTCTAGAGTTTTAGAATCTAACTCGATATTTACACAAAAATAAGTGGGAGGATGATGGAAAACACATCCCACAAGGACACAGGAAACCCAGGGGCTAGTTTTCATTTATTTGCTTATTTTTCCCCCATGACAACTTAACTACTTCTATACATAATAATATAATCAGATCTCACAAATACATTGATAAGCCAAAGAATCAGGCACATAAAGAATATTTTGTATGATTTAATTTATATGAGATTCCAAAATAGACAAAACTAACTGAACATGGTAGAAGTTAGAAGAGTGTTTAATTATGGGCAAAATACGGACTGAAAGATGATAAGAAAAAGGCTCCCTAGCATTCTATGTCTGAATCAGGGTGATGGTTATAGGAGTATATTAATTTGTAAAAAGTTCTTGAGGAATGTGTTTAAGATTTGTGTACTTTACTATATATGTATGTTATGCTTTAATAAGTAAGGTTACAGGAGCTTGATTTTTGTAATCAATAGATCTGACAAACCTCTGGGTAGACTAATACATGTTTTTGTATATATATTATATATGTATAAATATATATATAAGTCATCAGTGGTAAGAATAAAGAGCATATATTACATAGTACAAAAGTTATTAAAAATAGTAAACAGGCAAATAGTTTTTAGCAATAAATTTGAAAAATTAGATGAAATGGGCAAATTTCTAGAAAGAAATTAATTTATACATTACTATAACTAACACAACAACAAGTTAAACACCTTGATTACCCCAAATCTATTAATGAAATTGAATTCATAGCTAAAAATTCCTTCTCACAAAGATAACTTCAGGGCTAGATGGCCTCAATGATAAATTTTATCCAATGTTTAAGGAATAAAGAATATACATGTATGCAGCTTTTTCAGAAAATAAGATAATAAGGAGCATTTTCCAATTCATTTTATGTGGTTGGCATTACCGTGACAACCAAACCAAACAAAGATATCACGTGAAAAGAAAATTGCAGAACATGAACACAAATTAAAAACTGAAGAGTTCACAAAATATTAGCAAAGTGAATCCAGCAAAGCATAGAGTTGATAACACATCCTGTCCAAGTAGGATTTATCACAGGAATGCAAGATTGGCTTAACATTCAAAATGCATTCCAAAATAGAACATAATATTAATAAAGTAATGACAAAAATCATAATTTTTTCAGTAGATATAGCAAAAGCATTCAAAAAAATCAATATTCATTTGTAATGAAGAGAAAGCTTCTTAGCATACTAGGAATAAAATGGAACTTCATCAATTTGATAAAGGCCACTTATGAAAAACCTACAGCTATTGGCAAACTTACTGATGAAAGACTGAATGATTTCCTTCATCCACCAAATCCCTATCCAAGATTGGGAAAAAGACAAAAAGTTCCATTTTTATCATCTTTTTCAGCACTGCACTTTAGTGTCCAGTAAGTTTTTTTGAAAGAAAAGTATAATTGTCTTTATTTGCACATGATATAATTGTGTACGTGAAAAATTCTAAAATATCTACAAAATAGCTACTATGCTGCTTGAACAAATATTTGAGATTAACAAAGTTGCAAAATACAAGGTTAATATACAACAATCTCTTGTATTTCTATATAATGGCAGTGAAAATTTAAAAATAAAATTTTAAATGCAAAAACATTTACAAAAATATCTAAAATTAAGAAATATTTAATACTTATGTACAAATTTAACAAGATATAATTTAGACTTGTACATTGAAAACTATAAAACCCTGGAGAGACATTAAAGAAATCTTATATAAATGAAGTCAAATACTATGAACATGTATTGGGAGATTCAATGTTACCAAGATGTCAATTCTTTCTAAATTGATCTGTGGATATATTGCAATCCAAATCAAAATTTTAAAAAAATTATAGGTATTTTTTTTGTTAAAATGAACAAACTTCTAAAATTTTTATGAAAATTCAAAGAATTCAGAAAAGCCAAAATGATTTTGAAAAAAGAAGAACAAAGTTGGAGGACTCCTAATAGCTGATATTAAGATTTATATTATAAAGTTACAGTAATCAGAACAAATTAGGTACTGGTGTAAATGTAAACAAATATATCAGTCGAACAGAATAGAGTCCAGAAATTGACCCACATATGTATGACCAATTGATTTTTAACAAATGTAATTCAGTAGGGGAAAGGATAGACTTTTCATAAAACAGTGCTTGCAAAATTAGATATCCATCTTGAAAATATGATCCTTGACCTTTCGCTCACTTCAAATTAAAAAATTAACTAGAAATTGATCATACACCTAAACCTAAGTGCTAAAACCAAAAACATCCAAAGAAAATGTGGGTAGAGTGTGAGTTTGTTAAAGAATCCTTAGGAAAATCCAGCAAGATGGCTGACCAGAGGCATTGGTCACTAGTTTGTCCCAAATACAAGAAAAAGTTTCAGATAAGAAAGGATAGCCCAGGGGAAATACTGAGGCAAAGGTGCTAGAACATCCCCTTGCTGGAGATCCCACAGGAAGAAGTTGCTGAGAAGAATAAGAAGGAGCAAGATTTGGCAGAGACTGACCCTAGAGGGATTCAGAGTCTGGCAGAAAGAGTGAGTGAGAGTGTTTACTTTTCCCTCCCTCACACTTATGGCAGTCTGACAGCTCCCAATCTGTCAGAGAGCACTTCTACTCAACGAATCCAGGTGTTGCTGCCATCGGTGAACCAAGGGCTTCTTTGGAACAGAGCACCAGGCTGCAGGTGCCTGAAGAGTCACTTCCCCTCACCACTGACCTCAGCTACCATGGCAAGCACCATAATGCTTGCACACATGCCGAGTGCCTCTATCCTTCCAGAAAAGTCATAGCCTTTCAGACTCCCTGTTACTGGATCCCACACAAACATTCCTCAGCACCTGCTTGGACTGTGACAACCACAAAGGGATCGGAAGACACAAAAGAGCATTAGTATTCCTGGAGTTCTGACCTGCAGGGCAGGCTGCCCTAAGGGGACTGAGAGATCCTTCAAAAGCTTTTTAGGAGTGAAGAAGGTGAACTCTTGTGCACCAGCTCATCATCCAAAGTTGTCTGTAGCCCTCCCAGTGTACATGTTCCACAGCATTCAGGGTCTTCTCCTCCTCCTCCTCTCCCCTACTAACTGCTGCCAAGGCAGCTGTGGCTGGAAGGCTGTTTCCCCTT
Source organism: Eulemur rufifrons (assembly GCF_041146395.1). Lineage (NCBI taxonomy): Eukaryota > Metazoa > Chordata > Mammalia > Primates > Lemuridae > Eulemur > Eulemur rufifrons. Next base: position 30,207,074 of record NC_090989.1, read on the forward strand.
GGGACTGAGGAGGCTTCCATTGGGGACTATTAAGTCATGGCAATTGGGAGTGACTGCCCTGTCTCTGACAGAGAACCTATCAAACTCAGGCTGTCTGTTTCTGCTTAGAACAGGCAAGGGCTCCACTGAGGATGATTGAGCCAGGACACTTGGGAACAGCAGCCCCACTTCTGACAGAATGACTATCACACCTAAGCTCACTGCTTTTCCTCTAAAAGCCTCAGAAAGCCAAGCGTTTTGTGAGCCCCAATACAAAAGCTACCACCTCCCTGAGGGAGGGTGTGACTAGCAGTCTTCTCCCCTAGCTGCCTGTTTCTTCTGGGAGAGAGAGCCCATGCACCCTGGAGGCAAGTCCCTGGTACAACCACACCTCCCCCACTGGAGTATGTCAGCCACAGCCCTTAGCCAGTCTGGTAGCCCTACACACAGCAGGTTGAGCTGCCTTCGCCATCTCTGCTGCATCTGTGCCAGGGTAGGAGCTGGGAATCTGGGCCCTTTTGTGCTCCCAAAGGACAGAGACTTCTGTCATTGCTAACAGAGGGAGGTATAAGCAGTTTGTTTGCCCCACAGTTGCCCAGATCTGCTAATCTCATCAGGAAGGGACTGCCCCTCCTGTTGCAGGCTCACAGTGCATCGCCCTTCTCCTGCCTGAGCATTCTTCCAGAGTAGGAGAGCACCCCACCCTTCACTAGCACAGTGAGCCCCTGAAGCCAGGGAGTATTGAAGGCAAATTTACCAGTTTAGTCTCAGTCTGATCGCTCCAGGACTCAAGCACGCCATCCAGAGGCCAGGGAAATGGGGATTACCTAACCTAGACCACCAAGGATGGCACCTAAACATTCTCACAGGGGTCTGAGATACAAGTGATGCAAATTGCCAGCAACACCACATTGGGCACCTAGCTGCATGAGCCAAAAGAAAGTGTGTCTCTCCATCTCTCAATGGAACAGAATAGGGAACCCAGAAACAAAACCATACACCTACAACCAATTGAGTTTTGACAAAGCAGATAAATACATACACTAGGGAAAGCATGTTCTATTTAATAAATTGTACTGGAAAAATTGGAGAGCCATGAAACTGAATCCGTGTATCTCTTCATAGACAAAAACTAACTTAAGATGGATTAAAGACTTAAATGTAAGACCTGACACTATAAAAATGCAAAAAGAAAGCTTAGGAAAAACTCTCCTGGACATTGGTCTAGGCAAAGAATTTATGACTAAGACCCCAAAAGCAAATAATACAAAAACAAAAATAAATAATAGGACTTAATTAAACTAAAATATTTCTACATAGCAAATGAAATAATAAAAAGAGTAAGTAGACAATCTACAGAATGATAGAAAGTATTCACAACCTATAATCTCAAGAGGACTAATATCCAGAATCTATAAAGATTCTGGAAGTCAAACAAATTAGCAAGAAAAAACAGTTGACCACATTATAAAGTGGTCAAAAGATATGAGCAGACATTTTTTAAAAGAAGAGATACAAATGGCCGAGAAACATATGAAAAAAATGCTGAACGTCACTAAGCATCACGGAAATGCAAATTAAAACCACAGTGAGATACCACCTTATGCCTGTCAGTATGGCCATTATTAAAACGTCAGAAAACGATAGGTCTTGGCGTAGATGTGGCGAAAATAGAATATTATACACTGTTGGTGGGAATGTAAATTTGCACAACCTCTATGGGAAATAGTATGGAGACTCCTCATAGAACTAAAAGTAGACCTACCATTTGATCCAGGAATCCCACTATGGGTAAATACTCAAAGGAAAAGAAGTCATTATATCAAAAAGACACATAAACTCATATGTTTATCAGAGTACAATGCACAATTACAACTATATGAAATCAACCTAAGTGCCTATTGACTGATGAGTGGATAAAGAAAATTTGGTGTATACACACACACACACCCTCCATGGAATACTACTCAGTCATAATGAAGAATGAAATAATGTCTTTTGCAGCACCTTGGATGAAAGTAGAAGCCATAATCCTAAGGGAAGTATCTCAAGAACGGAAAAACAAATACCGCATTTACTCATTTTTAAGTAGGAGCTAAACGATGAGTATACATAGTCATATGGAGTGGTATAATGGCCTTGCAAGACTTAGAAGAAGGGAAGGTCAGGGGAGGGATCAAAATCTACCTGTCAGGTACAGTATACACTATGTGTGTAATGGATACACTAAAAGCCCTGACTTCACCACTATACAGTTCATCTGTGTAACAAAAAATCATTCGTACCCCCTATACTTATTGAAATAAAAAAGAAAAAAGAATAAAAAAGAGAATAAAAAAGTAATCATTAAGTAGGAAACAAAAGCACTAATCACAAAAAGAATAAATAAGTTGGAAATTCTAAAAATATAACTTCTGCTTTTCCAAGACATGATTAGGGAATAAAAAATAAACAACTGATTGGAAGAAACTATTTTCAGCACAAATATATGAAAAGGTATGTATATTTATAGTATATAAATAGCTTTACAATTCAAAAAGAATAAGACACAAAATCAAATTTTAAAATGGGCAAAAGATTTGAATAAGCACTTCACAAGAGTCAATAAGGAAATGCAAATTTAAACCACAGTTAGATAACATTAAATATTCACAGGAATTGCTAACATGAAAAAGAAAATTCTAAGTGTTGGTGACTATATGGAACAACATGAACTCTTAGACTTTGTTGGCAATTTATTTTTTATTTTTTATAGAAATAGGGTCTGTCTATGTTGCCCAGGCTAGCCTGGAACTCCTGCACTCAAGCAATCCTCCCATTTCAGCCTCTCAAGTGCCTTTTAATTAATATCACCTCTTTGGAAAATACTTCTTAGTTTCTTATATAAAGTTAAGCATACACTTATTAAAAGGCCTAATAATTTCACTACTAGGCATCTCCTCAAGAGAAATTAAAACCTATGATTACACAGAGACTTGGACTGAATGTTCAGAACAGTTTTATTCCTAATAGCAACAAATACCTATAAAGAAATGAATAGATAAACAAATTGCATCATGTTCACTTAAAGGAATACTATTCAGCAATAAAAAAGAATGAACTAATAACATATGGATGAATCTTAAAAACATTATTCTGAGCAAAAGAAGCCATACACAAGAGAGTACCTACAATATAATATGATTCCTCTAGAAAAGATAAATCTGATCTCTAGTGACCTAAGCAGATTATTTGTTGGCTAGGAGTGAACATGAATCAGGAACTGACAGAAAAGTTTAAGACAGTATTTTGGGATGATAGAAATATTCTAGGTTGTGATTTCCCAGCTTTAAATATTCGTCAATGTTCATAGAACCATACTTTTAAAATGGGTACATTTTATTATAGGTAAATTAACCTTAATACAATTCACTTGAAATGTATAGGAGAAAAATGAGACATTAAAGATATGGTTTCATTTAAATAGAAATGAACTTATATTATTTTAAACTACTATTTTAATTTGGTATAGGAATGGGAATTACAGAGATCATTTTCTTATGAAAAATATATCCTAGCTCCTGATAAATGAATCCAGCAGAGTCAGGCTGAAGTCTGCCCTTATTTAAACAAGTAAGAACAAGTGTTATGCCCAAGTCTTTCCGTGTTTTTTGCTCTGTTTCCAATCTGCACTGAATTGAGCAAACTTGTAAAAACATGTTAATTTCTTGGAAATAAAAATTGGTCTGTCCTATAACATAAAACTATTTATAGCCTAAGCTGTGTTCTGAAACACAGTTAACTTTAGACTAGTTCAAGAAGGATATGGCTTTTAAAACAACTCTAAATCTGGGAGCAAACTAGTATGGACAAAAGATAATTAGTTGTGCCAGGTTATAGAGAAATAATTGGTTTAAGAAACTACTGTAACTAAACAGGGTATATTTCAAGCCAAACCCAGCTATATAAACAGATCATATAAACAGAAGAACTCTTTCAAATGTGAGTTTCTCTGCTTATGCTTGCTGAATACAAACAGCTACGTCTGCATTAAATGCAAGTTGGTGACTCTGCTTGAAGAAAAAGATGTAAAACTTTGCTTCTGTGTAAAAAAAAAAAAAATCTCATCAAATAAAATAGAGTTCTTACAAAGAATAGAAAGAAATAACAGAAAGAATATAAAGCATTGTAAGAGTCAGAATTTAGGATAATGATGAGATAATATAGGACATATATAGATGAAAATAAAGACAACTCCTATCATGCTGGGGGCCCCTAATAGTAACTAACATTGTTTTAAAGCACAATGTGCCAGTCACTTATATGCATTTCCTGTATCTGAACAGTCTTTATAGGCACCCACTGAAATAGGAACTTTTATTTTCATTATACCCCATTGCACAGAAAATGTGAGTAATTAGTAAGTGGCAGAGCTGGGATGTGAATCTTGGTAGTGCAGTTCCAAGCTCATATGATTACTACTAGGCTCTCTTTTCCTCCATCTTCCTGTAGGGCAGTTCTCTGGGTAGCCTTGGACCAAGCCAGTTCTCCCTTTCTCCCTGTAGTTCTTACAAATAACTGAATGTGCTGGGAAGGTCTTATCCTGAGATAGGGAGGAATGGCTGGAACAGCCAGGATTTTGTTCCAGGCTTCCAGTAAAGACACGATGTCCTTCAACACTTTATCCCAGTGACCCATGTCACCCTGAGGTATAAAAACCAGAGTAGGCTGTTTTCTGGGATCCCTCAGCTGTAGAGCAAGTGAGGCACATGCAGTTGAGATTCCATCTACTCCAACACTTTTCTGAGTCTTGGGGACTGGCTCATAATGAATCCTAGGCCTCTGTTCCTTGCTGCTAATCTGAAAGTAATAAATCCACTTCCTGTAATTTATTGTGTATGAGTGTGCGCTATCTTACCTGACTCAGACACATTGGTTACCAGTGCACAATGAACCTGCTTCATACTTCCCTCTCTTATCTTCCTGCACGATAAGTAAGAGATCTGCCTTTTCAAAGGCCTCCTAGAGCAGCAGCACACTCTGAACATCTAGAACCAAGCTGAAACCATGGAAGGAGTCAACACCAGAGATGAGAGGATGGGGAAAGGAACTCTGCCCCATTGGAAGGAACAAACTACATTCCTAATATTTATGGGAGTCAGAGTCTAGTTTGGAAATATAGGTCAACCTGTTACTACAACTATCAGAAAAAATAAACATCATGACATAACAATTTGCTGTGTAGGCAATATGGAGGTCCATGGTTCTAAACTGACAGTATCGAGCAGGAGGGCACTATCTAAGAAGAACATGTATGCCAAATGAAATAAAAGCATAGCCTTACTAACACTCTTTTCACCATTTATACTGACTTGTGTGGGCATTGAGTTCAGTTTTAGAAAGGGACAAGGATACATCTCTAAGGATTTTGAAGCCTCGAACCAAAGACCTTAAACTTTAGAAGAAATTTGCAGTGCTGTAAAAATAGTGTGAAGTGATTTCTATAAAATGATTTATAATGGCAAATTAATGACCAGGAAAGAAGCATATCACCTTAGACCTACTGAAGAATATTTTCACTTGAACACTAGCTTACTTCATTTAGACTGTAATGATTAGCACGTGATGACTGCACAAAGATGCTATTTAAAAACCTAGACCTCTTAAGGTAGGAGGCCAGGAGTCATAATACGTCAGGCAGATATAATCCTACCCCTTTCCTAAGATTTAAAGTGTATGAAAAAATGTGAGTGAAGTTAAAGTGAGATAGAGGAGGGAACAGATAGGATATTCCTGAAAGTAATAAGAGAAATAGCATAAGCTGAACACTTATTTGAGCCTGGAACTTCTCTAAATAATTTATAAAGATTATCTCCTTATTTTTCCCAATTATTTACTGCTGTCTAACAAATCACCCCAAATTTAGTGGAATAAAATAAAAACTTATTTGTTTTTATGTTCATGCATTTTGCAGGTCCGAACTTGGATAGGAAAATGAGTTTCACTTGTCTGGAACTTCAGTTTGGGAGACACAAATGACTAAGAACTTCAGTCATTGAAGGCATTTTCATTCACTCCATGTCAGGCCCAAAGGCTGACACAGAACTGTCAACTGCAGTGGCCACATGAGACCTTCCTCTCAGCGTGAAAACCTCAGAGCTGTCAGACTGTCTTCATTGTGGCTCAGGAGTCAAAGAGAGAGTGTTCACACAAGCCAATCAAGACTTCCTATTCAATTCCATTACATCCCAAACAGTCAATGCTTAACAACAGTAAAAGAATTCTGTAATATATCCATGTTCCCTGATCCTAATTCTCATGTTCTGGAGAGATCCAAAAACTTGTAATAAGTATGGAGAAGGTTTCTACATCTTTCTGGTGTCAAAACCCAGAACGATTTCCTCTTCAAATTTACACTGATGCTAACTATAAATGAAAAACTATCATGTTGAGTATTTAAAACCTGTCTTTAAAAATTATTTTTAACATTATTTCTGTATGACATTGTATCTTGGCCCATATTAGGTCCTGAATAAATGTTAACTTTCATTGCATTTATTATTACATTGTATTACTTTTAATGTCATTTTGAAAAATCTTATTTTTCATCGAGGCACAGTTTAAATACCACTTATTCCGTGGCATTCACCCCTCCCTCCAGCAGACCTAGTCTCTTGGATATGGTTATCTTCTGTGTTTGGTAGCAAGATCATTAAAGACAAAAAAAAAAAATAGTCTTATTCATCTTTTATTCCAGGACCAAGTGAAATGCATGATACATAGCTCACGTTCAAAGCATTTGGCTTATAATGACTAAGATAGTCAAAAATGGAAATATAAAATAGTTTAGAAATTGAAACTAGTAATTATTGAAAATCAGATATATGTTTTTTTTAAATCTCCCTTTAAAAGAACAGATGCCATCCATATTTCCTTCAGGTTAAATATAACAAATATTTGATAAGTATTTGATGTATACTATGTTATGAAATCTTCCAATAAAATTGAATATGTCTTGTATCATGATAGAGGCTGTAAACAAAGCTGAGAAAAACAACATGCCTGAAGGATACATAACAGAACGACAAGTCAAGAAATCCATAGAGAATTGGACTGAGTGGACTAATTGTTGTTGGTAGATCTGCCTTAACTTCTCCTGAGGGCTGGTCAGAAATGCAGAATCCCAGATACCACTTCACACTTAGTGAAAATACACCTTGCTCATGTTGCCTTGATCTTAGCCCAAGGAGATCTGTCTGGAACTTCTCATATTTAAAATTGGAAGATAATAAATTGGAGTATGCATTTCAGCAAGTTCCCAGGGTGAGTCATATACCCATTTACTTTTGATAAGAACTGACCTAAGGACTTCAAGCTTTTTGCCAAAAGATCCTATAAAAATCCCAGAGCAATTGCTTAGGTCCCAACTGAGGAAGCACATGTGTAACTCTACCTGTTGGTTTCACTGTCACATTAATCCAGAGAGAAGAATGACAAAATTTCCAAATCCATTTCACCCAAGGTTATCAGCTATTAATGACTAATCAATGAGAAAATTAAATAAATTTGAAGGACTTGTTTCAATTTCTGAGTAATTAGTTTCCTAAATGGCACTGGTTGTCTTAGACTACAGAGTTCTTTAGACTATAAGGATTCAGTATTTGGAGTTTGATCAATTTCTACATTAGGGTTCTTCAGTAGGCATCTGATGAAGCTATCTGAAAGACATTTTGCTATCAGGTCCATTCAGCTGCCAAAAATTATGAACCCTGAGGCTGAAGGTATTATTTACAGTGTATACAGAATAAGAATTGTTGTTTTTTTGCCCTTTGTCTGAAGACAGAAATTGCTTGGGAGACATTACCCAGCTGTAACTGAGTATATTCCATAATATCCTTTAAGCCAGCAGTCCCCAACCTTTTTGGCACCAGAGGCTGGTTTCATGGAAGACATTTTTTCCATGGACCCAGGGGAAGGGGCAGGAGACAGGGAGGCAAATCTCAGCTGATGATAAATACCTATTTCCTAACAGGCCACGGACAGCTACTGGGCCACAGCCCTGGGGTAGGGAACTGTAGCTTTAAGCAATTTGGTTTTGAAGATTTGTAACAAATATTATTTCTTGTTACCAGTTATTTTTCTGAATCACATCAATGCTAATGAACATTATTTTGTTTATCATTCTATTAAAACGATGGTAGTGTATGTCTTGAAGAGCTACTAAAATTCTTTTTCATTCTGCTTAGAAGAGTGACTGACATTCACTTTATCCTTTACTATGTGTCATGTGTCATAAATATATAAATCAAATAATTTTTTTTTCCCTGAGGCTTCCTTAAGCTCAGGTCAAAAAAAAAAAAAGAGAGAGAGAGAGAGAAAGAGAAAGGAAAAAGCTATATGCTTCCTCTCTTTTTGATCTGGTGAAAGCCCCCAAATGAAATTAATATTGATTTGCACTAAGAAAGAACAGCCTGTTTTAGGTGAGGATATATGTTTATAATAGGCCTATTATTGACAGGCGGTAAATACAGAGGTATCACTTGAAAATGGAATTATGATTCAGTCATGAAAAGAAGAAAGCAGGAATTTAATTTTGTAAGTCTTCAGGCCATAACTAGATCGAACTGTTTTCCTCAACAATAATTCAGACAACGTTAACAATCAGCATGACTACTGGAATCACATATCTGACTTTATGTGTATTTGTACAATCTAGACATTGTTTATATCTGTAGCTGTCTGTGGTAGGCAGAATGATGGCCCGCAGAGATGTTCACGTCCTGATCCTCAGAAGCTGTGAATATATTATGTTACATGGCAAAGGGGATTTAAGGATGCAGATGTAATTAAGGTTGCTAATCAACCCACCTTTAATAGGGAGATTATCCTGGATTATGGCGGGGCCAAATATAATCACAAAGATCCTTAAGAGCAGAAGAGGGCAGTGGAGGTGAGAAGCAGAGAGACGGCAGGATGGAAAGGACAAATATGACATTGCTGGCTTTGAAGGCAAAAGAAGGGGCCCATGGGCCTAGGAATGTGGGCAGCTGCTAGAACCTGGAAAAGGCAAGAAAATGGATTCACCCCTAGAGCCTTCAGACAGAAATACACCTTGCTCATGTTACCTTGATCTTAGCCCAGTGAGATCTGTGTGGAACTTCTTATATTTAAAATTGGAAGATAATAAATTTGTATTGCTTTAGATGCTAAGCTTGTGAAATTGTCACAGCAGCAATATAAAATTAACAACCCTTTTATCATGACTCTGGCTTCCATATCACAACTACAAAATAATAAAGATACTGTAGAGTATATATATTGAGTGCCGGGTAGCTGCTAGGAAAATCTATTATCTCAGTTTTCACGAAACTCTGCAAAAGAAAAAAAAAAATCCTCAATTTATGAATAGGGAAATTAAGCTTTATGTAAAGTTGTAGTTGAGCAAAGATTTGAACACAAGTATTTCTAACTTATTTCAAAGTCTTAACACTTTCTACTATATCCGCCGCCTCTCAGACAATAAGTATAACCTTCGCTTAATTAAATTACTCACATAACAATTATCACTAGATAAGACCTAAAATCATAGGCTGGATAGCTATGTATCATTATCCAGAAACAATCTAGGAATGTCAGTAATTAAATTATTAATAGTTTCTTGTTACAGAATACGATGACAAAAGTCTATGAAGATAGAAAGTGAGTAAATCTGCACTTGTCTTTTGAAGGACATAATTAGGTTTTGGACACATAAATTATTAATTTTACTTAAATATTTATGTTTATAAAAAATGACCAGGAAGCTCAAGTTTATGGCTCAAATACTATTTTGTAATATCATATGTACTTCTTTGATAGGAAGGAGAAATATTTCTTCCTAACTATTGGAGTATGGATATGTGTCCTTGGGAAAGCTCTACTACTATGATTGTGTAGAATAATCATAAAGCACTGTTGTTTTCTTAGTTAGCATGTCATTCCCTCAAGCACTGTTTTATCTGCAATAGTACAAAAGCATTCCCTAGTACACTTCTGTCTTCTGGTGGCCTTATTACCTGCGAAACCTACGAATCTGGCTGAAAAATCTGTGATGCGGCCGGGCGCGGTGGCTCACGCCTGTAATCTTAGCACTCTGGGAGGCCGAGGCAGGTGGATCGCTCGAGGTCAGGAGTTCGAGACCAGCCTGAGCAAGAGTGAGACCCCGTCTCTACTAAAAATAGAAAGAAATTATCTGGCCAACTAAAATATATATAGAAAAAATTAGCCGGGCATGGTGGCACATGCCTGTAGTCCCAGCTACTCGGGAGGCTGAGGCAGGAGGATCGCTTGAGCCCAGGAGTTTGAGGTTGCTGTGAGCTAGGCTGACACCACGGCACTCATTCTAGCCCGGGCAACAAAGCGAGACTCTGTCTCAAAAAAAAAAAAAAAAAAATCTGTGATGCTGCTCTGTATTTTCCCTTTACACCTTCTTGTCCCTTTGTGAAGGGCAGGGAGGGGGAATTGGTGAAGATTCTAGTGCAGTCTTTATTTCTGCTGAAAGCAGTACAGATAGCTGCAATTAAAAGTCAAGTGCTCACATTTCCAACAACATCACTATTTTCCAACAGCTGACTCAATAGCTCAGCAGGCTTTTTTAGTGCCATCTTGCCAGGTATGCGATTTCCACTTGATAAATAATTCGCATCTTGGCCTCTCACTTCCTTAACTGGCAGAATGTGGGCCTCCTAGAGCAGCAGATTGCTCAGATCCTAGAGGGAGAGGAGTGATTCCCATCCTTCAATAGAACATTAAAGAAGGAGTCCCATCTGGTAGACTTGGTAGCGCTCTGTGTTCCTGCATGAAGCAGGGTGGGAGGACATTATAGTGATGACCAAATTAATGAAAACTTACAGAAGAGAACAAGCTTCTGAATTTAATTCAGAACTAACTAGAAATGTTTCCTTCTGCCTCTGAAATAAAATGAAATAAAATTTTAGAATAAATTGAAATATTAATTAAATTCTTATGTAAATACTTGAATAGGTAGGTTTAAAGAATATGTTTGTGTTGGTTTTTTTCTACTTCTTTTTAGGCCAAAAGAAACATGTTTTCAAAAACTCCTTTTATATTTGACTGAAGACAGCTAAACTTTATTATTGAAATACAAATGTTTCATAAATGAGATATATTTTAAAATATAAACAAATAGAAAGAAACCAGACTCTTGTCTATGAAACTCAGGCAAAAGCTGAAATTTTTGAGTGTTAATATGACACCCAAGAAATAGACTAACTCTGCCATGTAAAGGCAAAACTAATTATTATGTCCCATTTCATGTTTATACAGGTATGATAATAGAAAAACTCTTCTTTTAATGGGGTATTAGACATATTTGAAAATTATCCATGGTATTTTGAAGAACATAAAAATTATTCCCATCACCACTGCTCAAATCTCTTTCAGAAATGAAGAACAAACATCTGAATGATTATAGAATTCTCACATAAATTAACCAAATGTAGCTAATAAGAGAGAAACAGCTAAATTATTATATTTTCATATTGACTCTTCTTGTATTACAGAAATATAGTTTCCAATTGGCTTGCCAAAGCATAATTTAAATTCTTATAGCATAGGTCTACTATTATCTTGCTATTGAAATGGTTTCCTTGTTTAAGAAATTAAAAAGAAAAATGAAACCAAAACAATGTCTATTTTGTTTCTCATCCACTAATCACTTCTAGATCTCCCAGGTACAAATACTTTCAAATCATGTAAAAAGCCCCACAGCTGTTTGCTGTTTGATCCATGTTCTGCTGCCTCTTCACCACTGTTTGTTCTGGAAATACTCCATCAAGTCCTCATGGTAGTATTCTTGCTTTCTTTCAAACCAGGAGCCATCATTTGCCTAGCCTGATTTGCACTTGATAGTGATTTGAAATCTGAGTATCTACCTTTTTCCAATCTGGCACTCTATGACATGTTGCATTGGCATTTGGCCCTCACAGTTCCATGCTCCTTAATTCTAAGTTTTGGTGTCTAGTATACTGGCCAATCCCCTAAGGAAGCCCTATGGCCAGATCCTTCATATTTGGTGAGAAGGAAGAATATATTGAAAACTCATGTTGACGTTTCCATTTTGCTTTAATATTAATAACTGCAAGTGAGTAAATTGGAAAATAATGCTGCTAAAATACTGTTTCTAGAAGGAAGTTTAATGGTGCAACACAGGATAGATCTCAAAGAAGGGTCTATGTTAAGGATAGGTGCATTTGTAAGTGTTTCTTTCTGCCAAAGACACAAGAATAAAACACCATTATTCCTACAAGCAAAGAGAAGGCTGTGAGCATAAGAATATAGATGCACAAGGAGCTCAGATTTAAAAACAAGAAAGCCATTTCTGCAATAATAAGGCAGGCAGCAGGTATTTTTGCACATCTGTAAGAACAAAATTAGTGAAATTTATGGTCTTGAAATGCAGACTAAGAACGAATAATAAGGACACTGAAACAAAGACTTGCCAATCGAGGAGTTTTGAGGCAACAATGAGAAATACACAGTCTCTGAAACAAGGAAAAATTAGATGCTGATTCTTTTATTCATATTGGTTAAAGTCTTCCACTATTTTTCTAATAAAAGGTCATCACCCCAGCTTTATATAAGAACTCCACAGTACATCCTTTATGGGTTCACATATAATTATGCCTACACTCACTGTACAGCAAAATATAGAATTCACACTCTAAATTGTTGGATTCAGTCATTTTCAACCAATCCTTTTTTTTGTCACCATGAAGTTGTAGATAAGGAATACTTTCTGGTGATGTTTTGTAACGATGTCTTCTGCCTGGACAATCCCTTCTAGATGATCGCGGATCTATTCCAGTGCTCACTATTGGAGATGAGGGGCAACAGTACAAACAAATATATACAAGTGGCATTTCTAAGGGAAAACTACCTTTAAAAAGCTTATTTTTCTTTATGCCTAGAACACATTGAAAAAGAAGTGATCCTGCTTTCCAACTCTCTTTGTGCCACCATTATCGTACAAAAGTGATCAAGCAAGCCCAGGAGGATTTAAAACACGTCACATACATTTAGTAACATAGCATGGTCGGTAAGCGCTTGGGCTTTGAAGTGGGACTGCCTGGGTCCGAAGCCTGGCCATAGCTGCTTTCATTTTTTTTATTCATTTGTGAGGATAAATGGTCATCTGCTTTTGTTGTAGATGTCATACACCTGTTTATTTTAATAGGAATATTGAGTAGATTCAAAACTACTTCTCTACAGTTACTATCTGTCCAGAACTCCTTCAACTGTTTTAAAAAATTAGAAATTCTTCTTGTAATATACGTTCTTTTAAATCTGGTGGAATGGGTGAAGTTTGGCTACCAGATAAGAAAGTTTTAATGGTATTTACAGACTTGATGTCATTAAAATGTGTATGTGCGTGTGTGTACATGCACCTGTCCTATTTAACTGCTTTTGAAAGAAGAGAGGCTAAAGGCTTCAGCTAACTGGACTACAGTTACTGGGGGACAGAAGGCCTGTGCCTTGGTCCTCAGGATAACTGCCTCAGGTGGCAAAAGCTGCAGCCAAGAGTGGCCTTGCTGTGCTGGGCCACACGTGGTGGGTGTAGGCACACACACACCATAGCCAGTCTCTCCTAAACATTGACTCAAGAGGGGATGTCACCAACTTTTCAATCTATTTATTCCCTTCCCCCTTGGAAGAAATTTAAAATGTTTGAACACAAAGGAACTTTGTTGAGCTATCAATTGTATGGCTTACTGTATGTTAGATTTCTCCTTGCAGATAGAGTATAACACATAGTATAACATGTATATATTAATATATATTTATTTATAAAATCTATAAGCATGAATTATTAGAAGAAAAATGTCATTGACATATTCTCTTGTCCTTGGGATAAAAAAAAACAGTTAAATAGTAGGCAAAAACAATTAAAAGAAAATAAAGATGATTATGAATTTATAATAACAGAGAAAATCCAAGATTGATACCGCTATAGGAAGAGTTTTTAAAATAGATATCCAGGAGCATAAATCTTCTATAAATGACCATGTATTTTCAAAACCATGGAGATTTAGATTAGCTCTTTCTTAGTTTTGTTTATCTTTAAAGTAGTAATAGAGGTAATTTTCTATTGAATTAAAATAAGCTGTTGGCAGTTTTTCACGGATCATAGTACACTTTAATAACAATGCTTTTTATTGTTAGCAGGGGAGAGTGATTCTACCAGATGACAAAACTGAAGCATCCCTGGGTGCTCATTTATAGTGGTTAAATGGGATTTAGTGAATTGTTAACAAACTGGTACAATTCGTATAAATGTATTTTATTGCCACTTTTGAGATAAAAATATTTCTGTAAATTGAATTTCTAATATTTTAGTCCTTTCTAATTCAAGTATTATTGTCAGTAATTAATCCAAGAATAAATAGGCAAGGTTGAGATGAGATAGGTTTTGATGCCTAATAAAGAACCTAACAATGACTACAGCTATACCAAAGTGGAATGTCTCACACTTAAAAATATAATGAGCTTCCTTTTATGAAAGATATTAAAACAGTGTTAAGAATAATATTTATAGATATGATTCATGGATTTGAAAGAGGCTTGGACAAGTTGCCTTTTAATATTTCATGTGAATTTGGAATGTAATCATTTCATGGCTATATTTGATTCCATTGCAAGAAAGAGTGCCTAGGACTGTGCAATATATTTTATAATATAATTATAAATGTAAGGTTATTATTTCCTTTTCTTTTTTTCCTTTTTCTTTTTCCTTTAGACAGGGTCTTGCTCTGTTTCCCATGCTGGAATATATTGGTCCAATTCCAGTTCACTACAACGTCAGATTCCTGGCCTCAAGCAATCCTCCTGCCTCAGCCTCCCAAAGTGCTGGGACTACAGGCATGAACCACAGCACTCAACCTGTTACTTTTTATTATAAAAGAAATACTTGTAAGACATTAACATAATAAAAAAATAAGCTAAAAAGAGAGTATTAATTCAAAATAATATTATGTGTCCCATATCCTCATTCACATCTCCTAAATGTAGTCAGATTTAGCCATTGCTTTTTCAGTTTTTTAGTTAACAATCAAAATCTGAATAGCATACTTTTGTCTGTATTTTCTTTATTTTCTTTAGAAATTATATATTTTTTTCTGCCAAGAAAAATAATCAATTCACCATGATTATTTGTCTCCTGATACCAACCTTCCACACAACATGTTATATTTTAGTACTTCTATTTGTTATCTTTTGTTCTGGTTCTAATCTCTAGTTCTTGTTCCCTCAATTTTAAATAAACTTTACTCTCCACTTTTACACCTGAATAAATATATGCTACATTAACTTCCCTCACTTTTCATTATACCATAAAAGTTTGAATTTTTATTTTCTATTCTATTACGGTAATTCTTTGTGCTTCACCTATAAATTCTAAATATTGAAATTCAATAAACTATATCAATTTGGTGTTTATTTACATATTATTCCTGAAACTAAGTAGAGTAATTCAACCTGAAGAGAAAATTATGCTATCCTATGTGCCACTCAAAGGAGAATGTTGCAAGTTTCAAGGTCAGATAGATTTATTTCATCTTTTCAGTTGCTCAAAATCTTACCTGATTTAGAAGATTAAAGTTCTCTGACACTGTCTATAATGAATATTTTTCTTTCTCATGGAAGCAACTGAGATTGGAACTGAAAATGATCTTTCTTTATACAAGCCATAATCAGATCTGCTCTTATCATTCCAGAAGAAACATCATGCATTTTTTTAAATTTTGAAATATTAAGGGGGTACAAATGTTTTGCTTACATAGAGTGCTTTTGTATAGCTTGAATCAGTTATTAGTGTGTCCATCACCCAGATAGTGTACATTGTACCCATTAGGTGTGATTTCGTCTCTCTTCCCCCCTTCCACTTGCTTGATTTCTATTGAGTTTTACTTCCATCTGCGCACATGAGTGCTGACTGGTTAGTTCCAGTTTAATAGTGAGTAAATGTGGTGTTTGTTTTTCCATTCTTCTGAGAATGATCTCCAGTTCTATTCAGGTTGTTACAAAATTTATTAATTCATCATTTTTTCTCATGGCTGCGCAGTACACCATGATATATATATATATATATATATGTGTGTGTGTGTGTGTGGGTGTCCCATATTTTATTAATCCACTCATGAATTGATAGGCTCTTGGGTTGATTCCACATCTATGAATTGTGCTGCAATAAACAATCAAGTGCAAGTGTCTTTTTGATAAAATGACTTTTTTTCCTTTAGGTAAATACCCAGTAATAGGATTGCTGGATAAAATTGTAGGTCTACTTTTAGGAATCTCCATACTGTTTTCCAGAGGTTGCACTAGTCTGCAATCCCACCAACAGTGCATAAGTGTTCCTTTCTTGCTGTATCCATGCCAGCATCTGCTGTTTTGGGCCTTTTTGATAAAAGCCATTCTCACTGGGGTCAAGTGATATCTCATTGTGGTTTTTATTTTCATTTCTCTGATAACTGGAGATGTTGAGCATTTTTCCATACGTTTACTGACCGTTGGTATATCTTCTTTTGAAAAGCTTCTGTTCTTGTTTATTGCACACTTTTTAATGGTGTTGTTTGATTTTTCTTCTTGCTGATTGGCTTGAGTTCTTTGTAGATTCTGGTTATTAGCCCTTTATTGAATGTATAGTTTGAGGATATTTTCTCCCATTCTGTAGGTTGTCTATTTGCTCTGCTGATTGCCATCTTGGCTGTGAAGAAGCTTTTTCATTTAATCCAGTCCCATTTATTTATTTTTGTTGTTGCTATGATTTCCATCAGGGTCTTCTCCATAAATTCTTTGCCTAAGCCAATATCTAAAAGAGTTTTTCTAACATTTTCTTCTAGAATTTCTATAGTTCTGTCTTAGGTTTAAGTCTATTATCCATCTTGAATTAATTTTTGTGAAAGGTGAGAAATAAGGATATTGTTTCAATCTTCTGCATATAGCTATCCACTTTTCCCAGTGCCATTTATTGAATAGGGATTCTTTTCCCCAGTGTATAATGTCTGCTTTGTCAAAGATCAGATGGCTATATAAGGATGGTTTTATATCTGTGTTCTTTGCTCACAGGGGAAGGGCTTAAACCCTTGAGCGCTAAGGTCCCAGTCTGGGATCTTTCTGCCCTTGTCCTGAGTACTCTCCCTAATCACTGCTCTTTAGACCACAATAGTACTCTCCCTTCAGTTGAGTCCATGTGTGTTCCCTCACCACCTGAGTCCAGCTGTCAAAACTCCCCCTGGTCTATGTATCTGACCCACTAGCGTGTGTTTCCATGGAATGCTTGTGGGCAGAAATTTCCCTATTTGTGCACTGCTTTTCCAGTATAGGTCCTCAAAAGAAGAGGAGTTAGGCCCTCTATCTTTGGGGACCTCATCCAGAAGCATGCTTCCACTGGACAGAAGCAGCCACTTGTGGTGTAGGATCCAGGATGGGATCTTGGGGCCCAGGTACAGTGCTGGGATCTCCCAGTGGTGACCTGGGCCTGGCAGCAGCTCTGGAGACACAGAGGTGGAGTCTTGAGCTCTGGCTTGTAGCCTCAGGGCCAAGACTGAGGTAAATCCAGAAGCGGGGCTTCTGATGGGGCCTCAGAGCCAGGAGCAGGGCTGTAGGGGCAGCTGATCTGACCTGGAGGAGGGCTTCAGGGCTGAGCAAGCAACAGGCAGTTGGGACCTGGTGGGTGGAGTCAGGGCCACACATGTGGCAATCTGTTCTGCTGGCTCAGGGCCAGATGCCATGTCAAGTGGGAGGAGGTCAGTTCCAG
Source organism: Eulemur rufifrons (assembly GCF_041146395.1). Taxonomy (NCBI): domain Eukaryota; kingdom Metazoa; phylum Chordata; class Mammalia; order Primates; family Lemuridae; genus Eulemur; species Eulemur rufifrons. Next base: position 30,224,847 of record NC_090989.1, read on the forward strand.
CAGCCAGGGACCCAGAATTCTCCCTTCACCCTCTGGGACCCACCAAAGCAGTCGCCCAAATCCTCCAAGGTCAGAGCCCATGTTCTGAGATCCTGTTGTGCTGTTGGGGAGGTGTGCTTGGCTTCCAGTCACGGGGTAAACCTTACTGGAACCTCCCATTGCTCTGCTCCTTCCCCAACCTGCGATACAAAGGCTGAAGCCCAAAAGCTGAGTCTTGTGTTGACTTGGCAACATGCAGCCAAGAGTTCAGAATGGCTTTAGCAGCTGCTCAGTCCCCACTTCACCTGTTGTCTTGTGCAATGACTCCTCACAGACTCCAAGCCTGTCCAATCTGTGGCAGCTGAGAGAGCTCTTTCACAACTTGGCCACAGAGGCTGCACGGTGAGCATAGTGCCCCAGCTCTCTACCCTGCTAATCTTCCCCACGTGTGTGCTGTGGTATTATCAAATGTATCCCCCATTACCTTCCCCCCCCCCCAACACACACTGATAGTCTTGCACTGCTTCTCTGTGGTTTCACAATGTTCCTTCCAAGAATAGCTGTCTGTCGGTAGGCGCCTGCTTCCTACTAGCTCTTCTTTCCTTGGGAGCTCTGGGTCTGCGGGCTGTTTCTAATCTACCTTTTTTTTTCTCCCTCCTGATAACTCCTTCTGAGGGTATCTTCAGGATATCTTCAGGATAAACTCTTCCAATGGTGGTGGCCCGATCGTATCCTATCTTTTTATGTATAAAATTATAGATATATATAATTACCACCTTTTTGTTAGTTAACATGTATTTAAAAATGCTTCAGCAATCATTTGGAAACAAGTCAAACTAAATTGATTTTAGATTTCATCCTTTTATTTATTTTTACCACAATTTAATTTTTCCCTCCAATATTCAAACACGTTATGAGGAAACAGCATAAGAGATATATATGCCTGTATAGGCGAGTTCTTACATCACTAGAACATGAATTAGAACCGTCTGAAACTACACAAACTCTCTCAATTGCTTGGAAACAATTAGATGTATTATATGGTAAAGATCTTGTATAACTGACCTTTAAACCCTATCTTTCTTTCTTCTTGGATTCTGGATTTTTCAATATATGCTTCCAATATTCAGAGATTCTTAAGTGAAAACTTTTTTACAGCCCCATGCTAACACCTCTGAGATGAGAGTATTTTCTAGGTAACAATGTTCAATCTTGATATATACTTGCATATGTTATTTTCTGCATTTATATCTCACAGCTAGATAATAAGTTTCTATGGGACTAGGAACATGTCTTATTACTTTCATATTTCTGAATTTTCCCACAGGGTCTAGTTTAAAACATATTTATATATAAACTTTGGGTGACTATGAGGAGAAGCTACTTGGTGATTATCAAGGCCAACATATGGTAAGGAAACTATTCAGTATAAGCTCAAACACATAGTTTGTAGCTATATAGCATAGATTCAGGCTTACATAAGCTACGAGCCTTTATCATTTTCAAACTGATCTTTATTTTCTATTGATTTCTATGGCATCTTCCTCTCCATTTTTTCTTACTTCCTGAGACATCTCTTTGGATTTTGAGAGCACATGTCTGTCACCTGGTCTCAGTTGAGTCAGCTTCTAAGCTTGTTCCCTCTTTAAAACTGAATATAGTTAATGTTCAGCTTCTTTTTTAACAACACTGTAGTATCAACATTTCTACAGCAGGTTTCAATTAAAGCAAAAAGGCCTAAAATTCACATTTACATTTTAACTGAAGTAGCTAGAGTTACAAAAATAATCACTATTACATCATCATTGAGAAATGTGAACTATCATAAAAACAAAAAATTTTCCAAAACTATCTTTGGCATTGATATTTCACATGGCTAGCAATGAGTTATTACTATTGTGGTGAAAGCAATGTACCTGCACAGAAAATAAAGAAACAGAAAAAGAATACTGGCAACACAGGTCTTTGTCCTTAGAGGGTGTGTGTGCTTTTGTGCTGGTGCTTTCAAATATTTTCCCTTTTTTTGTTGGAGGGTAGGCTATGATGGTAGATAGATGAATCTTCAATAAATATTTGAAATTGATTAGCTAAGAGCATAATTTATGTTATTTCTAGTCCGTATCACAGGGACTTCCAAATTTCAAGATCTTATTACTATGAGTTTCTACTTTATGCTTCTATGAGGTAAAATATAGAAGCATTAAATAGAAGATTAAATGTGACATCGTTTTCATCAGCTTGTGCTTAAGTAGAAATTCTATCCAGGTCAAGTTACTCAGATTCACAGACTATAGAAACACATATTTATTTACCAGAGTGTAAGAGATAGGCAAAATTCAGAATGAAGTCATACTGCAAAACACTCAAAATTGGCAATATTCGTTTTTATTAATCCTTAGTATTTAATTTAAAAAACCCTTAGTTTTATAAAGCAAGAACTATTTAGTACTTATTAGTTACAAAATACAGCATAACATCCCTAGAAAAAGAAACTCAAAGACTTATTTACATGCATTATAGATGAGAATATAAAACCTGTCTATAAATCAGGTTTTGAATTTTACCATAATTGTGCTTTTCAAAGTAGATAATTAAATTGCTATGTCTTTGGGAAAAGGTCAGCCTGTTGGGATAGCACAGATTAATCTCTCTAGGGCATTTGCTCTTAATAACCATGAATCGTTGTTTCATAAGCTTGAAGGCTTGGCGAGATTCCACCCAGCCTAAAATACTTGCAAAATGACAGAAATTCACTAACAAACACTCTAATAGTTTTATTTAATCACCATAATTAACCTACATAAGTACCTTTGTGTTATCATCTATGAGTAACCTACACTATGATCAGATATTTGGGAAAATGAGAAGATGAAGCCTCCTGGGTTTCTTTGTTCGTTCCTATGTTTGATTTGCTATTGGTGCCCTGAGCTAGGTGTAGAGAGCAAAAGATATGAACTCAGGGTCAGACAGAACAAAACCTCTAAACTTATAAGTTATTATTGAACATCTGCCACTTGATTTTGTATTTCTATTATGAAGTTTCCATGATGTACCATTATACAAATAAGAATAATTTTGATACAACTTCTTTAGAGTCCTAAAAGATTTTTTCTAAGAAATGACAAAACTTATGCCTATACAAGAAAAATTATTTCATTAAGAAAATGTCAGTCTCAACCCCTCCTACATGAGGCAAAAACAAAAGCAAAAAACAGATAATTTGATTTAAATTATCCAATATGAATGTTCTCATGTTGACAGGATTATCCAGCATCACATTCATATGGCCTAAGAGTAAAAGAATAAATTAATGCTAAATTATAAGTGAAATGTGCCATTTTCTAAAGGAGGATTATTAGAGAAATAAATACAATTCGTACATCTTTTTAAAGTTGTGAACCTAATTGTTTCTAAATTCTACCGACATACTCTTAAATGAATAATAGAAAAATATCTGAGTCCTACTTGGAAAGAAAAAATTTTTTCATGTGATTGTTATTAGTATATCTTTGATCATTCTTTTCCAAAAGTTTATTTAACAGACTAGGGATCTCTATTACTTAAGATAAGGGCTCATTCTGAAATGATGCCTGTTTCTCCTTACTGGCAGCTTATGCTTTTGGTAACATTCTCTGATTTTTCTAGAGGTATTAAAGAATATTGTCCTTGATATTTGAAAAAAGGAATCTGTCTCTCAATCTAATGCTTTCAATATGTGTGTTGGCATCAACACTTTGGACTCCTAAGGAAAGTGTGTTTAGGATCTTAGGATGACAGCATTTAAGAGGAAGGAATAAACTTGGAAACTATTTTCTAGGAAAAAAAGTCAATTATTTTATTACTCTTAATTGACAAGGTTCATAACAGAACAAAAATGTACTTATAATTGCTTTATTCTCTTGGTTATTCAAGGCTCTTTTCTTGGCTGTCAATCTATTTGGGTTGTTATAACAAAATGCCATATACCAGATAGCTTACAAACAAAAGAAATTTATTTCTCACAATTTTGGAGGCTGGGGAACCCAAGATCAAGGTGCCAGAAGATTTGGTGTCTGGTGAGGGCCCACTTTCTAGCTTAAAGATGGCAACTTTTCACTGTGTCCTCACACGATGAAAGGGGTGAAGGTGCCCTTTGAGGTTTCTTTCATAAAAGCACTAATACTAATCATGAAAGCTCTACTCTTATGATGTACTCACCTCCCAAAAACTCTATCTCCTAACACCCTCACATTGGGGGTTAGGATTTCAACATATGAATGGGGGGGGATAAACATTCAAATCCACCATATTGGCATGCATAAATTGTATCTTAACTTAAACAATAATTTTCTTAGTTGATTTTGATTTACTTATCTTTGTCTGTGAGTATAAGATGTTGAGAACTGTGTTATAAAAATTCAAAAATGAAGAGATGACCATTATTGTTACATGATTATATAAACTTGACAACTTTTACTATTTAGTAAATTTTTACCTACTAGAACATCTGTTCTGAACCATGTTTTGTACTAATATTTTCTTATCAGTAGTAGTTCAAATCATCACCATTTAATATTTTCTATATTTTTTATTATTATCATTACCAAGCCCTTTTTATCACTTGCTAACAGAGGAATTTTTTTAAGCAGACATTTATTACTTTTTAAAACTGTATTCTTGGTCAGTTGCCAGAATTATACAAAATATTTTAAATAAATGTGAGAGTAATTTCAGTTATTCATGAATTCATGAAGCTAATGGCCAGAAGCTGTAGCTGCAAATAAATTGTTCAATCATATTTTTCACCTATTTACTGAAATCCTACACATGCTGACTAGTATCTTCATGGTCTTCTCTTAGTATTATGCCTTGTACAATTAGCAAAATTTATTCTAGATTTCCTATTTAGTAACACCTCCCAAAATTTATCTACAAATCAAAAGCAGTGCTTCTAATATAAAATGATTATAATTTTTACTGAGCTTACAAATCACACATGTATTATAATGTAAAAATTATATATTGTCAAAATATACAAAAGGCATCCAGCTTTCAAGAAACTTTTGAACATTTTATGAGCACATCTATGTAAATGTGTTTGACTTTAATTTTAAGAATAATTTTTAAAATTTCCACTTTTGTTTACTGTTTGTTTATTTAATGACTGGAACCATCATGTTAATTCTAGTCTATGTCTTACAAAATGGTAAAAAAAAAAAGCAAAAAATGTACTTCACCCAAGGCTCTTTGGGTCTGAAATTAATTTTATTTCTCTACTAGATCATTTAATACTAATTCCTTTAAATCTCCCCACCCTGTTTCAGATCATTTGTTCCTTTTGCCATTAATAAACTCATTAGCCCAGGAGTTATTGTTTAAAATGTGTTTTCATGTGATGATAGCAATCCATAAAGTCATTTGTACATTGTTATATACAAAATTCAGTGACTACTACTGAGGTAATCACTCTACCTTTAATTATGCTGCCTACAAAGGCTTATAATAGCTTCAGTTCTGAACAGAACATTCCTTAAAGCAATTCACCGCAAACTATTAAACTAAGAAATTGATGGCTCTGTCTACTGTGGCTGTTTCTGGCAGATTACTTGAATAAGATAAAGTTTTGTGTAAAGCATGCTCTTTTTCCTTTGTCCTTGGCTTGCAATCTATCATGGAGTTTGATGACCTTCCTCCAACTCATCATTCTGATCAAAGTTTCCCATTTGTACATAAAACTCTAGCTGCTTCCTGTTGTCTACATGGTAGTTGAATGTGTGTGTGTACATTTGTATAGGAGAGAAAGGTTATTCGATGATGAATAGTGTCTTAGGGAGTCATATGACAACAATAAAAAATATAGTTAATAGTTATTCTTGTCTCTAGAACACACACTGAGAATTTACCTAGTCATCTTTGGAAGGCCCTTGTAGAACTTGCTTTTAGAAAGGAATTTGATTAATCTATTCACACTGAGATATAAATAATGAATGGTTCAAATATGCTAGAGCTTAGGCCTTTTATAACATTTTCAAAGAAATATAACTATAATTGTAAAAAAAGTATGTTCAGTAGTAGATTAGTATTGCCTTTCAAGAATAATAACAATGATGGTCAAAATATATGATTTATTTTAATAAATACATGTACAAGACTTAGTTGTTACCTCTTTTATTCTAATACTCTAAGGGGGAGTAATATTATTATTCCTGTTTTGCATATATACACCCTTAGAGAAGTCTTCCTGAAATTTCTGAGGCAATTAGTAAAATGTTTTAACTCACCTAATCTTTTCTTCTTCTTCTTCTTTTTTTTTTTTTTTTTTTTTGGTATGGGAGGGGTCTTGATTTCATAGCTCATCCTAAGTATTTTTAAAAAAAGATTCCACAGAGAATATAAGCATACTATCACTAACTTACTTAAACTTTAAAACATAATAAAGCTTATAAACACTGGGAAAAAATAAAACACTGCTTGAAAGCATTGGAATGCAAGCAGAAGTAAGCAGAAATTAAATGGGGGTCTACTCTTGGAAGAGGTAATAAGGTGAGTCTACTAGATATATAATGGAAACCCCAAAAGGAGAGAAAAGAAATAAAGGGGGGAAAACTAAGAAAACAAATGGTAAAATTTCTCCAAAGTTGGGAGAAGTCAAATCACTGAAAACAAAACATAAAAAGAAAAATTTAAAATTAATCAAAGGAAAAAATGAGACATTAAAAACAGGGTTCCAAATTATTGCAGACTTCTAAGAAATAATGGAGGGCATTAAGATAGTGGAAAGACACTTCAAAGTGCCAAGAGAAAAAGCTATTAACCCACAAATCTATTTCTGCTGAAAATAATTTTCAAAAACAAAAGTGAGATACAAACTTTTTTCGTTCCTTTTTTAATTTCAAAATATTAAGAGGATACAAATATTTTTACTACATGGATATATTTTATAGTAGTTAAGTCAAGATTTTTAGTGTGTCCACAACCTGAATAGTGTTCATTGTACCAAATACGTAGTTTTTCTCTCTCCTTTGCCCCCTCCCTCTTCTTGATTTTCTATGACCTTTACATCTCTTCATGCCAGTACGTGCACATCAATTAGTTCCCAATTATTAGTAAGCACATGTGGTATTTGTCCATTCCTGAGATACTTCACATAGGACAATGATCCACAGTTCCATACAAGTTGCTGCAAAAGACATTATATTATTCCTCTTTATGGCTAATTAGTACTCCATGGTGCGTGTGTGTGTGTGTGTGTGTGTGTGTAACACATTTTCTTAATCCACTCATAAATTGATGGACACTTAGCTTGATTCTACTTGATTCCACATCTTTGCAATTGTGAATTGTGCTACAATAAACAATCAGATGCAGTTGTCTTTTTCATAAAATGACTTCTTTCCCTTTGGGTAGATACCCAGGAGTGGGATTGCTGGGTCAAATGGTAAATCTATACATCTATTTCTGTGAGGAATCACCACACTGCTTTCCATAGAGGTTATAATACTTTGTAGTCCCACCAACAGTGCATAAGCATTCCTTTCTCTCTGCTTTCTCACCAGAATCTATTGCTTTTTTACTTTTTAATAATGAACATTCTGACAAAGGTAAGGTGACATCTCATTGTAGTTTTAACTTGCATTTCCCTGATGATTAGTGATGTTGAGCATTTCTGCATATGTTTGTTGGCCATGTGTCTATCCTTTTTCGAAAAACTTCTGTTCATGTCATTTACACACTTTTAAATGGGGCTGTTTGTTTTTATCTTGATAACTTATTTGATTTCTTTTTACATTCTGGATATTAGCCATTAATCAGATGTAAAGTTTACAAATATTTTCTCCTATTCTGTAGGTTGTCTATTTACTCTGTTGATCATTTCTTTTGCTGGGCAGAAGATTTTTAATTGAATTGAATCCTATTTATTTATTTTTATTGTTGCTGTATTTGCCTTTGTGGTTTTAGTCATAAATTCTTTGCCTAAGCCAATGTCTAGAACAGTCTTTCCTACATTTATTTCAAGAATTTTTTTGGTTTCATGACTGACATTTAAGTCTTTTATACATCTGGAATTAATTTTTGCATAGTGAAAGAGATAAGAGTCCTGTTTCATTCTTCTGCATGTGGCTATCCGGTTTTCCCAACACAATTTATTGAATAGAGCTTCATTTTCCCAGTGTATGTTGTTGTAGCTTTGTCGATGATCAGTTGGGTTGTAGGTAGATGGTTTTATATCTGGATTCTCTATTATTCTTTTCTTTCTTTCTTTCTTTCTTTCTTTTTCCAGTTTCATTCTGGACAAGATGGATTCTCTATTCTGTTTCATTGGTCTATGTCTCTACGTTTATACCAGTACCATACTGTTTTGGTTACTATAGCCTTGTAGTATATTTTGAAGTCATGTAATATGATGCCTCCAGATTTGTTCTTTTTGCTTAAGATTGCTTTGGCTATTTGGATTCTTTTGTGGCTCAAATTAAGCATAGAATTTTTTTCTAGATCTGTGAAATATGATGCTGTTATTTTGATGGGGATTACATTGAATCTGTGGGTCACTTTGGGCACTATGGATGTTTTAACAATATTAATTCTACCAATCCATGATCATGAGATGTTTTTCCATTTGTTTGTGTCATCTGTGATTTCTTTTATCAGTGTTTTGTAGTTCTTGTAGAGATCTTTCACCTCTTTGGTTAAGTATATTCCTAAGTATTTTATTTTCTTTGTAGCTATTGTGAATGGTATTGAGACTTTGATTTGACTCTCAGCTTGACTGTTATTAGTACAGAGAAATGTTACTGATTTGCGTACATTGATTTTATAAACTGAGACTTTGATGAATGTATTTATCAATTCTCAGAATCTTTTGGTAAAGTCTTTGGGATAGTATAGATACAAGATCATATCATTAGCACAAAGTGCTAGTTAGACCTCCTCTTTCCCAATTTGGGTACCTATTATTTCTTTCTCTTGTCTTATTGCTCTGGCTAGGCCTTCCAGTACTATGTTGAATAGAAGTAGTCATAGTGGACACCTTTGTCTTTTTCCAGTTCTTAGGAGGAATGCTTTAAATTTTTCCGCATTCAGGATGATGTTGGCTGTGGGTTTGTTGTATATTGCTTTTATAATTTTGAGATATGTTCCTTCTATGCCTGGTTTGTTGAGGATTTTTACCATGAAATGATGCTGTATTTCATCAAATCTTTTTTTCTACATCTATTGAGATGATCATATGGTCTTTGTTTTTACATCTGTTTATGTGGTGAATCCCATTTTTGCGTATGCTAAAACATCTTTGCATCCCTGGGATAAAACCCACTTGATCATGATGAATTTTTTTTTTATGTGCTGTTGAATTACACTTGCTAGCATTTTATTAAAAATTTTTGCGTCTATATCCATAAGGGATACTGGTCTGCAGTTTTCTTTTTTTGTTGTGTCCTTTCCTGGTTTTGGAATCAAGGTGATACTGGCTTCAGAGAATGAGTTAGGGAGGATTCTCTCCTTCTATATGCAATGGATTAATTTGTGTAGGATAGGTACCAGTTCTTCTTTGTAGGTCTAGTGGAATTTGGTAATGAATCCATTTTATTTTGTTGCTGTTTTCATGTATTTTTTTTTTTTTGTCAGAGACTTTTTGTTACTACTTCAATCTCACTGCTCATTATTGGTCTGTTCAGGATTTCTATTTATTCCTGATTGAATCTTGGGAGGTTTTGTGTTTTAAGGAATTTATACATTTCTTCTATGTTTTCTAGTTTATGTGAGTATAGATTTTCATAATATTCATGGATGATGTTTTATATTTCAGTGGTATCAGTTGTAATATTTCTTTCCATTTCTGATTGAGCTTATTTTGGTCCTTTCTCTTCTATTTCTGGTTAATCTAGCTAGATGTCTATTGCTTTTGTTCATCTTTTCAAAGAACCAAATTTTTATTTCATTGATACTTTGTATTGTTTTTTGTTTGTTTATTTTCATTGGTTTAGTTCTGCTCTGAGCTTTGTTATTTCTTGTATTCTGTTGGCTTTGGGTTTGGTTTGCTCTCCCTTTTCTAGCTCCTTGGGATGTGATGTTAGGTTGTTGACTTGTGATCTTTTTGCCTTTTTTATGTAGGGGGGCTATGAATTTTCCCCTGAGGGTTACTTTACTGTATCCCACAGATTCTGATAGCTTGTTTGTCTCCTTTGTCATTCAGTTTAAAAAATCCCTTGATTTCCATTTTAATTTCATTATTGACCCAAGGATCATTCAGCAGCAGTTTGTTTAATTTCCATGACTTTGTATAGATTTGAGTGTTTCTCCTGGAATTGATGTCTAGTTTTACTTGAAAGTAATGTGGTCTGAGAAGATGCATGGTATGATTTTGATTTTTTTGAATTTGCTGATATATGTTTTGTGGTCTAACATATGATCAATCTTGGAGAATGTCCCATTTGCTGATGAGAAGAATGTCTATTCAGTAGTTTTGGGTCAGAATGTTCTATAGATGTCTGTTAGGACCATGTGTTCCAGAGACCCATTTGAGTCCAGTGTTTCTTTACTGGTTTTCTGCTTTGATAATCTGTCTAGCTCTGCCAGTGTGGTGGTGAAGTTCCTGGCAATTACAATACCGGCTAACAGCAGACTTGTCAGCGAAGACCTTACAAGCCAGAAGGGATTAGGGCACCATTTTTCATCTTCTTAAACAGAACTATGAGCCAAGAATTTTATATTCTGCAAAACTAAGTTTCATAAATGATGGAGAAATTAAAACTTTTCTGAACAAGCAAACACTTAGAGAATTTGTCATTACTAGACCTGCCCTACAGGAAATACTCAGAACTGCATTATATATGGAACAGCACAATAGACACTCACTGGTGTAAAAAAAAAACCCAAAGTTAAAGTTCACTGCTCTAATAAAACAATAGCAGAAAAGAAGAAAAAAAAAACAAAAAACAATAAGGTATCACCCAACGTGATGAACAGAACAGAATCCCACATATCGATACTAACACTTAAAGTGAATGATCTGAATGTGCCACTTAGAAGACTTAGGATTGGCTGAATGGATGACAAAACACAACTCAAGTATTTTCTGTCTCTAGGAAATACATCTGTCTCACAAGGACTTACACAGACTCAAGGTAAAAGAACGGAAAAATACATTCCATGCAAATGGAAAACAAAAGAGAGCAAGTGTAGCCATTCTTATATCAGATAAAATAGACTTTAAATCAACAATGGTAAAAAAAAAAAGGACAAAGATAGTCATTATATAAGGGAAAAAAGAGCAATTTAACAAGAAGACATAACAATCCTAAATATATATGCACCTAATACAGGTGCTCCCCAATTCATAAAGCAAATCCTACTAGAGCTAGGCAAAGAGATACAGACTTTTACAGATAAGCACAAACTAAGATAACTCATCATCAGAAGAACAGTACTAAAAGAAAAGCTGTAGAAAATTCCTTAGGATACAGGGAACTTATACCATATTGAAACTTATATCTTCAGGAGGAAAGAAAAAAACACCAGAAATAGTAAACATGAGAGTAAATGTTTAAAAATATATATAAAAGGTTTACAAATATATATAAAAATATATCTTCTTCATCTGAACTTTTTTTAAATACATAATTTTAATAAGTCTAAATTTTTATTGTGTGATTTATATAACCATAACAAATCAGAGAAATATAGCAGTGAGGATGGAGGGGCTGAGCTAAATTGACCTACATGGTTGGGGTTTCTTAAATTTGCATGAAGTGGTATAGTTTTAATGCCAAGTAAGCTATGAAATGTTAAAGATATATATTGAAATTTCTAGAGTAATCACTAGAAAATTCTGCAAAGATGTTTAACTAAATTAAATGGATTAAAACAGAATTCTTAAAAAAAGTAATAACATAAAACATGGCAGAAAATCTTAGATAAAATGAACAAACTTTTTGAAAAAGCAACATACCAAAACTTATACATGGTCAATAGAAAAATTGAATATATATATGAAATTATTTATCAAAAACTTTCTCACTAAGAAAGTTACAGCTCCAGATGGGTTCACCGGTGAATTCTATCAAACATTTAAGGAAAACATGATATAAAACTTACCCAAACCTTTAAAGAATATTAAGTAGTAAAAATTTACTATTTGTCTAATGTAACAATAATTTCCCTGATGACAAGATCAGACAAAGTCATTACAAGGAAAGAAAACTATAGACCAATATCCTCTGTGATCATAGAGGCAAAAATTCTCTACAAAATATCAGCCAATCAAGTTCAGCAATACATGTTAAATCAACATGATGACCAAGTGGGGAATCATACAAAGAATGCAAAGTTTGTTTAATGTTTTTAAAAAGTCAGTGTAACTTACTATATTGATAGAATAAGAGGAAAATCATTTTATCATTTCAATAGTTGAAGAAAAAGTCTTCAAAGCTATTCAATATTCATTCATCTAGTAGAAAATAAAATAGAGGAGAACATCTTCAATTTTTTGAAAGAAATGGGTAGAATTCCTGCCACTAACATGATATTTAAATGTCAAAACCAGACCACTTTTCCCATAAGACCAATATTCTATATCAGTCTGAAACAAGTGTTTCTGCCTGCATCACTTTTATTCAAAACTGTATTGTAAGTCCTTCCCAATGCAATAAAGCAAGGCAAAGAGATTCTAGGTAAATAGTTGTGAAAGTAGGTAGTACACACTCTTTATTCACATATGACATTTAAAAAATGTAGCATATATTAAGGTATCTACAAAACAAAAACTAGAACTAATAAGTAGATTCAGCAAAGTCACACAATATAAGGTTGATATAAAATTAATTATGTTTAAGTATAATAGTGGTAAATAATTAAAAATAAAGCTGAAAATTTTTTAAAAATGCATTTATTATAGCATCAAATAAACCCAAAATATTAAGAATAATTTTAAGAAAAGAAATGTAATATGTTTACATTAAGCATAACAAAATATTGCCTACAAAAATTAAAGGATGCCTAAGTAAAGGAGAAGATATACAATAATGAGTGAGTTATAATAAAATCTTATAATTCAATAATGAAATGTCAAACAATCCATTATAAATGGGCGAACTATTTGAGCAGATATTACATATAGGAAGGTACATAAATGGCCAATAAGCACACGAAAAAGTGCTCAAAATCATTAATCATTAAGCAAATGCAAATTAAAACCACTATGAGATACCATTACACAGTCACTAGCATGGTTAAAATAAAAAAGATAAAAGCACCAAATTTTGATGAAGATCATAAGCAACTTAAATTCTCATATTTTATTTGTGGTATTATGAAATAAAAAAATCTGGTCAATTTTTTATAAAGTTAAACATACATCTACTCTATGACCCTTCTGAGTTACAAACTAGGAGAGGTAGTCAGTAGAGCTCTTATTTTACCTTGATGGTTTAAAATACATTTTATAATCTCTGCCGTTACTCACTACTTCCTCTTCTGAAGTCCAGAATGTCCTCCATATTCCTTATCTCCAAATCCTGTTTATCCTTTACTACTGTATAGACATACTTTAATGATTTCATCCACAAGTTTTCTTCCTCAGACTATTTTACACCTTTCTACTTAGTATTGAATTGATTATTTTGAATACCTATATGACATCCTGGCACCAGGGTTTCTTGACCTTTTCAACAGCAGTGACTTATAATTAAAGAGTTGCCAACTGGCAAAGCCCCATCTCAAATCTTGCCTACAGTTAGAAATTGAATTATTTTTCTGTGACTTACAGATTTTAATTCTTTTCACTTTCCACTTTCACATCTGCCCTGGGGTTTTTTGACTCTCTGCTCTCACTGTGACCTCTGATCCTTCAGCACCTGCTCATTTTCCTGGTCTTTTTCTTTCTTCACTTCTTGGGACCTAGCACCAGTCCTTGTAACTGGAGACCTCCCATAAATGTTTGTTAAACTGATTTGAATTCACTCACCTCTACGGTTTGGCTGAACATTGTGATCTGTCATCTTAAGGTCCCCATTATAGCACCCTAGAATCACTCATCTCCTTGGCCTGCACTGCATTCCTGAACACTTAATCATGCCTACCTGTGGTTTCCTCTGTTCTCTCTTCCACTTTGTTGCAAGTTGATGTATAATGTCCATACACATAACTACATACAATGGTTACTGTACCTAAGCTCAGAGAGCCCTACCTGTAGCTCAATAGTTCTTATATTCATCTTGTGTTCTATTCTTACTCTATCTTCCACAGAACTATTCCAATCTTTTTAAATTTTTTTCAAACTCTTATCCAATCCCTTTTTCTTTCTGAGTAAAATAATGGCTCTCCTGTTATCTAGCATAATACTTCAATGTTTGATTTCCTTTTTATCCTGGCATCTACAAAACAGCAGGTTTTATCAATAACTGCCCCACGATACCTCCCTATGCATTTTGGTATCTTTTGCATTAGCTCCTTTCTCTATTTCTATAAGGTTACTCAAATCTCCTGTCTCAAATAATAAATACCACCCCCTTTCTTCCTCAAAAAAATACATTTCCCTGGTACCCTCCTCCCAACACACTATTATCTCTAATGAGTTAAGAAACAAGTCTGTACTTACCATTTTTATTTCTTCAATTGTAAATTTTTAGTCCCTGGCCCCTTAACCACTTAAATCTCATTATTTACAGTAACTGCTATCAGAAAGGTCACCTATGACCTTTCACCAAAATCAGTGTTTTTTCCTCCATTTTCTTCCATTTTGAATTGACAAGATATGGGATACTCTCACTTCCTATTTCAAAATTGTATCTTTGACATGGCTTCTATGCCCCACATCACTTAGATTCCATTTTATCTTGTATTTTGTCCTTGAATATTTTCTTTTACTGATATTTTTTCTTCTCTACTTTCTTCACTTCCTTCTCTTTCATCTTGCTCTTCTTTTTAAAAGGGATAATGGCTCGCCATAGCAGTTGGATTTACCTAGTTCAAGTACTTCTTCCTAAAAATAAGTAAAATACATTTTTAATGAAGAATTTATTTTAAATAAATACATTCAAGATTTAGAATAAAATATATTTTGTTTTTGATGGTTAATATTTCTGTTCATATACTCATATAGATAACAATATATAATATATCCATATATATGACAATAGAAATAGAGTAAATTATACATTATGTTTGGCCACAACACTAAAGTAATTCAGTTGTTTCTAATTTATTTATCCCACATTGATACTGGTGAGATTCTTTCTTACTAATATCTAGGTCCCAGTACTTCTATATACACATCTTCCATTAGTCTGTTTCCTATATCTGTTTTACTTTGTCTCATTCTGAGAAAAGTATTAGTTCTAACTAATTTGGAACTCTTCGTCTGGAATTTATAGAAACTCATTATATAGAAAAAAAGCCTTTTCTTCTGTGTCTCATAAAGCCCAGCAACTATACTTCTAATACCATAGCTATTTCTGTTTATAATTGCTACTGCATACCTCCAAGGAATTTCTTCACTATGGTTTCCCATCTCTCACTTCCAAATCTTCCCTGGCAATAGAAGCTACAACGTAAAGCTGCCTACTCTAATCAAACGTTGCCTCACTTGCTCTTTGCTTTCTAACTTTTCTTTGCCAACTCTATCAGGATTAAACTATAATCAGGTTGTTTCCTTCTCTGTGAATCAAATTTACTCCCATGCATTCACCATATAAGCTCTTAATTCTTCTTCAAAATTTTCAAAATTCTTCATCAACTGGACTGAACTTATGTATTAATCTTATTTTTATATCAATGCACAGTTGCTTTCATCACATAGATTTCACTGCCCCAACACAGCATGAGGATTCCTGTCAGCACACGTTCTTTAATGGGGTTTACTTCACCTCAATGGCTCTTCTCTCTTGCCTTCATTATTATTAACACTATGTATTATTCATGGCCAAACTCATCTCAATTCACCAAATAACCATTGCCCAATTTTTCTATCATTCTCATCTTCCCTTTCTCTGGTAACATTTGCTCAGCACCACCACTGGGCATTAGGGCAAAAATATTGTATTCATTTTTTTTTCAATTAAATTGTAAAATTCCTGCTGTCAGGTTCTTTATTAAATAAAAATATTTATTGACAGAAGGGAAGTAGACTTATATTTTAATTGTACATTTATAGCACCTGAAATATTATATATTCAAGAGTGTTTGCTGTGTGCCAGATGCTATCCTGAATTCATTTAATCCTCACAACCACACTCTACAGTTGTTGTTATTAAATTCATTTAATAAATGAGAACTGAGGTTCAGAGAGGTTAAATCTCCAAGGTCATATAGCTAATCAAAATCAGCTATGTTTGATTGCAAAGCTCATAATCCTTCCATTATACCTGGAAGATTCCAAATACTTGTGAAGTGATTGTTTTAAATGAAAAAGACTTTGAGTTGGTTTAATATGATGTGAAGTATTTATATATAAATATTCTGCCTGACTTTGAGTCTACTACACTCTGAAAAGAATCTTCTTTCTTCTGGTATTTTTGTTGGTGGTGAATATTTTTTCTGGTCTGTTCTGTTTTGCTCAGAAGTGCTATTGCAACATGAGAAGCTCCATATAATCAAAATTCAGATTTTTATTATTTGGTAAAGAAACTGTAAGTCTAAATAATTGATAATAAGACACTCTCAAGATGTACTGAAAAAATTGATCAACAAATTGAGCAACAAAAAAATGAGCAAGAAAATAATAAAACTAGAATATCTTGAAAACCTGCTAGTATTGTGTAGATGAGATGAATAAATTATTGGTATTTTACTAATAAAGTGGTTTAAAGGCAACTGTGTTCCGTTTATTTCTATGTTTACCTCATAGAAAATGTGAAAAATAGCAAATAGGGATAAAGTTAAAGGAAGTAATTTAAAAAAATTTACAATTGTACTTTCTGCAAATAAAACATGTTCTCACCCTCAGGTGGAGAAAAAATTGAGAGAACTTCACAGTACCACAACAATAAAAAAGTCATATAAGTTAAAAGAACTGGGTTAGGGAAGTAGTATTTGAACTGTATCAGTTAGAAATATTCCTGAAAAAATATATATGAAAAATAAACCATGACAATAGAATAGTTTGGCTATGGAGTTATTAGATCTGAAAGCTTTGAATCAGATTATGTCAGTGCATCTGAATGACATTTAACTTCAGACTACTAAAGGGAAATGCAATAGATGAACAAAGGAATTTAGAACTTTTTTGGAGGTTTTATCTGGCCAAGAAACCCAAAGAGTCTGCCTTTTTCTTGGAAAGGTTGATATCATTGTACAATGCCATAAGAACTTTTAAAGAAAATGAATTCTGTTTTACTTTCATTTTAACTGCTTATGTCTTGTGTTATTAGTGAATCAGCTTGAATTTTCTCTTCCTTGCCCTGGTTAAGGATCTCGAGAGGCTTATATTTATTTTGTTTGGAAACATATCAGAACTGAAGGCCTGTGGGGTCTTCCAACACCTGGAACATTTAGCTCAAGCTCATGATACCAGGGCATCGCACCAAATTGCCTACTGTGTTTTGTTTCCAGTAACTTTCACAGCAATCAATCCAGACGTGGGGAGGTGTTGATATCCGTCATCCTTTATAATTCCCATCATTCTGGTGGCTGTAGAAGACATTTTTTTTTCTTCTGAAAGAACGAGACAGAGCCTCAAGTTAATAAAAGGAAAGAAGAGCAACCTAGCTGGTATCAAGGAACTTTGAGGCAAATAACTTTCCGTGTGAGAATAAGGAAGGAAACATGACAGAGATGACAAAAAGACCTATCTTTCTGTCAACAGTCTTACTTTAGTTCTGCTGAGATCCATTAGCAGCTGTGAAGTGTGAAAATTAGGAGCTAAAACACAAACGACGTTTTAAGGCTGAGAATGCAGTCAGCTTTCACATTTTCTTATCACGTCCCCTTTTATTCCATAGAACCTGTTATTCATACTATTTTTTTTAATGATTTCTCAACAGATTCAAACATTGCCCCAGAAGTCTGATCGGGGAACTGACCTGGTTCCGAGTTGCAGCATCAGAGGCCTATTTTTCCAAGAGATTCTTTCAAGGGGTCAGGGAAGCAAGCAGATGTTTTCCATCAACAACTGATGCTGGAGAGCTACCATTACTCCCTTCCTAACCACATGCTCTAGGCCGTAATCATGTACTCCCTTCTTCTGCTTTCATAGACACAGCAGCATGTCATAATTCAAATCCTGTCTTGTTGACACAGCTTGCTTCAGCTGTTCACATAGCAAATTGTTTGTTCACTGAAACCGAAGACACAGCAGCTCTTTGTAGAGTGACTAAAAGGAGCTGCAGATTTCTGGATGATGTTTGCAGTCGAGTGTACTGCTGCATGGGGGTCTAGAAACGTTACACAAATATATTTACATTCTTTTAGTCCCAGCTACACATGGGGTATTTCCATTGCTGCATTAGCTAAAACAGGGCCTGTGCATCCTTTGGTGAGACTTTGCTAAAGCCTCCAGCTACTACTGAAGCACCTTGATCAAATTCCTTTCTGGGCTAAAAATACAGCCTTTTCAAATGAAAGAACAAATATAAAACAGAAAAAGCAACTAGGACTATTAAGTGGGATATAAAATCAATCTCTTATATATCATTGGTATCACCTCTGAGCAAACTGAAGACATACTTTGTCATAAATGTTTACTGATTACTTAGGGGCAACCTATTTAGATTATTTACTACCAATTATATTATTTTGGCTGTTTACTTTATAAAATGTGATTGTCATTAGTAAGCTCATGGCAACAAGGCTTAGTGGACAGAGAACTGACATTAGAAAGTCGAATACCTTGTCTCATTCCAGCTGCACACAAATTATATAACCTGAACAAATTCCCTGGAAGATTTAGTTTCCTTATCTAAACAAATGGATCTAAACTATCTCAAAGACCAATTTGAGTTTTTAAATTCCATGTTCTCTAAATTAATGCTTAGTAATCAAAGCTGCAAATCAGTGCATTTGCAATCTAATCATCTTTCCAAATGATTACTAATACTTTTCAAAGACTAAGTTAAGTCCATATGCCTAATTTTCTCTGCTCTTCTAATGGTGGTATGTACACAGAGAAAATTTTCCCATGATAAATGGGCAATTTTGTATAATCAGCTTGCTCTTTCTTTCCATTCCACTGTGATTGTTCAAGTGCAGGACTCTATACATTTTCTGGTAGATATTTTTGGTGTTTGGTCTATCTGCCAATTTCCCCCATCCCCCCAACCAACTCCTTTATATCACAGCCAGAATTATCTTTAAAAAACCATTTCATCATTTCATTCCCCTTTTCCAAGGTATGAAAATACTTCTCTGTTGTCTGTAAAGTCTAATTTTTGGATCTAGCTTTTAAAGCCTTCATATTTATATGGTCAAAATAATGCCCAAGAATTATTCACCAGAGCCAAGGCAGTTTCCTCACTGATGGAGCTGTATCTCTTTCATTTCTACCTCTGTGGTTACTTTTTCCCCCTCATGTGATTTACATGCCTTGAATTCCTTCTCTCTTACACTTTACTTAACTGGGTTCTGCTCATCCTTCAAAGCTCAGTATAAGCTCTTTCAGGCTACCTTCTCCTGGCATCTCATACAGCTCTCTAGTTTCTATTACTTCTCTTTGCATTAATAGTCAAAAGTGAAAAGTTAGTGTTTCTCCCTCCCACCCAAATTTGGAGCCAAATGACACAAATGGAGCCTGACTTGCCATCTTTATTACAAGAAAAGGTTGAATTGGAAGTTGTGCCCTAGAGCTAAGGCTGCAGTGAATTTGGCATTAATTATTTCAGCCCAAATTTGAACAACCACACCTTACAGTCTGACAGAGAGCTGACCAGAGTAAATACTCTCTGCCAGCTGACTCACAGAACAAGATAATATAAGGAGGTAGAAGCTGAGCTCCCTAAATTCCCCAACAAGATGAGCCTCTCCTCTTCCCCTAGGGTCAGAGAAAAGTCATTAGTACTATTCTATGTGAAGTTCCTCCCGGTAGAAAATCGATGAATGCACTTCTTCGTCAGTATAAAAGATTACACACATATTTACTTTGTTAAAGCATTACACTTATTAAATATGTCTTCCTAATTAGATACTGAGTCTGAAGAGGCCATAAACTACTATTTGAATTTCCTTTCCGTGCCTCACCATGCCAGGTGCAAAATATTTTCTCAAAATTTAATCGTTTCCTGATTGCTTAAGAAATCCATCCATTCTTTGTTTTTATAATTAAAATGTATATTATGGGTTTGTGTGTGCATATTAAATGTGAACAAACAGGTATTTGCAGATAAAAGTAATTTTGAGAACAGTTATTGCACATGCTTCTAAGAGAAGTGTACAAAATAAAAGTCATATATAGAGAATATCTTTTTTAAAGTAGATGGCTTTATTGAGAGATATAACTACTAAAGATTGTTTTATTTTGGATAGAGTGTAAATGAGCACAATTAACAGTAAAAAAAAAATAACAAACAAAAACGATTATACTTTTCATAGGTCTTTGTGTTAAGGAAGGAAGTCAAAGTGTGTGACATCTGCCTTAATGGGATACTGTTACACACACGTTTCACTGATATTACTGAGAAAGGGGGTCATTTTTTTTTTAACACAACATGGCAGACTTTCCTGGTGTCACAAATTTGAAATGAATTTGAAGAGAGAATAGAAATCAATCAAAACATTCTCTATTCACAGATAATATGATTGTATATAGTCCCAATGAGTCTGCAAAAAAAGTCCTAGAATTAAGTGAATTTAGCAAAGTTGAAGTCTACAAAATTAATCAAAGAAGAATCAGAATTTAAAGTGCTAAAACACCCCACAATCTACAATAACATCTACCATAGTCTACACCTTCATTATCACAGCCAGCATTTGAACCCATGGAGCCTTGAGAGAAATTTTGCCAGCTCAGTCTTGGTCTGCTCCACTTAGAACTCAAGCATGCCATCCAGGGGCCTGGGAACTGGGAGTTATCTAACCGAGTCCACCACCACTGACACCTGAATACTCTCCCAGGAGTCTGAGGTGTAATCAACCTAAATTTGCAGGGACACTACAGTGTCTACTACAAGTCTACTACTTGTAAGAGCTAAAAGGCAGTGTATTTCTCCCTCTCTACACTGAACAGCAGAGTTCCTGACAGAGAACAGGTGAATCATAGAGCTGAGGGAAGAGGTTCCAGATAAGAAATACTCAGCATAAGAACTCTGGCAATATGAGAAAGCAGCTGCTTCAACACTCCCAAAGGATCACACTAGCTCTCCAGCAATAGATTCCAACCAAAAAGAAATTTTTGAAATGTCAGATATGGAATTCAAAATATGGATCATAAGTAAGCTCAATGAGAACAAAGAGAAAGTTGAAAACAAACACAAAGGTACCAAAAGAAATAATTCAGAATATGAATGAAAAATTCACTAAAGAGATAGATACTTTTAAAAGATAATGGAACTTCTAGAAATGAAATAATCATTTAAGGAAGCACAAAATACAGTGGAAGGTTTTAACAACAGATTAGACCAAGCATAAGAAAAAATTTCAGAGCTTGAATTAACCCAGACAGTCAAAAATGAAGAAGAAAGAACAAAGAAGAATGAACAAAGTCTTTGAGTATTATGAGAATATGTAAGATGACCAAAGATAAAAATTATAGGTATCTCTGAGAAAGAAGAAAAAAAGCAAAAAGAATGGAAAACCTACTTGAGGGAATAATAGAGGAAAACTTCTCTCATCTTGCTAGAGATTTAGACATCCAGATATAAAAAGACCATTGAGCTTCTGGAAGATTCATTGCAAACAGGACATCTCCAAGGCATATAGTCACCAGACTGGCCAAAGGCAAAGTGAAAGAGAAAATCCTATAAGCTGCAAGCATCAAGTAACATACAATGGAAAATTCATCAGACTAACAGCAGACTTCTCAGAGGAAACCTTACAGGCCAGAAGGGAATGGGGTCCTATCTTTGGTGTTTATGAACAGAATAACTGTCAGTAAAGAATTTTGTAGGTTACAAAACTAAGTTTCATAAATGAAGGAAAAATAAAGTCTTTCCCAGGCAAGCAAACACTGAGGAAATTTGTTACCGCTAGACCTGCCCTATGAGAAATCCTTATAAGTGCTGTATACATCGGACAGAACAATTGATACCCACCAACGTAAAACCACTCAAAAGCAAAAATTCATTGCTCTTACTAAACTATAACACAAAGGAGAAAACAAAGCAACTGGGTAGCAATCAACATGATGACTGGCACAGTGTCTCACATAGCAATATTAACACTGAATATAAATGATCTAAATGCCCCACTTAAAAGATATATGGATTGGCAGAATGGATTAAAAAACCTAACCAGAAAATATGCTGTTTTATATCTAGAAAATGCTACAGACTCCTCCAGAAGACTCCTAGAACTGATAAATAAATTGAGTAAAGTGTCAGATTACAAAACTAATATACATAAATCAGAAGTGTTTCTACACAATAATAGAAGTCAAGCTGAGAATCAAATCAAGAACTCAGTACCATTTATAATAGCTGCAAAGAAAATAAAATTCCTAGGGATATACCTAACCAAGGAGGTAAAAGACCTATACAAGGAGAACTGCAAGAAAACATAGATGACACAAAGAATGGAAAAACATCCCATGCTTATGGATTGGAAGCATTAATATAACAATTTCCATACTGCCCAAAGTGATTTACAGATTCAATGCAATTCCCATCAAAATAGCAATGTTATTTTTCACAGAATTAGAAAAATATTCCTAAATTTCATATGGAATCAAAAAAGAGCACACAATAGAGAACCCAGAAATAAATCCATACACCTACAGCCAACTTATTTTTGACAAAGCAGACAAAAATGTACACTGGGGAAAACACGCCCTATTTAATAATTGGTACTGGGAAAATTGAAGAGCCACATGCAGAAGACAGAAACTGGATCTCTGTCTCTCATGATATACAAAAATTAACTCAAGATGGATTAAATACTTAAATATAAGAACTTATATCATAAAAAATTTGAGATGAAAACTTAGGAAAAACCCTTCTGGACATTGGCTTAGGCAAAGAATTTATGACTAAGACCCCAAAAGCAAATATAGCAAATTCAAACATAACAAATGGGACTTAATTAAACTAAAAAGTTTCTACACAGCAAAGGGAATAATCAATAGAGTAAATAGACAACTTACAGAATGGGAGAAAATATTAACAGACAAATATCTGACAAAGCACTAATATCCAGAAAAGAACTCAAACAATTTTTCAAGAGGAGAACCTTCATTCTGTTAATCTGGTTTATCACATTTATTGATTTGCATATGTTGAATTCTCACATCCCAGAGACAATTCCTACTTGAACAAGGTATACTATCCTTTTAATGGCAAATTAATTCAGTTTGCTAGTATTTTGTGAACAAATTTGCATCTACATTAATCACAGACATTGGGCCACAATTTCCTTTTCATGTAGTGTCCTTGTCTAGCTTTGGTATCAGGGTAATTCTGACCCTCTAAAAAGAGTTTTGGAGTTATTACAATCTAAATGTTTGTATTCCCCACCAAATTTATATTGAAATCCTAACCCCCAAAGTGATGGTATTTCGAGGTGAAACTTTTTGGGACATGATTAAATCATGAGGGTGAAACCCTCATGAATGATATTAGTACCCTTATAAAAGAAGCTCAAGGAAGCTTGTTTGTCCTTTTATCATGTAAGGACACAAGTAGAAGGCACTGTCTGTGAGGAACAAGCCCTCAACAGATATCATATCTGCTGGTGGCTTCATCTTTTCCTCTAGAATAACCACGACCAGTAAATTTCTGTTATCTATAAACTACCCAGATTATGATATTTTGTTATAGCAGCCCTAAAAGACTAGGACAGAAGTGTTTTCTTCTCTTTAAGTTTTTGAAAGAGTTTGAGAAGGATTTGTATTAATTTTTCTTTGAATGTTTGTACAATTTACCAATAAAGCCATCAGGTCCTGGGGTTTCCTTTGATAGATTTTTGATTACTGATTTCTCAGATGTGTTATTGATTTGTTCAGTTTTTCTATCTATTTATGATTCAATCTTGGTAGATTGTGTTTCTAGAAACTTATTCATTTCTTCTAGGTTTTCCAATTTATTGGCATATAATTATTAATAGCCATCTCTTATGTCCCTTGTATTTCTGTGCAAGTTGTAATGTCACTGTTTTCATTTATTATTTTATTTATTTGAGTCCTTTCTCTTTTCTTTGTATAGCTAAAGGTTTTTATAATTTATTTAAGTTTTAAAAAACCAATTCTTAGTTTTATTGAATTTTTCTGTTGTTTTTCTGGTCTCCTTTTCATTTATTTCTGCCCTGATCTTTAATACTTATTTCTTTATGTTAAATTTGGATTAGTTTGTTCTTATTTTTCTCATTTCTTAAGGTATAAGTAATCCCATTTAAAATAGCATCAAAAAATAAAAATGAGATACTTAGAAATAAATGTATCCAAGGTGGTGAATAATCTACTCACTGAAAACTATAAAACATCGATGAAAAAAAAATTGAAGGCATAAATAAATGAAAAAATATTTTGTGTTCATGGACTGAGGGAATTAATATTAATATGTCCATTCTGTCCAAAGTGATCTACAGATTCAATGTAATCTCTAACAAATTTCTAATGGCATTTTTCACAGATTGTAAAAAAATCTGAAATTTATATGGAATCACAAAAGAACCCAAATAGCCAAAGCAATCTTGAAAAAGAACTAGCTGAAGGAATCACACTACCTACTTTCAAAATATACTATCAAGCTATATCAAAACATATGGTACTAGCATAAACATAGAGCTATAGTCCAATGGAACAGAATAGGGAGCACGCAAATAAATTCACATATTTATGGTCAATTGGTCTTTTATAAAGATGCCAAGAACACACATTGGGGAAAGTGCAGTCTATTCGATAAATGGTGTTAGGAAAATTAAATGCCCACACACAGAAAAATGAAATTGGATGTTTATCTCATACCATATGCAAAAATTAACTCAAAATTCATTAAAGATAGAAACTGGAGACATTAAACTGTAAAACTCTAAAAAGAAAACAAAAGAAAATCCTCTTGATATTGGCCTGGGAAATGAATTTTTGGATATGACCACAAAAGCAAAGGCAACAAAAGCAAAAATAAACAAATGGGATTTCATGAAACTAGAAAGTTCAGCACAGCAAAAGAAACAATAAATGGAGTGAAGAGAAAGCCTACCAAATGGGAGAAATATTTGGAAACCATACATCTAATAAGAGATTAATAGCCAAAATATATAAGAAACTCAATAGCAACAAAAAATGACGTGATTTAAAAATGAGGAAAAGAACTTGAATCCACATATCTCCAAAGAAAACATACAAATGGCCAAAAAGTTTGTGAATACATGTTTAACATGACTAATCATCAGGGAAATGCAAATTAAACCCACAATGAGATATCACCTCACACCTGTTGGAATGGCTATTATCAAAAGCACAAACAATTGCAAGTGTCAGCAAAGATGTAGATAAAAGGGAACTCTTACACACTGTTCATGGAAATATAAATTGGTTTAACCATTATGGAGAAGTATGTAGGTTTTTCAAAAAATTTAAAATAGAACTACCAAATGCTCCAGCTATCTCACTCCTGAATACATATCCAAAGGAAATGAAATCAGTATCTGGAAGAGATATCTGCACTCTTATGTTCATTTCAGTATTATTCACGATACTCAACAGATGGAAACAATCCAAGTGTCTATAGATGGATGAACAAATAACGAAAATGTGGTAGATACAATACAATGAAGTTATTATTCATCTTTACAAAAGAAGGAAATTCTGTCATTTGTAACAACACAGATGAATCTAGAGGACATTATGCAAAGTGAAATAACTAAGCATAGGAAAACAAATACTGCATAATTTCACTTATACATGAAATCTAAAAAAGTTTCCCTCATAGAAGCAGAGAGACTGGTGATTGCCACGGGCTGGTGTGGGGAAGTGAAAGATGATGAGGGTATGGTTAAAGAGCACAAAGCTTCATTTATGCAGGATGAATTAATCCTGAAGATCTAATGTACAACATGATGACAATAGTTAATAATACTGTACTGTATTCTTGAATTTACCAAGAGTAGAACTTAAATATTCTCACTACACATACATACACACAAATGGTAACTATCTGAGATAATGGATATGTTAATTAATTTGATTGTGGTAATCATTTCAGAATGTATACATATACAAAAACATCAAGCTGTACACCATAAATATATGTAATTTTTTTGTCAATTATTCCTCAATAAATCTGGGAGAAGGAAAAGCCAAAGGAAGGAAAGAGAGGGACCTAAAAATTAAAAAAAAAAATTAAGCAAATATAGATCAAATGCTGATTTTTGATTGAGAGTGGGGAAAGTATGGGAAAAGGCTACTGGTCTTCTTGATAAGGACATTGTTAGTGAGAAATAAGGCAGAAAAATATTCTCATGTATTATTTTTATGAAATATGAACGTTCAATTTCAAGAATTTACACAGGCATCCTTTAATTCAACAATATATGCATTGTTTTGGACAAGGTTTGCATTATGTATAAATACAGGATAATTTGTAAATTGATATTCAAAGTAAAATATATTTATTTTATTTTTGCTTTTTGCCCCCAAATTTTAAAAGAATTATAGGCGAGTGGAATTTATTTCAAGATATTTGTAAGGATTAGATTTTCTTTTCTTCCTTTGTAATATTTTACTGAAATTCATCAGAATACAACACTGTTGCAAATCCATTTTTTCATTTTTTCTGAGCATGAGATAAATACCTCTTTAAAAATTCTAAGTTCAGGTCGATTTGTTTGGTCTTTTATTTGTATAGGCTCATTTCACTTTCTTTGCTTAGCCAGCCACGTTTCTGATTTCAATTGGAATATTGGCCACTCAGGATCACATCATGTTCCAGTATCATTTGTTTCAATTCTTTTAGTTTCAGGATTGTTTATACTAAATCCACTGGAAGCAATGGAATCCTCAGCAACTTCAAGCCTGAAACAGTTAATTTTCAAGGCTGAACTGTTCCCATAGTTCCGACTGTAATTGCTGCTGATTATTTTTATGTTGTAATGAAGCAATAATGATCAAAGCACAGGGCATTTCTTAGGGATTCATGACTGGCTGACTTTGCCTTGGGCCATTAACCCCCGTCATTAACTCCCCAGGAAATGCATTGTGCTGAGGTTATTATTGTTAATAACAGAGCTGTATAAAAACATTTGCACTCACTCTAGAGTAAAACTGTTGATTATTTTCTGCATGTACAAGTTTTGTGATTGAAAAACCTAAGAATGATGATTTTTGACCAAGAGATAAAATAAATTATTGTTCAGTGGGGAGGAATATTATATATATTTGATATGTAGGTGATATGATATAATGTGTAACTGTATATGTGTGTGTATATATATATACATATATAGAAGTGTTTTATATGAACACATGAGCAAGCATTCTATATTTTTTATCCTTGGACTATATACATTCTTCTAATTTGTGAATATATTACATGTTAGTTAAAGATTTTACAGACTGTCATTTTAAATTATAGCTGCATTCTTAATTATAAAAAAATACTGAGTAAATGTACATTTTTTTCTCCAACTATACATCCATTCCTGTTTAATACCACTAGGAGAATGAATGTGAATAAATTTTTTTAAAAGTAATTCCTTATTCAGTAACCAATCAAAAATCTACTTTTGTTTTCTCCCACTAATAACTACTTAAAGCAATGACAGTGGTGGCACTATGATTATCACAACATTCACAATGTTTGTTTAAAATATATTTTATATAAAGATATATGTATATATCAAATTGCATTTCTTACCAAAAGACAAGTAGCCACAATGTGAGATATAAGACTGTTTTGGGAAAATTAAACAACAAAGCAACCTAAACTCTGTCTTGAAGTTTCAAGGGCTACTCACTAATCAGAGCACTATAATTAAAACATTACTTTAGATAAGCTTCCCTAAAGGGCAACTGGTTGCCCTCAGAAAGACATGAGAAAAAAGATACCAAGGGTCAAACTGGAATTTAACAAAACACAAAAAACTTTGTCTTCTCTCTACTCCCTTGTAAAGAAGTAAAGAAGTTGTTTCTGGGGGGGAGAGTGCACCAAAAAAAAAAAAAAAAAAAAAAGTTGTGTCTATGACAGCTCTCAGCCACTGTTGAAATTTATCTTATTGAGGAAAATAATCTCCAATTTTCATTAAAGTTTTAAATTTTGTTCTATTAAGACTATTATAGGTAACTGCTACTAGTGTTTATCACTAGTCCAAGGATAATTTGATGAGTTATGACGATGATCAATATTTAAAATTTAAATAGTGAGGAAAATAAGCAAAAGAGAAATAGGTTTTGCTAGGATATGATTCCAGATATTTTCCCCATAAGGCTCACTGCATCCAATGGGATTGGAAGGAAATAATATAACTGAAAATTTCAGGTATCATATAAATTTAAATTTGAAAAATTAACAAGCAATAAAACATCTTGGAGAAAATGTTTTTGTCCTAGAAATATTAGAAAACTACTAATGCAATCTACGTATTTCAAATAGGAGCAAATCAATAAGATGTGAATTAGTGGAAAGATCTATCTTCATTTTACAGATGAAAAGCAAGCCTCAAGTAAGTAATTTCACTGAGGGAAACCACCTACCAAAGAGCAGAACTAGAATTTAAATTAATCACACAGCATATTCTCACTCTATTTTACATAGTTTCATCACAGATAAACATTCACTATTGTGTCTTTTTAAAAGCACTTTCTAAAGAATCACAGATGACAATGGCAGGACAATTATTTTCAGTAGATGATGTGATGGTTAATTTTATGGATCAACTTGGCTGGGCCACGGTGCCCAGATATTTGGTTAAACAGTGTTCTGGATGTTTCTGCGAAGGTCATTTTTGGATGAGGTTAACGTTTAAATCAGTGCACACTGATTGAGTAAAGCAGATTATGTTTCATAATATGGTTGGGCCTCATCCAATCAGTTGAAGTCTTTAGGAGAACAAAGACTGACCGCCTAGGAGCAAGAATGAATTCTGCAAGTAGTCTGTCTCTAGACTTAAACTGCAGCTCTTGTTTGAGTCTCTAGCCTGCCAACCTACTCTGCAGATTTTGCATTTACCAAAACTCCACAACTGCATGAGCCAATTCCTTAAAATAATTCTGTCTGTATATATACACCTATGCATCCTGTTGGTTCTGTTTCTCTGGAGAACCCTGACTAATAGAGATGGGAAACAAAAATAGAAATAGGAAATGTTTTGGTGTGAAGAGCAAAAAGTATATGGAAAGAAGTACAGATATGGAGGACATAGTATGAGTCTGAAAATATCTTTGGTTTGGGTTCCAAAAGGATCCCACTCCTACCTCCAGAAACAAAAAACTAGGGGCAAAAAAAAAAAAAAAAAAAACACCACCACTACCTCTAGGTAGAGTGTAAGTTTGATATGAATACCTAGTGACATTTTATTGATGTTTTCTTGCATGATGAAATGATCAAACCCTTCGTTTTTGATACACATAAAATTTACTTTCCTTTCAGAAAACATCTAGGGTCACATATAGTTTAAGATTAAAAATACCTACAAAACATATTTCCTGGAATACTTTTTGAGCCCAATATGTGTGAATGAATTTGTGTGCATGTGTACATATGGAAATGATAATTAGCTAAGTAGGTAAATGTGGAAGTTGGGAAAAATGTATCCTCTGTGATACGTATTTCACAAAGACTTCTATTTTTATGAAATGTAATTCTCTTTAGAAAATAAACTGCAATCCCTTTAACAACATATTATCTCTCCTGGAGGGCCCATATTATTTCAATTACATCTAATTATATACACAGGTATATATATATTCATGTTTATATGCAGGTGACCTACTTGCAAACAGCCTCATTTTATATCTTACTGTTTTTAACAGACTACCCACACATACTTCAGAAATATTGTAATTATGCCTATATAGCTGTTCAATGGTTCTTTTTCTGTATCAGTTTTAGTGGTGGGGAAGCCTCCTCAAGAGCAGAGCATCATGGGTAAGGGGGTTTGTTTGATGGTAGCATCTAGAACAGAGTCAGGGGTCCTTATCCCTAGACTTGCAAAAAGTGGAGAAGATTCTTTCTTTTTGAGGAAAATGGTATTTGCTGTTATTTTTCCCATGTGCTTAATCTACTGTAGCAGTGACAATATAAATTTATTGATATTTATTATATAATTATATATAATATTTTGTATTTACATGTATTTTTTTATATTTACAAGTATTATATAGTCATATACAATTGCTTCAGTTATATTTAGCAATATAATTGCTAAATTGCATCTCTAAAGTATCATTTGTAATGGTGGCGTAGAGGAAAATAATGAGAGAAATGGGAAAAAGACAAAAACTCAAGGAAGTGAGTTAGGAAATCTTTTTGCCAACGATGCTTCCCTCAAAGTTTGCCTGTACTGAATGTGTTACATATTTAAGGAGATTCCTTTATACTCACATCTCTGGGTATCTGTGAGGCAGAGACTGGGAAAATGGTTTTCATTTTCAAGGAACCACGTTGGAATAGACCACTTGTTCTGTCTTCTCTGAAATCTCTCCTGCATTACATTTTCAGGATGAAAGGTAGTAGGGGCTATTTTTATAATTATCCTACATATAGTCTTAGGATTTCTCCCAAATCTCAGTGTAGTGAGGACAATTAATGCTGTGGGTCAGTATGATTTTACCTAGATAGCCAATTACTTTATTATCGATTTGAATACATTCACTTTTCTTTTTTTTTTTTTTTGAGACAGAGTCTCACTCTGTTGCCCAGGCTAGAGTGAGTGCCGTGGCGTCAGCCTAGCTCACAGCAACCTCAAACTCCTGAGCTCAAGCGATCCTCCTGTCTCAGCCTCCCGAGTAGCTGGGACTACAGGCATGCACCACCATGCCCGGCTAATTTTTTCTATATATATTTTTAGCTGTCCATATAATTTCTTTCTATTTTTTTTTTTTAGTAGAGATGGGGTCTCGCTCTTGCTCAGGCTGGTCTCGAACTCCTGAGCTCAAACGATCCGCCCACCTCGGCCTCCCAGAGTGCTAGGATTACAGGCGTGAGCCACCACGCCCGGCCTACATTCACTTTTCAATGTCCAGCTTAAAGCTTAAAATAACAGAAATTTATTGTTCCCCGGTTCTGAAATCAAGGTGTCTGCAGAGGCAGGCTTCCTCTGAAGACTCTAGATAAGAATTCTCCCTTATTCCTTATCTTTCCCTAGATCCTGGTGGTTGCCAACAATCATTGGCATTCCTTGGTTTATAGACACGACTTTCATATATCTGCCTCCATCTTCACATGACATTCTTTCCTCTGTGTGTGTCTAAATTTTGCTCTTCTTTCCAGATCCACTACGATAAGAGCAGCACTTTTTAAGAACCAGTAAAAATTTATGTTTTAAAGGATATTTACAGACTCTTACAAATAATATCTGAATTTTGAACTCCAGTTACTGTTATAGCCTAAAATTCGAGAAATGACCACCTAAAGACCAAATTGAGCCAAATTAGGAGTCTTTATTAGCTGGCCAGTGACCACCCCTGTCCTGGGAAAGTCCAGAGACAGAGAATGGCCCCAATCTTAAAGTGAGCAGGGGTTATATACCTTCACCACTAACAATACTAACAATATACATACAGCTAAAACCATGTTGATTACAATAATTCATAAGCAAGCAAACTTACAAAACAAATAGCATCCGTAAAATCAAGGAACATTTCCTTGAGGAACATTCAAGGAACATTTTTCCAAGGAACTGCCAAGCGTAGTACAATGTAACTATACACACCTAATGATTTTTAACAATCACTTATAAGTTAATCACTGTATAAATTTTTTTTGTTATTCATGTATTCTTCTCTACTTTACACAACAGTGAGTCTGTACACAAGATGGCTGCACTAGCCTGCATACAAGATGGCTTCCCTTAAGCTCATAAAGCTATGGTGAGTACTGTGCTTCATCACAGTTACCTCTATGCTAAAGCCTTTAATGACTATAAATTTCCTACTTTACTTTCTTTCTTTTTATTTTTCCGATATATTTTATTTTATTTTTTTGTTTTTCAGCTCATTATGGGGGAACAAAAGTTCAGGCTATATACATTGCCCATGCCTCCCCATCCCCCCGAGTCTGAGCTTCAATTGTGTCCATTCCCTAGACAGTGCACATCACACTCATCATGTAGGTGTGCACCCATCCCCTCCCCCCACCCCATCCCCCCCAGTCAGAACTTCAAGCGTGACCATTCCCCAGGCAGTGTGCATTGCACTCATCAAGTAGGCATCCACCCATCCCTTCCACTCAGCCCCAACCTCTGTCTGATACCCAGTTGGTGTTATTCCTAAATGTGCACTCAGGGAAACCAGTTTGCTGGTGAGTATATGTGGTGCTTATTTTTCCATTCTTGGGATACTTCACTTAATAGAATGGGTTCCAAGTCTCTCCAGGAGAACCAAAGAGATGCCATATTGCCATTATTTCTAATAGCTGAGTAATATTCCCTGGTATACATATACCACATTTTGCTAATCCATTCATGAATTGATGGGCATTTGGGTTGTTTCCACATCTTTGCGATTGTGAATTGTGCTGCTATAAACATTAGGATACAGGTATCTTTTTTATAGAATGACTTTTGTTCTTCTGAGTAGATGCCCAATAATGGGATTGCTGGATCGAATGGTAAGTCTACTTGAATCTTTTTAAGGTATCTCCATATTGTTTTTCACAGGGGTTGCACAATAAATTTTATTTTGTATGTTTGAGGTTTACAACATGATGCTAAGGAATACATATAGGTAGTAGTAAAATTGTTATTATAGTAAATCAAATTAACATATCCATTAAGGCCGGGCGCGGTGGCTCACGCCTGTAATCCTAGCACTCTGGGAGGCCGAGGTGGGCGGATCATTTGAGCTCAGGAGTTCGAGACCAGCCTGAGCAAGAGCGAGACCCCATCTCTACTAAAAATAGAAAGAAATTATATGGACAGCTAAAAATATATATAGAAAAAATTAGCCGGGCATGGTGGTGCATGCCTGTAGTCCCAGCTACTTGGGAGGCTGAGGCAGGAGGATCGCTTGAGCTCAGGAGTTTGAGGTTGCTGTGAGCTAGGCTGACGCCACGGCACTCACTCTAGCCTGGGCAACAGAGTGAGACTCTGTCTCAAAAAAAAAAAAAAAAAAAAAAAAAAAAAAAAAAACATATCCATTATTACAGATAGTTATTTTTTGTGATGAGAATAGCTAACATTGACTTATTTAATACACATCTCTAATACAATACAATTTTATTAACTATAGTCCTCATGTTGCACGATAGATCTCTAGTCTTGCTTATTATCCTATACCTGCTAGTCTGTATTCTTTGAATTACATCTCTCCATTTCCTCTCCCCAACCCTCTGGCCCTGGTAAACACTGTTTTATTTTCTATCTCTGTATATTTGACTTTTGTTTTTAAGATTCCACATTTAAGTGAGATCATGCATTATTTTATTTCTCTGTCTGGCTTATTTAACTCAGTGTAATGTGTTCTAAGGCCATCCATTTTGTGGCAAATAGCAGGATCTTCTTTTTATGACTGAATAATATTCCAGTGTGCATGCGTGTGTGTGTGTGTGTATGTGTGTGACATTTTCTATATCCATTTGTCCATCAGTAGACACTCATGTTGTTTCTATGTCTTGACTATCGTGAACAGTGCTGTAATAAACATGGGAGTGCAGGTATCTTTTCAATATACTTATTCAGCCTCCTTTGGTTGTGTACCCAGAAGAAGGATTTCTGGGTCATATGGTATTTCAATTTTCATTTCTTTAGGACCCTCCATACTCATTTCCATAATATTAATAGCTGCATCAATCTACATTCCTACTAATAGTGTATAAGTATTCTGCTTTCTCCACAACTCTCTAATACTTGTTCTCTCTTGTCTTATTCGCAGTAACCATCCTAACAGGTGTGAACTGGTACCTCATATAGTGTTTTTAATTTACATTTCCCTAATGATTAGTGATGTTGGGCACCTTTCATATCCCTGTTGGCCATTTCTATGTCTCCGTTGGAGAAATGTCTGTCCAGGTCCTTTGTTCATTTTTTTTATTTGGTTTGTTTTTCTGCTATTGAATTTTAGGGGTTTCTTATAAAGTTTGGATATTAGCCCCTTATGAGATATGTGATTTGCACATTTTTTTCAGTCTGTAGTTTACCCTTTCACTCTGTTGTTTCCTTTGCTGTACAGAAGCGTTTTAGTTTGATGTAGTCCCATTTATTTATTTTTGCTTTTGTAGGCTTGAGTTTTGATGTGATATTTAAAAAAATTATTATCAAGGCCAATGTCAAAGAGATTTTCCCCTATGTTCTGTTTTAGTTTTATACTTTCATGCCTGAAGTTTCTATTTTTAATCCATTTTAAGTTGATTTTTCTGTATGGTGTAAGATAAGGATCCAATTTAATTCTTTTGCATGTGGAAATCCAGTTTTCACAGCACTATTTATTGAGCAGACTATCTTTTCCCTTATATGTCCCTCTGGTGTTCTTGTCAAAAATTGGTTGACTGTACAGTAGTCCCCCCTTGTCTGCACTTTTGCTTTCTGTGGCTCAGTTACCCATGGACAACTGCAGTCTGAAATAGTGAGTACAGTACAATAATGTATTTTGAGAAAGAGAGACCACGTTCCCATAAATTTTACTACGTTATATTTTTGTAACTGTTTTGTCTTATTATTAATTATTTTTAATCTCTTATTGTGCCTAATTTATAAATTAAACTTTATTATAGGTATACATGTATAGGAAAAACATAGTACATATAGAGTTTGGTACTATCTGCAGTTTCAGGCATCCACTGGGGTTTTGGAACATATCCCACTTGGATGAGAAGGGGTACTCTATATATTTGGATTTATTTCTGGACTCTCTATCCTGTTCCATTAGCATTTTTTAAGGTCCACTCTAATCTAGTATGATCTCATCTTCACCTGATTACATGTGCAAAGATTCTATTTCCAAATAAGGTCCCATTCACACATACTGGAGGTTAGAACTAGAACATATCTTTTTTGGGCGTACAACTAAACCTACAGCAAGTAGTAATGATAGTAATACTGCAAGAAAAAAGTATACTACAAGCCAGGTTTTGGTCTCCCTCTTCCTTAATTCTCATTACTATGGCTACTATTGTTTAGCTCAAGTAATGGTGCAAATTTATTAACTATACTTACTACCTTCCACTCTCAACTTCTTCACTTTCAGTGACACATGGTCTCTGCTTCTATGTTTGTATCTGAATTATCTTTCACTGCCTAATCTATTCAGGTAGATGATTTATTGGATGAGAAAAATCAGATAATTATTTTAGCTGCTGCTAAGTTTCTTCCTCCCAGATATCTCATCCTGGAGCAGTTTGTGAACAAGTGTTACCAAACTTCCTGATCTGACTCAGGCATCTGGAACTTCTGAAATCCTTGTACTATAGTTTGTCTCAGAAAGGAGATACCAGACAAGCCACTTGGCTTAGCCAGAGAAAGAAGACTTTGCTGATCCCTGTTTTGGGATGAAACATTTATGAGTTTAATGTGCATGGAATTTGAACATAGAAGAGATGAGTTCAAACTCTCACTTTGCAAAAATTGATATTGGGGCATGTAGTTCTAGGGGTCATTTACAGAGGCACAATCCTGCACAGACTGAGCTCCCATTTTTGCAACACTCCATAGCCCAAAGCGAAACTATAGCAAGTCCCATGATTCTCATCCAGCCATAGAAACATGCCAGTTCCTCAGAAGAGATAAATCTTGTTTCACATACAACTCTAAAAACAATTGAACAAAATGTACATTCTGGTTTTGCCAATTCTAACTGAGTGAACTCACATTAATTTAACCCCTAAAATAAAATTTCTTCACGTATAAAATAAGAAGAAATAGCTCATAGTTTCATTGTGAGAAACAAGGAAACCAATCTATCTGAATTTTTGTCACCATTATAGAACACAATAAGTGTTTTTATTGGGGCTCAGACATACTACCCCAAAATATGGCACTTAGAATTTGAAAAAATAGCAGAAACAGAAAGGTCACTCTCTGATCTTCCCTCACCTTTCTCTGTGACAGCCACCCATAAAAGAATTCTCTGACTTACCTCTGCTGAAAATAGGTCATAAAACACTCGTATGACAGGTGTCTTGCCCTATATCTGGGGGCCAAGAAGAATTTGAGCAAATAGGCCTTCCTAGGTCCCCTACCCAGCTTATTATTATTAGACCATACCTTTTTTGTGCAGTCATACTTCTAAATGACTATTTTTCATCAAACTTAACCATAAAAATACTGTTTTCCCTGGGTCTTTTGGTTATTTCTGAAAGCTTCCATGTCATGTAAAATTTTGGTTCAATACATTCCTTATGTTTTTCTCTTGTTAAATCTTTCTTTTGTTATAGATACACAAGCCATGAACCTTGTGGTGGATAAGGAAAATATATTACTTTTGCTTCCCTACATTTAATAAATATTATTTCCTTCACCTCCCACAAAAGCCTCAATAGAACTTACAGTGTCATCAATATCAATCTATTATGCTCTGCTTTGGGTTAGGATTTTATTGTATATCTAAATTTATTTTGTTAAGTATTTGTGTCTACAATATTCCAAGAAATTTTCTTTAACTTCCTTCAACAACATATATTTGTTTACACATAGTTTTTTTTTCCTCCACTACCCAAATTAGTGACCTATGTTTGCACAGGTTTGTGAGCCAGACCTTTGAGATTAACCTTTTCCAATTTAGACAACCCAATATATTTCAAATTAACAGAATAATATAGTACATAGAATTAAAGTAGGCATTTCCCCCTTCTTTTAATTTTAAAGTCCCTGAAGGTTCCCTGAACACCTAGTGTGAAACAACCTGGTGGCAAAACATCATCATTTAAATATGCAAAATTTCTAATTGTTGGCCTAACCTCTCATTTCAAGACACAAGACAAAAGCAGCAAGGCCACAGCAAAGCACAAGAAAATTCATCTCAAAACTTTAATCAAAGAACTGGTTTTCTATACTTTACCAAAGGCTGACTATGTAATTCATAAATTGCACATTATCTCAAAAAATACATCATAAACAAATGAAGATCAATATGTCTCATTTATTTATAATTTATATTTAATAATATAATTTCAATAAAGTTTTTTTTTTTAAAAAATGAGGCACTAAATACATATTTGTTCACATTTGAAAGCAAATGATTTGCCAGAACTCATTTTCAGGGTAGAGAGAAGAAGATGTGAAGAAGAAAGAAAACTTTTCAAAATAAGCACCATTTAGACATTGATACCTTATTTGGATGAAAAATGTAACTGTAACAATAGGATGATAATGATGTGCCAGTGAATGCTTATTACCTTATAATTTCCCTTTCTTAAAGGATGTGAAATTTCAACTACCCCTAAGTTGAATTTAGTATCCAATAAGAATGTTACAATACTTGTCATATTATCATTGACATTAAGTGTGGTTGGGGAAATTTATAGCACTTGAAGTTGATTGCATGTTTCCTGCTTTGTGAAATCAGGATAAAATCTGCTCTCATTGGTAAATTTGACATATTAGGGTCAAGACAAGCTGAGACTAAGAGTGACAGCTTCTGAAGAGTTAAACTTATATATTTCAAGTTTTAAATAATTAAGCTAGGCACATGTGCTTGAGAAACATCGAGAAACGTCATAGTAATATTGATATATGCTTCCCTAACTTGTAGCATATTTTTAGTAATCTCCTCAAAAATATTTTGCTTTTGTAATTGACATTATTTCTATTTTCTGCTTTATATTTTAGCCATATGAAGATGTCTAGTTTCTTTTTCCTTTATGAAAATATACTACATTTTGAGCATGTGAAGAAGACCCATTATAGAAAATGCATTATCATAGGGAGTGGTGCAATGTGTACTTTTTAAATTTATTCATACAGTCATTTCACAAGTGTCTGGGTGTTTACTCTGAAATATCTGAAGTATATGACAAAATCCCTTTGTCTAAAAAGTGATACTGTATTTCTTACTGTTTACTTGGAAATAATTTCAAGCTCAAGGTGAGGTTGCAAGATAACACAAAGAACTCTTGTATACCTTTACCCAGATTTATCAATGTTAACATTTTGCCTCATTTGCTTTATTAGTGTACATTTCTACATGTCTACATATATACACATTTTGTTCCTGCTCCTTTACTCTTACATACGTAGCAGTGTATTCCCTAAGAACAAGAGCATCCTTTCAGAACCTCTGTATAGTTAAACCTTTAAGAAATTTAATATTCATATAATCTTTATGTAATCTACTGTACATATTCCAACTTTTTCAATAATACTCTTTATAGTATTTTTCTCCCTCCAGTCCAAGATCCAGTCCAAAATCAGGTATTGCTGTTAGTTGTCATACTTCTTTAGTTTTCTTTAATCTGAAACATTTTTTCAGCCATTCTTTGTCTTTATTGACAGCAAAAGTTTTGAAGAATACAAGCATTTTCTTTTAGTAATGTTTTTTAATAGATGGTAAACTCACAGCTAATGGAGGCGGAGTGAGTGCACTGTATCAGGGAAGGGCATGCTTATAGCCTGGGCCTGGGCAAGGCAAATGCATTACATGTAACCAAAATGTTTGTACCCCCATAATATCCCAAAATAAAAAATAAATAAATAAAATAAAATTCAGTTGAACAGCTTTGGGAAATTTTTTCAAGAGATCCTGCAAGATCTTGGAAGTTCAGTTTCTAAAACATACATCCAGAACTTGATGACTTCCTTGCCTTGGTTATACAAATGACCATATATTCTCTTTATGCAAAGGAGCTTTCTAAAGACTTCCTTTGACAACTGGGGAAAACATAAGAACAAAGGAATATTCTGGCTCTCGTGTCTAATCCTACTTGGTTTCTCTAGTTGGATCCTGCCTCTCTGAGTATAAAATTTTTATAAGAGCAGACAATGCAATAAATCATTGCTCTTAAATATTTGGTACATGGGCCATATATCTAAGAACAATTTCTTAACCCTGGCACATGAATTCCTGTGGCTACAGTCTGAATTATATTTTCTCTAAGTAGAACAACAAGACACTCAGGAAGCCCATTTACTCAGCACTAGTGTCAACCGTATGAACATTTTAAAAGACAGTGATAACTTGCTTTTAGACAGCATTGCAAATTAAAACTAATAAAACAATTCTCATTTGTATTCTGCTGGTAAATACCCTACTAGCTATGCCACTCTCTTCTTCATGAACATTCTAATTTTTTATTGATTTCAATACAATCTCAAGAATCATAAAAAATTTAGTTCCCCTTGGGGTTAAGTACAAAACATATTTTTTAAAATTCCAGAGTGAGTTCTAGAAATCATTTAATAATCTATTCCAAATATCACATGTATTTTCCTTCAATTCTTATGTAAAACATTTTTAATCATACAATCTGGATGTTACATGCAAATGAATGGCATGTTTCTGACAATTCTTTTTATTTTTCAATTAAAATTAAGATTCATATTAAATTCTAAGTGATATTTCTTTCCTTAAGGAATAGGGGTTTCCAATATTTGCCATCATATGTTCTAAAATGCCAACAAACTTTGGTTTCTGTTACTGAAGTATTTTATTTCTTTGCCAACTGATTTAAAGAAGCGAGAAATGCACCATCAAATTTGTATATAGCTAGAAACACAGAAAAATCTGTATCGAGACCAGTTCTGATGAGTTATTTCATCCATCCCTTTATTATAAAATGTTTATGGGGCATCTACTTTGTGTCGGGCGTGTTGTAAGCACTGTGAAACAGCAAATGAGCTCTTTGCCTGTTTGTAACTTACCTGGCGATTGATAGCCAGTGTAGAGATAAACAGGAAATGAACAAGGTGATTTTAGATGTTAAAGTCCTACTATGAGGAATGATGTGAAAAGGGAGTTCCTTTAGATTGGGTAGCCAAGGAAGACCTACATAAGAGAACATTTGGGCTGAAAAAAAGCCAATCAGAGCCAGAGATAAACAGCATTTTAAGCAGAAGAAACAGCAAATACAGGTATACGTGTGACTCCTTCTTTCACTGGAACACTTAGAGGTCATTGCAGGGTTATTAATTGGTCTAATTTCAATATGCTGTGTCTCAGGGAATAGAGAAGCCTGAGAAGAGGGAGAGAGACGGGAAACAGCTGGTTGGTGGAACAAGGAGAACACAAATGTCTATGGATTAAGTTTGCCTCCTTATAAGGGTGCCATTCATGTCACATAAAAACAACTAAAATAGTAACATCAAAGATCACTAGTCACTCATCACCATAATAGATATAATAATAACAAAAATGTCGAAATATCATGAGAATTACCAAAATAAAACACTGGGACATGAAGTGAGTATATACTGTTGGAAAAAATAGCATGATAAATTTGCTCCGTGCAGGATTGCCCCAACCTTCAATTTGTAACAAATTGGATATCCATGAGACACAATTATCTGTGGGGTGTAATAAAGCAAAGCACAGTAAAATCAGATATTCCTGTATGAAGGTCCTTAACTGGAAACCTTGACTTGTTCAACAAAGGGAAAGAGAGGCAGTGTGGATGACACTTAGTGGGTACAGTAGGTAGTGCTTGACAATAAAATTAGAGATGAAGGTACGGGCCAGGTCATATAGGCCCAAGTAAGCCATGACAGGTATTCAGACTTTATTTCACAAGGAATGAGAAGCGTTCAGCAAATGTGATATCCTGTTGTCACTGCTTCTGCAACATTTCTTCCTCCTGATATGTTGGTAATACTGTGCCCCATGACTTGACTCTCCCTCCCCTCAGTAACTTTCCGTCCAATTAAAACTGAACACAGTAAGTCCTCATTTAATGTCATCAGTTTGTTCTTAGACACTGACTTTAAGCAAAATAACGTCCTCGCCTAACATCATTTTGCTCAAAGTTGTTGCAATGTGGATGAGGAAAATAATTGATTTAGTTATGTGTCATTTTAACTACCTTAAGTGAAGACTTAGTCTATTAAATATAAGTCCAATTAGTCTCCCTAATGCAGAACAACCCCCCGAAACCCCCACACTCTAAAAGATAATAGAACATACTTTGACATTCTCAAGTCTCCTTAAGTCTTAATTATGGATATCTAAGACTTAGTTCCTGAAGAACTCCTCATGTGGTCACTTCATCATGTCTTGAAAAGTTAATTCTAGACACGTAATCAATCAGGACTGACCCAAAATCAAATTTCAGAAATGTGTCTTTCTTTCACATCATTCCAATTTTCTTGCTTTAAAAATAAAACAACAAAAGTATAGCAAAGAACAACAAAACTAAACTAAAAATATGCTAGTAATCTATGAAAAGATTCTTATTTTTAAGAATTTCAAAGATGCAGAAACATTGAGCAAAAATTATAAGTACTTTCATCCTCACTCCATATATTGGCTCTCCCCTACCTAAGGTGACAACTATTGTCAGTATGGGTATCAATCTAGATTTCATTTTATGGATGTTTGTAAAGATTAGATTTATAAAAAAAATTATGTTTCATATATAAATTCCATGTATATATGGACCAATTCTCTGATTGCTTTGAATTAATTCAAACAGTACCTTGCTAATTAAAAATCTTATCAATATATGTAGACCTGCTATTTCTTTTTAATAGCTGTACACTATTCATTGCTTAAGATTTCCCATTTTAAATTGATGGGCATTTATTTATTTCCTCTTTTTTCTATTAAAAACAACACCCAATAAACAAAAGCTAAAAGTCAAGTGACAGATTAGTAAAAAAGTATTTGTAATATATAAAGTTAACATTTAGGGTATATAAATAAAATTGAAGAGTAAGTAGGAAAAATACATACCAAAATTGTGTAAATAATATAAATAAGCAGTTCACAGAATGAAAATATATAAATAGGTAATAAAATGTAAAATATACTCAGCCTCACAAATAATTACAAAATGTTAATTATAAAAATAAAAATGAGATACTCGCACCCTCAGATCTGCGAAATAGAAGTAATTGCATAAATAATGAAGGCAAAGGTTTTAGGACACTTTAACTCATTACTGGTTGAAGTGCAACTATTTAAGTTGTAGAGGATACTTTCACTTTCGCATTTTCCACCTTGGGAAACACTTCCATATCCACCTAGGGAAACCTACACATAGGCAAAGGAAGAATACATTCTCTAACTATAATCCTCTTTCATTTTTCTCTGCTGAAAACTCCTAATACTGTCCTCTGGTTGCTTGAAACACTTTCACAGTGGACAGTACTACCACCCCACCTGCCATACATACATGTAGCTACTTTCTAAAAATGCAATCATTTGCAATCATTTTAAAAGCATTCACTCTGAAGTACGAAAAACTAATAGTCCCCAAAATGGTCTCTTTTTTAAAGACAAGATTATAAGGTAGAAATTATCATAAATCATTGAGATTGTATAGAGCAAGACGACATAAAATGAATTTCAGATGGCATTGAAAAACATTTTAGAGCAAGAGTCTTCTAGTTCCTGTATGATAAAGTGAGCACATTCAGAATTGTAAAGAGAAAGGGAAGATGAGAGAAAATTACTTTCTAGTTTTTCTAAATGATTTTTTGCTACAATGAATGAGAGAGAGGAAAAAAGAGGACATACCCCTTTGTTTAAGAAAAAAAAAAATTACAATAGGAAAATATTAGGCTTACTCTACAGATTTATGGTGTTTTTCAAGCCAAAATTATTAAATACTTTATGCCAAACATAGGTAAAGTATTAGAAATCTCCCCCTTTCATGCAATCAAGTTCTATGAATTTTCCCACTTTATATAACCTTATATAGTCCAGATTCAAATAATTATATGGCTTATTTGCCTAAGCAAATATCATTTTTCCCTGTTTTTTTTAAATGCTGCAAGTTGATTGACATAATAACTATAGTAAATATATATAAAGAGAGAAAGGGTGATCCGGCTCTAGATAAACTTTAATGACTAATGAAGGAAACAAGATTAAGTGACTAAAAAACTAT
The DNA here is from genome assembly GCF_041146395.1 of Eulemur rufifrons. Taxonomy (NCBI): domain Eukaryota; kingdom Metazoa; phylum Chordata; class Mammalia; order Primates; family Lemuridae; genus Eulemur; species Eulemur rufifrons. Next base: position 30,268,004 of record NC_090989.1, read on the forward strand.
TACTACTAGTTGAACTGTAAAAATGTCACAGCAATATTTTCTGGGTTACCTCAATTTTATAAAAAGAAAAAAGTGGTTTTTAAATGGATATCATCAATTTCATTTTTTCCTTGATGTTTCCTAATACTTATGACTTAAAATGTCCTGCCAAATATTAAAAATGGAAAATGTCATCCTGTGAGGGCACTAAAGAATGAGAAAATAATTATCATAATTCACGTATGATAAAAACATTTTTATAATTAAAGACATGAGACTACAAATACATGTTTTTTCTTTCGAAGAAAAGGAATTTATTCAACTTTTCTAGAGTTGTTTTCCCCTTTAAAGATATATAGTTGGTGCTATTTGATTTGGGGTATTTGCCAAGGTTATCTGAAACTCTGTAACTTAAGGAAATTTGCAAAGGAGAACATACTCTAACAGAATTTATCAGAAATTAAATTATAGAAAATTCAATTTACAAATTAAGTTTCTTTCACTACAGCTTTCAGACATAATTAGCAAGTATGCAAGTGTTGATGGTTCAGAATGAGGGGTTTTCTTATACTGTTTCGTTTTAAGCCTTGTACTAAAACTTTCATAAAAGAAGGTGGAGATCATGCCTTATCATCAAAGTTAGCTTTACTATATGAAAAACTTAGTCAAATGTATAGTTTTTGCTTTTCAAGGAAAATAATACCTTTTTTGCTGGGTCATTTTAAACTACATGTCAGTTTGGGTTATACACTTACTTTTAATTACCTAATATTAATGACATTCAATCTCAGATCTACAAAACTATATAAAAATATCTGATTAAGACCTTATATTGCTTTGTTAATTAGTTTCTGTGATAAAGCTTAAAAATGGAGATATTTCTCCATGGCATGGTGATTCTATATAACAGGCTATCCTTCCATCAGAATTGCACAATTATTAACAAGTTTTATTATGCTCATAGGTTTCTACTATTAAAATTTTAAATTTAACCATAAATATTATTGACAACACATTCTAATTTTGAGGTGGAACACATTAGGATCCCATCTTTAATAATAATCAGACTGGTCATGAAGCCATATCTAATTTAGTCATTATATAAGAATTGAATGATAGAGATTATGATTTCACTATTAAAAATATTTTACTTTTTAAAGTATAGAATAGAATGGTGCTATATACTTGAATCAGAAACCAGTGAACCATAATCAAATATAGATTACTTTCTGCCCCATCATGGATGTGAAATTTACCACAGAATTTTGTCTTGAGCATTTTTTCACCTTTTAATTATATATACTTATAATTTATGTAATTACATATTATAAATATGTAAATATTTATAATATAGAAATTATATATAATTTATAAATATATATTATATATAACATAATATAGTTATGTTTTGTAATACAATATAAATTTATATGTTATAAATAATTATAATTTACATTTTATAATATATTTATAATTATATTAAAAGGTGAAAATATGTTCTCATATATATATAAAATATTGTACTGTTATAAAAATTAAGGCCAGGAATGTAGATTTTTTGTGCTAAGCTCATGGTTAAATCTTCTGTATTTTAAATTTTTAAGTTGAGTGAAAAGTTTTAAAGGAAATTGAGGGCTGCCAAAAAGTGTTTCCGATTGCCTATTCATAAAAAAATGTATTATGAGCTATGTTGAGAGAAAAGAATCTTTAGCGTGAATGTGACAAATAATGACAATACCTAAATGTGCATTCATCAAATTAAGCTTCTAATTTCTTTGAGAAATGGCCTAGGGCACATATAAAGTTAAGTTACAGAAAAGGTTTCTAAATAAATGTGAGCACTAATATTGTTGTTTATCATAGAGTTATCTAATGGGAAATACTACAATAGTCTTTTTAAATTGCGATGAAATTTTTAAAAATCTGTGTTACTAACTCTATAATTAATAACCAAGCACGTTTGAATTTAGATATCTTAAATATATCTAAATTTCTTTTAAGGAGTTTCCGTTTCTGATCCAGTATATAATGTGCTTAGAAATCAACTCTCTGTACTAAAAACAAAGGTTCCTTTAGGGAACGCTGGGAGGAAAAAAGGTTAATATTATAAATATTTGGTAGTGTATCAGGCTCCTTCCTTTAGGGTAGTCTGGCTCAAGTCTGGGGAACTGATTGAGGAGCTCTGATTCTTGGTTTTTATGATTCAAGTCAGACTTTTGTTTGCTTGACCTAGAACCTTTCTGCTCATATTGATCAGGTAAGAATTTAGTAAGCTTCTGCAATAGACTGAATGTTCATGTATACCCCAAATTTATATGTTGATATCCTAGCCCCTAAAGTGATGATATTAGGAGGTGGGTTCTTTTGGTGGGAGGTGATTAAGTCATGAGGGCAGAGCCCTCATGAATAGGATTAGTTCCTTTATAAAAGAGGACCAAAAGAGATCCCTTTTTCCTTCCACCATGTGAGTTTATGTTGAGAAGAGAGCCATCTATGAAGAAACTAGCCCTCACTAGCCAACAATTTCCCAGTGCCTTAATCTTAGACTTCCTATCCTTCAGAACTGTGAGAAATATACCCAGTTTATGGTATTATGTTATAATAGCCCAAATGGATTAAAATAGATTCTTATCTGTTTTACTTCTAGAAACATGATCAACTAGCCAACATCATAGATTTACATGAGTCAGATTATTCTGATTGCTACTTTGACTGTACCATCCATTATGGTAACCAAATTCACCTTGCCTTTGGCTGTTGAATGCCACAACTTGGCCCCTGCCACCCTAGGATCTAATTACTCCCACTGAATTTAGGTTTTCCAGTTCAGTGACTGCAGCTTGCATTGCAATATCTTGCTTACAGAGAAGAGCAACCATAGAGGTCTGGAAGAATGCCAGGGCTCTCCTCATAAACTTATTTCTCATAGTATTGGTAAAAGATATGCCTCCTGGACCCTTCCAGTATGGAGGGCTAGATTTTAAATGACAACTCTACTTTAATATTCTAGTCACGCTAAGCCTTCAAATCTTCCTCTGCATGAAACCAAGACAGGTCTGGCATTTCTGACTTAGTCACTGTTGACCACTTTTTGGTTCATGTTTCAACCAATGAATCAAATTGTTAGACCTTTTTCTAAGTCCCTGCACTGCGAAATTAAATGCTGAATCTCTGTTTATTGAGCCCATATTGATAAATTCTACCTGATTCAACTTTTGTTCCTTCCATCATTATCCCACATCCCTAATATCCATTCCCACACATATTCCCTGGATCTGTCTGCATAAATTAGAAAACTTGAGTAGTTCTTTTGGAGAGTAGCATACCTCTTCAAGGATCACATTTTGTCTGGAAGCAAAAAAGGGTTATGGGCATTCTACTTTCAAATATTTTCAAATTTTCAGCATTAAGGTCTTCTGAATTAAACTAATATATGGGTGAATGGTACCTTGGAGAACACCATTTGGTATAGTTTCAATTATTAGATTATTTTTATGAAAATACTTAGACTTTGCCCTGAAGAGAAGAATAGAAATATAGCAAAAAAAGTTTTTACCTTGTGAGGGAATAAGTATGGACTTCCCAGAGAAAAACTAGATTTGTTCCCTTCCTAGAACCCCCACCCAACCTCCTCCCAAATTGGTAGAGAACATCATTGAAGAACATTCATTTCAATTAAACAAACAATTAATAAGCAGTTCTACATGGTAAATCACAGGGCCACATGTAGCCTTCTGGATCCTTGAGTGTGGCCTTTTGACAGAATCCAAATTTTACAGAACAAAGCCTAATAAAGGTATTTGTTCTGTGAAGTTTGGATTTGGTGGAGGGGACTTACTTGGGGATGTGGAGGGCCACATGTGGCCTTGAGGCCACTAGGTGATAAACTAGGTGAGATGTAATGAGAGTAGGAAACACAAATATAAAGTATGGGCAGAGATAAAAAGAACTTACAGTGGACATTTTCAATTGAGCAATAGAAGCAAAGCCAGACTGTTGTGGATGGAGAATTTAATATTTTTTAAGTAAAAATCACAAGAGAGACTTTGAGAAACTCAAATCTGAAAGCCACTTCTTTGTGACACACTGAAGCTCATGCAATTAGAAGTTGGCAGATATCTTATGATTCCAGTCCAGGGATTTTTCCATTGCAATACTTGCCTCAGCTCCTGCCTATATAAGAAAAATATTCTGTTTGAAGGAGAAAAGAAAGTTAATATATCCAATTATGAACTGGTTTCTTTTACAACTAAATACTTCTGTAATCAGGCCATAAGTAACTATTCTATTTTATATGTTTTTACTCTCAGCAAGACGTTTCCAGTTAATCATATGTTGCTCTAGTTGATTGCTGTTAGATATCAGCTTCTGAATTCACATTTATTTCTTGAATAGGTCATCCATAAGTTATCTTTTTACTGTCACACAGGTAAATACTTTCTTTCCTGTATTATGGCTCTGTGTTAACCAAATTATTAGGCACCTTGCCATTGCCTCCTGTTATAGGGAAAAGAAAACATGTCCATGTGTTTTGTTTTGTCATTCTTATTTCCCTGTAGCAACTTGTTATTCTTTCAGTAAACAAATATTTTTAATGATTTATGTAATAGTTGTTATGGCTTTTCATAAATATCTGCTATTTTTCTCCTAGGTGTAGTAGAATTATTCTCTCCTGCCCAATTTTAAGTTAGATGTGGCCATGTGACTTGATTTGGCTAATTAGATATAAGCAAAGTGATCTATCTCATTTCAAGGAAAACACTGTAAGAAACAAGCAGCAAGTCCCCATTTTCTTCCTCCTGCCAGTGAGATTTTTGGAAGCATGTGCAAATATAGAGCCTAATTTTGCCCAAGTCCCTAAGCTATACCTGCATTGTAATTATGATGTGAATAAGCAATAAATCTGAGACTTTGGAATTATTTGTTACTAAAATACTAAAATTTGTACATTGAGATGTGTTGCTTGTGCAACAAAATTCTAAAATGTGTGGCATTTACAGTGATATATTGGTGAGAAATTAGGAAAAATTTTCAAGGGTAAACAAAAGAGGATTGATGTTTTGAAAAAATCAAAGATTTGATAAAGCTGTTACCTATTGTAACTTAGTAAAAAGATCAGGACTCTAATGAGCTTGTAGCTCTAGAAGAGGATAGAAAACAGAATATTTGCATTTCACAATGTGTTGAAAGAAAGAGGTAAGTTCAGAAAAGATTTGGTTAGCTTGAAAAGGGATTGAAGAGAATAAGGAGAGGTGAGGCAACTGGTTCTCAACCCCAACAGGTAGAATATAAAGATATGAAGAATCTTGATCAACAAAGGGATATTAAATTTTAGCATTGTAGCTGAATCAAATTAAGGAAATAGTGGATATCCTTACTGGTAAATCTTCTGATTTGGTTATGGTATCTCTGAAAAAGATCCAGGATATGATGCTTACCAAACACTTTTCAACTGGAAGAGAAAAATTGCTCTAGGAAAAATGACAAAGCATTTGGTTTTCACTTTGAAAAGTGCTTTGCTCAAGGTACCCATTACTAAGTCTAAGGAGAAAAGATAGGGTTGAGAAAGCAAAGATACACCACATAAAATAATAATGTTTCGGAAAAAAACACTGTTCAGAAAAGAATTGTGAGCATGGATTTTGACACACGGAGGTCACTGAAATCAACTATATAAGACTATTAAAAAATTTTTTTGAGATAATTGTTTTACCAAAAGAATCAAAGGCTGGACAAAAGACACTAATTGTTCATAGGTTAAAGTGACCCATGGGGTCCTACCAAATTACCAGGCAGGAAGTGGGCTAAGAAAGAACTCAGGGCCCAAAATAGCCACATTCGCAAATGCCTGTATCAATAAAGGCTGGAAAAACAATGAAATAGGAAGAGTTTCCAGGAAGGTAGAACAAAGAGCTATAGAGAACATAGGGCAAAGGAAGTACTACCAGGAAGTGGGCTCAGAGTCTACTCAAGATTACTCTCCTACAGAGGATGGATCCCTGACAATGACTATCCCTTAGGATGTCAGAATTGCTACTGCCATCATCTGCATTATGTTTTATTTTTTTCCCCCCTTTCTAAATGGAAATATTTACTTCAGTTATTTTTTCATTTATCATATGTGCCTTATGAATATAATACTAACTAGGGTATTAAACTTATCTGCTCACTCCATGTCTCTACCTAAACACTTAATATACTTAATATCAGTGGGAACAAAACAAAAATGAATTTGCTGATTGATCTAACTTTAAATTCAAGACTGTAAATTTCAATAGTATTCAACAATGCCTATTTTTTCATACTCTGTGCAAATCATTATTCTTTCTCCACTTACCACAAACACTATATACCTTCTCCAGCCCCTCACTATCTGCTTATGAGAAAATAAACACAAACAGGAGAGAACTCTTCTATCCTCCCATCATAAAATATAATTGACCGGCATTTTTTCACTCTTTCTTTCCTCCATTTTGTCATTATTAAGGAATTATCCTCCCCTCTATCAATGGCCAATGCCACATTGTGCAAATATTCCCCTCTCCTTGCATCAGAAATTTATGTCTTCCTTCTGAATAATTCCAATTAGCCTTTAAATATCCAATATCCTCTATCTCCCCTCCACACATTGTTTTTCAATACCCATGAATAGTGAACATTCTGAAGAGCCATCTGTAATTTCTCCACTTTCTCATTTCATATACTTGCCTCAATTGAGTCCATTCAGGCCTTCTTCCTACCACTCTATTGAGTCTGCTCATATCAAGTTAACTAATGAGCACCATGGTGAAAAGTCAACTTGTCACTTTTTGCTTTTTCTTAATTGAAATCTCAATTTCAGTTGACCCATTTTACTACTATGTCTTTTGTATAATTTTTCTTCTTCCGGCTCCTGTTACATTATACCTCTCAGACCTCCTCCTATCCAGGGAAACTGATTCTCAGCCTCCTTTTGCTCAATTCTGTTCCACTGCTTGATCATTAGGTTCTGAGAAACCTCTGGCCTCAGTCTTAGACCTGCTTCTTGTTCATTTCCATACTCCCAACTAGATAATCTCATCCAATCCCTGAACTTTACATAACACTGATATACTGATAGCTCCCAAATCTCTAATTGTAACCCAGACTTTTCCCACTATCTCCAGACTGATGCATTCAACTACCCACTTGATTTTTCTATGTGTATTTCTAATAAGTATCAGACACTTTCTCTACACAAACCAAAATCTCATTTTCTTTCCCAACCAAACAAATCTGCTCTTCCCTCATCTTTCTCAACTCAGTAAATAGTACCACCATCCAGGTAGTGCTCTGGACAAAGTCTACAAGGTTACTTTGAGCCCTTGCTTTTCCTCACTCTGTACATACATTTATCAGCAACACCTACTGACTGATTATGCACCAAAAACGTAATTTAAACCTACCTATCTCTCTTTCTTTCCATCACTATTATTCTAATTAAAGCCTCTATCTGCCTAATTCTTCCATTCATTGGTTTCCATTACACTCAGTGTCAAATCTAAAGGCATTACTTTGGCTTTTATAGCCCTCTATAAAATTGCCCTTCCCTCGTTTGCAATTCTATCTTTTTTGCTCTCTCAATGTGCTCCAGCCACAATTTATTTTTTTTCATCCTATTTCTCTGATACACCAAGGTGTGTTTCTCCTCAGAGCCTCTGTGCTCTCTGCTCTCACCTTCCTTCTCGTCATTTATTCAACTCAACAGAAATACCAATTCCTCAGAGAGATCTTTGCTAAAGACCCCAACATAGCCCTAACATAGCAATCGCTATCACATAAACTTGTTTTCGATAGTCTTTTTCACTACCTAAAGTGATCACCCATTTCTTTCACCCATTTCTTTCACCCATTTCTTCATGTTTGATTTGGTGCTCCATACTTAAATGTGAATTCCAGTCTTTTTCACCAAATTTCTTCAGTGTCATGTAGTTTGGATTTTATGGATATTTCTTTTTTTTTTTTTTTTTTTTTTTTTTTTTACCAGCATGGTTTTCAGACACTTGATACTCCTTTCTGTGTCAGTCCTTACATTTCTCAAAATCATGGGCCTTTATGTATGCCTTGATTCTTTCTAGACTTCCACATTGTCTCTCTTGTCTTCTAGATCCACCCCTGCTAACTGCTCAGCCCTGGCATGAAAGTTCTTTTCATTAAGTATAATATAAAAATCATCACATGAAGAGTCCTATCATTTAAAACTGACAAGTAAAATATGATCCGGTTTCCAGTCATTTCCACATCTTGCCCTAATTTTCCTTTATGCAGCAAATGAGAAAGAAAAATAAGAAGGAAAGAAGAGGGATGAGTTTATGGAAAAAACAAATTATAAAGAAGCTCAGAGAAAAAGTTAAGAAAACCTGGAAACATTGTTTATATGAGTTTGTTTTAATTCAGATGTTACTGTGTGTTATAATATTTTAGTACATTTTTGTCAGTGTTTCTGAATCTCTACATCTTTATTCTCATCTCCATAAAATCAAGAATTTTAAAAAATATTTTAAATTTGGTTTTTATTGTTAAAATATATAAAAGTATGTGAAAATGCTAAAGCATAAAAGCACATGGGCCTGGCGCGGTGGCTCACGCCTGTAATCCTAGCACTCTGGGAGGCCGAGGCGGGTGGATTGCTCAAGGTCAGGAGTTCGAGACCAGCCTGAGCGAGACCCCGTCTCTACTAAAAATAGAAAGACATTATATGGACAACTAAAAATCTATATAGAAAAAATTAGCCGGGCATAGTGGCACATGCCTGTAGTCCCAGCTACTCGGGAGGCTGAGGCAGTAGGATTGCTTAAGCCGAGGAGTCTGAGGTTGCTGTGAGCTAAGCTGACGCCATGGCACTCACTCTAGCCTGGGCAACAAAGTGAGACTCTGTCTCAACAAAAAAAAAAAAAAAAAAAAAAAAAAAAAAAAAGCACATGAAGAAATTAGTTACATATGACTGTTTAAAAACTATTACATCAGCAAGGTAACTACATGCAAATCACATAACTTCCATTTTCAAGCACATAGATATTTAGCCAGGACTGTGATGACATCATAAAAATATTTGTAATGGTATTGTTAATCTTATGTTTTAGCCTTATTAATTTTTGTTGTCTACATAGTAAACAGTGTCATATAGTGGTACTAGACTTAGTTCTGCTGCACAGATAAATTCATCTAAAAGTAGCTTTAGGATTTATGTTTTGAATCAAACTGGTATCTTTGTCTTTGTGTCTGAAGCAAACTGTTTTCATATTATCCTTGTAAGCAATATAAAGACTTTAGCACAACCATTAAGTTAGCCTCAGAAATATCTATTTGAAAAAAAAATTCACTAAATGTTCTATTTTTGCCAGCAAACATGCAGCAGCTTATTTCGTTATGGAGTATCTGTCTTTTTCAAATTTCTTTTGCTGCCTTAACCAAATCAAGGACATCTTGGCTCACAGTCACAGTACACAGCTGTGTTTATAGGTGTTATTGACAAGGGAAAATGCATCTAGTGCACCAGGACAGAAGCAAAGTTGTTATATAGAAAGAAGAGGACATATGATGTATTTTAGTGCAAAGGAATTTCTTTTGACATTTCTTCACATAAGTTTTTTTCTTTTCTTTTTGAAATATTAGAAAAGATGTATATCAAAGCCAGTTATTTAAAAGGTACTCTTCAAATACATTTTTTTAATAATTTAGATAATGATCTTGAAAAAAATGTCAACATTTTCTGAAAAGCTTTAAACATGAAAGGGCCAAGAGTTAAATTCCAAAAGAAATATGACTAGCAATATGAAATCAAGGTGACATATGAAATAATTACTAGACTATAGAAAAAAATCATGTCAATATTTTCAGGGAAAATAGATGACACAGAAAAAATGTTATATATAATCAATGATGCTAGATAGACATAAGGAAATGAAGATACTAATAAGGCTATCATATTTTTTCCATTTGATTATTTATAATTTTACTAGGTTTAAGAGAGAACAATTAGTTAAATATCAAAAGTCAAAAATTTGGAAAAGGAACATCAAGCATATAGTTGAAATAAAAATGAGAATGGGAATAATATGATTTTGGACCCAGCAGTTCCACTTCGTTTTAATGTTAGGGAGTGATGGAGAACAAGCTGAGATTAACAAATGTGAAAGTGGGAATTTAAAACACTCTTTAAAGAATTTTATGTATTATTTTCATACATGGTTGATGAGGATGTAAATTGGTACATTTTTCTAGAGGATCATTTGGCAGCAGGTATCTAGTGATGTAAAACTGGACATTTCCCACTTTGCAAAAAAGAAAACCATTGCAAATATTTTCCCAAAGTAATTTTCTCCCCAACACAATATTTTTACCTTTGAGATGACAAGTATGACTGCAGTGATGATTCATCTAGATTATTAAAAATATCACTGTGCTCCATAGCTGCCCAAGAGAGTTGCAGAGAAAAGTAAACATTCTTTAAAATTTTTCTCTTTTACTACAAGTCATCTTTCCTTTACAAAAGGTCTATAAAAACATGTATCACACAGAATGTACTCTGTCTTTCACAGACAAAACAGAGATTTAAATAAAGGACTATGGCTACTGGCAATTGGAAAGAACGAATAAACCAGAATGCTTTCTCTCTCATTTCCTTCCTAACACTACTTTCTTTTTAACTTTATTGTCTCCTAACCTCCTCCAAACTGGTTGGCCCAAACCAGAGTGGGACTGAATTGTTGTGATGGAAATGTATGCCTAAGCAATAGTTCAGCAAATGATATCTCCCAGGCTTTCTCTGATTTGTCCACAGAAAGATACTAAAACAATGCATTGTCCATTATCTTCCTACATAAAAAATAATGAGATAAAACTCAAAAAAAAGAATAACTTTCTAAATGTTAGTGTCACATTTCCTAAATTTGGAATTCATTTTGTATTTATTCCTTCTATCACCTCTTATCAAGAGCATGATATAATATAGAAACTAACAAATATTATCAATTTTAATCCCTATCCACATATTTCTCAGCATAAAGCAGGAATATTGTAGACTCAAAGTGGTTCATAAGGATATTTTAGAAGACATAATATTTAAACTAAGGAAAAGGAAAATAAAGAAGCATATTGAAGAGACAGGTTGTCTAGAGAGGTATCTTAGTCCATTTCCTGTTGTTATAATAGAATATCACAGACTAGATAATTTATAAAGAAAAGAATTAATTTAACTCATGGTTCTAGAACTGGGAAGTCCAAGGGCATGGTGCCAGCATCTGGTAAGGGCTTTCTTGCTGCATCATAATATGGCAGAGGACAGTATATGGAAAGAGAGCAAGAGCACTGGAAAGAGCTCACTTTCCTAACAAATGCACTCCCATGATAGCAAAATTAATTCATTCATGAGGGCAGAGCCTTCATTAATCTATTAATCCATTTATGAGAGCAGAGAGGATTAAGTTTATAACACATGAACCTTTGGAGGACACATTGAAAACATAGCAAGCAGTAAATACATGTTATTTATTTTAGGCAGAGTTAGTCCTTTGAAACTTCTTGAAAGAGAAAATAACCAAAGTATTATATTAGAAATTATAAGTTGGGTCCACAGACTATTATCCATGGGCCTAATATGAGTCCTCAAGCTAAGAATCCTTTGTACATTTTTAAATGTTTAAAAAAATAGAAATGTTTAGTGATATAAAAATTATATAAAATTCACATTTCAGTGCCCATAAAGTTATTTGAAGCACAACCATAATAACTTAATTATATATTGTCTATGGCTGTTCTCATGCTGTGATGGTAGATGAGTATGTAAGCAGTTGTGGTTTGAGGTATTCCTCAATAGGTAGTATCATTTTCCCCTGACACTCATGTTCTAGTCAAACTGAGAAATAAAAGTGTAAAGCAAATGATATTCTAAAGATATGATTCAATTAAGTAATTCAGATAATATTGGAGAATATGACATATTTATGGACTAGCAGAACCTCTAATAATAAGTTTTATTTTAGAGAGATTTATCTGTCAAGTCAAAATAAGTACTGGACAACTATAGGCTCCCCTATGGGAGGCAGGCCCTTTTTACCAGATGGTACAGAAAAGGAGACATATCTCCTATAGGCACTTATGTCCCCAGAAAGGAAGAAATGTAGAGGGTGTAAGTTTCTTATACCCTTTTTTAAATAATAAACTCACTAATTAAATAAGTAAAGCCCACTCTCCAGGGGAGGAGGGATCACAAGGTAGAGAAAAGCCACAAGTATCTTCTTCTCATGGAAATTAAAGGAATGGGAAATAAATATTCTACCCCAGCTATCCTCAAATCTTTTGTTTTCTTAACCCTCTGGACTTAAATAATAAGTCAATTTTCAACCACAGGTATGGCGATCCTGTTCAGGGAAAGCATCAGCACATGGAAGTCCTGTCCCTACCTTCCTCTTATATAAACAACTGATCTGCTGTGGCTCCTCTTGGGGTCACTGGGACAAAGTGTAGATTTTGCACCTAAGGCTCTAAAATCTCTCAGAACCATATACTAATAAAATTAACTCTAAATCTACTCTGCAATCCAAGCTTCACATCCAACCCTTACACTATTTCCTATCAAAAGTTTCTAGACAAGTTGTCTGGCATAGCCTATTTAAGCTTTTATAAATACTAAAATTAAAGCCACCATTCTGATAATGACATAATAAAATGAATAAAGAAACTTCAGTCATAAATTTCCAGTAATGAAAATACATTCCCAATTAGAATGCAAATCCCCTCCTTCCATGATCAAATTCCCAGAGATAACCTAAATACTACAATTATATTTTCCCACAAGTTAAATTCTAAAGAAGATAATGTTCCTGTTATTCACACTTCCAATAGTCAATAACCTTTGCTTCTTCTGTCTGCTTTTGTGTCCAGGTTTTATATTTCAATTATTTTTGCCATTTATACCCTGGTCTCTCAACATTAGAAATCTGAAAGTATTCTCTATCACTTACTACACATTCCACAAATATGTGATTGCTATGCCCTGAGAGGTCATCTCCTAACTCATCCTTACATGTGCCCAGTTCTTCTATTTTAGTTGATACACACCTAGTGAAAACTTTTTATCATCCCTCAAATGGACTACTGTGAAAACTTCTTGCAGGTCTCCTGCCTTCAGCCCCCTCTTCTCTCCCCACAATTCACACGAGGCAGAATTTAAACCTGATTCAACCATGTCTACTGACATAGGAATTTCTCCTATATAGGTTAAGTGGAAAAAAAAAACCCCACATTAACCTAAAAAGGACAAAATATCAGCCCTCTTATAAGAAATGGAGAAGGAAACAATCAATATTTATGCATTCATATAAATGGATAGATGAACCCTATAAGCATTTGGAAATATCAACTGTTTACAATGGTTACTTCTGGAGGAAAAAAGGCAAGAGGACTAATTTGGGATAGGTGAATATGAAGGTGGAGTGTTATGTTTTATTCCACATAATTCTTTATTACTTAATTCTTCTAATAACATAGAATATCACTATGCATTATTTGTTTTATTAGAAAGAAAAACGATGTCTGGAAACATATAAAACTACAACAGTGTAATAAAATATGGCATCTGTGTAAAACTATGTAAAACCATACATCTAGTCAGTGGGCTTTCCTTTGCTCTGGGTAAACTTCTTGTAGGAAGGTAGCAATGGATAGTGGAAAGTGATATCAGAGAAAAGGGGACAAAGCCAAAACACATTTGCAATGGAGAAACTTTCAAATCTGTCACCCAGCCTGGCAGATAAAAGAGAATTAAATATCAAAGTTTACTTCAGGGTTTCCATCTTGACAGGAGTGATGATTTACAAGTGATAAAACTGGATTATATTAATATAAGAAGTAGTTTGTGGGTTGTCAGAAAAAAATAAGTCATACTTTTTCAGGTGATATTTTTATTTTCATCTTAACTGGCTGGGTCTGATATGATGGTAAGACAATCAGATAGGGATGTCATATATGTAGTTAGAGTTGCAATCTCAACAGCAAAGTTAAGGCAAAAGATTTGACTATTTTTTTTTCTATTAAGTATAAAGTTAATAGCTGGATCTTTTTTTTTTTTTTTCCTATTGACTAGAAAGGTAATAGCTGGATCTGTGAGTCCTTGTGTTGGAGGAATAGAATGAGAAAGGACCAAAAGGCTGAATGTAAAACTTTAAAAAGAGTCATGAAAGGAAATGAAAGGTAACAATAAGAATAGAATAGATAAAGAATGTGGAAAATACAGTCAAAGGACTCAAAGGAAGAAAACATTCCAAGCAATGGTGGAAGATCAGATTTTACAGTGATATCAAGGATGAATGTATACAAGAAAAGTCCTTTGAGGCTGGACGTGGTGGCTCATGCCTGTAATCCTTGCACTCTGGGAGGCCGAGGCGGGAGAATTGCTTGAGCTCAGGAGTTCAAGACCTGTCTGAGCAAGAGCGAGACCCCATCTCTCCTAAAAATAGAAAAAGTAGCCAGGCATCATGGCATTGCCTGTAGTTCCACCTACTCAGGAGGCTGAAGCAAGAGGCTTGCTTGAGCCCAGAAGTTTGAGGTTGCAATGAGCCATGATGATGCCACTGCACTTTACGACAGGTGACAGAGTGAGACTCTGTCTCAAAAAAAAAAAAAAAGAAAGAAAGAATAAAGAAAAAGAAAAGTCATTGTATTTGACAAGAAATAATTATTAGTGACCTTTGAAAGATCTGTAAATATATATTTTTTTCTGTTAGGAAAAAAAGAATATATATTAAATAGGCTATTTTGAATGAGTCAATATGCTATACCATGTTAAACATATGTTCTGTGAGAAGAAGCTAATAGGGGCAAGTGATAGGAACAAATGATAGGCAGTGAAACACAAATAGCTACCAAGTATATGAAGAGATTCTCAGGCTCATTTGTAATCAGAGAAATGCAAATTAAGATAAAATAATTTACTACTTTACAACCATCTGATTGGCAGAAACTAGAAAATTGAATAGTGGTAATTATTAGTGGGGATGTGGAAAAACCAGACTAGCTTAATCTCACTCGAGAGCACTCTAGCAGGACTTATGCAGATTAAAACTGCATATACCCTAAGACCCAGTGTTATTCCTGGTTCTATATCCCCAGAATATTCCCCCGCAGAACAAGGAAGGGGCATCTGTGATGACTGTATCACACAGGAGAGATTAGGTGCTGCTGTGGAAACCTCCAAACCCCTTACACTTCAAACAACATAGGATTGGTTTTTGTCCACACTGCCAGTGCATCCCAGGTTGATAGGTCACTTCTGTTTATTGAATCTGCTTAGGCTGATGGAACAGCCACCCATTTCAAACACCGTCAGTCACTGTAAAGAGTGAAAAGATGAGTTCTTGAGGGTTTCAAGTCAGCAATTAAATGGTTCAGGCCAGAAGCAACACATGCAACCTTGCCCCACACT
This sequence comes from Eulemur rufifrons, assembly GCF_041146395.1. Classification (NCBI taxonomy): domain Eukaryota; kingdom Metazoa; phylum Chordata; class Mammalia; order Primates; family Lemuridae; genus Eulemur; species Eulemur rufifrons. The sequence goes on from NC_090989.1 coordinate 30,283,425, forward strand.
CATTAGCCATATATATATATATATATATATATATATGTATGTGTGTATATATATATGTATATAGATATATATGTATATACACACACACACTTTTTTCCCACAAATGGTCAGAGATTATAATCCTCTTTCCATGTATTCACATACTGTGTGATGTGGACTGAATGTTTGTGTGTCCCAAAAATTCATATGTTGAAACTTTACTTTGCAATGTGATAGAATTTGGAAGGGTGGCATATTTGGAAAGTAGTTAGAATTAGATGAGGTCATGAAAGCAGAGCCCTCATGATGAGCATAGTGTCCTTATAAGAATCCCAAGAGAACTTGCATCTCTCTGCTCTCTGCCAAATAAGATTACAGTAAGAAGTTGGCAGTCCACAACCTGGAAAAGAGCCCTCACCAGAACCCAACCATGCTGACATTATTATCTTAGTAGGACTTCCAGTCTGCAGAACTGTGAGAAATACATTTCTGTAGTTTATAAACCACCCAGACTATGGTGACTTGTTAGAAAAGCCCAAACTGGCTGAGACACTTTGAGAATCAGAAATATCTGTGAACTATGACAATAAACTGAAAACAAACAGACAAACAAAATAAACCCTCCAAACAATACAACATTGTAATAGCAGATATGTAATCAATTTAGTTTTCCATCTCAAGGGTAACTTTGTAGAAGTATATTATTGTGTAGGTTTCCTGTGGAATACTATGCACCAATTAAAAGCAAGAAACTAAAATATACACAGAAAAATTAATAGATATTAAAATAAATGCTGAGTGGAAAAATGAATAAGATAATGAGGTTTTTAGCTTAAAGCTTTATAAATTAAACATTTATACCTATGCCAGACAATAACACAAGGACACATAGAAATTTAAGGATACATATCAAACACATTTGAATTTGTTGACTACAGGCCTGGAGAAGGGGATTGAGAATAGGAAAAGGAGAAAGAAAGTGATAAATTAAATAAATAAAAGAGTATTCCACACAGACCTCTGATGATAATTGCCATGAATGGAGGAATATGACTAATTTGGGGCTTCCCATGAGGTTATTTGCAAAAATTAAGAAGTTTATATGTAATAAAAGTCATGACAAAACTTTAGAGAGTGTATCTAAAAGGGACTAGGCAAATGGAAAACCCAATGAGGAAGTTGAAAAGCTTTCTATAAAGTACTGCTTGCCTATTGGAGTGAACAATGTTTTGAGAATTAAAGGGTAACTGTGGGATGTTTTACACGTAGATATAGGGAACTGTGGCTGTGGTAAAATGGACTCATCAAATATTGCTAGTTGATAAGAGAAAGAAATGTAGAGTTGAAAAAGACACAAATCAGTCTGTGTTTGAGGAACTATGTGCCTTTTGTGCTACCTTTTGTGGAGGCCAGATAGAATTACAATTCCAAGACAGGAAAATTCTAAGACTGATAGCTCAGGATAAGACAAATGATTATTACCAACTGCTTATTAGAAATGTCAAATCAATGAAGAATGCTAAATTGTTGTTCTTAGTTTTTAAAGAAACGATGCTTGCTAATGTAGGAGGATGTAAAAGCTCAACCTATATTGTGCATGTTCCCTACCACTTGCCATAAAAGGTAGCTCGCCTTAGAGATGTGGCAATAACTTCTACTTTCAGGTCCCTTCTTTGTTTACTGCTGAGTTTCTTTACCTCCTTGGATTTATGACATTTCTCCTCAAAATAAGTCACTCTGTCTATGATTTGATTCATGTCAGTATGGTCCATCTGCTTTTCTTTTCTCCCAGAAGTGAACAATTATGTGGTGCTGCTTGATGCATTGCAGCCTGACCTTAAACTAGAAATGCCCACCTTGTCAGCACTTGACGCCCACCTATCACTCCTCCTGACTCTTCCTCCTCAACACACTCAAACAGCGTAACATGCAGCCTTTGCCTCAAAATGTCATTTCTCCTTCTCTTCCTTTTGTTACGTGTCCAGGTCAGGGGCTGCAGTGAGCATGGATACCAAGCTGGTGGACTGCCCAAAGTCCGCAGCCGTCTCTCTCGAGAAGCTCTTGATAAAGATCATCCCTTATATTACCTTGCTTTACATAATATAATATTGTGCCATTTTTTTAAAGAGTGTTTTGCATTCACATGTAGGATCTTCCAGAATTTCCGGCTCAAATGGAAAAAAAAAAAAGTTAAAATTAGTGAATTGATACATTGTAGGGTTGAAAAAGCTGGAAGTGATTTTTGTGGTTAGTCAAAGTTTCACAGTTCTCTTTTGGGAAAAGCATGACCTCTATTTTATAGATCCAGAACTTGATGCTACATTGGAAATATATTCAGGCAAAGGAGAGAAATAGTAATGAGAGGAGGAAGGGCAAAAGGACAGAGTTAAAACCATGGGCTTGTAAAATAGCTTATTTACTTGAATTTTTAATAATTTCACTTTGCACTAAGTGTTTGAAATAAAAGTTAGCTAAATTAATTCTTATATTCATGTAGACCCTAATGATAATTTATTAATACTTGATTTGCTTTTATTCAGAACTCAAAATAATATTGACATCAGAAAATATGCTATTAGCTAGAGATGCAGATGGCTTACAGAGAAGATTATAATAAACAAACATTGATTTTTCTTTTTTGCTGAGGTGAATATCAAGGTAAAAGTCAATCAATAGTTTTCCATTTTAACAAAATCTTCATATTACCAGAGACAAAATCCAGTGAGTTTGATTTGTCACTCTTTCTATTGGAGAGCGTGTGGGAAGTTATTAATACATTATTTCTTCAAAATCTTCTTGCATCCTCTTTGGCCGTCTTCCTGTCTCCAAATGCATAGAGTCCTGTCCAGCTTCCTTGGCCAGGAATTAAAAGACTAGGCAATAAAAGAAAGATGTCTTTTCTTTAAATGTCCACTGCTCCAAATTAAGAGTAATTACTCTCCTCTTTGATAATTAAAAAAGAAAAAAATGGCAAAAGAGCACTACTGAATGAATAATAAAGAGTAAGTTAGTCATATTTTCACACACTTCCTTCAAATCCGACAGAATTTTTAACAAACTCTTTATGTACTATTTTCTCAACAAAACTTTTAAGAATAAACTATGTAAATCTTGAATTTTGTTTCTGTTATCACTATGGCAATAACATTTAAGTTTTGAAATTTTAAATTGTTACTTCGATTTTTATATATCTTTGAGATATAGATCAAGGATTTCTCCCCGTTAGATAATTACTTTAATTATCAAAAACAATTTTTTACCTACTCTTTTATTCCTTCATATTAACAACCACTCAATTTATAATCACTCACATTTCACAGAAAATTCTGTCAAATTGGGCCGGGAGTTGTGGCTCAGGCTTGTAATCCTAGCACTCTGGCTGGCCGAGGCAGGTGGACCTTTTGAGCTCAGGAGTCCAAGACCAGCCTGAGCAAGAGCAAGACCCTGTCTTTACTAAATATACAAAGAAATTATCTGGACAACTAAAAATATATATATAAAAAAAATTAGCCAGGCATGGTGGTGCATGCCTGTAGTCCCAGCTACTTGGGAGACTGAGGCAGGAGGATCGCTTCAGCCCAGGAGTTTGAGGTTGCTGTGAGCTAGGCTGACGCCACGGCACTCTAGCCTGGGCAATAAAGTGAGACTCTGTCTCAAAACAAAAGAAAAAAATAAAATTCTGTCAAATTTAAAAATATGCAAAATGCACCCCCCACCCGACCCCCCCCCACACACGTGTACACACCCACACACACTCACAGCCCAAAAGTGGACATTCCAACAAAAAGGCTAACATGCCCTACCACATGAACTGTATTTTTCCTTCCTTATCCTTCCCTCCCACCTCATTTTGAAAAGAAAGTTCTAATAACCGATTGTGATGGCATAGGCTGTGGCCAGGTGTTACCTATTTGAGTAACATAAGAGATGAGTCAAACCACAAAATGCTAGAGCTGGAAATTTCCCTACATACCAGTCCCACCTGCCCCTTTTTTAGATAAGAAAAGTGTTCAGAAAGTTATACAGCCATAGAAAAGGGGGAAGAACTAGGAATCTCTGGCAAGTAGCTTATAAAAACAAGTCCCCCAGGTTGTAGCTTGTATAATATAATTTTCCAAAAGTGAACTTTGAACTTAGAGAAGGTTCAAAGTTTCTATTAAAGGGAGATTTTGAAAGGGTAGAGGAACTTTAAGAAAGGAGAAAGAAGAAAGAAGAAATGGGAAACAGTTTCTGAATTTTGATCTGAATTAAACTCCTCAAAATAGAAAACTCTTGTTTATAATTTAGTATGTACTGACATTGTTTTTCTGCCCTGTCTCCATCTTTGTCCCAGATTATTGCTGAATTCTCCTTATACTAAAATTCATCTTTCCTCCACTCTTCTCTTTATTTTGCTGACTTTGCCAAAGGATTTGAAGTGGCTGACACCACTGGATTGTCATTAACCCCAGGCAGCCTTTGCTAATAAGTAGGAAACTGTGGAAATTCCCTCCTCAGTGTTTACCTTGGCTTGAGGACGCAATAAACATGAAACCACTGTAAAAAAAAAAAAAAACAAGTTCAAACCATACACTCTCCCAAACTGCCTTACAAGCTCTATTAAGAAACAATTAGATTTAGGGTCTTTAAGTATTAATCTCACAATATATTTAGTTTTTCAGTAAGAGATTGCTTTATTGAACAATTATCTCTTGAGCACCTTTCACCTACTAGGCCCTGATAGATTCTGGAATTATAAAATGAATAGGATACAAAGGACTTAGAAGTTTTTGCTTTGGTAGTATGTTGGCTAGATATATAAGTAGTAGCAGATAAATTGCAGTGCAATATGGCATTACTACAAATAAGCAAATCCTGTGATTTATTCCAGGGATAAAAAAATAAACACTTCTTACGGATTTGTTGTAATATACAAATGACAGTTGAACTTCAGTATCGTGAATTTATCTGTAGATTCAATCAACCTCAGATTGAAAATATTCAGGGAAAAAAAATTTCACAAAGTCCCACAAAGTAAAACTTGAATTTTTGCACACTGAGTACTGCGCTGAATCCATGTGAATGAAATATGTAGGTATTGGATATTATAAGTAATATAGAGTTGATTTAAAGAATACAGGAAAATGTATGCAGGTTATATGCAAACATTGTGCCATTTTATATAAGGGACTTGAGCACCCACAGATTTCATTATTCTCAGGGGTCCTGGAACCAATCTCACATGGATATGACTGTGTATTGTTGGGAGTTAACGATAACCTTTTGAAAATTGCTCTTCCACATTCTTAGGAGTTAATAAATTATTAAATGGGTACACCTAACCAGAGTTGATTAGTCCAAAAAGGACACTTGATCTAATCTAGGCCAATCAGAGTACCCAATTCCCTGACCACAGTTAATTCTTCCATGGTGGAAAAACCAGTCTAAGCCAAGTTGTCCTGCAGAGGGAACCAGACCTAAGAGGTAGTCTTGGAGACATCTGATTTCCAGATTCCTATTACCTCTGTGGTCTAGCATCATTTATGTCTCTCAGTAACATTTTTTCAATGCTTCTTTGGATTTCTTGGGATTGTACACACACTTTTTGCTTAAGCTTATTCAATTTGAGTTTCATCCAAATATATTCTGATTAATTGAGTTGGGGGGAAAACAGGAATTGGGTCTATTCAAAGTCTGTGTGGTAGACAGACTCCCAAGGTAATCTCTGAATGACATCCCACCTGCTATTTTTCACACTTTTGTGCAATCCTCTATCTTTAATTTTGGCAAAATCTGTGACTTGTTTCTAAACAAATAGAAAATGGCAAAGATGATAAGATATGACTCCCTTCCTTACATCACAAAAACTGAAAATTGTAGATGTTGGGAAAATCAAATGAGAAAAATAAAATAATGTCCTTTAGTTAACTGGCTGACACACTGGCTTTGTACCTTCTTGTCATCATCTTGGGTATATCAACAATGACAGGAAGAGTACTTCTGAAAGCCACTCTATATTGGGATATCTACCTAACTATTCACAAAAATGACTGTATACCATGTAAATATAACCTAAATTGAATCTTTCCTCAACTCAACTTCCTCTGGCCAGAAGCAAAAACTGTCAATGACCAATGACCACTAGAATTCCATCTAATAAGGAGAAAGTCTAATGAAGAGGAATTTGGAGTGGAAAGAAGTTGCAATTTTACCAATTATAGTTCAAATATCTCACATCTGTAAATTCTACGAAGACAATCACATAACCACATTGATAAAGTCCCTTGCAGTAGCATGAAAGAAGCATGCACAAGTAATGGGTGCTCAAACATAACCTTCATCAGTTTCATAAAAATCTTCCTTGGATTTATCCAAAGTCACCCAATTAGTGGCAGAATCTGAACTAAGACCATATCTTCTTGATTCCCAGGCTCATGTGCACACAGAAGCCTTAGTAATAGAATCAGAGTAAGAAGGCTAGTGATAGAGGTAGGGATGTGTGTGTGTGTGTGTGTGTGTGTGTGTTTTCAGTTGCATAATAGAAGCTCTATTGACAGAGCCTAAATAATGGTTTTCAACCTTCAAAAAAAATCTGTAAGTTAGCTAATTTGTGCAAAAGCAGTTTGTATTCATTAGAAATAGTACTTTATGGGTTATGGATGACTAAAACGGTAATTGGATATTATATTAGAAATTATATTAAGAAAGTAGGTTGGAACTTGTTCATTGTAAATTAGTTTGGCAGGGATCTGCTTCCTGGGAAACTAGGAATGCTTTGGAATAGGGCTGAGGTATGAATCATAGTCTTTTTGTTGACAAAATATCCAAAATGTAGAATCAACTCATTAATAAAGTCCTGTACAGACAAGCCTGTCCTATATCCCTTCCCCTCAACCCTTTTTTACTTCTGCTGCCTTAAATAAAAGAATGTCTCCTTATAGACAATTGTTTATGTAGCAATCCGGAATCTGTGAACAGAGGAAAGGGAACAATTTCTGGAGGCAGGTTATATCCTGAATAGGAGTAAGAATAGATCAGGAAAGAGAATAAATCCTTTAGCCAGATGTAATGGCCTAGAAAGGCCAAAACAAAATTTTAGTGTTCTGAGGAAAAAGAATGAAAAAAAAAAAAAAACGGCATTAATCTGGATAATTCTCTAACACAAAAGTTTCCACCTAAAATCATGAGTGCAAAATCAGAGAGCCTCTTTCTAAACTAGACAAGGAATATTACAGAAACGAAGACTGATGAACTTGTTTGCTCCAAATTTGCTATGGCATCTGTGGGAAAATTTAGACTCTCAAAAAAATATTAACAGCTTTAGAAACTTTATTATAATTGAAGATATGATTTTATATCATTTTTAAAAATTTGAATACAGTTATAATGTTTCAATCTAAATTTATACAGTATCAAATTGGTATCTGGAAAACACTCAGGAAACAGTGGGATGGTAACTTGGATAACTGAGCTTTATTAAGAGTGAAAATTGTATTTTTATTTTCAAGAGTAATCTGAGCATATTAATTCTTCTAATTTTCTATTTATCCCTTCTTGACAATATTCAGGCAAATATTTTCTATTAAATTACTATAAGCATGCAATCAATTCTTGGTGTGTTCAAAAGCTTTGTTTAGGTGTTTGATGTATTTGCCACACGTTATGATGTTTCTTTTTCTTCCTGTTCTTTGCTCATGGATAATTTTTTGGCCGGAATATAAAGTATTCTAATATAAATTATATTATACTGGTGATTGTTATAGACTCCCATATCTTAAAAGATTTTGGAGATTAATCTATAGATTATTTTATCTTTCAAAGTTTCTGTCACTCAATAAAATAGATTACATAGATTTACTTTCATAGGAATTGTCATTTCATTTCTATTACTAATTTCCATAGTGCTTACTTTAAATAATGTAGAATGGAATTATTTAACTTAAAGTAACTACAATAAAGACTCTATTTCTCATTTTAGTATTTCATATCAATAAGTTAAATTAGAATTGGATCTTTATTATCCTCTGTCGGTTTTAAAACAAAAAAGAAAAGAGATGTAAAATTAAATTCAACCCATAGGCAAGAGGCACTTCCATGGTTTGAAGGTTTTTGTTCTCCCCAAAATTCATATTAAAACTTAATCCCCAATGCAACAGTACTGGAAATTGTGACCTTTAAGAAATAATTAGGCCACGAGTGTTCCTCCCCCCTGAATGGATTAGGGCTATAAAAAGGGCTTGCAAGAGTGGGTTGACTCTCTTGTTCTTTTGTCCTGTAAACACAGTATTTGTCCCTTTTTGCCCCTCTGCCTTCCACTGTGTGAGGATAGAGAAAGAAGTCCCTCACCAGGTGCCTCTACCTTGATCTTGGGCTTCTCAACCTCCAGAACAGTGAGAAATAAATCTCTGTTTTTGAATAAATTACCCAGTGTGTGGTATTTCATTATAGCAGCACAAACAGTTTGTTATAATGGAATTGGTTATAATCTCAGTCAGGCCTGGGTTCTGTATCGACAGAAAAGATGGTTTGGAAGTAGCCTTTATATTTTCTTATTTTCTTTTAATGTCTTTGACCTATTGATATTTAAATGACTAGATTATTTTCAGGGAAAATAATTATATGAAATAGAAAATGATTAGGGCATGAATCCATAAAAGAGTCAAAAGTAGGCAACTGCTTAAGAGTTTCAGCTATGAGTGTTTGAATTCTTAAATAGTGGCAAGGTAGACAAGTGTTTAATAGTTGCCTTCATAGCAAGCTTGTGGAAGCCACGTAAGCAAACACAAGTGTGCAAGAAAATATCACAGTTGCCACAAGTTGTATTCCAGCTATGAACTTCTAGTCAACCATGTCCTAGAGTAGGAAATAAAAATGATATAATCATATCTGGAATAAATGTCCAAAGTAACCAAAACAAGCAATACTTTGCACAAATGGAACCACCTACTTCTCCATGGCCAGCTGTTCTGTCACTATATAGTTATAGTCACTATATAGTTAGGCAAAGATCAGGGCCCAGAAGTCTTTCACAAATTATCCGTAATGAGGAAGTCTCTCATTTCAGGGACATACATTCTGGGTGCAAAAGGGCAAAAATGAGGAAGGAAAATTTTTGTGGTTATTGTAAGGATTAAGACCGGAGTGGAGTCCATTGGGAGGGGCAGCGCAGCTGAAAGTCAAAGCACCCTCCCGGGTTTTGGCACCAAATGTAAGGTTTTTTGGATTGGCCGGTGCCAGAGAAAGAAAGACGAGCAGAGTTGAAAGGGGTAAGTAAAGAGGCTTTATTGGGGTGCTCCTGGGTGAGGGTAATGGGTCCCAAGAGAGGGGCCCGGGCAAGATTCTCAGGTCCTGGGAGGGACAGAGAGAGAGAGAGAGAGAGAGACTCTAGAAGTCACATCTCCCAGAAGTCTGAGTGGGTTTATATATGTTTTTAAGGCTGGGGGCTGGGGGTCTCTTCAGTGGGAAGAGTGAGGAATTTCTTTGTTACAGTTTTAGGGCAGGTATTGAGAAATAGGAGGGGCCGGTGGTATGTGTGGACACCAGGAACCATTGACTCTTATCAGGGTAACCATCCAGGTGTGGTCATCCTTTAACTTAGCTGGGCTTTTCAGGCATTGTTCTTGGCAGGTCTTGTGGGCTGCTTCTTTATCCATTAGGGAGAGGAGGGGTGCCCGCCACCAGCCTTACAGTTATGTTTCCACTGAAGTTTATGTTTATGACCATAACAAAATGGCTGAAATTACGTGAGATATTGATGGTGAAGGATGCAAAAGTGAGGGAAGATTTATGGCATGAAAGATAAAGGAAGTTGTGGATTTCTGGTTAATAGACTCTTAATTGAGATTCGGGGAAAAATATCTCTTTCAAGATAACCTTTGGCATGTATGCATAAGTCTTTAAGTTTATAAGACATTTTGGTGATTGGTAAGTGTGATGATTAATTTTGTGTCAACCTGAGTAGGCCATGGGTGCCCAGATTAAACATTGTTTCTGGGTATGTCTGGGAGGATGTTTCCAGATGAGATTAGCTTTATTTCAGCAGATTTAGTAAAGCAGATTACCCTCCTCCCCAGTGCGAGTGGGCATTGTCAAATCCTTTGAAGGCCTAAATAGAACAAAAGGCAGAGAAAGGAGGAATTGGGTCCTTTTTTCCCACCTCACTGCTTGAGCTGGGACATCTTATCTCATCTGCCCTGGGACTGAAATTTACATCATTAGCTTTCCTGGTTCTCAAGCTTTTGGATTTGGACTGAATCACGCCACCAACTTTCCTCGTTCTCCAGCTTGCAGATAACAGATCATGGGACATCTCAGCTTCCATAATTGTATGAGCCAATTCCTCATAATAAATCTGTCATATGTTTATGTGAGACATTTATTTTATATATATATATATATATATATATCTACTATATATATTACATATACACATATGTATGTATGTATATATATATATATATATATGTGCACACACACACACACCCCTACCTTTTATTGGTTCTGTTTCTCTAGAAAACCCTGACTAATATAATAAATAGCTAAGAAAATAAAATTACAGTCCAAAAATAGTTTGAGATCTAGAAGGATGAATGAGATTAAAAATTGCTGTGACAGAACTATAGAAAAGTTTAGGCCATTGATCTGAGAAGGCAGGAATGTCAATTAGGATGCTAGTTTTGGAACAGTCACATTGGATGGAATTTGACATTAAGGTTCAAGTATGGACACTTCCTGACTCACTGATTTTTAGTACAGGCAAAGAGCTTGGGCTTCTTTTGGGGTTAAAATATTTTGATAATCTACCTTATTATTCTTAAGTTAAAAAAGAAAAAGAAATTCCCTTGCCATTTTCTAACCACAATAAATTGATGTTTCTGATTTATGTGTTTGACTATCATGGAGGAATCTTAGCTGGTATTTAAAGCTCTGTTAGTTTCCATTCTTCCTGCGGGTTTCCACTATTTAAACAAATCACAATTTTTCTCTCATGCTGTCAATTTCACACAATTCTGTTAAAGTTTTTAGATTTTCAGTAAAGCTACATGATTATTGTTTTGAGATTTGAATTAAAGCTATAATTTTTTTCAATTATGTTTTTGTTTTCATTATGTAAAAATGTGTTAGCTTTGTTGAAAAGAAATTGTTTGTGAAGCTTGCATCCTTTAGTCTCGCAATTTTATTTGTGCTTCCTGCCTCTAATTTTTCTCATTTATATAAGCAATGCTTATAAAGCTCAGAAGAGACTATTTCTCTAAGCCCCCCAAAACTGTCCACTCTCCCCAAAATATACTGGTAAGTTTGAACCACTTTTTATTTCACTTCACATTGTTATGTTTCCCCAATTCTAAAATCATTAGGGACATTTATTTAAAAATAAAAATTTTAGAGCCCACTATGGCTCAATTCCTCATATAATTCTTGGGATGAGCCAAATTTGGGAAACATTACATCATATATCTTCTTACCCTGTAGACAGAGACAAAATAAATTGGGGGGTTACTTTTTATATATGCAGTCTGCAGAATCTATTTCATCAATAGTAGTATTCAGGGACTTTATTTATCTAGAAAATTTACTTCAGTGATAAACCTGATTGAGAATGAGTTCCAATGGAACTTATGATATTATTCTACTAACCAGTGGGAACAAATTAATCTATTAGTAACTGGAAATCTCCAGCTGTGAATTATAGTTGCAATGCCTCAGTATTGAGACCAGCACTGCATGACAATATGCAGGAAAACTTTTGACAACTTTCATTTAAAGAGATCAATTAAAAAGTATTTCTAAAGAACGTCCTGTTGTCTTTTAGCACAAGTTATATTAAGAGATTTAGAAGTAAATTTTTTTTAATAAAGAGGTTTAGGATTAAAAATAAAACATGACATTATTTATTTGTACATCTCAAGGGTTAGGAGAAAAGTGTTTATTCTGAAGTTAAAGAACATATTATGGACTACAACCTGAGGTGGATTCAGATAATATCATGAGCCCTGGTGTACTCCCAATCCCAACAAAGGCTTAGGACAATGCATGTTTGAAATATCCAAGATTTTTTGAACTAGGTCAAAATATAGGAAAATCATTGACATTGATAAGTTCCCCAAAGCCCGTATTTGTACCATGATCTCCTGATACTGTCCTTTCTTCTGGCACTTTCCTACTCCTTACTGTGAAACCTCCTCTAACCCCAACAATTTGCTCTAACATATACAAATGTACAAACCAGCAGCGGTGTCTCTGAAACATGTCTCCATAAAGATTGCTCTGGGCTCCAGGACCGCATCAGTTTTAGCACTTGGTGACACTTTTCCTTCTCACTCACCCAAAACTTTACTGCAGCAGGCCTTAGAGAGGTTCAAACACTTATTGGAAGGTGGTGGTATCAGGCAATTAAATAAACAGAAAATAAAAATCTCAGCAATGTAGATGAGAGCTTTCTATTAACATGGATTTTTAGAACTCACTTTTAGTTTTAAAATAATAGTGCTTACTATTTGCTAGACACTGTTCTAACTACTTAACAAACAGTCACATTTAATTACAAAAAAAGTACCATGCAGTATTTAACATTACTACCCTTCCTATTTTACAAATTGGCAGAGAGAAGTAAGGAAGTTGCCTGGAATAACAGAAAAACTAAGTGACAGGGTCAGGATTTGAACATATATAATTATAGTATCAGTGCCATGCGCTGTTTATATTTCTTATTGGGAAATGCATAATTTTTAGTAATAATAATAAAAATAATAGAATTCTAAGTACATTTTCACTTATATTTCTTTTCATTGCAATAGCCATGAGAAAGTTTTGGTGACCTGAAGCAAGTATAATGGCATATACAGGATCTATGAATTGATACATATTTGTTGACTGACTGAATAGATAAATCTTAATGCATTTTATAGAATTCATAAAAATTTTCCTTAGCAGTATGATAGTTATTTATGTGAATTTCAAGCAATCTTTTTTTTGCAATTAGTAATTGGGATCTATTTATGAAATCTGTATAACTAAGTATACTGCTGTTGCACAAGACAAACATGAGAGATGTAAATCAAGTCAAATAGAATCCAAGAAGAGAAATCAAAATCTGAAAAACCTAACGCTGAGATTATTGTCATGGTCATATCATGCTAAGTATAATCATCATTTCCTTGAGGAAGAATTGAAAGATTACCCCAAACCCCACTGAATACCATTTATGCTTTAGATAAGTAATTTTTGCTTTGATTAACTATCATAAATTATACCCATTTGTCCATCTGAATGCAAGAATATCTGTTCATAACCAGTCCCCTAATCATCTTCACAAAATCACAAGGAACTGCTCTTTGGGTTGTTATAAATTTATATTGGATGGGATGGACTTTTCTTATGTATTGCACTGAGTTTCTGGGCCTCGGATAAACACAGATGTGCACCCCTTCCAAGAAGACTATCTTAATAGACTTATTTCAGCTCTTGTTTGCCATATGTTACAAGACCTACAAGATATAACAAATGTCCTTATATGTAGAAGAGGCCACCAAATTTCTTCACGTAGTTCTAATTGTCATGGAGATTTGCATCTCAAAACCGCCCTTATTTTCTCTTCTCTTATCAGAAGCTATTGGGAGACATCTTGCTCAGGCAATTGTCTTTTGCTTGCAGAGCTAGAAATTCTTTTGCTTTCAAATTTAAATCCTAAAGACAAGCTGAATCTGACTGACTGTGCTTCAGGTAGCTGTATTAAATAATTACATATAGCATGAGTGTCCAGCTGTGGTCTTTCACCCTTCAGCATTCAATTCCAACCAAAACTAAACTATCATACAAGAATGGTATTTTTCCTGTTGCTCTTATTCGCCCTATCTCATCTCCTCTAACTACATTTTTGTCCTTTAAAAAGCTGAATATGTAATGGAAGTACTGCATTCTCCCTATCCAGAGAGAGCAAGGCATCACATTTCCAAAACCCTGGCAAGACGTTGAGCTAGGGAAGAGAAGAAAGACAGCCATCCATATTACTGGGACAAAATTGACTTCTGAGATCAATAAAAATTATAATTAAGCTGTGGATATTTATCTTTCTTAAAGCCTTCCATTTCTCAAATATTTAAATGATGACTTTGCAATACAACTTTCACTTCATCAGCGTCTCTGTGGAAATTGGAAATTACAGTATGTGATACAATTAAAATGTATATCCACAACCACTCAGAATAATCATGGCTAATTAGAAATTATGAATCATTAAAATAACATGGTTTTCTGTCAGTGTGTGTGCACAGCACATTCATGTCTTCTAACTTCCCAATCCAATCTCAGTAAATCTAAGGAGATACATTTGTTACAATATTTCTATTAAGCCTCTCCATTAAGTAAATTACCATTACAGCCAAAGTTTAAAGGTTATCTGGGCTAGCAAACTACTCAACATAGCTAATACATATAATTAGCTGTGGTTAGATTCCACATTAAACTTTTCCACTGCTATTTAGCGAATTTTCAAAAACAAATCATTTATGCAGGCTTATCAAGGCTGCTACAGTGCTCCTGATAGAATTCAGAATATCTTTATCATAATAAAATCCTAATTTATATTTTTCTTGTATCTCTCATTAGTTTTAAGGCTGACATTAAAATCATGCAAATGCTTCAGTTTCGTATTTCTGAAACATTATGAATGCTCCATGGGGAAAGTGAAAATGTATGTAAAATTTTAAAAAGAAAGAATAAAACATTTAGAATTAAACTAAAACAATGATTTTTTTAATTTCAAAAACTGATATTTCTTAAACAAAAAGTTCAGTATGAACTTAAAGGAAAAAAACTACTCCTCTGAAAATGGTTTCTGTTCAAGTATGCTAGATTTAAACAGTATTTTCAGAGAACTTCAACTGTCCAGTATTTGTATTAAATTCTTGATATATGAGAGATATGTTGAGGAATTCCAAGAAAGATAGCCACAGAGGAGGTGATCTCTCTAATTCTCAACAGATTCTACATGTTTTTTGCCAGGCCAGAGGACAGGCAAAGATCAGCCTGGTACAGCTCCATTTAAAGCTACAACCATTGAGGCAGAGGGAAAAATAATATTAAAGAAAGTGATGAATCCAATTGGACCTGTTCTCTCAGGAGAAACTTCTGACAGTTCCAAATTCATTATACAAAGAAAAGCTTCAGACAGTTCCTTCCCTGAAAGCATAGTGAACATGCTCCGAGATTTAAGTGAAACATGATTCCAGAAATCTCCAACTTTAATAGAAAGAAGTTGGTGTCAGACTATAATGTTTAAATAAAGTAGTGGATGATATGAGAGACGTTGCAAGAGATAGCTGGGGAAAATTTGCACTTAGATGTGTATGTTCTAATTATTATTTTATCTACAGTTACAGATAAAAACCACTGAAATACATAAAATGTCCTCCAGCTGATGTAGAATTGATGTTGCCATCATTAATGAGCTGATTAGCAAGCCGCTGGTTAGCAAGCCACTGTCTCTCAGCGTCAAGCCCACCCTTCTGTGTTCTTCTTTGCAGTGATGATTCTGGGGAGCTATAAATTGTATTCTGCTTTGCCAGCTGGAACCTTGTCGGGCTCTGCCAATAGCAGGAAAAAGGCACTTACTCCTTGTCTTCCATTCTTTTCCTTTCAGTGTCATTTCAGCAAATGTTCTCCACCCTAGGAGTGGCATCTGATGCCTGTTTTTAGTTTGTTCTTCCACAGCTGAAGAACAAGCCTCATTATGGCCCCTACAGACACCAGTACTAGTGGTGTCTTCAGAGATCTGGGCCCTAGTTCTGCTTCAGTCTTCTAGCTTTTACATTTTTTTTTTTTGTATAAATAACCTAACCTTTTCTATTATTTTCAATTGACAAGTAAAAATTGTATATATTTATAGTGCATAGCCATAAATGTTTTGACGTATGTTATAAAATGGTTAAATCAAGCTATTTAATATGACCATTACCTCACATACTTATAATTTTGTGGTAAAAACACTTAAAATCTACTCTCTCAGCAATTTTCAAATATACAATATATTGTTTTAGCTGTAGTCATCATGATGTACGATAGATCAGTTGAACTTATTCCTCCTGTTTAACTGACTTTTTTTTTTCCCTTTGACCAACATCTTTACAATTTTCCCACCCCTATCCTCTGGTAACCACCATTTTATTCTCTGTTTCTATGAGTTCAACTTTTGTACACTCTAAATATAAATGAGATCACACAGTTTTTGTCTTTTATACTTGGTTTATTTCATTTAAGGTAAAGTCCTCCAGGTTAATCCATGTGTGATAAATGACATACTCCCTTGGTTTTTAAGGCTGAATAGTATTCCATTATATATATTATACATATATATATATATATATATCACATTTTCTTTACCCATTCTTCCATTGACTGATCTTTAGATTGTTTCTATAGTTTGGCTATTGTGAATAACACTGTCATGCAAATAAAAGTGCAGATATATCTCTTTGGCATGAATATTTCATGTTTTTTGCATATATATATCCAGTAGTGGGATTGCTAGATAATATAGTAGTTCTAATTTTAATTTTTTTGAGGAGCCTCCACACTATTTTTCATAATGGCTGTACTATTTTACATTCCCGCCAGTGTGCAAGGGGTCCCTTTTCTCCACATCCTCACCAACATTTGCTATCTTTTGTCTTCTTGATGAGAGCCTTTCTAACAAATGTGAGGGAATATTTCATTGTGGTTTTAATTTGCATATCCCTGGTGATTAGTGATGTTAAGTATTTTTTAATATAGTTGCTAGCTCTTGTAGCTTCCAATAGTTCCAACTTCTTTATCTTGGCGGAGGCTTTCTCCAGACTACAGAGTGGCTGCTTCTTGCAGTTCCCCTCTCTCCAATATCTCAGTGTTGCCTTTATGTTTATAGTATTTCAGTACTTGTTTAGTTTTCTATGTTAAATTCTCTCTGTTAAAATAACTGATTTCACTTTCTGACTGGACCTAATGCAGTAAGTAAATATTTTAATATTGATATATCCATGGTTGCTCTGTAATTTTTGGTTCTGGCTACAGTGGACTTGAGTAGTTTGTCCAGCAGCCTTTGCTTTGAGGAACCACCCCATCCTTAATGCTTTGGTCCTAGTGGGGGTAGTGATGTTGTCAAAGATGGTATCCCATCCCCTTGATGGGAGTGGACTCATGACACAGGTTGACCAATCAGATCTCCCCAACCCTCTACTACAGAGATTAGTTTGGAGTAGGCATGAGGGGTAGCTAGGCCAATCACAGTCTTCCCTTTCTACTGGAGTTGGTGAAGTTATGGAGATGGGAGGATTAGAAGTTATGGTAGCTTTTTTTTTCAACTTACCCTATTGCACAGAATTTTCATTCATAGTAGAAGAAAATGAGAAAAGCAAAATGGAGAGATGGAGAGAGAGAGAGAGAGAAAGAGAGAGAACAAACTTCAACTAAATTCTTATCCAGGCGTTGATTGTTAGCCAACCAGCACCTTCTCAGGTATTCTATCACTTGAAAACAAAAGTTGTCCAATTCATATGCTTAGCAAAAGTCATGTAGAGGACTAAAGAAACATTAGTACTAGCCAAATCAATAAGAATAAAAAAATAATAAAATTTTGTTGAAATAGCCAGAAAATACACACTTCAAGTTTATAGAGCCTGTAGTCATGCTACTTTTACATTTATTATTTAAAAGACAAACAAAGTGTATTCCCAGTGTTTAGGAGGCTGTTGTAGTCTTTTTGTTCACAATTGAAATTGGTAAAAAACACTCTCTGTTGGCTATTTATTTATTTTGTAGGGCTTAGAGGTACATTATTAATAGTATATATAAAGCTAATTATAATTCAAAATTCAATCTTGCTTAAGGGCACATTGAAGAGTATCAAATCTTTGCTCTTACATGCTTCATATGACCCATTACAAAGCTTTAGGGAATCACATCTTTTTCATGTGTCAGTGTTTCAAAAGATAGTAAACAAATTAGAACAGCTAACCTAAATTTAAAAGCACCAAGCTTTAGAGATCTCCTGATACTGCAATTTTCAGGGCAGACACATGTTGAGTAAATAGTTATTTCCTGTATACACTCCTCTTAAAAGATAATCTATTTCCTTTCATTTGACCTCAAGCAGTGAAAAGACAGAGAAAAGTTCAGTATGGCTTGTGATTTATCTCTGGGATAGTGAAATCTTCTATTCTCAGAAAGGGCTCTGCACCAGCTGTGAGAGAGTCTTCTCCTTAGAGCTCTGTGGCCAGACAGGATTTCTGTGTCATCTCAAAGGGAAAGACTCCAAGAAGTTGGACCTCAGCTTTGACTGCTCTTTCACCACTAGAATGGTCCACCCTAACACAGCTTCTACAAAGTGATTTTACTTCTCCCTCTGACAGCGTCAGCTGTCCCTTGAAGATCTTCAATGTAAGAGGCAGGAGAGGTTCTAGCCACCCACAAACATTGTGTGACAACTTAAGATATCCAAAAGTCCATTTTGATTCAGTCCTGCTGCCATTATTTCGAACTTACTTACAGCCCAGCTGAAAGAAGTGAGAATATATTTCTTGACCTTCTGTTAAAAATGAGAGGATCAGATTCTCACGTTTGAATGAGTTTTCCAGATCCCACCAGATTGGCTCTCTCAGATACTTTTCCCCTTTGAAGCATCCACTAAATGGTACCCCTGCAATTTATTTTTTTAAATATTTAACTTAATGAATATTATATATAAAGCTATACATCTCTTTGCATCCATGCAACAGTGGCACAGTCAGGAAGACTTGAAAAATATACCCCCATATTTACATTTATTTTTCCTTGCTGCCCATTTTGTTCTTTATTCCTTTCCTCTATTACTCACACACCATGAACAAACCTGAGATGAGTGTGTTGAGCAAGATGTCAGAATCATAGAATCATATTCAGTTTTTGCCATGGTCTTATAAAAATGGCATTTTTCTCTAGTCTTGAAGGTATTCATGCCCATTTTCTGTTCCTTAACTGAGCCATGAATATATTAAGTTACTCATCTCCATTCTTTGATTTTAGATCTCATTCTCTCTGCATTTTCTCTATCACTGCAGGAGAGTGAGAGCTGTATCATAACTTGAACTTACTATACTGTCTTGAGAAAAAGCATTTCCCAATGGTCGTGCAATTAACTGGATGTTTATAATTTTTTCCAACCAAAAAGTGTTAGCAGACACAAGGAGACAGAAGACAACAATTTATATGTGCACAATAAATTAAATAAGGCATGTTTTACAGTTACATAAATTTTTCAAGTATCTGACAATACACGAATCACTTTTTAATGCATTAGAATTTCTTGCTATTGTTGTTGTTGGGTAGACATGTCCATAATAAATTATTAAATTGAATAATTCATGTAAATTCATATCAGTGCTTGGCACATAGTAAGTGCCTATCAACATCAATTATTAATATTACTATTAGCCTTTATTTAGGCTAACTTTAAAAATGCTTAAAAATATAAATTTTCATACTAACAAATGACAAGATGTGATTTTTTTCCTTTTGATAATGTAAATTTTATATGTGAACTGCAATTCGTTTTTTCTATAGTAACTTCATAAAGTTACCATGAAACCATCCATTTGTAGCACTGTATCAGGACAACTCATTCCATACCAAGTACAGGAGACATATGTCAAATAATCCTTCAAATTTTATAGAACTGATTATTCATTTTCGAAAAAATATCTTCTAAGTATTATGCTTTATTTTGCCTATTAAATTGTATTTTTAGTGTAGCAAAATTGTCTTTTTTTAATATCCAAGATCAAATATCTACTATAATGATCAAACAAATTTGTCCTCTCTCTGAGCATAACAAAATGACCACTCACATGTAAACTGTATGCATACAAATACAGTGTTATCATGTAGTTTACTGAGTAGCAATGATGCTTGATACACATCTCTGGATATTATCCCTGTGACTGATGTACTAGAAATATTATATATGATATGAAAAATTTTATTAAAATAAGTTTTCACTTGTATATTATAGAATTTTGAGATATAAAGAATGACAGAAATTTGTATATATAATACAATGAAATGTCACATTGATTTTGCCTCTGATTTGAAAAGTTCATTAAACTTATATGTGCTCGGATAATTATTTAAATTTTGAATAAAAACAAAGGAGTGAATTCAGTGATAAAGTTAGCACTACGAACAACCTGTCATACAAGGCAATTGATACTTCTTTTACTGGAATGCGATGGTATTGAAAATATCGTGATGATTAAAACATAAATGCGAGTTAAATATTGTCCTATCAGAAATTAAAGCTATGTACCTGGCAACTAAAAGAAAAGTGCATGAAGAGTTATATCAAAAATAAAAATAGACACGCCTGGAGCTCTGACTTGGGGGGAAAGGCGGTACAGGAGAAACGTATGTAACCTGCAATTCTGTATCCCCCATAACAAGATGAAATAAAAAAAAAAAATAAAAAAAAAATAAAAATAATTTTTGTAAATTATATTCACTTACTTATCCTGCAATTGGAATGACATTAAGAGCTTCAAATATATAAGTCTATTTTAAAATGCCATGATATATAAGACTGTTTTTATACCATGATATTTTATTCTACAATAAAATAAAGACATTTCATAGAATAAGTAAAATTGCTTTTTCTTAATAATATTGTTTTCAGAAAATAAGAACATCCTACTATTGATATTAATAAAATCAAGTAGTTCGCTTTTTAAGCATATTATATATTTATGGATTTAAAGGACATTTGACCATGTTTTTATTTGCATGAATTTCAGTTATGGCACATTGAATTTTGGGAACATTTGATTACCACATTCACAAACTACATGAGTGAGCACTTTTTCCAATGTATTGCTTCAAATATAGATGGGATACTTGGTCATCTATATTACCAATATACATTAATTTTCTCTTATGTCCTATGTAGCTGTCTATGTTAAGCTGTGATAGCCAATTCCTCACTTACATCAAAATTGAATACAGCTGGAAATTATATTGGAAAAATAACACATAAAATAAAAAATCCATTTATATGGAATACATAATTCAATACTTGGAAGTCATGCAAAGCGTAGAGGACATATAAGCAGATGCCTTAGCTTTTTATTATTCAAAGCTATAGAGATCAATAGTGAGAACAGACCTATTCATCTAATTAATGGAATATTTCCTAACTCAAAAGTATAATAAATTCTGAGGCTAAAAATATTCTTAAGTAAGGATTTCACATATTCTCTAAAAAATAGGAAAGTTAGGAGAATTGTATTTACTGTTTACATTCGGATTATTTTGTCATCATATTTACAAACACAATCAATAGCATTTAGTGGGAAAGCTACTCATATATTTGGTTTTATCCTGGGTCTACTGTGTGGACAATAAAAATTATGACTGTAATAACTTCAGGAACACTGACCTAACGGAAATATTTTAGAATCTAATAAAGATCTTTTTAAATCAATGATGCAAACTATAATTATTTTAAAGGGCAAACCAATATAATTCTAAAGGGAACAAATTCACTGGACATAAAAGCAATAGTGAATTGCCCAGAACTGATAGAACTTGGAAGAAGATAATTTAAATAAACTGTAAATATTACTCAAAAACGATGTAATCTTAATCCCTTTCCATGAATCTCCAAGTAGCACAGGGAAGCAATAGAAAATAATTTAATATGAAAAGGAATTAGAACTGGTGGTCTATAGCTGTATGTGTCCTATGGAGAACTGACAGCAAATACTTGATTCTTGGAATACAGGAAGCTAAGTATAGATTATTAAGGATAAAAATAAATGGGAAATACTAATGGAAACATTTCCATGTCTACAGTTTAGTCTCAGTAAAGTTAGCGTAAATGAAAATATTTCCATAAAATGATGTAAAAGCTAAATAGATATTGTATAATGATTGTCTTTACTATTTCATGTTAAGGAAAATAAATCAAAAGATTAAAAGACCCAAATTACATTACTTTAATTATTACGTCAATGGACAGTAACTGGTCTAGGCCAGCAAATCATTTCCCACTCATGATAGCAAACATTTTACATTTATGATCAGTAAATATTTCAATTAAAACATTAGAATATTAACATAAATATAATTATTTTATACAATTTTAAAAATTGAAATTTTTTGTGGAATCTTTATATATGGTTTAAAAAGTCAAATAGTTATCCTTCATGCCTCTTTTAGAGAAGCAAATATTTTTAACACTTTACCTATCTGGATATTTATATAAATATTAATTGTCATGTTATTATTGCTTTTTCTTGTTTTTTTGAGCCACAATTTATTGGCTTCCTAATATACATAATGAGTATGTAGCTCTTATTTGTGCTTTACATTCTGTGCACAAAATAAATTCACAAACATGCGTACACACACAAAATCCCCTAGTCCTACATCCTGCCAAATTTATTGTATTATTGATTTTTGAATAATAATTGGGATTTATATTATTTCATCTTTGTAAATGTTGTTTACAGATAATTTATAACATTTGATATATTTTTTTTAATAATTTTGTTGAAGATGATAACTGTGTTCTCATTTACTTAATCTTCTTACTTGGTCTTCTTATTCATCCTCAAATCTTTGTCAGAAGTTTAAACTCCTCTAATATACAATATATAATCCCAAGAAATCTATTCATTTTTTTCCTTGGAGTTATCCATTTTGTTTTCTTGGAGATATCCTTGAATGTACCATTCTTCTGCTCCAATTTGGATTAGCTGATTTCCTGGCATGATATATGAGCGTTTTGTTGGTATTTTAACTTCTTGAAAACTCCATTCATCTCTATGCTGGTTGAAGAATTAATTTCTTAGGTCTCATGTCTTTCTGTTTCTTATGAGAAAATCCAATAGGAATATGTTGGAAAAACAAATGAAACATTAACCCAAATTCTGAAAAAGGTTTTTTTCTGGAGGATAGAAAAATAGGTGCCAAAATAGAAGGGCACAGAGTGGCAGCTTAGTACACTGGGAATGTTCTATTAATCTGATTGGTAAAAGTTTAAAGATAATTTAATTGTTAGAATTTATACACATATGTATATATTCAACTCACCTTTTTAAAATAAAATATATTTCACAATTTTAAAACAAAGTTGGGAAAGAGTTTGATCCAGCTTATATTAGAAAACTTAAAATATAAGGATTGGGTAATATGTCCTTTTTTCAGAAACAAAGAGATGCAATAGATCATGAAACCTCAACCCTGTATTTAGAATCCATTTTTGTTGGAAATTTACCCAGACTACTTTGAGGAGATAGTCTTACATTTTTAAAGATGCTTGACATAAAGTAATTTACTTTAAAAATAGCACAATGAGATATCATCATACCCAGTTAAAATGGAGTCTACCAAAAAGACAAAAAACAATGGAGCTGGCTAAGATGACGAGAAAGCGGAACGCTCATAATTGTTGGTGGAAATGTAAATCAGTACAGCCACTATAGAAAACAGCATAGAGGTTCCTCAAAAAAAAAAAAAAAAAAAAAAAAAAAAATAGAATGACTCTATGATTTAGCAATCCCACTGCTATGCATATATTCAAAATAAAGAAAATCAGTATATCAAAAAGATACCTGCACTCCCATGTTTATTGCAGCACTATTCACAATAGCTAAGATATGAATCTAAGTTTCCATCAATGGATGAATAGATAAAGAAAACATGGTAAATATACACAATGGAATATTATTCAGCCATAAAAAGAAATTAAATCTTGTCATTTGCAACAACATAAATGAAACTGGAAGACATTTTGTTAAATGAAATGAGCTAGACACAGAAAGACAAATATTGCATATACTCACTGTTTGTAGAAGCGAAAAAAAAATTGATCTCATTGAGATAGAGAGTAGAACAATAGTTACTAGAGGGTGGAAAAAGTGAGAGGTGGAGAAGAGAGATTTGTTATTCGGTACAAAAATACAGTTAGAAGAAATAAGATCTAGTGTCGGAAATTTACCACCATAGGGTGAAGATAGTTAACAATAATTTATTGTATTTTTCAAAATAACCAGGACAGGAATTGGAATGTTCCTAACACAAAAAACAATAAATGTTTGAGGTGATGGATATCCCAATTACTCTGATTTTATCATTACACTTTGTATGCTTGTATCAAAATATCACGTGCCCCACAAATATATACAATCATAAAAAGTTTTCAAAAATAAAATGTAAAATAAAATAAATTATTTTCCAATTTAAGTAATTATTCAAGATTTTAAAAAATTAAAGTATAGAATGATAGAAGAAAAAGAATGAAGATGAAGATTAAAAATGCCTTTCATCTTTGGGTTATGGAGATTTAAACGCATAATATTTTAAAGGTAATTTTCATTAGTTTGGGAATATAAATAGAATGCAAAGGAAACTAAGGCAATATGATTTGAAATATGCAAACCATTTAGAACATAATTAAATTCAAAAGAGTATGAATACTATCCCATACTAATGTAATATAATGAAAAGTAATCAAGCACAGCATGAAATTGCAGTTGGAATAAAACTGCATGATTCTAATAAAAATATAGCATTACAAATCATAAGGGATTAAATATGAAATGCTGTCAATTTCTTTATCCAGAAATTATCCACAATTATTATCTATAATATTTAATAATGATCTCTCAATAAAAGCATTAATTTATAACATAAGTTTAATAAACATTGCCTCTAAAATCCATTCTTAAAGAGAAAATATAGGAAATAATTGTGTTGTAAATAATTGAGATACCATTGGCTTATACAAAATATTACATAAGAGAAATAACATAAAGCAACTTGTAATTATAAAATGATCTGACCTCTTCTATCTATTGATAGGTGCATGAATTTTATTATACTTTTATACTCAAAAATATGTCAGACTATATATCAAAACTATGAGCTACCACAGTTAGCAAAATAATTTATTAATTCTTTCGTAGAAACACTTAATGAATTTATATTATAGGCAAGTAATACTCTAGTATAACATTCTGATCTCAATGGTTTCATGGAAGCTAAAGAAGGAATCTCACAAGCTGAAAAAATTAAACAGTGTCAAATGCAATAGAGGAACGGTGAAAGAGGACTTTAAAAAGACAACTGAATTAGTTTGGCAAGTAAGTCATTGATGACATTTGCCTAAAAGTGTGATTGAAGGGGTAGGATGGGAGGCCTAATTTCAACCTCCTCCTGTGAATAGGAGAGGAAATAAAGGCATTGCATGATAACAAATACAATTTCAAGGAGCTTAGCCATGAAGGGACATAGACATTAAGAGATGTGAAGGGAGTTTAGGTGTTTTGCTTGTGTGTATATACATGTATTTTTCAGGTTAGAGAAGATTTAAGCTTTTTTTGTCCCCCCTCTGGATCTAACTCATAATAGAAATACTAAGATACATTTAAAAATATTTTTATTATTGTTAATAATATTTGATGCAGGGTATCTTTTCATTTGTAAAAGTGCTATTTGAGACACATTTCTAGCTGTCACAGCCATATAACTCAAATTTATTTTATCATTGAATGGAAACAATTTGATATTAGGCACTGGATCTCCCCAATCTCTACCTCAACCCCTTTGGCTACTTACACACACATATGCATGAAACCACATGCTTAATTATGGGTTGTTGAATTAAGTTTAATGATACAACTAAAGATGTATGGCCACACTCCAGATTCTCCCAGTAAACCTAATAGACATATTTTAACCTAATAGAAATAATCGAGTAAAATGGTATGGGCTGTAGATGAACATGCCTGTCAAGTTACTGAGAACAAGAGTCCTTGCCAACATTTTTCTTTTTCCTCAGTGTGGTATTGTATTTTTTTCCCAGCATTTTTTTCTCTAGTTCTTGAGATGACTAAATCCTACCTGTAATATTAAGAAAAAGAAAAGATATCATGCCAAAATATTCTTCCATCCTTATAAAACAATGTGGCAACCCGAGCTTTTCCAAATATATTTATTATTAATACAATTAATTGTTAGTTATATAAGGGTGAGTTCAAAAATTAAAGTTGGCAATGGACATGAAAAGGCATACCTCCTTTCCCAAATAAGACTGTCCCCCCAGCATCCCCAATTTCAAATCAAAAGCCAGCAAGATAGAAAAGACCAGGAAGAGGATGTTTAATTTCCTGAGGCTGCTATAAAAAATTGCCACAAACTTGGTATCTTAAAACAACAGAAATTTATGCTTTCACAGTTCTAGAAAACTAGAAATCTTAAATGGACCAGAGCTGCACTCCTTCCAGAGGCCCTATGGGAGAATTCAGCTGCTCCTAGGTCCAGGCATTTCTTGCCTGGGGCCGTATCACTTCAATATGCCTCCAGGAACACATTGCCTCCTTCTCTTCTCTGTGTGTCTCAAACCTCCCTTTGTCTTTCTCTTATAAAGTATAAGTGATTGTATTTATAGGAATTTCCTCATTTTAAAATCTTAATCCAAATAATGGCACATTTACAAATTCCAGGGATTAGGATTGGATAACTTTGTGTGGCCATTATTTAACCTACTACAAAGAGTATTTTTTTATCTTAAAAGATGAGTGTTCTCAAAGAAGATAGATACATGAATGCTCATATTCATAACAGTTATAACAAACTGGAAACAACCCCAATGTCCATTTGGAAGCGAGTGGGTAAACTAATTTGTTATACTCATATAACAGAATACTACTGAGCACTAAGAAGGAGTAAAGCACTGATATAGAGGTATGAATCTCATAACATCATACTGAGCAAAGGAAGCAAGACACAGCAAGTACCTGCTATAGAATTCCATTAATATGCAGTTAAGAAAACAGAAAAATACATCAAGAGATATAAAAATTAGAAAAGGAAATTTGAGCAGGGGAAGCAGAGAAGGGGATTGACAGGATATGAATTTAAGAGAACATTCTGGAATGATAGAAATGTTTTGTTTTTGATGGCAGTGTTGATTAAATGGGCATATTTAAGATGCCCATTTAATATACAAATGGCATATATTTGACATTTGTCAAAACTTATAAAACTGTACATTTAAAATCAGTGCAGTAAATATCCCAAGAATGGAAAAATAAGCACCGCATGTACTCACCATCAAATTGGTTTCACTGATCATCACCTAAGAGCACATTTAGGAATCTGCTCGGGCAGATGTGGGTGGGGAGGGGATGGGTGTATACATACATAATGAGTGCCATGAGCATTGTGTAGGGGATGGACACGTTTGAAGCTCTGACTTGGGGGGGTGGGAAGGCAAGGGCAATATGCGTAACCTTAACTTTTGTACCCCCACAATATGCTGACATAAGAATAAAAATAAATAAATAAATAAATAAAATAAAATCAGTGCATTTTATATTAGTGATGTAAATATATATCAATAAAGTAAGGGCAAGGACTGAACTGAGAAGCGGATATAAAGAGAGAAACAGAACCTACTGCCCCAATTTCACTGCAAAATGAATCTCAGGTTTCTGCCTCTGTGGAAATTCCCTACATTTCAGACCCTGGGGTATGATCTCTGGCGTATGATCACAAACAAGATCACTCCAACATTCACAAATACATCTGAATTTCCGTCTTACTCAACATTTCACTCTCTTGCTTTCTTTTAAAATCACCATATCCCCCAAAATATTTCAAGATGACATGTACTATTACTTCTATTGTGGGCAGTTTATAACACCAGTAGCTGGTATATACCTACAGCTTATATGGTCTGTTTACAATCAATCTGGGGAAAACTATGACCTCGCTCCCCGATAATACCCTGGTAAATTATGGTTGTCTTATTTCATCCCTCTCCTCATCTTTCTAAAGAATTTACATAAAAATCCTATAGATTTCCAGTTCATAAAATTATGCATTCAATTATTTGCACACACATGTATACCTCCAACATTTTCCAGGTCACCTTAGTCCAATGACCCAGAATATGTCTTTTATTTTCTTTCATTTATTTTCATCATATGATTTTCAATTTGGATTTAACATGTTGTCAAGTGACCTTTATTTGTTTCCCCTGGCACTAGTTAAAGCAGATACCTTTGTGTGTACAATTACCATTCTTCTTGGTCTCAATGAAAATTATGATTTTAATTATTTTGGACAAATCAAGCCATAGATTATTTCTCTTTTTAAGAACACAATGATCAAAAGACTAGAGACATACTGTCCTGTAAGAGGAAACTTCATAAATAACAAAAAGAAATTAAGAAATATAAAGTATACTGAATTTTAAGGAAACCATGTATTATGAATAAGATTTGAATAAATGTTAGGAAACATAATTCTACAAACAATAAGAGAATGAAAATTACTCCTTAAAATGTAGGAGGAATTGGATATGGAAAGTGAATAGGTGATAAAAATTTGCTTTGAGTTGCTTCCAATAAATGCTTTAGGGGGAATTTGGAGGCCCAGCTTTCCATTAATTGTAGCAACATAAAATCTGTGTGAGCTCTGAATTACACACTGAGGAGAATCTACAGGGATTTAGGTTAGGTTAGTAAGTGTCAACTTCCTGGGACTCTGAAACAAGCTGGAAATAATTTGCTAAGAAATTTCCTGAATATGAAGTGGCTTTAATAAGATAGTTTGAAGAGTAAATGAATCAGAAAATTGAGGACTAAATTTTCCTTACATTTCATACATTTTTGCAGTGATAGCAAGGTCAAAACATTTGGATTACAATTTGAGAACCATCAGCTCTTTAGGTAAAGACTATTTAAACTAAGTCATTGTCAGGCACTAAAACAAAATCATGAATCCCACTAATTCAAATGTAATTTATGGGTGTAAAACTCACATTCGAGAAGGCAAAACTGGGCTGCACTGTTGTACATATTATGCAAATGCATAGATCAGCAGCAACATTCTGAGATTAATCAGGAGGTGTGCGGAAAATCACATCTACTAATAATCAAGCATGCAAATTATTTTAAAATAAAATCAGGTGATTTTAAAATTCTTTTTTATAAAACATTATATACTTTGATTGAATAAATAGGGTTACAGGGACCACTAGATGTTTAAAGATATTGAAAGCTTCCCTTATCTCTACCAACCCCTGTGCTGTTAATGATTGCTCACAAGTTATTGTAGAGCAAGGTATTGCCCTTGTGAATGTCATCAATAATAGGTGTTATAGCAGAAAAAGACCTGAGATCATCATATGTAACACTTCTTTGTGTATTTGTTCACATATCCAAGTGTATGGAGTACTTACCATGTTCCATACACTGTTCTAGTACTGAGCATGCAGTAATGAACATGAGAGACAAGGCATGACCTTTCCACCTGAGACATCCCATTCCCTTCCCAACATACAAATTATATGTGGTAATGTTTCTCTTGAGGATGCTGAAGAAATCCGCAAACAATATCATCCTTCCTATATCTATCTATCTATTTATTTATTTCTATCTGATAATGCTATGATGACTTAGCCCATCACCCAGACTAGATACTTCAGAATCATCTTTGCCTGTTTATTGTACTGTAATACAGAAATATAAAGTTTTTGTTTGCCAAATGAAATCATTTGTTATTATCTTTCATTTTCCTTTCAGATAGCTCTTTGTGCAAAACCAATCTCTTCACCATTTGTGTGTCCTTCACATTCTAGCACAGCAAAGAAGAGATTGCTTGAATAAAATCCAACTTTATTATCATGTAATCTTAACAAGTACTTGGTCTCTAAATA
The DNA here is from genome assembly GCF_041146395.1 of Eulemur rufifrons. NCBI lineage: Eukaryota > Metazoa > Chordata > Mammalia > Primates > Lemuridae > Eulemur > Eulemur rufifrons. The sequence continues at coordinate 30,313,111 of NC_090989.1, forward strand.
TAATCCTTATTCTAGTATATGGTTCTGCCTTTCCTCTGGTCCACTTGCCTTCATTCCTGAATGCAAATTCCTACTGGAGGAGCATCAAGCAGAACACCTCATGGGTGGAACCAATATGCAAATCAACATGCATGCCTTAACATTTGATTGTACACATTTGAAGGTTTTATTTGGCTTTCTGCCCATTTTATCTGCTGAATAAAAGTAATTAATCTTTTTCAGACCAAAGCATTTTGCAATTTTGTATTTTATTTTGCAAAATGGAAAACATTCTTTACTCTGTAGTTCCTTATTGGTGATTTATCAAATTACCCTCCTCACCAGCATTCTCTATTTTAATATTTTTATAGTAAAAATTAACAATAAGGGATATTGAGAGGCCTGAGAAAATTCTCATCACTGATTATCATGTTACTAACAGTAACTAAAAATAATACAACACGGCCTCTTAAACCTTTAGATCATGTAAATCTAAACACAGTCACCAGTTACACATACATTAAAATAAAATTTTCCACCAATTAATTGACTAGTAAAAATTTATTAGTATGCTGAATATGAGAGAATTTCCATTAACCAAGCCAATATTATATTCAAGATGCACTAAAGATGAAAGACAGTAGTCTTTCAAGTCTGCTCACATAAACATTTAGGCTATATTTTATTTTCAAACCACAACATTTAAGCAGAGAAATAGGAGAGGGGATGGTGATGTCAACAGATTTGCAAAAAAAAAGTTCTGTTAACTAAAGTAAAAGCACAAATGTTTGGAAATAAAACTAATAGTTTCCTTTGCACTAAAAATAACAATGTACCCCAGAAAGTATATATATTTACATAGCAGTACATAAAGGTTCTGATAATTACTGCAATAATTATCAGAGCTTTTTTGTTTAATTATTAATTGATATATTGGTTGGGAGGCTTTCAGCTGTAACTAACAAAAACTCCATCTCAAGATGTTTTAAAAATCATTAGCTCCCATAATAGGAAGACAGATATCATGGATTCTTAATTCACTAGTTTAATGATGCCATCAGGGACTTAAGTTCTCTCCATCCCTTTGCTCTGCTGTTCACATTGTTAACGTCATCCTGACCCTGGTTACCCTTGGGATCATGTAAAGCAGCGGTCCCCAACCTTTTTGGCACCAGGCACTGGTTTCACGGAAGACAATTTTTTCCAGGGAGGACAGGGTGGGGGCAGAGCTCAGTAGCTTGCTCACCAGATAGTCACCTCCTGTTGTTCCCCATTCCTAAGTTTCATGGAAGACAATTTTTCCATGGGACAGAGTTGCCGGGAGGGAGAGGGGAAGCAGAGCTCAGGCAGTGATGTGTGGTGGGTTCCTAACAGGCCACAAACAGATACCTGGCCTCAACTCCAGGGTTGGGGACCGCAGATGTAAAGACTATTAGCACCAACAGAGAACATGTTTCCTTATTAGCATCCAGTGGAAAGGAGCCTCTCCCTTACCTGGGCAATGTGGCCCTTTCCTAAGGCTGAACAGCCAGGATTTCAATAATCAGGAGAATGACATGTGCTTGTTGATTAAAGCAAATCGTAAACCATCCAGCTTCTCTGGAATAAAACGGGCTGATTAGTTTGCCATCAACACCTTAACAAATGGAGGTTCCATTAAGAAGGAGAAAGTGGGAAATAGATTCAGGGTAGGCAAATAACTATGTTTTCTACAACTGTGGGTCTGTCTTCTCCACGTAACCTTAAACACATTCTTCATATTCCCTCATCATAGCACCAGCACCACGATTCACACATGGTTGGCGCTCAACAGAGGCTTCATTGTCCCACCTGACAGGGAATTTGCAGAAGCATTTTCATTATAGATAAGAAATGAGAAAGAACTGAGTAGTGAAGAGTAAATATTAAAATGCTGAAAAAACTGACTTGCTATCTTGGATTTAGTAATGGCCGTGCCGGGCATAATCAAAATATGTATGAAAAGGTTTTTTAAAAAAATGATGTGGTTCAGTCTCACAGAGGTGCTGTAGACCATAAAACATAATCCATGCAATCAAAAATAATTTCAACATACATCAAATTCCTGACTTGCATTTATCAAATACCACGAAGGAATCATAATCTCTAGAAATGCCTCTTATGTTCTGCTTTTCTCGGCCATCCTCAGCCTTTATGTCCTTTTCCATTCCTTTGTCCCTCCCAGCAGGTGAACTGAGCACTCTTCTCCTTCCACCAGTTTGTGGTAATTTTGCTCCTTCTCTTCCTATTTGAGACTTCACACGTGATATTTCAAGGTCACTGTTTAGAAGGTGGGAAGGGCTGCTCCTACTTTTATATTAATATTTTTGTCCTTATAACAAAAAGGAAAATCAGAGAAGAATTGAATTGTGAAAATGTGAATCACCAAAAAATTAGCTCAACGCTCTCTGTTCAACAAAAAGATTTATCCCAAAATAATAAAAACAGATGAAATTTTTGAACCATCATAAGTTCTACAGGATAAATTAGGCAGAATGGGTATAATATCATACTGATGGAAATTATATAATTAGCATACACATATTCTTATAACCATTTTTTTTTTCCATTTTAATGACAATACTCAATTCTGGTGATGGTACAGAAAGAGTAAACACTGGGACAGCAATTCTCATACCAAGGTGCTGAGAAGTTATGAGGTTGTTTCTAGATTAAAACCTTAAATTGCTCATATCTTTTGATACTGCAGTTCAACTTCTCTGAGTCTAGCTTAAAGAAAAAAAAAATACAATGTAAAGAAGACCAGTCCAAATTTATCTTTCTCAATGTCATTCATAAATATAAATTATTTGAAATAATTTAAATACAGAATACAAAAGCAATATTAAATAATTCTAGATCATTCATGGACTAGAATAGAATTTAGCTATTACAAATGGCTTTTACAACAACATTGAGCATAATACACCAAGGAGCTAAAAATAAACTGAGTTCTTGAGAATATTTTCGAGTTCTTAACTCACCCAATTCTTAGCATGTTCTACTCAAACTGTTTGTTTTGTGAGCTGATATATTTCCCTTTTTGTCTGAATCAATTTGAATTTGGATTCATAGATACTGTCAGCCTAAAGTATTTTAACTAATTCACAAACCCAATCCAATGTATATTGGAAAGATTGTACATTATAACCAATGGATTTAGCTACAAATTTAAGAAAAGTTCAGCATTTAAAAAATATGTATTTATGAATTCTCTACACTCAAATACGTATTTATGAGTATAAGGGAGAAACAAACATATAATAATATTTAAGGCATGATAAATTTTTAAGTAATTATTCAAGGCGCATTCCTGAATAAAAAGTTAGTAAGCTACAAACAGGAAAAAAATTTCCTTAACATGATAAATATACCTATGTAAAATACTAGAAATATTTTAAATTTTTATTATTTTCTAATTGTTTCTAATATCTAATATTTGGAAGTTTAGAATAAAGCAAGGAAGTCTGCTCTCACTTCTACTTTTCAAATTATATCAACAATTTAAGAAAAATAAATTAGTTCTAATATTTGTAAAGACTGAAATAAAACTATTGTATTCATATGATGTGATTTCCTACTGAATCAACTGAAAAAAAAAATCAAGACAACTTAGGAAGTGGAGCTCTAGGTATGTAGACAAAAAATACTAACAACACATACTACAACAACAAAATCAATGAATCAAGCTAGAACGTGTATGTGGTGGTGGGATGGGGGGAGTAACCTCCCAATAGCAATAAACTAGAAGATATTTTTAAGCTACAAGAAGACATGTTTAAGGTCTGTATACAAAAAGTAATTGTTACTCTTTACATATAATCCTAAAACAAAGATATGAAAAAAATGGAAGGATACATCATGTCCTAGAAAGGGAATAATCAACAGTGTAAGGATATAATTTCTCTCCAAATTAACTTTTAAATTAAATGCTTTCCCAATCAAAAATCCCAGTGGGAAATTAAAACACTGGTTCAAAAGTTCATCTACCAAATAGGTGTAAAAATGGAATTTTTTAAAAAGCAAATATGAATTATGTTAAATAGAAAACATAATAAAAGAGAAATATGCCACAGATTAAACGTTATAATCAATGAGTAGCAGGAGAAGGAGTGAATCTCATTTTCTTTTTTAAATGGACTTAGATTTTCTAAAGTAGTCAAGTTTTTTATTTTTCATTGAAATATTATTAATGGAAATCTAAAGCAATAAAATATCTCTATTTTGTAAAATAAAAAGTAAGTTACAGATTAAACAAATTAACAAAGAGTTTAATTTAAACATAAAACAATTCATAATGAATTGTTAATGTAAAAGGTTGTGAAGCATTCAAATTAGCTATAGTACTTTGACAATGTTTTGTGTCAGATGTCTTTATATTGATATTATAGTTCCGACAGCATTGCAATGTTGATAGTAATTTTTTATACAGAAGAAAAGTATAGATTTTCCTATTAAGAGTGATTTCAAATTTATAAGAAATTATAACAAATCACATCTCTATTAATGAATAATTGATACTCTCTTTGAAGGTGTAGCTTTATATAAAAAAAAACTTTTCACATCTTTTTGAACTTTACAAACACTTCACATTTGGACAATTTCTATAAATCAAAATAATCAATAAAGTAATTCAGAATGATTATTGTACATAATCTTATTATATATTATATATAATATCATATAATGAGAATGTTTACTCAAATCATTTAAGTCCTCCCTCTGCTTTCTATTGCAATTAAATCTTCAAATATTTTTGTTCACTATACATTTTGGTGACACATTTTGTGAACAATAATTTAAAATAAATTGTTGCCTTATGTAAATATAAATAAAAATGAGATCCTTTTCAGTTATCTTTATCAGAAAATTAATAGTCTTATAGAAACAAATGAGCAACAATAGAAAAATTTATTTTTTCTTTTGTTATGTTTGTATATGTTTTAAAGAAACAAAGCTAGAAAGCACAGTTATAAATCTGCAGTTTTTAAAGATGTAATATGTTAATAGAATAAACAAAAGCTGAAATAAGCAGAGACAATGGAATATGAATAATGGGCAAGGAACATTGAACTATTCATATAATTAAGGCTAATCTGTTTTTCCCTAATTATATCTTAGTCTGACCTCAGGGTCTGGTCAGGTTCCCTTGACAAGCTATTAGATTCCTTTTTAGATATTCCAAAGGGCATTATGGGTTTCTGAAACCAACAGAGAACAATGTCAATATCAAGAACAAATAGAATTTATCATAGCTGAATCATGTCACAAGATTTAGGAAACAAGATGCTGAATTAGGCAGCAAGCAAGATCGGATGCTTAAACTCAATAATCCTTAGGTTTTATCCAAATGTCTCCGGAGAAGATGAGCATATCCTGGACAGAACCAATAGTCTTCTGAAAACTGATCCAGAGCCAAAGTTGTACAAGGCAGAAACTCAAATGTATTTATCTCAAGACATGAAACTGAAGAACAAGGATAGCAGATAGGGTCTAGGGAATTCCTCCACTTACTATTTTTTCATACTTTTTGAAATTATATATTGACCTCTGATTTAAATTATCTTTTTTTCCCTTCATGTTTTCATTAGGAAACAAATTAAAGCAGGTAAGAGCTCACACCTGCTTCAGCAAGTACTTGTCTGTGAAACTAAGTCATTTGTGAATATATATATATAGTTCCTAATTGACATAATTTGATTGAATATTGTTGAAGATGGATAAAATATCTAAATATGTGCATTTATGCAAACATTTCGTCATTAATTTTCTCGTTAATTCAACCAGTATTTATCAAGCACCAACCGTACAAGGCTCTGGAAATACAACTGAGAAAAAGAAAATGATACTTCTACTCACAGAGAATTGAGAGGCAGTTTCCAAGAGTAAGTAAGCAATTAAAATTAAATAATGATAATTGTGATGACAGGAGATAACCAATCCCAGACCTGGTAAGTCTACAAGAGGAATAGATGAGTCATGTAAAACCTATGCTCTGAAAATTAGCAGCCATCAATCCGGTAGGTAAGTGCTGTTTTCATGTGTGGTGGGGAATGAAGTGGGAAGAAGGGGCATGCCATCAGAGGTGCTGAAGGCATAGCCACAGGCATGCCTAACGTAACCGGAGATAAAAGAGGGTGTGGGTTGTGGGACTGACATTCTTCACTCTGGCTGAATCTCAGAGTTTGATATAAGTGGAGGGAGTTTAAAGAGAAGAATAAAGACGGATGCCAAGGGGCTCTTTTGTATACCTTGAACACTTTAAGATTATGGATTTTCTCTTGAGATTGGTGGGAAGCAAGCCATGGAAAGATTTCAAATCAGGGATTGCCATGATCCAATTCATGCTTTAGAGCAATCCCTTTGGCTGTAGCAGCACAAATTGCCTTCAAGAAGGTAAGGTAGGAGTCAGGAAGACCAGAGTGGGGGCGTAGTAACATAGTAATTATAGTCGTGTAGTAATTGTAGTAAGATAGTTCACGGTTGCTGCTCAGTCACTATTACAGTGGCTAGAATTGAATTTGGCTAAAAATATGAAATAATTATTGTGCTTTCCTTTTTCGGAATTTAAAAGCTAAATTACTTCCTTTGATCAATTATCAGCTATTTAATGGTCTTCTACCCAGTTTCCCACATTCATCAAATCTAGCCACTCTTAAATCAACACTCAAGACAGTTATATTTAAAAAATAAAAATCAGACCAGGCATGGTGGTTCATGACTGCAATCCTAGCACTCTGGGAGGCTGAGGAGAGAGGAACTCCTTGCTTGAGCTCAGGAGTTCCAGACCAGCTGGGTGTCATGGCACTCGCCTATAGTCCCAACTTATTAGGTCTGGAGCTGAGATAGAGACACATGAAGCCTCATGTGTAGCAAAATGGGATTTATTTTGAGCATCTGGGTGCAAATGGAAGGAAGCTGAAAAAGGCATCCACGAGAGAAAAGGGGAGAACCTTGGGTTTTATACAGGGTTTTCTGGGGGGAGTAAATAAATTCTTTTCAAACAACCAGGAGGGATAAGGAGAGTAAGTTCCCCTTTTGCATTTCATTCCTTTATTCCCCTAGGGGTCTGGCAAAGGCTATGTGTCTAATACACCCCTAGGAAGGGGAGAGCAGTGGGTTTTATAGGAGGTTTGTATGGAAGTTTGGGGAGGGTGAATTCTTTAAGCCTAACAGAAATGTCATCTGTTAAAAATAAAAGCCAAACCCTCTTTCATGCATAATTATTGAAACTAAGTTTTGATGTTTATCATGGTTCTGTAATCCTAAATCCATAAATTAAAATAGAAACTGGTTTAGGACTGCTTGAGCCGCAACAGAAGTTCATGCAAAAATCTCCTTTTCAGACACTTGCGGGATCTATGGCTTCCCACCCATCTCAGAGGAAAGTCCAAACCCTTGATACATGGTATACAAGATGTACAAAATGGGTATACAAACCTTTTTGCACCTTTTATTTCCCTCTTTAGAGTAAACTTTCTCTATTCATATCAAAATCTAAGATCTAGCCAGAATGAAGAATTTCAGTCCCACAAACAAGCTCTACCCTCTTTTATTAGTGGTACTTTAGGTGTGCCTGTGGCTAGGAACATCTGTGATGACTTGCCCCATTTTTCAAGATGGGACGCCTATGAAATAAATGTGTCTCATGTACAGATTTAGTTTATATATGTATATAGCCTTGATTCAGTCTGGCCTTTCTGCTACCTGGGCTTCAATTGCTTGTCTCAATTCCTAGATAAACAGCCCTACTGATGACTCATCTGTTCTAATAGTCAAACATCCATGCCCCTTGCTGCAGATGCCAAGCACATTTAAATAAACCAGAAATGACATCCATACAGCATAAATTAACAAAGAGAGATGACTACATCATTGGCCAGAATGGGCCTGTGGACATACTGCCTTACTATACATTTTATCATTATTTTAGAAGTTATTCCTTATACTTATAAAAAAAAAGTTACCTGTAAAATAGCCTCAAGCAGATCCTTCAGGAAGTATTCCAGAAGAAGGCATTGTTATCATAGGAGATGACAGTTCCATGCATGTTATTGCCTCTGAAGACCCTCCAGGGACAAGACAAGATGTGGAGGCAGAAGACAAGATCAATATTGATGATATTGACCCTGTGTAGGCTGAGGCTTATGTGTGTGGGTTTGTCTTAGTTTTTAACAAAAAAACTTTAAGAAAGAATAAAAATAAAAATAAAAAAATTTAAACATAAAAAAGCTTACAGAATAAGAAAATAAAGAAAAATATTTTTGTACAACTGTTCGATGCGTGCTTGAAGCTAGGTAACATTACAAAAGAATCAAAGAGATAAAAAAATTTTAAAGTTTATAAAGTAAAAAAGTTACAGTGAGCTAATCTTAATTTATTATTGAATAAAGAAAATATTTTTTTTATAAATTTATTGTAGCCTAAGTGTACAGTGCTTATGAAGTCTACAGTAGTGGACACTAATGTCCTAGGCCTCACATTCACTCACCACTCACTCACTACTCACCCAGAGCAACTTTCAGTTCTGCAAGTCCATTTATGGTAAGTGCCTTAGACAGGTGTACCATTTTTAATTTTTTATACTGTATTTCTACTGTACATTTTTATGTTTAGATACAAATACTTATCATTGTGTTAAAATTCCCTACAATATTCAATATAGTAACATGCTGTACAGGTTTGTAGCCGAGGAACAATAGGCTATACCATCTAGCCTCGATGTGTAGTAGGCTGTTCCATCTATGTTTGTGTAAATACACTCCATGATGTTTGCACAATGACAAAATCACCTAACGAGGCATTTTTCAGAACATATCTCCATTGTTAAGCATCACCTGACTGTATTCTGTATTAACATTTCATCTTTTGCCACAGACATTTTTTTCCTAGGAAATATGAGCTAAGATATCCCACAAGTAAACCAATTGCTTTGGAAAAAAAAAAAAAAGCAAGAAAACAATCAACGTGGATTTTCAGTGACTATATCAAACAATCCTTACCAGTAAAATAAGAATATAAAAACTCCGGTAAATGCATAGTTTAAAAAACAAATAAAAATAATAAATAGAGATCATATAGAAAGAAAAGGACAGTATGAAAAAAATAATTATCAGTTTTGAAATAAAGAAAAAAAATGAACCAAATAGATTTTTAGAGAAAAAAACTATAATCATTGAAATAAACAAAAATCTTAAACATATCTAGGAGATTAATTGAGCAAGAACAATAGGAAAAGGAAATTGGCTCTGAGGAGAAAGATAATCAGATGAAAAAGAAGGAATAACAGATAAAAGATATTGAAGACTGAATAAGAAGTATCAAATAAAGCTATATTTTTGAAAAAGAAATGAGGAAAAATAAGGAAAAGACAAAATTTGAAGAAGTATTGGTTGAGCATTTCTTGAAACTAAAGAAAGTCATTGCTGTTCAGGTATCAGTATTGAGTGTTGGTGTGAACACGAAGACTCAAGACTGATAAATAAGAATAATTCCACATAACTGCAAATTATGGTGAAATTGAAGAAGCTGAAGGACAAACAGGAAATATTGTAAGCAGTAAGAAATAAAAGTACAAATTGCAAACAAGGGACAATTGTTAAAATGACAGAAGACTTAGCATTAACAAGATTGACATCAGGAACTAATGGAATATCTTTTTCAAATTGAGAGAAAATACACGTCAACCACAAAGTATTCAACCAATTAAACTATTGTTTAACTTAAGAGTCATACAGACATCTTCAGACACATTTAAAAGGACTTATCATCCATAATCCTTGCTGAAAGAACTTGTATAATAGTAAGTTATTACAGAGTAATAAAAAATAAGGAAACTGAACACAGAGGTAAGAAGTTGTTGCAAGAAGCAATGGTGAACTCACAAAAATCAATTCAATGTGGATAAAAGACTTACATGTAAGGCATGAAGCCATAAGAACTCTAGAAGAAAATTTTGGAAAAAAACTCTTCTAGATAACAGCCTAGGCAAAGAATTTATGAAGATCCCAATGGCAATTGCAGCAATATAAATAAATAAATAAATAAGACTTGATTAAATTAAGACGCTTCTGCACAGCTAAGGAAATAATCAACAGAACAAGTAGCCAACCTATAGAGTGGGAGTAAATATTCGGAAGCTATATATCTGATAAAGGGCTAATAACCAGAGTCTACAAAGAACTCAAACAAATCACAAGAAAAAACAACCTCATTAAAAATTGGTAAAAAGACATGAACAGACGCTTTTCAAAAGAAGATAGACTAATGGTCAATAAACATATGAAAAAATGCTCAATGTCACTAATCATCCGGGAAATGCAAATTAAAACCACAGTAAGATATCACCTTATCCCGGTTAGAACGGCTTTGATTAAAATGTCCAAAAACAATAGATGCCAGTGTGGATGCAGACAGAGAGAAACACTTATACACTGTTGGTGGGACCGCAAACTAGTACAATCTCTATGGAAGGTAGTATGGAGATTCATGAAGGAACTATAAGTAGATCTACCATTTGATCCAACAATCCCACTACTGGATATTTACTTAAAGGAAAATAAGTCATTTTATCAAAGAGACAACTGCACTTGAAATGTTTATTGCAGCAAAATTCACAATTGTAAAGATGTGGTATAAACCTAAGTGCCCATCAATTCATGAATGGATTAACAAAATGTGGTGTGTGTGTGTGTGTGTGTGTGTGTGTACATATATACTATATGTGTCACACACATATACTATGAAAGACTACTCAGCCATGAAGAAAGATGAATTAATGCCTTTCCCAACAATTTGGATGGAAGTGGAGACCATTTTCCTAAGTGAAGCATCTAAAGAATGGAAAAACAAACACCACAGGTACTTGCTATTAAATTGGAACTAACCAATGAACACACAAGTGCACAGAGGGAAATAAAACTCAGTAGATACCAAGCAGCAGGGAGAGGGGGAAACAGGTGAGTGAAAACCTACCTAACAGGTACAATGGACACTATTTGATAGGTGATGGGAACACTTATAACCCTGACTCAAGTGTAACAATATCGATACATGTAACCAAAAACATTTGTACCACTGTAATATTTTGAAATAAAAAAAAGAAGCAATGTTGAGCAAGGAAATTAAAAAATGTGTTGTTAGGTTTCAGTAGACCTAAGTTATAAATTATGATAAACTATAAATACTAAAGATAATGCTAATAATTTTCTTTATTTTAAAAAAGAATGTGAAATTAATAGGCAATAATAACATGAAAGATGGGCAGTAAGGATAATGAATTCTAGCAACTACAGATTAAGTTATGCAATCTATAAGTCTGAAGGTAAACACAAGAATAATAGAAAATGATTTACATGGTTTCTAAAATAATACAAAAGCAAAAAATGAATTAAAACATCAGTTAATCGAATAGAAGGGAAAAATGAAAAAAAAATCTTAAAAGTAGAAGCATAGTTTATTTTAAAAATGTAAATATGATGTCAAAATTATCAGTAATCACAAAAGTAAATTGCATATACTTGTTAAAACACACAAATTCTACAATAGATAAAACTCAAATCCAAGTATGTTATTTACTAGAGATATATTTAAATCATAGGTGAGAGGCAAATTGAATATAAAAATTTAAAACAAATATAATGAGTAATCATCACATAAAGATAGTATAAAATATCAATATCAGACAAAATACCTTAAAGACAGTACATCACTAACAATAATGTATAATTTCTAATTAAAGAATTATTTGAATAGGGCAATATTATACTTGTGAACACATATATAACATTATTATCTCAACATATACATATAAAAATGCAGATATAAAGCATGCATATTGACAATATAGATTTGAGTAGACAAAAATTATAAATAACATGTAACTAAATAATAAAGATAATAGTAACAAACATATGAATTATATGTTATAAGAATATAAATATAAAATATATACATACAGTTTTATGAACTTACACATACACAAAGCTTGAGTTAAGAAATTGTGGACAAGCATGCTTTACAATGATGCCTGAAATATTTATAAACTATAACAATATAATTGCTCAAAAGAGAGTAGTGGTTACCATGGGTATAGCAGAAGTCAGCTTAAAGGCAGAGAAAAGATGAGATCAATGAGCTGGAGCAGTCAAAGAGTTATGGGGGCAAATACATATTAGAGAGCTGGAAGACAGGAGGTTGAGCCATATGTAATCTACTTGTTAGAATTCCCATTAATTATAAAAATAAGAAAATTAGTTGCATAAATTTTCAGGGAACTATACTATTTTTATAAAAGTTAGTTTACTTTGAAATGTGTATCAGAAATAAAAAGGTGAAATTTGTATTAAATATTTATGATTATTCTTTGCTCTGAATACTTATCAAGATAAAACTTAAAAAGAGAAGGAACAAGGCATCTCTGTATCTTTTAAAGCTTAGCATCATTACTGAGGAAAAAAACACATACACAGGAAAAGTTATTTTTCTAAAAAAAGTCTGTTTCTAACAAATCTATGAATTGATGTTCAATTTTGTAATATTTTTATTGGTAATATCCCTTCAAAAATGCAGTCATGTGCACATATTTTACTAAGCAGGCATTTAACACAGGTTAAATCAGCTAGACGTATTCAACTGATTGCCTGTCCCTATTAGAATACACACATGGTTCCTAAATACCCCTCCTAAACCCTAATGATGAATCAATGGATAGAAAGTTATGAAGCAAATTAAGACAATTATCTGAATCATCTTAGCAAAAAAAGTCATTTTTTACATAGAATACTGGGTCAATACAATATCATTAATTTCTAAGAGTTGTAATCATTTGAAAAAGCTTTGCTGAAGTTTACTGCTGCATAATTAAAAATAGGAACTTCTACACAAATTAATAATGTAAACAAGCAGACTGTGGCCTGCATGAGTCAAAGGCAAATAACTGCTTTCATCTATCTGTAAACTCTATTGAGAAAGAATATTTTTATAGACTTAAGGAATATATTAACATAAAATTTATTATTACATTAATTATTTAAAATACTACATTAATATTATTGCACTCAATATATTATTAAAGGACAATTAGATTACCTACAAAACATTTGATTCTATTGCTCTATCTTTAGTACTATATTTTATTTGAATACTCCAGTAGTATACAGAATCTAATAAAATGTCAGGTGTATAGTGACCTGAAAATAAATTGTGGCTATTATTACTCATCTGCAAATTTTCAATGTCAGAAGGTTCATTGTCAAATTGACTGGTAATCTAATAAGCATAAATTAATAATTCTTCTGAATTTAATTAATTTAAATAATTGTCTCATGTGTACAATTAACCAGTTCATATAACCCACATAAAATTTTGCACGCCTCTATTGCAAGAACTTCCAAATCCCTAATGTAGCTATCTAAAAATCCTGTTTTCTCTCCCCAAACCTCTTACTACATATTTTTATCTATGCATCTCTCTCTCTCCCACTAACTAGATATTCTCTCTATCCCACTAACTATAACCAATTCTATCACTAGTCCCATTCCATCTGTGAGAAAACTCCACTTCAGAGATGTTAAGTAACTACATTTGTGCCACACAGCTAATCAGCAGAAAAGCCAGGAGTAGAGTCCAGAAATGTTCAAATCCATATGTCAACCACTGCACTATGTTGCTGCCCCATGTTCTCTGACATACAAGTCATAAAACTATTTCTCAATTCTCTGGTAAATTTCTACACTCCACTCTTCCTCAGCCTGTTCCATATACCCAGAGCCCATGACTTATGTCAGCCTTTTGACTTTTACAAATTCTTTATATGTTGCTAAAATGAGACGCTTACTATTCACTATGCTTTTTCCAATTCTTCTCAATATAAAGTGGTTTTTCCTTTTGTTTGATTCTCAACCATTATGACATTTATTATTATTTACTAGCATGCTTTTATTTTTTCATAAATAATCTCTCGTCCATTAATTTAGGAACTCTTTTATGATAAGAAGAATCATCTTGCTATTTTTTTCAATCCACCAAAATTTGTTATAAATTGCTGAAGAATTAAAAACTTAAAGTATAAGCTACCAATTTTGTTCAGTTCAAATGTAGGCATACCTCAGGGATACTGCAGGTTCAGTTCCAGACCACCTCAATAAATTGCAATAAAGTGAATATGACAACAAAGCAAGTAGCATGAATTTTGGGAGTTCCCAGCACATATAAAAGTTATGTTTACACTATACTGTAGTCTATTAAGTGTGAGTAGTGTCTAAAAAGCAATGTACATACCTTAATTAAAAATACTTTATTGCTAAAAATGCTAATGGTCATCTGAGCCTTTAATGAATCAATGTTTTTGCTGGTGAATCGTCTTGCCTCAGTGTTGATAGCTGCTGACAGATCAGGGTGGTGGTTGCTGAAGTTTGGTGTGGCTGTGACAATTTCTTAGAATAAGACAAAAATAAAGTTTGCCACATCAATTGACTCTTGCTTTTGCAAAAGATTTCTCTGTAGCATGTAATGTTATTTAATAGTATTTTATCTACAGTAGAACTTCTCTGAAATTGGAGTTAATCCTCTCATACCCTGACCCTGCCTTATCAAATAAGTTTATGTGATATTCTAAACCCAGACTTCAAACTATACTACAAGGCTGTGGTTCTTAAAACTGCCTGGTATTGGCACAAGTGCAGGGACACAGACCAGTGGAACACAACAGAAAATCCAAATATAAAACCATCCTCATGTAGCCATCTAATCTTTGACAAAGCAGACAAAAACATACTCTGGGGAAAAGATTCCTTATTTAATAAATGGTGCTGGGAAAACTGGATAGCTACATGTAGAAGACTAAAACAGGACACACAGCTCTTACCTCTCACAGAAATCAAATCACAGTGGTTAACAGACTTAAACCTTAGGTCGGAAACTATTAGAATTCTAGAAGAAAACGTAGGAAAGACTCTTACAGACATTGGTCTAGGCAAATAATTTATGAAGAAGACCCCTAAGGCAATCACAACAACAACAAAAATAAATAAATGGGACCTGATCAAATTAAAAAGCTTCTGCACAGCCAAAGAAACAGTCATGAGAATAAACAGACAACCTACAGAATGGGAAAAAATTTTCACATACTACACATCAGATAAAGGACTGATAACAAGAATCTATTTAGAACTCAGGAAAATCAGTAAGAAAAAAATCGAACAACCCTATCAAAAAGCAGGCAAAGGACATGAACAGAAATTTTTCAAAAGAAGATATAAAAATGGCTAACAAACATATGAAAAAGTGTTCAACATCTCTAATCATCAGGGAAATGCAAATCAAAACCACAATGAGATATCACTTAACTCCAGTGAGAATGGCCTTTATCAAAAAGTCCCGGCCGGGCGCGGTGGCTCACGCCTGTAATCCTAGCACTCTGGGAGGCCGAGGCGGGTGGATCGCTCAAGGTCAGGAGTTCGAGACCAGCCTGAGCAAGAGCGAGACTCCGTCTCTACTAAAAATAGAAAGACATTATACGGACAACTAAAAATCTATATAGAAAAAATTAGCCGGGCATAGTGGCGCATGCCTGTAGTCCCAGCTACTCGGGAGGCTGAGGCAGTAGGATCGCTTAAGCCGAGGAGTCTGAGGTTGCTGTGAGCTAAGCTGACGCCATGGCACTCACTCTAGCCTGGGCAACAAAGTGAGACTCTGTCTCAACAAAAAAAATAAATAAATAAAAGTCCCAAAACTATACATGTTGGCCTGGGTGTGGAGAGATACGTACACTCATACACTGCTGGTGGGACTGTAAACTAGTGCAACTCCTGTGGAAAGCAATGTGGAGATACCTTAAACAGATTCAAGTAGACCTACCATTCGATCCAGCAATCCCATTATTGGGCATCTACCCAGAAGAACAAAAGTCATTCTATAAAAAAGACACCTGCACCCGAATGTTTATAGCAGCACAATTCACAATCCAAAAGATGTGGAAACAACCCAAATGCCCATCAATTCATGAATGGATTAGCAAAATGTGGTATATGTATACCATGGATTATTACTCAGCTATTAGAAATAATGGTGATATGGCATCTCTTTGGTTCTCCTGGAGAGAGCTGGAACCCATTCTATTAAGTGAAGTATCCCAAGAATGGAAAAACAAGCACCACATGTACTCACCAGCAAACTGGTTTCCCTGAGTGCACATTTGGGAATAACACCAATTGGGTATTGGACAGAGGTAGGGGCTGGGTGGAAGGGAGGGGTGTATACCTACTTGATGAGTGCGATGCGCACTGCCTGGGGAGTGGACACAATTGAAGCTCAGACTTGGGGGGATGGGGAGGCATGGGCAATATATATAGCCTGAACTTTTGTACCCCCATAATGAGCTGAAAAACAAAAAAATAAAAAAAATAAATAAATAAAATAAATCTTTTGTTGTCATTTCAACAATGTTCACAGAATTTTCACTAGGAGATTTCATTTCAAGAAACCACTTTCTTTGCTCATCCATAAGAAGCAACCCCTCATTCATTCAAGTTTTATCATGAGATTGCAGCAATTCAGTTAAATTTTCAGGCTCCAAATCTAAATCTTTGTCTCTTGCCATTTGTACCACACCTGTAGTTACTTCTTCCACTAAGTCTTGAATTCCTCAAAAGTCATCCATGAGGGTTGAAATCAACTTCTTCCATGGCCCTACGTATGTTGATATTGACCTCCTTCCATGAATCATGTGTGTTCTTAATAATATCTAGAATGGTGAACCCTCTCCAGAAAGTTTTCAATTTACTTTCTCTAGATTCGTCAGAGGAATCACTATCTATGCAGCTATAGCCTGATGAAATGTATTTCTTAAATAGTAAGACTCCAAAGTCAAAATGTCTCCTTGACCTAGGGGCTACAAAACGGATATTGTGTTGACAGGCATTAAAACAACATGAATTTCTTTTCATATTTCTATCAGAATTCTTGGGTGACTAGGTATATTGTCAATGAGCATTAATATTTTGAAAGGACCTTTTTTTTTTCAGCAGTAGTTCTCAGTAGTGGGCTTAAAATATTCAGGAAATCATGCTCTAAACAGTTGTGTTGTTACCCAGGCTTTGTTGTTTCATTTATAAAGCATGAACAGAGTAGATTTAGCACAATTGTTAAGGGTCCTAGAATTTTTAGAGTAGTAATGAGCATTAGCTTCAATTTAAAGTTACCAGCTGCATTAGCCCCTAATGAGAGAGTCAGCCTGTCTTTTGAAGCTTTGAATCCAGACACTGACTTCTCTTCTGTAGCTATGAAAGTCCTAGCTGTCATATTCTTCTAATAGAAGGCTGTTTCATCTACACTGAAAGTCTGTTGTTTAGTGCAGCCACCTTTATCGATTATCTTAGCTAGATCTTCTAGATAACTTAGTGAATTTTCTCCATCAGCACTTGCTGCTTCACTTTGCATTCTTATTTATGGAGATGGCTTCTTTCCTTAAACTTCATGAACCAATCTCTACTAGCTTCCAACTTTTCTTCTGCAGCTTCCTCACCTCTCTCAGCCTACATAGAATCAAAGAGAGTTAGGGGCTTGATGTGCAGTAGGCATTGGCTTAGGGGAATGTTGTGGCTGGTTTGCTATTCTATCCAGACCACTAAACCTTTCTCCATATCAGCAATTAAGGCTCTTTCAGTTTTTTAACATGTGTGTGTTCACTAGAGTAGCACTTTTAATTATTTTCAAAACTTTTTCCTTTGCATTCACCACTTAGCTAACTGTTTGGCACAAGAAGTCTAGCTTTTAGCTTATCTCACTAAGGTTAATCATTTCTAGCTTTTGATTTAAAGTGAGAGACATGTGATTCTTCACTTGAACACTTAGAGGCCATTGTAGAGTTATTAATTGACCTAATTTAAATATTTCTGTGTCTCAGAAAATAGATAGGCTTTAGGAGAAGGAAAGAGAAGGGAGAACAGCTGGTCAGTGGAGTAGTCAGAACACACCCATTTATTGATTAAGTTCACCATCTTATATGGGTGTATTTCATGGTGCCCCCAAACAATTATAATAACATCAAAGGTCACTCATTACAGATCACCATAACATATATAATAATAATGGAAAAGTTTGAAATATTGTGAGATTATCAAAATGTTACAGAGAGACAAAAAGTGAGCACATATCATTGGAAAAATGGTGCTATCAGACTTGCTTGAGGCTGGGTTGCTACAAACTTTTAATTTGTAAAAATTGTAATACTCATGAACTACATTAAAGTGAAGCACAATAAAATAGGGGATGCTTGTACATATTTTTACTATATACATTTTTAAAGACTAAAACTTTCTTAACAATTTTCAAATTATAAAAATGTGTTTACATCTACATTATACATACAATTATAATTTAAACAAGAGTTTATGCAGTATTAGGTTAAAGTGTAAATACTTTTAACAACATTCTAGCATTGGAGAGCAGGGAGGGAAGAGAACTGGCATACGCACTGTGAAAATTGTAGGAATAGAGTGGATACAAGGGTTTTATTTGCTAAGAAACCTGGAGAGTCTCTGGAGGGAACATAGGAAAGAGATTTAGACTTGATCTTGACTAGACTTAACCCAGGTCCTGGTTCACTGGGTTTAAACTATTATAAAAGGGAGGTGGGGACAGAAAATCCTTTATTGTCTCAAGTGAGAAAAGAATTCACTAGAGCAGAAAAGACTCATTGGGCATGAGTTGATTTTAGAATGAGAAGAATAATTTTAAATTGAAACTTGTTTTACCTTTCTATTAAAGTCTGAGACAACTAGACATAAATTTCTCAAAAACAAGAGCCACAAGAAACTGAGGAAAATAGATAAATGTAAATGCTCTAACATGTGAAATATTTTTTAAACATCAGGAATTTCTATTTCCATTATAGGGAGTCCAAACATAGTTCTAACACAGGTAGAAAAGGAGCCTTTTGTTGTTTTAGTAAGAGAAAGACCATCAGTGATGAAGGTTAGCAGATTACCATCAGTAATTGTAAAAGAGGCCATGCTACTCTGAGGGAAAAATATCCCAAGGTTGAGCCACATAATGGGATGCCACTGCAGAGCAACACAGTTTGGCAGTGACACAGTACAAGAAACTGATGCCTGCAGGCAAACATCAAAGGCTGGTAAGTAAAACCAGCCAGTCACCCAAATCCCTGCCAAAAAATGGAAGGAACTGTGGGAAAAATTAGAATCCCAACAATTCTGCTTAGCAGAACTTAGAGACAAAGCGTATGTCTTATTGTTAATCTTCTTGTGATCATTCCTTCTTCATTGTTCTCTTGGCTAATAAAAAGCATGTGCTACCTAAAGTAAATAAAATATGTGACAATTACAACATCATTATTAAGTTATTAATTTTTAAAGCATTTTTCTTTCAATTACAAAAAAAAAAAAAAAACCACACACAAAAATCTAACTGATCTGAGCCATAAATTCTGAGATTAAAAATCAACAGAAGAATTCTCTATTGTCCTGTGACTTCCATGAGAACTTTATCATAAACTCCCTGGCTGACACAGTCCTTTAAAACCATGCTTCTCCCCAGGAGTGCCCTACCATGTCCACAATGTGATGTGCTGACATTGACTATGACTGTTTTCCATTTCTTTCCACTTGGGATTGAGTTCATTATGTCACCTTTTCTCTTACCCTTTTTGGCCTCTACACATTTAATGTCAACTTCTAAATAGCATTAAAAAAAAAAAAATAGTACCACCTGTCTCTGTTCCAAGAACCAGTCTCATTCGATAGGGAGAGGTCAAAATTAAATTTTCATCCTGGGTGAATATTGCACCCAGATACTAGCAAGTAGCTCTAATGTGATTATGAAGAATTTAAAGTGCATATATCAATTGTTAAAAGAGCTGATACATTTGTACACTAGCATCCTCCCCTCTTCTGCATACCTGTTCAGTTAATTATTTGTCCCCATTACACTACGAATTTCACAAAGTAACTCTGTAGCACCTTCTTTGTAAAATAAATCATTATCCTTTGTCAAAGGAGTGCATAATTGCAACAAAATAACAGTTCAAAACTGCTTACAATTGGCTTTTTACATTTGACAAATACAGAAGAGAATAATTGCCTAAAAACAATGTATAACCTTGATTTAAGTGACTTATTATGCACACTTCACACGTATGCAGCAAAAATAATCTTCCTTCCTAAAAACAGTTACTCCTGCTGACAAATGAATTTGTTAGGTGGAAAACAATATACATTTATAATTCCCTTGTCTGTTTTATAACTTCGTGTATCTTACATCTACTCGCCTTTTACCTCATTGCCCTACTTTTTAATTCAAGAACTCATTTTTCATCTTTGCTAACTTTGTAAAATGAAAATCAGTGCAAGTTTAAGGAAAATAAAGAAGTATATAATACAAATAGGGCAGGTAAATTAAGATAAGAGCAGTGTTCATGTTCTTTCACTCCCTGTAAATGTGTGTACCATTGATACCTTAGTGTTGGCTAGCTAGAAGGGTAGGTAATATAAAATGTTGCCAAATAGCATTTAAAGTGCTTTAGACCCTCAGATTACATATATCCCAGTTAAGAAAACCCCAGTGTTGCCTCTTTTTTTCCCTTTCACAACAAACTAATGATTATTCTCTGAATGTTTCGAGGGTTTTGCAAAAGCATTTTTGAGATTTACAAATAATCTAATGGGTTAGGTGTCTTATATACTTTCAAGTCTTCTATCTGAAATGCTATTATATTGCTGATCATATTAATTGAAAACCAATATTGGGAGAAGAAGGTCTTATTCCTCTTGAATAAGAATGCCACTAAATAGGAAAGGAAAATGCTAATAAGAGAGAAGATAGACCAAGAAGACTTCAAAATATTTGAGAACACCTATCATGTTTTTGGTATTATTAGCTGTTTTTCCCTTAGTAAAATGTAGACACCAACCATCATTAAGTTATATTTAAAACTGTGCAGATGGTGGACAATATTAATAGATGCTTACTTGTATCAAGCTTTTAAAAAATCCAAAGCAAAAATTGTTCAATGATGGGATATAAGTAGAGAGGAGTATTCTAAATGGTCTGAAAATTTTGACATATACAGAAAAAAAGCCAAATAATTATAGATCAGAAATAGAGGGCTAAATGCAGCTTCCCCACAGGCAATGCATTTGGGCCTTTTATTAAAAAGAAACATTGACATAAGTATCACATAAGTCATCTAACATTGGAAGAATAAAAAACACCTTTGCTAGCTCAGTATTTCTCAAACAGGGATCAGTGAATAAAAACCCAACTATCTCCCCAAGGTTTTACAAGTTCTGTATGCAAAGTTTTTCAAAAGTATATTAATTTTTTAAATATTTTTGGATGATCTATTTGACCACCATAAAATATAGTACAGTGAGGTACTTCTAAGGTGGTATTTGAATTTCATTGGATATAAATGGATTCAAATATTCATTCATTTAATCAGACAGATAGATCAATGGAGATACATCCATAAACATATATGAAGATGTACGAGTATATACATACACATACATATATAGAGTCTACTATGTCCAGGCACTAATCTAATACTGATTATACAAGAGGAACAAAACAGACAAAATCCATATATATATACATATATATATATCTCCCATAATATATATGAGATAGTAGCAAATACTCTCCAGAGAATTAAACAAAGTGATGTGATGATGCCTGAGTATTAACAGTAGATAAGGAGTTCATCAAAGACCTGTATAAACAGATGATATTTAAATAGAAACATACATGACAGTAAGGAGAGCACCAAGAAAAAAAAAAACTAGATAAAGAGAAATAAAGTCTGAGACTAGTTAGTGCAAGGACCATCAACAGGAACAGATTTTATGTGTTAGAAGAACAGCGAAGAACACTGTGGCTGGGACTTGGTGAGAGCATCTGTATTATGACAGGTAGGTAAACAGGGACCATGTCATGTGGTCCAAGATAAGGAGTTTTTGGATTATTCTAATTGAAATGAAAAGGCATCTATGATTTTAAGTCCCAATATTGCTATTGAAAAGATAACTCTGGGCCAGGCTTGGTGGCTTATACCTTTAATCTCAATACTTTGGGAGGGTGAGGCAGGAGAACAACTTGAGCCCAGGAGTTGGAGCTTGCAATGAGCTGTGATTGCACTGCTGCACTCTAGCCTGGGAAACAGAGTAGGACAACTCTGTCTCTTAAAAAAAAAAAAAAATCACTCTGGGTCCTAAGTGGATAATGGATTATAGAGAGGTAAGAAAAAAATGAAGGCTCTATTAGGGAGGTTGTAGGATCCATTCAAGAAGTGAGTATAACTTATACTATGACGCTAATAGTAGATTTGGAAAGAACTAGATGGATTTACTTGTTGAATGTGGATGAAAGAGACTGAGTTTTGATGATGGGTTCCTGGCAATGCTTTGATTACATGGATAGGCTGTGATCCCATTTACCGAGTGGTGAAGACTCAGAGATAATCTGTTTGCTGGGAGAAGGCATGCTGGGAATAAGAAATCATGGTTGTGCTTGCTTTGGCAGCACATATACTAAAACTGGAACAATACAGAGAAGATTAGCATGGCCCCTGAAGGAGGATGACATGCAAATTTGTAAAGCATTCCATATTTTTGATTCACTGCAATCTCTACCAAAACCCCAGATTTTTTTGTTTTGCAAAAATGGACAAGGTGATCTTAAAATTCATATGGAAGGTCAAAAGATATAGAATAGCTAAAACAATCTTGAAAAAGAAGAACAAAATTGGAAAATTCACATATCCCAATTTCAAAACTTACCACAAATCTATAGTAATCAAGGAAATGTGGTACTGGCATAAAAGTAGTCACATAGATTAAGGAATAGAATTGAGAGTCCACAAATAAAACTTTACATTTATAGTCAATTGATTTTTTATATTTTTGATTTGTGATTGTTGCCAAGGTCATTCAGTGGGGAAAGTGTATACCATGGAGTACTACTCACCTATAAGAAACAATGGTGATATAGCACCTCTTGTATTTTCCTGGGTAGAGCTAGAATCCATTCTACTAAGTATCCTAAGAGTGGAAAAATAAGCACCACATGTACTCACCATCAAATTGGTTTAACTGATCACCACCTAAGAGCACATTTAGGAATAACATTAATCGGGTGTCGGGGCAGATGTGGGGGGCGAGGGGATGGGTGTATACATACATAATGAGTGCGATGCGCACCATCTAGGGGATGGACACACTTGAAGCTCTGATTCAGGGTGGGGGGGGGAGGGGAAGGGCAATATACATAACCTAAAGTTTTGTACCCCTATAATATGCTGAAATTAAAAAAAAAATTTAAAAGCCAAAACCTAAAGAAGCCACATTTCAGTAATTTCTCTTTCAATTTAATGATTTGCATGTCTTTGAAATTACAATTTAATGTTACAAAATATAATAAAATATATTAATTTTAAATTTTAATGTCTCCTCAAGATAATTCCAATCAATATTTTAAAAATAATGCCTTTTGACATTTTAGTACTCATTTATACAGATTCACATTAATTGCTCAAATTCCACTTCTGAATTTCTTAGTATAATCAGACACCTTCTGTACCACTATTTATTTATACCTTTCCCTCTTATTGACTATTTATGTCATTTACAAATTTTGGTAGGATGGGTTAAATGTTTTCTGGCATTTAAATGAATAATTAATTTCAGATGAAATGCTACCAGAAAGATCATCCTCCTTTAATTAAATCCCTTTTGCTCTTTTATTTCTTTGTATCAAAATATTATTTGTTCTCCACTATCCTTCCCTTTTCTACAGAAATTATAGTTAATAAACTTCCACCAGCAATTTTGCAGTTAATCTGTTTCTTGAAACTTATAAATGGATTGGATTTACAGTGCTGATCTTATTTAAATAAATTCCTTGTAGATTTTTCTTCTTCAATGTAAAATATGGTTTTATTTAACGTCCTAGCTCTTAAATAAAAATGTCTGAAATATAATTTACTTTTAAGAGTTGAATGCTTTGAACAAGTCACAGTGCATTATATTTTTGTGCATAGAATACAGGGAAAGATGGAAAAGAAGGCTTTTGTTACTATTTTTAATATGCGTTCTTTAAAAAATCAAATGTAAAGCAGAATCTGGGGAAAATATTTTAATATTAAAAAAAGATGACATACTTAATGGATATTCTCTGATACTAAAAGATGATTTAATGATAGTTTCCAGCAGGAAAGAATCCTTCTTTATTGAATTATATTTTTTGATTAATATTTAGCCATGGTTTTCTAACCAGCTCCTGTTCATGGTCTGCCAGCCTCACTCAGGGGATCTTTTTGGCAGAAGGTTGTCCTTATGAGTAGATGGATGGTGTCACCCTCACCATTGCCCTATCACACCCAGTGTCCATGGAGAATTCAGAATGACATTATGAAGATGGGCATCACATCATCATTCTCCTTACTTCCGTGCTTTAAATTTTCCATTGTTTGTTTTATTTAACACAAAATCCAACTGTTGATTAGAGTCTACATAATCTTATACATTTTGTCTCTGCTCCCTGCCCAGTATCACCTCCCACCAGACCTTGCCCAGATTACTGAGGCTCTGGATACACTGGCATTCTTTCTGTTATTTGAAAACAGACTGGCTCCTGCCTTAGGCTTGCATTCCCTTCTGCTTGACATATTGATCCCTAGTTCTCTGTGTGTTGGGCTTTTATTTATCATTTAATTCTACATTTAATTGCAGTCTCCTCAGAAATATATTCCTCCACCCAATATCCAAAGTAGACCTGTGAGCCTCTACTGCTTTTAAAAATTACATCTATCCTTTTTCCTACTTGTAATTGCTTCATGTTTATCACTACCTGAAAGTATTTTGTTTTGAATCTTGCATTTGTTTCTATTTGAAATTATTATTTACTTATTTGCCCATTGTCAAAACATACTTTTATGTAACTGGTGCCTAAAATAGTGGCTACATTGAAGAGAGCAAATATTGATTAAAGTAATGATTAAAGGATAGTTTGAGGGGCAATTAAAAAGTATTTTAATCTAGTGAAATGAGCTTCTATCACCTTCAGTGCACTAAGGCTAATGAAATTCTCCGTTTGCATCCTTTTTAAAAAAATTGCCATTAAAATGATCATTTATTGTAATGTTGATTTTTTTGCTATGAGGTAGATGATATTCTCTGATCACCTAACTAGTTACCAAGAAAATTCTGGAATAATTATAGAAAAGGGAGAAGAAGAAAACACACATGTATCTAAAAATCCATTATGTTCTAAAATTCTGAAAAGTTTAGTTACTTGATTAGACATAGTTCATTAAATAGATAGAGCTACTCTGTGAGCTGCACACAGTTCACCTGAGCCCATCTGATAGGACATCTTGGGATGGCTTGGCAAGTGGTTGATGCCTGGAACAAAGAAAATGGTTTCTCCTTCCTCTACTAGAGAGCCCTGCTGGAGAATGAAGCACCTCTCTGAGATATTATTTCCTTCTGTAGATTAAGAAACTGAGAGACTGAGGGGCCGATAACTTCTCTAAGGTTAAAGGATGTGAATGTCAAAACCAGAATTCAACTTTCTTCAGTCAGGTTTTCTTCAGTCATGTTTTCTTCACTTTGCCAAGCTTTGCTACCTCCTGAAATATTCTACATACAAATGAAAAACAATGTAGTTAAAAACAAACTTATCAATGCTGCTCTCCATAACTTGCCTCTTTTAGAGAATTAAACTATTATTTACCTTGTAAATTATTCCCCATATAAGTATACAATTTGTTATTAAATCCTATGTATTCTGCTTCCTAAATATTCCCTGTTTTGGTCACAATTTTGCCTGGGACCTGTCTTCATTCTCTTTACCTTACCGTAGTTTATTCTTTCATCTTTCCAGAATCCAATACAGATTTATAATTGTTCTCTTGCTTCCATTTTAGTACCCTTCCAAATTCTACTCTCGTGACTGACACTGACCTTGCCAAGGGAAAATATTACTATTCGTTTTTGTTTTTTTTTTCCTTAAAATTCTGTGGTGCCTCTCAATAGCCTTCAGGATAAAGTCCAAATGTCTTGGCTTAATTTATAAAATTCTTTATATTTAGGGACCTATCTTTTGTTCAAGCATCACCCAATGTTGCATTACTTGAAGTCTGTAGTATATTTTACAGATTTCCAGGTATCTATTCTTTCACACCTGTTGCACCTCAGCCTAGCTATCCCATCTTCCTGACCAACTTCTATTCTTCTTTCAGTTATCAACTCAAATGTGCCATCCTCTGAGATGTTCCTGGACTTCTGCATTTGAATTAAAGGTCTCTTTTCTGTCCCATTTCACATTTGAATATCTATTTCTTAACATTTACGTACTGCACTAAAATAAAATAGTTAGACTATGAACTCTTGAGGGCAGAGAATGGTTTTCTTTTTATTCAGTGCCCACAGATTCCAAGCACATAGCACAATATCTAGTATAGAGGCTCTTAATACATGTTAATTGAAAGCATAAAAATAAATATGTAAATGAAAAAAGTACTTTTTCACAATCTACAATGTTGCCTGGTTATCATCCTTAGTAGACATCTAGGAAAAGTAAAACTACCGAATGAGACAATCACTTTATGTCTGCTAAGCCCAGTTACCTCCGGGTTAAAATTTGACTGGCTTCTGGGTGTCCTACCCACTACCTCATTGTTCCTGCAACATTCTTCCTCAGAAACAAAGCTCCTTAGGCTTCACATCAGCACCATCACAGAATCTCAGAAAAGTTGGGATTGAAAGGATAATAAGGTTACCTAGTCCAATCTTCAAAGGAGCCCAAATCATCTATTTTGACAGGTGTAGTGTTCAACAATAATTTATTATCTATCTGTAAATGTGCTGTGACAAATTTTATGGCAGTAATGAAATTTTAGTAATCCAAGACAGCTCCACTGTGATCTCTGCTATTGAATATGTTTTCTTGGTGATAAGGAAGCCAGGGAGAAGAGATTAAAATTGCTATTTTAATTAGATTGAGGGGGGGACTATTCAGGTTTATGACATGACAGTAAATTGGCTAAAAGTGGAAAAAAAGTTTATGAAAATGGTTGTTGTAAAGCAGAACCATAGTGAACGATTTGTTAATGATTCTATGATTGAGAAGTTCTGTATCAAGGGCTTTCTGTTCATTTACAGACATTATAATCAATAAAGAAAATCTTGGCTGTTCATGGAAGAGGAGGGGAAAAAAGTAAGTAACACATTTAAATAATTTAAAGTTCTTAGGAAAGGTTAAGAGGAACAAAGTTTGTAATCTTCCCTTAATGAATTCCTTTCTTCAGTTCAAGACCCAGAGAGATAAATGTGATAATTCTAGCCAATAACATGAATATATCCTAAACTTTCCTCATCTTTACCATTCTTCTTTACTATTTTTAATTCACCAAATTTTCCCTCATTCCAAATTCCATATGAAAACCCCATTAACTAGGGTTGGTATTAATACATTTTACAATTTATTTTATTTTCATGAATACTTAGTAAGAAATAAAAGTTATCCCCAACACATTAAAAAGGGCATTTATGTTCAATAGTTAAAGGGTTTGAAAAAATAGTAAAAGTATTTTTTTTTCCTTATTGCAAAATATTAGTCCCAATTTCATTGCCTCATAACCTGGAACTTACACTAGAATGAAGGGGAGAAAAGGAGAAATTCTGAAAGTCAATATAAAAAAATTAAATCAATTTAACAATCATTCTAGGCAAAGAATTTATGAAGAGGACCTCAAGGGCAATCACAGCAACAACAAAAATAAATAAGTGGGACTTGATTAAATTAAAAAGCTTCTGCACAGGCAAGGAAACAATCAACAGAGAAAATAGAAAACCTATGGAATGGGAGAAAATAGTCACACGTTGTACATCCAATAAAGGGCTAATAACCAGAATCTACAAAGAACTCAAGCAAATCATCAAGAGAAAAAAATCAAACAACCTCATTAAAAAGTGAGCAAAAGAAATGAACAGAAGCTTTTTAAAAGAAGATAGACTAATGGCCAGTAAACGTATGAAAATACTCAATGTCATTAATCATCAGAAAAATGCAAATCGGCCGGGCGCGGTGGCTCACGCCTGTAATCCTAGCACTCTGGGAGGCCGAGGTGGGCGGATCGTTTGAGCTCAGGAGTTCGAGACCAGCCTGAGCAAGAGCGAGACCCCACCTCTACTAAAAATAGAAAGAAATTATATGGACAGCTAAATATATATATAGAAAAAATTAGCCGGGCATGGTGGCGCATGCCTGTAGTCCCAGCTACTCGGGAGGCTGAGACAGGAGGATCGCTTGAGCTCAGGAGTTTGAGGTTGCTGTGAGCTAGGCTGACGCCACGGCACTCACTCTAGCCTGGGCAACAGAGTGAGACTCTGTCTCAAAAAAAAAAAAAAAAAAAAAATGCAAATCAAAACCACAATGAAATATCACCTAACCCCAGGGAGAATAGCTTTTATCAAAAGTCCCCAAAAAATAGATAGTAGCATGGATGCAGAGAAAAAGGAACACTTATCCACTGCTGGTGGGACTGCAAACTAGTGGAACCTCTTTGGAAAATAGTATGGAGCTTCCTCAAGGAACTACAAGTAGACCTACCATTTGATCCAGTGATCGCAAAGGAAAAAAAAAGTCATTTTATCAAAAAGACATCTGCACTAGAATGTTTATAGCAGCCCAATTCACAATTGCAAAGATATGGTATCAACCCAAGTGCCTGTCAATTCATGAGTGAATTATTAAAATGTGGTATATATATATATATGGAGTACTACTCAGCCATGAGAAAATGAGTTAGTACCTTTTGCAACAATCTGGATGGAACTAGAGACCATTCTTCTAAGTGAAGTATCTCAAGAATGGAGAAGCAAACACCACATGTACTCACTATTAAACTGGAACTAACTGATCAGCACTCGTTTGCACAGATGAAAGTAAAACTCAGTGAAAATCATGCTGGTGAAAGAAGGAAAGAGGGGATGGGTGAAATCATACCTAAGAGGTACAATGTACATTATCTGGGTGATGGTTACACTTACAACTTTGACTCAAGCAGTATAAAAGCAATCCATGTAACCAAACATTTGTACCCCTGTAGTATTCTGAAATTAAATATATATATATGTATATATAAAGGTTATTCTAGCTACCTAATTTTCTCATAATCTTCCAATTTTACTGCCATTGTTAAAAATCTAAGACTTTCATTATCTCTTGTCAATACAAACACACTGTGATATCTCATACCCAGTGCAAAGATGTGTTAATATCTCATGCCAAAACACTTTTTGCCACAGCAATACTTTCCCATTTCTTATATCATTAGCATGACAATTCATATGGAATGGCAGCTAGCAAATGACTTTTCTAGAAAGATTCAGAGACAATCAAGCTTGCAAATGCACATATTAGCCCCAATTCTAGAATGTTTCTGCTCTGTGAGCACATCTGAAAATTTCACTTTATTATTGACTTTAGAAAACTTCTCTCATACGGAGAAATCTTAGATGAACTGGATGCTTCCAGTATCTTGAAAATGAGGCTATCACTTTCATTCATTCTTTTATTTCGCTAAGTCCAGCATTGATGCATGATTTGGATACCAAAATAATGTAAGTCTTACATGTGAAATAAGAAAAGATGAAGGAAAATATTCCTATGATTAAAGGGAAAAGAAAGGATCACTAGTTGGCCCTATCATCTCATAACTAAATACACAAAATGGCTGCGGGCTGCAGGGCAAAGATGAGGGGCTATAAACCAGGATAGGTAGCATTTAAGGGCCCTATACCTTATACTAGGTAATAAGTTTAAATTACCTCAATTCTAAGTGTCTCTGTTGTAAACTGTCCCAATAATGGAACTTATTTAAACAGATACTGAAAAGATCTCTTGTTTTTATTATGAAATGAATTTCTTTGTTTTCCTTACCAAGCTGTAATCCAAAAAGGGGAGGGAGGAATAAATTATTTAATGGAAGAAACAGCAATTTTGTTCATATTTGTTTCTTTCTTATATCTTCCTTTATTTATCAAGTAAATGAAACCAGTGAGAAAAGATGTCATACATTTCTGTGGCAATGTGTCCTTAAAAGGCAAAGACCTGGACACATACCTATGACGAGGAAAGGAGATTCTAGAAAAGCCTGGTCATGCCAAGAGATGATTTAGTTGCTCTTGCTTTTCTCATTAAAACTTTCAAGGTGAATGAATATGTGCTCCTAAAATATCGCCATTTAAAATCCTGCTTGTTGGAAACATTTCACAGTCAGCCCATTGATACCATCTTAACGGATACACAGCTGGAACTTTTCTCATATGAGTCTAATGACTTTTTCCTTTAATACCTTACCTCCTTCAGTTCCGCCTTTCCAGACAGCACAACATACTGAGTGTTGATTTATACCAGGATACAGGCTGTTCTTGCCTTTTCTTTGTCCAGATTGTATGAAGGTCACAGTGAACAACAACTTCTCTCATGTACTTATGTGATATTACAGAAGCCAGGGCTTCTCTCAGCTTGAGGTTTTTATTTGGAGATCTGAGTCCTGACTTCTTTAGCTGCTTGATTTATTTTTTTGCCTTCCCCTAAATTAAAAATACTGCTGGTGCCTATATTTCACTGTGTGTTTTCATCAAGTTTTTAAGTTTTGTTTGCTTTTTGACATTGCCTCTCCTATGACATTAAGAGGAATGTAAATTTCAGTGAGTTTCTTTATCATATTAAATAAATACCACCTCTGTATTAAACACAGCTTCAGTTCTTCATCCATCAGCTTTCTTCTGTCCTTCTCTTTTAAGAAACATAGAAATTCAGGATTGGAAGGAAACTAAAAATCATCAACCTCAGGCTCCATTTAAAACTTGAACATCTGGAGTTCTGCTCACACATGTTCTGCAACGCGGATCTCATTTCCTCACTAAGCAACACATTCCGCTTCCCAAAGCCTCTTATTGTTGAAAGGTCTAACTTTTTATTAAAACTATAACTGTTACTTTCAACCATTTTTTGTACCTTTCAAGCAGTACAAAACTTCTAAATCCTCCTCTTCTCCAGGACACCCCTTAAGGACAGTTTAATATCTTATTTCCTCTATCTGCTCCAAACACTCCCTCACCTACACCACAGGTTATTAAGCAACCCTCTAAATGGTGAAACCTTCTCTTATCAATTTGCTCTAGATTGTCAGCCTTCTTAACATACAAAGCAACAAATCATGCAGCTATATGCAGAATAAAACATAAGCATATCATCATTTCTTATAGTCTGTGTATTATATTATAGTTTGCATAATCTAAGCTTATAATTACTTTCATTTTAGAAGTCACATTGTGTTGAAATTTCTTGCCAATTAAAATCACTAAAGTCAAATTATGTAACTTCAATCTTGTAGAATTTAAGCAAGGTTTTGTACTAAAATTAGAACAATTGACCATATCTATTAGGATTACATTTCATCTAGTTAGGTTTAACCCAATCTTTCTTAGAGAAACCAACCAAAGCACCAAGGGAAGGCATAGTGAAAATTTGGATCAGACAACTAAATCAAGATACATTGCAGGCCCGGTGCAGTGGCTTATGCCTGTAATCCTAGCACTCTGAGAAGCCAAGGTGAGAGGATTGCTTGTGCTCAGGAGTTCAAGACCAGCCTGAGCAAGAGCGAGACACTGTCTCTACTAAAAACAGAAAAATTATCCAGGAGTCATGGAGCACACCTGTAGTCCCAGCTACTTGGAAAGCTGAGGCAAGCGATTGCTTGAGCCCAAGAGTTTGAGGTTGCAGTGAGCTATGATGACACCACTGTACTCTACCCAGGGTGACAGAGACAATCTGTCTTAAAAAAAAAAAAAAATACACAATAGAGACTGAGAGGCCTTTAAAAAATGAGCAACTTGTGAAGAAACCTTTTTCTTACTGAAAGAAAATTTGAGAAAGGAAAGAAATAAATGAAAATAGGAAGAAACTTTTTCCCACCCTTTAGACTAGAAAATGTGTATGCTTCTGCATGTAGCAGAAAATAGGGAAATGCAGTGTGAGACACTGTAATTTCACTATGTGTTAATTATTGTAGAAATTTAGTAAAAGAGTAAACACTCTTATAATAAACATCTATGAGTAAGCAGCACAATTATTAAATATAAATTAAAATCCTGAGTTATCACAGAGTTGGTTTTTTTTATGTATTAAGATATCCTAGGGAAAACAGGTTATGTAACTCATGTAGCGTTTAGATAAGGAAGCCTATATGCAAACTCAGATCTTTCTGCATACTCAGTCAATATTAAGAAAGTAAAAGAACTAGCATGATTGTGTTGCTGTAAACAAATAATGCAAGTTTTCTATTTGTATGAGAAGTAAGGTAGGGTAACCATGAATCCAATTATTTTATTAAGAGAAAAAAAGTCGAAATTTTATTCCCAATTTCTTGAGCACCTACCATAGAGTGTACCAGTCAACATTCTAGTCTCTAGGCTAAGAAAATAAAACTTCTGTCAGCATGGAGGTTACAATTAGAGGAGAAACAGAAAAATTAAACAAATAGTTAACTGATGTTAAAAATGAGAAGGAGAAAACAGTAAAGTAAAATGGATGATAAAGACATTCAGGTGGATGTGGTATTCAATTTTTAAATAGGGTCATGCAGCAGTAATGAGATGAAACACTCAATACTATTTGGAAGAGGAGGTGAAACAGGTGAAGCCAATATCTGGGAGACTAGCATTCCAGGAAGAATGAACATCCTGGGCAAAGGCTGGAACACTCCTGGGGTGTTAAGGGAACTGCAGGAAGGCAATTGTGTATCAAACATGGTGATCAAGAGTCAAAATAATAAGCAAATGAAGTCACAGAGAGAATGTTGGCCCAAATTGTAGGGCCTTGTAGGCCTTTGAAAGGACTTCAGCTTTCACCTTGACTGAGATGAGAAGGTACCAATGGATTTGACAGAGAAGTGATTTAATTTTGACAGAGAAGATTGCTCTGGCTGCTCTACTGAGTGTAGCTTATGGTGGGGGGGGTGGCATGTGAGTGGAATCAGGGAGAAAAAATGAGAATGAAATTGCCATAATCTGTATGAGAGATGGTGGTTCTTAAAATAGGATAGTAGCAATAGAGCTGGTGAGGAGTTGTCAAAATTTTGAAAATCGTTAGAAGGTAGAATACATACTAATATAAATCATGTTGGAAAGCTTTTGAGAAAGAGAATAATATCCATGTAGACCATTACTTCCTTAATCTTTTCCCAACGAAAAGTCCAAAGAAATCAATATATGGCATAGTAAGAACTCCAAAAATGTTACAGAGCCAGGAATTCAGTTGTATTTTTTATATCATAGAATCAATCTCTGATTAAGGTGAGTGCTAATAATTTGTCTCTACTTTTGTCCTATGTATTATTTATAATATGTTAAATATTGAGGAGTAAACTAAACCAACCCAAAAGCTCAGGTAACATGAAAAGTAAAAGAGAATATAACTTAATGCTTGTAAAATGGCATACATGATTCTTAAATGTCAAATTTTTGACTCTTGTCCTTCTATGGGAATCACAAGACTGGAAAACAAACCCTTGTCTAAAATTAAGATAAAAAAAAAAAGAAGAGGTAAATTATAAACAACAAAATCAAATTGTTTTCCTGAAGGTTATAAACATATATCTGTAAGGTTGGTGGGGGGCCGTGTAGCCCCCTCCCCTGCTACAAACCTCTCTGCCCTAAACAGTGAGTCAGCTCCACTTTTCTTTTTGAACAAACACCTGGCCTCACCGAGCCCCAGCCACATCCTGCAACTGGCAGCACACCCAGCCCCCATGCTGTCTACTGGAGACATCCTGTTGCAGCCCCAGAGACATCCTGCTTACTAAGACCTTAATAATCCACTTAAACAAGCACCTAAAAAGCAAACCCCCCTCCGCTTATGCACCTCACCATATTTAAATACCCTTGCCTCAGTCCCAGACTACTGGGGCTTCCCGAGTCTCTGGAGTGCTCCAATTCTCCCGGGGCTCGGGAACCTCACCCAGGTTCCCCTCTTGGGACCCTTTGCCCTGGAGCACTCCAATAAAGCCTCTTTACTTAACCCTTTCAACTCTCCTCATCTTTGTTTCTCTGGTGCCTTCCATCCAAAAATCTTACAATATCCTCTGGTAGGCAACCCTATAAAATGGCTCACAATGATTCCCACCTACTTGGCAGTATTCACATTCTTGTGTGATCCCATCACCTGAAGCGTGAGCTAGATCTTGTGATTTGCTTATAACAAAGAATATGTCAAATATGATGGATTTCACTTCACTGATTAGGTTACAAAAGACTGTGGCTTCCATCTTGCTAGCATTCTCTCTTGCTGGTACTTTCTTTCTTACTCGCTCCTTAACTTGCTGGTATGTGGTAAGGGAAAGCCCAAATGAAAAGGAATTGAAGCATGCTTCCAGCTCATGAGAGACTTGAGTCCTGCTGCTGACTAGGATCCTTCACAGAAGAGCCTTGAGATGATCGCAGCCCTGTGAGATTTCAAGAACCAGAGGACCCAGATAGGTCACACCTGGATTTCATACCCACAGAAACTATGAAATAATAAATATGTGTTGTTTTAAACTGCTAAATTTTGTGATGTCTTTCCAGCGATAGATAACTTACAAACAGCACATTTGGTCCACGAGAGTATTTAAAGATCTGTCTAAACAACAGTAAGCAAACACTTTTAAGTAGATTGCCTATTACTTTAATGTCCCTTTTATACCATTTTTAACAGATAACGGTCAACTATCAATGTAACAACAAAAATAGGCTTTTAAAAACAATAAAACCAGTATATCAAGTTGAGAAATGATTCAGCCAGAATGAGAGCTTATCAATAGCTGAAATATAAAATTTCCATTTTACTTAATACCTATAACTGTGTAATAAAAATGTGACAGTGAGTGTGAATTCATTATTATTTTACACTGTAAATATGTTTTGTAACTTTAAGACTCATTAAACTCAGAGAAATATAATTCCTCAAGAGTTTGAGGGATAGAAAGGAGGTTTCCTGTTTACTATCCCTTTTCCTTTTTTCTCTGTTTCCATCTACCAACTGCTAAAATTTAACTAGTCTCATACTTAAATCGTATTGAACAAGAAGATTCATTTTAAGAAGCTGTATCTTACTGTATGGCAGGTAAAATTTGTTTTCTATATTATATTTTAAACTTAGCTATGTAATATTTTATATGGGAAGTTTAATACAAATAAATAGTAGTAAACATATTAATGACATAGCCTATGAGAACCCCAGCCCTTCTCTAGATATATGCAATGGCAGGATTATAAAAGTGGATTTTTCCTGAGGATTTGGTTTCTATAACACAATGAAATATTCTTGCTTTATATTCAATTCCTCTAAACAGTAAGTTCTTGTATAAGTTTAAAATAGAATATTATTCTCAATACAACTAGCTATCACCCATTAACAGTGGAAAATTGGATAAGTAGTTACTTCTCATGCTGTTTCCAAAGTCTCTTATAAGACATTTATTAAATTGAGCTTTATCTTCCTAGAGTAGCCATTCTGGCCACAATTCTGAAAATTTAGAAGACGACTTTTATGCTACAGTCCATATTAAGTTTATTGAGAAATCTGCTGCCAGTTGTTAGCAATGTGATCTTAGGGGAGTTACCTGATACTTTTGAACTTTAATTTTCTTATCTATAAAATGGTAGTCATAAACTATAGCACAAGTGGTTTTTTCAATGATCAAGATAATACAAATGGGATTTATTACCTCAAAAGCATGAAAAGTATTAAATGGTGTATTATATAGTGTGTCACACTATAATGGAATAGGAATGGGCATATGAATATTGCTTTCTCATTTGAGGAAAGAAGAGAGAATATTGAAATAAATATGCATTAGACATATTACATATAGTATGTAATACATATAATAAATATGTATCAGACAGTAGACTGATCATTGTAAAATTTATCTTTTGCTAATATATCATTAGAATACATCATAGAAATGTAACTCATTATATTAAAACCAGTACCATCAGGAATGTAAGTTAATGTCCCCTACAAATAAAAAGTTAACAGCAGGTGGTCCAAATATATTGAATTAAAATAGCTGCTTGTATTTCTTCTATTCATATCTTTCAATTCAATCTCAAAAGAAATTACTTGAAATAGAAATATCTGTAGTTTTCTAATGCAGCTCACTAAACGCTTGGCCCTGGGTTAGCTCTTGCTATACACCCTAGAGAGAAGTTTCCTGTGCATTTTATCACCTTTTCACTAGAGATAAAAGACTAGGTAAGTATATTCAAAATAACAATTTTTCTTGCATGAACAGGGAAAAGAGACCTCTGAAATCCTTGTATTCTGCTTCTTAGATCACCAAGAATAGGTATATATGGTCAAAGATGGAATTTTCTTAAAAATACCAGCTAAGTAAAAATGACTTCAACATGAATAAATCAAGGGTCAGTACATTTCTGGCACTGTAGGCTCATTTGGAATATTAAATCTATCACATACTGAGGATAGTTTGTGATAACCAGGGCCTCCCAGACTGCCCATTCAGTCTTTTCTTTTTCATTTACTTTTTTCTTTTATTCATTTCAGAATATTATGAGGGTGCAAATGGTTTGGTGGTGTGGATTTCTTTTGTACCTCTTGAGTCAAATTTATAAGTGTGCCCATCATGCAGATGGTGTACATTTTACATATTAGGCATGATTTCAATGATCGCCTTCTCCCCTCTCCCTCCTGTATGATTCCCATTGAGTTTTGCTTCCATCTGTGCACATGAGTGCTGATCAGTTAGTTCCAATTTAATGGTGAGTACACGTGGTGTGGTGTTTGTTTATTCATTCCTATGTTAATACACTTAGGGGGATGGTCCCTAGTTCCATTCAGATTGTTGCAAAAGGTATGAATTCATTTTTTCATGGCTGAGTAGCACTCCATGGTGTACATATACCACATTTTATTAATCCACTCATGAATTGATGGGCACTTGGATTGATTCCACATCTTTGTGATTGTGAATTGGGTTGCAATAAACTTTCTAGTGCAAAGGAGTCTTTTTGATAAAATTACTTTCCTTCCTTTGGATAAATATCCAGTAGTGGGATTGCTGGATTAAATGGTAGGTCTACTTTTAGCTCTTTGAGGAAGCTCCATGCTATTTTTCATAGACGTTCTAGTTTGCAGTCCCACCAACAATGTATAAGTGTTCCTATCTCTCTACATCCATACCAGCATCCAGTGTGTTGGGATTTTTTGATGAAAAGTCATTCTCACTGTGATTAGGTGAAATCTCATTGTGGTTTTGATTTGCATTTCTCTGGTGATTAGTGATGTTGAGCATTTTTTTATATGTTTATGGGCCATTTGTCTATCTTCCTTTGAAAAGCTTCTGTTCATGTCTTTGCCCACTTTTTAATGAGATTGTTTGATTTTTTTCTTGCTGATTTGCTTGAGTTCTTTGCAGATTCTGGTTATTAGCCCTTTATCAGATGTATAGCATGTGAATATTTTCTCCCATTCTGTAGGTTGTCTATTTGCTCTGTTGTTTGTTTCTTTGGCTATGCAGAAGCTTTTTAATTTAATCAAGTCCCATTGATTTATTTTTGTTGTGTGTGACTTATTCCAAACAACAGAATATGGTAAAGACATTGGAATGTCACTTCTATGATTATATTATGTGATATGACAAAGGTGATGGCATGCCACTCTCATGATTATATTAGATAAGATTATGTCTTACTACCTGATTCGTGACAGAGTCACACGCTCCTTGTTGCCTTTTAGAAAGCAAGCCATGAATCCCTACACCCTGAGGGAATTGAACCCTGCCAACATACTGAGGGAGTTTGGAAGTGACTCCTTCCCCCTTCAAGCCTCCAGATGAGAACGCTGCTAGGGTGACACCTTAACTGCAGCCTTCTAAGACCCTACTTAGAGGACCCAGTTATACTGTGCCTTGACTACTTTTCCAAAGAAACTGTGAGATGATAAATATGGATATTTTAAGTCACTAAGTTTGTGGTATTTTTGTGCAACATAGAAAACTGAGACAGCATCTCTAGATCTAAGTGGTGGTCAGGAAAGGTGGTTAGAAGGACTAAATACAATTTGGATATATTGTATATAGATGAAACCACTGTTTTTCTATGACTCAAAAAAGTTGGCTGTGAAATAAAATTGAAAAATGACCTTTGTGTTGTAGGAGGGACTCTCTATTCCTGAGGCTATAAAAATTATAGCTAAACGTTGAAGGTAGAAATCTAGAAGTTTACATTAAAGGGTAGAAAAGATACTAGTTTACTACCACACAAATGAAAAAAAAAAATACTAAAACCACCAAAATATTTTCCTGTTACTTTAATAGAAAACTTTAAAAAAATGTTACTTTATATGCAGAGTGTAATATTGCTAGATGCAATCATTATACCTCACAATCTTAGCCAGTATTCTGCCAAAATGGTATGATTTTGAAAATGCTTCATAAACAACTTTGAGAAATCCCACATTAGATTACCTTGAAAGCAAAGACATCCTGAGGCTATTTATACAACAATCATGATAAAATATGTCTACCTATTGCAAAAAGGAAATCAAAGTTAGATCAAATAATCTGCTTATCACCAGAAGTAAACATCTAGCAAAGCCAGGAGATTTAACTAAAGGTAGGAGTTGAAGTGAAGAGGAGGATCCAAACAGACAGTAGCTTTGGATATTCCCTTCTCCTATTTCAAATAGTCCTAGGTGAAGAAACAGGAGAGGTAATAGAAAAAGGCTGAGATATAGAGAGGTCATCTGTGTAAATAGTTGGGAAATTTAGTTTTTTTTTTTTTTTTTTTTTTTTAAGTGTCAGAAGTCTGGACGTATCTAGTGGCCTGGTGAGGCAGATCTATAAGGAGCTTGTTTATTGAAGGGCCAATATGCCCCCTTCGATAACCCTTCTCCAGATGGGACAAAGAATCAAGAGAATAGGGGATGCCTAACCACAATGCTTGAGATATGTAGTACTATTCTGTAAGGCCTATTCGAAAAAGAAAAGTACTGTTGCCAAGTGACTGATTAAATCTGGAGAGAGGCTGGGTGGTTAGCAAAGAAAGCCCACAAGAAACCACGAGGAGAATCAGCATCTTCTCAGTTCTGCAGAGAATGCAATACACATGGCTGTTCCAGCAATGCTCCAGTAGAGCAGTCAGAATTGTGTCTTGTGGCAAAAGAGGTCCTTACCAGGAAGGGAGGGGACAGGCAGGTAGGAACACTGGCCTAGTGAGTGACAGAGGATATGTCCAAAACATCACCCAGCTTTAATGGGAACAACCAAAGTGTGCAGAATATGTTTCCAGGGGAAGCTAAAAAGACTTGTTTGTGCACATAGGTGAGACACCATGGATGGACTATAAAAGATAAATGAAAGAGACTTAATGGGAGCTAATAGCACAGAAATTCAGGCTGACAAAACCCAACAAAATAAGGGTCATGACTCATACATAATGTGTCTCTATTTGTGCACCCAAGATTAATGTGTCCTAAGAACATGGGTTAAATGGTCAAATGTGAGTCATATCTAAAATCTGACTTGCAAAGCAAAGTCAAATTTTACTGTAAACATCCCACAGCTTTTTCATTTGTTAGAATTTTATATATAGCACAATGCCATATGTGTAAAGAGATTATACATATATATTTGTTTATGCATAACCTATCTCTGGAAAGAGACTCTAGCTGATAACAACAA
Source organism: Eulemur rufifrons (assembly GCF_041146395.1). Lineage (NCBI taxonomy): Eukaryota > Metazoa > Chordata > Mammalia > Primates > Lemuridae > Eulemur > Eulemur rufifrons. Next base: position 30,352,880 of record NC_090989.1, read on the forward strand.
TGCCTCTGGGGAGGGAAACTGGAAAGAAAAGGGAAACTTGACTCATTTTTAACTTCTTATGCCTTTTGAACATTTTACCATGCACATGTTTTCTATTCCTAAAGCCCATAAAATTTAATTGTAAATAAATAGACCTAAATAAGTCAGTGAGTTTAAAAACTTTTATCAGAAAATAGATTTTATGTATATAATGTCAAACAGTGAGAGAACAGTTAATTCTTGTTTGTTTTTAAATAGTAGCAAAGATGAGGTTACATGGGTAAACATATTGTTTCAGATAGACAAGGGTGTGATTGTAAAGATTCCAAAATTCTTACAAGCCAAAATCCATTCCTCCCATTAGCCTTCCTGAATTTCCATAAAAAAGATTTGATATGTTATGAGATGATAACTTTTTAATGTCTTATTTTTATTTTTCTCAACCTCCCAGAAAACTCAGGTGAGAAATTCTAAATTGTAGTTCCTGGCAAGGAAGTTTTCCCATTTCTTCTATACAAACTCTTATCTCCTTTTATCTTTACATTTATGTGGCTATTTTATTATATATAGTAGTTTGTAGTAGTTATCACCTCAAATATGCTTTGATAGTAAAGACTGCTTAAATTTAAACAATCAAAACCGAGTAAAATAATGGATTGGAAAACCAATTCCAAGACAATATTTTCAAAAACTCTTAGCTAAAATTATATGTATTAAACTTTCTAGAGTGCATATGGCAATGCATATAAATTTTCTTTTTTAGGGAAAAGAAAAGTATATAAGCCTCAGCAATCTGTCCTCAGTCATCAGAGGAAGAAAAACACTTCTTTGGTCAGTCTTAAAAGAAAGCTAATAACATCCTGAGCAGGATAAATTTAACAGGCACATTTCCAAGACATATTGAGAGCTGGCCTATTTTTTAAGTTTGTTCACCTGGAAAGTTATAAACTGAAATTGGCTTTCAAGAATTCTTGAGAGACACTGAACTAAGGCCAAAATTCTAGCAGTATTGGCAAAGGAAGTTGGTACTAGGGCTCTTCATGGTCTGATTTCCTTGGTCCTATGTGCTTTTCAACTAAGGTTCATTTTGCCATCCACCTCCACCCCCACCCCTGGGGCATTTGGTAATATCTGAATATATTTTTGGTTGTCATAATGGGGGAGGAGGGTGATACTGACATGTATTAGGTAAAGACTAGGATTTCAGGTAAACAACATGCAATGTACAGGAGGATAGCCCCCCACAATGAAGAATTGTCCATTCCAAAATGTCAGTAGCACTCAGGTTGAGAAATTCTGGTCTAGATCTATTCTTCTCTTGGGTTCCACTCTTTCTAGGAGTAGTGGGAGAAAATAGGGCCCACTTTTCTCTCTTTGCTCTGCTTGACAGTAAGGAGAAAGTGATGAGCCAAGAGTGGAAACACTTCTCATGTCTCTGTGCGTTTGGCCGGAGTGCTGGCATGTTGATGCTCAGGAATGCTTTCAAACTCTGAGGTGGAGATACTGAAATGAAAGAAATGGATTTCTACAGTTCATCCTGCCAGATTCGTGTTCTCAGGCAAGAAGCTTACAGCAAACCATTTGCTTGAATAGAAGAGAGGGATGGGGCAAAATGCAGGGAAATAAAGAAATTGATTAATACTGTTAACAAAATATTATATCACTCTCCTTTATGGCAGAGAGGTTGAAAGCATTCAGTGAGAGAATGCGTGTGGCCTTTGGTTTCATCTGGCATGTAGAGGCTAACCAAAGTGGACGGACAGAATACATGCAAGACAAAGGTGCTACTTTGGATGGCAGGATAAGGTAATAATGAAGTCATTGGATGAGATCTGGAAAAACAAAAAATCTGGATAATAAAATCCATGCACTTTTTTCAAACCCAAATTTTTCTTTTGGCATTATCTTTTTGTTTGGCATTATTTTCCTCTTGAGTTTTTTCTTTTTTTTTTTTAATCAGGGAAGGAGATAGTATTAAGAGTCATCTTTTTCTTTTTCCTTCCTTGTATCTTATTGCTATAGATGCTAAGAAATACTAAAATGTTTAAGAAATGATAAAGAAAATATTAATAGATGTATAGGTTTGGCTAATTGCTATATTGGTCAAAGTATTCTCTAAATAATTGTACATTGGAAATACATATCATCTTTTTCCAAAGACCAGATAAAAACAGATATGAAACAGAACATGAACTGATGTTGAAATTCTAAAATATTAGAAATATACTTTCACTAACCTTCACGTACTTCATTTCCTTTTTAAAATTTTGTTTAATTTAAAACGATAGACAAATATTTAAGAACACTTTGACATTTGATTTTTCAAACAATGCACATCTAATTGTATATAATGATATTCAATTAATCTTTGAGTGCTGTGTGTTGGAAAATGAAATTCATTGATATGATCAATGGTACATTAAAGACTTCTTTTTCATTAGATAAAGAAACAACATACCACAAAGTTGTTTGATTGTAACATTTTCTCCTTCTTAAGAAGACTGAAGCAAAAATATATATATTCTAGATACAAGTATAATCAGAGGTCACCATTAATATAGAAAAACAAAGAAAAAATACTAAGGATTACAGTACTTACAAAAGTCTAATTGTAACTTTCTTTAATTCACTTATACAGATACTAGGTTTGTGTTAATAAAATGTGCTAAACTTTTGGATCTGGCACAATTGGCTTCCCAGAAAAGCGTGACTAGTTCAAACCATGTATTCAAGTTCTTCCTACTCAGTGCCCTATGCAAAAAACAAACAAACAGAAAACAAAACAAAACAGGCTTTTCTTTTAAGAGGGGACTTTCAAGACAACTGTTTTTCTAGAAAATCCTTTGGCTGGAGGTTTTAAATATTCAATATCAATATTTAGCCTGGAATTTTGAAGATAAGAACCAGCAAAGCCTAGGAGTAAAACTGTCAATAAATAATAGTTTACTCACATCAAAGCGTGGAAAAGATTTTAAATGCAAGCTGTGTGCTTGGCTATTTGAAACAAGGGCATGGCAGGAAACTATTGAAAGGCCACATAAGGTCTAGTTTCCTATACCTATACATTTTTTTCTGACTCTATAGTGTGGGGGATATAATAAAAATCTAAAGGTGCTCAATTTTCATTATCTTTTGGAGTAGTATTTTCTTCCTACTTTCTGAAATAGATCCTTTTAAATACTTTTTAAAATACCCTTTTCTACTAGCTCTCAATTTTAGAGTTTTTCAGAGTTGTGTCCTAGATACTCATCTTTTTTTAAGCAATACTCTTTCTCTAAAAGATCTCAACAATCATTGTAAATTTTTAACATCCAAATATACACAATTCCTAAATTTAGATTTCAAGCTAAGATCTCAAGCTTCCCTAGGACTTACACATCCAACTACCAAGTTTCTGCTACTGTGCTTGTGCTTGCAATTCAAGCTACTGCCAGATGGTGATAGTGCTGTTTGTGAGTTTGCATACACTGTGGGTGAAAGTCTATTGTTCCCTCTCCATAATGAAATATGTCAGCAATTTAACAAGATCCAGGAAATTTATTTTTATAATTTAAATAATAAAATCATATTTGTGATGGAGTTTAGGACACTCTACCTCAAATATGGCACCTTGGCATCTTGAATATTTTAAGCTGAAGGAATATGAGAAAATGGCAGAAGCAGGAAGGTTTCTCTGGTCTTCCCCTGACACTTTCCCCTGAAGCTGCTCATAAAACCTAGGAAAGATTTTCTGAATTTCCCAAAGCAGGTCATGAGACCCACATGTAAGAGGTGCCCTCTCTATAACCAGAAAAATGGAACATCCTTCGCTTCAAAAAGGGACACAGAGGAATTCGGACAAACAGGCCTTGCTACATTTCCCTCAGTTCTCTACACTTAGCTCATACTCTTTGTCCTTTCATATTTCTTCACAGTTGTCCACTCTTCAAACCTACCATAAAAAACACTCAGTTTAACTGTTTCTTTGGGTCTTTGTTTCCTTTTGAATGCTCTCATATCATGTAAAACTTATATTAAACATATTTCTGTGCTTTTACTTGTTACTTTGTCCCAGCCATGCACTTAGAAGGGCTAAGTGAAGGAAAATATATTTTTCCTTCTCTACGTTTGGTTTCTTTAAGAGACAATAAAAGTCTTACTCAGAGGAGTAAGACTACAGAAATTCAACCACCTAGAAATTTACAGTGCCTACCCCTAATTAATTTAATGACTCTAAAGGAACATTTAGTGACTTATAATAATCTTCAGGTATCAGAATTCAGTGCAAAGACAGAAGTGTCAGGTTTTTCTAACTCCTATACTTGCAGTTTAATCTCCTCATAGACTTGTGATATTTATCTTTATACTGATAAAAAAAGTTGCCTTTCTGGTATTGCTTTATGACTATTCTATGTGGGGTGGATAAATCTAACAATATCATGTTGGGGTTGATCCATAAAGCATTTTAAAACCTCCCCTTCCTACCAGTTGAATTAGGCTTTTTAATAATTAAGAGGACATATACCATAATGGAAAAAAAATGGAATCTGAAATCAAAAGAACTGTTTCTTGTTTAGGAATCAGAAAAAATTTCATCACAGTTTTGCCACATGTACCATGAGATCTTGAACTAAGCTTGTCTCATTTACTGCTGACTCTTTTGTGCATCCTGGTTACATGCCTAGCATCTAGCACAGTTATCAAGAGTGAGTAAGTGCTTTGTTGACTGAATAATTAAATTTTGAGAAATTTACTTCCTGTCACTATACAACAAATACCTTTTGTATAAAAATGAGAAAAAATTATATCAGTTAATATGAGGATAAAAGAAGACAACGGTCTTTAAACTCTCAAATATCATGGTCTTTAAACTCTCAAATGTCAAGCCAAATTAGTTGTTATTCTTGTTATTAATTAAATCAATTGGATTCAACAACAAGACAAACTGCTGCAGCTAAAAGCTGTGTAGCTATGTCTTTACAACCCCCTACCTGTTACCCCCAGCACACAACAGCCCTGAAAGATCCAAGTTATCTGCTTTCTATCTTACATTGCCCTGAGCACAAAGGCAATCAAACAACTCAACCAATGAATGTCAATAAAAACTTGCTGTCTCTAACCATACATGGTATATCAAACAAGATAGGATACCTCAAAAATCTCTATAGCTTAAATCAAAGGTATATTTCTTCTTTACACTATATGTGCATTAGAGGTGAACTGAGAGTTTTCCTCTATGTCAAACTCAAGACACAGCATGACCGCGTAGCCATTGTTTGCAATATTTGTCAGTTGTTGTGACAGGAGGAGAGCAATTAGGAGGGGTTTTACTAGTAATTTAAATCTTCTTTCTAGCAGTAACACATAGAAACTTCATTAATTCATTGTCTGGAAAGAGTTACATGGAGGACAAGAAGTGGAAGTCTGCCATGGGTGAAGACTTGGAAATACAGGGTAAAGAACCCTAATGGCTATCACACTTGGATCCCCAAAGAGTCCCAGAAATCCTCCTTGTCCCCAATCTTTTCTTTTTCACTTCTATTTACCACAAAAGCCATTTATGACCTTCTTCCTAGTCTGCAAACTTCCACCCTAATAACTATTACCTAGTCTTTTAAGATGTCTTTCCACCTACTTCATGAAAAAAAATGAAAGCTATGGGTCTGTACAAGGTGGTAAGCTCTATGAAGACAGAAACCATATCTGACTCATTTGCAGTTATCCTTTCTGCCTACCATGATTGTTGTTGATAAGTAAATATTTATTGAAGGGTCTTTGGTTATTACATACATCTGGCCTCTTCTGTTGACATCTGTGGCAGGGTAAAAAAATGTCCCTTCAAAAGATACCCAAGTCCGGATGCCTGTACCTTTTAAATGATATTTAATATGGAAAAGAAGGGGTCTTTGCAGATGTGATTAGGTTAAGGATTTTTAGGTTGGAGGATTATCCCAGATTATCTGTCTGGACCCTAAATACAATCATATATGTCTTTATAAATTGGAGACAAAGGGATATTTACACACAGAGACACAAAAGAGAAGGCAATGTGAAGATGAAGAAGAGAGAGAGTCAAAGATTATGGCTTTGAATATTGGGGTGTTGTGGCCACAAGCCAAGGAATGCTGGCAGTCATCTGTGGCTAGAAGACATAAGGAATAGATTCTCCCTGGAGCCTCAAAAAGGAGGTTGGTTCTTCTGACATCTCAATTTCTCTACCCAGTGATACTGATATTGGACTTCTGGCCTCCAGAATTGTTAGAGAATAAACATGTGTTGCTTTAGGCCACTAAATTTGTAGTAATTTATTATAGAAAACTAAGACGCATCAGAGTGATTTAGAATTTATATTTTCTAGAATCTGTGCACTGAGCAAAAATGTTTCTATATTTTAAAATATTTAATATTAATACAGAAATTATAAAAATTTTTTTGATCTTTATCCACATGTCTCTGCTGCATTTTGAGGAGCTAGAACACTTGCAGCATTGTTTTACTTCCTTGAAATTAGTTAATTTATAAACTTTAGGGTAAAATGTTCAGAATATCAAAATTAAACTCTGCATGTAGTTGACTAGTTCCTAAATTTGGATGGTTTAAAATATATTCATTATAACTGCTGTGGTTTGTGGAGGTAAATTGTATATGGTCAAATTTCAGTAGTTGTGGTAACATTGAGGCTTACCATAATTATGGGTTTGTTTATTGGGTTTGCTCCCATCTCACTGTTCTTCTCTTTTTACGAATTAATATTCTATCTATACGTACTTGTTTTGCTTCTGCATCAGTTCCTAATTTACTTTTTTTTCAAAATACCAAAATCTAATAGCCCTTACTTACACATATTGGCATTGATACAATAAAATGGAAACCCAATCCTTTGCAAAATATAAGGAATGTGCATAATACTACAAAAGTCTTTTAGTTCTTTCTTTAGAACCTAGGCTAAAAGCATAGAATGTGTCTTTTTCAGATATGAAAGCAAATGAGATTTTCACATTAAAATGACAGATCACAGAGCCTCATGAAAGCTAAAACACCTAAGTACAATTTATGTAAGTGTTCACAATGGGTTATGTGAAGAAATTGGAACTATCTCTCACACATCGGCTTACTTGCTCAGCACTGATTTTAAAATCTCATAGTACGTGTCTCTGCAATTTTCTAGTAGCATATAAAAATATTTACCTCTCAGGCAAATCACTTACTTTATATTCTAGTGCATGTATATTTATGTTTCATTTGTTTCATTACAACAGTATTTTAAATTTTATAAAATAAAACTACCACATTAGATTTCTAAAAATATTTTTCGACTAATGCAATGCCTCTTTGTACTAATTGGGTGCAATTGTAAGCTGCTTTATAAAGCAAAGAAGAAATAATTTGTTATGTGATACTTTGTTGGTTTATAAAAGTCATATTGCCACTTCTGGAATGATTTTACTAACACTCTAAGAGCCATCAACGCAATGGGAGTTTACAGCTTACTCTCCTATTTCTGGCTTGTCCCAGAACCAGCAGCATAGAGATAATTCCTTTGTTTCTATTTAGATTGTGAATCCCTCGTGCTTTCTGAATATTAATCAGCGTTTATTTCACTTCCCTTTCCCACCCTGCCCTCTGCAGTCTTCACCAACAATGTAATAAGACACAGCTGATGCTGTTTGTTTATTCCTGTTGAGATATTTTTAACATCAGACTTTTTGTCTGTTACACTCAGCCTCACCCACTCTCACTCTAATCTTAGCTGTATTTCCCTTTGACTGGGCCCTTGGGGAGTCTCATATATGCACAAAACACCCTTTGAAGTAAAGGGAGCTTCCCCTTTCAATAGTCTTCATTATATCCAAGATGCCAAAAAAGAATAGATCCCTCCCGAACAGCTGAATATAGAGGCTGTGTCTTCTCTGTGTTTGACAGGACCCTCATCTTCCCATTTTTTTCCAGAACCTAGAATGGTGCCAGGCCCCCTGTGGGTGTTCCTTCAATGTTAAATGAATGGATGAATGAAACACAATGTGACACTATAAGGGAAAAAAAAACCCACAAAACTAAAAGTTAAGCACAAAAAGCATTCACATTTTCCAGTTGTATCAAAAGCAGGCTGTTTCTGATCAAATAGTGAGGCATTTAGCAAAAAGAAGTAATTGCAGATGGAACCAGTGAGTGATCCCAGAAGAACGACTGACTTCAAAAACAGGAATCCGTCTCATTCTCACTGTGTCTATACTTCCCAAGAGAGCAAGACCCCTGTTTTATTTGGAAACATATTTAATCCTCCCGGAACCTTTTACTTGCTATAAATCATCAAAAATTTTTATCATAGAAAAGCTACAGTGAACCTAGAAAAACAAAAGTTGAGGGTAGGTGGCTGGTGAACTAAAACACCGAAGAATGTAGAGCACAAATTCATAACTGCTACTCAGAAGTCTTTTTCCACATTTTGTTATCACAGCATGGCAACACTTTTTGAATGCCCATGAATCACACATATAGAACCAGGTTCCAGACATCATAAATATTTCAAATACTATTGAGACGATGAAGGGGTAAACACATGGGATAGAAATAAAGTGATAAACAAAGGATGAAGCAAAGACACACACAAATTATATCTAAAGATTTCACTTGAGGAATAGAGGCTTTATTGCTGCAATTTGAAAAGCTCTGAAACAAGAAAAAGAGTCTCATTTATGATACTCATGTGTCTGTTTCGGTGCAGGCACAGAAAAATCAGAATAATGGTGACAACCAAATATTGGCCACTGTGACAAGGAAGAAGGTGATCAGCTAATCAAAGTCCTAAATTTTTACAATAACATCAGAAGAAAAAGTAAAAAGATGTTTCCCAAAACCACAGGGAGCAAACACTTAAGAAAAGCAAAGTATAAAAACCTGAAGGGGGTGGTGAACATGTGAAACACATTTAAAACAGCATTCAGATTCCATAATCCTCTTTTCTCACTAACCTTTGTCACTGCAACTCAATGACGTTATCTTGAGAGCAAGAGAGGCCTAGAAAATCTCAGGTACTTTTTTTCCCCAGAGTGGACAATGTAAGAAGGTGTGTAGATGCATTAAGGCGAGAGAATTGTGAAATGTGCCAACTTCCCAACTTCGTCCCTGCCTATTTGCACTCCTTACTTCTTAGAGTGTCCAAGCACTGGCTGATGAAAGTAGTGAGTCACTTCCTTCCTCTCACCCTTGACAGTTGGAACATGAGGATGAAACCACCCAGAGGAGAAAGTAACCATCATAACTATTTTGATTGTGTCAAAGCTGCCTCCTATTTCCACATGAGAATTTTATTCAATTCATTTCAGGTGTTTTCTCCTAGGAAGATTCTCATTTCTTCAACTCTATTGTGTATACATGTTTTCCTATGTTGTCTCCTAGTAATGAGCCCTATCTTTCAGGAGTAATCCCTATTTATTGCCATTTTTCAAAGAACTCCCTAATTTGCCACCAGTTTATCTTTTTACATACTTATGAAGTTCCCCTTTAATAGTCAACCTGTCCTATGGGACCCACTGTATGGCAGATTGGAGAGCCATTCTTTATCACCTCTAAATGTCACAGTACTACACATCCTTTAAGACATAACTCAACTTCCAATTCCTCCAGGAACCTTTCTGTAGCCCCTAACTGCCCCCTGCCCCAACTCCAGCTTCCTCAGGATTTAGAAACTTTTTTCTTTCTCTGTCCATGGCTTTTTTTTTCCCTAGACCAGAGATACTTATATGACTTATTTTCTTCACTATATTATAAGCTTCTTGAAAGAGGATCAATGAATAATTCACTTTTATGTGTAATTTATTTTAAAAATGAGTAAATGAATAAACAAGGGATTATTATTCCTTTTGCTGTATGTTCAGTGATGTTGTACCAATATGATGCCTCAGTACTCCATTCTAGGTCCATTGTAGACACCACTATCCTCTGCTTGGCATAGTCATTTCACTTGTTAACAAATGTTTCGTTAGTAGAAGATAAAATTCCCTTTACATGGGCATATCTTCATTTTTGCTTAGTCTACAAAAGCCTGCAAGTTCAGTCCTGTGTTTACTCTGCCTCTCTGCAACATTCTCCCCCAACTCTCTGGCTTGCGTATCCACTAGAAATGTACCAAAGAGCCCTTGTGATATCTGTTTCCACTTCCTGAAAAACTACCCCACCTCGATTTCCTTTGTTTTCACCTGTTTAACTTTTACTCTTCCTTCAGATATTATCACTACCTCAGGAAAGCCTTCCCTGACCCACCGATCTCAGTTCCTTTTTTAGTATTTTAATATACTTTTATAGAATTGTGTTCCATTTCTTTGGAACTCTTTTTATATTCAGCAAATGCCTATTACATATGGTCAATACCATGATTATTTGCTGAAAGTCTTGTATCCCACAATACTATAGGCTCTCAGACAGCAAGGACTGTTTCTGGTTTTTGCTTATCTACACTGCTCCCTGCATCTTGCAGAATATCCAGCAGACAGTTGGCACCCAATAAATGTTTGTTGAAAAAAATGAATAAATAAATGAAAGAATGAACACTCTATGCCATAATCATTGGCTGTACCTCTAGGATGATACATTTCAATATCATGGATTTTGGCTCTTCAGGCCTATCTAGATTTGAATTCATGCTCTTCTACTTACCAACTAGTTAACTCGGGAAATCACTCAATCACTCTGACTCCCAATTGGCCCAACTGAAAAATGAGAATGATAATGCCTACTTCACAGAGTTGATGTGTACACAAACATGCCTGACATTTATTGAGTATGGTAGGTGTTCAATAAAAGCCAGTTACCTTTTTCTTTCCCTAGTGAATTCTGGAGCTTTGTTGCTATGGCTTATTTGACTCAATAGAATCAATTATAGGGATTGGAAAAGAAGGTCTTTAAATACACAGACTTAGTAGCCAAAAAACCTTGTGTTTGTTTGCTTTCATTCATTTAACAGAGAAGTGGATATGGGCTAGACCATGCAAGGCTTTGTAGGTGATGAAAATTAGCTTTGATTTTATTCTGAGCACAACAGGAAGATCTTGAAGAATTTTCTTAAGAGATGCAAGCAAGCTCTCCACTACTGGCTGTAGTTCTACAACCTGGGAAATGCAATGAGATGCACAAAACTTTTGTGGCATTAGATGTCTTAGGACAGAACTAAAAATCTCTAGAATGTATAATACTGATTAACCATTGCTAGTTTATGTCTTTGAGAGAAGAGAATAGGAAAATATGGCTTCAGTGGTACCATTTGGAAAATGAACTGCAAACATTTCCTAAAAGTTCCCTGGGAAGTTGGGACAAGACTAGGTGAGTGGTATAAACAGTTAAATATGAACAATTCTCAGGCTGCCAAAGCTGGATGGACCTACAAATTTCTGTCTTCCCTCCTCCCTTGCTACCTGCAAAGCATGGAACTCCACAAATGCCACAGAAATGGCAATTTTAAATATTCGATGCAGGAACTGTAATAAGTTTGGCACAGAGTCCTATGTTGTGGGATTTGAGGGATGTCATGAAAAGCTATTTGCCTAAATTTTCTCCTCTTAGGTGCCACATTGACTAATATATTGCCTGAAAAGATTTCATCCTCTAGGCAAGACTTTTTCCTTCCATCCCAAGAAAAAAGAAAATAAATAATTAAATTACAAAACTCCAAGAAATAAATCTTTGAATCTGAATCAGTTACACAAAAAGGGTACTATAATGTTTATTTTCCAACATATTTTTATTGAGAAACTGCTCTGTATTAATTACTGTAATCAACAAGATAAAGATTTGGTCTTATGTCATACATTAACAAATAGAAAGATATATGTAAAAGATAATTTCACAAACATTTGCTGTGATAACCCAGGACAGCACGATTATCCTGGATACCTGATTACCTTAGAAAGGGAGTAGGTAATAAAACTAGGGCAATGAGAGAGAGCTCAAGACAATTATGTCAACAATTAGTCTTCTTGTATGATGTAGAAATAAAAGAGCAAGTATCATTATCCCTTCAAAGAAACTAGTTTTCTAAGAAATTGATTCTCTTTTATCTTTAACTTGTTAGAAGTAGGACAAGTTTTTGTTCCTTTTTTTTTGCTTTTTTCTGTTACCTAGTGCTAATAGAGAAGAGAGGCATAATCTTATTTTCAAGTTCAGTACTTTCAATGGAATGCTAAAGAAACAAAATGTTGTTAGAAAAGGGGAGAAAACATCAATTCCTTTCTATAAAAGGAAATATTTGAATGTATTCAGAATAAAGACTAAGAGAATAATTTCATTAACAGTAGTACTAGGAAAATACTATTTTAAAAAAACAAACTGCTAAACTCCTGAGTATAAACATTACCTTATTTAATACACTTTTCTCACAAGAAGCTCATTCATACTTTAGAAATTATTACAGTAGCCTTCTACAAACAGAGAAGTAGCAATACTATTTTAACAGTCATTTTACAATAGACATAGATGTTTTGGTGGAGTTTAAAATCAGGAAAGTATTCCAAAAAGTTATAATTAATTCATTTATTTACATATCTTTATTACTTCCTATAACTGACAGTGTTTTTTTTTTAATTTCACATGATAAATTTGTCTCATCTTTTCACTGAAAGAAAAGTTGAAAATGAAACTTCAAAATATTTTCTCCTTTATGAAAGTGTCAGCTTGGATCCTTCAAATTCTACGGATTTTAAATCCATCTTTATTCTTTGAGAGGGTTAGACAAGATTTGATATTTTTTGACCCTTCTTTAAGAACAGATGTTTTTGTTTGTTTGCTTGTTTTTTTAATGTATGGTATAAAAGCCTAAAATTTTTGAGTACTCATTAAGCCCCCTTCTTATTAGAGAGAGAACATATTTATGCAGCAACATATAAAAATGACTAAATTGAATTAAACTCTAAGCCAACTAAATCAATTATCTGATATCAAGTATCCCATACTCCTAAATCTGTCTGAGATATGAATATATTGGTTGTTGACACTAAATATGAGCAAGGAATATATCTGTTACACATTCTTTAACCACCTCTGAAACCAATTGAATGACCCCTCTTTCTGCAACATCTAATCTATTTTCCTTGGCTCATGTTTGGATAACATTTGGTTTCTATAAATTCTTGAACTGGTAGTTCATATTCAAGCAACTTTCCTATTGAAATAAAAATTAAGCCTGATTAATTTATAAGGAAGATTAAAGCTATAAATATGTAAAGTAGAGCTAAGCACCAAGGAAGGTACAGGATAATGATTGTCTACAAGTATTTGAAGGTGTAAACATCATCCTCCTCCCCAAAATTATTTAAAATACAATAGGATTCTTGTAAAATTAAAAGACTAGCATAGTATTGACAGGATCTGGACCATGAATAAGAATTCATGGAGCAGAACTACTTTTGGAAATTAAATTGTAAATTTTTCTCCCCTAGTTAAAAGACAAGATATGACTTGAAAGTTTTTTCTGCAGGCAGAAGACCCTAAGAGGACTGGAGTCTATAAGTATTCATTAATAGCTGTCTATGATTTGGCAACAAGCTATTCCTTTCTCTTATGATCAAGGATTTTACTCACTAGTGTTATTCTTAATGGTTCACAGATACTCTCAATAACCTTAAAAGGTAGAAGATCAAGTCAAATAAAACAGTCCTATACTACATCATTGTCTCACAGGGAGTACACTTGGATACCAATTTGCCATCATCAATGGAGAAGACTCGGCCACACCAAAAATGTTTGACCCTCTCCCAACACCCCATTTTTATAAAAACATAGTCAGAAATGGGACTTGGAACTTCTCCATGTCTGAATACCTAAGGTACAAAAGAGCAACTACATTTCTTACAGCTCTACAATGTTAAAATTCTTTGTCACCTCTTTTTCTTTTTTACCATATTTTTTATAGGAGTTGTAGTTCAATTATACTAAAATCCCTCTGCTGATAATAAATGAGCAACAAAATTGGAATTTAAAACAAAATCTCATTTTTTTCAATAGTATGTGGCCCTATGGAATAGAGCATCTTAACCATTCATCTTAGAGATATGTCCACAAATCCACTTCCACAATGTACTATTAATAAAAAGATCCAGTAATCTTGTAAAAACATGAGAGTATTTAAGCATGACTTGTTTTAACTGAGGCCATCCTTGTGCTTTCTGTGTTCTCTTCTCAGCTATCACAAATTGTGTGAGGTAAAATTCACTTGTACTTACTTACCATGTAAGCAAAGATCACAGAGACAGGTGGATAATGTTGACTGGTCTTAGAGCTTAGACTTGTGTGGTTCTCTGTACTTTTGAATGAATATGAAAACAAAGATAGATTGTTTGATAGAGATTATCAAAAGCCCAAATTAGATGCTATGTTTCTTGAGGACTGATAGGACAAAATCAAGTGGTTATAAAACCTGTGTAGAAGTGAAGGTGAAATGAAACATGGAACCAGTTCCTAGGTTAAAAAACACATTAGCCTAATTCTCAACCCCACACATTAGCCTAATTCTCACTAGGAAGTTCTCTGCAGCTCTGCAAATCATTTCAGTTTAGTCAATGATGAATAGCAGGAGAGTGCCCTGGAAACATTTTGAACAAATTATGTTAAAAACAAATCTCAAAAATTGAAGCAAGTGATTTCTTTTCCTTATAAAATTATATGTATAACTGCCTCATTTATCCATTTCACTTTAAATATGCTGACATGACCTTCAAAAATTTTTTTTCAACCATGAGAAAAATCTCAGTTCTACTACTCATGAATTTTTTATATTGGCTTCAATTGTATAATGCTGGAGGTTTGCAAAAGTTTTCTTAAACAAAAATGCAAATCTGAAATCTACATTTTTTATTGTTTCCTCTTCTTGCTCATTTAGAAAATGTGCATTTCATTGAGAACTTAGCAGGTATTCTATAAGGGCAAACTAAAAATAAAGCCAATATGTGCCTGCAATGGTTCTGAAGCCTTTCTGGAATGTCAGGCCAGGCAAAAATGTAATTATCTGGGGGTAACTATAGTATTTTTCAGGAGTAGTCTTGAGACCAATTTGACAAATTGGTAAAAACCTATCTAAAAGAACTGATGTAAAATCATGCTGGTATTTCATTAGTCAATCATATTTATGAAACTAGTGATAAATACTATTAAGGTCATCATAAAGATGTAGTGGGAAACTCTTTTGAAGAACACTTAGATACTCTGTGAATAATCTAAAGTATTTTAGCATCTCAATCAATGATCGTTCCTTTTCTGAAAGTTCTTTTTTTTTTTTTTTTTTTTTTTTGAGACAGAGTCTCACTCTGTTGCCCAGGCTAGAGTGAGTGCCGTGGCGTCAGCCTAGCTCACAGCAACCTCAAACTCCTGAGCTCAAGCGATCCTCCTGTCTCAGCCTCCCGAGTAGCTGGGACTACAGGCATGCACCACCATGCCCGGCTAATTTTTTCTATATATATTTTTAGCTGTCCATATAATTTCTTTCTATTTTTAGTAGAGATGGGGTCTCGCTCTTGCTCAGGCTGGTCTCGAACTCCTGAGCTCAAACGATCCGCCCACCTCGGCCTCCCAGAGTGCTAGGATTACAGGCGTGAGCCACCGCGCCCGGCCCCTTTTCTGAAAGTTGTTAACAAGTTCACACGAATCTAAAGGCAATCAAGCTTTCAGTTAAATGGTTGATGCTGCCTATTATGGGCTCAAGTGTTTTCTGCTGGGACTTTTTTGAGCAATGAGGTGTAAGCTATAAATTTCCATTGAGTACATGGGGTTCAGCCACATGACCTATGGACTGCAGTGTGCAGAAAACCTTCTCTTTGTGTCTTGCTTGACTTATCTTTTCAATTATTATTTTGGGAAGTAAGCACACAGAATTTCTGAGCCACTCTTGTCATTTGATACATTTGGACAACTTTTAAAGAACACTTATTTTGCTGGACAATGTCATATGTGTCCATTGTGTTCCATTCTGCTTATAAAAAAACTTCTTTTGAAAGGCCACAGAATTCTAGGGCTTATAGTTCTCATAAGCCTGGGACTCACATGCCAACTCTGCTTGAGAAACTTTCTTCAGTTCACACAGGCCTGCTGACTCAAACACTTCTGCTTTGTTTTTTCTCTTCCCTGCACCTACCTGCCATATTTGGGCTGGAGCAATGTACATGTTCTCAAATCTATGGACACATACAAATACTTCCTGCTAAAGTATTGACAGCTGTAGACTGAGATAACTTTGTAAATGCATTCCTATGAGTTGTCCTTTTTACTCATAAAGCTGCAAATGTTAATTTTAGAGAATCTGTCTAAATGTTCAAGACCCCTCAGTAGAAATATGTTGGCCCTGGGGCTTACACTGCACTCTTTATGAACCATTTGCAAGCAAAATTCAAGATCATAGGTTGCCTTAGGAGTAAAATGAAAAGGAATAGAAAGAATGTCACAAACAGATTAGAAAAGGAAAGGAGCAGGATGTCAAGAGTAAGTGAAGTGTGGGTGAAAAATGGAAAGGACAGACACTTCAGAGACAGCTGGAAGGAGTGTCATTGAATTGTGTGAATATATATGAATCTCAGGTGTTTGCTATAACCCAGAAATAAGCACTTTCCCCAGAGGAGAAAACTTGAAGTTTGAATGAGCTAGCAAAAAAGCAAGAGTTAATGTATTATCAACATTCTAATAGAGTCCAGACCATATGCTATAGGATTTGGTAAGTAAATAAACAATATCTGACTGTATTGGCTATTATTTGTACACTTGAGTAAGTCATAGCAGCACAGAGACCAAATTCTCTTTAGTACCATACAACTAGAACTAAGAAAACAGCAGGGTGATTACTTTAAGACTAATGAGGGTCAGATTAAGACATTTTTCATGCATTCTCTTAAGTGGAGGAAGAGAGAATTGGAGAGTTTTGATATTTCTTTGGAAACAGAGAATGACAATTAATTCTGTGTGTGGGAAATGAGGAATCCACGAGAATCCTAGGTTTTTGGCTTGTGCTGCTGGGTGGGTGCTACTATCATTTGTCAATAGAAAGAGAAGGTGGTAAAATCAAGGGCTCCTTTGTGAACATTCTAAATTTAAAATGTTGAATAGATATTTACTGGGCATGTCAAGTGACGTGACATCTACAGCTCTAAGGAGAGGTAAGTGTTACAGAGAGTTTTACCAGTCATAACAAATAGATTTAAAATGATGAGGAATAGTGAAATTATAGGAGAATTTAGAGAAAAGAAACATGGGCCCATTTTGGCATTTAAAGATTGGTTATTAAATAAAGAGCCATTGAAGAAAAAAGTGAGTTAGATGGAAAGAGGAGACATAATGATATGAAAGCCAATAATGTGGACTTTTTTCCCAGAAGGGAATAATCAACTATATCAAAGACTGCTGAGAGGTTGATTACGATAAAGCAATACATGAAGATCACTATTGACCTAGATGTTTCAGTGCAGTTTTGGGGAGAGGAGCCAGATTCAAAGGAGATGAAAAAGAAATTGTTAATTATAAAGTGGGGCAATTAGCAAAAAGTCTCCTTTAAGGAATTTTTTTTGTAAGGGTTGCAAAAAAATGCAGCAGTAGTCAGAAGTGCATATGGAGGAAAAGAATTATTTTAAAGATGAGAGACATTAAAATATAGTATTAGGAATGTAATGAAAATATGAGATAATACTTCCTGACATCTTTGTGTTTATGAAATAAGATTGAACATCAGATAATATGAATTCAACTGTAGCTAGTTAAAAAAGAAATGGAAACTTCTTCTAAGCTGGGCACATAAGACTGTCACTCCTAAAAACTAAAAGTGTGATACTGAAATACCTAAATATGAATCCCTGTGAGGCCTGATTGTACTTCCTGGCCTTTTATTATAATATTTATAGTCTTCTTCTAAATGCTTCTTTTTTGTTTAAGGAATTTGAGTCGATTTCTCTATAAAACTCAAGTATCATTAGGATCTCTGAGTTGAACAAAGTTTTACTTTCCTGACGTTCTTAAAATTTGTAAAATTTTATATTGTGAATCTGAAATAAAGAGACAAGAATACAGTTTTCCCCAATATATTTGATGATAAAACATTCTTTGAAAAATATTTCAGGCTAGTGATCATATGAAAAAAACTGCAATATTATTTAGTTTTTGCTTTTGTCTCAATTTACTTAGAGTTTCATCTTCAGATTTTGCTTCTGGCTTTGCTTCATTCTGGTTTTACTTCTGCATTCAACTCTTTACCTTCAATCTATTTCACCCAAATTCCATCTGATAAAGCCATATTTTTTTCACTAATTCTACCCCTGACTCCCTCTGAAATATTGGAAAATTCATCTAAAATCACTCAGAAGTTTACCATTTGAGATGAGAATTTCATTGTCTCCCACAAATTCTCTTATTTATGTTTGGGGAAGTGTCTCCTCAAAATACAGTACTTATACCAATTTTTAAAATTCTGGGCCGGGCGAGGTGGCTCACGCCTGTAATCCTAGCACTCTGGGAGGCCAAGGCGGGTGGATCGCTCGAGGTCAGGAGTTCGAGACCAGCCTGAGCAAGAGTGAGACCCCGTCTCCACTAAAAATAGAAAGAAATTATATGGACAACTAAAATATATATATACAAAAAATTAGCCGGGCATGGTGGCGCATCCCTGTAGTCCCAGCTACTCGGGAGGCTGAGGCAGTAGGATCGCTTAAGCCCAGGAGTTTGAGGTTGCTGTGAGCTAGACTGACGCCACGGCACTCACTCTAGCCCGGGCAACAGAGTGAGACTCTGTCTCAAAAAAAAAAAAAAAAAAAATTCTAGGTAAAAGCAATATTTATATTTTCTTTAATATTAACAGAAAACAGGATAGCATAAGATGCATCAAACTTCTAAATCAATATTATTTATTATATTCAATTTTTTTGAAAGCAGTGATATTGCACATTTCCTATTAAAAAACTTCAAAATGTTCAATTTTTATATGTTCTAGAAGCTTGAAATGTTCATAAATACAGGGCATACCAAACACTGATTTCTTTAAACCATAAGGTGATATTTGGCTTTGTACTACACAATGACATGTTTCCATTTTAATGATGTTTTAATTTAGCAAAGGAATTGGATTCCTTCTCAAATCCACTACACATTGGAATTCCACCTGCTTACTCACATCTCTTACTAAAGATTAAACTGTTAATGTTCACAATGAGGGAAAAAACAATTAAGAATTTCCTAAAATGTACTTTTCAGTGCTCATATTTATATCAAACATGTGCTGCAATGACTGGTATTTTGCATTTCAAACCAGAAATGCTGGCTTATATATACTTCCATGCATTTATAGCCTTAATCAAGGCAGAAGCCATTTGCTTTTCGCATAGCAATTAAAACACAGAGAACATTCAGGATCTTGCTAAATAGCTCCCTATGCTTTATTATTGTTTATCTTGTCTTTTTGTAAGGAGGAGCTATTATTTCTGCTCCAAGCTCTTGATCTCCCTGGGGAGCATAAAAGACCGTCTGTTGTGGAGCTGAGCTGAAAGTAAATCCCTGGGAATGGGGATGTAGAAAGAAAAAAAAAGTGGCAAGAGAACTCTGGGAACAGCAAAAGTGGTGCAGAATGAACTGGTTAGAAGTTAGTATACTCAGTTTTATGGAAAATGGAAGAAGGGGTGAACAAGGCAAGAAAAACATACAGAAAATAAGAGACTAGAATATGAGATAGGTGTAAGCCCCTGCTTTGAGATTGTCCCACCTTTTCATGCCAAACCAATGTATGCCTCTCAAGTATTGACTTACAACTTTATCTGCAATTCCTGTCTGCCATAAGATATAAAACCGAACTGTAACCCAACAACAGCGAGTCCACTTGCTTAAGGCTTCTTGAGTGTGGCTCTGGGTCATGACCCTCAAATTTGAATCAGAATAAACCTCTTTAAATTTAAAATAAAAATAAAGGAAGAAAGAAAGAAAAAAAGAAAAAAGAAATTGAAAAAAGGAGAAAGAAAAGAAGAAATGATGGAGATAAAATCTTAAGACTTCATAGCCAAGTTTCAACATGAGACAACTGGGACAAATGGTTACCTGATAACAATCTTAATGGACATTTTGGACTTTTTATGGTTAATTTTACTATACTGTATCCAGACTGGTTAATATTCTAGGCCAGAATAAATCATTTTAGTATGAGATATCAGTAGTCCATCTAGGTTTATGTTAAGTACTATAGCAATGATTTATTTAAGAAATAGGAAAAAAATATTTTCACTTGTTTTATAGATCCATAATTGTGTTATGATAAATATATATTTTATAATTATATATAAATACATATATACACATAAATGTATTTATACACACAGACACACATATGTCTCTGAAAGAGCAGCACCATATGCATGTATGATTTTTTCTCTTAAAAAATGATTAACTACATTAAAAATTTTTGAAAAATATTCTTATTCTTGGATTTTCATTCATGCAATCCCGATAGGAAAACTTTGAAGTTAATATTTGCCCTCTTCTTATGTAAAACAGGCTGTTTTTATAATAGCTATGTCAGCCGTCCTTCATTAATATCCAGTTCATTATAAAAATGGCCTACTTTGATTTATATGAAATAATTTTGAAAGCATTTTAAAAATTTCAAAATTAAAATTATTTCTTAATTTTAAAAATTGTGCTTTATTGGGAAAATAAAGGATTAGAATCAAAAGATAAGACTGACTTTGATCTTCAAAGCCAAGCTGCAAGCTTGCTGCATGAGGCTTACAGGAAAATATGAACACCTTTTCAGATTTTCATGGTATGTAGCTAGCCCTTAATACCCTTACAGGTTGTTGTTTATAATACAAATCAGGCTTTTGTATAGGTTGATTGATTGGAATTAAAATGTATGGCTTGAATGTTGAGGTTTCAGTTAGTTATAAATTTATACATTTACAGTCAACCCATTTTCAATAAAGGTGCCAAGAATGTACACTGGGGGAAGAACAGTCTCTTCAATACATGGTGCTGGGAAAACTTGATATCCATATGTGGGAGAATGAAACTAGACCCTGTATCTTGAAATTGAAGTGGATTAAAAACTTAAATTTAAGGTCTGAAACTATGAAACTACTGAAAGAAAATCTTGGGAAAACACTCTGGAACATTGGTCTGGGCAAAAATTTCTTGAATAAGACCTCTAAAACACAGGCAACCAAACCTAAAGTTGATAAATGGGAACACATCAAGCTAAAAAGCTTCTACACAGGAAAAGAAACAATCAAAAAAGTGAAGAAAAACCCATGGAATGGGAAAAAAATATTTGCAAACCATACATCTGACAAAGAATTAATAACCAGAATATATAAGGAGCTCAAACAACTCAATAGGAAAAAAAATAATAATCAATTTATAAATGGGCAAAAGATCTGAATAGATATTTCTCAAAAGAAGACATACAAATTGCCAACAGTTACACTCAAAATACTCAACATCATTAGTCATCAGAAATGCAAATCAAAACTACAAAGAGATATCATCTCATTCCAGTTCAAATCACTTTTATCTGAAAGATAGGCAATAACAAATGCTGGCAAGGACGTGAGAAAGGGAAACCCTCCTACACTGTTGGTGGGAATGGAAGTTAGTACAGTCACCATGGATAACAGCATGGAGGTTCCTCAAAAAACTAAAAATAGAACTACCGTATAATCCAGCAATCCCACTGCTGAGTATATATTCAAAAGAATGGAAATCAGTATCTCAAAGAGATATCTGCACCCCCCATATTTATTGCAACACTATTCACAATAGCCAAGATAGGAATCAACTTAAATGTCCATCAATAGATGAATGGATAAAGAAAATCTGGCACATACACACTGGAATATTATTCATCCAAAAAAAGAATGAAATCCTGTCATTTGAAACAATGTGGATGGAACTGGAGGACGTTATGCTTAATTAAATAAGCCAGGCACAGAGAGGCAAGTATCACATGTCCTTACCAAAATGTGGGAGCTAAAAAAAATTTGAAATCATGGAGCTGGAGAATAGAACAATGGTTACCGGAGGCTGGGAAAGGTAGTGGGGAGGGGGAGATAAAGAAGGGATGGTTAATGGTTACAAAAATATAGTTAGATACAAGGAATAAGATTTAGTGCTCAGTAGCACAATAGGGTGACTATAGTTAGCAATAATTTATTGTACATCTCTTAACACAAAGAAATTATAAATGCTTCAGGTAATAGTTACCCTAATTACTCTTATTTGATCATTATACATTATAAGCTTTTATCTAAATATCACATGTACCCCATAAATAAGTATAATTGGTATGTGTCCATAATAACTAAAAATAAAACATTTTTAAAAAGAAAGGCCGGGCGCGGTGGCTCACGCCTGTAATCCTAGCACTCTGGGAGGCCGAGGTGGGCGGATCATTTGAGCTCAGGAGTTCGAGACCAGCCTGAGCAAGAGCGAGACCCCATCTCTACTAAAAATAGAAAGAAATTATATGGACAGCTAAAAATATATATAGAAAAATTAGCCGGGCATGGTGGTGCATGCCTGTAGTCCCAGCTATTTGGGAGGCTGAGACAGGAGGATTGCTTGAGCTCAGGAGTTTGAGGTTGCTGTGAGCTAGGCTGACGCCACGGCACTCACTCTAGCCTGGGCAACAGAGTGAGACTCTGTCTCAAAAAAAAAAAAAAAAAAAAAAAAAATAAAAAGAAAATATGGTAAAATTTAAAGATTAAAATTGGAAAAGGAAGCACTGTTTTTACCAGGTGTGTTAATACCATTTGTATGATCTACCTTACACACACACACACACACACACACAAATATAACCACAATATTTCTGACTCATTTTGCTTTTCAAATAATGAGGTTCACTTAATATTTCCCAATAGCTGTGTTCATCTTATCTAATTCCTCATCAACATAGGAAGTACTAATTTAATTATAAGAATTAGAAAGTCAATTCACACAGTTTGAGCAAAATGAAAAAAAAAAACCCTCTGGGCTCATACAATTGGGAAAAACAGAATGAACTTGGTATAAAAATATCTGGAACCATTGACTTGATAAATACCAGGAGTGTCTGTCTATTTGTCTCTTTCTTTGTGTCTCATACATTCCACACCTCTGATGTTTTCTGCATATAGCTTCATTCTCTCTTGCTGCTGATGGGCTTTTCCCACATACAGTAGAGTAGTTAGTGCCTCCCATAGGCTGATTATTTGCACATGATTACAATAATTTTCTCTGCCTCCAAAAAAGTCCCTGATTAGTATTTTGATTGGACTACCTGGTTCATGTGTATATTCCTATTTCTGGGCCAATCACTGAGACCATGAACATGAGGTCCTCTGAGCCATCTAAGGATCATGAGTCACCCTTAATTAGGTGCCTGGCCTTGTAGCCAGAGCATGATTTTACCTGCAGAAGTGTGAATAGTGAAGGTAAGGTAGAGAAACATGCGTACATTCATGACCATAGTCATTATTTCTCCTTTTATGAAAAGTATATGTTTCTCCAATGTTTACAACTATTGTGATCAATTCAAAAACAAATTATTATGAAAAAATACCTATGAATCACTACAACCATTACCAAAACAAAAATAATAATAGGTATTTCTCATTGCAAAGCAATCATGCAAAGTTGTTTTTCCTATTATCTTGTGTTATTGTCCTCAAAATATTATGAAGTAGACTATTTTTGTTTTACATAATAGAAAAGTAAAATTGTATGTGAACAGCTCATACCATCTAACCAAAAATTATAAAGTGTATTCAATTTTAGACTATATGTTGACCAACAGAGAGCTCAAATATAATAGTAGGAGATATGGTGATTGTGTAGCATAAATATTAAGCCTCTGAGGGAATTAATCAATACTGTCAATGTTGATGGCATGTAAGACAATACCAAAAAATCAGCAATAACTATAGTGCAGTCAACACTACATATAAGGCTAATATATGAATTCTGTATTGATTAGGATTAGGTTCAATTGCATGTGACTAAATCTGAAGTAATAGTGACTAAGACGCAACCTTGTTTTTTCTCATGTAAATGCAGTCTGGAGAGGGAGCACAGTCCATTGTTGGAACAGTGACTTTATAATTATCGGAGATCCATCCCTCATGTTTTACTTCATGTTCCAACATGATTCTTCAGAAGGCAGTTGTAACATTTCAGCCATCAAAAAGGCCAACAGATACAGAATGTAGAGCAAGGGGTGTCTCCTCCCTTTCAAAATACTTCCCAGATGTTGTACATAGCACTTTTAGCCAGCAATTCATCATATTGCCACACCTAGCTACACGGGAAGCTTGTGAATAGAGTCTTTATTCCACTAGGTCGTGTGTGCAACTAAAATCTGGGATTTCCTAATGGAAGAAGGGGAAAATGAAGCAGGCAACTAGATATCTCTGTCAAGAACTTTCATATACTTTCTTCTGAAATGTTCCACTCATATCATTGTTGGAGCATAACTGCTATTGCCCTGGCCCTGTTCCTACATATAGGTAGAAGTCTCACCTATTATACTAAACATAAGATTTTTATTTGTGACTTCTAGAGTTATACTACACTTTTTATTTTTGAATTTGAGCAAATTATGTCCTAAGTTCTTTGCAAAAACCCACTCAGCTAACTCTATACACTGTAAAGCTGTAAAGGTCATTGGAAAACAAGAAGGGAGGAGAGGAAGGGGGATGAGAGATAAAAACTTACCTATCAGGTTCAATGAACACTATTCTGGTGACAGTCACACTAAAAACCCTGACTTCGGCATTACACAATGTACCCATGTAACAAAAACTTTTATACCCCCTTAATATTTTAAAATAAAAATAAAAAGTCAAGTACACACAGGCTGCCATGGAACCACAGAACAAAAGCCCTTATTCCAACCCAAAAGCACTTGGGAAAATTCACATAGGAGACAACACCTGAGACGATTCTTAAAGGGTCTGTCATACATGTTATCGAGACAAAATAACATGTTATCTTGGGGAATGCCATTCAAGAGATGAATAGTATAGAGAAGGGGTCAGCAAACTATAGCCCATAGGCTAAATCTGGCCACTAGCAATTTTGTAAATAAAGTTTTATTTGAACGTAGTCACACCTCATTGTTACCAAAGTTTAGTTTTCATGACAGAGACAGTATGGCCCACAAAGCTGAAGATATTTACTAGCTGTATCTTTAGCAAAAGAGTTTCTGACCACTGGTTTACAGAAGATAATAGCATCTGAAGTATTATATATTCAAGTATTATTATATATTCAAGTATTATTATATATTTAAGGAATAACAAAAGTTCAATATAACAAAATATTAACTTTAGCACAGAAAAGCTAAGGGTTTGGAGTCTGTGGTCATTGGTTGGAGACATGAAGGACTATGTTAAGTTCAGGTGCTTGTGGTATACTCTTGTGTCATGAAGAACAAATTAAGAGGTTTAAGGAGCAGAAGGACTTGATCAGATTTTAGCAAGATTTTGCATTGTGGAGATACTAAGAAATGCAAGACAGGACATGAGGAATCAGTTAAAAATCCTCTACTTGAGGATCTGAAGTAGAACAGAGAGAAAGAAGATGAATAATAAATGATCTACAGAAACTCTTTGGTAGATAAAATCAGCAAGACTTGCTAAAACTCAATTATCTTTATTTAAAAACATGTCTGCAAATTTTGACACTCCTTCCTTCAAAAGATGGAGCCTAATTATCCTTGTTTGCAGGCCAGACCTAGGGATTCCTTTCTAATGAATAGACTGTGACAGAAGTGATGCCATGTGGCTGCCAGGGCTAGGTCGTAAAGAGCGTAGCTTCTACTGAACTCTCTCTCTCTCTCTCTCTCTCTCTCATTTAGATCTATCTCTTTTTTCTCTAGTGAAAGCCAGATAATATGTAATAAGAATAGTAAAGCAGCCCTAGGACAGTTTCATGTGCAAAGGAACTGAGGTTTCTCCCTAACTGGCCAGCAATGTAAATGAGCAACATTGAAAGTGGGTCCAACAGCACCATCAAAACCTTTAGCTGACTGTAGGCCTGGACAACATCTTGACTATGAACTCATGAAAGACCTGGAGCCAGACTCCCTCACCCAAGCTGCTCCCAAATTCCTGACTCAAAGGAACTGTTAGAGAAATAAATGTTTATTGATGTTTTCAGCCACTGATTATGGGGATAATTTGTTATGCAGCAATATGTAAGTAGTATATCACCATTACCTAAAATAAGAAATGCAGGAGGAGAAAAAAAAATAGGGAGAAAGTGTTATATGCAGCATTGGCCATGCTGATTTTAAAGGATATTTGGAAGAGCCAAATAAACATGTCAAATAATATTTAGGTATTCTCCCCTAGTCTGACACTCAATGAAAGGTCAAGGATTAAACCAGTATTCCTTGAGGCACCTATCTGATCTAATGTACAATTTTCAAACTTTCTTCAATTCCGTTTATATTTTAGTGAGGATATTTCCATTTATAGCTAGCTATTTGCTCTTACTCTTTGCTTCTTTGCTCATTGGCATATAACATATTTTGGGTCAGCAAATAACTGTTATAAAATGAAACATTTCTAAAATAATATAACTTGCAAAGATAAGACTTTCAGGCTTCTAGCCTACATTCAAACTCCTTGGTAAAGAAACAAGGCTCTCAACCAACAACTAATACACCTGGTATCAAGAGGCGGTTTCCACTGAAAGCCATATTACAGACACTATCAGTGAATCTTAGAAATTCAGACCCCAGGGTTTGTTCATATTTTCCTTAAATACTCTATACTTATTCAAATGCAATATTCTCAAGCTGGAATTTTCTTGGATATGTGCAATAGATAAGGTGTGTGAGGCTGGTGAAGTGTCCAAATATATGCATACCAAAGATAGGAAATGATTCCACGCTGTTGTAATCTTATGCTTGGCTTTTAGCTTCTAGCATAAATATATCCACAGCACCACAGTTTGAATGTCAGCAGAATTGCTCTCTGCCACAGTTGAGTGCACTGGAATAAAAATTATATAGTTAAATATTTATATATCAACAAGAAACATCTACAGAAAAATATACTCACTCTCTTTCGCAGGAGATTGAATTTGAAATTCATAAGCAAGAAAAACATGTATCTCAAAAACCATCACAGATTCTAGAAAATATGAATACAATTTCAAAAATTAGGAGTTACCATTTTAAGTCTTTAAAAATTAGGTATTTAAAGCTCACCATTTGTATTTAAATATTCAAAAAACATTTAATATATCACCACTGTTCATTAAGGTCATGGTAGGCACTGAGGACATACGGATAACCCAAAGTATTTCCTTTGAGTAGCTTATGGCCTCAACAGATTTGTACCTTTTCCTATTATTAAGGGCATTACATTTTTCATGTTCATAAAATCAAACACATACACACTGACACACAATTTCAGTACGAAACTGAATCACTCCAGCCTGAGTCGGCCATAATGAGTTCCGTGTCTCCTCTTGACACCCACAAACTGTTCTGCCAGGTTTAGAACAACCACTGTAGGCAGCTTCACATGTCTTCAGACTTTCTTACTTGCCATTATCTCCTGTAACAGTGTAATTTCTCCTTTTCTGCAGTTTGATTTTCTCTTCTATATATCCAAGAAAATTCTTAACAAATTACTGAAAGGCCCTTTTGTCCTGGATATATGGTAAAGCCTACTCTGTAGCTTTTGGGGTTGTGAATGGGGGGGGCGAGATTTCACTTACTTAGTAGACCCAGAAGTTAGGGTATCCTTTCAACACGGAATGAAGAGTGGAAATTAATTTCTCTCCATAGTGGGGGATAGATGTGGTCAACAAGGGGAATATTAACCTGAATTCAATTAGTTGTGATTAGAAAAGATCGTAGAGATTTTATCATCCAAAATTAGATGGTACTAAGAGACAAAGCCTACTTTATCCAAAGAACTACCATTGTATTGGAACAGGATCATCCCATGAGACTCTTATTTTCCAATTAAAACAACATCAAAATGTTCCTGAGGTCCTCCTGAAGTTTTGAAAGACTGTACTCCAAGTATCTAAGTGGGGTAGTATTTGCAGGATTGTCCAAAGGGGGTGGAATTGACAGCTCCCTAATCTGCTGAGACAGAACTCCTGTAAGAGTCAGTTATAAAAAGGACACAATATGCATACCACATACCCACTTGGGAATCTCTTCCATACAACCCACCCTTCCTTTCCCCAATACCAACAACTCACACAATAATGACACATAGAATTTTGGTTGCATTGGAACATGATTTAAAGTCCATATTCATAGATAGCAAATAGTAAAGGCAATCATCCCCAAGAGCCCTCAGACAAGCCAAATGGAAAGTTCTTTCAGAAGAATGACAAGAGAATGATTTTTACCGATTTGTGTTCTAATAGAATTGTTTTTATGATCGTATACCCAATTTCCTCTAAAAGACTCTCATGAGATACTTTTTGAAGACTAGAAGAAAATGAACAAAGTCTTCTTATGGCTTAATAGAGAAACAAAAAACATTATTTAAAGGATCTCAAAGGGAAGGAGTTTTTGCATGGAAGATTAATAGGGATTTAAAAAACAAAACCTCGACAATATTCATAAATTGTCCAAAGGGTTTTTTTTAATTTGTTTTATTCTCAGCAAAAGGAATAATTTAAGGCTGCACAATCAAGATTTTCTTTGGCATTATAAATAATGAAGTTTATTACAATTCATATTTTGTCCTTGCTTTCTATATCTGCATTATAAATATGCACCTTATAAATATATCTATTTTCAGAAAACAGAAGCTACACTTGTATAGCTGGTTATTTTTAAAAGTACTTCATGTTCTGGAGAGGTGCTATAACTTGTTCTCAATCTAGGTGAAGAAAGAATAAGTGTATAAAAAAGTGCTCCTGTCCTTAAATAAGTTGTTAGGCACTGCATGTTGAAACTACTGACAGGGACAAAGAACTGAGGGAAACTTGCAAAAACTTAGGTCATAATTCAAGCACATGCCAATACATTATGCTATTAGACTATAAGGCTATACGAGAATTGCATGAGCAATCGTATTTGTTGTAAACCAATGTATAATGCTTTCATTAATTATTTGTTGAGTCTTTCTTTTGGTTTTGCATAGGACTTTAAATTTGGAGTGATTTTGAGACAGGAAACAAAACCACACTCTCATTAGGTCATAATTGCTTTCTCACTGGATATCTGAAACATTATTTATATAAGTAGATTTTACTCATAAGCCTCATTAGCAATGAAGGAACCATATATATTATCCAAATTTAAACATGATATACTTTTGGCTTTTAGTCAGTTTTAGATGGGATGAAAAATCTTGACATATAGCTGAAATATTTTACATGACATAAGATACTTTGTTTTATATTGCATTCTATTATTCCTAAACACACAGTAAATAGACTTCTGAAAACAAACATAGGAAAGTAGAAAAAGGGGTGGAATAAGGGAGTATCAAAGAGGGTAGTATAAAATGGGTTAGGTGGACTGATGTCCCACTTTAATATTTTAATTTTGTTTGAGGATATCCTGGGTGGGGCAGGAATTCATCAGCATATTTAACAAAGCCATGAAGGAGAAAGTCTATCATGGAATGACCAGCTAACCAAAAGGCTAACAGTAGGGTACTGAAGGAGGTGAAAATAAAAGAAGAAAACTGGATTGGAGAAGTAACACTAGCTACATTATGAATGGGAGAGCTTCATTGCTCCACTTACTCAATGTATTTGTCAAACCCAACCATTTGCAAAATGCTGTACTGGATGCTTTATGCCTTAAAGTCAGGTTATAAGGAAAAATTTTAAAAAGAGCAGTTATCAAGCACTTACATTTATATACTATTATTTAATTTCCCAACCCCTGTATAAGGTAAATATTTATAAAAATTTGTATTTTATATTAAAAATATTGGTAAATATTGATCCATTTTCCACTGGTTCAGCAAAATCTGGTAACTTACTCTAGATCCATTCCCTACATAAAACAATACATTTTGGATTTGTAATTTGAACAAGTTCTTATCCAAAAATTCACACAGTTCTGTCAATGAGAATAAGGGAAACTCACAAATACTGTGTCAAATAGCAACCTTTGTACTCTAAATTATTTAACAGTCCCTAGATTTTTTTTCAGGCACAGATAAATTTGGGCATCTAATTATACAAAGATAAAAGTTTTATGTCATGCAGAATATGTTCCCTGTTTAATGCCTCTACTTCTTTTATGGAAGATATGAAATTCATGGTAAGAATAACAGATATATAAATACATAAATGTTTTCATTTATTCCATAAAAGATTTAAGACCTAACTTTAGCTCCCATTCTGAGTGATGCTTTATCTAGCTACTACTAGGGAAATTCAGAAAATTTCAAAGGTATCTAAGTTATCTTGGATGTAAAACTTAATCTTTCTTAAAATTTTTCCCTGTGTTGATGTTAAACAGTTAACCTTTGAGTCGGGGAGTTATGAGGTTTGCGCAAATGGTACTGAGTCATAGATAAGGGAGAAATGTTTACCTCTAAGTCCTGAAATGCCTGGGTGTAATGTTGGCCCTTGGTGGGGATGTAACTTGTCCCATTTGGTATTGGGTCACATCCCATTTCCCATGGAATTGGCAGAGAGTGAGTCATGTCCCCTAGAAACATTGGAGTGCCTTCTCTTGCCCGTATGCACTGGGGGAAACTCAGGGGAACTGACAACCTTTCGATTCTGTGACTAACACACCATGACAACAGATGGGAGTTTCCCATCAAGCTTGTCATCTCCTTAATCTCCACCTAGGAAATCGGGAACAGATACTCTAACTTCCTGATGCTCAAATTTAAAGAAGATACAAAGTAATATTATCCTTCCCTTCATACTTAATATGTGGATGAAGGTAGTTGTTGTTCAGGGCAGGTAGGATGTTTGCCTCTAACCTATAGAATACATACCTTCTTCTCTCTTTCCCCAAACAGAATGTATTTTATATCGTATGGGAAGTGCATGGGACATGTTTTTCATTGATTAGTCATTGCTGACTCAGGTCATTTGACCTTAAAGGGTAGAAATTTGACACCCTTTTTCTCTTGTCTGTTCTAATAACTTTATTCCCCAGACCCAGGGCAATGGGCCACCAAGAGCCAAGTAGGGAACCATCACTGGGTACAAGGAAGTATATGGGAAGAAATAAGTACCTGTAATCAAATTATATTTCTACCACCACTTGTCTTTAGAAACTCAATGCTTATACTCAATCAGTCATACAGATATTAATGAATTTTAAACACACGCTATTTTAAATTGAGATTAGTATATTCCAGGCACCTGATGGAAAAAGAAATATTTGGTCAGTCATGCAGATGTTTCCAGGTATTTAGTATTGTGTATACAGTAAAAATGGCTGGATCTGTTTCCGTTCTGGGCACTGTTTGGGGACTGTATGCCAGTCATGTAGTACAGAATATTTTACAGTTTGAAAGCAGTCTAGATATAAGCATCATCCTTGAAGGAATGAGAATTGTAGGGGGAAATAATATTATTTGTGTGAAATGTAAAAAACAATATTATTTTTCCATTCCAGTGTTCCTTGTACCTGATGGCTAGCTGAATTTTTAATTTGGCTGTGACATTCACTTTAATGTAGTCTCCTTCTAAAGACTAAAATATGGTGCTAGTGATTTTCCTATAAATCAGAACTATTTCTACATGTCTAAGTTTTTATGATTAGTTACTTTGGATGTAAAAATCAGAAAAGTCATTTTCAAAAATATACAAATTTTCTAACCACTTGTTTCATCTTTATTAAATTGAATTCTTCTAAAAGACCTGATGCTACACTGGCCTCAAATAGGTTCTATATCAGAAAAAATCAATAATGCCTGGATGATTTAATCGTTTGTATCCTAAAATTTTTGCAGAAATTCTTGAGTAATAAATATTTTGACAAACACACATATTTTTTGTTTTATGAAAACTGCAATCTCTTTTAGGGGACATAGAACATTTTTTAAAGGCAAAAAAAGGTTTATGCCATAATCCATCACTCGGCTGTAGCTATAAAATGGTTATTTATAAATTGCTTAATCTGGTTGCCTTATTTAATGGTTATTTTCATTATTTATTGGATTAATGTTGTAAACACAGTATTGATTCAAAGAGCAATGCTTTTCATAAAATATATCTGACCATAAAATTGAACAGTAAAAGTTGAAATATAAAGAATACTAGATCAGTTTTATCATTCCTTTAGCAATGTATACTAACCTTGTGCTTTGAAGTTATAGACACAGGGGACAATTTAAACATTAGATTCACATATTCTCAAATGCCATCATCATTAGTAGCAATTATCCTATTGAATAAACTTTAATCCTGCACTTCTAAAGAAAATATTTTAATTCAGAATATTCTGCCTGCTTAATAAAGTTATTACTCGTATGCAAAGAATATACATATTGAAATGCAACTTTTGAAATTATTTTGCCCAATACTCTTAATTTAAATTTGTGAATGCTGAGACGCAGAGAGATTGATAAACTTGTCCAAAGCATCATAATATGTAATTAACTAATTTAATTTTTTTCTACTTTACACATATCCTGTTGTCCCTATACACACACAAAATCTAATGCAGTTTTTAGAATTGCTTATTTAGTGTTATTATCTTATTTCTCTTTCTTTGAGATTTCATTCCTAACAGTTTGTTCTGTGTGTTCAAGTCACCTTTGAAATATTCTAATGAACATTCCTGTATTTGTTTGGCTATGAGGGATTTCAGGTACTCACAAAATTTGAATCATTTCCAAAATGTCTCTTGCACAGATCTCTCTTTCTATTTCCACAGCTAACTTAGTCCTGACCCTCTTAACTTCTCTTCTATATGCTGTAATGGTAACCTTATTGGTCTCCCTTCCTAATCAATATTACACACTACTGCTAGAGTTATTGCCATTCCCCTGTTGTAAAACATCCACTTCTTATTGCTTAGAATAAATGCCAATTACTTAGCTTAGCATTTAAAGCTCCCCATTATATGACCCCAACCTATATTTCAACCTTCTCCCTCTACCTACACACTCACATGCCCTAACTCCCCAGTCACACTTGGATATCTGCTTGCCATTCCTCATGTTTGCTTATGTGTTTTTCCTTTTGAGCTTGATTCAAGTTTTCTCTTTCATGTGAAATTATGTAGTAGATCCCTTTATGATCTCCATTTATGATGCATTTATGAGACAAAATCTCACCACCTTACAAACCATTCACAAGTGTTACTATTCAGAATTCATCTTCTCTCCTATACTGTCATAAGGTTGTTTAAATGTTAATCACAGCCCATGTTAATCTTCTACTGAATTTATTCATGTACAGCTAGCTGTCTTTGTCCGTGAAATAACAGCTCAGGAAGGCAAGAGAAAAATTCCATTTTGCTTTCGCTCATCCACAGTGTCTTCAACAACAAATGTTTGTTGACCGAATTAATTTGATTGAAAATTCAGGTGATTTTTCAATAAATTACATTATGTACATTCTTGTCCCCTTAAAATGCTGTGCCATATGATCTATTGTTTTCTTGATGATTCAGGACAATATCTATTAACATTATTGTTTTGAGTTATAATGCCCTCAGGAGTCACATAGGCATATCATATTCTTTGTCCCTAGAGTAAATAGCTACAAACTACAGAGATTTGATTCAGGAAGTCCTATATCCTGGGGAATCCTTACACCAGATGCTTGCCACTTTATTTTAATCAATTGCCTGGGGGAAGGCCTGAAGGTTTTACTCTCCCTCTCCTACAGAATAAACATCAAGGTCTTTGTAGTAGCAGTTTGCTTCTAAGACTTACTGCCCTTTCTGCTTGCTGGATGTGTTGCATTGCCTCCAAAGAATTAGATTTTTTCTCTATGAGAAATAAGAAATAACTTCTTTAAGTTTGAGAGAGAAAAAGTTGGAATTTGGGTGTTGATGGCGCCACTTCTCACTGGGATGGATGTGGTCATTTTCAGAGCAGGGAGGACTGCACCGAGGGCGAGTGTTCTCAGGAGGGAGGGACAAGCATTGCACTCTGTGGCCCATTCTGCTACCCTTCTTTCATGTGCACAGAAATGGAGTGGAATGTCCTTCTGGTGGTGAACACCCTTAGTTCAGCAGCCTGGCTATTATTGCTTCCTTCTCAATAGAAGCGGAAATTGTTTTTCACTACTGTTGTGTTGGTTGGAAGGTCATGAGGCATTAGGTCACCCAAGCCCTCAAGAGACATAAAATATAGCAAGGGTAAAAATTCAATGCCAGAAGAGAGAGCAGGGATTTGATTTCCTATGGGAACATCCAGTTATGTTCCACTCCTTCCAATTATATTCTCTCCCCTCCCCAAAGTTATAATTTCCTTTGGTTTCAATAATAGCTACTGTTCATTTCTTTTTGACTTTTCCTTCTTGTACTTTTCCAAGCAGACTCGGTTTTTTCCAAGCGGATGTCTCTTTCTCCCTTGAAAATTAAGAGATGTATTGATTCCATCTAAGCTATCAGAGTAATATAACAATAATATTTTTGCTTTAGTTTTTTTCACAAACTCTGTATATAGTATTTTTCAGAATTTTTCTCATGAGAAGTACCTGCTCATCCCCCTGGTCCATTTCCTCTTTGAACTCAGCTCTTACTTACTTGGCTGCCAGAAGAAAATATTTTTCCAGAGCAGTTTTTATGTGGTCATAGATTGAGGTCAGGCACTGCCTTTCTGCTTCTTTAGAAAAAATACTTTCTGAATAAAAGATTACAAACCCAGCAATACAGAATCTGTTCTTGTTCTGTTTTTGTTGCCAACTCATAGTGACCTTATGTAAGTCACTGATATCTGAGCCTCAGTTTCTTTCTTTGTCAAATGGAGATAACAATCTCTGGTCTCCTATCTCATGAGATTTATGTAAAGTTCATGTGAAATTGTAAAAAGAAAAATCTATAAACTATTAAATATAGTAATGAGATAATTTATGTGAACATACTTCTTAAACTATAAATAGATATGTAAGAGAAAATATGCTTATTGATTATAATTGTTCCCTAAGAGTCCTAAGAATATTGGCTCAGGTGCAAGGACAAGAATAGCAATACTATACATTTAGTTGCCATTTTCCTGTCCTTGCCACATTATGCTTGTCTGCTGTATACCTTTCCAAAAGGCCTTCTCATAGTGGTCCACCCAGTTTCTTGCCTGCAGCCATAAAATTGAGCTTATGTCAAATGCAAATACTTAGTTCACTAAATACAAAGATATTCCTGGAAATTCATCCAAAATACCTAACTGCCTCCATCCTCTGGGACTCAAAGGCCCTCATGATATTTTGAGATTTATGCCTTAGGAAAACTGTGGTTAGTTGAAGCTCACATGGCATGCAGATCAGTAGAGGAGAGACAAAAGTCACCTTCTTATATCTCCCTGGTTGAATCACTTGTTATTCTTTTGGAAAACTGCAGTGTGAGGAAATCTGTGAGGGCTTGTACTTTATATCTAAAGAAAGCTTTGTATGCGTGGAAAGCCTGATATGTTCCTAGCTAATTTTGGTCTGGAGAAGTGGCTGGCTGCCTGCCACATGGTAGTGCCAAAGCAATAAAGTGAATAAAAACTTTTGAGGTAAATACAGCTTTGCCTCTTTCCCACTCCCCGTATCAAAATTTCCATTTATACAAGGCAAGTCCCAAGAACATGCATCTGATTCGAATTGGCCTGGAGGGCAGATCATTACAGAGTCACGGACACTAGCATTATTGTTTCCTCCATTGAGAGAGCTTCAAAGGTTTGTCATA
This sequence comes from Eulemur rufifrons, assembly GCF_041146395.1. Taxonomy (NCBI): domain Eukaryota; kingdom Metazoa; phylum Chordata; class Mammalia; order Primates; family Lemuridae; genus Eulemur; species Eulemur rufifrons. Next base: position 30,388,620 of record NC_090989.1, read on the forward strand.
TTGTTTCAGATCCATTTTTTATTCCGTATTAAAACAGATATCCAAGTGGGTGGGGTAGGGATGGTATCACTATGCTTAGTGTTTTGTAGTTTCTAATTTAAATATCTAAAAAACCCAAAAAACAAAAGAAAGAAAAACCAATAATATTAGGTAGATTGCATTTTTCACTTTTCACATTAAAGATATTTTAAGAAAATCAAAACTTTAAAGGATGTACTTAAGAGTCATAACAAATGAAAGTTAAACCAGGAAGTTAAAGTCCATACTTTTTCCATAATATTACTATTTCTTTCTCAATGAACCAATAAATGATGCTTATAAATAGCATATGCTCACACAGGTTGGTCCCATTATAAAGGGAAATGACAAACTTTCATAGTACACTTGGTGCTATTCGGAAATCCTATTTTCCTTCCAAATTTGTTTTGTCCAGAGTGTGGCTATTGTGAAATATTTCACTATTTCCAAATCCTAATTATACCTCTAATATCACAAATATCCCTAGCAGGTAGGGCATGTATAGTAACACTGTAATTTAAATAAATAAATGTTGATATATTTTCTTATTTTTGTTAGGTTTTGTCTCGTTTGTTACACAGGCACCAAATCCTATCAGTTCTAATTTGGTAATATTTCTTTTTCCTTCTGTTCTGTCCCCATAGTGACTGACTACCCTACTTTAGAAGACTTCTCTTTGGAGTCTCCTTGCCTCCAAACTGAATCCCGTCTAATCTACTCTTTACATTGAATCCAGGATAACCGTCCTAAAAGTCAGGTCAGATAATACCTTTTTCTTCCTCAATTTTTATTTTATGGCACTCTCTTGCCAAAAAAACCAAGTCTCTGCCATGGCTTTGAAGTTCTGTGGTCTGAACCTCAACATCCATCCCCACTTCATTTCCTCCTCTATCGCCCCATATAGTTTACCCTACAACTTTTTCACCTAGTCTATAGTCACATTAGTCCCTGATGCTGGAAAACTTCCCCATTTCTACTCATTCTATTGAAAGACTTCAAGACTCAACTCAAATGTCACAATCTTTATGGAGGTTATTTTTATTCTTTCTGTTCAGAAATAACTGATCTTTTCATAATGCATAAACAGCCTGTTGCTTATTTAATTATAGTTTGTTATTACAGTGTGAATGGTATTTGACCCCCATCATTGGAGATGGGGCCTGATGGGAGGTGTTTGGGTCATGGCAGTGGATCCCTCATGAATGGTTTGGTGCTGTCCTTGTGATAATGAGTAAGTTCTTGCTCTATCAGTTCCCAAGAGAGCTGGTTGCACCCTGGCACCTCCCTCCTCTCTCTCTTGCCACGTGATCCCTGCACATGTGGCTCCCTTTCTCTTTCACCATGATTGGAAGCTTCCTGAGCCCTCACCAGAAGCAGATGCTGGTGCCATGTTTCATGTACAGCCTACAAAACCATGAGCCAAATAAACTGCTTTTCATTCTAAATTATCAAGCCTCAGTTATCTCTTTATAGTAACAGAAACAGAATAAGACACTTGTATTAAAAATTAGTTGTTTACATGCTTTCTTTTCCCTTAACAGGAAGTTCACTGAGAAGATTAAAGATTTAGCCATAACCTATTGCCAAGAGTTCAGACTCCAACCTAGACAAATCTGATTTGAACCCCTCCTCAGCCACTTATCTTTCTAGGCTTTGTTTTGTGGACTTTTGCCTTTCTTATTTTCTTTTGGAAAATTAGAGTACTATCTACCTTTCATGTTTATTGCAATAATTAAAAAATATGACATTCAGAGGGCATCTTCATTTTGAGGTCCTTATAAAGCATGTTGAATTGAGGGTGAAGGATGAGCAGCAATAAGACAGAGCAGCATTCCAGGTGAATAGGACAATGGGAGTGTCTGTGTGTATGCAGGACGAGGTATGTCTCAGCATCACTAAGCAGACTTTTGTGACCAGAAAAGAATGTGCCCATGAGCAGTAAGTAACTAGCTTCAGTAGTTTGTGTGAGGTCATATTGTGGTAACCAAGTTGAGTGTAGACTCAATATCATAGGGATATTTTTGTAAAAAAGAGGGATATAATTTAGGATTTGTGAATGATTGGTCTGATTATTATACACTGAATAAAATATGAGGGCTAGAATCTGAAGTCAGAAAAATCAACCAGTCAGTGGTTGAAGTAAATCAGGGATAAAGTAGAGAAGGCCTAAAAGAAGGTGGATAGCATCTGCAGTTCTATAGTTATGCTATTTGTTGTGTCAATAATTGTTTATTTTTATTTGCTCTAGATTTAACCTCTCCTAGGTAAGCTTCAAGTAGTGCCTACATGTTGTACTTGCTCACCTAGACATGTGCTACAGCCATGTTCACTCTAACAACATCTTCTTCTGTAGACTTGAGTGATTCCTTTCTCAGCTGAGATCATTCTAGATTGAGGGAGTCACCTATGTGCTAACTTCTCTTCAAATGGCTCCTCCTTTTGTTCCAGTTTAGTTGTTCATCGTCCAGCTATCTCCAGGTTTAGATATTTCACATAAGAGACAACAGGAGAATTAACCATTTTTCTCACAATATGTTAGTTATTGTTTGTTTTCAATTTTTCCTAATTTATTCATGTATTTGAAAAATTTCTATTAAATGTGTATCATGTACTAATTATTGTTCTGATCCCTAATCTCTACTCTTATGAAAGAGGCCCAGGTCTAGGAAAAAATTCATCAGGTAGTCTCTTATCTAAATCATTCATTAAAATGTCAGATTTGCTCAAGTAATAATTTTAGGATACCTTAATCTAAACTTTAGTCACTCAATTTTCCATTTGTTTTGTTTCCTGTGTGTCAGAATTTTTTTATAAAATATCACCTCACTCTCATTTTTATTATACCACAGACATTAGACTTTTTAGGTATGGAAGAGTGTATCAGAGGGTAATGAAAGTCTACATGAATCATAATTATTGGTTTTTCTTTTCCACACATATATTAGGTTGCAGCAAATAGTCCACATTTTTAGGAGGATGAGATTGCATCAATGATTTTAGCACAAACTAGAGTGGACTGAGAAGCTGGGTGATATCTTCTAAATTATAATCAAAGAGATACCTGAAATTGAAATCATATTCTGTTTCTTCTATAGTTTGTGACCTTGGACAAGTCACCAAACATTCCCAAGCCTCAGAATTCTCATCTGTAAAACTAGAGAACAATATTTAACCTACCCAAAGTTCTTCAATATGATTAAATAATGTAATTTATGAAAGTGTTTTACACAGTGTCTAGCACACAATGGGAACCCAAAGTACCTATTTTTATTGTTAATATTTCAGTTTTTAAGACCGATTCTGTTGGAGCCAGTAAGAATTAAGGACATTAAGAAGAAAATCCTGCCATATGAGGCAACATGGATGAACCTGGAGGACATTATATTGCATGATTTCACTCACGTGAGGTGTCTAAAATAGTCAAACTCGGCCGGGCGCGGTGGCTCACGCCTGTAATCCTAGCACTCTGGGAGGCCGAGGCGGGTGGATTGCTCAAGGTCAGGAGTTCGAGACCAGCCTGAGCGAGACCCCGTCTCTACTAAAAATAGAAAGACATTATATGGACACCTAAAAATCTATATAGAAAAAATTAGCCGGGCATAGTGGCGCATGCCTGTAGTCCCAGCTACTCGGGAGGCTGAGGCAGTAGGATCGCTTAAGCCCAGGAGTTTGAGGTTGCTGTGAGCTAAGCTGACGCCACGGCACTCACTCTAGCCTGGGCAACAAAGTGAGACTCTGTCTAAACAACAAAAAAAAAAAAAAAAAAATAGTCAAACTCAGAAGCAAAAAGTAGAATGGTGGTTTACAGAGGTGGGGAGTGAGGTGAATGGGGTGTAAGTTTCACAAATGCAAGATGAATAAGTTCTAGGGGCCTGCTATAAAACATAGTGTCTATAGTTAACAATATGGTATTATGCATGTAAAAAAAATTTAAGAGGGTAGATTTCATATTATGTGTTCTTACCACAAAACAACAATAATAAAGACCATGAGAAAAATTTTGAAAATAAAGGATATATTTTTTACCTTGATTGTGGTGATGATTTCATGAATGTATGCATAAGTACAAATTCATCAAATTATATAAATTATGTGCAGTTTTGTGTATATCAATTATACCTCAATAAATTTGTGAGTTTTTTTTAAATAACATTAATATGTTTTAAGAATTATGGTGAAGTGGAAAACAAAAGTGAATGAGATATAACCCAGCTTTTATGAAATTCCAATGTCTAGTGGAGAAAACACACTCATAGACTAGATTGTAAACTATCCCACAGCTGGCAGCTGGGTCTGTTTTTATATACCATTGATTCTCAGCACTGGTCACTGTGCCTAAAACTTATTTGTGAAAGAAAGATGAGAGGGAAAGAAAAAAAAAAAGAAAAACAGATAAACATTCAAATTCTGTTAAAAGATAAGCTGGAAGATATGTGGTAAATGTAAAGTACTACAGATGAGAGAACTGATCAACTGCACATGGATCAAACATTACAACAGTTTTGAACTAATTTGATAACTTGCTGATATGAAGTTAATGGGGAATAGGGAGTCATCAATGTCCTCTCAAGAATTTCTAAGAATCAAGATTTTATCTTACTTCCAAAGTAACAAGTTAATCTGGGCAGTTTCCTAAATGCTGTCACTAGTTTCTGGAGTCAAAGACAGAGGACAGATTTTTTACTCACAGCAAAAACAGTACTTAGAGTACCAGCAGTTGTGTAAGTTCCCTGAGCTCAAATCCCTACAAGTAAACACAAAGAAGGCCAGGTTACACCTGCACGTGCAACATGATCTGTGTTACAGGAGAGAAACTCTGGGCTTAGAGAATTGGAGTATTAAGATGGGCAGGGAATATGCCTTGTCTTTTGGTCTGGAGGAAGACACTATACTTTCCAAGACTCTGAGCAAACCTGCCCTGCCTTTGCCCCAGAGGAAACATAACTTCTATATTCAAAAGCTGTTCAATGTAGAAATATCCTTAGAAAAGATAATTGGGCAAAGGCAATCAGTGCCTCTGCTAGCAAGACTTGCAGAAGTACCAGAGACTCCTATAGAATTGTCTCCCAACATTTCCTCTTTTGGGGTCTGTGCCATAAACCCACATGTAGCACATGAAATGGTTCTGATTTACACCCTTAAGGACAACCTGTATATGGTCAAACAGGTAGGGGCAGGCCACAGAACAATCCCAGAGAGAGAGAGACTTACCATGAAGCCAGTGAATCTTAAGCTTCTGAGTTTCCTACCTCTTCTAAGTCCCTGTATTTAATTTTGTATTAATAATTTTGTATTCTTTTTCTTTAAGAGGTATCCACAAATTACACTAGCCTCAGACGCAAAAAAATCTGGATCCACCAACCCTTGTCGCAGTGAATACAGCTCTCAATTACAATGAACATGGTGGGGGGCATGTGCTAGAAAAGACAGCACGTGTGACTTCTGCCCATTGAAAAAGTACTGTAAGTGTAGACTGTGAACTCCAGTAATGTTTTGTTATTTAGAGTGTAAAACTTACTAAAGAATAGTCAGGAAATTTTAGGTAAACAAGTAAAAGGTGTTTCTTAAAAGTATTTCAAATGTAACAGTCTTTAATGTTTCTTTTAAAATAGAAACAAATAGTAATAAAATGTTTTATTTAATGTGTTTCACATACGTGAGCTCTACCTATCTTTATTTCTCTTATAAAATCCACTGTCCTATTCAGAATCATGTTCAGTTGACATCAAAGCATTTAGCAATCTGAAATGTTTGTATTAAGACCTACTTAATAAGATTTTTTTACCATTAAGTGGATCTTGATATGCATACCCGAGACATAAATAAATATGAGCCTTTTCAGAATGAACAGCAAAATACAGTTATAATTTGTAGCCATCTTCTCTAAAGATAAGTCTCTAAATCTGTACTTATTTAGTAATATAATTTTTCTAATAATTTCTTTCGCTATATTCATTTGGTGGTATGTACCCAAAGATCTCTCCCTCAAGCAACTCAGCTTTGCATTTAAAAGACGAAAGTTTAACATTTCTTTAGTTCCGTTAAGATACAAAAAAAGTTATCAAGCAGAATACACATGCCTTTCGCAGCACTTGCTACTTTTAGTCTAACTTATTTTTAATTAGAAAGTCATCAGTAAATCATATCAATGGACTAATTTCTAATCATTTCGATTAATTTTTGTAAGTTTAAAAAATAAGTTTGGAAATACAGCTATACATATTTATTTAGTCTATGTTATTTGAAAATATTCTGAAATAAGTGCAGGTCCAGGTAGAAAACACACTCACAATTTTTTTTTTTTTTTTACTTATACCACCTTTTCCAAATTTAACGCAAATAGTTTTAGACTATTAAAATATAAGTAATATTGTCACTTAAAAAGTGGGCTAACATCAGATCTCTTTAATACCATTCTCCAATTAAAGAGGAAATGGTTGATTTTAGGAATAGGACAGAAAATATATAGGATGAACCTAGGGTATTTTGTATACCAGAAAGTAAGCAAGTGTTCAATGCACACACACACACACACACACACACACACACACAGAGAGACACACACACACAATGGGCATATGTCAAAGGGAAAGAGAAGCCAGCCAAAAGATCTCCCAAGGTCCACAGCTAAAATGATACATATAGAGCATATAAAAAGAGGAGTAGTAAATTACAACACAAACTATAAAATAAATATCCATGCATCCATACTGATACAAATAAAAAATTGAATAAATACAGAAATAAATGGGGAAGAATAGACAAATTTTCCTTGCAGGAAGATCTCAATAATTTATATAGATTCTTCACCCTCAAGGAGGCAAAACATAACTTCCTTCTCTTTAAGTATGAGCTGCACATGGTGACTTCCTTCCAAAGAGTAAAACATGGAAAGGGAGGGAAAGAAAAGCAATTTTATAGTGGCAAACCCTAACAAGTAATCCCTCAGCCCAATGATCAAAGTGAATATCAATAGTGATAAGTCATGTTGATAGGAAGCACATTCGATATGATGTCATGACAATGGCACTTTACCTCTGTAGTCTTCCTTCTTCCTCTCCAAAAACCACGAATCTGGTCAAATCATGATTTCTAAAAAATCAGACAAACCCTGATTGAAGGACAGTCTACAAAATAACTGATACTCCTTAAGATTGTCAAGATTATCAAAAACAAAGTCTAAGATACTGTCACAGCCAAGAGGCGCCTAAGACATTATGACTAAATGTAATGTGGGATCCTGGAACACAAAAAGAACATTAGGTAAGAACTAAGGAAATCTGAACAAAATATGGACTTTATTTAGTTAATATTAATAATGTACCAATATTAGTTCGTTAATAGTAACAAATGCACCATATTAATACAAGATGTTAATAACAGTAAAAATGAAGTGTGGTGTTTATGGAAACTTTCTGTACTATCTTTGTAATTTTTCTGTAAATATAAAATTATTGTAAAATAAACCTTTACTAAAACATAGTGGGTTCAAATATTTACTCTTGTTTTCTAGAAAATAGAAACCTCTCATCAGTTGTAGACTTCAGACAAAGAAACCTCATTGTCTATTAATTCTCAGGTAGTTCTATAGTAAATACTTGATGAAAATCTTAAATTCTATTTTAAATAGAATTGTCACTTTCTCTTCTCTTCATTTTCTTCTCTTTATGTATTTTACAGTTTACTTCACTGTAGCATATTTTGAAGTTTCAGAAAGATAATCCATATAAATCTAGTTAGATAAGTAGGAGAATCAAACATTTGAGATTATAATAATTGTAGAGGAAACATAATAGTTTCTGAAAATAGGAATATTGAATGAAAGAACTTTTAGAGAGATGACAAAGCAAGAAAGAGACAAAATATTTCCTGGAGTAAGGCACACTATATTTGTGATTCTATATCATTATAAGATATTACAATTCATGAATAATATATGGCAGTTAAAATGTCTACTATACATATGAAAATTAAAAAATTCCTTGAGACATCGTGAAATTGCCAACAAAAGTAATTAAATGTGATACTTGGATGACAAAATGAAAAGGTCAGATAAAACCAACTCTGGTAAGGACATGAAGCAACTGAAACCCTCCTACATGGCTAGTGGGAGGTATAAATTGATACAACCATTCTGGAAACCTATTTGCCAGTATCTACTGCAGGTGGAGCTATGCATACTCTGCAACTGAGTAATTCTACCCCTAGGAATATAACCGTCAGAAATGCACACGTGTTGGTTCTAAAATGTTCATATCACCATTCATAATAACCAAAGCCTAGAAACTGCCCAAAGGAAGAATAAATAAGTTATGGTATATTTACACAATGAAATATAATGAAGTAATGAAAATTAACTATCACAGTACACACAATATAGATGAATCTCACAAAAATGTTGAACAAAAGACACTCAAGGTTATATACCATATGATTCCATTTATAAAAGATACAAAAACCAGTGAAGCTAATCTATACTGTTAGAAGCCAGGGTTGTAGGAGAAAGGATGAGGGGCAGGTTTGGAAGCAGGTTACAAAAGTATATTCTATTTGTGAAAATTCACAGAACTTTTTACCTATGATGTATATTATTTTCTTTTTAAATGTCTGTGAGTTAAAAAAAAAAAAAAAAAAAAAGGGTTGGCGGGGGGTGGGGAGGGCAGTGGCTCACGCCTGTAATCCTAGCACTCTGGGAGGCTGAGGCGGGTGGATCGCTAGAGGTCAGGAGTTCGAGACCAGCCTGAGCAAGAGCGAGACCCCGTCTCTACTAAAAATAGAAAGAAATTATATGGCCAATTAAAAATCTATATAGAAAAAATTAGCCGGGCATAGTGGCGCATGCCTGTAGTTCCAGCTACTCAGGAGGCTGAGGCAAGAGGATCGCTTAAGCCCAGGAGTTTGAGGTTGCTGTGAGCTAGGCTGATGCCACAGCACTCACTCTAGCCTGGGCAACAAAGTGAGACTCTGTCTCAAAAAAAAAAATAGGATTGACAAGCCTCCTGGCTTCAGTGATACTCCTCTGTTTCACAATATTATTTACATATGCACATGGATTACATTTTCATACCTTTTATTTACTTCTGCACCCCTGCCTTGTCATATATTTTTAGGTGAATCAATAAGAACCTATGTATGAAGGGAACTATATTATATTAATACATCTATGATAATGACAATAATGAAAATAGGTATATTTTCGTATTTACTCTCTTTTAAATATGTCACTCCATGACTTGTTCTCCCACATCTATACCATTCACCCATTTAAAATTGTCTTTGAGGAGAATGTAGACTCTAAAATCAGATATTTTTTAGACCACCTTTTTTCCAGAGCTTTAATATCTAAGGATGAATTCCTGTTTGAAAGTTGAAATCCATTTCATATGCCTGTAACTACAGCCTTTTTAGTAATAACCCCAGAGAAACAGCATTACAAAGTAATTGACTATAGGGGTAACAGTAAAAGCAGATGATAAACAATGCTTAAAAACACTTCTATATTTCAGCTAAATATTACTGAACAATTTGAATTTTATTTCCTGGACTCAATAACTATAGGTATTTTTATAGTAATAAAGCTTGTCATATATCAAAGGAACAAACACTTAAATTAGAATGACCAAAGGATTTCCTTGGAAAACATAGCAGTTAAGAGCTTATTGATATATCGTGGGAAACTAAACATAAATAATAATAATTTATTCTATGTGTAGCAGTAATAGACACTGTGCTGAATACTTTATATACATTATCTGATTTAAATCTCATAAACTCTTCTCCTTTTTTAAAAATTAGTTAAGAATAAAGTTTACAAAGATAAAGTGACTGACCTGGTATTTAAACATGTATTTGTCTCATAAAGCCTATATCCTCACTAGCCAAATATATACATTGAATATATTCACTTCTTTCAAAAAAATCACTGATCAACATGAACAAAATATAAATGTTTTATGCCTTCATGAAACTTAAGTTCTAATGGCATTATTTATTTTGGATACCTAATAATAAGTCTGAACATAAGACTAGACAAATAAACTCAATATATATTATTTGTTAGAGTCTAATTTCTTAATACAAGCAAGTAAATATTTGTTAATCTAGAAACATACCTATCTTATGTAAATACCAATATAAATATCTCTATGAGTTTATATGCAATCATCTCTTTGGTGACACATTATATTAGGCCTTGACACAGTGCACAGAAAACAGTAGGACCTGTAACTCTGAGAAATTTTTGTTACTACTTCTTATGTCTGCAAGCTGATTACACATCTCCTAGGGAGCATTGTTCTGGCAGCTTCTGGGTCCCTATAGAATTGGCCCTGATTGCTCTGGACAGAAATGCCACAGATAGATCTCAGGAAGTACAACCATGTAGGTTGGCCTGGCTTTATCTTCTATGACCTGGGGTTGTCCCTGAGAGAAAGCCATCACTCTTCTTCAGAGTATCCATGCAGAATCCTTTTAAATTATATATTCAAAAACCTAGGGAGTGTGTGGGATAAAGACTTACCTATTGGGTACAGCAAACACTATTCTGGTGAGGGGCACACCAAAAGCCCTGACTTAGCATTATACAAGATATCCATGTAATAAAAACACTTGTACCCCCTTAATTAATATTTTGGAACAAAAAAATAAATTATTCGTCTGCTCTAAAAAAAAAAATGAATCACACTTTCACATTTCAAACACAGTATTTGGCCTAAAATCAACTGCCATTTTGTAGTCAACTTGAATTTGCTGCTTTTAATGTAAGGATAGAGAATTTAGCTAATTTGTGGGACAGTCCAGTGACAAAGGTAGAAAAAGGTTGACAAAATTGTTGATGAAGAGGGATCTCAGGACCCCCAGAAAGGATGGTTTCCCAGAATCCTTAACAAACCATCCATTGTGTAGGTTGCTGTGATGATTAAATGACATTATAAAATTCTTAACTCCTTGTCTGATATACTAAGAGACCAATAAATGTTAGCTATTGTTTTTATATTTTCTCATACATTGCCCTTACCAACTTTCTCTAACTGAAACCTGTGTTCTCAGGAATTTCCTCGGCTGCCTGTTTGTGTGTATTTTTCTTCTCATAAAGTCCTATTGGTTCTACTGCCAAAAAATATTGTGAATTGATTCTTTCTTACCAAATTCATCCAGCCATTTTGGTTAAAACATCCAGCATCTCATACATAAATTAATCTGGTAAATTCTTAACTGGTATCCTTGCCTCCACTCAAACTCCCTTCTCTTCCTTTTCTACAAGAGGCCAAAATGATGTTTTCAAATACAAATGTGATCTTCTATTTTCCTTGCTTAAAAATGTTTAGTGACTTCTCTTTGCTATAAGAGGACACCTGCTTATTTATCATGGCCTTTCTCCTATCATCATCTCTAATCCAGCCACGTTGACCTTTCTGCAAGGTCCTCTCATGCACCAGGAACCTCCACTTGACAGCTGAGAAAATGACATTATCTTTTCTTGAAAGCCTCATTTGCCAACACTGTCTATATAATGACTTTTGTGCTTCAAATTTAAGCTTAAGTGTTCTCTTTTTGTCTCCTCTTCTACCTCTAGTTAGACCAGCATTCCATATTTATAATCCCAAGGCACCCATCACAATTGCCACTGATGGGCTTTTGAATATGCTACCCCCAAATTTATGCACCTTGGTATATTGAATATTTTAACCTGAAGGAATCTGAGAAATACCAGGAAAACTCCTACCTTTCCTGCCCTTCTGCCCTGAAGTAGATCATAAGATTCTCGTGTAAGAGGTGCCTTCTCTATACCCAGAAAAAAGGAACAGACACAGACAGAAATGTGAGCAAACAGGCCTTGCTAAGCTTCCCTGTCAATTACCCTTAACTCATACTCCTTTTTGTCCTATTGCATTTTTCCATGACTCTCCACTCTTCATCAAACCTAGTACAAAAACATTCACATTTAACTGTGTCTATGCGTCTTTGTTTCTTATGAAGACTGCTGTGTTACATAAAACTTACATTAAATAAATTGGTATGGTTTTCCTCTTGTCAATCCATCTTTTGCCACAATGGCCCCAGCTGAAAACATAGAAGGATAGAAGGAGACATATTTTTCCTCTACACCATCAATTCATTATGCATTTGCTTTGTCTTATATCCATCTTCCATGCTAGCCTCTTAGTTCCATCAATTTCAGACTCAAAAGACAAGTGGCCCCTTGTCTCCTCACCTAATACAATTCAGGGCAAATGGTAAATGCTCAAAACTATCTAACGGATGAATGAAAGTTTAAAAACTAGATACTTAGACCTCAAAATCAGCTTATTTATGTCAGCTTCTTCAGAATGCCCTATGATGAAAGCATTTACTTATTTTCAAAAGCTGGGCCAACCTAATACTAAAACAACTCATCAGTTACACATCATTATTAGCATATTATTAGATATAAGGGAGATTTTTAAAACTGGCCATTTTTATCTATTTCTAAATGATATATAACCAATTCAACATAAGTAGAATGTGATATTTATTAAAGTTTCAATGACACATAAGATAACATTTATTTGTCTGAAGACAAAAGCAAATTATATCCAATATATATACACGTGTGTGTGTGTGTGTGTGTGTGTAGTTGTATTTGCTTGCTAGGGCTACCATAAAAACAATAACACACACTGGGTGGCTTAAACAATAGAAATTTATTTTCTCACAGTTCTGGAATTTGAAGGTCTAAGAACAAGGTGTCAGCAGGTTTGGTTTCTTTTGAGGACTCTGTCCTTGTCTTGAAGACCACCTCCTCCTCGCCGTGTCCTCGCGTGGCCTTTCACCTGCACATGCACATCCCTAGTGCCTCTTTCTTTTTTTATAAGGACATCAGAGATATTGGATTAGGGACTCCCGCCCTTATGAACTCATTTAACCTTAATTACCTCTTTAAAGATCCTATCTCGAGAATCATTTTGGGGGTTATAGCTTCAACATATGAACTTTGGGGCAGGGGCACAATTCAGTCTATTAAAAGAAGTCAAAATTCTTCCTTTACCTCATAAAATGTTACCAACAGTAGATGAAAAAAAAAAATCCACCTGAGTAGCAAAATGGTGCTATCAGTTACAGCGAGTGTATGCTATTGAGTCCCACAGTGTTTATAAGGCCCAGCAGAATTCATTTTTGAGGTCGTGCAATGATAATGACAAACTTCCCTCATTATTATTATTACACTTGACTTTCTGCTAACATAAATTTATTTTTTTAAGAAACCCAGCAGATCAATGTTGTAAATAATTGTTACTGTTCCTGTGTGCAGACTAACCCCCAGTGCCACACAAACAGTGTATGTCATTTTTTTCATGCTGTCACCGCCTTTTGACCCTGGGAGCTCTGCCATTCTCCTGGGTGTATGGTCTGAAAGCTGACAAAGTAACAAATGTTAGAGTTAAGTTTAACATTGTATTTGCCATTTATCTCTCATAAAAAGCCAACATTTCTAGTTAAAATTAAAGGCATATTTTTATGTAAAATTTTCAGTGATTTCATATTTTTAAAAATTAAACATATTTCTTTATTAACTGCCACTTTCAAATCTCCTGATAACTAGACTATACATCACATCAAAATTTAATGGTTATTTATTTACTTAATGGAATATTTCTGTTTAGAATAATAGATTTCTATCCCCAAACTCATATTTTATGTTTCCTTAGTGTTTTCCCGGTTGAATTTCCAGTCCTTACTCCCAGATATCTTAACCTTAATCATGTTCATTTCAGTTATGTGCTCTGAATACAAATAGCTCATTTTGCAACAGAAGCAAATAAATAATTTTATCTTTTTCTTCCTCTTCCCAGACAAGTTTCTTATTTTGCAAATCTACCTTTCACATATAACCCTAGTTCAGATTCTATATCCACGTGGCTGCCAAGTAATTGTGAACATACTTTTTATGTTTTAGCCTCTGCAACAATACCTCATTTACACCTTTGAACAAAGAAGTATCCCTCTAACTTGGGAATTGGGAATTATTATTCCTAACTGGGAATTGGGAATTATTATTTTACCATTCTAATTTGACAATCATATATCTCTAATTCTACATCTGCTTAAAACATCAATGTTTGTCTTTGCTGTTGTAGAAAAAAGTCTTTTAATCCACTCCTCTGGGTACAAGAGCCCAAATGTCTTATCAAAAGCCAGTAAGAGTGTTTTTACTGTGTGTTTATGTTTCTCAGGTGCCATTATTCTGCTGCTTCCAGAAACCAAAATGTTTTTCATCCCTTTCCTCTGTCACCACTTCCATGGAAGATTTTTCATGGAAGTTTTGGATATTCTGCTCCTTTGTTCTCTGCTTTCTACTATCTGGTTTGCAAAGATTGAGAGGAGGATGAGGATGGAGATACAAAAGCAATAGTTTCCAGAGATATGCTCCCAACTGGGGAGTTTCTTTGTGATATTGCAGATATTAGGCAATATATGGATACTTTTGGGAGGCACTGAAGTGCTGGGGTTCACAACCACTTAATACACGAGGACACTCTTATAATATGAAAGAAAAAAAGTGAGTTCCCACATAGTATCTGTATATTTAAGATGTGTTTATAAGAAAATACATGATAAAAATTATTACACTCCAGCATTTTCAAATAGAATTGTATTGTATAAGACAATACTATCTACACACTTTTGACAATTTGTACACATATGTGAAGGACATATTGTGTATTCACTCAGCAGTGTATTCACACTTTCTATCTGGAGTCTTGTGATCCCTGCAATAGTGATTTAGTTCCTGTCCTCACCCACATCCTCAGATTTGAAGGTCACAACATGGAAATAAGTGGGAGAGGAAACAGTACTGAACTATATGTTCCCCTTTGGCCATGTGATTTGGGACAAATTACTAACCTTTTAGGTCCTTGAATTTTGTGAGACTTAAAATGAAATGAGATAATGTGCATAAATATCCTCTATGTACTGTCAAACAGGATATAAATGCAAAGTAAAATCATCTCCAAAAATAAGAGAAAAAGGTCCAGATGAGAAATTCATGTGATATGATCAAGAGAGCTAAAAATTTCTGGCCAGCTCCTTTGGAGAAACACCATTTTTGAAGTATTTTGTGGATGGTATAACATGCTTTCTGAAATCCTCCCCACTGGCCTGAACTTCCTTCCTTTTGAGACGGTGAAAGCAGAGTGGGGCAGCAAGTCCTTGCTTCTAGTAGTGCCACAGAAGTTTAATAATGAGCCATTTTAATGCCGTCCAAGAAGAGTTGTATCTTGCTTTCCCACTGAAACTCATTTTACCCACAAAAAACCACAAAACAATCCTCAATGTTATAAGCATTTGCTTTGGAATATCTTTGAAAGAACAACTGAAAGATTTTGAATAATTTCATTTCCTTTTTTGTTATAGTTTGGAAAATGAGCAGGGAAAGTATAGTTTTCCATTGATAAGATCACACCATACATTGAAATAAATCTATAAATTAAAATAAACACCTCAGTGTTCAATATATATGTGTGCATGTGCGTATATGTGTGTGTGTATATGTATTTTTATATAAATCTGAAATGTACCAGGTCTTTCTTGAGTATACCACGTGAAATACAAAATTTAATTTAGGCAACTTAAAATCACAGTTTTAAGTGTACTTACCAAAATATAAAATATTTATACTGCTAGTTTAAACAAAATCAGATTATACATTAATGGATATGATTTGTGACGGGATAATAACTATATGGTTTTCACTTCAGTAAATATTGAACCAATTTAATGAAATAACCAACAAAGGTGTCATTTAGTGCCTGTGTGATCAAAGGTGTGTCATGCATGGTGTGACATGATTTGTCACCTGGGCATTGGTCTACTAGCAAACAGAGTGCAACCAAGTCCACTGACTCATTTATTGAGAACATTATGAAACCGTCCACTGGTAACGATTTTCAGTCATTGCTGATCTAGGCCAGATTTGAACTGCTGACCTGTAGGTGCAAGATCCCATATCCGGTTTCTCACTGCTTATACCTAAGATTGTTCCATTGCAAATAGTCTTGCTAAAAAAACTATTCAGAAAGGGGAAATATATTGCGTCAGTGTCTTCAAAGGACACCCTTAATATACTGTTTCAAAATGTGTCTGTTTCACTAATTTGTTTCAGTGATTTACTCTTATTAATATTCAGAATTCTAAAAAAATGTATGTTCTATGCTAAGAAAGGATTAGGGGATTGAATCAACCAATCCTGCTATGAAATGTAAACAGTATTTCTCTATGATTTGAATTTTTCTAAAGAATGATGGAAGAGAGCAACTTATGAAAATATGCATTTCTATAGGCAGTCTTATTTACAATTTATTTAAAGGCTACCATATCTCTTCCAAATTCAGCAACTAGAAACCAACTGAACAAAAGAACACTATTTCACGAGTCTTGTAACATTGACAAACTAAATATTAAATATTTCACAAAAAAGATGAGAAACAAAAGGTATGGGTAGATAGATGAAAAATATATTTATAGCTTTTGCTGACCCAGTCTGTGCTTCCTTCAGAGGAGATTCTCATAACTTGGAAAGGGAATATATACATTACTCAGGAGCAGTGATTAATTAGATGTGACTTTCAAAGCAAGCTGAATAGCTGAACACTTTTGAGAAAGAGATTTTATGAATACGTTATGATCATCATCATGCTAAATTGTAAAATTCCTTTCCCATATGTAAAGATCTTTTCTCACACTTTGTAAATTATTTTCTGACCCTTCCTTGTAGCTATGTTATTACTTTTCTTACTAGTTGGATGACTTTCTGGTAAGCCCTGCAGACACAAATTCCTATCCCATTTCTGGATAGTTTCTGCAGTGTCAGAGATTTTTGTTTTTTTTTTTTTTCAAATATTCAGTTACAGACAATTCAGTTACAGAATTAAAAGCGTAATTCTTGTGAAACTGTGTCCCCACATGGCCTACTGTAAAAAGAAGATCACATTTAAATGACTCAGTTCAAAAGAAATTATTTACAGGCATCTCTTTGAAACTTGAAGGAAGTCTAAGTACTTGGAAAATGGCAACTCAGTAAAACATTTCTTTTCTGATTATGGAGCAACTAGGCTCCAGAAGTTTCTCAATGTCTGCTTTACAAAAATAATTTTTTGACTTCAACCCTTTTTATGCCTACCATCTTGTGCCCTAAGCCATGTTTCCTTCTCTATTATGCGACCTTCCAAATACTGAGAATCTGACAAGTCATAACTTTCATTTCTGTGCCCTTTTTAGAAATGCAGTTCATCTGCTGCCATTCTTTTAAGAAAAAAAATCCCATCAGAGCAAGTAGATTTTTCTTGTCTCTTTTCAGATGCTGAAAATGTGTAGGTTGGAGAACGAGGGTGTATGCAGTGTTAGGTTATGGGTTATAGGTTATGCTGAAGGCAGGGAAATAGCTCACACAATGCATTTTATGTCCCATACATGCAATTGAAACTCAGGTTAAAAGAAATATTATTTTTTCTGTCCAACAGCAAGTCTAAAAATATGACTACACGGCTTATAGCTTTGTTAGAATACTGGCCTTTTATGTATTTGATAGCATTATCTCTACACTAGACAGTTTTATGTTTAAAAGAAAAATACTGGTGACACTCAAATAATTGGTGAACAAATAACAATTATTCAAATATAAACAACTATTTATGTGTTGTGTAATGTGCTAAGTGCTTTCCTAGATAAAGTTCATTTTATCCACAACGCAGCCCTGTGAGTAAGATTAATTAATTAATTTTTTGGTAGAGACAAGGTCTCCCTATATTGCCCAGGGTGATCTAGCACTCCTAGCCTCAAGCAATCCTTTCTCCTTAGCCTCCCAAAGTGCTGGGATTACAGATGAATGACCATGCCTGGCCTCAAGTGAGGAATATTTTATCTCAAATATTATAGATGATGAAATTAGGCCTCAGAGTGAGTTAATAACTTCCTCATAACTAGCTAGTATGTGAAATACTGGATTTAAAGCCAAAGAGTTTTTGTCTAAAGCCTGAAATTTTAAACACCGTCCTATCCTTCATGACCACTGTGCAGAAAGAAATTCATACTCACTCCTGATATGGGATGATATAATTTGTGAATAAACTAATAATCCTTCCAGCTAGCTAAAATTAGGAAGCAATCATGAGACCATCTGTTCTTCCCCACTCTTACCTTTAATGTCTATGAATGTAGTCTACTCACTTTTGTGGTATAATGGAGACTCTTACTCAAAATCTTTGTTGAAAGAATAAAGTCCCTTTTAATTCTAAAATGCTAAGATATATGTAAGGAATGAATACAGTCTCTGCCTCGCAGTGTGCAAAAAGAAATTGAAAGCAAGCTACAAGCATGCAACAAGACTGTGTAACTTTAAACTGGTCTAAAGGAGAAATGATGGTTCATTAATGAAGACGGAAAACGGATTGGGTAATAGTGTCAAAGTGTAACACTTGTTTGTCCGGTGGAATTTTATTCATGTCAATACAATCCCCTGCCTCAAGCTATGATAGTTGACAATAGTTCCAACTAAATTGTGGTTAAGTTATGGTTAAGAGACTTGACATGGCTGCTACTATAAACCTGACCCCATGGGCAAATGCCTACATTATCTTTGCCAAAAGAAGAATCCTTGAACTGCTATAAAATTCTGCAGGTCAGGCTGGGTTTTTGAAGCGGAGGTGAAGCTGAACAAATCTGATTAACTGCTTTGAGGAAATGACAGTGACAGCTGCCAGGAATAAGGCAGGATGATATAATCCACTTGGATTTTATCAAAGATTTTCATATTCTGCATCAAGCATTTGTGTTTTAGGTAAGTTTGATACTCTTTTGTTAAAGAAAGGTTATCAATTTTCTTGACCAAGAAGAGTAATTAGAGGTGAACCAATAAAAATTGGAAGACTCCAAAAGAAATTTTAAGCAACATTAAAACTGAGTTTTCTCAATATTCCTCTCAATGCAGTGCAAAAATTTAACTTTTCTATCAATTCTGTCTCTTTTCCATCTGGCATCTGTGAGAGAGGATCTAAATATTAGAGTGAACATAAACATTTAAGTAATCATAGAAATTTTGAAATTTATTAAATAAACCATATCTTTTCTAAAAAATAATGCTATATCATAGGGAATTATATCTCTGTCTATAGTTAAAATGATTTTTTTTCAAGCTCATTATATTTCCATAACAGTGTAAATTAAGGGCAGAGGAAAGCATTAAGTTTGAGTTTCCTTGGTTTTAGATGGGGGTGATCCAGGCCATTAACGCTATTTAAACACCTCTCCTCTGGTATTCAAGATTGCAGCATGCTGTCTTCAGGCAATGTAATGCTGAAAAATAAGACTTTAATGATAAAATAGAGGAACAAAGACAAGCTACTCTTGTCAGTGTCAGTAGGTAAATAGCACTAATCTGTCTTCATTATTGCTATGCATGCTGTAATACTAGGTGGGAAGATGTGTAATATCTTTCACCATTATCCAAGAGCTAAATACCATGCAGAAACTTAGACAGAATTATCTTTGATCAACAAAATGTGGCAATCATTTCAATATGAAAATTTCCTTTGGAGGATTTTGACATCTTTCTGTTAAATTGCCAAGACCTCTCACTTTCCCTCATTGTTATTATTTTTCTAAATTATAAAGATTGTTAGATTTGAATACTTAGCACAAGCTCCTTCTCAAACAAAAACAAAAACAATAAAATATCTTCATCAGTAGATGTTTTTTGATCCCCTTAAAAAGATAAGAATTAATTTAAAAGGTAAGAAGGAAAAATTGGAAAATTAAAAATGCAAGTACTTTTAGTCATAAATAAGTCTATGATTTCAATATTAAATCCTCTTTAACAGTTTCATTTCTGACCTCTACCTTCTTGATTCGTCTAAGAAATAGTATTTTTCTTTTACTTTTGCAATCTTACACCTGACCAAAAGTTGCTAAAATCTAATTTATCAAAATTGGCCCCATGCAGAATTTTATTTTATTTTATTTTATTTATTTTATTTCAGCATATTACCAGGTTATAAATGTTCAGGTTACATATATTGCCTTTGGCCCACCCAGGTCAGACCTTCAAGTGTGTCCATCCCCCAGATGATGCACACCGGACCCATTAGGTGTGAATATATCCATCCTTTCCTCCCCGCTCCTATCTGCCCAACACTCAATGAATGTTACTACTGTATGTGCAGAGTTGTTAAATCAATGACATCTATCTTTGAGTCTCATTTAGTGTCCCCCTCCACTGGCTCCAGGACATATTCTTTAAATAACTCATACATCCACAACTGATAATCAGTGTCTATCACTTTCTTCCCACCCCACTCAAGCCTCCCTTCTCATCCCTACCCTCACCTGCTGCTCTTCCTGTATTTCCTATTTTAGTAAGTGGACTCATCAGTCTCTGATTTATTAAAGTAACAAATATGGAATCATCCTTAATTCTACATCCAACAAATGTTTACCTTACTGATTCTACCTTCTAAGTATTTCTTCTGTTTGTCTACTTTACTCCATTTACATATATACTTTCCTAACTAA
Source organism: Eulemur rufifrons (assembly GCF_041146395.1). Classification (NCBI taxonomy): domain Eukaryota; kingdom Metazoa; phylum Chordata; class Mammalia; order Primates; family Lemuridae; genus Eulemur; species Eulemur rufifrons. Next base: position 30,409,185 of record NC_090989.1, read on the forward strand.
GGTCCCTACCAACTCATGTGATAGGATTCAGTACATGCTACCCCCAAATATGGCACCTTGGCATACTGAATATTTTAAATTGAAGGAATTTGAGAAAACCACAGAAGCAGGAAGATCCCTCTCAGGTTCTTCCCTGGAGCAGTTTATATGACCTGGGAAGGATTTTCATAAGTTCTTAATGTGAGCGGCACACTCCCTATCCCACAGGAAAGGAACATCCTTATTTCTGAACGATCACAGAGAAAAATTTGAACAAACAGGCCTTGCTTCATAACTAGCCAGTCATCAATCCTAGCATAAAAATACACAGGCTTAATGTTTCTCTAGGTTTTCATTTCCTCATGAAAGCTCCCTAGACAGTGCACATCGCACTCATCATGTAGGTATGCACCCATCCCCTTCCCCCATCCCCATCCCCCTCAGTCAGAACTTCAAGCGTGACCATTCCCCAGGCAGTGCGCATCACACTCATCAAGTAGGTATACATCCATCCCTTCCCCCCAGCCCCGACCTCTGTCCAATGCCCAATTGCTGTTAGTCCCAAATGTGCACTCAGGGAAACCAGTTTGCTGGTGAGTACATGTGGTGCTTATTTTTCCATTCTTGGGATACTTCGCTTAATAGAATGGGTTCCAACTCTCTCCAGGAGAACCAAAGAGATGCCATTATTTCTAATAGCTGAGTAATTAATTTTGGAGGAAATGAGAAGCCTTCAAGTTTTTGAACTAAGGACAGACATGATCAGGATTGTGCTTTCAGAATATAAAGCTTAAAGAAGAGGTAAAATTAATCGGGTGAAGCATGCAAGACCAGATTAGGGAAACAGTGAGAAAGCTGTTGAAGTAAATTATAAAAAAAGTAATGAGGACTTCCACTATGGTAGTGGCAGCAAGAATGGGAAGGAAGGAATCAAACCGAGAGTTATTATGAAGTAAAATCAATAGTTCTTGGAAAGTGATTGGCTGTGGAAGGTAAGAAAGAGGGAAGAGTAAAAGATGACTAAGGATTTGAGCATAATGAGTAGGAAGAAGATGGCACCATGAATACCTAAATCATACTGGAGAAGGAGCATAGTATGCCTAGTGTTAGCCATATTGGATTTGAGAAATACTGTGATACACCCCCCAGGTGATGTTCAGAGGAAGAAACTGAAAATTTGAGGCTAATACTTTTGGAGCGTTACTAAAATTTATGCTGGAATAGCAGGTATAAACCAGAACTGTCCCAGGCAAACCAGGGTGTACAATCACCCAATCCAATCTACCAATTTTACCTTAACCATAGTATTTAATTGTTCATAATCAAGCATGAAAAAATTATGAAATATCCTTAAACCCTGTCACTAAAAGCTGATACCATTAGCTAATTGACCCAGCTGTAACTCTATGCATTTCGATCCATTTCATATGACTCAAACACATACATTTGCAATTGGTTTAACTCACCCACTCTCATTTCTCAGCATAGGTAAGTAGGACACAGAAGTTTAGAAAAGTGAAAAATTCCATTTTGTCATGTTTTTACCAATTTTGAAAGATATGAGGGGAAGAGGGGTCTAAGAGGCAGATAAAGATGTCAACTACATGTTTGACCAGATGAGAAGGGTGACCACAAATTGTGCTATTAATACCTGTGACTATTTGATCCAGTGTAACTTGATTTTATAAACATACTCAGATTTGACGAGGTTTGGAATTATTAAGAAACATTAATCAGTTTTAAAATAATACCTATGTATCACCAGATGTTAGCATATACTCCAGAATCCTAGTAATTATAGATTTAACATTTATGTTTTTGACTACTAGATGCTAACAGTCTATGACAAATATCCATTTGTGATTTGCTGAGCCACAGATTTTATTTATAATATGAACATTGGAGTAAACCACTTATTTAGCCAGTGATCCCAGTTGATTATGCTCACTGTGTCCATGCCTCAAGATTCATTCTACTATGCTTCACTCACCATTATGATGCATTTTTGTAGGGGGATTATATGGTATAATAGTATCCAGTAATTCAATGGTTTAGTGTTCTCTATGCTAAAAAAAGTTTTCTTCTCCAAGAATGGGAGCCAATTGTGTATACAAGCAACTCCTGTCTAGTGGACAAGTCCATTCAGACCCCAACATAGAAGTCATAAGACTGGAAAAACTAAAATTCGAACAGGCAAAGTTAGATGTTCTTGTAGGGTCTGAGTATGAAGCTCTACATTGAATTGATGGATTGTCCTTTTCCAATCTATGAATTTTTCTATTGAAATAACTTTGGCCCCTTGCATTACAGCACTGCTTTCTCTGAGCAGTGTTGGATGCACGCTGAACATTCATGCTCTGCAGTGTTCTTTTTCTTTCTGAGTGCCCACAAGCACTATTATGTCAAGTCAAGCAAGGTACGACACGATTGAACAGCCTGCAATTTTCTTTTACATCAATCACATTCCAGACATGACTACTTGAGGCTACAGCCTGGTCACCTTGATCAGGCACAGGCATATCCCAGGCCCCTATATAAACCCATTTATAAATCATCTCTTAGGGTATGGGCTGCTAACTTCAGCTTCCCCCACCCCGTTTTTATAACTACAAATTGCTTGTTTTTTTTTTTTTTTCTGTTTCAGTCTCACAGAAAATCATAGAGATTTTATTCCCAAATTCTTAGGCCTCCTTATAATAGCCACTATGTTCCAAACGCAATTTTAGAGAAAATTTACTTGAGTATTTCAACTTATTCTTATCTTTGAATAATTTAAGCACTTCAGAGAACAAAAATCAATTTTACTAATCTACCAGCATTGGTGATCATTAGAAAAAGAGAAGTGGGTTTGAGATGAATAAAAAGAGACAAAGAGAAGAGCATAATAATGGATATTTTGGCTATACCACCTAAGAATATTTAAGGTTTTGCTTTCTTAAAATCTGTTTGTCTAATTCTGGTGGGGGGTTTAGTTATGAGAATGGGGTTTGGCTTCACAATATATGAATACTTTAGTTTTATACTACTTTGTAACTAACCATTCCAAAAATGTGGTCTCCTAAAACAACATTTTTTTGTTTTTATTTTCCCTCACGATTTTGTGGTTGGCTAGGACCAGCTGCATGGTGCTTTTCTTCATGTGGTATTAGCTGGAGTTACACGTGTGGCTGCCTTTAGCTGGGCATAATGTAGCACAGCAAGGCTGGATGTCCAAGAAGTCCTCATTCCCAAGTCTGACAGTTGGTGCTGGCTGTCAGCTGGGCATTTGGTTGTCTTCCACGTGATCTCTCTCCCTCCACTAGTCTAGACATTTTCCTCACAACATGGTGGCTGGATTCCAACAGAATGAAAGCAAAAGTCAGCAGTCGTCTGTCTTAAAGCCTAGATTCAGAAACTGGCAAAGAAGCAATTTCACTGTGTCCTATTGGTCAAAGCAAGTCACAGGACCAACCCAGACTCCAAGAAGGTGGAAATAGTGTTCACTGTTCAGCGAAAAGAGAGGCGTAGACATACAGAGATGGGTGTAATTTTTGACATCTGTCTTTGGAGAATATCTGCCACTCATGTGGTGCCTATTGCGGACATGGAGCTGTCACTAGAGGGACAAAGGCTATCCAACTACGCATATTGATTTCAGAGAGGCAAACAACGTATTAGATGCTTGACACACTTTCCCGCCTAGTAATCCCAACATAAATTGTTTAATAAAAGTTACTCCAAGGTGTCTTCTTTCAAGCTTGAAATAAATCTTATCTTCTGACCTTGAAATAAATCTTATCTATATGACCTAGAAGCTAATGCCCCCAGGTTAGTTTGGTACTTACTTTAGTAATTTTCCCAATCTCTCATTTTTTCCGAGAAGTGTCTATTCTGGAAAAAAAGGTAGTTTTTGACTAAAATGCAAAAGCAAGAAAACTTATCACTTTATTTTATTTAGTAGAGCTTTAATTGAAAAAAAAAGGGCATGAAGAATGTTTATCCAAACTTACTAATTAAAATATTGAATTCAGTCTATATGGATTCATCTCTCCTAACCAAAAATTATATATAGCAAGCAATCATTAGCTATGAAGCATAAGAAATTAATATCACTCATATGTGAAAATCTAATCCAACAAGTCTTAGTTCTGAAATGTTCTCAATGGAAGCATTTAGTATTTCAAGAATATTCTACTTTTAAAGATAAAACTTACTAAAAATAAATAAGATGAAACTCATGATGATGTTTCTTATTCTATGTTGTATTATTTGAAAAGAATGTGTTCTTCTTTTTTTCCCCAAGAAGTTAACAAGGCTAGAATCATTCAGAGCAACAAATTCCGAAGACAAACTATCTGAGGAAAGAAGTGAAGAAATTCCTGTGTCTCCAAATGACAAAGTAAACTCACACAATGGGGCGTGACATGTTATCATCTGCTGGAAAGTTTCAAGTGGTCTGATCTGACAAGGCAGAGGTGATTTATGGCTAATGTTTTATTTGATCCCACTCCTGCTGCTCACCTTTTCACGATAGAAAATCCACTTCTGTTTATTTGGACAACAATGAAATTTTAGACTTACTACGCAGGAATAAATGCATAGAAGACAAAAAACATATTTAACCTTTTAGAAATCAAGATAAGGCTGATTTAGGCTGTTAAATTTTATATGTGGGGGAGAGGCATGAGTGGGAAGTGGGGCATGTGTGTACAGGGTGTGTCTATGATGTATGTTTGTGTGGTGTATATATATGCATGTATGTAAATAAAATACTAATACTAATATACTCAGGGAGGATCCTTTTTCTTCAAAAACTATATGCATCTAATAAGAGTCATTTAAAAATTAAGTATAGGATTTTTTTAGTTTCTGAGGGCAAAATAATGAAGTACACTTTATAAGTATCATCTCAGAGTGCAACAGTGAATACTTTTTTGAGATTAGAAAAAAATTGTGGTATGCGGAATAGTGCCCACGCCCTACTCCTCAATATATTTCTACTTTAATCCCTGGAATCTGTGGATGTATTACCTTACACAGTAAGGGGGATTTTGTAGAGGAGATTAAGCACCATGAGATAGGGAAGATTATCTAAGATTATCTTGGTGGGCCCCATCTCATCACATGGGTCTTTAAAATTGGAGAACCATTCCAAACTGTGGTTAGAGAGAAAGATATGCATATGGAAGAAGAATCATGGACATGTCATATGAAAATGAGTTGACCTCCATAGCTGGCTTTGAAGATAGAGGAGGAGGGACACCCACCAAGGAAAGCAACCCCTAGAAGCTGAACAAGGCAAGGAAACATTTTCCCCTAGAGCCTCCATAGTGGAACACAACCGAGTCAACATCGTGATTTCATCCCAGTGAGATCCCTCTGGGATTTATGACCTCCAAATTAGACTATCATATACTTTTGATGTTTTAATGACTACATTTGTAGTAATTTGTTTTCCTTTCCCCCAGTTTTATTGAGATATGATTTTGTTACAACAGTGATAGAAAACTAATACATGACTCTTTCCTCTTTGTAATTTGTAGTTAAATTGTAAGCAGTTTTTTATGTTAATTATTTATATACAATGCTATAACAAACCACCCCTGAGGAAATATAAAATATTTAGGCAGTGCCAACATTCAAACTATTTTTATATTTTTATATAGTCTAATAATTTATCTATGTTAAAAATCAATTTGTTGGTGAATTAATATTGTTTAAGTGAATTTAATCTATAACTACTTAAACTGCATATGTTAATAAATATATTTTAATTGTATTGTTTCAAATAACAGTGATATACAATAGCATAATAAACTTCCTACCATGACTTCCTACCATTATCTTTTCTCCTTCTAGTGGTAATATGGCAGATACTATCATTGCTTAATAAATAGTCATATTTACATCTGTCTTTTTCTCTACTAACAGCCCAATTTTGGTTTTGTTTTTTTGTTTTTTTTTATTTTTTTATTTCACAGCATGTTATGGGGGTACAAAAGTTTAGGTTATGTATATTGCCCTTGCCCCCACCAATCAGAGCTTCAAGCATGCCCAACCCTTAGATGGTGCGTATACACCCATCCCCTCCCCCGCCCACATCTGCCTGACACCCGATTAATATTATTCCTAAATGTGCTCTTAGGTGATGATCAGTGAGACCAATTTGATGGTGAGTACCTGCAGTGCTTATTTTTCCATTCTTGGGATACTTCACTTAGTAGAATGGGTTCCAGCTCTACCCAGGAAAATACAAGTGGTGATATATCACCATTATTTCTTATAGCTGAGTGGTACTCCATGGTATACACATACCACATTTTATTAATCCACTCATGTATTGATGGAAACTTGGGTTAACAGCCCAATTTAGAATCTGCCTTTTACCACTTTCCAAGGATGATTCATAATTAGACTAAAACCACCATTAGGATGGCCCTACACTCCTTGCCTGTGATAGGTCTAGAGTTGGATATATACCTAGCTGTGGCAAACAATACTCAAGAGGACATTTCTTAGGGGACTCTTATTTCCACGAGTTTTGCAATCTTACATTTTACCTTTAGATGAAATGTTGATGTCAGAAGCCACAATAGCCTTTGAGCTACAAGGAGAAAAATATAAAATATTAAAATATAAAAAGCCTATATGGCAAGAATAGTGGAGTAGGAGGATAAAGAAATCTACTTGGGACTACCTATCATGGTCTTATTCATGAAGTAATTAACTGTTTATTTTGAATAAGTTAAAAGTTATTATTACATAAGTTACTATTCAACTGGTTTTCTGCTACTTACAGCCAAACACATGTTTACTGATATAGATAAGAAGATACTTCTTTAGACATTAAAATAAATATAAATAGCCAAAAACAAAGCTGTAATGTAAAAATTGTTCTTATCTGTGGTTATATCTATATTGGAGCCTAAATAAGTTTTAAAAATTAAAACAAACAGATCAGGGCTTTAGTAAAAATTTGGAGTTCTCAAAAACAATTTTTTCTCCACTACAGGAATGTTTGGGCCAAACTCACTTTATGAATTTTCTTTTAACTTTTGCAGTGGATTCAGTGTTACTTATTAACAGGCTAATGGTTAGTACCAATTGATCAATGCAGACATGCAAAGAAAAATATTGTTCAAAGCTTCTCTGTTCAGTTCTTTGTAAAAATTTTTATGAGATATACACCTGACAAAATTCAAAGTCTGTTACTATATGTATATATGTAATAAAGGTATTACCTATTTGACCCCATTGCAAGGGTCATGGTGGACACTCCTATAACAAAAGACAAGCTAGCAAAAGTATAACAAATTTATTCAACAAAGTTTTACATCACACAGGAGTCTTCAGAAACGAAGACCCAAAGACCCAGGGAAAACTATGTTTGTATGCTTAGGTTCCATGAAGGATAGATAGCCATGCAGAAATGTGATTGGACAGAAAGAGTATAATGTAATGATGATAAACTGGGGGGACCTTAGCAAGCCCTGTTTGTTCCATTTCTTTTTGGCTTTTCTATGTAGCATCCCCCACCCCAACCCCTGGGTATGGGGCAGGCCTCTCCTGAAATGAGGGTCATATGTCTTACTTAAATTTAGGGGAGGTGGGACAGTGGCCTCTCCAGGTTTTATGGCTTTCTTTGGTGGAGAGGAGTTCTAGTTTTTATGACCCACCTTGAGGAAGAAGAATTCTAGTTTCTATGACTTGCTTAGGGGGACAAATGGAGGAAGCAAAAAAATAAACGATGGAAGAAAGTCAAAGAACTTCTTACTGTGAGGCCCTTCCAATCTCCTTCAGTTCAAAGTACTCAGCATGCCAACGTGACACACTTGGGGTGTTGAATTCTAAGCCCCAACACGTACATAATACTACTACACTGTTATTGACAATCCTCCCAAACTATCAAGCCAAAGCCACCATAAGTTCTTATTTTTCCTTTTTCTTTACCTCTTTCCCCCAAATTCTTTCCTACAAAGGAAGAATCTTTGTTTTGATGTTATTGTACAGTCTCTTTATAAGACAAACATATATTTAAAGCAACTTGGCGTATGAGTTTCAATAGAAAATAAGTTTGCCATCAAAGCCTTTGGCAAAATTGCAAAACAGATTATTTGTGTTATCGTGTGCCCTTGCCTGCCCCTCTTTTTCAGATCTTTAGAGATACATATGTATATATACATATTTTTTTAAACTACAGCCTCTTTTCTCCTTCTTCCGACTTTTGACATTGTGTTTTCTCTGTTGAAGATCCAACAATCCTCTCCCACACCAAAAATGCTTATTACTCCCCTCATTTCTGCAACTGATATCATTTGAGAAGAAAATAATTTAAATTCATTCATATTAAAGAATGACTGGCTGATAGGCTCAACTACCCCTATAATTATTTTTATTTTAAAACAAGGAGGTTATTAACCTAAATTACACTCATTAGAGAAGCAGCTGGCATATAGGATAAAGTTTTCATCTAAGCTGTCTCTGTGCGAAACTGACCGTGTCACTCATTCTAACCAGGATTCACTTTTATCATTTTTAAAAAGACAAGTTTGAATAAGAAATGTGTTACAGTTTCTGAAAAATGTCAATATACTCTGATTTTTTACATCGGGAAGGGAGTAATTTTTAATTAGGGGACTTCCTTGTATGCCTTGGCTAGAACACATGGATGAATTAATCTAGCAAATTGGTTCTACAAATTTTCTTAACTTTGACCAAAAAGATGATAATATCAAAATAAATAAATAAATAAATAAAATTTTAACAAGAATGACAATTCTTACACGCAAGATTTTCTACTTGAGAATTAACTCTCCAAAAGAGTTTTTCAGTTATTACTACATTGAGAATGAATAAGGATAGATTTATGTGGGGGATGATATTTGATCATTTTGTTCATTTATTCTTTAAGGACGAACTTTAGCGATGGCAGGACCATTTGACAGGTGTGAAAGACCAGCAGCTGTAAAAACACAGTCTGCTTTAAGAAGCCCCACATGTAGCCCCACCTGCATGTAGAAGGCATTGGTGCACTTGGAAAACTTGAAACTTTCACTGTAATATAGGCTTCTCCTTTGAAATTTGACTTGCTACTGTGTCCTGAGTAAACAATGACAGTAATTAAGGCTAGCATGTCTCCTTCAAGCAAAGCAAACTTCAGTTATAAAAAGGCAAAAAAATAATGTCTCAATTTTAATTGGCTAGATTGGCCATCCATCTACTATATGTGATGAAAGGTTACCAGATGAAGAAAAGCTGCAGTAAATTCTAGTTATTGCTCAGGAAATTGCTGTAGCACTTAGTTTTAAATGCAATTTAAAGTGAAGTGCTATTAATAAAAAGTCTTGTGACATGAAAAGTTTATTTTAGAGTGGAATAATGCAATTTGGGGTGATGTGAGAGTTCCACAGTGGGATGTTAGACTATCTACAGAGCAGGAAATGACTTGCATTAGGGGAAAGCTGAAAATAATTGAAATCAGTTAAGAAGTATGGATAACAGGGATTCCAGTGTTTTTACAATGCGTGGTTTCTCCCTCATGATGCTCACTACTAAATAGCTAGGGAAAATATAATCTGAAATTTAAATGTAATCTGAAACCCACGAATAGTAGAATCTTAGTATTGTGTTGATGCATTTTTACAGAATGTTTCAAAAGTTTGGAGCCGTATTAGTTCTTGTCTAAAAGAGAACCATTGATCTATAACTGCATAGCTTTCCGGTATGTGTTCCAAATTCTTCAAAAACCCTTTGGACATATTCTGTGGCATATCTTCATGCAATATGTTTTAATGCTAGGATTTCAAGCATTTTTCTCAGATTTCATTCGCATGAAGAAAAACCTTAACACAGCCAGAATCTCAATCCGATTCCTATTACCATCAAGATCCTGATCCAATTCTCTGTTGAGCAAGATTTAAGATTACCCACTCATTTCAATATGTAAAATTAGAAGACATTCATGTTTGATGATAGACATTTGATACCCACATAAATGGAAAAACAAAATAAAACATAAAATCAAGACCATTCTATTTTTGTATAAAAAATGATTTCTTTGGTTTGGTCCTATAGCTTTCTTTGTGACAAGCTACCCCCATAATGTTACAACCACATTGAGAACTAAGTTGTGTGGGTAAAAATGGAAAGATTCCTCTCTTCTAAGACCACAACAGAGCACAATTGATATATTTCAAATTGCCAGTGAATTTGCCAGTTGTTTAGGGCATGCCAGTAAGCCCTGCCTTTCTTGTTGAGAAGATTTATTGCTATTTGGTTCCCATGAGATTCATCTGCACAAGGTGTGGCTCTTATCATGCTGTGATTTTTCTCCTGACCTTCAGCGTGCTTCCACCATTCAACTTACTGCCAAAACTGAACATACACAGCAGAGCCTTCCCAGAAGAACTTCCGTCTTCCTCTTTGCTCATCATGATTTGGCTGTGTTTAGGATTTCAGTTCATTATAACTGTAGGCAGTAATGTAACATTTGAAGGAAATAATAATTATCTACTTATGAAACTGCAAGCAGCTACCTTCAGAGGATCAAACTAGGTTCAAAATACAGGCATTGCTATTTGGCTATTACTTTAATCCTGTTGTGAGTACAGTGAAGATTCTGCCTTCTACCGCCCTGCCTGCAGATGGAAGTGCTAACGCTAGGATTTTAATTCTTTGTTACTCAAGTCAGAGAGTGTCTTTTGTTTAAAGAGCAAAATTCCATAGCAACTTCCATCTCTGCATTAACAATTACCTTGAAGACATGTAAGCTTTACTGTTAAACATGGAACCAGTGCATGGTAACTCATCTTTTCAAAATTTTACAAAGCATTTCATCTGATTTCCAAATCAACTCTATTTCTATCCCCATTTCATGATGGGAAATGTGAGATGCAGTGAAGAAACAAGATTTGCTTGTGGTTACAAAGCTAGAAAGCATCAGAGCCCGTAGGAGAACACAGTTCTTCATCCTCGTGAAATGCTCTTTGTACATGTGACACTGCTTATCCTAGAGCTTTTTAATACTTGATCTTCAGATGATGTTATATTTGTAGCATTTAGCTGAGCCTACCCACTAGTTCATAATTTTATGCACATTTTCCTCAGTGCCCTATAAAGAACTTACTCGCCAGCATACATTGATTTCTGGCTTGCCTTCACAGGTTTCTAAACACAATTACAGCCTAATGATTCAGGAGTTTCCTAGAGCTGGGTGGGATTCTTTTCTGAAATGAGTTACCCAGATCCTTTGTACGCATGACTGCATGAAATGAAATGGAAGATTTCCTATTCATCATTCTTCCTTTCTTGTTCAGATTAATATCTACAAGTATTTCCTGAGAGCCTACTATGTGTCAGACACTGGATTAGCTGTTCTTAAATATGATTATTAAGGAAAACACTTGATACCACATCAGTTCTGGCTGGCCTCAAACTCCTTTCTGACCTGGCCTCAGAGTTTTGCTATCTTCTTCAGAAAGGGAAACTTGCTTACTAGTTGCTGAAGCTCAGGTTTACTGATGTTGAATGCTTTATAAATCCAATAAATACAGTTCAGAAGTTTTCATGTTGATCTTTTTATTTTTCTCTTATCTGGCAGGCTGCAGAGCTCATGAGCAACACGGTATATGGGGGTCAAGCGGCACACTGCCTGTCAGTGTCTGCATGGTTGACGATGCAGTCTTCAGTCCAGAAAGAAATAGGCTCAAATGTTACCAGTAAAACAGATATAGGAGTCTTATGCCACAAGGATCATCTTTTTGAACTGTTTCTTTTAACAGTCTTAATCAAATATATTATGCTACATGTTTATATTTTAAAGAAAAAAACTATATAATCTCTGAGTAGTATCTTTAAGGATTATGATAAATTGTATTTGTACTTTAGAAAGATAACTAACAATTTGGGGGATGAATTGGAAAGGACAAAAACAAAGATAAGTTAGGATCCTGTTGCAATAATCTAAACAAAGGAATAGTGCCTCAAAGAATAGAAAGGCAATGAGAATACTGAGCAGCTAAAAATTTCAGTAGTTTTTAGATATTAATAAGAGGTTAAGGGATGGATGATATTTCAAGATTTCTAGTTGAGAGAATAGAAAATGATATAATTAGCATGGATAACAAATACATGAAGAAAATCAGTTCAGAAAGAACGTATGTTTACTTTTAAAATGAGCTTGGGGTACTTGGAAACACCTATATTGGGTGATGGTGGTAGGAAACTGGTGCTCAAAAAAGGTCAAGGATGACAATTTGGAGATCAACAATGTTTTGACCAGAAAGTCACAGGCACATAGAGTGAAAAGAGAAGGCTATGGGCCAAGATTAAAAACCTGAAGAATTGCAACACTTACAGAGTGAAGGGAGAGACAAAGAAAGGATCTGTAGAAGCATTCTGATAGGTAGGAGGAAAGGAAAGAAAGAAGCTAAAAAGAGATTTTTTTTTTTTCCACAATGTCAAATGCTGCCAAATTCTATTAACGAAAATCACTAAAAAGCATGCTTTGGATTTATTTAAAAAGGTTTTCCCAGGCAACTTGAAGAGAGTCGTTTTTAGTGATGGAAACAGAAGTCAGATTGCAGGGCACTGGGGAATGGACAGGAGACAAGGAAGTGGAGAGCTCGCAGGAAACTACTCTTTCAATAAACTAACACAAAAGGCAACATAAGGATGAATAATCATTGCTATGAAATAAAAATGAGGTTACTTGAAGAATAAATTTAAAGTATAAAAGTAAAAGTCATAATTATCAAAACATTCTGATTCTCTTTTTACTTCATATGTTCTGTAAATATTATGAAATCAGTAGAGCCTAGGTTTATAAAAGAAATCCCCACTGTGCAGAGGAAAATCTACACCTAAAGATACATATTTAGCTTGCCAGTTTTGAAGATTAAACTTAGTTAATCAGGATAGAAAAGCAAATATATTTAAACTCAAATCGCTGCAAATATTATTTTCATAGTCTTTGGAAAAGTTGCAAATATCAGAATTCTGACACTGTGAAGTGTAAGAAGGTATTAATAGATGTATCTATCAAAACAATAGTAATTAAAGCTGTTGAAATAAGTCAAAATTTAAATAGGCATTATGAAAGCAAGAGCTCTGGGCTTAAATGGTTAACATTTTTGTGTTAAATAAATCAGTGTAAAATGTTGTTATCAGTACATCAAATTTTATTTGGGATAAAATGAATCTCTATTGGCCTCTTAGAACAAATTACCCTTATTTTAACAAACAAAAATGGTTTATAGAGGATTTTATGAGTCTATACACATATTAATATAAACATGTAGTTATTAAATTTTGTAGTTGTGTAACTAAACTTTTCACTGCTTTTTTTCCCAAGGTAATAAAGTTCACTCTGGACATGTGTTCCTCAGGTAGAAAAAATTCTTCCCACGCTTTCTTATGGCTAAGTGGGACTTCATAACTTCATTTCCTTAGTTAAATATAAGTGAAAATAAATTGTTTGGTCTTGCCTGCATTCCTCAGTTCACACAAGATAGAACAGTGATGTGCCTGTGATCTAGCTTTGACTTTTTCAGGTATATTTACATAGTGTAAAATGCATAAGCCACTTTCCCATCCATGTTATTGCATGTAGCAATAGGTCAGTTCTTTTCATTGTTAGGTAGTATTCCCTTGAATGAATATTTGTATACATTTTCCTACTGAAGGGAATTTAAGTTGTTTCTAGTTTGTGGCTATAATGAAAAGAGCTGCTATGAATATTCTTGTTAAAATTTATGCATAAACACATGTTTTTACTATTCTCAAATAAAGACCTAGAATTGTGGGGTTCTAGGAAAAGTATGTTTAACTATATTAGATACTTCCAGAAAAATTTCCAAAGCAGTTATACCATTTTACATTCCCACCTGCAATGTATGTAAGACTTAGTTTTCACTTTACTGATGAAGACAATGCCCAAAGGGATGGAGAAGTAACTATAATATATGGGAATAAATCTGATCCTTGAATGGAGCCATAGTCTTCTGCCATCTTGGTCCACTTATCTTTGCTCTAGTCCATAAAACTGAGATGGACAATGAGATACTGAGAGGGCAAACAATGGGTTCAGTCTTGGTCAGTGTAGGAACCAAGAGGGTCCATTTTTTGTAGAGAATTTTAAAACAATAAAATGGACTAAAATCCAATCTGCTTTTTTTCTAAATCACCAGGTGCTGAATTTCTTTCTAAATAACGTCAATAATAAAAATACTCCTTCTAACTAGGACAGACCACTCATATACCCTTGTCCTTGATATGCCACCGAATTAAATTACTAATTTTTAATATTTATCTTTTCTTGATCTTTTTCTCTAAAATATCTGATTTAAGATCTACATTTTTAGAGTATGGCATACTTGTTAAAACTATGCATATACTGTATGACTATTTTATATTACTGATAAGTAAAAATTCATTAACATTTAGGGCACATTTTTAAACATTTAAGATATGCATGGCAATTAATTGGCACTAGTAGCCTATAACCTACTTTTTACATTACACAGTCAGAATCTTTGCTATAAGATTGACAAATACTTTCATAAGCATTTAGGGATACTTCATTTTAAAATATAGTGACCTGAATTACACAGCAATATTTTAGGCCATCATCCTGGTATCCTTGAGCAGTAGAGCCTACCCCAATAGCACTTACTGAGCACCATATCAAGGGACACACAGATATATAACGTCTTGGTAAATTATCTCAACCTGACCAAATAAAGTGAATTCAATAACCACATCAAATCTTATCCACAGCACTGTACTCTCTCTTTTTTTTTTTTTATTTTTATTTCAGCTTATTATGGGGGGTACAAAAGTTCAGGTTACCTACGTTGCACATGTACCGCCTATCCCCCCGAGTCAGAGCTCCAGGCATGTCCATTCCCCAGACAGTGCGCATTGCACTCATCATATAGATATATACCCATCCCCTCCTCGCACTGCCCCCCTCCCCGAGTCAGCACCCTCAAGTGTGACCATTCCCCAGACGGTGCGCAACGCACTCATCATGTAGGCATACACCCATCCCCTCCCCCCACCCTCACCTCAGTCTGATATCCGATTGGTATCATTCCCAAATGTGAATTTAGGTGATGATCAGGGAAACCAATTTTCTGGTGAGTACATGTGATGCTTGTTTTTCCATTCTTGGGATACTTCACTTAATAGAATGGGTTCCAACTCTCTCCAGGAGAACCCAAGAGATGTCATATCACTGTTGTTTCTTATAGCTGAGTAATACTCCATGGTATACATATAGCACAATTTACTAATCCAATCATGAATTGATGGGCATTTGGGTTGTTTCCACATCTTTGCGATTGTGAATTGTGCTGCTATAAACATTTGGGTACAGGTGTCTTTGTCATAGAATGACTTATGTTCCTTTGGGTAGATGCCCAATAATGGGATTGCTGGATCAAATGGTAGGTCTATTTCAATCTGTTTAAGCTATCTCCATAATGCTTTCCACAGGGGTTGCACTAGTTTGCAGTCCCACCAGCAGTGTATGAGTGTTCCTGTCTCTCTGCATCCACGCCAACATGTGTTGTTTTGGGACTTTTTGATAAAGGCCATTCTCACTGTGGTTAAGTGATATCTCATTGTGGTTTTGATTTGCATTTCTCTGATGATTAGGGATGCTGAGTATTTTTTCATATGTTTGTTAGCCATTCTTATATCTTCTTTTGAAAAATTTCTATTCATGTCGTTTGCCCACTTCTTGATAGGGTTGTTTGATTTTTTTCTTGCTGATTTTCCTGAGTTCTAAATAGATTCTTGTTATCAGTCCTTTATCTGATGTGTAGTATGCGAAAATATTTTCCCATTCTGTAGGTGGTCTGTTTATTCTTGTGACTGTTTCTTTGGCTGTGCAGAAACTTTTTAATTTAATCAGGTCCCATTCATTTAGTTTTGTTGTTGCCTAAGGCAACCACAGCACTTTACTCTCTTGTTCAAAGACCTTGATGTTTCGCTGCCTTTAACACCTTGAACTCAGCCCTAGGACTGAATATGTGTTCACTGTGGGTTACAGCCTTGGCTTCTCATAACCATAGTCTTTCCCCATAGCAAGGACATATCCACAAACTAGATTAGTGCACTCTGTATGTCCTCACTCACCATTTGTGATACCAAACTAGCACTGATGTGAGTGAAAGAAATTAGATACATGAAGGCTCTTGCTATTCTCTCTGAATTTTGGTCTACAGAATTTGCTATTTTTTGGACCTCTGATTATAGAGTAAACATAAATTGCTTTAAATACCTACTTGCTTGAAAAGTGTATTTGTATAAACTTCTTGTCCATATATTCTAGGCAAAGACCTCTAAGACCACACCTGCAGATGAACAAGTTTCATTTTTTACTAGTTTCTGAAAAGCAAAACAAACATCATGAGGGAACTGTAGGGCATCTCAGTAAGAGTGTATAAGACAGTTCTTATTACCAGATTTTAGCTTATTTTAGGTAAGTTTGGGGAGCATTTAAAGATGTGTGGCTTGGCCGGGCGCGGTGGCTCACGCCTGTAATCCTAGCACTCTGGGAGGCCGAGGTGGGCGGATCATTTGAACTCAGGAGTTCGAGACCAGCCTGAGCAACAGCGAGACCCCATCTCTACCAAAATTTGAAAGAAATTATATGGACAGCTAAAAATATATATATAGAAAAAAAATTAGCCGGGCATGGTGGCGCATGCCTGTAGTCCCAGCTACTCGGGAGGCTGAGACAGGAGGATTGCTTGAGCCCAGGAGTTTGAGGTTGCTGTGAGCTAGGCTGACGCCACGGCACTCACTCTAGCCTGGGCAACAGAGTGAAACTCTGTCTCAAAAAAAAAAAAAAAAAAAAAAAAAAAAAAAAGATGTGTGGCTTTACTATGGATTGAATTCTTAGATGAAGGACAATTTTGTATTTTGGGCATCTCAACAGAGTTTATCTAGGAGCAAAGACTAAACAATGCTAAAATGAAAATTTATAAGGGAATACTAGTCACTTATATTAACTGGGATGGAGGGATAGTTGTTGTTTTTATGATTTAGGTATGTGATGCATGATTTTGTATGTGTTCAGACATGATTACAGAGCCTTTCAATCCATCAAAGTTACAGAGTGGTCTTATCTAATGTTGATGTTCTGAGAAATTATTTATGCCCAACAGGACAGCAAGCCCTACCTATGAGCAATAGGTAAGCTCGTTGTTACCTGTAGTGGCTTTTCTCCTGCTGTATTGGTTTCCTATTGTTGCTGTAACAAATTATTACAAACTTAGTGGCATAAAATACAAAATTATGTTTCATTTCAATAGGTCAGAAGTTCAATACAAGTGAAAATAAAGGTGCCAGCCATGCTGTGTTCCCTTCCGGAGCCTCTAGGAGAAAATCTATTTCCTTACTTCTTCTAGCTTCTAGAGGTCAACTACATTTCTGGGCTCATGGTCCTGTTCCTTGAGCTTCAGAGCCAGAAAGGGCAGGTCAAGTCCTTCTCATATCCATCATTCTGCCCTCCTCTTCTGCTTTCTCCTTCCACTTTTAGGGACACTTATGATGACACTAAGCTCACCTCAGATAATCTAAGATAATCTCCCCATACCAAGACTCTTAACAGTAAACGTATGTGCAAAGTCCCTGTTGTAGTGTAAGATAATGTTTCTACAGGTTCTGGGGATCAGAATGTGGAACTATTAGGATGGGGAACTATTATTTTGCCTACCATATTATCTCACACTGATGTGTGTCATCTATTTCAAATAGTCTCATGCAAATAGAAAGAAGTTCACATACAAAAAAAAATCCAGATTAAGGGGCCTTGATTTGGTTGATGCAGTGACTCAACAATGTCAAGGATACAGGTTCATTTCATCTCTCAGAACTCTTTCCCCTTCATATTTAGCTACTCATTGGTATCAGGGTTTCCAGTTGCAATCCAGAGTACATGCTTCCAAGTTGTCAATTTAAAAATGAGCAAAGACTGGCTTCCAATGACTCTCTCTCATGTATGGGGGAACTTTTCTCAAAGTTTTCTAGCCAATCATTTCAGAGTTCATTGTTTCAAATTACCTGGGCCTGTTCACCTTGAATTAATCACTGGCAAAGAGAAAGGTCTGACTTTAGTTATTTTAGGCATATCAGCTAGGGTAGCATGCAGAGTCATTCCAATTGTCAATCTCATCACATAGGACACTTGTCATCACCTGGTCCATTGATACAGCTAAAAAAGGAATTAAAATTATTAATGTAAGAGAGCTGATTTGGAGCCTAAGTCAGATGTGGTCAAAAACCAGATTATTGCTGATCAGAATATATCTTAGTTAATTGTCACAACAAAATAATGTCAGAACCTAGGCAGGTTTAAAAAATTAAAGAGACAATAAAAATACACAAGGTTGCTGCAAGTAATGAATCATTAATTAATAGAATACTTAAGAACTGGAAGTTATGAGTATCAAAGAGCAGGACAAACAGTAAAAGTCAGTAGACTAATCAATTAGGAGAAATATGGACATTGACAAGCCAGAGGTAAAACTTTGATATCAAGGCCTTTATAACTGAGACTAACCTCTTTACTAGTCCAGTGAACACAAACTGCTTAATAAATATTCTCAGTTCTAACGTGATTCAATATACTTTAAGAATTCATTCTGAAGTGCTGCTAAGCTAGGATATGAGGCTGAAATAAGATCAATGAGATCACCTGTGACCTGTAGGCCATGGGGCTTATCATGTCAGGAAGCAAGAATGATGAGAGACAAGGGCAGATAGCACAAATGACATGAAATTACATAACTTCTTTCAAATTCAGTAGGAAATAACGCTTGTTCCCAAATATTTTTAAATTATCTAATATTTTAGTTTACATATATATTATGCTAAAACGAAGAAATAAAAACAAAAATACACTAAAGAGATGTCCAGTTTCTGGTCTAGCATGCAAGGAGCTTAGAAGTCACCACTCTATACTAACAATAAGTAAAAAGCTGAACAAATTGAAAAATCAGCAATTCTTCTCAGATCTGTGAGATAAGTGAGGCCATAGGGCAAACAGCTGCCCCGAAAGTTGAAAAGACAGGCAGGTACAGATAACCACAACTTCATAAGCAGAAACCTCTGCATGAACCGGTGTTCAGGAAGGAAAACCCAAACTGCAATCGAGCAATTGCCAGAGGCTCAGTGTGGACAAGCCTGAAAGTTAAAAACTGCAAGAAGAACTAGTTATCAGGAGCCTCTCACACAAACTTTGGTGAGTTTTACCTCCAGAAGTTCTACAGGTTCTCACTGTAAATATCAGAGAAAAATCCCCTCATATTTCCAGCATGCAAAGGGTAAAAGTAACCATTTTTAAATACACCAGAACGTTCTATTCTTAACAAAGCCTCCCCTTAGGAGAAATTATCTTACCAGAGCCTAAACTCCTGGGGTTTTAACCAGAGCCCAAACTACTAGGGTTTTAACCAGAGCTTAAACTGCTGAGGTTTTAACCAAAGCCTCACCAGCCTGAGGGGAAAGGAAATACTCAACTCTAGCTCCCTCTAGCCCTCCTGTCTCACCTAAGAGGAAAAAGAGAAAAAGAGAAAAAAAAAAAAAAGAAAAAACTAAGAACCACTTGTGAAGTTTACAGCCCAGGGGCTCAGGCTAACTAGAGCAGGGGTCCCCAACCTACAGGGAGTTATATAATTATCTCATTATGTATTACAATGTAATAGTAATAGAAATAAGGTGCATAATAAATGTAATGTGCTTGAATCATCCTGAAACTATCCCCCACTCCCTGGTCTGTGGAAAAATTGTCTTCCATGAAAATGGTCCCTGGTGCCAAAAAGGTTGGGGACAGCTGTACTAGAGGACTGAGACCTAATCATAAGACTATAGAACATTTCCCCTTTCCCCACACCTCACTACTACTTAATAAAGGCTCATTTATTGCATTTCTTTTACTGAGTTGCTTTAACAACCAGTATATCATGCCCTGCTTTCAACAAAAATTACAAGTTATACAAAAATGCAAAAAAGAGTTTTAAGACATAGAAAGCATCCAAACCAGACTCAGATATGGCAGGGAAATTGGAATTATCAGATTGTGAATTTGAAACAACTATGATCAATATGTTAAAGGCTCTACTGGAAAAGTAGACAACACTCCAAAAAGGTGGCTAAAATAAGCAGAGAAAGAGAGAGAAATTCTAAAAAAGAACTAAAAAGAAATTCTAGAGATAAAACACACATACACACACACACACACACACATACACAAAACAAACTAAACCTACCACAACAATGCTGTAACAGGAAGAAAGAATGCCCTTGCTGGACTCATTACGGCTAAGGAGAGAATCTCTGAGTTTGAGGATATGTCAATAAAAACTTCCCAAAATGAAAAGCCAGGTGGAAAAAAAGACAAAGAGGAAAGCCAGAACAGAATATACAAAAGCTGTGGGACAGCTACTAAAGTTGTGACCTACGTGTAATGGGAATACCAGAGGAGAAGAAAAGAGAAAGAAACAGAAGCAATATTTGAAGAAATAAAGACTGAGAATTCTCCCCAAATTAAGTCAGACACCAAACCACAGATCTAGGATGCTCAGAGAACACCAAGCAGGATAAATACCAAAAACCACCCCTAGGCATATCATATTTAAACTTTAGAAAAATCAATGATGAAGAAAAATGCAATAAAAACATTAAACTCTCTCCAAACATTCTTTCCATTAGTTTTAGGTAGTCTCTTACTACTTTAATCTCAGTCCACCACTCTCTTCCTCAAAAGAAGTAAAAGATATGAGATTATTTACTTAAGTAAAATAAGCACTTACTATTAGGCATTACAGAAGTCATTTCACAGGAAAAGTTCATTAGCGAATTTACTGAAATAACTTGGCTTTCAATTAAAACAAACTTGAGTTTAACTTCTTAACACATGTTTGACATTTAAAAAATACTACTGGATTTCACTAAGCCTTAGTTTTGACACCACAAAAAGGATAGCAGTATTTATTTAGCAGGATTATCATGAATACTAGAGACTATATTAGGTTATTAATGGTGTGAAATGTCCAATTTCCTTATGTACTAAGTTTGACAGTTGATATCTCTAACATTTCACTTTGACACTTCTTGTTTTATTTTCATTGTGAAGGTACATCCTCATTCTTTCAAATGCACTTTTTGGCTTGTGATTATCTTTCAAAAATTTTTTAGAGCAATTTTTGTGGCACCATGGATAAGTAAAAAATTTATCTTATTTTCAAATATGAATTCCGTTGTGAAACCAATGCAGAACAGACAACTGAAAATATCATCAAAGTGTTTCAGAAGGATGTGGCTAATGAATGCACAGTACATCAATGGTTTGAGAAATTCTGTTATGGTGACTTTCATCTTGAAAATGAGCCACATGGGCAACCTGAGATTAAGGTGAATAAGGATGAGGGGAAAGCTGCAGGGGAAGCAAATTCATCTCAACCTATGTGTGAATTAGCAGCAAGGTTTGACATTACTATTCCAACAACATTGGACCATTGAAAACAATTGGCAAGGTAAAGAAGCCAGATAGATCGGTTCCATGTGAATTAAATGAGCGTCAGAAGCGAAATCTTCTTGAAGCTTGCCTTTCTTTGCTGTCACAATATAAAGGTTAACAATTTCTACACTGTATTGTTACATGTGATGAAAACTGGATTCTTTTTGACAATTACAAGCATTCAGCACAGTAGTTGGATAAAGATGAAGTGCTGAAACCTAGTCTAAAACCAGGTATTCATCAAAAAAAAACAAAAACTAATGGTGTCTGTTTGGTGGTCCAGCATTGGCATTATCCATTACAGTTTGATGAGGCCTAGTCAGTCAATTATAGCAGATGTCTACTGCAACCAATTGGATGAAATGATGAGGATGCTTGTGATTAAGCAGCAGAGATTGGGCAATAGAGACATGCCAATCCTCTTACAAGACAATGCTTGACCATGTGCTGCTCAAACAATGCTGCTCAAACTACAGAAGCTGGACTTGGAAACTCTCTGTCATGCACCATATTCACCAGACCTTGCACCAACAGACTACCACTTCTTCCAGGCTTTCGACTACATCTTGCAAGGAAAAGTATTCAATTCTCAACAAGCTGTGGAAAACACCTTTTATGATTTCATTGCCAGTTGCTCTCTAGAATTCTTCACTGCTGGCATAAACAAGCTACTGTTAAGATGGCAAAACCATATTGATAGTTTAGGTGCATACTTCCATTAATTGTATTGCTTCTTGTTTGAGATATAATAAACTATATTTTTGATTCAAAATTGGACATTTCATATTTAATGACCTAATATTAGTAAAAACGAGGTAATGCCTATCTAATAAAAGTAGCTGCTTAGTAAACGATAGCTAGTAGTTTTAGGAGTAGTGAAACATCACAGAAATACAGAAATGTGAAGAGAGGCAAAACAAGAAATGTTTTCCTGGTGTTTTTCTTCTAGCCATCTAATCATATCTTAGTTTAATAAAACTTACTTTGGCATAAAATCCAGTCGTTCTAGGCAATCTAACAACAGAGCAGAGGCTGACATACAAACTCACTCCAACTGGGGCTCTTTCCTATACTTCCTTTCTGTTAGACTTGTCTTCTCTCTAGGTCATATAAACAACAGAAAACTTTAGCATTTAGAAAAATTTCTTACTGATCTAGCAAACAAAGGAATAAACACTGAGAGAACAAGAGATTAAATTACAGATTAAAAATATAAGATCATATCTCTGGTCAAAATTTGATTGCAAACATTTTTTTGGCCGACATGACCAGAAGCTCTTCATATGGTTTTAAGCAATGTTCTCTCTCCTTGGCCTTTTCTGGAAGTCTTCAAGGTCAGGAGTTTTAAGACAATGTGTCTCAACACTACTTGCACATTATAACCGTCTGGGGAGTTTTAAAATAGACTGCTGTTTGGGCCCTGCCCTCAGAAAATTTGGGCTTTATTGGTCTTTGGTGGAACCTTGGGAGCAATGTTGGTTTTAACGTTCCCCAGGTGATATTAATGAGCATTCAAAGCTGACCACCACTATTTTAAAGTAAACTTTCACATGGGGCTTAGGGCAATTCCTCTGTTCATGCCCAGGCACCACCTTCAGTGCTGTGGGTCATTATTCATTTCACCCTATAGTTGCTGCTTTTTCCTCCTGGGATCTACTCTGGTTGCCTGATGCTAGTTTCTTTAATAATAAATGCTTCCAATTATTCCTCCCATTAGTTGTGGTTGCGGGTTGACAGCTCCACTACTTGTGCATCAAAACATCACTCTGTTCTTCGGTTATCCACTGATTCTTGGCATTGGGGAAATGGTTTCTTTGGTGTGGGATTCTCTGCACAAGGGCAAACTATGCATTTTAAATGTTGTCTGTTTCTT
Organism: Eulemur rufifrons; assembly: GCF_041146395.1. Classification (NCBI taxonomy): domain Eukaryota; kingdom Metazoa; phylum Chordata; class Mammalia; order Primates; family Lemuridae; genus Eulemur; species Eulemur rufifrons. Next base: position 30,432,545 of record NC_090989.1, read on the forward strand.
GAAGAAAGAACAGCCATCTCTGAAAGAGTGTATAAAATATATTTCTTTCTTCAAGGAGATGACATATATCAAACACCTTGCATGTGGAGGCACTCAGGAAAGGCCTGTTTTGTGAACTAAATTGATTTCTTTACCTATTTTTTCCAACTGCACTCAATCTTCTGTGGCCCTGGGGTCAAGCTCACTAGTATCATAAAATTATCTCTATCTAACATTCTTCATATTACCTGTCTACAGTTTAGCTCTAAGATATCTTATCATATTTTCTTATTAGTCATAGATTAAATCTTTTTTTTTCAATTAAAACCCACAAGTTCTCTTATTCACTTGCCAAATTCCTTTGTTCCTAAGAACTGACCCTTTTGGGGTCTCATGGAAGCTGTGACCATCAATTTCCTTGCACATAAATAGCTAATTGTCTTTTACCCAAAATGAAAACAGATAACCTGTGAAATAAAAAGCCTTTATTGAAAAACATTTCTCCATATTTAATGGTAAATATATCATCCCTACATCACGTTTGGATTAAGCCCTTATTTAGCACTCCACAAAGGTAATATTTATATGTGCCTGCAATTTTCTGCCCTAGCACATATACTGCTGTAAGTCTTCTCCCCACTTTTGTTTGCAAATTCATTATAAAATAAACAAGAGTCACTAGGGATAGGAATTTAGCTCTCCTTATTTCCAACCTACCTGTGAACAATATCCCCAGCCCTTTTTCACAAGATAGTATATGGTTTCTCCTATGCGCAATCCATTATTTTAGAAAACCGTATTGTCAGTAAAGAAAAAGGATTCCTTTGAAACCATGCTGTGAAGACCAGACCTGAGTGCTGCAATAGAAAAGAGATTTCAATAACATTATTCTCAATTTGTTTCCTTTTTCTTTTCTATATTAAAATTGTTAGTAATTAAACTTCTGATCATGCATCCTACCCCTTTTTTAACCAGCTCTAACTAAAGATTTCAGTGATGTTTAAATTATTATAGCCGAAAAATTTCATAATTTAAGACTCTCCTTGTCTCACAGAAGACTCAAGGGAAAGTTATCATTAACTTCAAGAAGATATTGGTAATAATCATTCAGGGAGATTTATGTATAGAAGTTCTGACAAAGATTTCCCCAAACTGTAAAATGAACTTTCAGAAGCATCTTAGCTTATTTATATTTAGACATATGGAATCAATGAAAAGGTGATTTTTTTTGTTTGTAAAAATTCTTTCAGCAAATGACAATGCTAAGAATCTAGGTGTCTGCTAATGCTTTTTCCGTACAAGTATAAAAATATTCTTTACTTTCTCTCAATGGCAAAAATGCCAATAATTGGTAGCTTTGTGCACCTTAGTTCTCATTCTCTAGTGACACCACTCCCCCTACCAAATACATGCACACACATATATATTCACACTAAAAATGTGTCTGCCGACATACAAGGACCACATAGGAATAACTAGTACAGCTGGGTGGCCCAGTGGATAAGGGAACTTTTTTCTCTCTACTGTAACCTTTTAGACTGCCCCTCCCTTACTCATATTTTGCCATTGCCTGTTCTTCTCTCCACTCTCAATGACCTGTCTACATAATCCTTCAAATCCAAGATTATCCCAAGCCTTGGCCCTGTTCCACCCCCCACTTGCAAACAGGCCTTTACACCAGAGTAGCCAGCCATAGGCAGCTCTTATAAGAGCCTGGGCTAGTTTCCCTACACAAATCCAGACAAACCTGTTTCTGTCTGTAGTGAATCCACCAACTCTCTGCTACAAAATGTATATGAGTTTTGTCTGGGTAATTAACAAGTCTCAGAGGAGTGGGATAGTGATGGGAATGGAAAACAAAGAGACAGTTGGCGATTAGAGTAACTTTTAAAAATGCATTTATTTTTTCATCATTATTTATGGTCCGACCTTCTAAAAATCTAGTATTTTTATGTTACATTTAAGGATAAGTAAGTATTAGAAAAATTCAATATCCACAATATTTTAATGAATACTTAAAAAATATGGAGGTTTCTTTCTTTATGAGTGAAACATTAGTCATTGAGTACATTTCTCTAATTGGCTGATGAGGGAGAATACAGTTCCAGCCAGCTAGAGGATACAGACTATGGGGGAAAAAGGAAAATAACATAAGAGGTGAAAGAAAATGTCCTAAAACTGAATATAGAGTCTTTGAGGGGGTCTCTAAAGCAATTTGAAGGGAGATACAAGACCATGGACTTCTCCAAGGTGCTGAGCTCATAGAGTAGATATTAATTATATGAGCAAAAATAATGGTGGTAGCAGCCACCCTTCATTATAATGCTTCCATAATAGCACTTATTATGGGCTAGGCTCTGGGCTCATGTTTTATACACACTGTCCTATTTCATCCCTTATATAGTCCTAGAAGACTGGTTTTCTCATCCCCATTTTACATTTGATAATATGGAAACACAAGCATATTTGTTAATTTGTCCTGAATCTCATCACTTATAAATGGCAAAGGTGGAATTCAGCCCTATTTCACAAATCCGTATTTTTTTAAGCAAGCACTGTTTCCTTTTAATGTCTAGAAAGATAAATGAAATATATGCTTTCTACAAACTCATTTATTTCTGTATTTGAGTATCCATTTGTTTTCCCCCCCTGTTATTTTCAAAGCTTCTTTAGAAAAGCTGTAACCTTACTGCAGCTAAATAAAGGGAAGAAGAGTTTCCTTTCTCAGTAGAGACAAAGGATGTTACTTGTCTTATGGTGGTCTCTGCCACTAACTTGCAGTATGACAGTGCAAAATGCGTGCCTTTTGGGGCCCAGATTCTTCACGTATATGTTGATGAGATTGGCCTGGAGATCTGAGAATTCTGTTATGTTTCCTATGCTGACGTTCTGGAGAGTGTTCTGTCTTAGAACCATGAGAAGGAAGGGAACTGGGACTGAAAGAAAGATGAAAACACAGTTGGGGAGAATGATAGAAAACCATAAACCGATCCCTTCTTGACTTCAGTTTGCCTTCACAGTTGGTATTCATTTGCTTCAAACCCTCAGATCCCAAAGGATGGAGTGTTACACAAACAGTATCAGTAGCCACTCTGTTCTACACCTCACAAAGAGGATGAAGGATAACTACATAAATAAATAATGTAACACTGCAACTGGGCAATTTTCTGGCCTTTTGGGGCCACTACAGAATGTTGATTTGGACCACACAGGACTCTGGGGGTTGTAAAATAGCAAACCACAACATGGTGTCCACTTGAAGCCTTTCACCACAGTGTGGTTGGCCGGGAGCTGACTAACCAGAACTTTTTATAGAGCACAGCTCAGCCAGTGCAGTCACGGGAAGCTCTAACCTCACTCTCCTCTCAGGGTGGGCTTAGGAGTCCTGTGAGTCTATAGTCCCTAAAGGCCAGTCTGGGTACTTACATCCATTAATGTCAAAGTTTTCAGAAATTAGCTGCAAGATGCAAAAAAAGTACAAATAAAGCAAATAGAGTGTGTTTTTATAAAGCTAAATTTATTGATTTAAAACACTCACTTTTATTCTGTTTTTTCCTACTTTTTAAAATTAAAAAGTTTCTTATTTTGTGAAAGTATAGTGACAATAAATGGTGGATTTTATATGTTATGTGTTTATATGTAATTTTATACATTGTTCTCTGCTTAGCAAACCTCTCTCAGATTTCAGACTTATTTTTGAAACTTATCTGATCCCTGAAATCGAATACTATGGACAATTTTGTTTTAAGGTGTACAAGAGGGAGGGATGAAGCCCTTGGGATCTCCTGCTATACAATCAAGGCTACAGAGCTTAAACCTGAAGGGAGAAAATCTCTGCACCATCTGTAAGGTTTGGAGATTTGGACAATTTGCCCTAGGTCCCTGTTTTTTGGATTTCACTGTATCTCATCTGTGATTCAACAGGCTTAGAGAAAATCTCAGTTTGTCAGTACAAAAAAACATTAAAAATAACCAAGATTTAGAGATACTCAGATTTAAGTATTTTGCCTTTATAAGATAAAATGCTATTATAATCTGATTTCTTTCACTTTGAAGAATGCCGTTGATATTCACTGCAACCTAATTTTACTGGATACCTACTATAATATGGATGAGAATAGGAAGTCAATGATAACCAAGCTGCAACTTCCTGAGCACGTATTATATGCAAAACATTTTTTTACGTATTTTCCCCCAATCTCTCAACTGTTGCAATTTGAAAAGACAAAGTGATGCAGGTTAAAGTGGTAGTATAAATAATTGAAATAACAAAGATTTTGGCATCCAATAAATCTGAATATGAATCCTAGCTCTTTGGCCTTGGACATGTAATTGAATTTCTCCTCACTTATAAAATGAAGCCAACAATAATAATTTATGATGTTATTATGAGAAATGCATAGTATAACAGATGTAAAGTATCCCATTTTATGCCTGGTATATAGGAAAAACTCAATATTTGGCTAAATAACTTTATCAAGTTTATGGTTATTGTATATAGCAGAGGTGAGAGCTCTACTTTCTGGCTAACAACCTACAATCCTTGCAATATATAATAGCAAGACAACTAGTTCATTGTGCAGTCTGAGCACAGTGGGGCATAAACATGACATTGTCGTATTTTTCTCCATTCACTACCTTTAAATATTCTGTTAAATCTCTCTCTCTTTTTCCTTAATGGTATCTTAGGGAACATCCACAGAATTAGGCTCACAGATTTAAAAATGTACAAATTTAGTGTGGCCAGTTTGAATTACCAACATATCCCTTTTAGACTCTTACCTTGGAATCTTCCTACTACCATGACAATGTTTATGAGACTCACTTTTATAGCCACATTGTGAAATATCCTCCCTGCTCTAATCAGCCTGCTCTCCAAGTTTGGATACTTTTGGACAATGCTTTGAGGATGGAGAGGAGGTAGAAGAGTAATCTGGACTACAAACATAGCATATTCCTACTAACTTGGTATAGTTCCTGTCTAAATTCATTCTCTCTTAACTAACACTAAGGAATTGGCCTGTATTAGTTATCTATTGCTGTGTAATAAATTACCACAAGTCTGGAGCTTAAAACAAAACATATTTATTATCTCACAGATTCTGTGGTCAGGAGTCTGGACATGACTGAGCTAGATTCTCTGATAAGGTTTCTCATGGCTGCATTTAAGCTACCAGCTGGGTCTGCAGTCTTATCCAAGACTTGACTGGGGAAGGATATGCTTTTGTTTGCACAGTTTAGTTCCCGGAGGCTTTATGACTGAGGGCTTCAGTTCTTTGCTGCCTATCAGCCAGAGGTGTCTACAGTTTTTTGTCACATGGCAGCCCAACATAGCCCTCAACAAAACATTTTACTTCTACAAAGTGAGCAAGGAAGTGAATGACTCCACAGATAGGTGGTAGAATCTTAATTATCATGTAATCCTGTATATGTAATTACATGCATCTTGCTACCTCTGCCATAGTCTATTATATATAAGTAAGTCACAGGATAGGAGCAAGTCACATTCAAGGGGAGAGAACTACAAAAGGGTATGAACATCAGGATGGTGGGTCCATGGAGGGCACCCTAGAGTCTACAGGCCACAAGGTTATATTATTAAAATATAAAGATCCATTAATCTCTAATGAAAGTTGTAGTTTTTTTTAAAAGAAAAACAAAATTGACACACTTTTAGTGAGACTAAAAAAATGGAGAGAGAGAGAGAAAAGAGAGAGAAAACCCAAACAAATAAAATCAGAGATGGAAAAGGAGATATAACCAATACTGCAGAAATGCAAAGGATCATTACAGACTACTATAAGCGACTATATGCCAATAAATTAGAAAACCTGGAAGAAATAGATAAATTCCTAGATTTGTACAACCTACCAAGATTGAACCAGGAAGAAATCCAAAACCTGAATAACCAATAACAAGTAAAAAGATATAAACAGTAATAAAAAGTCTCCTATCAAAGAAAAGCCCAGGATCTGATGGCTTCACTGCTGAATTTTACTGGGCATTCAAAGAGGAATTAACCCAATCCTACTTAAACTATTTCAAAAAATTGAGGAAAAGGAATACTCCCAAACTCATTCTATGAGGCCTGTATCACCTCAAACCAAAATTGGACAAAGACACAACAAAAAAAAAGAAAAGTATAGGCCAATATCTCTGATGAACATAGAAGCAAAAATCTTCATCAAAATACTAGCAAACCAAATTCAACAACACATTAAAAAGATTATTCGTCATGATCAAGTGTGATTCATCCCAGAATGAATCCAAGGATGGTTCAACATATGCAGATAAATCAATGTGATACATCCCATCAACAGGATGAAGGATAAAAACCATATGATCAATTCAATGGATGCTTGAAAAAGAATTCAATAAAATGCAACATCCCTTCATGATAAAAACCACATAAAACTGGGTATAAAAGAAACTTACCTCAAACTGAGAAAAGCCATATACGACAGACCCACACCAAGTACCATACTAAATGGGGAAAAAACTGAAAGCCTTTCCTATAAGATCTAGAACAAGACAAGGATGCCCACTTCCACCACTGTTATTCAAAATAACACTGGAAGTTTAGCTAGAGCAATTAGAGAAGAGCAAGAAATAAAAGATATCCAAATTGTAAAGGAAGAAGTCAAATTATCCTTATAGGCAGGCTATATGATCTTATATTTAAAGAAATCTAAAGATTCCACAAAAACAGTGTTAGAACTGATAAACAAATTCAGTAAAGTTGCAAGATACAAAATCAATATACAAAGATCAGTAACATTTCTCTATGCCAAAAGCAAACAAACTGAAAAAGAAACCAAGAAAGTAATCCCATTTACAATAGCTACAAATAAAATAAAATACCTAGGAATAAACTTCACCAAATAAGTGAAAGATCTCTATAATGAAAACAGTAAAACATTGATGAAAGAAATTGAAGAGGACACAAAAAAATGGAAAGATATTTGATGCTCATGGATTAGAAGAATCAGTATTGTTAAAATGTCCATAGTACCCAAAGCAATCTATACCTTCAATGCAATCCTCATCAAAATACCAATGACAATCTTCATAGAAACAGAAAAAATACTCCTAAAATTTACATGGAACCACGAAAGGCTCAGAATAGCCAAAACTGCCCTGAGCAAAAAGAACAAACGTTTAGGAATCACATTGCCTTAATTCAAATTATACTACAGAGCTGTGGTGACCAAAACAGCATGGTGCTGGCATAAAAACAGACACATAGATCAATGGAACAGACTAGATAATCTATACATAAATCCACACATCTATAGTGAACTTGCCTTTGACAAAGCTGCCAAGAACATACAGTGGAAAAGGACAGTCTCTGAAATAAATGGTGCAAGGAAAACTGGATGTCCATATGCAGAAAAATAAAACTAGACTCTTATCTCTCACCATATACAGCAATCAAATCAAAATATATTAAAGATTTAATCTAAGATTAAAATCTGAAACTATGAAACCACTAAAAGGAAACATTGCAGAAATGCTTTAGGACATTGGTCTGGGCAATGATTTCTTGAGTGATACCCCCAAAGTACAGGCAACCAAAGCAAAATTGGACAATTGAGATCACATTAAGCTAAAAAGATTCTGCACATCAAGGAAAACAATCAGCACAGGGAAGAGAAAACCCACAGAATGGGAGAAAATATTTTCAAGCTACCCATCGGACAAGGGACTAGTACCTAGAATATACAAGCATATCCAACATACTCCATAGGAAGAAATCAAATCTTCTGATTAAAAAATGGGCAAAGAATCTGAACAAACATTTCTCAAAAGAAGACAACTGGTCAACAGGTATATGAGAAAATGCTCAACATCATTGGTCATCAGAGAAATGCAAATGAAAACTATAATGACATATCACTTCATCAGAGTTAAAATAGCTTTTATCAAAATGACAGGCAATAACAAGTGCTGAAAAGAATGTGGAGGAAGGGGAATGCTCAAACACTGTTGGTAGGGATGTATATTAAAGCAACCACTAAGGATAACTTAACAGCATGGACATTTCTCAAAAGACTAAAGGTAGATCTACAATATGACCCAGCAATGCCACTGCTAGATATATATCCAAAGGTGGGGAATTCAGTATATAGAAAAGATATCAACACCCCCATGTTTATTGAAGCACTATTCACAATAGCAAAGATTTGGAATCAACCTGTGTCCATCAAAGAATAAATGGATAAAGATATTGTGGTAAATATACACAATGGAATATTATATAGCTATGAAAAGAATGAAACCCTGTCATTTGTAACAACAAGGATGGAACTGTAGAACATTATGCTAAGTGAAGTAAGCTAAGCACAGAAAGACAAATCTGTATGTTCTCACTCATATGTGGAAGATAAATATTAAAAACAATTGATTTCATGGAGACAGAAGTTACTAGAGGCTTGGAAGGGTAGTGATGAGGGGGATAAAGTAGGGTTGGTTAATGAGTATAAAAATATAATTACATACTTAGATATAATGAACAATGTTTGATAGCAAAACATAGTGACTATAATCAAAAAAAGTTAGGGTATACTTTAAAATAACTAAAACAGTGGAATTGGAATGTTCCTCACACAAAGAAATGATAAATGCCTGAGGTGATGGATATTCCAATTACCCTGATTTGATTAATTCACATTGTATGTCTGTATCCAAACATCACATGTACCTTATAAAGATATACAACAATTATGTACTCAAAATAATTTTTTAAAAGAATTTTTAAAAAGAAGAAGAAAAAAGAATGTGATGAAAAATAAGAAAGTCAGGTCCACATTATCCCCAAGAAACTATACCATACAGCTTTTGGGGATTGGAAATCACAGAACAGTGGAGAAACTAGTGACTTACAACAAGTTTACATTCTTATAAAATTCTGTTTCTGTACCCATTGAATTATATTCTACTTACAGAAAACAACTTTCTATCTTAAAGGCACTTTGAATTCTGTAAATCCCTTCACTAGAAATGGTCATGATTTGGCAGAATTAGCACTGTATGTTTGAGTAATTGAGTAACAGAAGGAGATTATAGCATTCAGATCAGTAGTGAATATCCATGAATGTCTGATAGTTTCATTTTATTATCCAAAGTGCATAATAAGGAGCAGAGTTAGGAATGAGGATAAATTTAAAAACATCATGAGGAAGTATCAATTTCTTAACTACATGAGAATCATAATCAAAAACCAAGTATCACATGTGGGTTGTCATACATATATGGAATTAAGTGTAGGAGTGCTCATCTTTCCTGGAAAAATTAGTTTTTCTTTGGCTACTATTATGGCAATTATTCTCTTTTTCATTGTAAGTGTTTTTCCCACTTATCCTCCCATCCTTGACAATGTTATAAAGACCTGGTTTTATTTGGTTGGGTCCATTTTTACTACTAAAACAATATTAACAATACACCTGCACTAAGAATACCTGAATACCTGGAGTTTATTTGGGTTTAGGGAAGGATCTGTGTTTCTTCTGGCTCATAACATGTCCTTTAGATAACTGCATTTTTCTAATAAATATGGTTATTTAAATGAAAATATAAATACAACTTAATTTTTGTTCATTTCAAGCCATTTTTCATAAATAAAACCACAAGTGCAAAATAAAATTACTTTGGCAGAATAATTCACCAATTTTTGTTTCAAAAATTATACTTTCTGTATTTCATGATGATTTGCTTTGTCTAATTTCAAATAAATTTTAATTCATTTTCCCCCTTATTATATGTGCTTCTAGCTAGAAGTCTTTAGGTTATAAACTTTAAAATAATGAACGAGCTTAATATTAAATTCAAATTCTCTTCCTCATCCACCATTTTATATAAAATACTACACAAATGTTATTCATTTAACATAGAATTTCTTTCTCAGAATGGGGAAATTCTTTGAAACATCTGAGACTTTAAGAAAATAACACTCACAAGACATAAGAACAAAATATGTGAGGATCAAAAAATCAGAACTCCTTTTTATTTTTACTAGTTTTTTTTTTTGTTCAAAGCAAAAAGTTTGCTGTGATGTGCTTTTAATTTGTGTTCCTTAAATTCTACATTTAGAAACTCAGCTCCTCTACATTCAATCTGAATACTTTATTTTATTGCCTAATGATAAAAGGACCTAGGAAATAGCCACTTGAAAGAAGACAGAAGCTACATGGGCATCTGGTTTAACTTATAGCTCTTGTTCATTACCCTCATACCAAAATCTCAGAACATATGTGGTAAGGGCTTCTGAAAAAAACCTTTAACCTGAAACCTGAATTCCAATATTCTGAAGTTATGAACTAAAGCTGTTTAAAGTTAACAATAACTTTTTGTATAACCACCTTTTTTAATGTAGTAATATTCTGTTAACTTTATGTATAACTGTCTTTTTAATGTAGTAGGATACTTTGGATCCTGACTGGTAAAATATAATCAACCAGAGAACATGAAAATCATTATGCTTCTTAGCCGATTTGGTTTACATCCAAATTCATTTCCCAGCTACCTCCAGGCAGAATGAGGGAAAAATGCCCATTGTATGGGTAGCCAGGAGTGCCCCATCCAGGTACTCGGTGAGTATGCTCTGGAGCACACTGACTTCCTGTAATGAAGACCTATTTGCTACAGAATATGATACTAAATCTCCAATTTAACTACCTATATATATAGAAATCAACTAGAAAAAGAGATAGATGATAGAAAAGACAGACATATGCACATGAATACAAATACGTATACATACATACATACATATGTATGGGTGTATGTATATATATGTCAATATTTTATTGCTGAATGGTGGCCTGCAAAAGAGTGCTACATTTTGAAAGAAGCAAAATAAATAAATATAAAAAGCACTCCCTGCTATGATTTTAGCTTTTTTTAAAGTTATTTATTTAATTTTTGTTCTAGAAGTATCATAAAACAGCATTAGATTATCTTTTAAATCTACCCTGGACAAATAGGCCTTAATACATGTATATGCATTTATCTTCATATCTTTATAAATATATCTTCTCTCTATATATATTCTCTATATATATGTATATATTTCTGTTCAGATGTATCTGTTTGTATAGTAGGATAGGTGTGTTTTTAGAATAAAGAGATTTTACATACAGACTAAGAAAATAGTATCCTATTTAATCATTTATATTAGTACTTGGAGTGAAATAGTATGTATAATCACAATTGGAAGATTTGAAACAGTATCAAAAAACTGTGAGTAATTGAAATGCCAAATCACAAACATTTATGGCATTGCCACTGTAAGACTATCTCCCCAAAGAACTACAGCTCCTCTCTACTAACCACTCGGGAGTTTGAAATTTCTCACATGATCCCACCACTCTCGCCACAGTTCATTCATTTAGGGATGGGAACCAAACACAGATTGAATCAATTAATCTATTTCCAGATTTTAGAACTTTAAATTTATAGAGTCAACGTCAAGTGGGCTTTTTACTGCCACTTGAAATAAAAGTCAGTTTGCAGTGAAAGACAATGAAGCCAAAGGATACAGAGAAGAAAGAAGAAAAAGGATTGTTCCTGGGTCCCCATTTCTTAGTCTCAACTGCATCCCTGCACTTTCTAAAGTTTAGTTGTTTAACCTTTTCTTGGATTCCATAAGAAAATGAAATCTTTTTTTCCCCCCAAAATATATTCAAGTTGCCTTTCCATCACTTGCGGTCAAATAATCATAAAAGTGATATTCCCTGCTTGGAAACAATTTCCTTGCTATTTTACTGGTGCAATTCTCTCTTATCCTCTAAATTTTAGCTTCAATGATCATTCATCTACAAAGTCTTCTAAACTGCTAAGTGTGGATTAATCTAATTTTCTATGTGCCAAAAGCTAAACTATCCCTATAATTCCTGTTACCACTCAGTATTGTAATTGCCTCTTTGTTTTGCTTTTTCTTATCTAGATACATTAGGACAGAGAACATATTTATTGCACCTACTATTGCATCCTTGATGCATAGGATACCCCCAGGAACATAGAAGATAGTAAATAATTGGTGAATGCAAGAAACAATAAAAGAAATAGTAAAGATGTTTGAATTCATATTGGTTTCCTCCAATTCATGATACTTTTAATTTGTCAATAATAAAGCATAGGCTGTCAAATTGATATGCACTATATTACCATTATTAATAAAGCCAATTTTTCATGTATAAATAAATGGTATCCTAACTTCATTTATAGCTGTTTTAAATATTTTTAATGAATGGTGCAACGGAAAATGCTGGTAACAGAATTCTACAGTACAATCTTCTTAGTTTGCATTCTCCAAATCCCTCAAGCAACTCTTTCCAAACAACAATACCCGTATGGTAAGAATTCAAATTTTCTTTCTGTGGAATTTTATTTGTCTGACAACCAAACCATAATTTGTTCCTCTTCAGTGATGGGTAGCTAACACAAAAAAAAAAAAAAAAAAAAAAAAGAAAAGAAAAATAAAAAAGGTTGTATGCTTTATTTTCCAAGAAAAACAGCACTTTTTATGAATTAAACAAAGCACACTTAGTTCACATGAGACTAACAGTTGTTCTCAACACCCGGGTGGAACTACCCTTTCAGCAAAAAGTTTGTCTTGATGAGAAGCCAAGAAAAACACTTGTACTAAAAAAATCCTTGCCTCAAACATTTCATATTTTTAGAACCTTTTTGGGGGTCTTTGAATAGTGTTTTCAGTAGACTATTGAGGTATTGTTTGTGATGATTCTTTGAAAATATTTTTATAAACAAAGGGTAGCAAAAGCATGCTTCTAAGTTATATAATCTAATAAAATGTCCCAAGTTGTGCTATACTATTAAATGTTGCCTTCTATACATTTGTGTACATAGTGGTTTGATTTTATCCTTCTTTTGTTCACTATTAGTTACAAAGTATAATAGACATTCATGTTTAGTTGAAGAATAATAGCCTATTATGATTTTTCAAATGCAATATTTTGAATTAAACAAGCCAACATGTGGGTTAAAATATAGGCTATCTATATTTACTCACACTAACCTAAACAGTAAGCCTCTCACTTTAGTTACTCTGGCATAAGTTCTTATATGTACATTACTTATCTCCTGCCAATTTCCATAGGGATACTATAAAAATGTTAATTCAGTCTACAAATCACATTAATGTGCTTAGAAAAAATCAAATTGTATATGTCAATCTAATATAGGCTCATGTGGCTTATTTGCACAGGATAGATTGAAAATATAATGCTAAAACTATAGTAGGAATGTTTTTTTCTGTTTATTCATTTATGTAGTTTTTTTAAAATACAAAACTGTTTTGCCATCCACCATTCAGCAACTGACAAAGGACAGTTATTGTACTGAGTAAATCCATCTTTCTTTAGGTCTTGGAGTAAGATCACTTTTTGGCAAAAGTCCATGTGTCCATCAGCAGGAGACATGTGGGAGTCCCCGGCCCTTTGTACTGCTGATGAGACACGCCTGCACAACTCCCTTTTCTTACTCACAGATGGCCATCACTTTGTGCCAGAGGCCATCTGAACTCATCTCACTAAGCCCTCATCCTTGTCCATCACAGTCACCACACAAAGATCAAGACAATTAGGTCAACCTTAACCCTACATTGTAGTCACATATGACTCCATCATCTACTTTTCTGACTCAAGCTCCTAGTCTTCTCCAGTTAGTGTAACACTCTTACTATACCTTCTGGAACTCAAGATCAAATCTCAGCTAAATCCCCTCTCAACTCAAATTCTTCTCTAAACTATCCCTTTTCCTTCATGCTCTTGGTTTTCCCAACCTCTATGTCCCCTGAGGACATCGATTCCCTTGTAGTCCTCCTAAATGGCAGCCGTTTCTCTCCAATGCCCTTTGTACCACTGGGCACAAAGGTTTCAGAGATGTCTCTCTCACTACCCTTTACAATCCCAGGGTTTTAATTTCATGTCATTAAATCGTGCCCCACCTTGTTGTATGATCTATTTCACCAACAAAACACTCTGAAATTACTCTTTGAAAATTGTAGATCTTTGGCCCATTGTCACTCATTCCATTGCTACTCCTCTCATAATTCTTAATGAATTCAAATTTATAGAATGGTCCTTTCAATATCTGGAACTCTCAGTTCCTTAAACTTTTCCCCTAAAATGTTCCCCACCCTGTCTCAGCCACTCAGTTATGTGGTCATTTGTTTGAACCTGTCATTACTAGTAACTGCAATTGCTTGATAATCTCAATCTCAAAGAGAGTACTAGTACACCCAATATTTCACCTAACCTTTTCATGTGCTATACTCCAACTCTGATATTTCTTCTACTCTACCAGGACCTTTAGTCCTTGGATACTGCCAACTTTTCACTATCTTCATATCTATATTGTCCTCTCTTCCCCAGCTTTAATTAGATCACCAACCATAATTATCCTTTGAATATACCCTCAATTTCCTTTTTCCTCTGCTCTTTTTAAATATTTGAGTGGCTAAACTATAGCCCTGGTTAAATCTAACTCTCCATACATCACATGCCTGAACCTGTGCTGGTGAACATAGTAGAAAAAAATAAAACAAAACCAAACAAAATACAAAAAAATTGAAGCATGCACAAATCATGAAGAATAGTGTTAGTTTAAATATGTAGTCACTGACCTTTAATACTTTCAGGAAATCATAGGACATACTCCTAGTCCATTCCCTTATCGCTGTTAGCTATTTTAGAGATTCCTCATTTAAGCCTCCAGCAATTCTCCATCACCACATTTATTTGTTGACCTTCTTTATTAGTCTGGGTTCTCCAGAGGAACAGAACCAATACTGTATGTGTGTGTGTGTGTGTGTGTATAATATACATACATATATATATGTTATATATGTATATATATAAAATACATATAAAATAAGGAATTGGCTCAAGTGATTATAGAGGCTGAGAAGTCCAAGATCTGTAGTTGGCAAGCCAGAGACCCAGGAGAACTGATGATATAGTTCCAGCCCTAGTTTGAAGGCCTGAGAACAAAGAGGCCACCAATGGTGTAAGTTTCATTCCAAGTCCAACTCTAAGAGGAGCAGAATACTAATGTACCAACTTGATGACAATCAGAGGGAGAAATTTCTTTCTTTTTCCACCTTTTATTCTGTTCCGGCCCTCAACAGATGAATGAAGCCCACCCACGTTGGGAAAGGCAATCTACTTTACTCAGTCTACCAATTCAAATGTTAATCTCATCCATAAACACCCTCACAGACACAGGCAGAAACAATATCTGGGCACCTCATGTCTCCGTCAAGTTGACACATATGATTAACCATCCCATCTTGTTTCCTTCTTCATTGAGAAAAAAGAAGTCATCAGAAGAGAACCCTTATAAACTTCCCTACAATATCCATCCACCAACGAATCACTGTGCTTCAGTACCCTACCTTACTCCCGGTCACATTTGGATGTTATGTGTGCTACAAGCTAAGGCCAACCCCGGTAATTGTACAATAAATCCTATCTTCCCTGGTCTGAAAGACATTACTTTGGCAATTTTCTCTACTTTCTTCTCAACCATGTCTTTTTCCCTCTACAGTAGCTCATTCCAAGCCCAATTTAGACATATACTTATTTTTCTCTTAAAATAATAAAACAAAATGAAGCAAAACTCTTTTAACCCCATTTCTACTTCACTATTTGAGATTTCACTGCATTTCTCTTATTAAAGACAAAAGTTGTTTTTATTCACTGCCTACAATTTCTCTCCTCCCAATATCTCTTAAATCTACTCTAATAAGATTTTTATCCTTAAATACTCCACTGAACATGCTGTAAGTCCCTAAATTCAATAGCTAGTTTTCAATCTTGGCCCAGTGGCACCATTTGACACAATTGATCATCCTGTTCTTCCTGAAATATTTATTCTACTTATCTTCCAAGGTAACCCACTACTAGCCTGGCTTTCCTTACACCTCCTTGTCACTGCTTGTTAGCCTCAACCGCTGGTAATTTCTCATGGTACCAAACTTTAAACGGGGAGGAGTTTCATGGATCCTTTTTTTGGAGTTCTTTTTGTTCTATTTCCATTCATTCCCTGAATGAATGGAAATAGATTTCATGATTTTAAATAGTATCAATATGTTGATAATTCCAATTAAATTTTACCTAAATCCCAAACCTTATGTATCCAAAGACCTACCTGACATCCCACTTGAATGCTAAAGAGGTACCTTAAATTTAATACGTTGAGAATTAAACTTTGATATTTCACTTCTTCCTCCCTCAATTTTTCCTTATTTAATGGCAACATTATTATTTCAGGTGTTCAGGCTACAAACCTTAGAGTCCTTCTTGGGTTTCCTCTTTCTTTTATTCCTCTTTTAGCCAGAGGATGCCTATTTCTCTACTTCTTCCCTTCACTGCTCCCTCTAACTTTCCAGGCCCCAAACACCATATCTTGCTCAAATGTTAGCAAAAGCCTCCTAAATTAACTCCTTGTTTCTTTTTCTTACTCCTTTCAGAATACTCTCAATATAGCCTGCTCAAAACACCCGATTAACTTCCCAATTTACTCAGAGTAAAAGTCAAACTTTGACCATCATCTACTAGGTCCTACGTGATCCATCCCCACCACCCAGCCCTCATTCCTCAGCTTTTCTCCTCCATCTCACTCCAGCACCCCTGGCGTCCTCCCCTTGAACATGCCAGACTCTCTTTTGTCTCTAGACCATCACATTTGCTGTTTCCCCATTAATGGCGTCCTCCAGATGTCTACATGGCTACTCCATCAGATCTCTATTCAAAAATTACTTTACAAATGTGTGTTTCTCTGGTCATCCCATTTAATATTTTAATGCTCTCCTCCCACAGTCCAATTCTTCTTCTCTACTTAAACTCCCTCAAAAATACTCATCGCTATCTAACATACTATATGTATTTACTTATTTGTGTTTTTCTTGTCTATCTTCCCCATATAAATAAAGGCATAAGTGGGGCAAGTACTTTTGTATTCTTTGGCTGTGTAATCCCTATCATCTAGAAGCACAGTGTAGGCACTCACTAGGTAGTTTGATGAATGATCTACTGAATGGGAGAGTGAGTAGCAAATATTAAAATAATACTTGACTTTTGTTTGCGAATGCCTCTGAAAAGAAAAGCAAAAGACTCATCTTACTCCATGCAGTCTTCCACATATAAATGTTTGACTCAAATAGTTAAGAAGCTCTTGTAATCTTAAAAATCTACAAGTCAGTGTTTTTCAAATGTTTATGAGTAAGAGAATCACTGTTGTTAAAAACCCAAATTTCTTTGACTTGTCTCAAAGATTCAGTAGGTCTATGAAAGATCTTTTACATTTGCATTTTAACAAGCACTGCATTGATTTTTATATAGTTTTAAAAGAAGCTGATGTAGGTTCAGAAGTGATTCAAATTGAATGACATGTAAATACAGAGTGGGGAGAACATTGTTTATTATAGTTAATGCGCTGAGTTAAAGAAGATAGGTCTGGTATAAATTTCTGATATACATTCATCTCAGGAGAGAGTTTAAAGTAGAATAGCAATTTGCAAAACGTACTACAAATATTCAGTTTGTACTTGTCTTCAGGGGATATGAAGATTTGGCCTTTAAAAGCAAGATCTATGCCAAAGTTTTCATGGATAAGCAATTGCTTCTTTAAAACATTTGTTTATGAGTACTAAGAAAAACATCAGTTCACTGGCTAAAAAAAGATGCTTGGTGCCTACAGAGAGCTAACACTAGTCAGCCGGATAACATACCATTCTTAGAGAATACTTTTTTTACACTGGATCAATAAAGACCTGGGCCCATGATAACCTTTACCATAATTGTGACACTCAGTTCTGCTCATTGCTACCTCGTCTTTCTAGACTTCTGCCTCTAGTAAAGAGATTTTGTTGTTTGTTTCATTCTGAGTTAATTACCTAACTCTGATAGATGGCGTTGTAATAGATGTTGTCTGATCAGCATTCAGAACTGTTCTCCAGTTTGAAGAGACACATAGTAAAGAAAAGACTTCTTAATTACACTCTGTGTTCCCACTCATTAATTGACCTTCTTTCAAATAACCATAAATTGTCTAATATGGTACATGTTACAGATAAATTAACAAATATCCACATAACACAGTGTACCTATCAAGAGAAATTTAACATTTTTTTCAGTTTTATTTATCTCCAGTATTTGAGCATTAGCTCCTATTAATGTTACAAAAATAAAAGCAGATTTATTATTTTCTTTTTTCTTTAAAAAAGTGTGAATCTGGATGAGATCATCTCTTCCTCCAAAATTCTGAGGTCAATATCCAGTTCTCCAGTGTTTGCTTTTCTTAATCTAGATAATTTCAAATACAAGAATAAGAAGGACTAAAGATAAACTGAAAGAGTCCTAAACAAAGTTTCTGTGCTGAAGCAGCTCTGATATTCTGAAATTACTAGCTTCAGGTAGGGGATTGCAGAAATGCAAGATGAAACATAAATTGATTTAATATTCACCTTCTATGTCAAGAATGACTTTTGGAATTCAATATTGAGGAAATCTGTTTTTAGACTAAGAGCATTTGAAGGTACTACCACCTCAGTCTACCGACCAAGAATTGAAATGTAAGACTATTAGTTGATGTGAAATTGATTAAAAAATACTTTTCCCCAGGTGGGGGGAAGGGATGGGGGTATAACTACATGATGAGTGCGATGCGCACTGTCTGGGGAACGGGCATGCTTGGAGCTCTGACTCGGGGGGATGGGCAGTACATGGGCAACGTATGTAACCTGAACTTTTGTACCCCCATAATAAGCTGAAATAAAAAAAAAATAGTTTTCCTGTCTCTCAGATTTAATAAATACCCACAGGATAAGAGTGAGGGAGGAGAAAGTCAGTGGGCAGAGTAAACTTGACCCCACAGAGGTTCTTCATGCAGGTGCCTCTTGCCCTGTTTTCCCTGCCTCACCCAGGAGATACGTGAGGCCTGAAGGAAGGGAGGTCAACAAACGATTTCCTTTTGCTTTGGAAAGAAAGAAAAACAGTAGAGGCCTACACTATTAAAAAAAAAAATCAATAAATCAAGACTTTTTTGTGAGTACTGCAGAAATTTGAATGTGGAGTTATTCTATTTTTAAGTTGGATAATAATATTATCATTAAATCAGAAATATCTTTATATTTTTAGACATATATACTGACATATTTGGCAATGAAAAAAACATGTTAGTGAAATATTTTTAAACCTTTTAGCTAAAAAGTATTAGAAAAAATATGACAAAATGTGAATCATTGTTAATGTAGGTATAAGGAGGTCCATTATATACAATTCCTTACTTTATTTATATAGAAAGTTGTCTACTAAAAACATGAAAGATGACACAAGATAAGCCAGCAATACTTAGATCACAGTCAGTCCTTCTGCATAGAAGTATTTCACCCCCCATAAGCATCTTGTATATACTTTATCTGGAGCACTCATTTGCTTTCAGAAAATAATTTGGCGCCCTGACAAAGTTCTATGATGATGCAAAGTTTTTGTTTCCAAGAAATGCTGTTCTTTTTTATACCTAATTCTTAGAAGTTTTAACTTCTTTGAGGGTACTGGAAGATCAATTTTTACCCAAAAAATATGTATATTGTTCTTTGATTCTTTGCACAAGTTCATTTTTTCCCATTTCTAGTTATTGCTAAAATATAAAATCTATTTAACTAATTTATCTCTAACCTCTTGAACTCTAATAACAATGAAGGTAAGGAAATACAACATTAATTTTATTTAAAATGTACAACTTATTGATAGAGCACTATGAAACAAATAGTCCTATCTTTGTACCAAAAATCTACATGGAAAAGTGGAGAAGGTACAGGCTGTCAAATTAGAAAGAAAGCTCATTTGTAGATTGGTGCCTCACTTCATATTCATCCAAATCCCTTACTACTCAGTGTTTCATAGTTCAGTTTCCAGATATTAAAAAATTGTGCAGTTGTTCTCTAACACTGAAAAATTCAAGTGAAAAACTAATGGCTAGGTCAAATTAATTACAAAAATCTTGGGTATACCTACATGTTATTTATGTTTGTAATGTAAGCAATGTTCATGAGCACTAAACAAAAATAGGAGACATTGTTTCTCCAATATAATTTAAGGTAAAAGCTATATTTTCTTCTATTATCCAGACTTCCCTTCATCATATATACCTTTGGTGAGGGAATAACAGAAACTTATTAGAGCCACAGCCTCTAAAATGATTCAGAATTGTCTTCATCAGATACTTCTAGATTGGAACTATCTTCCCAAGTACACAGAGAAGGGTGAGCTGTGCGGAAGCACACACCATTTATAGTTTGGACCAGGCCCAGTTGACAGTATGTTTGATTGAAGATGAAGTGTCATTAAAGTCTCTGAGATGCCTCTTGAACAGGAAAAACTTACCTGTAGTGAATTGATAACCTTAAGCAGCATATGGTTGAATGCAAAGACTAAAAAACTTTAAAAAAAACCTATCATTTCAAAGGGTTTTTTTTTTGTTTTTTTTTGGTAAACTTTCCAAAAAATATCCTAAAAAAATGTGAAACTCTATTTTTTCCTCCACAGAGAGGGAAAATACCTGTCACTATAGATAAAAATAGTTTCTAATTCACCATCCATTTCCCTCAAAATTTTTCCAAAACATGAGTCAGCTATATCCCAAATATTTAATAAAAATTAATTTCCCTGAAGCAAAATAAGCAATCCTTTTTAAAATAAGTAGTATGTGACAATTCTAATGCATACGTTTAAAATATTATCATAAATGATCTTAAAAGCAAATAGACTGAAAATTTCCACTCAGCCATTGATATTCATGCAAAGATATCCTGCCCATAAGTACTTAGAGGTTTTTTTTTCATCTAATCTTCTTTATCTCCATAAATAATTAAGGTCACAATTGGGAAATGAAATGAAATGAGCAAATCTTTATTCCAAACGTGGATTATTGAACATTTCTAAGTATTAAGTCCACTACATATTGCTATAATTGATTATAATAGTGCTGCTCACAGTTAACACTTTGCCACCACTTCCATGCTTCAAGAGGTTTATAACTCAGCTATAAACATTTGCTCTATAGTGAACTGCACATTGAAGATTTCAGCCTTTGAAAAATTGCTTTTACGAAATTGGAAAAAGAAAAATCAGACTGGACTTTTCTCTTACATGTTTATAAAGTAACCAACGTGTTTAGAGAAAATATTTCTTAATTGCATGAAGGATTTTTAAAGCAAGAATTGGCTGTGAAAATACTGCTTGAGGAAAAAAAAATGATTTAAATACAGAAATTACTTTCTTTTAGTATGGTCTCCAGGTCCAGTTCTCTATACCAGTTTGGAATAGAGTATAAGAGGATATATAATTTTAAAGTATAATTTTAAAGATACCTAAAGCCATTTGAGACTTTCAGTTAACTTGTATTTAATTTTCCAAAAGAGCTTTTCTTGTTAATTGCATATTGGCTTTCCATGCACATATATCTTCATTCAACAAACATTTAATAGCTAGTATATCTTCAACGTTGGTGATAAAATTTGAATAAAACAGCATCTTTGTGGATGAGATAGATGAGTGATACACACACATCTACATGCCCATACAGGAAGTATAATACATATAAGATGATGTGGTAGAACGTAGGAGTAGCTGTTAAAGGCTGATTTAAATATCTAAACAATGAATAATTTTGAAGTTTTACAAAACTTTTTGTAAAGAGTAGACATTTTTAAATTATTGATATTTATAGACAATGAGTGTTTTTTAATACAGTTTCTTGGGGTAATCTATAAATTATAGGTGGCAAAATCAAATGTTTACAGGAATTAGGCATATAACAGAAATACGGTATGATTCAAGACAAGAAAGAGGCTGGGTTGATACTAGGACTAGGTGCTGTTGTTAAGGAGTTTCCTGAATGAACTTGGAGATTCCTTGTTCCACTCAAAAACACTCTCAATATGAAAATTTATGAAACATGATGCCTGCCAAACCAAACTGGTCCACGTTGCATATTTGATTCAGCTACTCACACCAAGGCCTGAAGAACTATTAACTACAATCCAGTAGTTTTATTTTTTTTTAGATATTTTACATTTAAAAATACTATTCTCAGTTTCAGTCTTTATCCTTTTTTGTCACTACTTGTTATCTGGAATTTATTTATAGAAAACTTTGTCCATATGCCAGTTCAAGTTGAAAAATGATTTTGTATGTAAATAATTGCAGAGAGAGTCAAAAGTTGATGTTAAAAACTGAGAGATTTAACAGACATACAGACATGGCTTCACAAATACCAGTAATTTATTGAAATGTTCATAGCTGATGGTTCAAATACTAAATTTAGTTATTTTACTCAATGACACCAAATTCTAGGACCTGAATAAAATTAACCACACTCAAAAGAAACTGGCAGACAACAAGAATAGCTACTAATTATTGGTTATCTAATGCGGTGCCTGGCACTATGATAATTGCTTTTGAAACAGTGCTTCAATTTTTTGTGTGATAAAATACACATAACATAAAATTAACCATCTCGATCATTTTTTAAGTGTATAGTTCAGTAGTGTTAAGCATATTCACATTGTTTGGCATCCCATCTCCAAAACCCTTTTCATCTTGTAAAATTGAAACTCCATACCTACTAAACAACTCCCCACTTCCCTAGCCACTGGCAATCATCATTCTACTTTTCTGTCTTTATGAGTTTGACTCCTCATATAAGTGAAATCATACAGTGTTTGTCTTCTATGTGATTAGCTTAATGTCCTCTAGTTTCATCTGTGCTGTCACATGTGTCCAAATTTTCTTTATTTTCAAGGATGAATAATATTCCATTGTGCATGTATATACTACAATTTGTTTATTCACTCTTCCATCAATGAATAGCTGGTTGTTTCCACCTTTTATCTGTTGTTAATACTGCTATGAACATGGATGTAGAAGTATTTCTTCAAGACCCTGCTATCAATTCTTTGGGTATATACCTAGAAGTGGAATTGCTGGATCATATGATAATTCTACCTTTAATTTTTCCTATAGTGGCTGCAACCATTTTACATTCCCACTATTTAATTTTAAAAGTCCTTAATGTCTTAAAGTCTGTTTTTCCTATGTTACAATTGAGAAACTGAGGCTCAGAACATTTAAGAAACACCTTAACTTCTAAATTTGGTAAAAGTCAATTCCAGGATTAAAAAAAAGTTCTATTTAAGTATGAGAACTCTGCAGTCCATGGTCATCTCATCTGAGTTCAAATCCCAGTCAGCTTCTGAGAGCCAAGAGGCCTGGGATACAACCCAGTGGTTTCTGAAGTCTAGCTTCCTCACCTATAAATGAGAATGGTTACTTATTTCCGAGGGCTACTGGGAATGGATTGCACGAGATTTCCCCTGCAAATGCTTGTCACATAGTAGGTATTTAATAATTAAGTCCTGGGCATACATGTACATATTTCTTGATTAGTTTAAGTAAATAGAATGGTTTGTTCCTATAGATTCTTTCTGTGATTGGCTAATTTAAATTATTTTATGTTGACTCCAGCAATACTCTCCAAAATTAACATAATTCCCCAGTTGTTCTATATCCACTGTGGGCTTCTCTCATGATGGTCTGGGCTCTCATTGCTCCATAATAGTGACCAAGGAATTAGCATTATTTTCCTGCAACGCTAAAAATTGTCTTGCACATACTGATTATTGGTGGAAGTTATCCCTCCCTGTGTTCCTCCAAATGGCAATCTTATTTCTAAGGTGATAGGTACTATTCTAATATGCTTTGCATGTAGTCACTCAGGATTTTATGTTTTACTTTGGACATTAGAACAGTGCCAATGACTTTGAGGTTCACACTTTAGATGGTTAAAGCAGCAAAACGGGAGAAATAAAATGTTTGTCCACCTTCCATGTCATGTGTAATATCTGTCCAGCCCTAAATGAATTAGACACAGAACTGCAAATTATTGATGCAATATTGGGAAGCACTTGGGAGTTTTGTAAATTTCTTTTCCCCTCAGGCT
Source organism: Eulemur rufifrons (assembly GCF_041146395.1). Lineage (NCBI taxonomy): Eukaryota > Metazoa > Chordata > Mammalia > Primates > Lemuridae > Eulemur > Eulemur rufifrons. The sequence goes on from NC_090989.1 coordinate 30,456,548, forward strand.
ACTGGCCATGTTTTAGCAGCATCACTCACACCTTAAGAAAAGAAATGCAAAGAATGCATTCAGGTAGTGGTTCTCAAAAAATGGAACCATGTGCTAATCTGCAGACCTTATTTTAATACTTCTACGTATTTTGAGGCTAGTCTATTTTTAAAAGCTCCCCAATGATGCCAGGTACTTTCTGTAAATAAATAAAAATTATTTATTTTCATTGATTTTTAACTTTTCTCATAAACATGTTCAGGGGAATATGCATTTATTGGTGTATTTGTAGGCTATGAAAACAAAGTATAAAATATGTGAATAGTAAACTCTTCCCCTGAAAGGGTGTCTGAAAGTGAGACGTGGGTAGTTTCATCAAGGCAAGTGGCTATTGCTAACACGGGGAAAGCTGCTCAGATCTAATTCAACCAAGACACTGCTACCAGGAAGGAAGACAGACTGGACTACAATACCTCCTATTGCCACCACTCAGGACAGACTGGGAAATTGCAAGGATAAGCGGAAAGATGCAACTGATTTTTAGTAGAAGATGACAGAGATCTTTTAGGAGAGAAGGCAGGAGACTACAGTACTGCACAAATAAAACTTTCAAGTTATTTCTTGAGAGAAACATATACACAAAACAAGCAACAAATACTTTGTAAAATGCACATAGGATTCTCTTTAAATTACACACAAATTCAAAACACAATAAGGTTCCTATAACTCAGCAATAAAAAGACAAACAACCCAATAAAATAGACAAAAGATTTAAGAAAACACTTCACAATGGAAGATATATAATGACCAATGCAAACATGAAAAAGTGCTCAACATCATTAGTCATTAGGCGAATACAAATTAAAACCACAGTGAGATATCACTATGCATGCATTAGAATAGTTAAGACAAAAAAAAAAAAAAAAAACAGTGGCAATGCCAAAATGTTGGTGAGGATATGATATAACCAGGACTTTCATGCATTGCTGATGAATATGGAAAACAACACAATCATTGCTTAATTTCTATCTTGCCTTAAAAAATGACATTTGAAAAAAGGGTAAATTGAGGGAGAGCTGGTAATAGCGTTTAATATAAGCACGAGTAGAAATGATATACATTAGCATAAAGGAACCTGGTAAATTTCATTGTCACTAATTTGCTTTAAAAAAAAATTTAGTTCAGTGTTACAGTTGAAACTCCTCCTCCTAGTTCAGAATAAGGGATTTTGCTCAAAATGATTTAAATGCAATGTGAGCCTAACTCCTCTGATAAAGTAAAATCTGTCATGAAGTATTACATGACTCCATTTATCTCCCTGAACTGGTTCATAGTTTTAAATATTTCCCTTTACTGACCTCAGTAAGGAATAGTTAATCACTTTCTCATTTATTACTCACTTTAAAAAGGGCCTTCTGGGTACTTCTGAGTTGTTAGTACTGTGAAAGACAGAAAATATCTAAAAGACATGGTAATATCCATTCTCTTCACAAGCTTATAATTGAGTTGAGGAGGCAATTGCCTAAAATTGCCACTATTGGGTTAATTCTTAGGCTCAAGGTATTTTCTCCAACGGGACCCTGTTAAAATATAAATATATTATGAGATATGGGAAAGCATGAAATAACCCAAAAGCCTTAAGCGATGTGTTTCACATTAAAAGAGGTTTGGATATTTTCTATATTCTCCTTGGAGATAGAGGAGAATATACTGACAGAAAATTCAAAAGAAGGGCTTTGTTCTTTCATTGCTAAATGGAGAAAAATCTTATAAAACTAGTATTTTCATGTCCTTGAGGAAAGGGAAAATAAAAGTGAGTAAGAAGAGAATTAGCATTTATCTATCACCAAGTCCGAATAAAGAATTTTGCATACACTATTTCATCTCCGTATCCATAAACTTTGTGAGGAAAATGTATTATTATCCTCAATAAACATAAAGAAATGCTGATTTCAATGTGCCATTCTAAGTTCATTTGACCACGAAGGCAAGAATGGGCATTGATTCCTGATTTCTGTCATTCTCACAACATAAGTTTTACCAGCATCTATATCTTCCATCTGTATCCAGGAAACTCAAATCTTAGTGTTGGGAACTAGCTAACTACAGGAAACACACTTGTGGTTCTGAAAGGACTATAAATTGAATCTTTTCTTGCTTTTATTTCCATAAAGAAGAAAAGAAAAACAAATAATACAACAAGACAGAGAGTAAGAATAATAGTGGAAAAATATTCTGTTGGTTCCTTGTGGGATCAGAAGATGATACTCTATCATGTTTTCCCTTTATTTATGATTTTTGCTTCTATATAAATTAAATATATAATACCAAAATTTATACTTCAGTAGTTTGGAGATAATTTTCTAAAGAATGGCAAATAGACCCCACATCTACTCACCATCAAATTGGCACTAACTGATCAACACTGTGGTGCTCACACGGTAGTAATATTCTCCAGGGAATAGGGGGTTGGGGGAGTAAACTCAAAACTAATGGATGCAATGAGCATTGTAGAGGGGAAGAGCATGCCTCTAATCCTCGCTTGGGTGAGACAAAATCATAAAATGTAACCAAAATGTTTGTATTCTCATAATATCCTGAAATAAAAATAAATAAATAAATAAAATAAAATAACGAATGGCAGAATCATGGTTTATAGTACACCTGCATCACACTTAAATGAAGAATCCCACATTTTGGTAGGTAAACCTATGTTACCATCTAGTGGTAAAGTCTTGGAAATGTAGACACAGACTCCCTGGGTCCCCAGAAGGAGTTAATTCATGAATCCAGGAAATGCAACAAATCATAAAGAATGGCACAGGTAAGAATCACAACTTCTTTCAGAATCCCATGATTTCATTGCCTTCAGCTAGGTTCTCAGGTGTATATAGATAAAGAGGGATTGCAATGGAGCTTGATAAGAGCATTTATGCATTAAATGTTCATACATTTAATGCTTCATGAAGATATGAGTGATGCTACCTTCAGAGCTGGGTGGGAAATAGTTTATCATTTGTACTCAAATTGGAATCAATAGTTTATAAGTATATTTCCTTAATTAACATTGGAAAACCACCAAGCCTAAGAAACATTGATGCCCAGAAAAAAATGGAAGTGAGAAAATTACAATAATCAACTATGACTTAGATATAAGCTCAGGGATGGTTGTTTTCTGTGGAAAGGAGAGCCTTAAAAACATGGTATAATAGACTCAGTCTTTCTCCTAGTGTTTGCTTATAATTCCCATGCTAACTGTCCCATGCTAAGAAACTTTCAAAATCTTTCCATGGGAAGGAACACTGATAAAATACAAAAATATCAGTAGGTACATTGTAGCACATAAATCCATGTATGCAGGCTCCTTTGGGTCAGGAGGCTATGTAAGGGACTAAGAGAGGGAACAGGTACACTATGAATCCATCCTACATACCTTCTATGAGCATCTGTCACGTGCCAGTCCCTCTACAAGCTGCAAGAGCTAAAGTACATACGTAAAGATCTAATGGAGAAGAATTGACATATACTGATAATCCAAAATAAATGGCGCAATAGTGACCTGCATAAAGTCTTTGTGGAATGAGGAGTGAAGAATAATTAACTAGAAATGGGAGCTAAGAGAAGTTTCATGGAAGAGGTATCAATTAAACTTGGCATTGAATTATGAGTAGGGGCTTTACAGAGGTTTAAGAAGGAGAAGATCAGACGCCTAGGAACCTCAAAACACTGTTCTGCTTGAAAAAATAATAAGAAGCTTTAGGCTTTCTGAAGAAGGCAAGCTCATGTGTATATGTTTTGGGCAGCCAGAGAATAATAGCTGATGTGCAGCAGGTGGAATTATGGAGATCACTAACAGAAAAGATAATTAGGAAGAGGGAAAAGTCCATCTAAAACAAAAGCTATTGACTTATCATATGCTTTATTTTTGTATTTTTGTCATCTTATCTGGTATCCACTTAAAAGAATCAGCCATTAAAAGTTAAATTCCATGAGAGCATTTTGTCTATTTTGGTCACTGCTGAATTTCTTAGTGCTCAGAAAAGTATCTGACCATAGTATCAGCTGAATAAATATGTAAATATTTATAAATTGATACTTAAAATCATTCAGTAAACATGTATTGAGTACTAGCTGCATGCTGGCACATAACATATATTAGGCTTTTTGCCTTTTTGCCCAAAAGATCAAGCTTAAGATAAATCATAACTGTAACTAGTGACAAACACGCTTTTTCAAATGACTGGAAAATCTACTAGAACAACATTATTCAACATGGTAGCCACTAACCACATGTGGCTACTGAGCACTTGAAATGTGTCTATTCTAACTTGAGGTGTGCCGTAAGTATAAAATACACAAGATTTTGAAAGCTTGGTACAAACAAAAAAGGAACGTAAAAAATATCTCATTGAAAAATTTTGTAACGATTGCATGTTGAAATTATAATATTTTAAATATATTGTCATAAATAAAATATATCATTAAAATTAATTCACCACTTTATACTGTCTATGTGGTTATTAATACATATAAAATTACATATGTAGCTCACTTTATGTTTTTACTGGACAGTATACTCTGCTAAAAATCAAAGACAGAACTATAATTCTCAATGTATGAATTGAAAGGTCTCTTTATATTTAACTTTCAGACTATATTAATTTTGAATACTGAGGCTAGGGATGAACTTGAGCAATAATTTGAGTGACTTAAATGAGTTATACAATTAAGAACCACTGTACTCAATTCTACAGGCAGTAACCTAATTCAATGCTTGATTATTCATGTACAGATGTAGAGAACCAGTCTTGATCCTCCACAAAGCTTAAAATTCCTTGCTGACTGGAGGGAAAGTAAGAAACTTTCAATAGCTTTTTCTGCAGGTATTCATATTTGACCTACTGCCCCAGTTTATAAATGGAATCAATTTCTTTGTGAATTTCTACTTCCTGGATGCAGGAAAATAGTACAATCACTGACATGGCAGAACTGGAGAATATCATATACACTGCTAGTCAAAGACTTTTAAGTCTTCCCTGTCAGATCTGTGTGATCATGACCCAGTATGTGCTTTCTTTTTTTTTTTTTTTTTTTTCTTTTTTTTTTTTTTTATTTAATTTTACAGAATCAAAGAGTCTAACAGTATATCTTGTTAGATACAGTATGTCCTCATAATGTATACATTATTTCTTGTACAATGATATGAAATAATATGGGAAATATTCATGATAAATTATTAAGTGAACAGTGCAAGTTAAAAACAATAGTTTCATATTTTTTTCCCCACCCCCCCTTTCCCGAGTCAGCACCTTCAAGTGTTACCACTCCCCAAACGGTGCGCAATGCACTCATTGTGTAGGCATACCCCCATCCCCTCCCCCACCCCCCACCTCAGTCTGATGTCCAATTGGGTGTGCTTTCTGACTGAAAATACTTTCCCCTCAGCCAACTCTGCTGCCAGAAATTTTCAGAATACTATTTGAAGTGTGTGTAGTATTGTGAAAATTCAACTTGGAAATTCTATGCATTATGGGACTAGAAAACAAATAGATAGGGAAGAAGTAGGGATGCTGGAGCCTTGCTGACAGCAGGGATGGCTGGACGGTGATATTCTGGGCTAGGGAAGTTATGAAACAGCTTTATCTAGAAAGAACAAGTTGCAGTTTAAGGAGCACATAGATAACAGGCATTAGTAAGAGAAGAAGAATCAGAAATCCAACAAATTACAACATAACATGAGAAATAATTGGTAGATAATCTGATTCTTATAACTCTGTCAGTAAAAAATTGGGTTCAGGTAGGGTTAACACTCAATCTGAATTTCAGGCAGTGAATTGACTGTAGGTGTGCTGTGGTTATTAACACTATTTGCCAAATATTTCCAGTTCTCTTCATTTCTTGGCACGTAATAGGCTTTTACTTCCTGGCAATCTTGTGGTTCAGTGGAAACACATGATTAATTGTATCCAACAATTTGTGTGTATAAGTCCCTTTTGAGCTAGAGCATTTTATTATCAATTCAAGCCTGTCAATACTATGTGGAATCTAAAGTCTACAGTACACTGAGTCACATTGATTACATTGTCTTTGACATAGTAAGTAGAAACTGACCAGAATTAGCCTTCTCAATTAACTTTTTTATCATGAGTCTATTTGACATAACAAAAAGCTATTCAATCTAAAAAGCTATCCAATCCACCAGACTAAAAGTATTCTGTCTACACACTAACACACATATTCCTTTGGGTTAGAAGTAAAGGAAACCTAGTACCTTAATCTATAGGCCTTGTTCCCACTGACTTTCAACCAGTGGTACATAGTTTCTTGATAGGGATAGATGTTCTCTCTTTCTCTGGAAGCTGACTACACTGTCCTGTGGATTGAATTTAATATGAGAGCTCTCATCTGAATAATGCCTAGAGTTTTGGGCTCTTTTATATATTAGGAGAATGGGGAGACACCAGTCACATCTGTAGCAGGAGCAACAGCCATCAAGCTATGAAAGCATAAGGTTTATATACCTATAAGGAGAATTTCCATTTCTGTGATTGGTTCCCCTAGAGTTGGTTGTTCATTCTCTTGCTATGATTGGCTATATGCAAAATAGTTGACATGATGTATTGAGCTGAGATTTAATTCATGTACCTGTTGACTTTTCTACCCCCATCATCTGGTGGTAGATTTTACAGATAATTAAAGTAGGCAAGACTCATATTGCCATGTTCTAAGATGCTATTGCTCTTTCTGGGACTTAACATAGCTTTTCAGACACTTGTGCACATTAAAGATAATGTCCAGAGTTCTTTTGTCCTCTGTGATATTGATTTCTAAGGTTCAAGATAGTGGCTGCTCCATCAGCTTTGGCCCCTGACTGACTACAATTAAAGATTTCTGTCACTACTAATTAGCAAGGTATAGACAAAAGAAAAGAATATCGTATCTGGTGTTACTGGTCTGGATTGTAATCTTGGCTAGGTTATACAATAGTTGAGTCACCACAGGAAAACACCCTGTCCTCTCTGAGTCTTGATTCCTTCCTTTTTAAAATAAAGCTAATAATACCAACCCAGCTGATGATTATGAAGAACAAACACAATAAAATAGAAGAAAGCCATTGTACAGACGAATAATTCATGTTATAATACGCAGAAGATTTGATATTTTTATAGGAATGTTTCTAAAATCTCTTTTAATGTAAGACTCCTATATGACTATGAGAATTTGAGCAGTAGTAATAAAGTCAGGGTGGATTCGAGGATGATCCTTAGCTTTCCAGTGCATATGGTGTGGCCATGAGCTGAAGTAGGGATTATGGAATTAGGAGGTTTGCATCCTACTGCTGTATCATCGAATAGAGTAAGTAATTTGCATGGCTGGTATAGAAAAATGGGGAATCTTTCCTCTATACAGTCTTTAAGAATGAAATTTCCCATTTGAACCTTAGATGTTGGATTTGGTTTCCCTTTCTTACACAATACTTAAGTGCCCATATTAACTTCATGCACACCTGAATGTAGTAGATTTTTCTCTCCTAGCCTCAAACCCTCTTCTCATAAAATTCCTTAGACTTACTCACCACTCTCTCCCCTGTCAATAGAGTTGGAGTTTAATTCCCAGAACCTGGTATATTTTGCGCCTCATTTCTTTCTCTCTCCCAAGGCTGAATAATAAGAACATAGATTCTTCCTCCCAGGTCTGCTTTACTTTCTGTTTTTGTCCTTTAATACCATTAGATTCCTATTTTTATACCTATTTTCTTTTTTTATTTCAGAATATCATGGGGGTACAAATGTTTTGGTTACATGGATTGCTTTTGTACTGCTTGAGTCAAAGTTATAAGTGTATAAGTGTGTCCATCACCCAGATAGTGTACATTATGCCCCTTAGCTATGATTTCACCCCTCCTCCCTGCTCCCATCTGCTTGATTTCCACTGCATTTTACTTCCATCTGTGCACATGAGTGCTGATCAGTTAGTTCAAATTTAATGAATACATATGGTGCTTCCTTTTCTTCCATTCTTGCAATATTTCACTTAGGAGAATGGTCTCCAGTTCCATACAGATTATTGCAAAAGGTATTAATTCATTTTTTATGGTTGAGCAGTACTTCATCATGTACATATACCATATTTTATTAATCCACTCATGAATTGATGGGCACTTGGGTTGATTCCACATCTTTGCAATTGTGAATTGTGCTGCAATAGACATTATAGTGCAAGTGTCTTTTTGATAAAATTACTTTTCTTTTTCCTTTGTGTAAATATCCAGTAGTAGAATTGCTGGATCAAATACAAGTCTACTTTAGTTCTTTGAGGAATCTCCAAACTATTTTCCATAGAGGTTGTACTAGTTTGCAGTCCTATGTACAGTGTATAAGTCTTCCTTTCTCTCCACATCCACACCAGTATCTATTGTTTTGGGACTTTTTGATAAAAGCCATTCTCACTGGGGTTAGGTGATATCTCATGGTAGTTTTGATTTGCAATTCCTTGATGATTAGTGATGTTGAGCATTTTTTTCATATGTTTATTGGTCATTAGTCTATCTTCTTTTGAAAATCTTCTGTTCATGTTTTTTGCCCATTTTAATTATTCTTGTCTTCAGGAGAAGATCACCCCTTGAGCCAATGTCAGCTTTTGTGTATTGGTGCAAAGTTGGGTGTTCTTTCTGCTCTGTTTTACCTCTCACAGCATAATGGCTACAGTAATTCTATCCTTCAGTTTTTCCCACCTTGAAGTTTGAGCAATACTTAGTCTATACTACAGTCTATCAATAATTGACTTCATAACTACATGAAGTAGCATTTGAATTAGCATTACCATAGAGTCTGTATTTTGTCAAAAGAAAGAAAGATGTTTAATTTATTTTCCTGGGAATTCTTCATTCATTCATCCAACAACAATATTTTACTTACTAGATACCTAACAAAGGAGGCATCCAAAGAGAAATAAAATATATCAAATTATCCTTCAATTGATTTACCAACTAGTTGAAGGAAAAGAATTGTGTCTAGTTACCATTTAGATTTTGTTGTTGTTGTTGTTAAAATATTTCAATTCTTTTCTGCTTTTACCTGTTCCTTAAATGGATTTTGCAACTGCCAAATTTATTTGGATTTTGTAGAGAGTTGATCTAAAAAATATAAGATTTCAATGAAGAATTTTTTTTTATGAAGAACTTTTTAATAGCAATGTTTAAAGTAGAAATCCCTGACAATTTCCTTGTATTTTTATTTGATTTTGTTAGGTAGATATATAATTTAGGATGTTTGTCAGCCTATTTTGTAGGTAAGTAAAAATCTACTCATATGACTCCTTATGTTCGGAACTCCTCTAGGTATACAATTGAGTAATTGAGGGAATTCACATATAACTCAAAGAAAAAATGATCACTTGGATTTATTAATTATATTCTCATTCAAAAATTGCTTCAATCCTCAACTTAATTGTCCCGTGGAGACCTATTCTTATTGTCTTTCCATACATAACATACACACACACACACACACACACACACGTACACACTTCATGCACATCCTCACATTTTAATGTTTCTTATAGGAAACTATTATTCACCAAAACCTTTGTTTGATTTCCATACTTTAAAAAGCCTCCTCAAATCTATTTTCCTACTGTACTATTTTCTTTCAACTTTATCCTGAATAAAGCCTCTCTCTGTGATTTGAAACATTTCCCGGTGTCTATTGCAGTGGCAAATTTTTCATCATATTAATACCAATAATATGATGCATTCAAGCACTCTGCAGTGTTTTGATAAGATTCCATGGGGGTCTGGCCTTTTCCAGCTATATAAAAATGTTCAAAAAATAAAGCATGAGGGCAAAAATAAATGCCCTGCTGAACATTTGTACCAAAGAAGATTAGAACACATGGTTGGAGCCTGTTCCATACAAGTGTTTTCTGAAAACAGGAGCCATGCAGAGGGCTTCATTAACTTCCAAACACTTCAAAATGAAAAATGGGAAGAAAGTATCTTGGAAAGATTCGACAAGACAACACACTAAACAATGTACACATTATGATAAGTAAAAGGGGTATTTGATTTAAAAAGTATTGATTTCAGTTGCCTTTTAAATGAAATGAAGAAATAATGGTTGTTTCAAGAGGGAAAAATAAAGTGTTATATTTTTATCAGATATTGGTCACTTGTGCTTAATTACTCATGCCATCTATCTCCTTGAGTTTCAACACTAAAAGAGATGAAAAAGCACTGGTTTCACAGTATAATGAACAAAGACATAAGAGGATTAATTTAATGCATCCTAAAATTAAAAAAAAAACAACTGAAGCATGCCACTTTGTTAAAATATAATGTATATGAAGAAATTATAGTTACTGAGCCTTGAAAAATACACAGGACTCGGACATTGTGATTTTGAGAATATATCTTAATATATCATGAGAAATTTAGCAATTCTAATTAGCACTTAGAATTGCAAAATTTCTCATGATATATTAATGCTATAAGCTATTTGAAGAGTAATTTTTTCACGTCTTAGGAAATATGAGCTCAACAATCAATATTTTTTGTTAATATTTCATCATATCTCAACAGGACAGTAGAAAAATATTCTGTTTCCTATCCTTTTGCCATGACAAAGTATTTTTTAAATAATTAATTGGGAGGCCATTAGACAGAGGTGGCTCCAGTGCCGTGGGTCCTTATGTAAGCAAACCAAAATCGAACTCAGTGTAAGCAGTCCTACTCTAGCCCAACCAGAAACTGCCAACTAACCCCTAACTAAGGGCTTTCCACAGCTGAAGCTTAACCAATTGGAAACTGCCAATTAACTTCTAACTAGGGGCTTTCCAACGGAATGATCCAAATAAGACTACTGCTCACATTTAACCAATCAAATATTTTCTTTATTCTGCTTTGCTTTGCTCTGCTTTTAATAGAATCCCTATTAAAGCCTTCCCCTCAGGCCCCTTTGTTGGATCCCCAAACTGCCTGTGGTCTGGAGCTGCAGGATTCATGAATCACTGTCAGCTCATATAAGCTATTCAAAATTTTAATGTGCTTTAGTTTATCTTTTGGAACCGCCTAAAGGTCATTTCTCATTTCCACATTTTGGCTATGTCTTAACCAAGAGAGCTAAATAAAAGAATGATTCAAATAGTAAAATAATAAATACATAAATACATAAATAATAAATAACAACTAAAAATTCTCAAGACCAATTATATGACCATATCAGGTAAAATCAATGTTATTATTTCAACCTAAATAAATTTTGTCTCAGTTCTTTGCTTCATTTTTCAGTTGGTGACAGAGCTTTTGTATATACTCAGAAAACTTTGATTACTATCCCAACTGTCTATGCATCAGAAGAGGCTTCTGTATGTATGTCTTCCACACTTGCCTTGGCACTGTTTACACCAGAGACTTCATGGCACACAAGAGGCTGTAACAGAGACTGCCATTCAAAATTGACTCAAATTTCCTTTTCATTCTTCATCATGGAAACTAACGACATCATATTGTTAATGTAATTCATTTGACCTAAAAGCTATATACGAAACTTTCTTAATAAAGGGAAATTACTTCTTTAAATATACTCAAGCTAAACTTTAAATAGATATGATTCATTACAATGTAAGAAAGCAAAATGAGGCTAAAGTGAATTTAAATGAAGCTAAAGTAAATTTGAAGTTATTATCTATTCCCTTTTAACATGTTAGGTGGATTCTGACAATAAAGAAAGTCAGACTTAGAATTTAGTTATGTGACTAATGACAATGACCTCAGAATCATTAAAAATACTTTACATTTACACTTTCTCAGAAATCTTCTTATGAAACCACAACACAAATACAGTCATAACATTCTGCTTATGAAGGAAACACAAAACAAAACAAATGGTCTGGGTCTGGAAATATACTATTGTCTTCATAAATATGTCTTTTTCACTTCTCGGTTACTGGTTGACACCGTGGGGAAAAAGGTAGAGTCCATATTCAACTCACTCCACCAGCTAAAACTTGCCAATGGGTTAAAGAAAAGAAAAGAAAATGTGAGAATTAATATGAAGAACTGTATTTCTAGGGAGACATCAATCAATGAGCTAATTTTCCATTTTTAAATTAAATTCAGCATTTTAATTGAACTAATGACACTGTCATTTGGAATATACGTGTATATATGTCTGTGTGTGTATATATATATGTATGTTCATGTATGTGTGTGTATGGATATATCAGGTTTCAACAGGTAGGTCAAATAGAGGGTCATGGCAATTGCCAGCAATCATTAAACCACGCTTGAAAAACAACTTTTTGGAAAAACTATAAACAAAGGAAATAAACCAAATAATTCAACATCTTCTTTCAAGATTTAGGGCTATAAATTTGCTCATAATAATTTAAGATAATTGTGAGTGAAAGACTTGAATGCATTATGACAAATTAAACCATACTTTAAAAATGTAGAATCAGACAACCTTGACAGCTGCTTCACTTGAACTATTGAGTCACTTCAGTTGCAAATATTCCCAAAAGAAGAAAAATTAATATTCTGAGAAGTTGCACGCAAGATGGAAGCCCTCTGAACTACCTGAAGGGTTCAGGGCAGGTTTAGCCCTTCTGGTCTCTGACTATGTCTACAAAACCAAAGTGAAGTGAAGAAGTAAAGCAATTATCCTGATTAACCAAGCAAAAAATAATTCCCTGCAAGTCAGAAACAGGCAATTGTTGAGGCATGAATTATCCAGATTGACTATACCATGTATGTTGATTGAATTCATCAGATAATACCATTCTACCTTATATTGTTTATATAGACAATTTAAAAATCCATAGTATTATTGTAAAAGATATGTAATTTCAAACCTAACTGTGCCCATATTTCCCTTCATAACATGGTGATGAAGGAAAGGTTTGTTCCAGGAAACCTAGCACATACCAAAATCAGATGAAGATGAAGGAACATTACAATATCCTGAATTGAGAACACTGTGTCCCTAATGACCACATAGTCTCCATAAGTATCCCAGGCTAGAAGACGATGCTAAGTCAATAATACAGTAGAGGCCATGGATAAACCAGTGACATATATCTCCTTTCAACCTCATAAAACTCACACTTGTGTAGCAGAGTTTGACCGAATAAAGTATCCAGAGAGGAGTAGATAAAATCACTTCAAATTTTGAATATGTTGAATTGTAACCAGATGGATGGTTGAGAGGCAGAGAGATCTATTAATATTTTAGGTTAGTAGTTAGTGAATTACCCCCTGAAAAGATGTATTAGGTATTTCAAATTGTGCATAACAAATAACCACAAATTGAGTGGCTTAATACAACACACATTTATTCTCTCACAGTTTCTCTGAGTCAGGAATCTGGGATCTGGATCCTCTGCTTTAGGGTTTCTCTCAAGACTCCAATCAAGGTGTCAGCCAGGGATAGGGTCTCATCTGGAGGCTCTACTGGGAAAAGATCCCCTTTCTATCTCAGTTAACTGGTTGTTGACAAGATTCTGTTCCATTTGGGTTATTGGGCTGAGAGCTTTGGTAGATGACTGTTGGCCCGGAGCTGCCTGCAGGCCCTTCCCATGTGGAATTGTCAACAGAGTAACTTCCTTCCTCAAAGACAGCAAGAGAGAAAATCTGCCAGTAAGACAGAAGTTAGAACTTTTGTAATCTATTCATAGGAATGACATCCTATCTGAGTTGAGATATCCTATTGGCTAGAAGAAAGTTACTAAAAGGAAGGCGGTAACACAAGGCCCATCAATACCAGAGCTGTATTACACAATACCTACCACAGAAGATGTCACTTAAGCCTAACTCTTGGAAAAGTAAGGGAAGGTGAGCCCCAGGCAAAAGTAAATGCAAAAGGCCTGAGGTTAAAAAACAAAACAAAACAGCAAAGAAAAAACCCTTAGGGTTCAAGCAATTGAAAGAAGATTATGACTAGAAAATTATAAATGATGGAGAAAGTGTTTAAAGATGAATTTGGAGAGATAAGCTGAAGTCAGGCTATGCAAATCTTCATAGACCATGATAAATAGTTGAATTTTATTCTAAGTGTAAGGAAATCTGCTCAGTTTTTCAGCGGAGGAGTTGCATGATTTCATTTGCTAGCTAAGTGTGTAACTAAGACTATTGTGTGGGGAATGGAAAGGATGTCACAGTAGTGGTGGTAATGAGATGGTAATGAAGACAAGATAATTGAAACTTCTGGATTGAGGAGGCAGCAGTGGCAGTGGAGGAAAGACGACACATGCAAGACATGTATTAGAAGTAGAACCAATCTGGTTTGAATGTGGTGTGTGAGGAAAACGGAAAATTTAATTGCTGCTCAGTTTCTGGCTTAAACAGAATGATTGTATCATTACCTGAGATAAACAAGACTGTGGAGTGAGAATGAAAAAAAACTTGAGCAGAAAAAAAAAAATCCTAAATTCAATTTTGGACATGTTAAACTTGAGATATCTACAGGACTTCAAATGGAGATATCAAATAAGCAGTTGGCAATAAAGTCTGGAACTTAAAGAAAAGGCCATGTTAAATATTTATTTGCATGAACTTAATGAAGTTTGGACATAGCCACTCTTGAAGATAATGTACTGTTAAAGAAAAATATGCTTCTAATTGATTTCCAGATCTTGCATCAATTAGTTGCCTGTCCTTAGACAAGCCATGTTACCACTGGAAGCCTTTGCTTTCTCATTTGTAAATACATGTATGATTTTATATTTGTAATATGTAGATATATCATGTCTCCAGAGTATTATTATTCCATTAACTATGTGAACTTGGTCAAATCATGTAGGCTTACTTAGCTTCAGTTCCCTCCCATGAAATATGAACAGAAAGGGCTAGGGATCTGAGGTCAGTTCCACTTTCAAAATTCTGATTCTATGTTTAAAAAATATTGTATATTCATAATTAGACAGAATGATGTCTTATTCAAAAAAGAATATTTCAAAATGATTAAGGACTGAAATGATTTCTAATGTAAAAAATAAACATTTAATTTTAGCATCTAATTAGTGAAGTGTATATAATATGCACATCTTCATATTCTTTAATATGTCATTTTATAGAAATAAATCAGGACTGAAGGTAATATAGTCCATAGAAGTTTTATTACATTTCATCAGCAAAATGTGTATTCAATGTTAGCTAGATAGCAACAATATACTTTCAAGATTTCCTTATCATCTTAATGCCTACAATAATACACAATCAGAATATATTTAATAAGTTCTGTAAAAGAAGGTAAATGAAAAGAAATCATCCTTTTTTCATTTTACATCAGGCCAAAAGAATCCAACCCTTCCATTTAAAAACAAAAATTATTATATTGGCCTAAATTATCCAAATTGGCTATTTTTTTCTTTAACATTTACCCTTGTTGCTTTCTTTATCAAACTCAGTCTTGATTAGCCCTATTATGATTATAGAGTTAATGTGCCTTTTACCAAAATTAACCTTATTGTAAAATAGACAATCATCTTAACAATATTTGCATATCTGTTTAGTATGAGAAGTTGTGAGTTGAAATGTTCATGACTTTTCAAAAAGCAACAAATTCATTATCCAAGCATTATAATTCACAGTGTAATATATAAACATTAGCAACTGCTTAAGCTATTAAGCAAATACTCTGATTTGAATTTAATTTCTCTTTGTTTCCTTCATCACAATGGTCCATTTTCCACAGTGGTTCTTATGCATGCAGATTTTTTCATAGGCAATTGAAGTGCGGTTATTTTTAGGGAAGTGATTATAAAATTTTCACAGTGGAATTCCATATTTGGCCTCCCTCAATGACTCTTTAAAACATTTTTTTGGCCGGGCGCGGTGGCTCACGCCTGTAATCCTAGCACTCTGGGAGGCCGAGGCGGGTGGATTGCTCAAGGTCAGGAGTTCGAGACCAGCCTGAGCGAGACCCCGTCTCTACTAAAAATAGAAAGACATTATATGGACAACTAAAAATCTATATAGAAAAAATTAGCCGGGCATAGTGGCGCATGCCTGTAGTCCCAGCTACTCGGGAGGCTGAGGCAGTAGGATCGCTTAAGCCGAGGAGTCTGAGGTTGCTGTGAGCTAAGCTGACGCCACGGCACTCACTCTAGCCTTGGCAACAAAGTGAGATGCTGTCTCAACAAAAAAAAAAAAAAAAAAAAAACATTTTTTTGTTTATATTTTCAGAATAAAAAACAAGATAGAATCTAAAATTCACCCTGTTTTCTCCTTTCCTCTCCCCTGCCCCCATGGCAATTTGTTACAATTTGTTTGCTAAAATGCTAAAGTTCAATAAATACAAAATATGGAAATGATTTCCCTCCACTTAATATTATCGCTACCACATAAACATTAGCCATAGCCTTGTAAGAGTTAAGCGACACTGAAAATCCACCTATGGTAGCAACATTTGGACTGTTCTATAAAGCTTTACAATGAGAAAGAGAGTTTTTTAGTTTTCATTATTTTTTGGCCAAATAAATCATAACAAGAAAATAAACATTTATCTCATACTTTTTAAAAATTTTAATTAGTATGATAAAAACATAAAGGTGTTATAGAAGGTGAGAGGCAAACAAAAAAATTTCAGTTATCTGTTTAGTATGATCTGAGACTGTTATGAAACATTAACCCTTGACTGCATCTCTATCTTAGAAGACAGGATATCAGCATAAAATGTAGGAAACCTAGTGGAGAAGTAAGTCCAATCTTTATTTAGTATATTTCAGTTTTGTAAAAAATGGTGAAAACTCCCTTTCCATGAGAACTACCTTTCTGAGGATCACCAACATGTGGGCATATAAATTTAGGAGCAGATTTATGGGGAAATATGCTCAAATGCTAGAATTTAATACTTAAACGAGCCTCTAGCTCAGGTGTTTTTACAACTTAGTACAGATTTCCAACTTTCACTTGCCTCATTGCCTTAACTTTAAATCATGTGATTCATTCTTTTTCCTCAAACATTCAAGCTATTAATCAGCAAACTGAATTTTCACTAGTGCTCTTCCCAAAAGATGGAGGCAGCCCAATTTGCTCAACTTTTGAAGAGTTGGTTGTGCAATGTGTGGTTGGGTGTTGTGCAGAATTGGGCCCTTTCTGTTGACCAATGCTGGTTGCAGGCATTGCAGTTTTCGGTGCATCTCATCAATTTGCTGAGCATAATTCTCAGATGTAATAGTTTTGCTGAGATTCAGAAAGCTGTAGTGGATCAGACCAGCAGCAGACCACCAAACAGTGACCATGACCTTTTTTGGGTGCAAGTTTGGCTTGCACAAATGTTTAGGTTACATATACAGCCTTTGCCCCACCCGACTCAGAGCTTCAAGCCTGTCCATTCCCAGACAATGCACACTGAGCTGTGTTTATATGGGTGTGTATATACCCATCCCCTCCTCCCCGCTCCCATCTGCCCCACACCCAATGGATGTTATTACTGCTACTTTACAACCCATTTTGAACTTGAATAAGGAAATTGCTCAAATTTTCTTTTTGTCTAACATCATGTCCATAGTCTAAAATAAAAGTAAAATAAACAGCAAGTAATAAGTCATTAGCAAAATAAATAAATAAATAAAGCAAGAAATGTGCATTAAAATGTTGTATAACATAACCACATTTATTTAAGAATGTATTCCAATATCAAACGGCAAATTTCAGCAGTACTAAAACCACCATGAGATATCACCTAACCCCAGTGAGATTGGCCTTTATCAAAAAATCCCAAAATAAGTGCTGGCAAGGATATGGAGAGACGGGAACACTCTTACACTGCTGGTGTGACTGCAAATTGGTGCAACCTCTGTGGAAAAGAACCTGGAGATACCTCAAAGAACTAAAAATAGCAATACTGTGCGATACAGCAATAGCACTATTGGGCATCTACCCAAAATAGCAAAAGACATTCTATAATAAAGACATCTGCACCTGAATGTTTATGGCAGCACAATTCACTATTGCAAGGATGTGGAAACAACCCAAGTGTCTGTCAATTCATGAGTGGATTACTAAAATTTGGTATATGTATACAATGGAATACTACTCAATTATAAAAAATGACGGTGATCTAGTACCTCTTATATTTTCCTGGATTGAGCTTGAGCCTATTGTCCACAGTAAGGTATCACAAGATCAGAGGAATAGCCTCTACATATACTATCCGTCAAATTGGTACTGGCTGATCAACACTATGGTGCTCACACAGTAGTAATATTCTCCAGGGATTAGGGGGTTGGGGGGCGGTAAACTCACAACTAATGGTCACAGACATGGTGAGCATTGTAGAGGGGAAGGGAATGCCTCTAAACCTTGCTTGGGTGAGGCAAAGACATAAAATATAACCAGAAGATATTTGCACTTCAGTGTTTATTGTAGCATTATTGACAATAGCTAAAATGTGGAATCAGCTTAAGTGTTTATCAAGGGACGAATGGATAAAAAAGATGTGGTGTATGTACACAATGGAATATTATGTAGTCATGAAAAAGAAGGAAAATTTCTCATTTGCAGAATCATGGATGGATCTGTAGGACGTTATTTTAAGTGAAATAAACCAGGCACAGAAAGACAAATATTGCATTTTCACATTCATATATGGGACCTAAAAACAACTGATCTCAAGGAGGTAGTGAATAGAATGGTGGCTACTAGAGATTGGTAAGTGTGGTGGGAAGGAGTAATGAAGAGGTGTTGGTGAAGGGGTAATTCTGTTAAATAGAAGGAAAAAGTTATAGTGTTCAATAGTGCAATAGGGCAACTATAGTTAACAATAATTTTTTATATTTCAGAACAGCTAGAAGTTTTCAAATGTTCCCAATATAAAGCAATGATAAATGTTTCAGGTGAATCATGTCCCAATTACCCTGATTTGATCATTATATGTTTGTATCAAAATATAACATGTAATCCATGAATATGTGCAATTATTATCAATAGAAAATTTTTAAAAATAAAAAATAAGTTTAAAAAATTTAAAAAAAGAAAACATAAAATTTCAAAATAACATGCAGAATATGAGTACACTTTTGAAGTTTGTGTATAATTTTGCTTAGAATAACTTCTAGAAGGATATTACTCTAAATGTTATAAAGTTGAATAATTAATCCCTCTGCATGAATAATATACATTTTTACTGTGATATTTTTTATTCTAATTTTAAGAATTCAAAATAAAAAGCAAAGCCCTAAAAGTTACTATATATTTAGGACATATTTGGATATCTGTGCATATTAAATGTTCATGATGAAAATACAATTTTTTTAAATAGCAAGCTTTCTCTTTTATCTAAAGAACACTAAATATTCAGATACATTATCCAGTCTTGTGTAAAAACAATGATCAATTGACTAATTTTGTATTTTCCAAGTATTTTATGTACATTTACTAGGCAGCATGTATGTTGTTAGATACTGAGAATACAAAGAAGAACATTTCATAGTTAGCAGTAAAAAGAGGCCAGATCTTTCATTACACAATATGCCACAATGTGAACAGATGCTGTGATAGACCTATAATACTAATAGCTGTAACATTCCATGTGGACTTCACACACATCATCTTAGTTCTTATGATGACCCTGAAAAGTAGGTAAGTACAAAATATGTATTGATCAGAAAACTAGAGTTTAGAGAGTTAAAGTGATTTTCTAAATTTCACAGGCTACAAAGTGATGAGGCTATAATTTTAACCTAGATCTGCAGATTAACACACACACACACACACGTGTTTAAATAACCTTTTTATGTATATTTCTCAACCTAACTACTCTTCATTTTATTAATTATGGTTTTTGGAAGATTAGCTACGTACTATATACTCAAATTGATGTTAGTAGTTTCTTCATTTCTTTAACAAAAAAAATTTTATATGTTAACATGAAATAATTATTTAATGCTTTTATATGTCAGAAATAAATAGAAGGAATCATTTTTTGGTCCTTCCATTTTTAACATTCTTCCCTTGTCACTCCATGAACGTACTCCCATCATAAAACCTATAATATTTGGTTGTATTTGTTTGTCAATCTATCAGATCTTTGAGGGTAGGAGTTACTTTGTATTCACCTTTTTTCCATATATTCTAACTTACTTTCTGGCATGTATTGTATGCTCAAAAGTTGTTTGTCCAATAGTTGAATGGATCCCTAGAACTATTACATTCAAGAAACTAGATATAGTGAATTTCACTATATCTAGTTAATCTTCAAGTTAGATGTTTTATGAAAAGAGAACCTAAAAGTTGTGTTTCTTGAAAGATTTTCTTTGATTTACTATTGAAATTATTACTTAATCTCTCATTGTATTTAATAATTATATCCTTCTTTTCTTAATTTGTACTTCTAGGGTAAAATCTTAATTTTTACAAATATTTTAAATATTGAAAAATTACATTAGAACATAATTTATTATAGTATAGATATTAGTATATATTATAAGTCAAATCATGACTCAAATAGGCCAGCTACAATTGAAATTGAATTTACCCTACAAAGTACCCTTGAACACCAAATTTACAAAGGGATTACATTGTAGTTCTAAGCACATTTAAGTGGATTCACAGGATATACTCTTTATCTAATTGGCAATTGAAAATGCAGTTACAAATATAGGTCCTTAGAGATTCTAGTTTTGGAAACTCATTGGAAAATATAACCCTTAATTACCCTCATTGTTAAAAAGGCAATCCAATGTAAACTAACACATATTTCTTTTTTCCAGTAAAGAAAGCCAAGGAAAAGCAATTTTATTGACCTAAAAGTAATGTGTGTCCATGAGGCCAGAAAATATTTTTTTTCAAAGGTGTATTTAGGGAACAGAGAAGAGATTAAAGTTAAAACTCTACTTAAATGGTTCATGCAATGGCATTAATTGCAAATCCAAAGAGACTTATGCTAATCTACTCTCTAGGTGAAAATTGAGGATGTAATGAAAGAGATTTCTATAATGGGTGGATAAAATAGAGATTATTTTTGCAATGTTGTTTTGTTTTGTTTTATAGGAAATACCACTATGGGTGATATGACATAATATTATATTCAGCTTTCTTGCATTGTATTATCAGGATAGACATTAAAAAATAAAATATTTGTTTACAGAGTCATAAGGAATTTAATTTTTGCCTCCCCTCCAAAAAAAAAAAAAAAATTACTAGGCTAGTAGTTTGTCATGCCTCCCTTATTTCTAGTGACACATGGAAATTATAGGTCCCAGGGCATTCTCTTTAGGCCTTAGGGAAGCACTTTTCTCTAGATCTAGTAGCAAAAATAGAGTAATAATTACTGGAATGACGGTATCTGTGCATATCTGTTTCAATTCAATAACCCTATAGAATACGTCTCTTCTCCTGAAATCCACTCCAGTTTATGTGACATTCTTTTTACTCCTGCATCATACCGTGGTCTGCTGTACCTCAGAATTTCCACACAAGCTATTCCCTCTGCATGGAATGTTTTTGCCATTTCTTCTTCTTGCATACATGATTCTTCAGGTCTCAGATGAAATGTCAGCTCCTGGTTAATTTCGTTCATGTTATCTATATTACTTATTCTCACCATTAACTCTATTGATAAATTTTTAACATTCGCTTGGTTACTCTACACTTGCTGTTGATTTAATTGTGTATTATTTTTTGTTAATCTCATATACCTCCTTTCTGACTATCCAGGGACTAGCACTATATTTGGCACATAGTTAGGGACTGACAACTATTTGTACGGTTAAGATAGATTACTTAAGGGTTCTTTTATTTTTCTCTTCTTCCTCTTCATTTTCTTCCTTCTTCTCCTCCAAATTGCTGCATACTGACTGTACCCAAGAACACAGAGGTTCAGCATATATTCTTACATGAAATTGATGTGCTATATCAAAAGCAAAGACAGGCAATTAAATATGGTTCAACTTTTATATTTAATCCACAATCAGGCTGTATCATTTTTAGTTTTTAATTATTATGAGAGACACTAATATCTTATGTGAAATTATTTATAATGGCACAACAAAGCAAACACCAAACCAGTAGAAAAAATAAAATAAAATAACATGGTTTTGGATGAGTTACAAAGAGGTCAAAACCAAAGATCCATTTTGAAGGAAAAGGAATCAAGAAAATAGACTCATGGATTTTTTTCATAAATTTTCTTTTGATTAGATCATAACTAGACATGACATTCATGGTTCCATTCACCACAGATCGATGAATTTATCTTTGAAGAATTCCGCTAGATAAAAAGTGCTAAAGAGACTGGCATGACTTCTAGCACCAGTGTACATACATAAAGCTGGAACTTCAACAACAACAAAAAAACCCTACAAACCTGACTAAGAAAGAAATGCTAATTTTTGCCCCAAAATTGTAGCTTTAATGATTCCTAAAAGTAGCAAGGTATAGGTAACACTAATGATTCATACTTTCATGAAAAAGATAAATTTAGGTATATTAAAGGATTGAATGTTTCTTTCCTCTATTAAATATCCCAGGGCTTCCCCCTCCTGTTATTAAGGGCACACACACAAACACATACACATACACACACACACCCTAATACATACTATTTTGAAAGTGGGTGAAGGCACTGCTGGACCCAATTAATTATAACAACAAAATTAGGGTAAACCAATACCCGAATAGCATTCCTCAGCTCAGTAATAAAAGTTTTGTTCTAATTTCAATTCAGCGCATCATGTCTTTTAAAAAAATGCTAAAATGCTTGTCATGATTTTATTTTTCTTAACTGGATTACCAGTAATTATTCCCTTTCTTTCTACCCAGGCATGAGTTCTTGTGTCCTGCCACTGCTGAATTTGAAGTCTAGGGGTATACACATCTGCCCTGGGCAAATACAATCAGTGTTTCCTACACAAACACAGATTCCCATGACAACCAAACAGGGGTGGGAGGGCAGGTATTAGAAGCTGAGGATATTAAATTTCTCTTAGACCCACCACCTGATTCTCGTTTGACCCACTGTCTGGGTCTTATTAAGCCCACCCTGATCATTTTTATTCACGTGGCTTTTTTTACCAGCTGGGCACATGGAATCCTAAGCACTCATACTTCTCCAAGTTACTCAACAACAATCCTAGCAGGACAGGAGAACATTTAAGAAGTCATTTTCTTTCCCTCTTTTTTAGGTTGTTGGGCTCTTCTGCAGAGGCTATCAACTTCGGCTGTGTAGAGACACCTGTCCACCAGAATGAGCCTGAGATTACTAATTCATTTCACATGGGTCACCAAACTGATATCAAATAGCAGTGGCTCTTGTTTATTACCAGCTTAGATCAGATTCAAATTGGAGACTCAAAGCTAAAAAGCTTAACCTCCAGCCCCTTAACCCTAGGTCATTCCCAATCTGTCTCTGGGGCACTTTTAATTAATGGCAGAGTGAAAAGGATTATAAATTCCAGAATTCCCATATACAATCCCTTATGGATGCCCAACTCACGGATAGCTAAGAATCCTTCCCGTTCACACATATTTGTTCATATGATTATATCTGCGCAAACCAAATTAAGTGGAGACATGAGGAGGCAATCATCTTGAAAATTCAGGCTAAAATAGAAATACTTCAGCTGAGGTTTGGGAATTTACCTTTTTGAGATTGGAAAAATGTGCCAGATGATGTCCTTGCATTACATTTAACTTTTCATTTGCTGGTGCCAAAGGGCAAAGAAAAGTGGAAAGTTCAAGTAATTACCCAGACCATTAAAACCTAGACATCTAATACTTAGAGAAAAAATATAGAGGGAAATGCTTTAAGCAACCAGATTGCTCTAATTCAGCAATTAGCCAAAATCCTACACTCCCTATAGTATAAATATACTTAGGACTATTGCAAAGTTGGAAAAGAGGATTGGGAGACAACAACTTTGCATTTTTTCCATGCAGTGGTTTTCTAATGGAATAATCCCCAGGCTAAAGAAAATTCTGAGACAACTGAATGTCTTTTCTGAGTAATGTGCTTTTGGTCATTTCCATGATACTCTGGCTTTGTTTCAAATTAGTGACATTTGGTACTTAGATAGTTGTACAGGACATAATTAAATAATCCTTTTCTGAAATTTCTCTGGAAATAAGTACCTGAATATACTAATATTTATTGCATACTGATCATATAATTAACACTACCCCATGCTAGGTTGTTTCCCAAGATGTTAAATTTCATCTTCATAGCAATCGTATGAAAGTAGTATTATCATTCCTATTATCTAAAGAAATTGGGGCTCATTTGTAAGAATATTAATTCTTTGGTATATTAAAAAAATCTTAATCATCTGTTATAGGTTGAATTATGTCCCCCCCTCAAAAAGATATTTGGAAGCCCTAACCCTCACTGTCTCTGAACATGACCTTATTTGGAAATAAGGTCTCTGCAGGTTTGATCAAGTTAAGATGACCTCAGTAGGGTAGCCCTTAATCCAATATAGTGTGTGTCCTTATTGGAAGAGAGAAATTTGGACACAGACACAGAGACACAGGAAGAACACCATGTGACAACAGAGGCAGAGATGAGTGTGATGCATCTACAAGCCAAGAAATGCCAAGGATTGCCACCCATCACCAGAAGCTAGTAGAAAGTCATGGAATGTATTCTCTCTTCAGAGCCCTTAGAAGGAACCAACCCTGCCAACACTTCAATTTTGGACTTCTAGCCACAATTTTGAGAGAATAGATTTCTATTTGTTTTAACCCACCCAATTTGTGGTACTTTGTTATGGTAGCCCTAAGAAACTAATACGTCATCCAATGGAGGAAAGGAAAAATAAAAAAAAAAATAAAATAATGGGGTGGCGAGGTTAATCCTACATAATAAGCAAGTTCTGACAATACTCTTGTAAATCTCTTTTATGTGTTATTTTTGTTTGTTTGTTTGTTTAGGTAAACATAGCTAGAACATTTCCAGGGGGAAAAAAAAGATAAAATATGGATTAGAAAAGGGCTCTTACAAAGTTATATTCTGAGTTCCATTCTTAAAACTCTGAACATATAATTTTCTCATTACACACACACACACACACACACACACCCCTCTTAATAAGGGAGACTCCATAACCTAGGGAATGAATGCCTAAGTTTTCAGCCTGGCAGTGCCTTTTAGAAAATACGCTCTTAAAAGATGACTGATAATTAGACATATAAATTCTCCTTCTTTTCCAGGCTCATCTTGCCCTGCTTTCATAAAAAGCTAAACTGAGTTCCTGGCTATTTGCCCAAACAGGCATTCTGCTTTCCCACTTTCTTTCCGTCGCTCATGCTGGGCCCATGATATTAAAGGACTACCCTTCTTCCCTCTCCCTTACCTCAACATATTTAAATCCCGCTAGACATTAAGACCATCTGATAAGCTATCTCCCAGGCTAATCCTTTGCCAATTACAGAGATTTGAGTTCAGTTTGTGACTCTTCTGAGGCTTTTCTAGTTTTGTGCTTTGCCTTATAGTAATGTGTTTATCTTATCTCCATTACTGTATGGGAAACCTCTTGGAGCAAGTGGTATTCTTACTCTTCTTTTATGCCCTGCTCCTGCCTCCAGCACCTAGCACTATGCCTTCCACATAGTTGGTCCTCTATAAATATTTGGTGAATTCATTTTGAGTTTGAATTAAACTATATGGGATCTCTTGGGTTGAAAAATCACATTGCAAATAGCATGCTTGTATTGCTTAGTATTGCTGCACCAGTGGAGCAAGGCATATTGCTGCAAATTCTTCATCTAAATGGTGGGAGCTAGAGAGGAAAACATTTCCCATAACAGATCATCAACAATCAAAAGAAACAAGAGAAACAGGAAAGTGCTATAGAATTTTTTTCAGTTTATTTATCTAGTGGTAATTCATTTGTCTGGATAGTATATCTGCTAGATTCCAGTATTAAATTCAAAATAAAGCTAATTTGCATTGGCATAGTGACTTAACTCACTAGTGTATTATTACTATGTAAGCAGGTGTACATGAGACTACAAATAAATGCTTGCTGATGGAATCCCAGCAGGGCTTCTGATGAGTTTTCATTTTGTTGAACCTTACCCAGGAAATTACTGTGTAAAAAGCTTTACTATTAGTTCTTTGCCTGAAATATCATTTAGCTACACCTGGCCAAATTCATGGCAATTATACTAACTATACAAAGAGGACATTCCAAAAATCTCGTCAGCCTTTATATTCATTTTCTCAAATTTATTACTGAGACTATACAAATGCACACACATACTCAAATTGCAAAAGACATACATTTAGAGAAACTTAGTATTTAAAAGTAAAAAAAAAAACTTATAAAAAGAGGATAGCAGAAGTTAGTCTTTCCTTGAAATAGCATCCACACTCTTTGTTATCAACTCCAAAATTTAAGCTACTGTTTACTAGTTTATGTACAATATAAACTTTACCTATCTTAGTTCTAGCCCTAAACAAGCTTAAATGGAAATAATATAAACTCTTTTATTGTATTATGATACATTAAAAACTGACAATACAAGTTAACAAATATTTTTTGAATAAATTATTAACTTTTCTAGGAGGTTCTCTGGGGTAGGTTCCTTAACAGAGAATATAAGATAGTCTCTGATTTCAAAATTTTCACTATATTTTGAAATAAGAAATGAGGCAAATATTCATATTAAAGAAGATAATCATAAATATGAGGCAATGTATGGCAAATGACAAAATACTGGCTACAGAAGATCAGTGCTATTAATAGTAATGGTGGAGTGAGATCACCAGTGGTGGAGTCTATGTGAAGTGGAAGAGGTCAGGGAAGTGTCATAGGCAGGGTGACCGTCTGTCCTAGTTTGAATGGAAGAGTCCAATTTATGCCTATACTCCTAGTGTAATAATTAAAATGACCCACTTTCACTCTCAGAAGTGGTTTGATCTAAATGATAATTATATGTTCATTTTACCAAAGGAGCAAATTAGCAAGTGTGGCCTTGAAAGAAAGGTACAATGTGCACAAGCAGAGGTGAGTGTTTCTGGAAATCTAAGACAGGTAAATTGTATATGCAAACAGACAAAGAGGAAGCATAGAAATCGATATGCTACATGAAAGTAGCTTTTGTGCAATGAGGCCTTGTCTGTATTGTGAACTACAACAAAAACTTGAATGAGAGACTTGGCCTTCTGGATTCTGTCCTCCTACATTTCTCTAGAGAGAACAATAGAGCTTTTTTCCAGAGCATGTTTTAAGGACCATTACTGTATCCTGAATAAGTGGCAGAAAGAGGAATCAGTAAGGGACACACAGTATTCCACACAATATTAAGTATCTCCTCCTGCCAAGGTAATCAGATTTAACTAGAAACAAAAACAACAAAAACCACATGATCCAATTAAATTTGAATTCTTATAATGAATAAATAATTCTTATAATAAAAAAATCCAAATATTGCATGGAGCCTAATGCACAAAGGCTTTTTTCATATAAGTATGTTCTAATTATTACATGGAACATACACTAAAACAAATTTTGCTGTTTTTCTGGAAATTCAAATTTGACTGACTATTTTCGTATTTTATCCAGCAACGGTATTTTTGCCTCATTTCAGCCTTCAGGGATTTCTCTTGACTACTTTTAGGGTTATGAAAACTCTCCAAGCCTTGGCTTGAAAGACCAACTTCCTTCAGTTTCAACAGTAACTGCTGTTTTGAGTTCAGATGGTTTAAGAGGAATTATTTAGTGATATTTTTCCTAATTTTTTTTTTTTTACATCTAAGTTTGTTACAGGCTATGGATTAAAACTAAAATCTCAATTTTTAATTTAGATTATTCTCTAAAGTAGCTAACAGTAAAGGTGCTTAATGACCTCCTACCATGAGTTCAATCAATGCTATTTTCTCATCATTAGCATCTCCAAAATTTGAGACCAAATATACAACCAGATTGAGTCATGTAATGTGTACTGAACTCCTGCATTTCCTCAATTCCCTTTCTCAATGGCCCTGTGAGGCATTTCGCATGATATTAGTGAGGAAACGGGCTCAAGGCAGTTTGAAGACACACTTCAAAGTCCCTGTAGCTAGTAATGATCTTAACTTTAGTATCTAGGACCCAGTTCAGCAAATTTAGTCAGTTGCCTTACACTATAACACAGTTGTCTCCCAAACAGCAATGAACATTCCTTGTCATCACGTTCAAATGGTTCTCAAAATTTCCAGAAATACAAACAAAAATGGGTAGCTGCTGTCTAATTAACTATGTGAATATTCTTCTTTGAATTTTCACATTTGAGTAAAACAATAGCAATAAAAATAACAGTGACAATATGTAATGCTTATTGCAAGTATGTGCTAAGCATGTTAACATGTTTGTTTTACTCAATGCTATTAAACCATCATTGGATGATTTTGTTAATATTCAGTAATTAGGGGTTTCTTAAACCATTGGAACTCTAAAAAATGACATCAGTTTACAATCTTCTGACATATGGACGTAATTGTTTGACAGGTATTAGAGAACTAAACTTTTATATCTTAATGTTATCTGTTTGATGGACATTATGGTGCCAGAGCAAGGCAAAAACTTCAAAGCCTGAAAAAGAATAATTCTCAACAATGGCAAAAATGATATTTATTCTCCATGAGTAAAAATCAATATTAAAACATATTAAAATGTTGAAGTGTTAAGACTTTCTGTTATTTTACTTTAATGTTGTAGTCAATAGAATTCTGGAAACTCAGTGAACAAATAGCAGATAACAGTCAAGTCCAGAAATTGCTAAAAATTTAACAATCTTGTTTTCAAAACTTGGATCTCACATAAATTACCCTCTATCCCTGAAAGTCTGTTACAACTTCACAGACACCTTTTTTGGCTTTCTTCCCTTCTGACTGCCTGCCTATCTGGGAAGAGTGAAAGTTATTTTCTCACCATTCCAAGCTATTCTTTGGTTTCCTCATTTCCTTTGTGACCACCATCAAGTCCAAAAGACTTATTTCAAAGTTCCTCTTGGTTCCAGCCTTTAATCTGAATGTCTTGCCTTAATCAAATGCAAGGGATTGTACAGGCAGGTGATAACTAATAAATTATCTCACTTGTCAGGGAGGACTCAATTCACATATGTATAACAATATAACAATGAGGGTAATAACAAGAGAGTAGCCTCCTTATTTTTGGACCAACATAATAATGCATTAGCCACACAATTGTCCTAGTACATAAGCCAATTATATGCATATACAGTAATAGGAAAATAATGTTCTCTCACATTCCCCAGAGAATAAACATAAGAAAAAAATCTATTGAAGTATTTTCTATTATGGATAGTGAAATCTGAGATGCCCTAGAAATGACATAGAAAGTAATGACATTCTTTGATATATTTGGGAACCACTTAATAGGATAGCCCAAACACATGGGCAGAAGAGCAGGGAACAAATAGAGAAAGCCAAACATAAATACCCTTTCACTGCATTATTTTTGCATAGAATTTCTAATTTTAGAATTTATGAAGTAAAACAGCACTTTATTTTATAGAAAGTGAGATTTTAAACATAGAGAACTTTTAAGCTGGAGCACATTTGTATATAGCATAGCAAGATTCTATTGAGCATGTTAAAGTCCCAAATAAAACAGATCATATAGAGGTGGAGGATCACTAGAATGAAAAATATGTCTATGATTTGACATTTGCAAGCAAAGCCATTCGATTTCTCCTTGCACTAGTGTCCCTTCCTGACTTCCTCTTTTTGTATGAAATAGTTTCAAAGCTAGGATCTTCTCTTTTCCAGTAACTTGCTGGGTTCCTTCCAAGCTCCCTACCCCTGATAGTGGTCAAAGAGATGCTGTCCATCAGGAATGTTGTTAAGAGAATTTCTGTGCTAGTTTTGAGTTAGATTGGACATATTTTAGATTTCTTTTAAACTTCAGTGGCCTATAAGTTCATTATGATTTTCCTCTAAATAACAGTTGTTTTTGTCAAAACACATTAAGACTATGGCTATACAATGCAGATTTGTGAGTGAATTGTTTTATCTACATGAATAGTAGCCTTATAGAATTTTTTAATGAATAGTTATGATCTTAAGTATAATCCTCCATGAGATATGAATTTGATATTTCCAAAAGGGGGCATTTAGCCTTTATTTTCAACATCAATATTGTCAGGGAGTTTTATAAACAAGTGTATTAATTTCATTTCAGGACATAGCATCTTCTCCATGGAACTCTTCTAGACACTCATCATCTCCAGACTAAAATGACTTTTTGATCTGCATGAGGCATGATAGCAGACATGAATTTTCATCCATAAATTCCAGCATTTAATGTATATTTTTCTCACTGTATACATGTATTCGAAATAAAGACGCTAGCATAAAATTCCACATTAGTCATTACTACATTTTTCTCCCTATCTTGTGCAAAGCTTCTTGAGCCTCATATAGCACAAAAACATAGTGGGAGCCATCCTACCCCCCTGATAGGGACTCATATGTGGACCCTGTGGTCATTACAATGCTCTTTATCCCCAGTGATCTCTTCTCCTGATTCTGCTGCATTCAACCTTAAGGAATTGAGGAATTCCTTAAGGAATTGATGTTCTTTCATGATGACGGTAAACTTTATGTCTAGGGTTCTGCTTACAAATGTATCATACAGTACCTAACAACACCCAATTCAGCCATCTGAGGATATGTCATCTCACCCGGAGGCTGTCACCAGTTACAGCATGAATCTTTGCTACTAATGGGACCACGCTGATCACCACTTCTTTATAGTTTACCAGAAGTCTCTCCTCTTGATGGTCTACATTGCATTTTCCTCATTTTCTGTTCTGCTCAAGACTTCTCTGCCTACTTATGTGCTTAAAGAAGAAAAAAAATAGAAATAGACCAACCATAAATTAATACCTCAAGAAACAATTATTCTCCAATACCATTAATACATTTATCTCTAATGAGCATTTGTTATTTTCCTATGAAAACTGTATATGTCAACCTATCTATTCATCATTCACCTGATGTTTCTTTCTGCTCTCTATATATTAATAACTAACATGGGAAATATTTGTGTCCAGTGTTTATATGATAATAAATCAGCCTTGGGTATTCGGCCTCTGAGGGCTGGGAGCAGGAAAATGTCCCAGGTGTTCTCTTTGCACAGCATCTAGCACTTCTGTCTAGTCCTTTCTAAAACTGTTAAACCAGCAACATTCCCTTAATTTGATGAAGCATTTCTGTGTTAACATTCTGCTCTATTATAGAAGGATAAGTACAAAACAAAATATTGGTCACCATCATTTCCTGTTCTTTATGTAGGCCATAGCATTTCACCAGCAACATTTATTAGCATCCATTTTGAATCATATCCATCTTGTATAAAGTCCTATACTAAATGTAATGAGAAAATTTTATCATTTATAAACTTAAACTTTGAGCTGTGATCTTGAAGTAAAATATAAATACTAATGATAAGAATCAATATTTACCCAGGAGTCCACCCAGAAGCATCTAAACAATGGAATGACTCTACAAAGTTTTTCAAAAAATTATTGTATAGTTTTAAAATTACACTAGTATAAAAATCGAAGAACAATGAAATAATTCACAGCAATTCACTGGGTTGAGAGTGACAAGGCTATGATGTCTTGGCAGCCTGAATCTAGTGGTAAGACAGAGTATTTTTATCTTAATGAAGGATAGTAATAATGTCATGGTATTCTCACTGATGACATGAATTTTAGTAGATTATTTATATATTTTGTCAGGTAACAATATTTTTATAAACTCTAATTTCTCTTGTGCAAATTTATTGGATAATTGGATATATATCCCACTTCTTATTACATAAAGAACAAAGAAAAAAAGGAGAAAGCATAGAGGAGATGGTTTGGCTGGATCTGATCTGTTATTTCAATTATTTAATTTTGGGGGGTTAAATTATTTAAATGTCATCATTAATTCAAATCAGTGAAGTCATATGTATGCAAATTAACTATCATCTACTGTATAAACATCCAATGTATTTTATATAGAAACATATATGTTATATAGTATTTAACATATAATACATATATATCCCAAATACAAATAGTTCATAAAGTATCATATTCTGGTTTGCAGATGTATTTATAGAATAAATGAGTATAAAGAGGATGCCACCAAGGTGCCATGGATGGAACATTCACATTGTTATTTTCTTCCTAGTTTTAGAATTGAATATGCACTGAATTTGCAATTCTTTTATCACAAACATGTTAGACATGTATTCGCGGGGAGAGGGTGAGAATATAATCCAGATAATATTATTGGGTTTAAAAGTATCAGAAGGAATTGAAAAGATTGATAGATTAGGCATGTTTCAAACAGAAGAATGAATATAGACGCTGTCTGGCAGAGCGTAGAATCAGGATTCGCTGTGATGCCACTATTTACTATAAGAAATTATCCAACCCTGAAGCTGAAAAGGACATCCAAGTTAATTTTGCCCATCCTCTCCTCTAAAATGAGGAAACTGAGATAGAGATAAATTAGGTAATTTATTCAAAGCCCATAATACTTTTGATAGAATCAGGCCTACAACTGTTATTATACAAATTCCAAGGTTCTGTTTGAATTACAGGCAGGCCTTAATAATATATATCACAACAATGGAGTATCTTGTGCATAATGGACACTTACATGCATTAAATGTATGCATTAAATAATTAATTTTCTGGGAACTATTCGTAAAATGAAAGAAAAAAGTGTCATCATTTACTGAAAATGGTAGCATTTTATAGACATAATTTCAGATCAGTGAATACCAAATCAAAATTTCTCTCTTCACTCTCATCTCTCCCAATATTCATGGTCTCACAACTTCAACTTTTCTGTAAACTGAAGTACTTACTTTTTTATTCTTGTCTTTTTTTTTTTTTTTTTTTGCATTTGCTCCATTAGAAAAACGAGAGGTAATTCAGATTCTTAAGGTGAACATTGTTTCATTTCCCTTAGTTCAAAACCACTTATACTGACACCTTTCAGAGTCTATTCCTCTTATTTAAGACTCCCTTGTGCTGGTTCTTTGTCTTTTATGAGGAAATTTCCTGAGATTTACTCTGTGCTGTGGAACAAAGCCTAGGCAGCTGTGTCTATGCCCCAGCAATACCAAACAGCTAGTGCTGTTGTTTTCCTTCTCATTGCCAGGCTCTTGTTTGTTTGTTTGTTTGTACTGGAATGGCCAGAGGGGACCTAACAGGAGTCCACCTGCAATGCCTGAGTCCTCAACTACATTTTCAACATGAACATAAAAAGCCAAGTTCTGCACACTACACTGTAAACAGCCTGCATAAGTCACCCCAGACTTATGCAGCGCAGGCTTGTACAATTTTAAATATTCCTGTTGGGTTGCATTTTACACAATGCTACCATGATACATGGAATACATTTGGTCGTTTCTGAGGTTAGGGAAATGAATGTGATTACAAGGAATTAAATTGTTAGGTACACTAACTGCCTGGAAGAACTACCCTTAGAGAGATCAGAAGTCTAAAATACACATACACACACATACTGACACACATACAAACTCAATTAATAACTCAGTAAGTCTTCCATGCAGATCCTTGTAAAGAAAATGAGGCTATTTTGTCAAAATAATAATCATGTTTTCTGAGGGAAGTCCTGCTAAAAATATAGCTTCTCCAGAGATTCAGCTACATGTTCCCTTTAAATAGCTTCATTTGGTTTGCATCACTGCTTGTCCTTATCGTAACTGAATAAGAACTGTCTAGTAACCTTCTAAATGAAAGTAATTTTTGGACGGCATCATATCACGCATTTGACAATCCCTTCCAGATGTGATTATGTAGAACTATCGCTCACACTTACAAAATGGGCAAAGGGAGTTTGGAGATGTCACATAGAAAATCACTTTTTTTTCTGGCCCTTGTAGGATTGAAATAGGAGGGTGGTCCATATGATATTGAATATAGGTGAGTCACATGCTGAGATTTGAAAAGAAAACCATTCTCCTGGGCTGTGAATAGGAGCTCTGCCTTCCCCTTTGAGGCTAACCGATACCCTGTGATGAAAACCACTGTATAAATGCAATACGCTTTTGTTCACAGCACCGGCAGGTGTTGTTAAAGCCTTCTGTCCTAGCTCTGACAATGTTCCAGAAACCTGACCTGCCACAATAGGAAAGCCCTGAACAGAATAGCTAATTGAGCCAGATTGTGCAATTCCACTGTGACACCTAATAGGCAAAGACAAGAGATTTTTATGGTTTGATTTTTATACTGATAATCAGAGTAGATAAATGGATGTGTTTGGAGAATATATATATATACATGTATATAATCTCCATGTACACAAACACACACATATAATCCCCATAATAATACTAGACTTGGCTCTTGAGAGGTTGTCATGTAGTTGCAGTACAATTTCATGAGAATGTTATGAATTAGCTCTGATTGTGTTATACCCAACTTAGTCAAGATCCAAGACTACTCAGATTTCATCTTTGTCAGTACTCAGAGCTATTTTCGTACAACTCAATTAACCATAATCAACAATGTTATATCCAACTTTTTTGTTCTCATTATTATCATCTTGGAGCAACAATGTCAAGCTGTTTAGTAAGATGGTAGAAAATACCTGCTGCAAAAAAATTGGATTTTTTAAATAGGCATAGTATAGGTGTAATGGAAAATTAGGACAATTACTGGAAAACATGTAGGGCAAATAAAGACTTCCAAATCAAATATGCAAATAAAAGATAGAAAAATAGCAATTTAATTCATTAGGTTATTATCTAGAAAATTTCTTTAGCTATCAGCCTAGCATGTTTTCCTTAAATCTTACATTTAAATATCTGTAGCAAAGAAATTTTTTCAAATTTTGGACTTCACTGACCACCTAGCTTATGGTTTTAAAGCAAGAAAGACCTAGGTTCAAATGATTATTCTAATTTTAAGTACACATGTTGAATCCGGTAAGTTATTTATCTGGTATAAGCCTTAATTTATTAATTAGATTCTTACAAATTTGTTTTGAGAACTGAGATTATATATATTTGTGCTTAGCTCAGTGTCTGGAGCATACTAAATGACAAATTGTGACTATTAAACTATTTTCAGGAAATTCTGTCCTACCATGGGTAAAGGATATAAAGAACTCATAAAATATATTTTAATACATTTTTATCATTTCCATTTAAATGATTTCTTCATTTAAAGATAGAGTTTGATTTCTTAACCATAAAAAGTACATTATTATTATGCTTTAACAAGGACAAATATAGTAATAACTATAAGATATAAATAGAAGCTAAGATAGAAATTTCTCCCTTCCCTAATTCTAAATTGGTGACCAACCAGGGAGTACTACGAATGGCTCTGCTCTAGGAGGCCATTCAGGAGTCTAGCCTCCTTCATTCCTGTGGTGCCTAGAGTATTACTCTCATTCACATGATCAAAAGAATCACTATCTCCTATGTGCTGCAGCCAGCAGGAAGGTGGGAAGAAGAAATGAAAGCCAAGCAGCTTTTCTGAAAAAAACTACTACCTAGGAATTTTTTACTTAACTTCTTACATCCCATTAGTCAGATTGCATAAGCTTACCTAGCCATAAAAGCAATGAAAAATATTGTCACTGTCATAGACTCAGTCAAAATTCAGTAAGTCAAATTTCTAAAGAAAAGGGAAGGGTATTAGAGGACAGTTCTGAATTTATATCAGAATATGCATACATTAGTTATCCATTACTACATAACAACCCCACAACTAAGTAGCCTAAAATAATAGACATTTATTTAGCACATGATTTTAAGGATTGACATTCAGATTGGCTCTGCTAGGTGGTTTTAACTGGTCTCATGAGGCTCCCTCAGGTATCTGAGGTCAGCTTCAAGGTTATGTGGAGGGACCGACTGGCTGTCAGCTGCGGTGCTTTAACTTTCCTCTTGTCCTCCAGGCTCATCTTGGCCTGTGCACTTAGTGGCTGTGTACAGTCTTTGAGATCCAGTCACTTCACTTGCACAGTATCGCTTTTGGTGCATTCTGTATGGCCAAAGCAAATGACAAGGCCAGCACTGATTTAAAAGGTGGGAAAATACATTCCACCTCTTGATGGGAGGAGCCAAAGTTACATTGGGAAAGAAGATAGGCAGGGGAAGAATTTGTCTCATTTTTTATCATCTACCACAGAGGATAATCAAATTTACCATAGTATAAATATGAGAGAGCACTCTAATTGTGAAACGTGTAACGTTAATCAGAGAGAGATCAAGTTACTGAATGGAAATAGATACAAATGTTAGGCTCTAAATCACACATAGTTATGAACATGTGCACACATATACATGACACTTAAATCATATTTAAATCTTCTATAGAGTACTCCTAAGCCATGTGTCAGGAGCCAGCTAAACTCTGTTTTGGTGGCTACGGACACTCTTGTGATCTGGGGGAAAGAAGAGAAAAACATTGATATCATCTGATGGCAATAAAAGTCAAATAAACTTTACAAAGTAGTGGCAAGAGATCTGGCCTGGGTATCAGAATAGCTGAGTTCTAGTTCAAGCTAGGCCTCACAATTTGGATGATTTTCACAAATTTGCTTCATGTCCTTGAGCTCACTTTTCTTTGTGTAATTTATAAAGGTTTTACTAAATTAAATCTAACCTCCCTTTCTGTTTTGACTGGTGTTTATGACTCACTAGGACTAACAAAGAGAGACTTGTCCTTTCAGGCAACTATAAGGCTAAGAATACATGAAAGAAAAGGGAAATACAAATGATTAGCACACCTAGTGTCAAATATCAAGATATATGGAAGATTCTGGATACCAGTCTAAATTCTGTATGTAGGAACCAAAGTCTTAAACTATATCTGTTTGCAAGCCAACTGCAGTGATACTTTTTCTTCAGAAGACACCAATGTTATTATTTAAAATAATAGTAAACTGTTGATTTTTCTGTGGCAAATCATCCCATGACAATTATAATTAGACTTCAAATATATTTCTACAGTTTATGATACAAAATCTATTAATTGAATTTGTTTCGTAATAAAACAAATATTAGTTGAATTCTAAGTATGATCCTCCTGTATTTTAATATATTTTCAGGATATATAAACCTAGATAAGAAGTTAATTTTCCCTCATGCCATGTGGCCCTAGAAATGAGATACTAATTTATGTTTTTTCTTCAAAACATAAACTAGAATGACAAACAGTTTCTTAATTCAACAAGAAGTGTTATATAATCCACAAAGATGAGAACAGCACAACATATGGATTCCTAAAACATATATTTACTCTTACATAACTAGCTACAGTTTGGGCAATGCCTCAAAATTTTAAAGAACTCTATAGATTGAGCAGCACAGTTGTTATCAAAGTGTGGTGGCAGAACCATGATCAGCAGCATGGAACTTTACCTAGGAACTTGTTTGAAATGCTAATTATCCAACCACACCCCAGACACACTGAATCAGAAACTCTTTGAGAAGATAAGAGTATTTAACAACCCTTACAGGTGATGCTGACCCATGCGAAGGTTTGAGAACATGGACTAGCCAATATTACTTAGCAAATCATCTAGGCAATAAATTTGGAAACATCTGGATAGAACAAACTCATTATGGTGCCATCCAATTATTACTCTATTCTGCTTTAAATAGATCAACAAAATGACCCCTGTTCTCCACATGAATGGTGTTTCTGTGTACATAAAGTTCTCTGAAAAAAATTCATGTGACCAGTTCATCAGGAAGAATGTGTGCCCTATGCTTGGTACATTAAAAGGATCCCAATAAATATCTGTTGACCTCATTTATTATAATTTCATAGAAGACACAAAGACAATGCTTTTAAAAAAATGTTACAAGAAGATAACCTAAATATTTCCATGAAAAAGGAACTGCATAAAGAGTTACATTATTTTAAAATCAGAAAGAGCCATAAGGTTTAACGACCTTTTTTTAAAAGAAAGAAGTCACAGCTCACAGGGGGTCAGGTGATTTGTCCAAGGTCAAATTAATTTTTAGTGTCAAAATCTGGATGAGAATTTAGGCTTCTAACTCATAGTCTAGTATTTTCTTCTTTAAAATCCACCCTTCTGAATGAATTAGAGCTCTAGGGAAGTATTTTATTGTTTAAAATAATAAGACAAAATCAAGTAGAAAAAATAAACCTTTATGTGCACAGAACAATGGCAGAGGATGCAATTGGTCCACACAATAAGGAAGAAATAAAAATAATTTAGATTCTCCAAAGACTGTTTCTTCTTCTTCTTCTTCATTTCTTTTTTACAAGAGATATCAACTTTTTCATTTTAAATCTTAAATAAGATATGACACCCTGGAATGTGGAGGCTTTAAACTAAAAGCTTTTTTTATTTCTCAAAAATCCTTTAAGCATAAAGATATCAAACTCCTTACCTAGGAAAACTCTTTTTTATAACATCAAATGGCGATAAATCCACAAAAGAGAAAAAATAACTGTCAAAGGGGATTGTCATAGCAACTAGATGAGAACAAACTTGGCATAGAAAGCAACCTGATTATTTCTTCTTTTTAATCAAAATTACAAATCATCAGGTTCTGAAGCAAAACAATTGGAAAAACAGCAAAAGAATTTCAAAGTATATCACATGCACATTAATGATTATTAACTCTTTCAGCACCTAAGGTAGATGCAACTATTAGTCAATATAAGAATCATTTATTTTTCATGAAATTTCTAACCTCATTCCTTCCCTCCACTTTACACATTTAAAAGTCACCATTGATTACTCTTTTCCAGAAAAATGTTTCAAATTTATTTTTATGTTCCTATGAAAACTCAAGCAGTTCATACTGACTCTCAATATTTTTAGTCTGATTTTCTACAGTCCTCATTATCCACAATTAGTGCCTTATGGATAACCAATACTGACTTACATAACTTTCAGAAAGGTTTATGTGTACTTGGTTTCTTGTATGATATTTATGAATCTGGATTTGGGCTCCTAGTCATAGTGAACTCTTTGTAACAAAACATAAAAGAGAAATCTATATAATATACACCCAGGTCAGGGCACCTTTTCGCCCTTTTTACAGTTTTACGTGTCTGGAGGAGTGAGCCAATGGGATGTAAGGGCAAAGTAGGATGACCCCAACAAAATATGCTGTGCAAATTTTCATGAGACCAAGACATGCCAACCCTATTTCTTGGGGTGGCAGATCATTGCTGCTCTCTTCAACTTTGGTAAATTGTGAAAGATGTAGGTTGTCCTAATGGTCTCTGTGTAGGTGCTTATAAACCTCTAAAATAAAATACTACTGTTGCAAAAAGGAATACTGATTATTCCAACAAAAAATTTGATGGTGCTCCAATGCACAGAAATATTTGTGACTTTGCAAAATAAATTGCCATGAAGACACATCTCTGATCTCTCTATTTATTTTCATTCCCAAAACAAGTTATTTAAGCAAAATGAAGAGAAAATTTCCAGTGTACCCCAATGCTCAATTGAAAGCTGCTGCTACCAATGGGACATGGCTATCTAAAAGCATGAACCAGAATGAAAGAGAATATTCATTATCCTATTCCTTAGTGTCTTTGATTGAGCATGAAAAGTATATGCCTTGCAAGGTGCAGTAGCAGCTACACAGTGCTAATCAATCAGATGGCTGCGTTAGTTACTTTTGAGAGTCCTAATTGGAAAGGCCTGTGGTCCTTAATGGAAAGAGAAAATGAAAAAGTAAATCTAAATTAATACTGATTACATAAAAAATAAGAATAATTTACAGATATGCTAACAAATTGTGTCTTAAGTCAGATTTCATAGAAGCAGAGTCTGAGATAAGATTCCTGTAGAAATAATTTATTGAAGAAGACTTTAACAAACTTCTTTTAATAGCTAAATAGAAGTGATGGCAAAAATGGTATAAATAAGGATATATACCTGAATAAAAATTAGTCATGATTAATATGCATTAAAAATAAGAACAAAAGAATAAGTGGAGCAAACAAAGTTAGAATGTTCTAAGTTATATTTATTGTCCACAGCATTGTAAAATTATTGATTTATTAAATAAAATTATTGTGAAAATATCTAAAATTATTAATGTATCTAAAAGTTGAGAATAAACATTTTAATCTCTAGGATGACCAGTAAAAGAAGAGTAAAAGATTTAATAATTAAATATGCATCCTTACAGATTGTCTTGGATTGGAATCACTAGAAGTAGAGCCTGAGATGGGAATTCTGCGGACATGATTATTGAGGAAGTAATTGCAAGTAAATCTCTGAGAAAGGAGGAAAGTGACATAGGGCAGGGAAGAAAGCAAGCAAGGGCATAGTTTCAGGAGTACTCTAGCCTCAACTTTATCCCATGGAGCACCCTTGAGCATAACGGTGGCAGTGCCATCCCAACTTTAAGCAAGGGGACCAGGATTTTGTACCTTGCCATTTCAGTCAGTCATATGTTGATACTGTCTGGAAGTTAGCTAATGTCCCAGGTATTTCCAGCCATACAGATTTCCCCATTTGCAGATGGTACTTTCTTCTGAGAAATGTATAGGTTTAAGGTATGAGAAACCCATACTCTCAGCAGATAACAGTCTGATACACCTGTCTAGAAAAGAATAACTAGGTAGGGCTGCAAGAGCATCTAATATAGAGAGGAAAATTAAATAATAAAAACATTTCATTAATCTGAAAAAGGTAGAAAATATAGAGAAAAGTATATAGATTAGGTGGGACAAATAAGAAACAAAAAATAAGCTATAAACCCAAATTAATAGTAATTACATTAAATATAAACAGATGAATTTTTCCAATTATTGCAAAGAATAATACAAAGAATATTGGACTGTATTAAAATATACATAAGCTGCTTATAAGAGACACAGCTTAAATATAAGAGTGAAAAAAAGTTAAAAGGATAGATTGTAAAATCTTAAGCAAATACTTACCAATTGAAAGATGCGGTAAGCTATACTAATATCAGAAAAAGTAAACTTTCAAAGAAAAAATTATGAGGAAAAAAATGGTTATAGTATAATAATAAATGACTTGAACAACCAGAAATATATAAAAATTTAATAACATAGCCTTGAAATATATATATATATATGTATATAAAGTTGGCAGAACCAAAATCAAAAATAGGCAAATCAAAAATGTTCCCGCAATTGTAGTGGAGAATTTTAACATGCACCAATCAATAACTATTACAACATGCAGACAAAAATATTAATAAGGATATAGACCTGACAATCAAAATCAACTAACCTGTCTTTATTGACATATGTAGAATACTGTACCCAAGTAACAAAATAATTCAACTCCTTTACAAATTCACAACATTTACCAAGATTGACCATATGTTTTTGGGAAAGACTATATGTTCAAGTAAAAGATAACCAGAGAATCCTAAAATTTTAGACATAAAATGATCCACCTCCAAATAATCTTGATTTAATAAGAAACCAAAATAAAAGTCAGAAAGTACTTTACCTTAAATTATAATAAAAATAAGCCATATCAAAAATTTATGGGATAGGCTAAAACTGTGATCAAAAGAAAACTTTTTGGCCTTAAATGTATAGGAAAGGCAAATGAAGAAAAGTCAATGTTTTAAGTATACATTCTAAGCCATTATCAAAAGAATGGCAAATTAAACCCAAAGAAAGTAAAGACAGAACATAATAAACAAACATTAGACCAGATATTAATTAAATATAAAAATACACAGTACAGAATAAAAAGAATACAAAGATTAGTTATTTGAAATGATAAATTATATTCAATAGTAAGACTGATCAAGAGAATAAACACACACATATAGACAGAGAAAGGGACAAGGGGGAAAAATTGCTAACATCAGAGGTAAAAAGAGTCATAACAAAATAAATCATATAATTTAAAATATGAAGATATTTGAATTGTCTTTGTCAATTAATTTGCAAAGTTAAAGTCAACACTTTTTAAAAAAAATCTATGATTCCAAATTTGAAAAGAAATAAGAGAATTTTAATACTACAAAATCTATTTTAAAAATTGAGTTTAATTAAAAACCAACTGTTTCACAAAGAGATTCTCAGAACCAAATGAATTTACTTGCGAGTTCTACCAGACATTTCAGGAAAAAATAACACAAATTGGAATGATAGGAACACTCATACATTGCTGGTGGGACTGAAAATTAGTACAAGCTCTGTGGAAAGTATATGGAGGTATCTCTAAGAGCCTACATTTAGAACTGCCATTTGACAAATCTTCTGTAATTCTTAAGTACTCTTTTTTATGAGACCTTCATCCCAAAAGCTAAAAACAGCATCATAAAAAGAAAAATTGTGTAACAATCTTTACCATAAATATAGATGTAAAAACCCTAGACAAAAATTGAGAAGCCAGGTGAGTGGGATTTGTATGTTTGTGTGTATATGTGTGGGTGTGGGGGTGTGTGTGAGAGAGAATACATTGAAACTAAGTTGAGTTTATTCAAAGAATATAAGGTTATTTTAACATTCAAGCATTCAAAACTCTGTCAATGTAATTGACCATATTAATAGATTAAAAGAAAAAAGGTGTCATCTCAAAAGATACAGAGAAAGCAGTTAATAAAATTTAACATCTACTCAGGATTAAAAACATAAACCTCAGAAAGCATTATGAATCTGATAATAGGTATGCTATAATTTGGATGCTTATTGAAATTTGATCTCCACTGTTGGAGGTGGGGGACTAATGGGAGATGTTTGGATTATGGGGACAGATCTCTCATGAATAGATCAATGCCCTCCCTGAAGGTACAGGGGAGTTAAGTAGTTCTCTCTTTATTAATTCCCATGAGAACTTGTCTCTCTTGCTTCCTCTCTCTCCATGTGATCTCTGCACAGCCGGTTTCCCTTTACCTTCCACCATGGGTGGAAGCAGTCTGAAGCCCTCATCAAAAGCAAATGCTAGTGCCATGCTTCTTATTCAGCCTGCAGAACCCTGAGCTAAATAAACTTCCTTTCTATATAAATTATCCAGCCTCAGGTATTTCCTTTATAGCAATACTAAATGGACTAAGAACTATACGTCTACAAAGAACTTACAGTAAACACACTTTTCACACTCTTAATGGTATACTATTAAAAATTTACCCTTTGATATTGAGAAAGAGACAAGAATGCTTCCTATTATATTTGTATTTGCATTGTATGCAAAATCCTATAACATATAATAATGCAAGGGAAAAATAAGTAAAATGCATAAGAATTGCAAAGAAAAATGTCATCATTTGAAAATAATATTACTGAGGATATAGAATACTCAAAGTAAGTCAATTATTAAGATTAATGAATAAATTTGTCAGTGTTGCCAGATACAAAGTCATTGTGTAAAACTCTCTTATATTCTTCTATAGCAGCAACAAATAATTAGCAAATTAATTACAAGATTTGTACCATTTTAATGGTACTAGAATTCAGCAAATGTTTAGAAATAAATCTAACGAAAATGTGCAAGACTTCTCTCCAAGCATTGCTAAGAGAAATTAAAGAATACTCAATTAAATAGTACTAAAGACAACTTAATAAAGTGATAAATTAAATACATTCTGTTCTCTTTATCTGTGGATTCTGCATTCATGGATTCAATTCAATCAAGTGTGGATTGAAAATATTCAAAAAATAAAAAACAACAAAACAATAATAAAAATATGAATTAAAAACAATACAGTATAACAACTATTTATACAGTATTTACATTAGATTAATTATTGTAAGTAAACCAGAGATGATTTAAAGTATGTGGGAGGATATAGGTTATATGCAAATACTGTGCTGCTTTATACAAGGGACTTGAGCATTAGCAGATTCTGCAATCCTCAGGGGTCCTGGAACCAGTCTCCCTCAAATACCATGTAATGTTCATGATTTTGAAAAGTAAATACTGAAAAGATGTCAATTTTCCCCCAAATTGACCTATATATTCAATGCAAAATTCCAGCAAGCTTTTTAAAAAAAAATACAACTAGAAGACTAAGGTTGAGTTACATGATATTTATATGTTGACCATGTATTGCTTTATACCTTAACTAGACATTATAATATTATTCTTTCTTATATATTCTTATTGCTGATGTTTAATGTGCAATTTATTAATCTTATAAACCTATTATACAGTTCAACTTTAACCAATATTTCTCTAAATATTTATTCTAAATATTTATACTAATAAAAACTTACAGAATCAAAATGTTTTAAGATATTTAAATATTCATATTTTCTCAAA
Organism: Eulemur rufifrons; assembly: GCF_041146395.1. Classification (NCBI taxonomy): domain Eukaryota; kingdom Metazoa; phylum Chordata; class Mammalia; order Primates; family Lemuridae; genus Eulemur; species Eulemur rufifrons. The sequence goes on from NC_090989.1 coordinate 30,500,707, forward strand.
AACCCTCTTAAAATTACAAGTGTAGTATATCAAGCTGTCTTAAATGGTTTAGCCATCTTAAAGAACAGAAAAAAATATAAAAAATATCACTTGTTACAAACTCATTACTAAACACTTTGACATGAACACTGCATTTTAAAATGGAGGATTTAAATATGTTTCTTTATAGTCAACATATTAGTACTTTTATTTTCTTAAGGTTGCCTTTCTAGAATTATTGTTGACACTCATTTTTCTAGTATAATATACTTGTACCTGCCTAGGATTACTATAATGTTGAACACCAAACACTTAAAATCTCAAAACATGCAATACTCAGATTTTCATTAGCAATCAATTGATTTTATTTCTAAGTTTTGATTCTGGAAATTTTCATGCCTAAAAAATAATTGAAATGTTAGTATTAATAAAACTTTTTGTATCTTTTCCTTAAATTCTTTATTTTTAGCATTTTCTAACATTTCTTTACTGTCTCTCCTTGTGTGTATATAAACAAAGTAGAACTATTTAAAAGTAAATGTAGGGCTTCATCCCAGAGATGTAGGGAAGGTTCAACATACACAAATCTATAAATGTAATTCACCACATAAATAGAAGTAAAAATAAAGACTATACGATCCTCTCAATAGATGCAGAAAGAGCATTTGACAAAATTGAGCGCTCTTTTATGGTAAGAATGGCTAATAAAATAGGCATAGATAGAAAGTACCGCAAAATATAAAAGCCATAGCCAATATCATACTGAATAGGGAAAAAATTGAAAGCATTTCCACTTAGAACTGGAAACAGACAAGGTTATCCTCTATCACCATTTCTATTCAACATAGTGCTGGAAGTCCTAGACAGAGCAGTTAGACAAGAGAAAGAAATCAAGGGTATCCAATGGGAGCAGAAGAGGTCAAACTATTGCCCTTTGCTGATAATATGATTTTATGTTAGAAAACCCCAAGAACCTGCCAAGAGACTATTGGAAAAGTAAATAAATTCAGCAAAGTCTCAGGTTACAAAATCAACATACACAAATTAGTAGCATTCCTATATGCCAAAAACAGTTAAGCTGAGAACCAAATCAAAGACTCAATACCTTTCACAATGACAACAAAGATAATAAAATACCTAGAAATATATTTAACTAAGGAAGTGAAAGACCTCTAAAGGGAGAACAACAAAAAACTGAGGAAGGAAATAGCAGAGGATATAAACAAATGAAAAAACATATCATGCTCATAGATAAGCAGAATCAACATTGTAAAAATGTCTGTATTACCCAAAGTGATCTACAGATTCAATGCAATCTCTATTAAAATACCAACATCATTTTTTGCAGATCTAGAAAAAAATAAATCTATGCTTCATATAGAACTAGAGAAGACCCCGTATATCCAAAGCAACCTTAAGCAAAAAGACCAAACTAGGAGACATCAATTTATCAGACTTCAAGCATTGCTACAAGGCTATAGTCACCAAAACAGCCTGATACTGGCACAAGAACACAGACATAGACATGGAACAGAACAGAGATCTCATATATAAAACCATCCTCAAATTGCCATCTGATCTTTGACAAAGCGGACAAAAAGATACACTGGGGAAAAGAATCCTTATTCAACAAATGATGCTGAGAAAATTGGATAGCCACATGTAGAAGACTGGAAAAGGATCCACACCTTTCACCTTTCACAAAATTCAACTCACAATGGATAACAGACTTAAACCTAAGGCATGAAACCATAAAAATTCTAGAAAAAAAAATGTTGGAAAAACTCTTATAGACATTGTCCTAGGCAAAGAATCTATAAAAACAAAAACAAAAACAAACTCAAAAGCAATCACAGCAACAACAAAAATAAATGAATGGGACCTGATCAAATTAAAAAGCTTCTATACATCCAAGGAAACTATTATTAGAATGAATAGACAACCTACAGAGTGGAAGAAAATAATTGCATGCTATATATACAATGAAGGGCTGATAACTAAGCCAAATCACCAAGAAAAAAAAACATTAAAAAATAGGCAAAAGACATGAACAGAAACTTTTTAATGTCCAAAAAACATAGGAAAAAATTCTCAGCATCCCTAGTCTTCAGGGAAATGCAAATGAAAACCATAATGAGATATCAGTTAACTCCAGTGAGAATGGCTTTTATCAAAAAGTCCCAAAACAACAAATGTTGGTGTGGATGTGGAGCGATGGGAACTCTCATACACTGTTGGTGCGATGGCAATCTAGTACAACCTCTGTGTAAAGTAGTATGGAGATACCTAAAAGAACTAAAACTACAACTACCATTTGATCTGGCAATCCCTAGTGAGTATTTACCCAGAGGAAAAAAAGATATCCTATAAAAAAGACATCTGCACTGGAATGTTTATAGAAGCACAATTCACAATCACAAAGATGTGCAAACCACCCAAGTGCCCATCCATACATGAGTAGATTAATAAAATGTGGTTTATGTATATCATGGAGTACTACTCAGGCATAAAACAAAATGGTGGACTAATACCTCTTATATTAACCTAGATGGAACTGGAGACCATTCTTCTAAGTGAAGTATCACAAGATTGGAAACAACCACCACACTTACTCCCCATTAAATGGGTACTAATCAATAAACACTTATGTGCATATATGAAAGTAACATTCACTGGGGACCAGGCAGGTGGTAGGAGGGAGGAGAGGATGGGTAAATTCACATCTAATGGGTGCAGTGCATGCTGTCTGGGGGATGGGCATTCTGGTAGCTTTGACTTGAGTTGTGCAAATGCTATTAATGTGACCAAAGTGTTTGTAACCCCATAATATTCTGAAATTTTAAAAAGTGAAAAAATTAATTAATTAAAAAAGCAAATTGCAGACACCATAAAATTTCATTATTATATACTTCAGTGTGCATTTCCTAAGGACATTTTTCTTACATAACCATATAGTCATTATCATACCTAAAAAAAATAAAACTCATCTAAAATTAATTTATTTTAATAGAACTGATACCAGTAACTGCATAAAATGGATTCTGGGAAATATTTACTCACCAATAGCAAAGAACACAGGAAGAAATATTTTTAGCTTCTTTCTCTTAATATAATTGGTCTGGGTTGCAACAGTATTACTTGCAGTATGAGCATCTAAGGATGAAACTGACTGTAAGCACGGTAGATTAAAGAGATGGAATTTACACTGCATCCTTGATAACATTTGTTACCCACTGAATGAATCAATGCTGAAAGTCATGCTCTCTGTCTTTAATGTCTAATGAAGTTTCAGTCAATCTGAATCAGGATTTCTTTTATATGCAACCAAAAATGTCCTAACTGAAATAGTGGTTATATTAGTTAGGCTTCTCCAGAGAAACAGAACCAATAATATGTATATATGTAGACAGAAATGGATTTATTATAAGGAATAGGTTCCCATGCTAATGAAAGATGGCAAGTCCCAGTATCTACAGGGTGAGTCAGCAAGGTGGAAACCCAAGAAATCTGATGTTTTAGTCCTGGAATGAGTCCAAAAGCCTGAAAACCATGCAAGCCAAAGGTGTAGTTTTTATCCCAAGGCCAGCAGGCTCAAGACCATAAATTAGCCCATATTCCTGAGTGGATTAATAAAGTGTGGTACATGTATACCATGGAGTTCTACTCAGCCACAAAAAAACAATGGTGATACAGCACTTCTTGTATTATCCTGGATAGAGCTGGAACACATGCTACTAAGTATCACAAGAATGGAAAAACAACCACCACATGTACTCACCATCAAACTGGTAATAACTGATCAACACTTAAGTGCACATATAGTAGTAACATTCATCAGGTGTTGGACAGATGGGAGTGAGGAAGAGGGGATGGGTATATTCACACGTAATGTGTGCAGTGCACACCGTCTGGGGGATGGACGTACTTGAAGCTCTGACTCAGGTGGGGCAAAGGCAATATACATAACCTAAACATTTGTAACCCGTAATATGCTGAAATAAAAAAAAAAAAAAAAGCCCATGTTCCAAAGACAGGAATAAGGGTAGTGTTCAAATCCACAGGCAGGAAGAATTCTCTTCTTGGAGAAGGGTTAGCTTTTTTGATCTATTCAGGCCTTCAACTGATTGGATAGTCTACCCACCTTATGGAGGGCAATCTGTTTTACTCAATCTACCCACTTACATGTTAATCTCATCCAGAAATACCCTCACATAAACACCCAAAGTAATGTTTGAACAAATATCTGGGCACTCCATGACCCAGTCAAGTTGACACATAAAATTAACTATCACAACTTATAAACTTGGCACCTAGATACATCTGCTTAAACTATATTTAATCTCCAAATAAAGATAATAACAAGGTCACGATTCTTCCTAACATGACACAACTATCCTGCTTACAATAAAAAATGCATTCACTCCCCCCAGTAAAAAAAGTAAAGTCCTTCAGCAATGTTTACTCTTCTCCCTAATATCTCATAACTTAAGTACTATGATGTAAAATTAACAATACATACATGATACAAAGTTGATACATCTTATGTCACCATCTCATGTAGCATGATGCGTAAATAAAGAAAAGAAAACAAAGATATTTGCTTAATATCTATATATATATATACACATACACCTGTATATACACACACATATGTACATATACATACGTATACCCACAGAAACATATTCATAACAAAATAAGGAGGACATACTCATGACAATTATGGTCCTCATTTCTGTAACTGATGTCATGTGGGAGAGCTGGTATTTATAACTATCTTCCTTTATTGCCCATTCTGTATTCTCTTTACCTTCAAGAAGTACTTCAACTGGTCATGGTTCTTTATCTGGTAAAGTGATACAAAATTTGTTCCAAAAGGATCTTAGCCACTACCAGAACTGGTAGTGGTTTCTGGATTGTTGTAATTTTCGACCTTAATTACAGGGCATAGTAATACTACAAGGCACTCTAAGGGATTTTCTGCATTCCAAATATAAACTTTCTTAACTCTACTGGGGATTGGTAGTTCAATTTTTTTGGCAATCAGGATAAATTAGTCTACCCAGCAAGTATTTCCCTTTGTTGCCTTATGATTCAGAGGAAAGATGACCCCAAAGTGGCCAGTGGCAGTCTTAACCTCCAGTCATTAGTATATTTCAATCTAATCAGATTAAAGAACAAATTCCAGAAACACAGAGCTAATCCAGAAAAGTCATCCTTAATATTCTGTTCTTTTAGGAAATAACAAAGCTCAGAGCAGAAATAAAATAGAGACTAAAAAAAATATAAAATATCAATGAAGCTCAGTTTTTTTTTTCAGGAAAAATAAATAAAATTGACAAAATTTTACCTAGATTAACTTAAAAACAAGAAGAGAGAAAAGTCAAACAAGTAAAATCATAACAGAAAGAGGAAACATTATGACTAATAGAACAGAAATACAAAGCATCATTAGAAACTTCTATGAATAATTGTACCCCAACAAATTAGATAACCTAGAAAAAATGTATAAATTAAGAGAAACATACAATCTACCAAGACTGAATCATGAAGAAGTAGAAAATATAACCTGAATAATAATGAGCAAGAAGATTGAATCAGTAATCAAAAACCTCCAAGCAAAGATAAGGCTAGGACCCAATGGGTTCTCTTGTGACTCCTACCAAATATTTAAAGAAAATTAATACCAATCATTTTCAAACTCTTCCAAAAATTTGAGGAAGAAGACACACTTACATACTCATTTTATGAAGCCAACATTTCCCTGTTATCAAAACCAGACAAATAAGGACACTACAAGCAAAGAAAATTACAGGCCAATATCCCTGATGAACATGAATGCAAAAATTCTCAATACAATACTAGTAAGTTGAATTTAATAGCACATTAAAAGGATTATAAACCATGATCAAGTGGGATGTATCCCAGGGATGCAAAAATGGTTCAATATACACACTGCAAAGGAAAACAAACAAACAAACAAACAAAAAACAAAACCTGATGTAACAGTTCAAAGGCTGACAGATAACAAGAATTTTCTCTTATTTGGGTCTTTTTGTTCTATTTAATTCTTCAATGATTGGATGAGGCCCACCAAATTATGGAGAGCAATCTTCTTTACTCAGTCTATCCATTTAAATGTTAATCTCATCCAAAAACATCTTCACAGAAACTGCCAGAATAATGTCTCACTAAATATCTTGGCACCCTGTGACTCAACTAAATTGATATATGGTATTAACCATCACAGAAGTGTTTAAGGTTTTGGAACACATTCATAAGGCTGTGAATAGTAGAGTCAGGGTGTGAAACTAGGTGCTCTGATTTTAGGGTTTTTGTTTACAAACACTGGTAGATATCAATATATGTACTTCAGGGAAATAAGGAAACTTATATCCTGAATGAAATATAAATAACCCTGGAATGTGCCTCTGATACAAATTACTGCCACTATGGGTTTCCCATTTGGCTTAAATTTTCCAGCATTGTCATAACTACCAAAAAGATTTCTTAAAAAATATTTTTTTTATTTTTTGAGTGATTGGTTTATTTTACTTGTAAGCTGTGAAGATGAAGTCAAAGTTGCTTCCAAAATCTTCATAACTTCAGTGATTAGGATGGTGAAAATATCAGTCAAAGAATAATTCAAGAGGTTTGATGAAGCAATATAATTTGGAACCCTGGTAAGACATGTGTATGGAGATATTCAACAGTGGTCAATACAGAGTTCAATTGAAAGATTAGAACCAGACATACAAATCTGTGGTTGTAGGGTCTATTCTTTTTTCATTATTTTTTAAAAATATATATAAGAGTTTGGCCAGGTACAGTGGCTCATGTCTGTAATCCTAGCACTTTGGGAGGCTGAGGTGAGAGGGTCACATAAGCCGGGAGTCCAGGACTGGCCTGAGTAACACAGTGAGACTCCATGTGTACAAAAAATAAGAAAAATCTAAAGAACAGGAGATGCACTCATTAACTGTTTGGAGATGGAAACAGAAATGTGCACTTAGATTGGAATTATCCTGTTTCCCCAAAGTGTATTACAACAAGGGATGTGTAAATGTCTACGTACCAAATATTTTCCATGAATGTGAAGGTCTGACTGAGTACATCCTGAGTCTTCTCTAACAGACCACCTACAGGACAGATGGACCCACAGCTACAAGTAGTCCCAGCTACTAGAGGGGCTGAGACAGGAGGATCACTCCACTTGAGCCCAGGAGTTTGAGGCTGCAATGAGCTATGAATGCTGCCACTGCACTTCCACCTGGGCAACAGAGCAAGACTCTCTCTCTCTCTCTCTCTCTCTCTCTATATATATATATATATATGCATCCACACACACACACACAAACACACACACACATATAAACAGTTTTATTAAGGTATAATTCAGGTATCATACATTCACCCATTTGAAGTGTACAAGTCAATGGTTTTCAGTGTATTCACAGAATCGTGCCACTGTCTCCACAGTGGATTTCAGAATACTTTCATAACCTGAAAAAGAAACCCTCTGTCCATAAGCATTCACTATAGATCTCTGCCCAACCCCTTGGACACAGGGAATCACCAATCTATGCACTGTCTTTGTAGATTTGCCTATTGTGGAGAGAAGATACCTCATGAGGAGAACATCAATAGAGCAAGAAGGGCTATTGTGGAGAGCCTCCAAGGAATAGAGGGCTGCTTTAATTTGTTTTTCGTGGAAAATCTAAAGAACAGGAGATGCACTCATTAACTGTTTGGAGATGGAAACAGAAATGTGCACTTAGATTGGAATTATCCTGATTCCCCAAAGTGTATTACAACAAGGGATGTGTAAATGTCTACGTACCAAATATTTTCCATGAATGTGAAGGTCTGACTGAGTACATCCTGAGTCTTCTCTAACAGACCACCTACAGGACAGATGGACCCACAGCTACAAGACCTGGAAGGAACCCCTGAGACTGTGGACACAGTTGCAAGTAAACTATATATAGCCATTCTAGTTAGAGGAACTACAACAGAGGCCAGTAAGAAACCTTTAAGGACTCCTTGGAATCACACTATCAAGAAAGTAGACAAATTTAAATATAAGCCAGTCTCCTGATCTAGCTGCCTGTTCTTCTAACAGAGAAAATAGCCAGGGCTTTCTGACTCAGTTAAACCCAGAAGAGCCTGCTAGGTGGGGCAGGGAGTAGGAGTAGCGGTACAACCTTGGTACACCCAGGGAAAAGACCACCCTGGTACAGTAAGAGTGGGCATAGGGCATGTTTATATAAGAGCAGCATAGTTCTTATGTTTTCACTTCAAGCTATACAGATCCAAAAGGAAGTTTTATTAACTGAAAGAGCAGTTTGAGTATATTCAAGGCCCTCTACAATAATTTTCAAAGATACAATGCTATTTTCCCTAAATTTGTCCTCAGAAGGTATGCCCTTCACAGCATGCCTTTGACTGTTTCATTTCACTTATCTGTAAAATGGTGATAAACACATTCCTCAGATAATGATGGGAAGCCTTAATAAAGACATATGTGTAAATGGTTTTGCTATTTGTAAGTAAAAGTTATGTTTTTGCTGTCATTATTGTCTCTCTAGTACTATAAGAAAAAATAGCTGCTTTAAGCAGACTACATAAGGTAGAATCCAGGCTCCATCTTTTAGTGACTGCTGTCTTGGGAAAGTTATTTTACCTCTCTTAGCCTCTTTTTCCTCATCCATAAAGTGAGGATGAAACATTGTTCCTCACAGTTTTGGTAAAAATTCAGTGAATTTTATTGGATGTTCAAAAGAACATTCAATAAATGTTAACCAGTTATTGAAACGTTAGTATTCACAGAGGTTGTTGGCAATACAGGGACCATTCTCCCCTCTAGGATCACAGAGCCTGGCTAGAGTGACAAATGCAGAAAGGGCAACTAGCCAAGACCATGTGTAACTAGTGCCCTCTTGGGATCAAAGAAAAGAATCAAATTTGTTTTTGAAAATTACTGAGGAATTTGGAAAGGAAGAGATATGAAGAAGTGGGAACACTAATCCCGCAAGAGCTGTTTATCATGGACCCCAGTGGGGGCATAGGATGCTTTGGGGAATAGTGAGCCAGTTGGATTAAGCTGAAAGTTATTTTTTGGTCTAAGCAAATAAATCATCTGAATAGAGTCTCACTGTGGTTTTCACAGGGGTGGGGAAAGTTGATTTGGGTTGTCCTAAGAAAAAGAAAACAAAATTTACAACCACAAAAGAGAGTACAGAAATCAAAAACTGGCAGGAGGAAACCAAGAGTTTTGTAAATAGTTCATAACTCAGTTTCACTCACATCATTCAATCCAGCAGGATCTATGACTGAGGTAAAGTTCTCCTCTCTCTTTCTCTCTCTCTGTCTCTGCCCTCTCTCCCTCCTCTCCTCCCTCTGTTCTTTTTAATTTACTACTGTGTTTCCCTCTGGATCTATCTATCTTTTAATCTACATAGCATATCCATGATTGATTAGGCTACTACTGGGCACTTTTAAGATCTGATGGGAATTTTCTACTTACTAATAATTTGATGTGACATTCAAGTTTTTTTTTTTTTTTTACTGCATAGTTTTATTGAACCAAGTCTTAGTAGACTGTGCTAAATTTTTTTTTAAAGAAAAGGAAAAAATAAAAATATTTCCTTGTACTTTGCTCTTTCAGAATCCACAGTTTTGAATTACTTTGTTCTAAACTGTTTTGTACTTTTCCCTATTGGAATTGATCACTGTCTAATGGATTTATGATGCAGTGTTTATATAAGGTAAAGAATATCTCAGTAAAAAATTGATTCAATGTATATACACTGTAGTTATAGAAATGTAACATGACAGGCCAAAGTTGTTTTTTTTTTTTTTTTTTTTTAAGAAAATCTGTTTTTCAAAGGCATTCTTGGAATTTCAAGTCTTTTCTCTTTACAGAATAGTCTTTTTCTGTGGCTTGATTATACATAAACCAAAGAAAACATAGGAGAAAAAATATATATATAATACACACACAAACATCCATATATGTGCATATATACACACATACATATACATGTGTATGAGTATATATTTTAAATTGAAAAAATCACTAAATTCTTGATTTTAAAAAAAGTAAAATAAAAATTATTATAGCCAAAACATTTCATCTGAGAGTCTTCACACTAATCATAAATGAAGAGCAAGGATTTAGAAGCTAAAAATATACAGAGAAAAAAACTTTAAGGAACACTGGACGTGTTGCTATGCAGTTTGCACGAACTGTAAACCTCTCCTTCCCTTCAATACCTGCTTAAGTTCACCTCTCTTTGTGTTATGTAATATGCCAGATCAAATAGAATATGACTTTGCAATATTTTTGCATTAGGATGTTACATTATTAATTAAATAACTACATAGAGCTCAAAGGTAGATAATTGCCCCCAATCAGTATATATTTTGGGATCATAAGTTCTACTTTGGGATCATGATTAGTAATATAGATGTTGAATGTTGAATTTCTTTATGCTAAGGATTAGTGACCCTAGAAAAGGGCTGGAGGAAACTAGCCGGGCCCTTTTTGCCCTTCTGCCTTCCACCATGTGGAGACATAGCATTTGCCCCTTCTGCCACATAAGAGTGCATCAAGACCCTCACAAGATATCAGATGCGGATGCCTTGATCTCAGATTTCCCAGCCTCCAGCATTGTAAGAAATACATTTCTGTTGTTTATAAATTACCCAGTCTCAGGTATTTTGTTACAGCATCACCTGCAGACTGAAGCACCACTCTTTCCTAGAAACCACTTTTCCCACATGCCTATTATGTACCTACCACCTTCCCCAAAATTTCAGATAGTTTACTTGATTTATATACTGTGGTTTGTGGGATTTTTAAAAATAATTTCACTATTCTTGATTTGGAAACAATTCTGCACACTTAAGAATATACATTTTTTCTCATTTTGTAAATCAGAAAAACATCTCAATACTAAATGTATTGAGGAAAGTACCTCCAAAACTTGCTACACAGTTGTGATGTTTAAGTTACTAGGTAAAAAACTGTGATTAAAACAGAAAAGCAATATCTCAATTTGGATAAAGGATGTAAAACTAGGAGCAAGTGACATAGGGACATAAAGCCAGGAGTGCTAACCCAACCTTATCAATAGTTAGAGTGTGACTAAAAAATAAATAAATACATACATACATAAGGAAGAACTCATATATCAGACTTGCAGACTAAATCATAGCATGGTCTGTGATGCAAGTAAACAGAGAGAACAGATTGCCTTTAGGATAATAACCATGGATATGACCATGTAAGTATAATCATCTGACTATGTATAAAACATATTACCTTAGGAATCTAATAAACATGGATATATTCACATGACTATATCCACCTGATTGCAAGCTTAACATGACTGTCTTCTCATGAATTTCTGACGCCCCCTGCCAATGGCATTCAGTACACAGGTATATCTTTTGCAATTTTAAGAAATTGAAAAAATTTATTACATGGAGAAGTGAAGGTGAGGACTGTGATTCATTTTTCTTTAAGATGCAGTAGAGTGTGAAGTTTAAGAGCAAGCGTTCAAGCACTGGTGTACTGAAGCCCACTCAGACTGGTTGCAACAGCACATTGTTAAATATTGAGGAATTTTATGACCCAATTGTGAAACCACTGTTGATTGCTTGAGATCTGTGATAGTGGGAGTATCTGAAGCACAGAAATCAGCAAACACTACCAACAAACACTTTTCTTAGAAAGCCCATTTACCAGCACAGCATTAGCCAAGGTGTTGGATCATTTGGCATCCAGCTAAACCATGTGCTATGGGTAAATTACATAACTGATTGTGGAAAAATAATTTAAGCCATCTAGGTTTCAGTTTCCTCAAATAAAAAGTGATGGTAAAATCTGTTTCAGAGTATTAGTGGGGAAAAGCCCAAATTGTGTGTGCCATCTGTTTTCTCCCAAAACCCTTCACTGACATACATAATTCTTCAAGCTTCTGCTATTCCTTCAGAATAATTTTATTTTCATTGGGGGTAATAGTCTTTACCTAATTTATTACATTGATAATGACAGTATTTTAAATATGAACAACATTTTGAGGGAGTAATTATACCTTTCTTATAACTCCTAAATCACAGCCTGTAAGTATTTACACAGGACAGTCTTAAATTTGAGAATCATAAAATTAAAAAGGCTAATATACTATTTAATTAGATGACAATGCCTACAAAAATAATTGCAGTGGTATATAACATATTAATTGCTTGCTAGATTTCAATTAAATGTATAGTTGTATTTGATCTGAAAAAATATGAGAGGACATTCAGACTTGTCTTCATGAACCTTGGGAAAGGGCAAAGCCTATGAGATTACAATCAATCAGAAGCCCCCAGGTTTGGTATTAGCTTGTTCCTATATATTATGGATATATAGACTTGTGGATAAATCATTGAATCATTACCTATTGAGCACATATCTGAGAACTGGAAATCAAAATATCTGCTGTGTTTACCTATAAGTTTACTTTAATGATTGAATTATATAATGTCTCTATAATCATTTTATAAGAGCTAAACCAATGTAAAGAAAGGTATTATCATTATGAAGCCTACTACCAGTAATATGGTATATTTTTATTTTTAAACAAGTTAGGTTACCAAACGGCATCTATAATGCATTGGTTTACACAGATGTCTGACTAAAGAAATGAAGAAAATAAATGATCTTTAAGACTCTTCTTAGTTTTAAAACCATAAAATTTTAAAATATCTACTCTATGAATTGCGAACTGGCAGAATATCAGAGGAAAGAGTATTAATTTATGAAAAGTTGGAATGGATATAAATAATTTGAGATTTCTAAGTAAGTAAATCACAATGTGTCAAATGGATTAAGAGCAATTAATTTCTTAAATTTTTTAGTACCCAATCAATGTCCTCAAAATCCCAATGGAAAGATGTTTATATCCTAAGGGAACATCTTAATTGGCGACAGTTAGTAGCTCTAATTAATTCTGAACTTCATCTTAATCTACTGGCCAAGACACCCACAGTTGTTAAACAGAAACCTAAAATAGGTAAATTAATAGCCCTAACATAGTAACAAAGGCACAGTTATCATATTTAAATAAATATTCTTGAAAAGAAAACTGCTTTCTTAACCTTTCAGGTAGTTATTTTTAATTGAATGGTAATATTGCATAGCGATTCAAAGCACGTTATCACAGATTCTGGAGCCAGACTAAGTTCAGATCATAGCTCAGCCTCTTGCTAGATGTGTAACCTTGGGCAATGTATCTGATCTTTATCTGTTGCAGTTTCCTTACCTGTAAAATGAGGTTAGCAATAAAAGTACATTTGCAATGGTTATAGTGTTATAAAGATCAAATTAATTCAATTACTCAAAGCACTTGTAACAATGTATAGCATATATTTTGTTATCTCCTATTCCTATTATGAGATGCTGATGTTACCTTGTCTTCCAGCATGCTTTGCATCCCCATTCTTCAAAAAAGCACACATTTATAGAGCCACACATCTAACACTCTGTATTCTCTCAACCCTTTTTCATTAGTCTAAAATGAAAGCTTTACTCATTACCTATGCAATATTTGCTCACCAAACACTCTCCTAATAGTTTACATATATGAACAAAAGTTTTCTGAAAAGGAATTTGGAGGAAAGAGACTTTATTCCTGGGAACGTTTGCAAACCAAGGAGAAACAGTCTTCAGTGTAAAATGAAGGCATTCCAGAGAACAAAGGGAGGATTTGGCTTTTATAGAGAAAGTTCCTACCCAGGTTTTTAACCAAGTCCATTTATGTAAATGAACGATTCAAGCATGCTTAGCTCTGATTGGTCAATGCTGTTGAATTCTGATTGGTTGATGCAGGCCGCAGCCTATTGATTGGTTCAAGAGAGGTAAATAGGAACAGTCAGATAGGAAAGTCTCAAAGTTAAGCAGATATGTGGGCTTTCCCAGAGTTCAGAGAACACATTAGACCTGTAGTCAACAAATGGCTGTTTGGCTGTTTTAAATTTAGGCCCAGTTAGTCACTCAGGATTCACCATATGAGGGGTTGGCTCCTTCAGGTTCACGTATATATGACCCAATTTAATCTTCACAAATACCTGTAATATAAGCATATTATTGTCTTTTTTCTACAGAAGAAAAGGAGACCCAAAAGCTTTAAGTAACTTGCTCAAAGCTAAAATTTGAATGTAGGTTTCATGATTCAAAAACTCATGCTCTTAACTAAGCTCAGATGATGAAATCAGAGCAGTAGTGGCCTGCAGGAGGTGGAGGGAGGGGCAGGATTGGCTGGAAAATAAGATGAAACTTACGAAGGGGATAAAAAATGTTCTGCATTTTGATTGGGGTGGTGGTTACATGGTATAAACACTACTTAAAATTTATCAACTGTAACCTGAAAATTTGTGGACTTTCTTGTCAATCTATATACTTAAAATATGTGCATTTTCTTGTATATAAAATATATTCCTCCAAAACTTTATGTTCTTTATGCTGCTGTGTTTCTTTACCCACAGGAAGCCTTAATAGTGATCCAAAATAATTGTTCTCTTACTGTTTAATTGTTGCAGTTACACCAACTCTGTGCTATGTATTCATTTAAGTTCTCAGTTTTTTCAGTATTTATAGATCTGTCTTAATAGCATGGCTTTCCCAACAGCATAGAACATATATATCATTTCTATTCTTCTCTAACAGTATCTAGTTATATACAAATTCATATAGAAAGATGATATATGAGGGAGGGAGTGAAACATTTTATATTTTTGGCATGCATCTTTCTATTCAAGTACCTCTATTCTTAACTGGTGAATAAAGTGTTAATGTCAAATATTGTCATTTTTTTATAGAACCAATATAATTAATTTGGGGGTAAAAATAATTTGCAATAATTTATGAAGGACATTTTAATTTATTTTCTTCCTTCCTGTGATTATAATTGAAAATGCAAAGCTCCCACTAAACACACACACACACACACACACGCACACACATAGACAGAGCAGCAGGGATTGCATCAGTGCTTCAATAGGAAGATAATAATTTCTTATATTGTTTCCCATTTACTTATAAAATAATAACGTGGGAAGCCCTGCTTTTGAATGTGGTACTACATAAAAATAAAAAAGTGGTAATTTTAAAGCCTTGGACTTGTCTTTGTTTAGCCAGAGGGTGGCCATCAAAAAGCAGGTGGCCCTGTTGCTTGAAAACAAAATGCAGCATTAGGTGTTTTTTTTTATGCACCTGTAGATTTCTATGTATGGTTTAGAAACAGGAGGATAAAAAAAAAGGGTAATCAACCTAGCATGAAACATCAAATAAAATGTTCGATATAGTTTTAAAAAAAAAAAGGTAAGGCGTGTCTCCAATACTCCCTTTAAAAATAGATATGAAGCTTTATCCTCTATGTGGAAGGACCTATATTATATTTAGGGAAAAAGTTCTGCCTAATCTGAATCTATATTTTAGTGTTTCTGGGATTTAATGTTTCTTGTTGTGAGTGGGGTGTGCATATGAGTATGTGTGAGTGATGTGCATGAATGGGTTATATGTGTCCCACATGACTATCAAAAGTAAAGAGGAATATACAAAATTCACATTGGCTGAGATAAATTAATGAGGTCAGGATTTAGCTTACTAAATTTGATTCTGGACAGCTCTATTTAGAAACCTACCCCAACCCCACTTTGTCTCATCTATTCTAGAATTAATAACATAATTGGGTTATATGTGGTCATATATATGGTTATATATAGTCATTTTGTCCCAGAGATTTTGCAAGTTGAAGAAGAAGAATTAAACTTAGAGTAAGAACAGCTCTTGTGGTTCCCCTAAAGATGATAGGAGTGAGAGAGAATTAATATTTATATCATATACATTTGAAGAAATGATATTCTCTTTGAAGTGGGTGGACCTTGGCAAAACTAGGATCTAGAATCTTTGATCACTTTGAAATGGTTTAAATACTCTCCCTTGGCCTATGAGAAAAATCTCACTTAGTGTGCAATTACCTCCACCTTTTGTAGTGTCCTTCCATTCAGTGACTTCCAATTCTTCAGTCAAGTCTCGTGTACTAGTACAGCCTTTTATGGTGACGGAATGCAGAATTAGGAGAAGGGATAGTAAAAGGAAGTGTGGACGCATCACTTGTGCCCTTCTACTGGGAACATTTAGAGAAAGGTTTCCATAGTTGATAATCAGCACAGAAGGGAGCCATAACCCATAGTGGACGTGGAAATATCTGCTATGTGGTAAGTCAAAACTGGATATTCAAAAGTCCCTTCCTTTCCAAATATATTAAAGAAAGATTACCTTGGAAGGAGATGGGAGAGGTAATAGAGCTCTGAACAAATAAACACATTAAATATACAATATTTCTGTTCTTTTAAGTTTTTTCCCTTTTTAAAAAAATCTCAAATTCATATAGTACTTTGATCTCTAAATGATAGATCAAAGATAAAAATATTCAAAAAGTCTGATCTGCAATAGGTTAATCTCTTTAAGATTGTCCCAGGTAAACCACAGTGACCAACTGTGAAAAAGATGTTGTATATGTAGGATATTTAAACAGAAATTGAGTTCATGCTATTATGCTTATTGAAATATAAAGTGTCAGCATTGCCACCATTTTATTTTTATGACATGTCATCTGACAAGAAAATCACATCCTTTCAACTCACTGATGAACGAGCATTTGAGCCATGCAAATGAATTTTCCATTTGAACTTTATATTTTTTTATTATCTCAAGTGACATTGGTTTTGCTGCTTTCAATACAGGCCACATAGCTTTCATTCACGGGAAAGAAAACTTCATGTATTCAATGTCAATTTATATTGAAAAGAACTGATAAACCCCTAAAAGCTTATTATCTTAATAAAGAAGTCAAGAACCTTTTGTGTGCAGAGCATTAAGCATCTCTGCTCTAACCTTGCTTATAATCTGGTTAGGGAGGCAAGGAAAATAACAAGATAAATAATGGTACAAGGTAGCATATGCTAAATGCATTCATTAAACTTTTAAAGAACATTTCAAATAAATTTATTTCTCTTCTGCAGTGAATAAAGAAACATGGTAGGCATTGTGAAAAATAAATAAGAGTTTTCAAAAAGGAAAAAAGAAAACAAGGCCCTTTTCTTAAAGAAGTGTCCAGCTTAGAGAGGTAAGACAAGGACAATTTGAATACAAACAGTGACTTAAGACAGAAAAAATATAAAGACTAGCTACTGACCCTGAGATTCAAAGAGCAGAAAACTGACTTTTTTGTTCTTCCTTGAAAATCTTTGTAGAATGTCATGTTTGAGAATCCTTCATAGGTATCTTCATATGTAGAAAAAGCCCAATAAATAATGACAATGACAGATAACATTTATTGAGCATCACCTACATGCTAGGCACTGTATTAACACTTTTCACTGCCTCGTCAGCCTTTTCTCCCACGAATGCTATGTGCTTCCTGCAATTGCAATGCTGCCTCTCTAAGGAGCCTCTTAATTGCTTTAGGGGCACAAGACTCCAGAAGGACAGAACATAATGTACACAGCATATTTCTTTCTGAAAGAATCTAAAAACTGTCCCAGAGGATGAGATTGGTAAATGAAAAACTAAATTAAAAGTATTTGTATTAAATTCCTTAAGAATATTGCAGAGCCCCGTAGAGGTTAGAGGGTTATAAACTTTGGACTGGGGTGACATGGAATACTGCAGGGAGTGGCCAGCATATGAGTTGGCCTTTGAATGATGGAAAAGGCCAAAGGATGGAGTCATAGGATTCATTTCAAGAACAGTAGTTGTAGAGGCTTAAGATATGGGGAGGGAAGGGTCAAGAATGTTTGGCAGTTTTTATAAAAATTTTGAAATCGGCCTTCAGTTTGAATCTATTTATCTGCTATTTACCTTCCATGTGACCTAACACAAATAGTCCCTCAATTTTTTCATCTATAAAATGAAAAAGATATGGATGTTATAATGTTTTATAAAATTAAATGTAGTATTGAATCAGAGAGGATGCCACATGCAAGGACGTAAAAAATAATAGTAATAGTAAGTTGGTGAATGAGTTTATTGATAGCAGTCTGGTAGTGGTGGGGCAATGTCAGTGGACATGGCTTATTCTGACAATGCTCCTTCAAGAGAATGTTGAGTCTTGATGAGTTACCATACCCTATAATTCTGTGAGCTTTGCTTGTATTGATATGTGTTTGCTCTGTTTTGCAAAAAAGTTACTATTTAGAGTACAGGACAACTTGAGATGGTCAGTTGATACATGTCAGGTTTTGGCAGATAAAATACGTCCTTCATTCTTAGATGCTCAGTAAATATTCTTTCTTCACATTAGGTACAATAGTTATCTACTTTGGTTAGAGTATGGAGCCCAGACATGGGAGAGAGTTGTGGAAGATAAAGCGAAAGAGAAAGTTTGAAAATATATTTAAAGAACTTTCATGTCAAAGTGACAAATTTTCCCCATCAATACTTCCCATTCTAGATTCTTCTAGATTAGTAAATATTTTCAATTTAGCAGTCACCTGCGCTATGAAGTCCTAATTCTCTCAAATAAAACTGAGCATTCCATTCTATGACATGATTGAACTCTACAAACTTTTGTGATAGAACCTGTATCATTCCAGTTTACCTTGTTTACATTTTCATCTCCCTACTCTGGAATGTGTATTTTGCACACAGATTATGTCCTATTCATAGTATTTTCATCTCTTGCATTTATCTGAAATTTGTCACATAATTGGTTCTCTATAAATGCTCCTAAGTTTCAGTTGTACTATTCAATCTATCTTACTGTTGAAGCTTTTGATCATTTCTTACTGAAGCACTAAGATATCTTTTCTACAAATCTCAAAATTACATAGCAATATCTGGTTTAAGATACAAACTGAGCACACACATGCTTTTCCATGGGAGATCCTTGTAAAATTATACTACCAATATTTTTTAAATAGTATTAAACCAAAACAAAGAAAAGATCAGGAGTTAAGGCATTAGTGGATGAGAGATTTCAACAAATCCCTAAATTATTAAATACAGATGTACAAGTGGTAATTATGAAAAAAAGAATAAAAAGTCCCTTCTTAGCATAAAGGTAGAAAGAGCAACAACAGAGGAGGAAGACCCTGTGCCACTGTGACAAGAATGAGACCCTGTGCCCTAGAATGAGAGAATTCTAAGTCAATGACATCAGAGTATGCAAAAGTGACAGGTGGGACTAAGATCAGGTAATTTTTGAAGGTCTTCACAGAAAACAGTTCCCCCCATATCAACCCCTCCCATCTCTCAGATAATAGGCACTCATCTGCAAGCCAAAAATTCCAGTGTTTTTTCCTAAATAAATTGAACAAATTCTGTACAAAACCAGGGCAGCTTCAAGCAAAGTCTTTATCTTAGCATTTAGGTGTCACTGAAAATAATGTCTGGAACCTTATCAACTCACCCCAAAGTAATTTGACAATTATGTATAGAAAAGAAAGCACATATATAAAACACAATATATCCCATGGTTAGACAACTAAGTCTACGGATGAGCACAGGAGAACATTTTGTAAGCATTAGTTAGACACATAATAACAATGCTAAAGCGTAGAATCCAAAAATCAATCATTCAATATTTGGCTGATGCAAATAAATAACCAGGGAGAGTTAAAGCCGAGAAACAGAACCAATGTTGGAAAAATGCAAAATGAAATCAGCAAAAAACTCTAGGGTCTAGTTAGACCCTAAAAAACTCTGCTGCTCATATGGCTCCTGGTCAGATGTTTCTGTGAGAGAGGGAAGGTTCTATGAGTCCTGAGCAGAAGCATAGAGAGATCAAAGGCCTAAAACTTTCAGGACTAGCGGGAATTACTGTTACATTTGAGGCCCTATTTATAAGATAGAAATGTCAACTCCATGTTCTTAGGCCAAGTTGAATGTGTATTTGTTGTATTTGTATTCAAGAAATACTGACACTATGGTCTTGGTTGATGTTAGTATCAATTTCATTTTAATCCTAAGTTCATAGTAGTCAAAGATGAATGCATACTTTATAAAGGGGAAGCTTTATTTCAAATTTAAATATTTATAGTATTTGCAGTTCAGTGCACATTGAAGACATTGATCTGACTTCAAAAGTCTAGCACAGAAACCGAACTGACTGCTGAGAACATATTTATCCTTAACACAATACAAAGAATAATATTATGCTGTCATTGTTTGGTCATTCTGTGGGTACAAGCTGCATAATTTTATTTGAGTGCATGTCAAAACAATTACTGTAACTTCAAGCTACAAAAAATTATTCAGATTATTTTTTTAAGTTTGCCATTTAATAAATACTGATTGAGATTGGTGGTAGGAGCTGTGGGAAAAGAAGTTGCTGCCCTCGAAAAGCTCATGATCTACAGAGGCAAGTCTCCCATATATTTCAAAATTATGTTAAAAATACCAAGAACAGTGCATGTTAATTTAGGATAAAATACAGGACCAACCAACTGGCTATCTTGCCTCCATCACCATGATGACCTTTACTATATACAGGGATAATGTATCAAAAATAGAAAGAGAAATCAGGAAATTTTAACTTTATCTTTTAAACATACAATTCCAATGGTACTGCTCTAGATAAAGCTTAAAGATGGTGCAAAATATTTTTCTTTACAATTTTGAAAGAACATTATTTATAGTGTGGGTGTGTGTGCATGTGTCTTGGTAATTAGCTATCGATAAACTGGGTACAAATGAGATAATGTGACCAACCTAAGCCAAACTAAACTAAACTTAAATATAACAACAATAAACTTTGGGTCTCCTGAGTCCAATATAATAAAATACTACTATGCCAAAAAATACTTTTATCATAAGGCTCCCATATCCCCCAATATTCTACAGCCTTTGGGGGCCCAAAAGACATAGAATCTTCGGACTTCTACCACCAAACAAGCAGGTCCCTGGGTCTCCTAAGAGTCTACCAAAGTTGCTTCTCCACTGTCCTACGAAGGGTGATAGCTCCCAGTCCATTCTGCGGCGGAGCCTTGCTTGTCTGGTTTCCTGCACAGACTGGGGTCTTTTAAAGAAAGACCCTCCTCCCTCCTCAGGAACAAGGTTGTTGGATATTACAGTTTATCAATTTATATGCCCACAGTCAACCAAGATCCTCTACATATGGGCTGCTGTATCTGCAAGAGCTCCCAATGTCAGTGCCACACTACTCTAGAAACATCCTGCCTCATCTGGTCCTTCAGCCTTTCGTCTTGCTCTCTGGCCATCATCCTAGACTCATCCTTTTTGTTTTGTTTTGCTTTGTTTAAGTAATTTTATTTCAAAACACTGCCTTTTCCTCAAGTCCTAATCCATCTCAGCATTTTCAATAATTTTGAACCTTACAGAGAGAAGTTGGGTATTTTATCCTTTTCTTCCTAGAAATCTCTTGTATTCCTATACAAATTTGATCCACATCACTACCACCTACATATACACACACTCACACACACACATACACGCACACACACTTACACACGAGTTTTGTATAGCAGCAGGCTCCATGAATGGCAGGCCTGACTAAGTCACCAAATATTTTTCTGAGTAAGGCCTCTCACTTGTCTTTTATTTGACATAAAATAAACAGGCACTCAAGAGACCTATCAAGATATAATACAGTTAACTCAATTAAAATTAGAAAGTTATAGATATTGAATTGGTTATAGATATTAACTTTTATAAGAATTAACCTATCATATAAATTGATTCCTCAAGGATCTAATAAATAAGTAGAATTTTAAATTCTCAGGGAAAAAAACAATGTGCATCAACTACCTTTAGTATTGTATAATTCTCCCTACCCTCTCCCTTTGTGGAGGAAGACAAAACAGACCTCATTGAGGATACTCAGTTAAGCGTCTCAATCACAAATCTAACTGCTTCTGGGAACTTCTTCCATTTACTTCAGAAATGCTATTACTTGATTCTGTTTGCTCATATTGTTCATATCTCTTAAATATAATGGTGTCTCATGTTCTCCTTGGTAGATTAAAGACTGCCACAAATTCTTTTCTACTCCTTCCATTGAGAGGTGGGATCTAATTCTACTACCTTCAGATTTGGGATGACCTTAATTACTTTTTACTGCCACTTACTCTTCATGACACTCGCCTCCTAAACCAGTTTAAATTGTATGGTCTGTCCCTTGCATGTATTCTCCACTCATTTAATCTTTTCCTTCTCCATTTTTCCTTGGCCAAACCAATGTTTCTAGTTCAGATCTGTGTGAACGTGGCTATAGAAAAACTCACAGTCACCGTGCCTGGTTTTCTATAAATTTATGACCATGAACATCTTGTGTGCCCTTAATGCTGACAAGCAATCAACTGTATGACCCTAATGCATTCAGTATCTTACTCCCTAAGCAATTGTTTCATACTTCTTTCTCCTCCCTCTTCAAACCCAAAAGATCTCCTCCCCAATGTTCACTCTCAGTCAATAACTTTCCTTTCTAAATCTCTCCCAAAACAGAAGGCATCAGAAGAGGACTCCTACAAACTTATAACACATGTCTACCCACCAAGTAGCATCTGTACCCACATATTCTCTTTCCCCCCTGTTACCGTGGATCATGCAGCCATGCTCCTATCTAAAATCAGTCCTTCTACTTTATGTTCTATGCCCCAGTCAAAGTCCAACTTACTCAAGGACTTTGTTCTCACAATTCTTTCCTCTCTTCTCATCATCAATTTTCTTCCTCTACTTGATCATCCACCATTATACAAACATACTGTTAGCCCTCCTGTCTTAAACAAAGAAACATTCTCTTTTCCTCTATGTTTCTAGCAGCTGCGATTCAATCTCCCAAGTTACCATTTCAAAATCATTCTTCTAAAGACATGCCTAATTTTACTGTTTCCAAATTCCCTCCTCCTTTCTTAAATACACTTAAGTTATGTGCTCAATCCAACACTGCCCTCATTAATGTCACAAATGTGCCTTATACTGTTAAATTCATGAATAATTTCTCGATCTTCTTCTTACTTGTCCTGTAGTAGAGTAATCTGACATGTCTTGAAGAGTCCTGGTTTACATTTCTTCTGAGTATAATCAACAGTGTCTAATTTTATTCTCCGAGCATCCTGATTCAGATGGTAATTCTATAGTTACTCTACTTGTTCTCAATATTACACAAAGCTGACTGATGTTTTAATCCTCCATCTTCTCCGTTTGATTTTAATTCTTCTTGTTTTCTTCCTTCCTTACTGGCCACTACTTCTCAGTCTCATATACCAGTCTCTTCTCTTTTCTACAATCTCCTAATTGAGGAACCCTGGGCACACTACTTGGATTTTTTCTCTTCTAGTAGATAATCATTGTTATAATATTTAACGTAGTTATGCCAAAAGTAAAATGATAAAGTACTTCAGGTAATTATTTATCACATAAGGTAATCATTTCTCTATGATAGTTACAAAGTACTTTCACTAGACAAGTTTTAAAAATGTATCAATGGGTTTGCAAAAATTTCAAGAATTATTCTGCTTTATTTTTTCCTGTCTTCTCTCTTAGGTCATTTTCCTATCACCACTTATACAAATGAAATATTTCTGACATTATTGTGGTTAAAAAACAGACAATCATCAATCAAATGAAAATATGAGATCTAGACTTAACTTGACCAATCCTCCAAGAGTATGATTACTGACACTAAAGTACAGTGCAAGTTTCTTCTATGCAACAATGGGCAAGCAAAAAGTTTAAAGAAAGAAAAATATGAATTATATATGTATATGTAAAATACAGATTGGTCCTTGGAATATTATGTACAATCTGTTACCTCATTCTCTCTACCCAGAGCCTTTTGTATAATGAAAACAGGTAGAGTATTGATTGTTCCAATTATAAAGCAAGTACTTTTATTTCTTTTGTTTATTTTGTTGTTGAAAGGGTAAGGGAGCCTTTAAGAGAGAGGCATGTTGGAAAGCAACCCTTGAATATAAATGTAAATTACAACATTCCCACAAATTGCAACATATCATTATCTGGTCCATTATTTAAAGAAAGAAAAACAAGGCTAATAATCATCCAGTTACATATTAGGATAGTTTTGGGGTTTTTCATTAGACTATTATGTTCACTTGTTTATAAATCAAAATGTTTAGAGCCAGTGTGGCCCTTTCTGACCTTTTAGATGCCCTAATGTGAAGGTTGATTCTCATTATTGGACAACTCTATTGTCAGTAGGCCACTCTTGCCTACATCATTTGTACTGCTGTTTCTCCATATTTGGATAATATAAGTCTTGCTTCATTTCTTCACCGCCGTGAGTCAGTTTTTTTCTAGTCAGATGCCAAATAATTTCCTCCCATTTATAATTGAATGGCAAATTGGAAGATAAAGTCAATATTCATTCCTTCCATAAATGTCTTCATCACAGATCAGAATATCATATGGATTAGATGCTTCTTAATTCACAGCTGTGGTCCATTAGTGCTGGGAATGAAATATCTTTATATACATTAAATCTTTCTCTGTCAGTAGTAGGTGATGTTTAGCCTATCTGTCAAAGTATTTCTTTTATCACATTCTCACTGTCTACTTTTAGTACAAGACTTCATTGTTGAGCTGCATTTTATGGATGCAAAGAAATCTTATATGCAATTTCCATCCCATTAACTATTCCAAAGAGAGAATCTACATTCTAATGGTGCTGAACAGTAAACCAGAGCCACTTCTGAGTCACTGTCTGATCTTTTGTTCAGCTGTCTTTGACTTTTTCTGATGTTGCAGCCATGCTTCTTTTTAGGGCTTTTACTATTCACCTAAGGAGATATTGGACTAGTTGTAACTTGTTTGAATGTAGAAATAACTGCTGTATTTCCAATTATTTGTTATAAAAAGAAGGGCTTTCAAATAGCATTTTAGTAGCTAATTCAAATATTGTGAATGTGAAATTTCTGTGCCTATTATGAAACTCATAGATTAAGACTTTATAGGTATCATTAAAAATAAAGTGCATGTTTTTCAATACTTAATATCTTAGCTTTGAAACCAGAGAGATCTAAGTTTATAACCTCAAAGTTATATGTAGATCCGTGTGGGCAACTTCCTTACCCACTCAGTCTAGGTCACTATCAGCTTATACGTACACCATAGAGTTGTACAGGAAAAATTTAGTTAAAGTACATGCAGCTGAAAGCCTGGTATGCTATAGAACCATCCAGTGACATTGTATTTATTAGCAATAACTTAAAATCTAGAACATTAAACCCTAATGCTATCCTTGAGAAGTGCAGTGTGAACAGCATTTTACTGCTATAAGTATATTCTTTGTCATTTTCATTCCTAATTGGCCAGTTTTTATAATGGTATTGATTAATCCCAGGATGAATAGCATTACTAACATGAGGGTCTGGGCCACCAAGACTGTGACTATGCAATTGTCTTTGTCCAAATGAGAATTTCTTTTCTTTTCTTTTCTTTTCATTTCTTTTCTTTTTTTTTTTTTTTTTAAGACAGTCTCACTCTGTTGCCCCAGGTAGAGTGCAATGGTGTGATTATAGCTGACTGCAACCTTAAACTCCTGGGCTCAAATGAACCTCTTGCATCAGTTTCCTGAATAGCTGGGACTGCAGGCGTGTATGACCACACCCGGCCATTTTTTTCTATTTTTGGTAGAGATGGCGTCTCACTCTTGTGCAGGCCGGTCTTGAACTCCTGACCTCAAGGGATCCTCCTGCCTCAGCCTCCCAGAATGTTAGGATTACAGGCATTAGCCACCACACTTGGCCCAAATGAGAATGTCTTAATTTCTACTGCAATCCTCTCCATATGTATTTCTGCTCATATTTCTGATGAAGAACCACTTGCATTCATATGTAGCCAAAATTTTATATTAAGGTAAATTTCTAATTATACCATCTTATATTGTCTTAAATATGTAGTATGTTTGATCACCCAAGTCTTTTTTTGTTTTCCCATTAAGAATAGAACTAAAAATCTCAAATTGCATAATATTGTAGATCTCATCTAGATAGTGGAAACATTCTGTTGACTTCAACTGCCACCCTGAAATGTCTGAATTCACATGTACATTAATTTCATTGTTTTTAAACAAAAGGTAAATTACAGCTTAAATGACTCCATTTCTAAGTAAATATATTTTATAGTTTTAGATCTCAAATCACCTATCAAATATTAGTTTAGCAATTGCAGATACATTCAAGGTATACTTGAAAATTAGTTCTTTCTTTGTATTGCTGCCAAAATTTCAGTTTTTAGTTCCTGACATCACTAACACCTAAAACTTTGTGGCACATATGGAGTCAGGATGTGGCTAGAAAGAACAGAAGCAAAATAAACCAATTACAAAGCTAGTCCTGAGCTCCATTTACATTTGAAAAATCATATCCTTTACTAGCACACTTCTGAAATCACTGAGTGACCTTGTAGAGCTAAAGCTCTCAAAAAAAAAAATAAATAAATAAAAAGAATGATAAGACAGGCAAAGAGGAAGCATAAGGGGGAAAAATGAGGGAATTTCCAGGGAAGCAATAAACAATAAAAGCCAAGAACAAAATGTACTTTTAAAAGCCATTTTGAGATTAAGAGGTTGTCTGTCAACAAAAATGAGTTTTGAAAAGATTGAAAAACATTAAATATCTGATTTATTTCTTCACATTTCAAATGTATCTGGTGCTGTAAAGACAAAGCTTAAAATCTAAAGCAGAAAATTTCAGATTTGATAAGGCAGTTAACAATTAACTAGACAAATGATAAGTATAATTATCAAAAATTGAAATCACTTATATAGGCTATGGAAGCTACTGTTTATCAGTTCTGTAAAATTCTTTCTCTGTGACTTCTCTTCTCTTAACTTCCAATGTTGTCACCCATTCACAGCAATGCCACATTCTCTTGAACAGAGCAATGTTCCAAAAATGACCCATGTCACCCATCAGGTTCCTTTCTTGGGCTTTGACTTTGGACATTTTAAAAAGAAAGTACTTTCCTTTTGAGTTGCAATCTGAAAAGAAAATTGGAACTCTTAGCACCCCTACGTCCTCAATGAGAGGAGAAAACCAACCTGCAGTAAAAAGATAAGGGTAGCACACTTAAAAAAAATAATTAGCCCTTGAGTCCTGCTGTTTGAAGTCAGATCCAACTCTAAACTTGTAAGTGAGAAAGTCCATTAGTTCCCTTTTGATTTGTACAACTTTGGTTTGAGTTTCCATTACTTGCAACTAAAAGTGCCCTGATATGTGTGTTTATTCTTATGTATGTCCTTCAGAAACAAAGTGTGGAGAGTATTTTTATAGCTACTGTAGGGGATGAGAAATATTTCTTCCCCATTATTAGGTTCACAGCTGATGCCTTTATAGGAAAAAAATTAACAAGAGAAAAGCATACAGATTTATTTAATACAAGTTTTATATGACATGGAGAACTTCAAGGAGGAAGACCCAATGAAACAGGTAAATTTGTGTAATTTTTTTCTTAAATTTGAAAAAGAATGGACAGTCATAGAAATATGATTGAAGGAGAAAAGGTATGATTTAATGGTAATAAACTGGGGGGACTTAGCAAGGTCTGTTTATTCAGATTCTTATCTTTGTCTAAGTGTCTTCAGAGATAAAGATGTTCCTTTCTTCCAGTTATAGGAAAGGTACTTCTCAGATGAGAGTCTTATGACCTGTTTCAGGGGAAGAGGAAGAAGGGAAGGTGAGAGTGACCTTCCTGCTTCTGCTGTTTTCTTAAATGCCAACATGCTATATTTTGGGATAGGATGTCCTGAACCCCATCACTACAAATATAATTTGTCATCTTTCTTTTGATTGATTTTATAATGGTATTGCTATATCCTGGGATAAATATGTGTCCATTTAAGCTTATTCAGAGCCAGTCTCAGAACCAAAGACTCCTAAAGCCATTTACCTTTCCTCATAGAGCAAATAGTCTCTTCCTTTATATCCTAGATTCAGAAATTTGTTGAGTATCCTTCTTAGTTAATCACAAAAGTTGAAATGGGCAAAGAATTAAAATACTATTAAATAGCTATGTACTTGGTTTTAGGGGGTAGACAATTTACATAGGTTTTCTTGGTTAATCTTTTTAACCTTATTATATAAGTTGATCATGCCCATTTTAAAGGTGGAATAGTAGAATTAAATAAGTGAAAGAGTTAAGATTTAGACCTAAAGATGAGAGAATAGGATCTTATGCTTATTATTCTATCACAGAAACATTCATTTGAAAAATTATCCATGCATGAAAATACCTTCACAAAAGTTGCACAATTCAGGTAAGAGATTATAGCACCAGAGCATCCACAGAAATAAGAAAGGATGCTTGAAGAATGTAGAAAGGACAGGTTCACACTGCACACATTATCCCTTCCCCAAGCCTGGGCAGTATAGCACAAGAGAAAGATACCCTCCATAAGGGGGGATTAGAGTGAAATCACACACAACTTTGTTGTGAACCCCAGCATCAGGCCCATCCTAGTAAAATCTGGCCCCAAGACAACCTGCATAGCCCCAGGCTCCCGGCTGGCCCACATAGACTAAGGCTCCAAATGTGCCCCAAGTTTCAGGCCCACCCTAATGACAGGCCAGGTCCAGTGGACTCCAGCTCTAGTCCAGCCACTATGCCACACTAAGAACTAGGGCAACACCTGGGAACCCAGGCTCCAGGACAGTATAAAAACTCCAGTAGACCCAGGCTCCAGGAACACCTCAGTAGACCCTAGTGCTGGGTGGGCCCATATATATTGAGGCTGGAGGACCGCCCTTATGAACTCAGGCTCTAGAACCACCCCAGGACCATGCCAGCCCTTAGATTCAGATTCCAACCCTTTCCCAATGGACTAAGGCACCACATCCATCTCAGTGCCAAGCCAGCCCCCACAGATTCAGGCTCACAGCTACCCCCACTTCCATGATATTTCCCTTGCACACAAGCTCCAGAACACTCACCTTTTGACCCAAGCACTGGGTCAGCCTGGTTGAGGATTCCACCCATGGTCTCTGCCAGAGAGCCGACTCCTAATTTCTGGGCAAGCTGACATGTGAAGGTCTTTCCCTGCTGAAGTCAGACTATAAAGATTAGAATAAGTGTCTACTTCGTCAAATGTGCAGACACCAATGCAAAGCCATGAGGATCATAAACAATCAGGGAAACATGACACTATTAAAAAAAAAGTCAGTAACTGACAACTGACTGGGTGTGGTGGTTCACACCTGTAATCCTAGCACTGTGGGAGGCCAAGGCAGGGGGATTGCTTGAGCTCAGGAGTTCAAGACCAACCCCAGCACAAATGAAATCCCATTTCTACTAAAACTAGAAAAAATAGCTGGGCAAAGTGGTACATGCTTGCAGTTCCAGACACTCAGGAGGCTGAGGCAGGATAAAGAACAAGGAACCCCAAATAGAGTAAATATAAAGAGATCTTCATGAGACACATTAAATCAAATTCTAAAAAGACAAAGAATTTTGAAAGTAGGAAGAGAAAAGCAACTTATCACATACAAAAGAAACCTTAATAAGGCTATGAGCAAATTTTTCATCAGAAATCTTGCAGGCCAGGAGAGATTGAGACGATATACAGATGGTCCCCAACTTAGGGTGGTTTGACTTACAATTTTTTGACTTTATGATGCTGCAAAAGTGATACATGTTTAGTATAAACCATAATTTGAGTACCTATACAATTATTCTGCTTCTTAAATGCAGTATTGAATAAATTACATGAGATAGTCAATACTTTATTATAGCACAGATGTTGAGTTAGGTAATTCTGTCCAACTGTAAGCTAATGTAAGTATTCTGAGTGCATTCAAGGTAGTCTTAGCTAAACTCTGATGTTCCTTAGGTTAGGTGTATTAAATGATTTTAAAGTATAGTATTTTCAACTTATGATGGGCTTATTGGAATGTAACCTCGTGGTAAGTGAGGAGCATCTGTAAAGTGTTGGAGAAAATAAAAAAGTCTGCCAACCACGACTACTATACCTGGCAATATTATCCTTCAGAAATGAAGGAGAGAAAAGAACTTTTACAGACAAACCAAAGCTAACGTTTCTAATAATGTAATGGTGATGTATATATCACTTTTAACTCTAGTATAAAAGTTAAAAAATATTAAAATATCAATAGCTACAATCATTTGTTAATGGATATATAATTTATATAAGATGTAAATTGTGACACTAATAACATAAAATGTGGGAAGGGAAGACAAAATAAAGTGTAGAGTTTTAGTATGTAAATTGTTATCAGCTTAAAATAGATTATTATGACTATAAATATTTTTGTAAGCCTTATGTTAACCACAAAAATAAAATAAATTGCATACCACTATAAGAAATTATCAAATCACAAAAGCCA
The DNA here is from genome assembly GCF_041146395.1 of Eulemur rufifrons. NCBI lineage: Eukaryota > Metazoa > Chordata > Mammalia > Primates > Lemuridae > Eulemur > Eulemur rufifrons. Next base: position 30,531,058 of record NC_090989.1, read on the forward strand.
GGAAGTGGGGAAGTAATAAAAGAACTTAAAAAAGTCAGAAAACAATTAACAAAATGGTAGTAGTAGTAAGTCTTTAATTATTAATAATAACATTAAATGTAAATAGAGTAAATTATCTAATCAAAAAACATAGAGTGGCTGAATGGATTTTAAAAAGTCCAACTCTGCCTACAAGAGACTCACTGTAACTTTAAAATAAAAAAATTCCTCAGCAAAATACTAGCTAACCAAATTGTACAGCACAGTAAAAGGATCATACACTGTGATCAAATGTGATTTTTTTTCTGAGAGGCAAGGATGATTCAATATATAAAACAGAATAAACAATACTAATCATGTAATCATTTCAATAGATGCAGAAAAAGCATTTGACAGAATTCAACCTCTTTTTATGATAGAAACTCTCAACAAATTCAGTATAGATGGAATGTACTTCAACACATATCCACATATCAATACATCATAGACCATATAACACAAGCCCACAGCTAATGTCATACTTAATGGTGAAAAGTTTAAAGCTGTTTCTCTAAGATCAGAAACAAGACAAGTATACTCATCTCATCATTTATATTCGACATAGTACTAGAAGTCCTGGCCAGAAAAATTAGGCAAGAAAAAAAATAATAAAAGGCATTCAAATCAGAAGGAAAAAAGTAAAATAGTCTGCTTGCAGATGATATGATTTTGTATATAGAAACCCTTAAAAACTTCACAAAGAAATGTAAGAACTAATGAAGGAATGTAGTAATTTTGTAAAATATAAAATCGACATAAAAATCACTGAAAACTATAAAATATTGGTGAAAGAAATTGAAGAAGACACAAATAAGTGGTAAGATATCCCATATTCACAGATCTGAAGAATCAACACTGTTATAATGCCCATACTACCCAAAGGAATCTACAGATTTAATGCAATCCCTATCAAAATTCTAGTAACATTTTTTTAACAGATATAAGAAAGCAATTCTAAAGTCCCCTCGAACCTCAAAGGACTCCAAATAATGAAAGCAATTTTGAGAAAGAAAAAAGCCAAAGGAATCACACTTTCTAATTTTCAAGTATATTACAATCCTACAGCAAGCGAGCATGGCACTGGCATAAAAAGAGACATATATGTGCACATAAGTGTTGATCAGTTAATACCAATTTGATGGTGAGTACATGCGGTGCTTGTTTTTCCATTCTTGTGATACTTCACTTGGTAGAATGGGCTCCAGCTTTATTCAGGATAATACAAGAGGTGCTAGATCACCATTGCTTTTTTGTGGTTGAGTAGTACTCCATGGTGTATATATACCACATTTTATTAATCCACTCATGTAAACATTCATTGGGTGTCAGGCAGGTGACAGGGGAGGAGGGGATGGGTATATTCACACCTAATGGGTGTGGTGTGCACCGCCTGGGGGATGGACACACTTGAAGTCTGAGTCAGATGGGGCAACAGTAATATATGTAAGCTAAACATTTGTACCCCTGTAATATGCTGAAATGAAAAACAAAAGAAATAAACATTGTAAAAAATTAAAATTACAAAAAAATAAGACATAGATCGATGGAATATAATAGAGAGTACAAAAGTAAATCTATGCATTGGCAGTCAATTGATCTTTAACAAAGTATCTAACAACATACAATGGGGAAAAGACAGTCTCTTCAACAAATGGTGTTGGGAAAACTGCATATCTACATGCAGAAAAATAAAATTAGATCCTCATCTCATACTATAAACAAAATGGACTAAAACTTTAAATGTAAGACCTGAAAATGTAAAAGTACTAGAAGAAAACAAGAAAAAAGCGTGTTGATTTTGGTCTGGGCAATAACTTTTTGGGTCTCCAAACTACAGGCAAGAAAAACCAAAAGAGACTAAAGAGATTATATCAAACTAAAAAGCTTCTGCATAGCAAAAATGACCAACAGAATGAAGAGATAACTTACAGAATGGAAGAAAATTTTTGCTAACCATACATCTGATAAGGGTTTAATATTTATAACATATAAGCAATCCAAACAACTCAATAGCAAGAAAACAATAAATGGATTTAAAAATGGACAGAGAACCTAAATATACATTTTTCAAAAGAAGACACATAAACAGCCAATAGGTTTGTGAAAAAAATGCTCAATATCACTAACCATCAGGGAAATGCAAGTTAAGATTACAATGAAATATTACCTCACACCTGTTAGAATGACCATTATCAAAAAGACAAAAGGTAAGTAGTGTTGGTGAGAATGTGGAGAAAAGGGAGTCCTTACACTTTGTTGATGGGAATGTAAATTAGTACAATCATTATGGAAAACAATATAGAGACTCCTCAAAAAATTAAAAATAGAACTATAATCATAGGATATTGCAATCCCCCCCTAGATATATATCCAAAGGAAATGAAATCAGTATGTCCAAAAGTATATACACTCCCATGCATATTGCAGCATTATATACAAAAGCTAAGATATGGAACTTAATTATCTATTCATGGGTGAATGAGTAAAGAAATTGTCATTCATATATATATACATATATATATATATATATATATATATCTGTGTGTGTATACATACATTCACAAACAATAGGATACTCTTTAGTCTTAAAAAAAGAAAGAAATCCTGTCATTTGCAGCAACATGAATGATCCCAAAAGACAATATGCTAAATAAAATAAGTTAGGCATAGAAAGTCAAATACCACATGATTTGCACAAATATGTAGAATCTACAAAAGGTGAACTCACAGAGACAGAGACTAGATGGTTGCCAGGGTCTGAAGGTAGGTGAAATGAGTAAATATTGGTCAAAGGGTACAAAGTGTCAGTTAGGATGAATACGTTTTAGAGAGCTATTGCATAGCATGATAACCATGGTTTATAATAATGTGTTGTGTACTTAAAAATTGCTAAGAGAACATATCTTAAAAGATCTCATCACAAAAAAATTAGTTTGTGAGGTTAAGGATATGTCAATTAACTTGATTTAATCATTTCCCAGTGTATGCACATATCAAAGTATCACACCATATAATGTGTGTGTGTATATATACACACACTATATACACATTATATAATTTTTATTTGATAATTATAGCTTAAAAAAGCTGTGAAAAATATGCCCTTGAAATGAATTATTTTAAAAAGTTTTAAACTTAGACCTGATGTAAAAAAATCTTCTGCTTCCATATAGCATAGTGGTCTACAATTTTTATTTTTCTATGACATTATATATAAATATGAATATGATATTATAGCTGAATCTTTGTATGTATTAATATATTCATCATCTGCAAGACTGATTATAATTGTGAAATAGTTCAGAGTATGCCATCTCAAAATATGCCAATTTGACATAAGGATTATTTTGAGATGAAGGCAATTGTAAGGAAGAACACACACACAAGAAAAACTCTCTGCTCTCTCCTTTTTGACCAGGAAGGACAGGACAATTATTTATAACATTAGACAGCTCTAGGCCCTTATATGCCCTGAGATGTCAACAGAGGAATCTACATAACAAACCTTACTAACTAGCCCTTGTCTTCCATTAGTTTTCCCCATATAATTACCTTCCCGCTATCTGTCACCCCTAGGAGCTCAAAATCTTTTTCTTTTGTCTTATTTCTGTACAAAATTATTGCTCTTTGCTAAAATGCCATATGAGCTCGAGTTCTAACAACCCCTTTTGAGTTATCACTGTCTACTCCCATGTGTACATATGATGCACATGTTGATAAACTTCTGTTTATTTTCACTTCTTATTCTGTCTTTTGTTTGTCTAATTTACAGGCCCCAGTCAGAGAAACTAAGATGTGTAGAGGGAAAAATAGTTTTTACCATCCCTTACAGTTTCGTCTAAATTTGCTTCCCTTTCCTTCCCACCTATAAGTTGCTCAACAGTTCTCCTACATTAGGTTTAAATTAGACAAAACAGTGCCAAGCCCTCAAACTGTTGCATAGCTCAACAGTATCCCCTAAAATCCTAAATTAAAACCTGTCTCTTTCAGAGATTCTGTTGTATTCTCTTGATACCCTACACATCACATTCTGCTGACATAGATATACAGGATACTCCAGACTAGAAACCATTTCTAGAAATCTGCTCTTAAATTCATCTCCCAGAGAAGTCTACCAATTCATTTATTCCATTAAATTTCTGTCCATTCAATAGTTCATATATATAAAACCATTTTTATATATTTATATATATATATGAGATACTTTGCAGTGTAGAGTTTTATCACATATGCAACAAGGTGTGAAGAATAGTCTTTAACCAGATATCACTTGCAGTTGTTATTTATCTGAAAAACAGTGAAGTACATATAACTTAGCCAGAAGCTGTTGTCATTTTTTAACAACCCATGGTTTGTAATAGTGACCAAGTATTTATTGCAACCTCTAGGAATCTTAAAATTTTACTAAGAATTTGAGGTGGATTTCCCAAATCAATGGGTGATCTGTTTTTGGCCCTAAAGTAAATGTTTCTATTTTCTAAATAGAGAAAGAGAGTACATTGATCATTGACTTTTGAAATAATCGTGTTGGTGTTAACTTTCTCCCCTATATTAATATCCCTGTCATTTTTCTAGAGCAGGCCTAAAATGAGTGCTCTTTGAAAGACCCACATGTTTGTCTACATAATTAGGCTTAAATGCTCATTCAGTTTAATTACTCTATTCACATTCTAATGAAAGACCTCTTAGATTTTTCTTTTGTTTTTAGTTTAACCCATGCAGTAATACGATGATTTAACCCATGCAGTAACAATAATAGCTGATGAGTAAACATAAAATACTTTTAGATTTTCTACTACCAATGTTATTTAACCAAAATTAAGAGAAGTTAAGAGAGAAGGACATTCTTCCAGTTCAGAAATATTGCAAACAAGATGCCTGAAAACACCTAGAGATTGTAAATCAAACATTATAATTATTTTCAAATGAGTAATGACACTTGTAAGACAATTAGGAAAATGATCTGGGGTTATAAATTTTTTTAAATGTTGAAAATCAGAGTTAAATCTGACAAATAGATGAATAATCTGTATCAATCTGAGTAATCTTGGGCCTCTACAAGGTGGAAAGTTGGAACCAAGATTTTTCACAGAAGTTCCGCATTCCCCCACAAACCCTGAAGGGCCCAACCTCACTAAAAGGTAGAAGAAAAGAAAAGGAAAGGAAAGGAAAAAGAAAAGAGGAGAAAGAAACAAGAGAGAGGAAGGAAGGAAAGAGAGAGGAAGGATGGAAGGAGAGAGAAAGGAAGGAAGGGAGGAAGGAAGGAAAAGAGAAGAGAAGAGAAAAGAAGAGAAGAGAAGAGAAGAGAGAGAAAAGAAAAGTAAAGAAAAGAGAGGGAAAGGAAGAGAGAAGGAAGATGACAAGAAAATTTGTCAGTCTTGGCCTGGACTCATAACGGAAAAAAAATATTTCTCAACTGGAATGCCACAACCAGAGAGCTGTCCATACAAGGATTTTGAGTTAGAATTTATGTTATCTACATAATTTAGAGATTGCCCCATGACAGTAACCTAAAAGAATGGCCCCAATCTATATATTCCTCTAGTATGCTTTACCGAAACAAAGGCAAAGCTCTTTGGAGGAACATGCCTTCAACCCAAACCTCAAGAATTGCAGCAGATAGAAGTTGAACTTTAGAACTTCATTCATTCCCAGACACTGTGTTTGATACTGGGGATGTAGGGAAGTTGAAACTTCCCATCTGAAGGTTTAAGTCTAAGCCAAATCAACAGGAGAAAAGGCACGCAAACTTAGAAACATGCACATGGACACAAGAGTCCCACAAATATGAGATTCAAAGAAGGGCAAGATGGTTGAGGTTTAAATACCTTCTTCATAAAAAAGAGGGAATTGAGGGGCTGTAAGTAATATTAGAGGGACAGTAAATGACTTTTAGGGGGAATTGCATGGATCTGGGGACAGACAGTATCATATAAATCATTTTCTTTGAAATTTGAATGAGCCACGGAGATAGACAATATCTTGTGACAAAGTCCTTCCTGGTGTGGTTACATTCCTCAGTCTTCTACATGTGATATGAAACCACCTATATTAAAATAATGTAAGGCCATGAGGTAGAAATAGTGATAAAAGTCTTATTTCTATAAAAATATACATATAGCTATTAATAAAAGTTAACCAGCCATTGTTCTCTAGCTTCCCTACTGCTGCAACTGCTCACTGTTTCACTGTCACATATCCTTGACAGATGTAAGATTTGTGACTTCCCCAGCCACTTCTATAGGTAACATCACTATTATAAAACCTAGGACTGGTCTTTGAGATATCTTCCAGAGGGCGCATTTGGGGGAACGAACTGATATCAGCTGAACCAGTGACCATGCATGGGAACTGATCCAACAAGCCTTGCAACCCCCTACCCAGGAACTGTTCCAGTCAAGAAGAAAATTTCTGCTGCCCTATCCCATGAGTTCATCCTCAGCCAATCAGCAGACCCAATTCCTTAGCTCTTTGTTCTCCAAACACCTTTAAAAATCTTAGCCCCAAAATTATTAGGGAGATGGATTTGAGAAATTACTCTCATCTTTTCATCTGGTGCCTTGGGACATTTAACTCTTTCTCTGCTGCATCTCCTGCTGTCTCAGTGTATTAGCCTTTATTGGGCAGTGGTCAAGGGACCTAGTTGGGTGGTATCAGATTAAGAAATTTCAAGAAGGAGATGGAAGGTAATTGTGTCCCTTTGTCAAGTCTGGTCTTACAGCAGACAAAGGAATTTTAGAGAAAAATGCTGCCCTGAGCAGAAGCAGTAGGACACAGGAGAAAAGTCATTGATTTTGAGGCAGCTTATAAGGCCTTATTTTAGTTCAAAGTGTCAGCATGCCAAAGTGCCAAACTTTTGGGATACTGTTTACTGAGCCTCAACAGGGACATACAGTGAACAAACAGACATGAACCAGTTCTCATAGAGTCAACTGATTTTTTATTTTAAAATAGTTACTCTGGATGTGGTAGTCAAAACAGATTTAAGAGAAACAAGGCAAGAAGAGAGATTGATTAGAAGCTACTGCAATAATACAAAAGAGAGAAGACGGTCGTTTACACCAGGCTAGTAAACATGGAACTTAAGGAAATAATTTGAAAATAGACATAAGATTACTTCCAGACTGCATGTGGGGCCTTAGAGAGAAAATTATTAAAGATGAAATCAAGAGTTTTGACTTGAACAAAAAATCACAAAGGATTGAGTAATGATTAACTTGACATGTCGGAAACAGGGAGAGAAAGAGATTTAGGGGGAATAAAACCGAATTTTAGGAATATTTGTTTGAGATGCTGAGTCATCCAGGAGATATGCTGAGAAAGTATTTGGAAATGAATATACAGAGTTAGATAGGGAGGTTCAAGATAAAGACACAAATTTGAGAGTCATCAATGTATAAGTGATATTTAATGTCTGAATGGAACCATCTCAGAAATAAATAAAAGTAGATAAAAGACCAAACCCCTGATGAGTAGCCAGTGATGTAGGAAAAACATCAAGAGATTTTGGAGCCTTAGAGGGTAGAGAAAGTGATCAACTAAAGCCAATCTGTTGATATGCCAACTAAAAATGAGGACTAAGGAGAGATTATTGAATTTAGTAATGTGAAAATAATTGATGATCTTCATAAGAGCTGCTTTGTTAGATTGAAGGAGGAGAAACCCTTATAAGAATAGGATCTGAAGAGAGTTGGAAATGAATGAAGAAATTAAATGCAGACAAATATTTTAAGAATTTTTATCTGAAAGAGAAACAGACATGAAGCAGTAGCTAGAGAGAAAGATGGGTCAAAGAAAATTTCTTGTAATGAGATAAATTATAGAATGTTTCCATGTTGATAGAAATGCTCTACAGATAAGGAAAAACTGATGAATCACAATGAAAAGGAAAAATTGCTAGGGCCATATCCTTCAGTAGCACAAAGAGGATATGGGCTCTATTGACCAAGTGATTTGTTGGTCTTAGCTAGGAGCATGATCATTAAATCATAACATGAGAGGAAAGGTCAGAGTATATTGAAAGAAACCAAAATATTTTACCCCACAATATACTTATTTGACTTCTATACCCTAGAGGTACCACAGGGGTTTGGAGTAATCACTCTGGTTCTCCTCCATGCACATCAATAAATTTGTGTGCCTTTTCTCATATTAATTTGCCTTTTGTCCACTGATATTTCAGTGAATCTTCAGAGGGTGGAGGGGAAATTTTCTCTTGGCCCCTACAAAGGGGCTGAGAAGGAGTAAAAAATGTTATAAAATCAATTGATTAGATCTCAGTGGAGTGACCTAAAGAAATTGTGTGAAGTGATTTTGGGTATCAGTATAATAAGTCAATGAGTTAGAAATTCAGGAGGTAATAGTTTTAGAGCAAGATGATTGAGATTGAGATTATGGAATTTTTGTAGCTGCTCGTATCTAGTGAAGAATGATGAGGTTCATAAATTTGGAAAAGAGAGCTTTATTTCTCACAAAGGGTTGCAACCTGCAGGTGGCTATTCTGACAGGCCAGGAAGTATTGACTCTGGCCAGAAGCCAGAAATAGGCACTTTGGGGGAATGGTAGAGGGAACAGAAATTTATGCTGAGCAGGGTGTCTAAAGATACATATTTAATAAGCTATAGGAGGAGTCATGAATATTTATGAAAGAAGAAATATGCACATGTGCAATTGAGCTTCATGCCCCTTCATGGGACCTATGTTGAAAAAATTACATTAGCATGATATGAGGGTGGAGTTTTTAGCCTTCTGATGTCAAAAGGTGAAGCAGAGAACATGAAATTCTCCATAGTTAGTGGTCTTTTACCAGGTAGGTAATTGTGCCAGTTGTGCCAAAACTGAAAAAAGGGAGGAGCAGCACTAGGCAGTTGGTTAAAAATCAGAGTTGGAGTAAGTCTTTCCAAACGGCTGGTTTTTGTTTAGCTCTTAGAGAAAAGAGTCTACCGGTAGTTAGCGAGGGAGGGGGCTTAACAAGGCCTGTCTAACCTCCAATTGCATCATGGTCTGGATTTCAGTTTTTTAGGTTCCCTTGAGGTTTCCTTGGCCAGGATTGGATCCATTCAGTTCATTAGGGGGCTGGCTTAGGTTTTTATTTTTATTTCTAACTAGCAATGCTGAAATCTGAGGTATGTACATGAGACAAGATGGAGGATGAAATCAGTGCAGAAGAAGAAGTCAAGAATTTAGAGTACAGAAGATTGGAAGAATAATCTATATGAATAGCAAAATCACCAAGAATGTCAACAAAAACAACGATGGAGGGAGTAATAGGAGAGACACAGAAGTTAAATTCTTCAACAAAAAGTTGAATGATACATGCAGATAGCAAATGAAAGCACTGGGTATAAGATTGCCATATAAAATTCAAAAGACCCAATTAAATTTGAATTTCAAATAAACAACATATACTTGTTTGGCACATACTTATATTTTAAAAGTATTCATTTATCTGAAATTCAAATTTAACTGTGCATCCTGTATTTTTATTCACTGCATCTGGCAACCTTAATTGGGTGGTATAATCTGTTGCTATATGATTCAAGCTTTAGGAAAGAGAAAGTATGAATGATACGTAAACAGTGTAGGAGACCAGAATATGCCACCCCAAAATATGCCTTGTTAGCATAAAGATTATTTTGAGATGATTATTTTGAGAAACTGCAGACATATGAGAAGCTCTGAAAACACAGTAGAAGTTACCCTTTTATAAGAAAAAATTTACATCTATAAAGGAAATCTCCATTGAAAGCAACTCTCCCTCTCTGAGTCAGGAAGAGAAGAATGACTCTAAATCACTAGAGACTCTTATCAATGGAGAAGGCACCAACTTAAATCTGTATAACACAGTTACAGTTGTTTACGTTGCTTTTTCTGGTAACCTCTCCATTATTGGCCTCCTCAACACCCTCCTTTCTTTGTTCCAGTTGAAGATGGTATTTAAGGCTGACCTCTATGTCAATTCCTTGAGATTTATTCATTTATCTGAATATCTCCATATATATGAGGTGTACATATCTATTAGCTTCTAGGTTTTTTTCTTGTTAATCTGTGCTTTGTTACAGGGGTATGTCCCAACTAAAAACTCAGACAGGGTAGAAGGAAAATGATCCCTACCCCCAAAGAAGGCATGTCAATCAAAGAGGACAATTTTCTTTACTTCTGGAGCAGTACTACATGACCTGTAGGTGAGAAAACAGTAAGAGCCAACTTTCAGTTAGAGCAAGAAGGTAAAGTGTATTTTCAGAGAGTAATTCAACAATGTAGTATATTTGAGAAATTGAAAACACCCTTTGCAATAAAGAGGTGCAAGGCGAGAACTGGGTTAAGGTCCTAAAAGCTCTGTGAAGGCACAGGCTTATCTAAAAATAATGATAATGTCAGATTTCAGTGTGAAACTGTTGGTTCTTGGTATGCTCATGGCCAAAGAATGACCAGATGTACCAAAGTTAGGTAATTACGAAAATGAGGCTTATTGAGGAGAGAAAGATAGGATTATAGGACAAGAGCAAGATATAGGTTTACATAACATGATATATACACCACAGGTGATGACCAGACCCATTGTTGCAGCAGGAAAAAAGAGCTTGGTTATGGTCTCGGTCTTGTTTTATGGTGTCCAGATAGGATCTCCCCATGGTTCAAACGTCACCATAGAACCACTTTGATTGGACAGTTCTGGAGCTGCATGACCTGAATCTTAACTGCACACATGGGTTCTAGGTCACTTTCCGGACTTTTTGGTACCCATGTGGCTTGTCCCTTGGGCTAGAGAGTCCTCTTCATTCTTTTGCAGCTGGTGTGCCAAGTTCTGTTTGGCAGATTTGTAGGATATTCCCCCTTCCTCCAGGTATGGAAAATTAGGATTGGGCAGGACCAAGATGGGGGCAACAGCACCTACTTTTGTCCCTAGAAGACCTGGAATCCCTCACTATCTACCTAACAATAATCATTAGTCACTGTCCCCTTGTTTGCTTCTCTATAATTGCTACTCTGGAGTCACATAGCTGGTGGTCATAAAGATTCTTAACTCTCCCCGTAGTTAACATCACCTTTTTGAAACTTAAAGGTAGTTTCTGAGATATCTTCCAGGTCCCACATTCCAGTGGATTGGCTGACCCACGCAGACCAGTGGTCCATACCAAGAAACTGACTCAACTGGAATTGTGACCCCAGGAACTGAAGCAATACAAGATGATTTCTACACCCCTATAATTTTTCCCCAAACCTAGCCTATTAGCAAATCCAATTACCTAATCCTTTCCCCACCATGCTATCCTTAAAAAGCCTGTCTCCCAAATTTTTGGGAAGGTGGATTTGAGAAGTTCCTCCATTCTACCACTTAGCGCTCTGAGGAATTAAACCCTTTCTCCATTGCAATCCTGACTGTCTCAGTATATTGGCTCTTCCCTATACAACGGACAGTACAACCCGGTTGAGTTGCAACAAAATGACAAATCATGAATTCTAGAGGTCAGAGTGGAAGTGTTTAAAGGATTGAAAAGAGGTATAAGATGAGGTAAGTTATAAAGGGGATGTCTTGAGAAAATAGCGAGTGAGGTAATAGCACAATGGTATTACTCCTGTGGGTCTTCAAAAGCTAGTGAGACTGTGATATTTGATGTGGGGGGAGGACTTTTCCAGAAGAATGTGGTGTCTGGGACCACTTCTTTACTTCTGCCACTGAGGATGTGAAGACTGGGTAGAAAGTGGAAATTTCGGGCTTTGGTTCTTGCCAACAAAGATGTAGAGGTGAGGAAGGGGTAAGTCAAATGAACCCAGGAAATACAAAAGCAAGATGGTCAGACTGTCCCCAGGAACCAGCTTACTCTGCACAATAAAAAAATTAGAATTGATTAGTTTTGGATAATTGAATTATTATACAGTTTGCTAGTGGATCTGAATGATTAATACAATTAGTAAGATACACGAAATTAATGAGAGATTCATTGTCTCTTTCCTGATTAGAATATAAGCTGCATAAAGGAGGTGGTTTTACCTGATCTGCTCAATGGTTTGTCACTGGAACATTGTCTGACACTTAGCAGGTAATGGGTAAATAACTAGTAAATGAATAAATCAATAAATCAATTGATTAACCAAAAATATAAAAAAATTATATATGTAATATTATGAGAAGAGATGCAGGTTTGAAAGCACACTAGAAAGAATATGTAAAAATGAAAAAAATGTAGAAATACATGTTAAAACAATTAAAATTTTCAAAAAGAAAACCTAACAAAAATGTGAAACAGAAGATTGGGCACCATTAAAAAAATGAATTAGTAACCTGGTAGATAAACCTGCGGAAATTAAACAGTATGTAGCACAGAGAGAATAATAGTTGGAAAACATTAGTATGACATTAAGAGGCAAGAAGGTTTAGAATTTTTAAATCACATATGGCAGATGTTTTACAGGAAGAAAATAGAATAAGAGAGAAGCAATATCTAAATATATGATGATTAAATTTTTCCAAAAATTGGTGAAAGATGAATCTTCAAATTCAGGAAGTAGACTAAATCCTGAGCAGTATAGCAAAAGTTTATTTCCATATCTGGACACATGGTAGTGAAACTGCAAAACTAAAAAAAAAAAAAAAAAAAAAATGAGTATGTATTAAAAGCAACCAGAGAGAAGGAGAGAGCCAGAAATCATTACCTACAAAGAAAAGATAGCTATAATGACCACAGATGTATCAAAAGAAATAATAGAAAAATTCTAACTCACTAGGAATCATGAACATGAGATACAATTTCATATTCACCATATGTGGAAAATTTAACTGTGATAGTATCAAGCTAAAAAGAAAAGGTGGATAAATTAAAATTTTAAGAATATAAATTATTATAAATTCTTTCATGAGTAATCTGAGAGCAATTTGACCTTACATTTCAGCACATTATGTCTAGGTATATACTGTATAGAAATCATGTACATGTACATTAGGATTTGTGTACAAGAATATTTTTTTGCAGGAACGTTTATACTAAGGAAAAACCTAGAAATAACTTAAATGTTTACTAACATGAAAAAAGGTAAATTAACATGAAGATATTCATGCAACAGAATTATATGGAGCAGTTAAACTATGCATAAACTAGAGCTACATGTATCAAAATTTAAAAATGCAAAAATATCATATGCAGATATATATGTATGGTACGACATCAAGTATATAAAATACTAAAACATACAAAACAGATTATGTATTTTTTCTAATGCATTTATGATAGAAGAAGAAAATTTATTTTCCTCACCCATCGCTAGGTTCGTGGCTGGGGCACCTATAATAAAAATCAGATTAACAAGAGAAAAGCATGTAAATTTATTTAATATGTTTTCCTTGGGAGTCTTCATAAGAAAATGAAGACTGAAAGGAACAGGGCAACATGTGCATTTTTACGGTAATATTGAAAAAATGGATATTTGTGAAGAAATATGATTGGACAAAAAGAGTATGATCGAATAGCAATAAACTGGGAGGAATTTAGCAAGGCCTGTTTATTCAGATTCTTCTTTGTGCCCCAATGACTTCAGGGATGTTCGTTACCTCTAGGAATAAGGAGGGCATCTCTGGAATGAATGTGTTATGATTTGCTTCAGGGAAAAAGGGTAAGGGAAAGATCAAAATGACCTTCCTGGTTCTGATATTTTCTCAAATGTCAAGGTGCCATAATTTGGTAGCATGTCCTGAACCCCATAAGTATATACACATAGTTAGAATATAATATTAATAGAAGTGATTTAGAAGAGTAGTTACCTAAAGAGGCAGAGGAGAGAGAAAGGAGAAGGGTACACAGGGAATTTTCACTGTCTGTAAATATTTTTTTTGAGGGGAGAATCTAATGCAAATATGGCAAAATACTAAGTCAGCAAAACAAGCTGGTGAGTGATATAAGTGGTTGTTATATTATTCTCTGTATTTTCTTAATAATGCCACAATTATTTTAGTGAATTATCCTTTTCATTGCTGCTTTGTTTGCAATTTCTGGACTATAAAATTTTTTTTGGCTGTTGGTTATTAACACTTCAATTACATTAGGTGCCATTATAAGGTAAAAGTCTCTTTTATCATCTCACGAACTATTATCCATTCTCCCTCCACTTTTTAAAGGTAATGTAGTTTAATAAATACAGGTAAATTAATTTGGCTGTTTTTTGTGTTGAGTCAACCAATATACATCATGGAGCTCAGAAACTCCAGTGACTTGTAATGTTGGATTTCCCTTTGAAAGCATCTCCTTTTAAAAACTAGGTTGGGCAGAATATACAATAAGTTTAAGAGATATTTGAGGTACTATTTCAGATTCCTATTATTTTATGGCAGGTAACAATTTAGAGCTTATTTGGTACAAAGACTCAGACTTCAACTCTATTGTACACAAGATACTTTAATTTAAGATGGTTAGAGTTTATTGATGTCAGCAACATGACCTTTATCATGTTTCTTGAAAAATAAAACAAAAAAACATTTGTTAAAGAAAGTGTTTGCATTCCAGCCTCATAATCTCAGGCAGATGCAGAATATCTATGGTAGCTTCCAGAAGAGGGACTTTTCAGACAATTAAAGGACATCACTATGGAGAATGAAATAGCTGGATTACAACAGTGACAGTTCAAATGACCTTCCTAAGGAGCCATGTCAGATCTCTAGCACTGAGTAATGTTAATTACCTGAAAAAATGTTTGTTACAAATCATTTGCAAACAAAACAGAACTTTCTCTCCACTACTTTGTATTCATATTTTTTCTTACTTCACTTTCTCCCTAAATAGTCTTTATTCTTCTTGTCATTTTTTCTCCTTAAAAGAGATGAGCTAAATAATTCCCTCTCCTTAATGTTTATCAGGATATTTGTTTCTTTGAAAACAGCTAACATTGTCTCAACAGTATCTCAAGTGCTCAATAAATGTTGATAAATATGATTGGATTAAATTTAATTTGCTAAATATTTATAGATTTGAGACACCAATACTATCATCATGTGTGTTGTGTCTTTTAGAATCCCTGCTTAGCTATAACCAAAATAAAGATTCTTGCTTAAGCATATTTGATTCAGTGGGCAAACTTTGGCTATAATTATACTAATCAAATTATACCTTCCAAAAGAGAAATTTTTAAATTAAATTTTTATTATTATAGATGATTACATCTAAGCCAGTAAAAATCTTTGTTACTTATGAAAAGGTACATAAAAGTAGCTGTCATATGAATTATTATTAAGTAAATTTTTTGTAAAATCAAAAATGCTTATTGACTGAATGTATGATTACTTAAGTGAATTAGTAAGTTTGCTTGTCTTTAGGGCAGCGGTCAGAAAATATTTTCTATAAAAAGCTGGATAATTAATATTTTTGACTTCGTGGGCCATAAACTCTCTCTGCCAACTACTCTGCTGTTACAACATGACAACAGCAATGGACAATACTTAAAGAACAAAGTGGCCCAGGTGTGAGCTATAGTTTTCAGATTCTGCTCTTAGGTTTAAGATTTTTATTTATTTAGGTTTATTGTAGTTTTGTAGTTATTGCTGCTTTCATTTTAAAACTAAAATTTCAGTAGCATTAGGATAAAGCCAGCTGATACTCAGTTGGCTAACTACTAAAATGACTAGAGGATGTGGCTTAGACGCTGACTTTGGTTTGGCCAGATGGTTGCCTTTGGCCATGATGCACTGCATTTTTGAGAACTGTCCTTCCTGATAAAAAAGCACACTCAGTAACTGAGCCAAGGTATTCTTATCACTCACACAATTAATCTGCAACAGTCTTTAAAATAATCCGGTGGTCAAAAACTAATGTAAAGTTCTTTGATGTTTATAAAGAGATCTTTCTCAACTGTTTCTGGACTCTGGTTAAATGTCCCCTCAGTGAGGTTTTTCTTGCTCTCTTAATGTAAAATTGCAATACCCCAAGAACTCTTTGTCTCCTTTCTTTTTCTGCTTTCTTTTTCAATACTAGTTATCAAATTACATATATTTTACCAATTGTTTTAATGTCTGTTTCCTCCCAGTTGAATGTAAGTTCTATGAAGATAGGGATTTTCACATCTTTTGTTTATTGTTATATTTTTGGCATCTAGAATTGGGCCTGGAATATAGTAAACATTTAATTAATATCTGTTGCATAAATGAATACATGTTTATTGATAAACATGTTAATAGCGGTTAGATGTAATCATCTTGGAAAGTATCCAAAGGACAATATGCTTTGACAAAAAAAAAAAATTAGATTAGGAGGGCTTGACTCATTAAGCGTTAGTTTTGTGACTTGGGATAAGTCAATGAGGCTTTTTTTAGAGGCATCTCATTTTTCTCAACTGCAAAATGAGAGTGTTAGACTAGATTCTCTCAGGGTGCATTCTCATTGGTTTTTATTGCTTTTGCTCTTTTATTACCAGGTCTATGCCATTGGGCTGCCTTCCCAATGGGGTGAAAGCCAAGCAGAGATCTTAATTCCACATTAGTGGAAGGACTAAAACCACAGCCTATAATACTCCATCACCTCCAAGGCTATCCTGAATATCAAGTCCAATAAAAAACAAATCTAGGACAGAATATTATAGACTCACTTTTCCATTCTCTTCCTTCTATATACAATTAAACACTGTCAAAGACAAAATTACAACAAATTTAGTTATAAATCCAATTGGCTTTTGCTTGTGATTCATGAATCAGGTAGCCTCCTTTCTACCAAATAGAATGAGAGCTCCTACTGGGCAATAGCGAAACAGTGGGTTTTATAAGGTGGGAACAAGGAAACAGAACAGTTGGGGAAAAGAAAACTAGTTAACATTAGATTTCCTGAGATTACATTTTTGTAAGAGTTAAACCAGTAAGGAATTTCTTTTTACACTGACTCGGGTAGACTGGAATCTTCTGTTTTCAGGAAAAATTCACATGTTTTGGATCTATCTGCTTCCTTAAAGTTTCAGTTTGATTATGTGGCATTTATCATGAGTGACTCCATTTTGATTTGGTCTGGTTTATTGGGCTCTAATGTAGGAACTCAATCAAAAACAATGACCTCCAAGAATTTTTGTTTAACAACATCCTGCAAATAATTAAATGACAATCATAAAAGGACTCTGAAAAGTGGAAAATATAAGTGTCATAAGGACTTGAAGAATGACACAGTGTTGGCTTCCCTTGGTTTTCTTTTTATTTCTCATATATCTCAGACAGAGTACTAGAGAGAGCTCCCATGTGGAACCATCAACAATTATAGAAAACAAAAAAGAAGAAGAAAAGCCTACTTTCTTTGCCCAAATGTTGGGAAAGGGAAAGTCTAGGGGTGATTTAGCAGAGAGACGCAGACCCAGTGGCAACAGCAGTCCCATCTGTCTGAAATGGTACAAACAGTGGATCCCATTCTGGCTCACCCACCCATACCCCTCAGCCACAGGCAGCAGGCAGGTCCCTCCACCCACACCAGTGGTACCAATTGTCTCTCAGCCCTCCAGTCAGCAACAGAAAGTAAGCTAGGCCTTGGGTCTTCCAATGCTGCACTCAGGGCTGTACACCATCCTTACCCGCCTACTTCTCACGCTCCATCCATTGGCAGAAAATGGCTCAGATAGATGCTTGTTTCCATGGCAGGAACTAGCAAATAGAGTGAGAAATTCAATGGCACTGAGTGATCAGAGAACCCATTCTGGGTATCTGGATACTCTACACCCCATCTGATACTGAGCAGCATAGAGAAACACATTCTGACCCCAGAGGCAGCACCACCAGTGACACAGCAAAAGTTCAAGTGAACCAGAAGAATGAAGCAGACCAGAATGGTACTGCAAGGGCCCGGAAAACTACATTGTCACGGGAATACAGCGCACAAAGGTAGGCTAGATATTACACATTAAACCTAAACCAGATGACAGCTTGCTAATATATAAGATTTAAATAGGATCAAGAGTCTCCAAACATAACATTCAAAGTGTCTAGGATATAATTGAAAATCACCAGTCATACCAAGAACCAATAAGATCACAACTTGAATGATAAAAGACAATCAACTGACACCAATGCTGAGATGAATCAGTTATTGACACTATCTGACAAAAACAGTAAAGCAGCTTCAACAAGTAATTACTAATTCTCTTGCAACAAATGAAAAAGTTAGAAAACTCAACAAAGAAATGTAAATTTTATAAAAAAAGAACCAGATTGAAAATATGTAACTGAAAAATACTATAATAATTTTTTTTTTAAATAGCTGCATGGACTCAATAGTAGAGTGAACAAGACAGAAAATAGAATCAGTGAACTTTAGAGAATTAATAGATTTTACTAAATCTGAACAAAAAAAAATAGACTAAAATAAATTCATGGAGTGTCAGGATCTATGGGATAAAAACAACAAAAAAATCTAGTATTTGTATCATTAGAGTCTCAGAAGTAGAGGAGAAATATGTGGGACTGGTAGACTATTCAAAAAGTAATAGCTCAAAACTGTATAAATTTGATGAAAGACAATTCTACAAATTCAAGAAACTGAGTAAACTCTAAAGAGAATAAACGCAAAGAAATTCTTGCCAAGACATACTATAATTAAACTGCTTAAAACTAAAAACAAAATTTTAAAAGCAACCAGAAAGAAATAATATATAAACTACAGTGGAACACTAATTCCAGCTTTGCAGCATTATTTCTGTCTGCTGGACCTGTGGCAGCCATCTTAAAATATGTCAAAGAGATATATTTTGGGGTCAAATATTCTGATTTCCTCCAATATCAATATTGTAACTGAGGTCAAGGTCATACCACTCACTTCAGGACAGCCAGTAAGTTGAAAGGCAAGGTATTCAGGCAAGGAAAGGGACTTTTATTTGGAGGGCCAGCAAATCAAGAAGATGGCAGACTAATGTTTCAAAGAACTGTCTTCAGTTTGTATGAAATTTAGGCTCCTTTTTATCGTAAGGGAAGGGGAAAGGAAGATTTAGATTACAGTAGGTAACTGAGGACCATAGACATCTGGGCATCGGGGAAGGTCTGAGGAGGCTGTAAAACTTCTTGGCTCTTGGTCTGTTAACTTTGCAGGGCAAAGATCAGGATGTTCCTAAAAATCTTTAACATAGCATTGTCACTGTGTATATGCTTTTCTTATCTCCCCAGTGTTGCCAAATACAGGTTTGGCCGCCCACTACCCAAGAACCAGACACAAGAGGCGAGTGTTGGTGAAGGAAAGGTGGTTTATTCAAGTGCTGGCATCCTAAGGAGATGGCAGACTATTGTCTCAAAGACTATCTCATCTTTCTCTGCTTACTGAGCACCTTATAAAGGGAAGGGGTAAAGGCGGTTGGTGGCAGAAAGCAAGCTTTGTGAAAGTCATCATGACTTGCTTGATGGCTATCAACAAACAATATGTCGTCTAGTGGATCTTGTCATCAGCAGTCAGTCAATGGTTGGCCTATTCTGGACTCCATCTCTTTTTCCTCAAGGTTGTTTTCTAACCTTGTGCCCAGCAGCTGTGTAAGCAAGCAGCAGGTTAAATCTAAACTTTTTAAGACAAAACCATATTGGAAGCAAAATGACTTCACTTTAGCAAGCCTAGCATTATAGTCTGAAAGGCTCTTGGTGTGTGCTTATACCAGGAGTTAGGTTTGGAAAAGGTATGGTTATCTCCTTTCTTTTAGCCTATGTGAAGAGCTAAGCAGAAGCTCTTAACCTACAAGAGGATATTACTGCAGAGGGTCAGAAGCAAAATAGAGCCAGTTATGTTAAGCTTCCATTCCACTGTTACGATGTCAATATTCTGGTCGTGATGTTGGACTATAATTTTGCAAGCTGCTATTATTGAGGGAAACTGGGTAAGAGATATCCAGGATCTCTCTGTATAATTTCTTACAATTGCATGTGAATTTACAATGATCTCCAAAAAAGTTTTTAAAAAGCACATTTAATGCCATAATCATTTTTTTTTTCACAACCAAAAATTGCCAACTCTGGGAACATATCATGGCAACTATTTGAGATGGCTCAAAATACTTCCTTATGTCATTCACATCTACAGGGTCAAATATAATAACAGTGGAACCATTGTGAATCCACTTAATGAAAGAAAGCCAGAATTTGACTTTGCTGACAACATTGAAATAAACCTGAGGCAGAATAGCATGGTTCTTTTGAGAAAATAATATGCATGCCTATGCAATAAAGTGTTCAAAATTATGTATGCTGCTAGCAACTTTTGATAGTAAAAGAGAATTGATAAAAGAGAAATTAGAATTGAGGAAGGTTACTGGGAACTGTCCAAAAGTAAAAACCATATTATTAGTTATAAATAAGCCACTAAGACCTCTCCTTCCCCCTTTCCAATTCACAAAGGAGTTAAAGTGGCTCCAAAACCAAAGTTGTTTTTGTGTTTACCAGTGATCATTCAAAAACTATCAGTCATCTTTCTTTAAAATCAACAGACATCTTCTAGAGGAAGCCAAGAAATACATATTTATGTGATTGCAGTAAACTTTCATGTAAAAAGATCCAAAGTCCATTGTTCAAACAGATTGTCATACAAACTCTGGGATTAACAAGGGCACTGAGTTTGGTTTCAACATCAAGAGGTGTCTTTCCAGGTACTCAAAAGTTACTTCCACTGATTTTATATGCAATCGTAAGCAGGTCAAAATGCCTGCTCTATAATGATGTCTAGCTTCAATTCAGTTAATGAAGAGACATTTGCATGCAGTTATTTATGTGTTTTCATGTCAGTGTCTTTGCATCATATACTGTGGATGAGAACAGGAATTTATAGTGAGCTTGGACTTACAACTATTTCACAACAGAAAGTTAAAGTTTGTTAGTAATTGTTTTCTATATTTTAAAATAGAATTATTCTTTGTTTTGACTTTAAATTATTTGTACAGAAAATGTTTTATAAATCTATCTTTAAGAAAGAAAATGCCATTATGTTTTATTTTCTTATAGGATCCTTAAGTAATTTTCAGTCCAATAAGTCAGTGATTCTTTATTTTAAAAAATTTTATTTCCACCTTTAGCATATACATTTCCAAATAATCAATTTCTACTTGAATTTAATTTATGGAGAACTAAATATGTAAGCCCTTTATTTTAAAATATCTTTGCTATATTCTGGATATGTCATATGAACTACTTTTTTTCTTGAAATCTGAAATTATGCAAATGCCTTTCTTTAAAATACCATAGATTTTACTCTCTTGAAAATTTGCATTGTTAGGAATATATAGCATAAAAAGGACCCAAATGCTATTAAGGTTTTTAAGCTGTCAACTAAATTCTGCACACTACATTTATTCTGTTCCCATTTGCTACCAAGGAAAAGTGCAAAGTCAAACATGTTCCTACAAAAAGCACTATAAGCTGCATGTAAATGAGGCCACTTTTCCTGAGGGTCTATCTTCAATATGATAGTGCATTTAAGTGCTTGCTTTTACTTAGAATAGACTGAAAAATACAAATAGAAATTGAGAGCAGTGAAAATGCAACTTATCCAAGATTTTACCCAGGAATAAAAGAATCAAAACAGATTATGCTATCTCTTTAAAGCAGCTACTTGATTAATTAAACAGTTATTTTCTATCAAGAAATACAAATATTATAATGTAGAAACAAATGTTACAGGCGATAAATGACCAAAAGAAAATGCTAATCTGGCATTAGTATTGAATAATATTACTTTTAAGTGATTCAATGTCTTTCTTTTCTTATTTTCTCTTTCTTGGTCTAAATACCATACTGATAATCACAGATGGTTTGGACTCATAGCTATGATTATCTGCCATTTTCTAACTGGTAGGAGCTTTGTAGATGTGTAAGCCTGTTAATTCAGCCACAAAATTCCAACCATTCTTTCTTCTTCAATTCATGATTTGTAGACACATCCTAAAATTATAATATTAGCTTTTATGGCCTGTTTTATCAACATTACCCATATTATAGTTATATCTATGGTGGTTTCCCAGCTGGAACCCATTTTGGATGGGTGTCACTTTGACAGACATGATTTCATAGTGATTAAAATTATGGTTTCTGTTGTCAGACACACCTAGGTTTAGATCCTGTGTCTTCCCCTAGTATTAATAGCTACACCATAGGGTGCTAGTCACTAAATCACTCAGAACTTGTTTCTATGCTTTTCTACAATATATTTAATAATGCCCAACTTGATAGAATTAATAGAATTTACTAAATCTGAACAAAAAAAGAAAATAGACTAAAATAAATTCATGGAGTGTCTGGATCTGTGGGATAAAAACAACAAAAAAATATAGTATTTGTATCATTAGAATCTCAGAAGTAGAGGAGAAATATGTGGGACTGGTAGACTATTCAAAAAGTAATAGCTCAAAACTGTATAAACTTGATTTATTATTTATGAGAAATTTCTTATAATAGTCCTAGAATTTAGAAAACATAGTAAATGTTAGTTCTTCTTACTTTATCTTGTCCCAGTTACAGGTGACATTTGTTAGTCTCTGGAAAAGTAACTCTACCCATGATGAAAACAATTTTAATTATTTTACAGGTAATATGAAATAGAGAGCAATTTGCTTGTGTATCAGATTATATATTGCTTGCAAAAATTGACTCCCGTCCTTCTGTGGGAGAATACCTCCTCATCCCCTTGAATTTGGATTTAGCACTTGATATACTTAGGCCAATGTATGTGAGCAAAGATGATTTAAGCTACTCTCCAACAGAAGCTTAAAAAGGCATCAGAGTTACCACAAACTCTCTCAATTTATCTGCAGAAATGAGAGCTGGTATTTTCTACATGTAGAGGTTTCTGCAGCCTGGTTCCTGGAGCAGAGTTGAGCAGAGATAAGAGAAACTGAAATATAGCAGTCAGCATAAAATTAATGTAAATGAAAAAAAGTTTGAATTATAAACCAGTGAGATTTGGGGGTTGTTTATTATCTTGGGAAAACTGACAAATACAAAAATTGCTACCTAAAAGTAGGGCAGTACCATAACAAAACTCTAAAATATGTGGCTTTGGCTTTGGGCCCAGTGCCTGTATTGAGAAAACTGTTATTGCAGTCTGGAAAATGGTAGCTCATAATATGAAATGGCAAAACAACTTAATGAAGTATGTAATAAATGTGTGGCTTTAGGCAAAGGGTTTGCAAAATTCAATGTTGCTAATGTACCTTGGTTGCCATTTGCTGTATTTGATAAAGCATGACAAGAAAAAGATGTTTTCAGAAAGAATACATCATTTTTTCATGAAGGAGTTAAAGGGAGAAAAGAGAATCTAGATATTTCAAGAGTTGCATATTTGAAAGATGCAAATATTCATCTTCCAAGCAATTAAGGATGGTTTAGGTTTAGTCTTTGAGCAAAGACCAAAGCAAGGGTGAAATCTTCAAAGCCTTTGTTAAAGCCTCTGCTTAGACTAGCATGGCCTCCAGGAAATCCTTTTAGTTAGATAGAATGGTTGAGCAAAAAGAGACAAAGGATATGGTCCCCTAGAAGAGAAAAGTTTAAAATATCTGTAGTTACCTTTAGAAACAGGTAGTCCCAAAGAGGCTGTGAATTGGCCGTTAGCACATGAAACTTACTGATATTAAATAGGTAAAATGAAATGCAACAAAGAAAGATTGTGATTGTTGGGATATAAAATGACCTTTATGATTCAGATTTCTCAGGCAAGAAGTGGCCTTAGACAACTGTGAAGACTGTATGATGCATCCAAGGAAAATGGCATTAGAAACTCCCATAGGGTAGAATCAAGGAACATGGAGATCAATGATTAAGAGACCTACTCCCAGTTAAGAGAACCAGGGTTTCTTAAGAAATATTACACACTTCCAAGGCAAGGGGCCCACACCAGTTTTCCTGGAGGGATTTTTGAATGGCTGTGGATCAGAGACTGCTATACACCTGCCATTCTTCCTCTACGAAAGGGAAGATTTGATGTAGTTATCCTCTCTCATTCCATCATTAAATATGAGTGTTGAAATGGGACAAGGCAAATAGTTTGTCTTTTGGGTCATGGGATTCTAGATGCTGATGCCTGATATAAAGGATGTTACCAAAAACCAGAAAGAAAGCTTGATGTTATGATTGGAAGTGGGTTTCGCAAATTCGTCTTTGGAGAGGGGGTGGATGTGTGTTGAGTGCAGAAGGTAGGAAATTAAATATTTGTCACTAAAAATGTAGATTATGTTAGATTTTAAATATTCAGTCCCTCCCTGTGGGAAGATAACATCTTGACCAACCATACTGACTTGTGCTGAGACATATGATGAACTTCAACCAATGAAAGGTGAGCAGACATGATGTTTGCCACATCAAAACTTTAAGGATAAGACTGGGTTTTAGGGAGAAAAATTGTGGAGTGAAGTTTAGTCTTCCTCTAGATTGGAGGCCTCAGCCTTTGTATAAAATGAGTACAAAATGAGCTCTTGAAAACCACTGAGATTTTGGATTATTTGCTATCACAGTAAAGCTGATCTGGTTTGTTTTGAAACTTTCATTTTTAAATTTGTAATTTTGCTTTTCCTTTACCAAAGGAAACAATATATTTGTTTCCTCCCAAACAAAGTATAATCTTTCTTTCAAAGATGAATTCATTATGCATCAATCAATGGAGGAAAATGGAGAAAAACTGCAGGCCACCTTTACAAAGCTTAAATGTTAATCTATGTCTCTATCATAAAAGTTTCAGAAATTGTAGAGCCTAGTTTAGAAGACTTTGAGTACCTAATATGGACGAAAACATTGTCAGAAACAAAATGGAGTCACTTATGTTAAGAAAAAAACTTGCTGCATTCTGAATTAAGGGGTTAAAAAATAAAATTAAATTAAAAAACTTGCCAAATAAAGCTGGGGAAGTCTAAGGAGAAAGAGTTCTCTTATTTGTATGCCTGATAACAAAAACTAATACGAAAGACTCTGAAAAAACTATAACCTAGCACAATGTCCATCACAATCTTATGCATAAAATGCTTATGCAAGGACATCTACCTAGCAACTCCCTATCCAACCTCAGACTGGGGTCATAATTATTTTTTTTTTTTTTTTTTTTTTTTTTTTTGAGACAGAGTCTCACTCTGTTGCCCAGGCTAGAGTGAGTGCCGTGGCGTCAGCCTAGCTCACAGCAACCTCAAACTCCTGAGCTCAGGCGATCCTCCTGTCTCAGCCTCCCGAGTAGCTGGGACTACAGGCATGCACCACCATGCCCGGCTAATTTTTTCTATATATATTTTTAGCTGTCCATATAATTTCTTTCTATTTTTAGTAGAGATGGGGTCTCGCTCTTGCTCAGGCTGGTCACGAACTCCTGAGCTCAAACGATCCGCCCACCTCGGCCTCCCAGAGTGCTGGGATTACAGGCGTGAGCCACCGCGCCCGGCCTATTATTAATCTTTGTAGCCAAAGATAATAATTTCAAAACAATTATATGATCCTCATTTTTCTTTTAAAAATCTTTGTCATCTTTACCTCTCTGAATGCACATATAGTTTATTACAGCATGCACATTCCCATTGTAATGCCCTATTTCCAAATAAACATCATTTTTTGAGAAAGCCTCTTTCCATTTGCTATTTAAGTTAACAGGGGCCAGGTAGTATACTAATACATTAGGTGCTTTACATTTAATACCTTTTTAAATCATTATAACAACAGTAAGATATAAAGATTATTATCCACATGAAGAAATAAGTATTCAGACCAGTAAGCAATTTCCTAAAACCACAAAGCCAGGAAAGGGAGAGCCCGAAGTCCAGCCTAGCTGTGTCTCATCCTCATATAGCCAATGCTCTTTCCATTCATCTATTTAACAAAATGATTCACTGCCAGGTTTCCACATGTGCCAACATACTGTGAGAAAATCACATAAAGGTCCTATTTTGGCTTATTTACTTATATCTTGCACAATATACAAGGATTAAAGCTGGATCAGTTAAATGAATCTTTTCTCTTTTCATTATTGGATGAGCCAATCAAAGGTATGCAAAATGGAATGGGGTAGTCATAAAACAGGTCTTGATTGTAAAAAATTTTGAAAAAATAACCCCCTGGAAGCAATATTTGACCTAAAATAATACTCTCTAATGGATGTCTAGTAGATGACTAATGGATGCACATAAAATTTCCATCCCTGAAAAAATTCCTCCAAAGGCTTCCCATTATATATATAATAAAACTGAAACTTCTCACATGGCCTAGTTGAAGGGCACATATTATCTTGCTCTTTTCTCTCTCTCCAACCTCAATCTTTCTATTCTCCCAGATTTTTTCTGGGATACACACACTGGACTATTTTCACCCAGTGCATGAAATTCATTCCCCCTTCAGAGCCCTTGTATCTCTGGGTAGATTGCTTTCCCCTCAAAACTTCACATTGCTTATTCTACATAAACATTAAGGTTTTAATTCAAATGTCACCTTCTTAGGAAGGTCTTTTCCAACAGCTTCTACTGTCGTGCTTTATAATATTATTCTTTTTTTCTTCTTCGTAGTATACAGGTATTTATCAACACGTTCATTGTTTTTCCTCTTCCAACTAAAATGTAAGCTTTATGAAGACAAGGTCCTTGTCTTATTCACTTTTGTTTAACTGTAGTGCGTAAAACAGTGCTTGACATATGACAGATACTCAAATAGATTGTGACTGGAATTCCTCCATCGTAATTACATTCTGTGTTAAATTTACAAACGCCCTAAGTGCAAATAATGAGCAAATAATTATTCATTCCCTAATTATTTTCTTATTATTTTTACAAATAAATTCAGTTGTTCAGGGAATGACATGGTATTGGCATTAAAATTGACACTGTATTGGTAGCACTGTTGGCTATTTATGTAACTGCTGGGAAACAGAATAGCTAAATAATAGAGAAACTGCTGCATATATTAATTTCTTTGTTGAAGATTTTTATTTAATAACTAGCAATTCTATTAATTCTCAGTTTCATTAGTATTCAATAAGTACTCTAAGAGATGAAAATATGTTAACAGTTTTTGTTTTATTTAATCTATATAAATAGAATGTGTCTTAGCATAATATATTAATCTTCTTTTAATAGAAGATAAAGACAGAAAAATTCTGCAAAATGCTGAATTTGTTAATATATACTTTTAACAAAAGCTATTCAAGTAACTCATCAAAAGAGGAGTTAGCAGTAGAACAGGTAATTAAAAATTACATAAAATTACATAATTTCCCTGAAATTACAAATTATATATGGCAAAGAAATGAAGATGAAAATATTTTCTTTAATATAAGATTTTATATAAAGATATTTTAAAAAACCATGGCACCAGAATTAACCTATTAATCTCTATGCTTGGACAAAAAGCAATTTTTAACGTTTTTTGTATTTTACATCTGAGAAAGGCCTAAGGTTATTTAATAATTCAGATGGAAAAAAATGAATGAAATCTACCTTGACTTTCCCATTGCAAAATTTAGAATTACACAGTATCAAGCACACAACTTCCTCATGCATAGTTGCTGCTTAATAAATATTTGTGGACTGTAGTTTAAATGAATGATTACTGGATGATCTAAAAATCGATTTTAGGAATTCATTTTGCCTACTTTGTCTGTGAAATCTTTGACCTGTAATAGTTAAAAAGTGGCAGGAAGAGATATTTTTCCCTCTCACAACAATGCTAAGAGGTGATTTTTTTAAATGGGATAATATCTCTTATAGGATCAGGCTCATAATCTCTCAGATGAATTTATTTTGACACTAAGTAAAACTTTATCTTCTCATTCCACATTTTTCCAATGCCTCTGCACAAATAATGTACAATAAATCTTCTTTCTCACTACTTTTTCAACTCACAGAATATAAAACCAATTTCTCTGAGGTTTAAGCCATCCACACATACCCTTTCTCACTGCTGTTATCCAACAAACTTCTAACCTCTACTTTTCACTCATTTGGGGCCAGCTCATAGCCTAGGAGATCCTTGCTACTCTCTCTCCTATAAATGTATATTTCTATGTATATTTCTATGATGAATTCACTGGTATAGATTGAATGTTGGTGTCTCCCTAAAATTTATGTATTGAAATCCTAATCCCTAATGTGATGGTATTTGGAGCTGGGGCCTTCGGAGCTGATTAGGTCATAAAAGTGAATTCCTTATGAATGGGATAAGTGCCTTTATAAAAGAGACCCCAGGCTCACCCTTTCTCCATGTGAAGTTACAGGGAGAAGATGACTGTCTATGAAGCAAGAATTGGGTCCTCATCAGACATTGAATCTGCTGGCACCTTGATCTTGGACTTTTCAGCCTCCCATGAGAAAGAAATGTCTGTTGTTGTTTATAAGCTACTCAGTTTATAGTAGTTTGTGATAGCAGCCCAAATGGACTAGGACACTCACCTTCATATTTTGGAACCTTTTTAAATCCAGTGACCTTTCCTGCTCCCTATATCAATCACTATCCCCTGAGCCACCTTCATCTTGGGAACTGTTCTAATTCAAAATCTAAAATCCCAGTAGCCCACTCCCTGACCACTGTTCATTTGGCTTCCCTGACCTCCCAAACTCCAGCCAGGTTTCTCTACCTGAACTTTGACCCTATAGGAACCTTCAATGCTGTGATCTCTCCATTTTATACTCCCGTGAGACCTCTATGATCTCTCTTGCTTTTATTTTAGCATCTATTCTGCCCAATTCAGCCAGGACCTCAAAGTTAATTACATGAACTACAAGCCAAACTATATGCCTGCAAGCATTTCTTCAAGTTTTTTTCTTTTGTTTATTTTGGATATTTTTTAATACCTCCTCCACTTCCTCTTCATATTCTTCCTTCTTCTCCTCTCCCTCCTGCTTTGTCTCCTTTTTTTCATTCACCTAGCAAACCTGCACCAAGGTAGCTAAGGGATTCTGGAGAAATTACACAGCTCTGGACAAAGGGACCCCTATAGATTCTAGACCTCCAACCTGACTGGGGCCCTAACAGAATTTTCTAATTACAATTCTAGAAACATTTCACAAATCTTAGCCTTAACAGATATTCCTGCTTTTGTTAACTACTATTTGCCCTCACTTTCTTCAAATATTCTATTCTGTGATCTTTTGATATTGCATTTGCCCACTAACTCTTTCCTTGGTAGACTTCTATTATGTTATCTGTATCTTTAATGCAGTATTTCTTTCTTTCTCAGTCCACTGCCTTACTCACTCTGTGAGTTTTCCCTGATAATCTCATTCATGTTTTTACATATTGGTAGGTCACAGATCTATATTTCTAGCTCAGATTGTCCCCTAAGTTTCAGACTCATACATGCGTGATCATGTTGAACATCTATTTGTACTTGGAACATCTGCAAGTATATTAAACTTACCATTCTTCACCTGGTTTCTCTACCCATATACAACCAATACTAGTAATCTGAAAGGCATTTTTGGCTTTTTCTTCACCCTCACTTCCCATATCCAATAAATCAATAATTCCTGTCAAGTTATTCCCATAAATATTTATTTAATCTTTGTCTTCTCCATTTCTATTGTCTCTGTACTAACTTGGGCCTTTTTCTCCTCTGGCTTGGCATATCATAATTACTATTTAATTATTATTTCTTCTGTCTTCTCTCTCTTTAGAATTGTCAGAATGACCTAAGTAAAGGAAAGTCTGGCCTATTAACTTCTCCTCCTAATACATTCCCTATGGAGTGAAGTCTAACACCATAATTTGCCTCCTAACCAAGCCTCAAGATTCTTTTCTCTCTCACTCTTGCCTTGTAGACTAAACAGACCTATATCAAAAGTATAAATATGTGCAACCACACACCCTCTCCTATCACCTGTCCTTCTAGCAAATTCTAATTCAGCCTTTCTAACTCACCCAGAAATCATCTTCTTCAAGAAATCTTACCTGACTTGTCTATGTTTTTGTCTTGACCACACGGTCACATGAAACAGGTGCCAAATTTGGTCCCCTTAATGCCCTGAGTGTATGTTTATTGCTGCATTTGCCACGTTGTGCTTTAAACATCTATGGATGTCTATGTCCCCAAATAGAAAACTTGCTGTTTGAGGGTAGGTACTGTTTCTTATTTGTCTTTGTAACAGCACTTAGCTAAAATCTGGCAAAAGTAGAAGATTTTTAAAAGATTTATTAAAATATTTAGTACTTCTGTACATCCTGATACTCTATCTGGAATAGTCTATCCAAGTCTTCTGTCTCTACGTATATCTTACACATTTTGGTGGATTGTGTTACCTCTTGTTTGGGGATATATCTGACATATTTTATCCTCCATCCTAAATTTTTTGTTCCTGAGATTAAATGTGATCCAAGCCTTGCTAGTCATGGTGTTCTGCTGCCCTAA
Organism: Eulemur rufifrons; assembly: GCF_041146395.1. Classification (NCBI taxonomy): domain Eukaryota; kingdom Metazoa; phylum Chordata; class Mammalia; order Primates; family Lemuridae; genus Eulemur; species Eulemur rufifrons. The sequence goes on from NC_090989.1 coordinate 30,561,354, forward strand.
ACACAGTGGTTAGTTCAGAGATGGAAACTGAACTAAAGCAGAGGTCATCTGAATGTTTCCTTTGGTCTGAGAAATAAAAGCAAGAATGAGACATTCTTTTCCATGTGGTTTGCTAAGTTGGAAGAATATGAATTTGTGGCTGATGGTAGCCATCTCTGCCAAGCACCAGTGATACGACATAGAGAAAATCTGTCTACTGGAGTGATGAAACCAAAAAGTAGAAGGAAACAGAGCTGAGAAATGATGAGAGAGAGCACTTATGATCTTGTGTGAACCCTCAAATCAGCTGTGTCTGAAATCACTTTCCCCTGGTACTTTCCTGTTATATAAGCCAATAAGAGGACCTTAAGTTAATTGGTTTTTCTTATTGATACTTCAGTGACAGTGACTTCTACAGCATTATTTGAAGCATTCCTTGATCCCTAGCTCTTTTCTAAACTCACTAACTCACAATACATAACCTACTCTGGACTCCATAGGTCTATTTTACCTATTTTCTTTTGGTATCTTATACATAACTAAGATCCTCTCTCTCTCTCTCTCTCTCTCTCCTCTCCATACATACTCATAGCACATATTATATGGCATGTGTTTATATTTCTCAATTAAGTTACGTTATCTTTTAGAGACACTATGTTTTACTCTTTTGGCATGTCTCAAAGTACTGGTACATGCAATTTTTAAAAGATTATTGACTTCTATTTAATTAGCAATATTTATAGAGTATCTGCTGTGTTCAAGTCAGTGTTGTAGTTGCTAAGGATCTGAGGTGGATTTCATGTGTTAATTTTTGTCTGTTCCTTCTATTAGGGAACCACACATTCCCAATTTCTTCAGACTCAATCTTCTCAGAACATATGATTCAGGTGTAAGTGATCTTAACTCAAAGATAGGCAAGTGGTGACTCAGGACAGAGCCAATGGCATGAGATGTCTTCCAAAACTACCAGAAGACCACTTTCTTTACTAATGTTATTGCTAGTTATATGTTTACAACTTGAAGGTAACTAGTATAAAAGTGAAGCAAGGCAGAGAATTGAGAGGTGAAGATAAAGGATCATGTCATCTTTCAAATTATTAAATCCATCCATGCCAGAAACGAGTTTATATGACTTGAACTTCACCTTAGGTGAAGCAAAACTTGCTTATTTCTTCTGTTTTTCTTTTTCTTACTTAAAATAATTTGAGTTGTATTTCTGCTTTGCACTTATGACGTAAGTCATAATTTATACACATGGACCCCAAAATGAGGGAGCTAGCTGCTCTCGACGAAGTTTTAGACCACTGCCAGTGGAGGAGAAAAACCTATAAAAATGCTATCATACTCTATGCAGACCAGCATATAAAATGAATTAAGAGACCATAAGAAGAATTAATTATTTAGAATAGAGAACTATAGATTGATAGAAGTTAGAGTTTAGACACGAAGAAACATACTATAATAAATACTTATGGAATTAATAAATAAAACCTGGAAACTTGATTTAAGAGCAAATTATCTGCTTATCTTTCAAAATCATTAAACTTTTCACTGAGAGAACGAAATACGGAGAAAGCAATTTATATTACACAAAATTTATTCAGAGTTTCCAGTAAGCTTGTTTAGGGCAGTGTTGTAGATGCTAAGGAGATGTGCTACAAAGACATTAAAGTCAAATAAATATCTCATCATAAGTTATTGTTTTAGGAGAGACTATTCTTGCCCTACCTTAAGTTCTTTTGGGAAAAGAAAAGGCACAATGAATAATTTGTCTTTGGATAACCTTGCTACATGTCTAAATTCAACAGACAAAGAGCTTCATAAAAGCACATAAACAGATTACCTCAAAGAAAAATCCCTAGACGTACACCAGGCCAAGGGTAATCCTCTCAAGTGGATTTTATTTGCAGTTTCTCTGTATAGCTTAAAAGTAATAGTGTCCCTGAAGAAAACATATAGTGTTTAATGCATACAGTGATACGAATAATCATAGTTAAGGCAGAGGACGATGGAATCTTGCCTATTCTCATAAGTCACACCTAAACTAACCATCTTTCCCCTCACATCCTAAATCTGCTTTTTCGTCTGTATTTCCAATCTCAGAAAATGGCACCATGGTATATGAGGCACTAAAGCTGGAATCCTGGAAGTCATTTTGTATTTTGCCTTTCCCCTTCATCTCCATTTCTGCTTGCTAACTTTGGTTTTCTTATTTGAACACATCATCATGAAAGCATCATCTTCTTCACCATCCTCTTCTTTCAATTTTTACCACTATGGCCTTAATTCTAATGTCATCACCTCTCCTCTTTCTCTAATTCTATTACAGATGAGGAGATGTGAAGAAACAAACATGGATGTTTACTTGCTACACTAGAGGTTAAGTAATAAATACAAACACACAAAAACAAAAACATCCAGGTCAAATTGAAAAAAACAAAAATATAATGGTTTGGTTTGGGTCTAATCTTGCAGGAGGACTATAGAGTTAAGGATTAAAGAATTAAGGAGGAAGGAAATAAGCAATGGTAGCCCATGGAGAAGGCACATGTGAGGTGGCCTGGATCAAGTGTGGCATTACCATGGGGATTGCACTGTGGCCCGTATGCACATGCACAGTTTAGTCACATTTATTAGAGTGGCCTGATAGCATGGGCCTCCAGAATCTTTGCAACAATTTCTCTACCTCCAATGAATTTTCCACACTTACAAAAGTATTTTCCCTCAGTTGTCTGTTCACGTTTCTCTCCTGGTTGAGACCTTTCAGTGGAGTTTTAATGACCATTCTTGGCATAAAGGGTAGAAGAAAAATAATTTTTAGTTCTTAGTTGGAATGGAGCCCTATAACAAAAGATAAATTAACAAGAGAAAAACAAATAAAAATTTAACATGTGTATTTCATATATTCATGGGAGACAGCCAGAGAATAGTAATTCTCTAAGAGGTAGCTTTGAATCCCAGCTTATATAGCATCTTCAACAAAGAACAATAAATGTTTAGAGAAGTGGCAAGACAAAGGAAAAGGACTCTGAGTCTTTAGGGATAGTAACTTGGGGAAAGGAAAATAATTGGCAGAGAAAAGCTAATTAGTAAAGCTTTTTCATGTACATGCCTCCGGTAACATATCCAGACCAATAACCGTCCAGTGTTGTCTTCAGTGGTTAACCTTTGTTCTCCTTGGGAGAGGGTGGGAGAGAGGATACCCTCTGACTCTGTAAATCTATGTCTTGCTTTTAGACAAACAGAAGGAGGGCAGAGAGCTTTCCTGCTTCTGCTTCTTTTTAATTGCCTTCAGTCCCGCAATCCTTCATATTTTGAGGTGGCATATTCTAGTCTCCCTTGTAAGCCATGCTACTGACTGTCAAGAATTGACCTTGATCCTTTGGTGGTAGTGGAATAGAAAAGAAGGCATTGGCAATGTGCAAGACAGTGTGCCAAGAGCTGTCAGTCTGCAGTAGATTCGGTCACAATCACTATGTCTAGAACAGCTGGGTCTATGGGAGAAACAACTGAATTCTATTAACCATAATCTCCCAGCTTCCTTTTAGCGACCATGCAGGGCTTCAGTATTAACATATTACATCACTTATTACCCCTGCTACTTTTGTGTTTTTAATCAAAGCTCTGAATTTTCTTTCTTCTCCTGGGATTACGTATTTTTTTTGTTGGACTACTCAGGAAAGGACAAAGAGATGAGTTGGGGAACAATTTGTAAGTCAACCATGACGTTCTCCATGTGGCTCCTGAAGATTGAGAGAATCATTAAACATCCAGCAGTGGAAGCTACAGTATTAGTATATTCAATAGGCCCAATGGCCCTCCACACAGGTCTCCTTAGCTTCTTTTCCCCACCAGTTGTAAGCAGGTGCTCCCTCAATGGGGCCTGGTCAGGTGGTGACTTTGGTACCTGCATTCAAAAAAGCATAAACATTTCAGTTCATCTCCTGCTAAAACTTCACCAGTATATTCAGATGGGTGCCTAGGACCTTTTTCCCCCTTGGGGACAGGGAGATCTTGACCTGACCCTAATCATAGTTCTACTTAAAGCAGCTGGTGTTGGATTAGTGAGCAAGAGAGGGAGAAAGTGGCTCTGTGCCATAACAAAGGCACATTTACTTGTGGCTTCAAGCTTTGCTGGGACTATTCATAGCTGAATTAAAAAAATAAAATAAAAAGCTTTCAATACTGTCTGTCCACCCAAAGCCCTACATCAAGCAAATTTGGGGACCCCAGAAAGCCACATTGCTTTCTGATGGAGCTGTAGTTTTTGCCTGACTCAGGTTTGACTCACACTTTGTATTAAGGAATCCACCTCAGTCAGGGGCATTTGTGGCCACATTGTCAAGATAGCCTCCCTTAAATATCACCTGTTTTTAATGTAAAAGCTAGGGGAGTTTCCCATGGTAGCAAGGCTGACCACAAGAAGTTACCCAGATTTATGTCGGTCATTTCTCATTCTTTAGCGGGTGATCTTTATTAGCACTGCAGACCCAATACTCTGCAGTGTCCTCAGAATACTATCAGTCTGTCATTTATGGAGGAGGCCTAATTTATCTGTCTCAGGGAACTCTCCTTAAGAAAGCCAAATTCCCTTATAGCAGGCAGAAGCCGCTGCCAAAAACCCTGAGACATTATTTTAGATTGAAAGGTCAGGGAAGGCCTCAATGAGGAGATGGTATTTTAGAAGGATCTAGTTAAGGTATGAAAATGAACTGTGTGGGTATTTGGTGGAAGTAGAAAGTCCAGGAAATAGAAATAGCAAGTTCAAGGACCTTGAGGCAAGAATCTGAGGGGTACAATAGAGGAACAGCAAAAGCCAGTGTGACCGAAACAGTGTAAAGGACAAGATGTGTGGAAGGAAATCGTTATTTCCAATACAATATTCAAAGGAAAAACTACTGAACTATCATATTCAAATAATTAATGATTACATTTCAATGTTATGCATCAAAAAGTCTTAATGCTACATGTATTCCCATATTTCTTCACTCATAACCTCTCACATTTATGTGTTTTGCCCTCTCAAACTCTTCTCTGTCCCACTTTTTTTGGTCTTAACAGTTATTTATCTTCTAAATTACATTACATAGGTAGCAAATTATGCCTTGTTAAGTTCAACATTTATGGAGCCGCATTTACTCACAGAGTGCTAAATATACTTCCTTCTAATATTGAAACCAGAAGGAAATGCCCACTTTCTTCTGAGAATGTGGAAGAAGACTTCAGGCTGTTCAAGGGTTAACTGTGTATGTGAAATAGAGGTTGATTATATTGGCCGTTGAGTAAACAAAGAAAAGGAGATTGGCTCTGCTCTCTTATTGTAATTGCAAATTTATTTTTTATAGTTTCTACAGTTTCTATTTTCCTTTAAACTGCCTTAATCTGTCTTCCTGCTGTGACCTATTTCCAGTAATGCATATTCAGTATAAAAATAGTAGATCAAATCATATCAGAACTCGAGTTACTCCTTGTCGAGCAGAAACATGTACTTTTATACAACACTGAAATCAATTCCCCTCATACTAATTATTTAATTTCCATAATATACTGACAGTATTCTGCTATTAAGTGTTCACATTTAAAACTTGTTTTGTAATATTTTAATAGTTCATTCTTTAAACAACACTGTGAGGAAATACAGTTACTATTTTATAGCTCAAGCAATTGAGCAGTCAGAAAGCTAAAATATTGATCTAAGGCCATACAATGAGGTTCTGCTTATACTTATAACCAGGTTGTCATTTGATTTAACTGATCTTTCAGTTCTAATGAGTTGATTGAATGGAAAATTAATCAGTCAAACTGACAATTGACTACATTGGTCAACTGTTAGCATTGATTATTCCAGGCTGGTGTTTCTCAAACTATGGCTTACAAACCATCACATTGAAATCTCTGCAACGCTGTTTAGAACTATGGATTCTGCTTCTCACCCCAAATCTACAAATAAGAATTTCCTGGGATAGGGTCCAGGACTCTGCATTTTAAACGAGTATCCCAGATGATTCTTATGTATGTTAAAATTTGAAAAATATTGCTGCTGGGCAGTATTAGCAAAGTGCAACTGAGGTGTTTCCTAACTGGACGGGTCTAGCATCCAGACAAGAAGAAATTTCTGATGCCAAATAAGCTGTGGAGGAATGGAGTAGAACTTGCTAAAGCTCTGATGATTCTAGATGCTTTTTCAAACATTAAATACATTAAATACATTAAGTCTACCTGCATAAATCTGAAAATGTTCTATTTTGATTTTACATGTCTAAGAGATCATCTCCTAGTGGCCAAACTGTGGTGTGTGTTTATGTGTGTGTGTGTGTGTGTGTGTGTGTGTGTATGGTCAGGTAAGGAAAAATCAAAATATGGGAGCTATTTAATTTATCATCAACTATTTAATAACACCACAAAATGCATAAATCAGATAATTTTACATGTTCCTTAAGTAACAGTTCAATTTCCCCAGTAATTTAAGAACACCCTTGACAATGTCTTGTTGTTAGTAAGGGCTAATAACAAGAGCAGAAAAAGTAACACTAATATGTACTTCAGGCTTATAAGAAAAGTGCATCTCATATCTCAGAATGTAGCCCCTTCCCTTGTTCTACAGTTCAAATTGTTAGGAAGTACTTTGCTATGTTAACCTAAAGCTGATTGCTTATGATTTTCATGGTACTCTGATTGTAAAATTGAAAGTACTAATTTCTTCATTACCTCTCAAACAGAGTATTTCCACCACAGATTCACTCCCACACAATTTCCCACACAATACTGACCAAAAGACAGGAATTATGTTAACAGCCACAGTGACTACTGCAGTGTCTTGGAGCTATGGCTATAATGTACATTAAGTCTGAGATGAGTCCTGGATATCCTTTTAGCTCTCTGTTGTATTATTCTCCATTGCAGCTTCTTGGCCCTATTAGGAAGTCTGTAAGTCTGTTGCCTTGACATCTCTTATTCTCTCAATTTCCTCTCTCTCTCTCTCTCCCTGCTCTCTCCCCACTCCGCCTCCTGGATTCACCTACATTTGCTTCCTTTCTTGTCAAGACTGGGCCCAAACTGTACACAATTCTTTCTCTTACCAGGGTACTCATGATTCTGTACTTTGAATCAATGCAACTATCTCCCTTTTACCTCAGATAAGCAACAAATGCCAATAAAAAATTCTAATGCCTAGAGCAAAAAATTTCTCCAATTTTCATTCACCATAAAAATTCCCTTATTTATTCATTTATTCACTCATTCAGTGAATCTTTACTGCATACCTACTGTGCTTGATGTGTATGTTGTTAGATTCTCCTACACTTTATTTCATTTTCAACAGATGAACTAGACTTCTGTGTCACGAACGTTGCTGATAGCATGAACTTCTGCTAATTCTATCCATCATCTACCTCCTGCCATAAAATTTAGTATGATTATTTCTCATTTAAAGATGGGAATTTGTTCTAATGTGATTCATATATTAAGGAACAATTTAGCCATACTACAAATTTTATGCTTATGCTAATGCATAATTTCATTGATGAGAAGCACTGGTAAACACAAAACATTGAACCAAGCTGTATAGAAATAAACAAAATGCACTTATACACACACCTCAAATATCTACCAGGTATATCAGTTCCCCATGTGTGTTATGAGCCCCACCCATCCAGGTCTGGCATTCCAACTTTCTGGCCAATTTTACCTAACTCTCCTACCACTACTTCACAACAACTTATAAGCTACAACCTTCCAGAATCCAGTTCCACAAGTAAACTTCCCTTTTTTTCAAAATAAAGTGTTGTATTCATTGTAGTACTTATGAATTCCTTAACCACCTAATATAGGTAAAACGGTGCTACTATTTTTGTTAGGTATCAATATGTTTATATGTGTCAGTTATGAAGTTGAGTGTGGTCTACCTAACCCCTTTCTCCATGACCCCTATGATTTTGATTGCCTTATTTTGCATTGCCTGGTGTGATGGTTAATTTAATGTGTTAACCTCACTAGGCCATAGTATCCAGAAATTTGGTCAAACACTAGTCTGGATGTTGCTGTAAAGGTATTTTTTAGATGAGATTAACATGTAAATCAGTGGACTGTGAGTAAAATAGATTACCCTTTGAAATATGAGTGGGCCTCATCTAATCATTTGAAGACCTTAATTAAAAACATGCTGAGTCCCTGAGGAAAAAGAAATTCTGCCTCTAGACTGTCTTCAGACTTGAGTTGCAACATTACCTCCTCTGGGTCTCTAGACAGAGTTTGGACTTACCAGACTCCAAAATGGCATGAGCTAATTTCTTAAAATAAATATCTCTCTCTCTCTCTCTCTCTCTGCACACACACGTTCTCTCTCTATTGGTTCTGAAGAATCTGACTAATACATCTGATTATTTTTAGGAGTATACATATCATGTTATTGTGAACTGACTACACCTCTGAACTTGTCATTGTGTTCCCAGCCACTTCTGAACTCATTCTCATGAGTTCTTATAGTATATTTCAGAAAATAAGGCACTTTTAACAACCGAATTTTTCCATCTCTGTTCTATATTCCATCTCTTCCCATTCCTGCTAGAATCTTACCACTTCACTTTTTCTCCTTCTTTCCTACTGTGTCACCTTCTCTTTCCTTGCTAGCTCCTTTTCTTCATTATGTAAACTTAGACCATGAGAAACAGAAGCTGAAGAAGAATGGAGTGCTGTTGAGATAGTTTTACTTAGTTCCTAGGAGGAGAGAATCATGGAATTATGTCTCAAAACAATAAAGATCAAAACAAATCGTGATACCCCCATAATAAGCTGAAATTAAAAAAAAAAATCATGAAATATGTTGAAGGTAGAATCAATAGAACTTGGCAATCACTGGATGGCCAATCTGGGGTAAGAGCAAAAATGAGTCTCACTTCCCCCCCCCCCCGATCATCTGGATAAATAGTAGTGAAAACTTTACCAAAAAAGGAAGAGAGATTAATGTGGGGTGCAATTTTAATATTTTAAAATGGTCTTCAGAGGTCTTCAGGAATTTGTTCTCACCTGCCTTGCTAATTCATTCCCTATCGATTCTCCAAACCACATTGAAATTCCCTTAATGAGTCAAGCTTCTTCATACTTCTTTCTTTCTGCCTGGGCTGCCCTTCTCCCCTTGCAACTACTAGTCAGACTTGTCTATGGGATAACTCCTAGGTCATAGTTAGGTCACAAATCAAGTGTCACATCCTTAGTGGAACAACTCCTGACTCTCTGAAATGATTTCACTATACCAGATTTGTTGTAATTGTTAAATCTGTTTTCTCTTGAGGTCATAATCTCCTTGAGGAAGAGAACCTTGCCTCCTTTATCTTTGCATCCTTAGCAACTGACACAGTGTTTGGCACATATTAGTTACTCAATAAATATTTATTAAACCACATTTTTGACTCAGCAAATATGATTGTGTTCTGCCTGCATGTCCTCACCAGATCTGAATTGCAGAACTAAACTCCAGCTTGACTGGCAGGGACTTGTCACCTGTATTTTTAAAAATTTAATAGCTGTAGCTACTTAATGATCTTTCCTCTGAACACTTAAAATATTGCAAACCTAAGGGCCATCATGTCAAATTTCTTTCAAACAATATGATGGAAAAGTCTGCTTTCTCGATACATTCATCATTTCCACTTGACAACCACTTCATTGTTGATAAGGATACCATCCAGGCACAATGTCTAGCACAGCAGATCCTGACAATGCCAATGAATGCTTCATGAATTCTTAGTGTAGTCCATTGGGTTTATGTGGAATTAGCAAATTAGAAAATAAACTCTAACATTTAGTTGCATTCATTTTCTAAGAGGCTGATTCAATGGCATATCTCACAAGATAAGATTTCCAAGTGACACAATCAAGAGCCACTGTGAGCTGAATAAACTAGATGCAATATAATTTACCCTTGACCTTAAACTTCTGTAAATTTATTACTATCATCCTCAGCCATGTGACTTTCCTACAACATAAACAATAAATACTGGTTAGCTACCAAATCCATAAAAGTTATCTTTCATTTCTAGTTGAGTAAATTTTCTTAAAGAAGGGGTGAATATAATGCTGAACAATAATAAAAAAAAAGTTTATTTGAATCCCAGTTTTACTATTTATTAGCTGTGTGACATTGGACAACTTATGTAAATGCTCTTAGCCTCTATTTCTTTATTGATAAAATCGGGCCAGAAGATATATTTATAGGGTGGCTTGGAGAAAAAAATTCAATTGTGTATTTTAAGTACCTACTACAGAGACTGGTATTTATTATATATACAATGAAATGGCAATGTTTTATGATTTGCTCAAAACATAAGTTCATACTACATTTGTGCTGTCAAAATCATTTTGAAAATAATCAAGGTATGCAATCTGATTTTTCAAGTAAAAACATGAATTTTTCTTTTCTACTATAAAGTTAATGTATACATATTGTAAAAATGTTATATAATTCAGAAGTATGAGCGATAAGAAAAGGTCTCTTCATACCATCCTCTAAATAATAACTACTGGTAACTATTTGCTGTAAATGTTGCCATATATTTTCTGAATTTTTCCTACAAAAAAAGGGAGTCTCATTACATAATATATAATATGCATATACACACATATATAGAGTTCTAGAATTGTTTTGATTTGCCATGAAAATTTTTCCTTGTTACTTTGCATTTTAAAATAAAAGTGGAGTACTTATTTGTGCTTATAACCTTATTTTAGTCTGTGCTGCTATAACAGAATATCTGAGACTGGGTAATTTATAAAGAACAGAAATTTATTTTTCGTAGTACTAGAGGCCAAGGAGTCTCTATATCAGGGAACCCACAGGTTCTGGTGTCTGGTGAGGGCAGCTACCTGCTTCCTAGATGGCACTTTATTGTTGCATCCTCCAAAGGGGACAAATAATATGTCCTCACATGGCAGAAGGCAGAAGGGCAAGAAATCCTAATGCTATTAATCCATGAAACCTCTTTTATAAGGATCTTAATTCCGTGAATGAGGGAGGAGCCCTCATGGCCTAATCGCCTGTTAAAGACCCCACCTCTGATGCTATCACGTTGGCCACACCTGAAATTTGGAGGGACCACATTCAAACCACAGCAAACCTATCTGAGGGAAAATTTTGTCCTTTTTGTAGACAAAGCAGTGCAAGAATTCCTAGCAAGAGAGAAAATGTAGCCTTTGTTAAGCAAATGTGATGACACACTCACTGTAAGATGGAGGGGAGCATCCAGGACCTGGTGTTCGGCTGGCAACTGGAAGTCCCAGGGAAAAGGCCTCCTCCTCCCCAGAAAAGGGATGAGGATATGGATGTTATTAAAAGAGAGAGAGTGGAAAAGGCCAGAACCAAAGTAAAAAGAGATAGTAGGGCTAAGAGGGTGTGTTTGTGTTTGTGCTCACAGAAAAGAAAGTAGAGACATGTTTATTGAGATTTTCCAGAAAGTCATAGGTCCTGTGAAGTAAAAATAAAAATGGCAAATAGGCTATAAATAACTAATTTGTTATGAAAGCTGGTAATGCATTGGTGAGGTTCAGAAAAAAATGACAGAACATGTATGCATGGGGAGTTGATATCTTGGCAATAAATGGAGGTAGCATAATTTATTTATGTGATGTCCAATAGAGGACAATCCAATCAAATAGTGGGAAAAAGAGAGAGAAGGGAAGGAAGGGAGGGAGGGGGGAGGGAGGGAAAGGGAGGGGGGAAGGAAGAAAGGAAGGGAGGAATTTGCAGGTAGAATACTTGTAAATATATATATATATATATATATATACCTTTGCATTTACCTCTCCCATTGTTTCTTAAAGAGTTACATTTTAATTTAGATATCTTACCTAATTAATACTCTATTTTCTAATATGTTAAGCTTTATTCCTTTCCTAGCATCCAAGACTCCTGAAGATGTTTGACTGCTTCTTGTCTGTAAGAACTCTTTTCTAAATGAAAAGTACATGTTTTCCAAATACATGCTGAAATTCTCATCTTTGAATTTCTTATTCATATTTAACCACATGCTTATGAATTTAAATTTTATGAATTTGTATGAAATTCTCTGAATTTAAATTATATCTTTTCCTACACATTGTTTGGGGATGCTTGTTTTTATGTTCTATACATTTTCTGTCTGAAAAACTGGATCACAATTGTCTGAGTTTTGGAACCTCATCTTATGCACAGAACTTATCGTGGAACGCATTCAGTGAAAGGGCTACTGTAAATATTCTTAAATGCTTATGTTTTGAATATTTTAAAGAATTTCACAAAGACATCATATCTCCAAATATTAAAACATTATGATTAACCTCAGAGGAAAATTTCTAAATTAAATACTAGTTTTGTTTCCTACAATATTTCTGCTATAAATCCAGGTTCTGAAAATAAAAATTAAAAGATAATTAGTATGCTCAAGTAGGGACTGGAAAGAAAAAAATCAATAAAATAAAAAAGGGATAATTAATAACTATTTTTTAAGTGCCAAATAATGTACCAGAGACAGTTCTGAACCTTTATATAATCGTTATATTTAATCCTTATAATGATCAGTGAGATAGTAGTATCATTTACTGAAATTTTACTGTTGAGTATATGAAGAACTAAAATAGTGTAAATAACATACCTAAGGACACACAGTTAGTAAGTAATGAAATTGGGAATTAAATTCCAAACTGTTTGACTCCAGCTTTAAACCACTACTCTAGACCCTAACTAATGCTCAAATTGAACTACACTTCTTGAAGAGCTTGTGTTGATTCACTCTTCAAATAATTTTTTTAGATTAATTCATTTTAATAAAATAAATAGCTGAAGTTAGCTTTGCTTTATGAGTTAGTTTAATGAAGCAATCGCCTCTTGAAAATCCTCTAGGATTTTAAGTAAACTCTAGGTCAAAACAGACAAATTACCATAACATTCATATTAATGCCTCTCAAAGTATATTACAGAAGAAGTCAGTGTTTTGGAATCTATGCAATGCCAGATATATTATTTTCAAAGGGGCTTTGGTTACTCATTATCGTGATGGATGACTGTGATGAAAATATCAACTTAAGTCCAAGTGTTTCTATGTTTCTCCCATAATATAGTGACACACAATGAAGATTATCTAATGCGACAGGCAATGGGATTATTTGCAATAGATGCAAGTAAATTTGATTTTCAAATCATACAGTTTGACATTCCTCATGATATTACCGACTGACTTTATTTGACCTTACCATTGTTAGAATTAAGAAATGTCTGAACAGGCAATAACCAGTTCCACAGTTTTCAATAAATCAACTGTACCCCATTATAAGACAAATGCATACACCCAAGAGAGACAAATGTTTTAAGGAGAGGCATGAGACTAATAGATTAGATATAGCAGGTCCTCAGTATACTGCCTAGTCAATGTATAGAATTTGTGATCACAGTTATTCAAATTATACTTATGTATGTAATACAAAAACAACACAAATGTGAGAAAATAAGTACAAAAAATTCAAATATTTTGAGGATAAGGAAATTTTCTTCAATATAATTTTTTAGACTGGGCTATAATCCAATTTTCCCAGATATTACACATTAGTAAGTCAAGCTTGCAGGTGCTCAAGAAGGTAGATCAAGCTATCTACCTTTCCAGTTAGTAAAGTTGTGCACATTTTATATTTTATATAAATAAATATATTTTCTTAGTAATACCTAACAATGCTTGGTTCAAAGGGAGATTAGGTAAGAGCTAGAAAGTAGCAGAACCAGCATTTGCAGTGTGACTAGAGTCCATACTTGTGACCAGTGATGCTGCCTCTTCTGAATAAAGTTTAGCTAATCTCTGTTTGTAGGACTAGGCCATTCTATATGTTCAAGTAATTCAGCCCCATATTCTAATTGTTAACAAATTCCTAATTGAAAATATTATTTTCAAGTCTTGTTTTTGCACAGCAAATATTCAAGGATATTGGATTGTGAGGAAAGGCAAACTATCTCCCAGTGGGACTCTTGAACACAGCCCCATTCAAACAGGAGAGTGGCGGGAAAGTCTCCTGAAACTGTCAGTTAATAGTGGAGTGATTCAATTAGAATATGAGGCATGGTTGGAAGAGATACTAGTGCTTGGGCTGCAATTGCTGCCTTTCCACCTCCTACCTGTGTGATCTCAGAGAATTTCCATATTCTTCCTTGGCCTCAGCCATATGCTTTGCATATGGCTTAGTATCTGATATGAATAAAAATGACAGCTTCTTTTTCTAAAAGGATTTCAGTGCTAACAAGGCTGACCTGGGACCAAATTGAGATTAACCTAAGTCCTTGTCATATTTGTGTGTCTAATAACTGGAGAATACATTGATTAAAATATTTCTCCTTTTGCTTATAAAAAGAAGAAAAAGATGAGAAATTATTCCTTATAGAATTATAATCTTATAACATTAATTTTTTGGACAAAGAAGGACAATGCTTGCTCCTTTAAGCAGAAACATGTAAACAATAACTAATATAAATGTGTGAAACGTACAAGGTTAGTTGAAAAATTATTACTGAGAGCAGTTTTCTTGGCATTCAGCATCCATGTTAAAATGCAGGTTCTATCTCTAAACAGGCAGCAGTTGTTTAGCCAGGTTTTTGACAATGTGTATATTCACAAATTGCAGCAAAAATAGAAATGGTTTCTTCCTTGTAGAAGGAAATGTTAAATATAGTTACAAAAATGAGAGCTAGATCAATACATCAATATATAATAGTTCAGGTTTCCTGATTTCCAGAAAGATGTGAAGGCTAAAGCAAACAATATATAACTGAAGTTAGAAAAAGAACCATCATTATTAAGGGACATTTTCCTCAGGATAATGTTGCTCACTCTTCCACAAACCATGCCTACTTTGTAGTTCTGAAAAGTAGTTTTTGCCTAAGTATCTTGATGATCATTTTATTACCAAAGACTCTTTTTCCTCCTTCATTCCTATAGTAAGTGTGATGCTAATATGTATCAAGTTGCCTGGGCCACAAAGTATCCAAATATTTGGTCAAACATTATTCTGGGTGTGTCTGTGAGGGTGTTTTTAGATGAAATTAACAATTGCATCAATAAATTGAGTAAAGCAGATTGCCCTCGCTAATGTGGGTAGACCTTGCTCAATCTGTTGAAGGCCTATACAGTGCAAAAAGGCTGACACTCCCATGAATTAAGAGAGAACTCTTCCTACCTGACTGTTAAACTGGGACATCAATCTTTTCCTGCCTTCAGACTTGAACTAAAAGGAACTAAAACATCAGCACTTCTTGGGTCTCAAGTCTGCTGGCTTTCAGACTAACTATACCATCAACTCTCCTGGGTTGTGTCTTAATTTTGCCAATTGAAGATCTTAGGACTTAGCTTCCCATAACGACATTGGCTAATTCCTTAAAATAAATAAACAAACAAACATCCTTTTGCTTGCTTATGTAGAAAATCCTAATAATGGTAAGTTAGAGACATTTAAATAAACATGACTACATAATAGAAGAATTTCCCTTCATCAAAAAATGAAAAACGTAAAAGAATTTCCTGTTCCCAAATGCAAGTTTAATCCATTTGAATTTGTATCTAATAACAAGATCTTTATTCTGGAAAGAATATTATGGTTTAGAAAACATTAATCTACAGATAACTGCATTTATCTCTATAGATAGAAATTTTTATTGAAAGATTGGCTTCTTGCTGCTTACTGCTATCAGAATTTCTCTCTCATTCATTTATTTTTGTTGTTGCTGTGATTGCCTTGGGGGTCTTCTTCATAAATTCTTTGCCTAGGCCAATGTCTGTAAGAGTCTTTCCTACATTTTCTTCTAGAATTCTGATTGTATCACGCCTAAGGTTTAAGTCTGTTATCCACTGTGATTTGATTTTTGTAAAAGGTGAAAGCTGTGGGTCCTGTTTCAGTCTTCTACAAGTGGCTAACCAATTCTCCCAGCACCATTTATTGAATAGGGATTCTTGTCCCCAGAGTATATTCTTTCCTGCTTTGTCAAAAATTAGGTGACTATATGAGGATGGTTCTATATTTGGATTCTCTGTTGTGTTCCATTGATCTGTGTCCCTGTACTTGTGCCAGTACCAGGCTGTTTTAAGAACCATGGCCTTGTAGTATAGTTTGAGGTCTGGCAAATTAATACCTCCCATTTTGTTTTTGTTGCTTAAAATTGCTTTTGCTATACGGGGTCTTCTCTGATTCCATACAAAATATATAATTATTTTCTCTATGTCTGTGAAGAATGATGTTGGTAATTTAATAGGGATTGCATTGAATCTGTAGATCACTTTGGGTGGGAATGATTAAATTAAAAAGCTTCTGCACAGCCAAAGAAACAGTCACGAGAATAAACAGACCACCTACAGAATGGGAAAAAATTTTTGCATACTAAACATCAGATAAAGGACTGATAACAAGAATCTATTTAGAACTCAGGAAAATCAGCAAGAAAAAATCAAACAACCCTATCAAAAAGTGGGCAAATGACATGAATAGAAACTTCTCAAAAGAAGATATAAGAATGGCTAACAAACATATGAAAAAATGCTCAACATCCCTAATCATCAGAGAAATGCAAATCAAAACCACAATGAGATATCACTTAACTCCAGTGAGAATGGCCTTTATCAAAAAAACCCCAAACAACACATGTTGGTGTGGATGTGGAGAGACAGGAACACTCATACACTGCTGGCGGGACTGCAAATTAGTGCAACCCCTGTGGAAAGCATTATGGAGGTATCTTAAACAGATTCAAGTAGACCTGCCATTTGACCCAGCAATCCCATTATTGGGCATATACCCAAAGGAAAAAAGGTCATTCTGTAACAAAGACACATGTACCCGAATGTTTATAGCAGCACAATTCACAATAGCAAAGATGTGGAAACAACCCAAATGCCCATCAATACATGATTGGATTAGTAAGCTGTGGTATATGTATACCATGGAATATTACTCAGCTATAAGAAATAATGAAGATACGACATCTCTATGGTTCTCCTGGAGAGAGTTGGAACCCATTATATTAAGTGAAGTATCCCAAGAATGGAAAAACAAGCATCACATGTACTCACCAGAAAATTGGTTTCCCTGATCATCACCTAAATACACATCTGGGAACGACACCAATCGGATATCAGACTGAGGTGGGGGGTGGGGTAGGGGATGGGTGTATGCCTACACAATGAGTGCATTGTGCACCGTTTGGGGAATGGTAATGCTTGAAGGTACTGACTCGGGAAGGGGCGGGTGGGGAAGGGAAGGATATACCTACATGATGAGTGCAACGCGCACTATCTGGGGAACAGACACGCCTGGAGCTCTGACTTGGGGGGAAAGGCGGTACATGGGCAATGTATGTAACCTGCATTTCTGTATCCCCCATAACAATAAGATGAAATAAAAAAAAAAGAGAATGAATTAGTTATATCCTCACTTTTTTAAATTCATAACTATATATAATATTGCAAATTTATACTACTGACTTATTCCTCTCATTGGGCGTTTAGAGAATACAAAATGTAAAACCTTTATAGATATTATCATCTCATCTATTTATTGATGAAGCATTTCCAAATGCTTGATTTTATGATTTCTATTTGTATTTTGGTCAAAGAAATAAAAAAATCACAGATTTTTTTTGACTTAAAAAAAAAAAAGAAAACAGTGCTTTGACTACAGACTGTAAGGCTAAAGATAAAAACAAAACAAAACAAATAAAAATACTATATAAAACATAAAAAAAAAAGAATTTCTCTCTCTACCCTCTAAACTCAAAGATCTTCAGTAGTTACAAAAATAGTTTCTATTATTAACTCAAGGAAAACATAGTAAGGGTTTTATTCTAATACAATCGAAAGCTTTTGGAGCTATTGGGTATTTTAGTAATTCTCTGCCTTGCTCTTACCATTGTAGATTGATAACTACAGGTCAATAGTTATTGAGCCCTTCTTACATCTTACACGTTATATTCTATGTGAGGAAATGGAAAAATAATGAGAAATAAGATAAAGTATCCACATTCAGAGGGCTTAAGTACAGCCATGTGCTGCACAACACGGTTGTTTCAGTCAACAACAGACTGCATATAGATGATGATCCCCAAAATTATAATATCATATTTTTACTGTACCTTTTCTATGTTTAGATACACAAATATTTACCATTGTGTTATAATTGCCTGTAGTATTCACTACAGAACATGCTGTCCAGGTTTGTAGCCTGGCAGCAACAAGTTATACTGGGGGTGGGGAACCTGTGGGCTTGAGGCCACATATGGCCTTCTGGATCCTTGAGTGTGGCCTTTAAACTGAATCCAAATTTTACAGAATAAAGGGACTTGTTCTGTGAAGTTTGGATTCAGTCAAGGGTATAACTGTTATACCATATAGTCCTAGAGGTATAGTAAGCTATACCATCCAGGTTTATGTTAGTACACTCTATGACGGTCCCATGAGGAGACCATCTAACAACACAATTTTCATCCTTAAGGGAAGCATAACTGTAATTTATTCTGTGGTTCCTCCCTTCTCTCCTGTTTTTAATTTATTCATTTGCTTACTTTATTGTGATAAGTGTAGTAAGTGAATTTACTACCAACCAAATTTGTAAGTAGAGGGAACTGTCCTTGACCCTATCTCCAAAGAAAGATTGATTTATGTAGTCGGAAGAAGAGTCAAGACTTAGTTCTTGAATTAACCTTGGCACCTGCTAATGAGCAGAATATGCCTGCAATGGCCTGAGAAAAATGCAGGCTCCTCTCAGATAATAACCTTCCCATATGACATGGTTTGGATGTTTGGCCCCTCCCAATCTCATGTTGAAGTCTGATCCCCAGTGGTGGAGATGGGGCCTGGTGGAAGGAGTTTGGATCATGAGGGGGCAGATTCCTTATGAAAGTCTTGGTGCCTGAGATAATGAGTGAGTTCTCACTTTATTAGTTCACTCAAGAGCTAGTTGTTTAAAAGAGCCTGGTGCCACCTCCTTCCTCTCTTGCTCCTTCTCTCACCATGTGACACGCCTGCTTTCCATTCACCTTCCACCTTGCTTGGAAGCCCTCTGAAGTGCCCACCAGAAGCAGATGGCATCCTCATGCTTCTTGGGCAACCTACAGAACTGTGAGCCAAATAAACCTCTTTTCTTTATAAATTACCCAGCCTCAAGTATTCCTTTATAGCGATGCAAAATGGACTAATACACCATAGAAGCCAGTGGCAGCATGAATTTCTTCTAGTAGTTTCTTTGTCAGTAGACATGGACAAGTGTAAGAGAAAAACCATAGAGACGGGTCTAAGCTGAATTTGTCTTTAAATCAAGATTTATATTTCCTTTTTCTTTTTTACCTTGCTTTTGTTTCTTTACTCTTTGCTCTATATTGGTTGGGTACCTACCATAAAGTTTAAGTGTTATCTCTAAAAGTATATAGGATAAGATGCTAGGTTTCAAAGGATGAATGTGAGCTCTATAATGGAGTTGTTAAATATAAGGGTTTTCTAGTCAAATGGACATGAATTTGAAAGATGATTCTACTATTTTACAGGCAGATTTTTAACTTCTGTATGTTCAGATTTCTAAACTTAAAATGGGAATAAAAATAATATTGACCTGTTAGAATTGTGTTAAGGACTGTGTTCAATGATATTAAACAGGGTAGGTACAGACCAATCAATCTGATATGGAAGAAGGCTAGGATATTATCTCATAGCAGAGGGTTCAGAGGGTAGAGAGAAGGGATGAAGACTTATGTAACTTGAAATTGTCTTTTCTCCCTTTGATATTTCATACTTTAGACAATGATTTCTACATTAGATCAAGACAAAGGTTATAATATCAACACCACAAATAAATGAGGGCTATTTTCTGGATAATATGGAAAGAAAAGTTAAAGAGTAAAATTAATTTAATCCTTAAAAAGACAATTTTTTAACCTGTATTAAATACATTAATCTAAAACAATCCCAGAGGTAAGTTAGTACACAAATACAAATCTTCAATTGTTCCCAAAAATCACTATTTTGATTAAGGGTAAAAAGAATAAAGACATCTTCACCTAGTTCAACAGCACAATAAGTCTTCACTTAATGTTGTTTATAGGTTCTTGGAAACTGGGACTTTAAGAGAAATTACTATGTGTAGAGAAACCACTTTTACAATAGGCTAAATGATACAAACAATAGTTAAGTTCCCACAGCATGTTTCTCTTCAAAAAAAAGCGTCACCAAACTTCTGCATAAAGACCAGAACACTTCTAGTATTAATCATTGAAATAAATGTGAGCTATACATACATTTAAGAAAGATTAATAAAAACAGGTAAAAGAGTTATTTATCTAATTATTCCATGGCAGGATCTCAGGTAACTGGAGGCCATTCTTCCAGCTCAGGGTGCAAAGTGGGAACCAGACCTCGACAAGACACCACTCCACCACTGGGCGTACTCATATACACACCCCCGGTCACTCAGACTCAAAGACCATTTAGACATGCCAATTTACCTAACATGCACACCTTTGGGATATAGGAGGAAACTGGAGTACCTGGAGAAAAGCCATGCAGACCTGGGGCAAACATGCAAATTCCATGAATAAATACAGTGGTCCCAGAGGGGAATCAATTCTTTTCCTTATCAGTGTTATAACAAAATAACATTGAACAAAATAACGTTATTCGAGGACCTGTGTATACAGGAAGCCTAGAATCAACTACCAAAAAGGGCAAAAAGAAACAGTTCTAAATAAGAGTCTCATGTCATCTCTACCCATATCATAGACAATTCTAAGATGGAGGGATTCAATAGAAATTTGGGGAGAAGCCAAGCAAGGAAATAAATGGGAAGATTTTCACTCATATATCAAATCTGATATGTTGGGGGTGTTTGGGGTTTGGGAAGAATGGGAGGGAAATTCATTCAGAAGAAAGCTTTTGTTCTTTGAACAGATGACACTGAGCTTTCTAGATGTTGTATTGCAAATTACAGATTATAGGAAGAGTTTTTGACTACATGATCTGTGCTCCTGAAAGGTGGACGTGTGGTGGGTGGAGAATTTAGAAGAGCATCCCATAGGGAACTATGCAAGAGAATAAAAGGAAGGGACTGGACAGGTGGCAAATAATGTATTTGAAAGAGGACCAGGCAAAACAGATTTATGCCAAAGACAAAGACTATTTTAAGAGTTTGCATAATTGATCATTTCAGCTGCAATTATTATTGTGTATGTGTAACCAAAATAATATAACTTAGGAATTCTTATTCTTGCTTCACTATGAATGTTTAATCATTAGAGGTGGAAACAAGCGGATACAAATGCCATTCTACACAAACCAAACCTGCACTGAAAAAAAATTCCTATCACTGGATTTTTCAGGTGTATCCTTCACCCGTAAAAGAAATTAATTAGCAAACAAGAGCAAGACTTACATGATTAATGATGCCAATGACCTTTTAAATCCTCACAATTTGCTCTTTTCTGAGTATTTCCAATGGCACCATGGCTATTAGTAACTATTAGAGTCATGTTTTATATTTTGTTCTGAGACTCAGCATCTGACATATTTCTCTTTAATTTCTAACCGAGAGAGGGCCCATAAAGAATGTCATGAGAAAGGCAGCTTTCCTCTGAGACGTGGTATTAGAAAAAAAGGTCTGTTTTCAGATCAGCTGCTCAGGTGGAATTGCTCTCCCAGGGCAGTGCTGTTTCTCTGAGGGGAAGTAGATCTTCCCCCTTGCTGTCCTTCATGGGACTAATGAGAGATGGAGGTCCTCAATGCTGGTCACCTCGTGGACTCACCACCTAGTTTATCAAGGAGGAAGTCGACTCCAGGAGCAGCCACAAAAAGGAAGCTACTCTGATTTAGGTGGTGCAGAAACGCAGATGAGGGCTTCTCCTTCCTGCCTCATTTGATCATTTTTCATGCTTCACCTCTGCTTCTAGGGGCCAACTCTTCTTCCCCCTGACCCCCAGTTTCTATACTTTAAATGCTCCTAGTTCTGACTGGAACTTGTCTGTGAACCAAGGAAGATTTATTTCTGTCTTGATTCTTTTCTTCCCTTCACTCTTGTTTATTCCCTTCCTGGCTCCTGCAACTTTTCTCTTGATACGGTGAGCGCTGCATCTTTCACCTTCCCTCACCTCCTGCCCGTGAACCTCTTTATTAGAAAATGTGTAGGAGAGTAGAAAGGGCAGCGATTTGGCTGACAGGGCTTCTGCTGCGTGACCTTGGGCACATCAATTAACTCCTTTAAACAACAGGTTTCTTTTCTCTAAGATGAGCGTGTTAGATCCGTTTATCTCAGTGATTTATCTCAGTTCTAATTTTCTCTGTGTTGTATTAGTTTCCTATTGCTGCTGTAACAAATTACCATAAACATCATGGTTTAAAGCAAAACAAATTTATTATCCTATACTTCTGTAGATCAGAAGTCTGACATGGTGTCATAGGGCTAGCTAGAATCAGGGTGTCAAAAGGGCTGCAGTCCTTTCTGGAAGCTCTAGGGAAGAATCTGTTTCCTCACATTTCCAGCTTCTGAGAGCACCTGCATCCCTTGGATCATGCCCTTTTTTTTTTTTTTTTTTCCATCTTCAAGCCTTTAATAGAAAATCAAAATCTTTCTCTCTTTGCATCTCCCTAAACAACTGTAGCCACTGCTAAGGACTTAGGATTAGCCTGGGTGCATCTAGATCATTCAGGATTATCATTTAGGATAATCTCCTGATCACAAGATCTGTAAACTTAATGACATCATAAGGTGACATATTTGCATATTTATATATCATAAGGTACATATTTACGAATCCCTTCTGGGGATTAGTGCATGGCCATGTTGGCCAACCATTATTCTGCCTACCACAACATCTTACTAACACAGCATCTTATGCCTGGTAGCACCGAATCAAACCAAAGTAATCAGATACTTTTCTCCCTTTTCCTGCCTTTCTTGTATCAGACAGCATCATGGAACAACCAAACTCAGCCTCAAACTATCACCACTGGGATATAAGCTTCTGACAATATCCCCACACTGTCCCTTAGATGAGACCTTCCAGGAACCTCCATGCCTCCCTGTAACTGTTTTGAATACCTACTGTCCCTGCTTCAATGCAGAGTTTGTTATTAAATGTATTCCAAGGACTGCCTCCTTCTACATCTGCTTCTCAACATCCCGGTTTAGCATTCTATTATTTTTCTCCTCTCCTTTTATCTTTGGTCTTTCTAGGTGACTGCTGCTGTCTGGTGATACACTCTGTGTTCCTAATGCAGACAAACCTTGACACTAGACTTTGGCTGCCTGCTGTGGTTTCAAAACCCTCAAATATAGATGACATTTTCTCTCTGGTCCTTATCTCTCTTGAGATTCTTCCACCAGCTGTACATGAGTCCTTCCAGTTGTCATGATCAGTCTGCAGGATCCACTCATGAGTGATGGTGCAATGCAGGGCTCTTTGCTAAGAAGAGGGCACCATGCTTGACATTGAATGCTGTGTTGTTGCTATACTGAGGTTTTTAATAACTTTATCTTTGAATTCATTTTGTTAGTAAATTCTGATGGTACAATTGAAGCATGTACCAGAGACTTGGAGGCTCAACTCACCACCATTTCAATTTCTGCTGCTTCTCCACCTCCCTGGGATTGGTCTTGACCATCTCCCCGCCCCCTGCATCCCTTCCTATTGACTGGTGCCATCCATTCCCCTTGACAGAGCCTGGATGTGGGCAAAGGGAGAGTGAGTTAGAACTGAATTTCAGGGCAGAACCTGGGGTGCCTGTGAAGCTCTGAAGGGGCCCAACCATGAATCCTGGGCCCAAGGAAATGTGGCATTAATTAACATATAAAAGACACCATGGGAGGTATATAAAACAAAAAGGTTTTCCTGCTGTTTGAACAAGAGGCCCTGCATTTCCTTTTTGTACTTACCTCCCAAATTACATAGTTGATCCTGTCAGTTTACTTGGAAGTTTCTCAACTTCAGCACTTTCAACATTTTGATCTAGATCATTCTTTGTAGTGGGGGCTGTTCTCTGAATTGTGGGGCATATAGAAGCATCCCTAGCCTCCTCTACCCAATAGATGCTAGTAACACCCCTCCCAACTGTGGCAATCAAAAAGTCTCCAGACATTGCCAGTATTCCCTGGGAGAGGGGCAAAATCATCTTAGGTGAGAATCACTGGTTTGGTTTCTGGAAACTTAATCCTTGTTCTTGCCCTTCCTGTTTGAAGAAAGCATTTATATCTACCTTGAACTTTAAGTCCAACTACTCTAATTGTGTGATATTGAGTAAAATCACAGGCTCTAAAATCCATCTTGGATTTGAATCTCAACTTTGACCTTTATGAGCAGTATTACTGTGGGCCAGAAAATCTTACAATCTGGTTTTCCTGGTATAGGGAAGGAAAAATATCTTTTTCTTCTATTCTCCTAACCTCATGGTCCCTATAACAAGAGAAAAATGTACAGATTTATTTAGTGCAGGTTTCACATGACACAGGAGCCTTCCTAAGGAAATGAAGACCTGAAGAAACCATTGAACTTGAGTGTTGTTTGTAATAGATTTGATGAACAATGGGAAGTTGTGGAGAAATACGATAGGACAAATATGATCTAATGGTAATAAACCAGGAACAATTTAACAAGAGTTATTTGTTGAAATTCTTCTCTGTGTCCCTGTGTCTTCAAAGATAAGGATGCTCCTTTCTTTTATCCATAGGGAGGGCACCTCTCACCCGAGGATCTTATGACCTGCTTCAGGGGAAGGTCACAGGGAACTTCCTGCTTCTGTGGTCTCAAATTCCTTCAGCTTAGAATATTCAACATGCTAAGGTGCCACATTTTGGGGTATGTTCTTTTACTGAAAACAATAATAACATCTACAACAGAAAGGTTACTGTGAAAATTAAATGACAAAATATATATAAAGTTCTTAGCACAGTGCCTTTGTCTAACACATAGTGAGTAATCAAATGGTAGTAGCACAACTGATATTATTATTATCAATTATTATATTATTGGCATTATTAGAACCAATTCCATCACTCCTAGAAAACAATGCAGTGCTGGTTTCTTGGAAGTGTTAACTTTTTCCTTTTACTTATTTTTCTTAACCTGTTCACTTGTAACACAATCACCAGTAGTTTTGCCCTTAAATAATGTTGGTCTTCTTTGTCTATTGTTCTAAGTCAATATCAGAGTCATCCCTAGAGGTCATGGGATCCTGACAGCAGAAGCCAACACAGTCGTATCTTCTCTTTCCTGCAGGCAGCCTGAATGCCATCTTTTCACATTTTATTCCATTTGAATCTTCTGCAGAGTTACTGTTTATCTTGGAAAGACTCATTCCAAGTCTCAGGTGGTTCATTTACAAAGCAGAGACTGCTTGAGTCTAGACGGATAAAGATCTTTCCAGTTCATCTATTAGCCTCCCCTATTCTCATAGGGCTCACTCAAATGCCCCCAATTCCAAAAAGGCCTCTACCACAAGGTACCAATCCACTACATATAGAAGTGAAAAAAAGAAAATGCCAATCTCCTCGCATGAATAATAAATAATTACTAATGAAGATCATGGTGATAAAGCCTATGGAGCTTAAAGAACCTATAAGGATATATCACAAGAAAAATCCTTTATACAAATTAAACCTGGAGTGGTTTAATTTGTATAAATCACTCATGCCTGTGATTTTGGCACTTTAGTAGGCCATGAAGGAGAATTGCTTAAGACCAGGAGTTTAAGACCAGTCTGGGCAACATATCAAGACCCTCATCTCTACAAAACTAAAAAATTAGCCAGGCATTATGGCATGCACTTGTAGTCCTAAATACTTAGGAGGCTGAGGCAGGAAAATCCCTTGAGTCCGGGAGTTTGAGACTGCAGTGAGCTATGATCACAACACTGCATTCCAGCCTGAGCTACAGAGTGAGACCTCCTCTCTAAAAATGAATAGATAAATAAAATTTAAAAACCTAAATAATAAAAACAAAACAAAAAAATTAAACCATTTACAGCTATGAAGAAAGTCAAAACTAACA
Source organism: Eulemur rufifrons (assembly GCF_041146395.1). NCBI lineage: Eukaryota > Metazoa > Chordata > Mammalia > Primates > Lemuridae > Eulemur > Eulemur rufifrons. Next base: position 30,587,350 of record NC_090989.1, read on the forward strand.
ATGGATTAAAGTAGCATTTCTCAGATATAGCTGTAATAACATAGTATTCTTATAAAAATGGATATTTGGATTAAATATGGACATATGATCTTTATACACATACATCCACACAGGCACAAACACACATACAGTTTATTTCTTTATCTACTGAATGAAGCATCATTATTTAGAATGAAGCAACAAAATTTTCAACTTCCTTCTTTTTTAAGTCAAGTATTAAGATAGAAGTTATTCAGACTAACAAAAACACTAGTCATTTAAGGGGACACCTTGAAATTATTTGCTTATTTTCAAATTCCTTGCATATTCATTCAACAAATAGAGTTTGGGGTATAGTTTTTTGTTTTTAATTCCCAATTTAATTAAACAAACTAATTTGGCTAATCACTAAATCTACAGAACAGTTTACTTCGTAGGAAGAGCAGAGATTGTGTTAAATTTGTTGGCAGTTTGATTCAGCTGAAATTTGTATGCTTATAGCTCTCTGTACGTGACCCATGACCACACTAAGCAGTTTGTGCTCTAGTTGCAGGATGGCTGTTGATCTGCCATTCTGATTGTCAGCTCCATACACCAAAGTGCCTGGCATAGGTTAGGCCCTACAACATAGAGGTTGAATAATTTTTTTTAGAAAAAAGTTATGAATGTAAATAGTGAAGAAATGGGAAAACCAAAAGACAGTACATACGATATATGCCTATAATTTGGAAAACTGCTTATAAACTCTTATTTGAAATCGGATATATGGTTCAGATTATCTAAAAAACACTAATACTGAAATATAGAAATCTTTTTTACGAAACAGAAGAAATTCAATCATAAACCAAAAAAAAAAAATTAATGAAACAGAAATATACTTATTTACCTGATATTAAAGAATGAGCCTAGGACAGGCGTGGTGGCTCACACTTGTAGTCTGAGCTATTCAGGAGGCTAAGGCAGGAAGATTCCTTGAGCGCAGGAGTTTGAGGTTGCTGTGAGCTAGACTGACGCCAAGACACTCACCTGGGCAACAGAGTGAGACTCTGTATCAAAAAAAAAAAAAAAAAAAATGAGCCTAAATCTTAAAACTTAGAATATAAAATTAGAAACCTGTTATTAAAAAAACTGTCCTAATCTTGATCATATTTCGTGTAAGAAGTTTTTCAAAAGGGATAATGTACCCTTCATAAACTAAAATGTTTCATGCATATTCATTTAAATTCCGAAGAGATCTCATTATCTCATCCAAAAAAGAATTAATGATCCTTAATGGTTTCCGATGACACTTTGTCTTTGTCCCTTTCTCAACTGCACAGATGACTTTAAGCATACAAATGTTTCTGCTCAGGCTTTGACCTCTAAAGTCTCTTGCATGATTACAGAATGGAAAAGAGATCATTCTTCCATACTTCGTTATGAATTTTTTATTCCTCTTTTACACATGTCAAAAAATTTATACTCAGGTTTACTTTATATATTTGTACCAAGTTTTTACAATAAAAAAATAACAAAATAAGAAAGGGTACTTGTTGAATCACAGAAGAAAACAGGATACTGATGGTAAAGGACCCTGTAAGCCTTTATAGGGATTTGGGAGCTGTTCCTAAGAGCAACAGAAATCATATAAGTGTCATTAGAGATGAGAGAATCAAAAAGACCTGGGTTCAAATACACCTTAATGTACATTCAATTCCCCAAGCTCTTCAACACACATAAAAATAGTAACTACCTCATTAGATTATGATAAGGATGATGTGAATATAAATGACTTAGCATGGTGTCTGACACCTAATAAACACGCATACATGTTAATATATCTAATTCAACAGTTCATTGAGAATTTCATGATAGATATAAAAATGAACCACTTTAATTTTTCCAATAACCACCTTCAAATCATACTGTCAATTCTTTTTTTTTTTCCTATTGTTTAACAATGTCTTGGACAGATCTCATAACTCTCTAGTCACTGTAAGTCCATTTTGAAGCTTTACTACCGTATGTTGTTTTAAATTATTCTGACCACTGCTAGACTAATGGATGAAGAGAACTTGAAGTAGGCAGAGGGTATGACCTGTTTTCATTCTATCTTCCACCCTATTATCTTAGAGATTCCATCCTGGTCTGATTTTGAGATGAGGGCATTCTCTCTCTTTTTTGAGACCTAAATCCTCCATGGTTGGATGGTGCTATGGTCTGAATGTTTGTGTCCCCTCAAAATTCATATGTTGAAACCTAATTCCTAATTTGATGGTATTTGTTGGTGGAACCTTTGGGACATGATGACACCAAGGCAAAGCAATCATAAATGAGATCAGTGCCCTTATAAAAGAGGCTCCAGAGAGATCCCTCACTCTTTCCACCATGTAAGGAAATAGGAAAAGATGGCCATCTATGAAGAGGGGCCTCAGCACACAGCAAATCTTCCAGAGCCTTGATCTTGTGCTTCTCAGCCTCCAGATGTGAAAGCAATGAATTTCTATTGTTTATAAGCCACCCAGTCTATGGTATTTTGTTATAGCAGCTTGAGCTAAGACAAATGCTGGTCAGGAAAAGCTAAGAGAGGAGTTAGCTGTCTGCTTACATTCCTGAGCACCCACCTGGATTAAAATGGCCTCACACAATATTATTATTTGTATCCTGATGGCTTCTACCAATATGGTGGTCTTATGCACACTGCATGTGGTTTTCTAATAATGAATTAATTTTCACTCTAATCCCATTCAAAATGAGAACTCCCCCAAAGAATAGCAGATACATCTCTGTACAGCTTGACAATGGTCCAAACTTCAACCCCTCTATGTATATTGTATTGCTTTGTTCAGCTGCTACCAATATGGTCCAAAAGCTCTTTCCTCCACCTTTATCCATTTGCTCCTTCCTGTAGAAACATATCAGCTGCTAAGATCTTTTTAAAACCTGATATGAGAAAGGCATCTTTTTCCTCCCAGGTACCTTACACCAAGTTGCAAAAAACTGGGGAAAATTTTTCCTGGAGTACCCCTACCTTTGAAATCTCCAAGCAAGTGTGTGAACCATACTCTAAATTCACACAAATCTCTAAACTCCAAGGAAAGATATCAAGCTTGCTCAAGAATTTCTTAACCCTTTTCCTTTCCGCTATAACCCACGTGGGCTTGCAGACTGCAACCCAGAAACTATCCAGCTTGGAGTCAAGAGTCCAGCCTCCCTTTCTTGCAGGGATCTCTAAACTCTATAGTGATTCTCTCTGAGTATACTTTCCCCTGACTAGTAACAGCCTAGAGGTTGGTGAGGTTAGGTATTTTTGCCATAAACAGTTCATTCCCCTTAAAACAGATGATCCCAGACCCTAACTCTTCTCTCCTTATCCTCATCCCCAGATGCCCTATATGATGAGGTAGGAGGGTTGGACTATAAGGACATCAGGGACCGTTCTATCATTTTCTGATGAAAATATGGAGGAAGATTCCTTCCAGTCATTTTGGAGGCAATTGGGCTAATTCCTCATGTAGCAATGGAATGATCTATTATGCAGAGCAAAGATACAGAAAAAGCTGTGATTTGGGCAGTGGAAGAGAACAGAAAGGAGGAGGTTGAGCTAAAGCAAAGGCTCACATTAGAATTAGAATAACAAATAACAAAAGAGTGAGGGAAGGATACTACCTTAATAATCTGTACCTAGTTGTTTTGGCTGCCCATGTCTAATTTTTCCAAGGCTACCTTGTTACATATACCATATAGCTAGCAAAGACATTTTGGGAGTTAAGGAATATCACCAAAATCCATACATAACATTGTATTCCCTTTTGCATCCTGAAGACATGGATTCTATATCACGGAAGAGACTTTCTTCATCACTTCATTGGCTTTGTTTGGGGAATCCTGCTGGTTATTCATTTAATTGTTGGCATGGCTCCTGCTGAATGCTAGAGTTGCAGTTGTGACAGTCATACGAGGTTTTTCTGTTAGAATTGCTTTGTTGTTAAGAATTTAGGCAAAATAAAATTGGATTTTTAAAAATAAACACATACACAATCATACTCCAATTTCTCCTTTTTCTTAATCCTTAATTGGGGCTTTTATTATTTAAGTTATTAGTTAATATCTCAATTTGATGTTTTGAGACTGTCACTGGTAAACCATGTATTAACAGTGGCAAGTAGTCGGGGAAAGTTACATTTTTGACTTATTCTTAGGCATTATAAATTCCTGAGTGTTATGCAAAGCATTACTAGAATGATTTGCACAACAGGGGGTTCAGTTTTTAATAAAAGTGACTCTTATTTTTAATTATAGCAATTAAGATTTTCTTATTGGCAGGCAGACTACTGCTTTGCAGTCACGAGCTTTGCATCTGCCACTCCACTGGGCTTAGAATATAGCCTACTCTTCCGGTTATGGTTATTTCCAAGTCTCAAGATCATTGAACACAGATAAGTAATATACAGAAGGTAAAATGCTTGCAAATATGTCTGAGGAACTGTTTTTATCTAGATAGGCTCTGAGTCTCATCATATCTTAGGAAAAGGAGCAACGCCTAAGGAATGAATATGTATCTTTGCGGGAACCTTGGTTGAAAATATTTTGTCACTGTAACATATTGTGAATGAATATTACACTTCAGCTTGGGTACATACTTGAACAATATGTGTTAAACAAATGACATGTTCATTTTCTCACTCTCTATATGTGATCTTCTTAAAGAAGAAAACCCATACAGGAATTAAAACTGCCAAAATGCTAAGCCTTGTGACAGTTCTATTTCTGTGGTAGACCTAATTAAACCTGAAATTTTCCAATATTTTCACTGACATCATTTATGTTGTAATTAACACTTTTTACTGGTAGAGACAGTTGTTTTCAGATGAAGTCTTTCATTTTGTTGTGGTTATAACTACAAAACTGAAATAATAAAACCATAATTATGAAAATTTCCTAGCCACAAGTTTGCACATGAGACTGCTCTACATATGAGCAACAACAAAAGGTAATTAAATGCAGACGGGTAGAAGGTTGCAGAATCATAGCACACTGCCTAGTGTTTCTATCTTTCTGGTATATTTTAACAATATTTGCAATTTGGCAAGCTATTTAGATGATGACATTATTATAAACCTAGAAAAATGTATATTTTGAGCATATGGAGCAGCAAACTACACCAGTGTGGATGACAAGGAGTCAGAAAACTATATGTAAATATTATGATGACACCTGAAAGTCTGCACAATTTATATAAAGTAGCATAACAGTTGTTAACATATGAATCTGTAGTCTGACTGATATATATGTACACATACACACACACACACACAAATATATCTCCTTGGATATAAAGTGTTAGGCTAGATAATAAGTACCCAATAGATAATTAATCAAACACATTTCTTATATTACAATATTTGCAATGTTTGTTTTTAATTTTCATATTTTACCCAAATTCATTTCCATAACAAATATTATGGAGAAATTTAGTTCCAGTTATAGTTTCCTTTTAAGTGGAACAAGGTTGGAATAAATGGAAAAAATTGACCTTCCACCTTATTGGTCATCATAAAAAATGAAGAGGGAAAGAAAAGACGTAGCTGTTATAGAATGATTTGATCAATTGTATTGATGGGCTGAGATAAAATTGCTGAGAACCATATCTCGAGTTGGCATAGCTCACTGAAAGCAAATTTGCTGTGAATGATGATAATTTGTACCGAAAGAAATTAGTGCCAATTTGATTAGGAATTGCCCTTCTGTTCAGATTTCAGTGGCTAATATATCCTGTCATGGTTACAGCTTTATCTAGGATATAGGAGTAAAACATAAATGGTTCAGAGAGGAAAAAGAATGATTACAGAGACATTCTACTCCTTTGATTTGTAATTTTTTTAGGGCCAAGATAAAGAGCACAAAAGAGATGATATAATCGTATTTTACATTTCATGAAAAACTATACATTTTCTCCACCTGCAGGGCATTATGATAATTTATCTTAGGCCTGAATGATACATAAAAGGAAACTGTTTCTAGTTCCTGTTTCCTCCTCATTTTATGAGTAAGAATAATTGATCTTAATTTTTTTGAAAAAACTAACTTTTATACAGAGCATATTAAAATTTGTACAGTGCATTCACAACTTTAATTTTTCTTAATTTTCACAACAACAAAAACAAAGTTAATAAGAACATTAAGATTCACAGGATCCAGGTGCTCGTGACAAGTACACTTTACTATGTGTCCCTGGGGGAAATAAATTATCTCTCCAGATCTCATCAGTTCTCCCTCCATCAGTAAGTCTGAACAAATCTTTTACACCGGTGGAGAGATTCTATAAACAACTTTTATTCACTATTTTCTCAGCCACGATATGTTGGTGATAACAAGGCAAGCATTGGCTCTCCCTTATTATTAGGTGACAAAGTTCACATCCCTTCTTGAGTTTTCAAATATATAATAATTTGTGCATATTCAAATGAAACATATCAAATTTTATTGAAACCTTGATGTAAGTCAACTGAGAAATTAACCAATCGTCAAAAATAGCTTTAAAAAAATACAAGTTTGGGGAATAGGTGATAGGGAGAAGAAATGAGAGACTCTCCTTACCTGAGCATTTATAAGGCTCAATTATTCCACTTATGCCTCTTTTCAAATATCACTTTTTTGGAGAGCCCTTCATTTCCTGGCCTAAAGAAACTAGAACCATGCACCCACATCCTTCCCATACACACACCATATACCCTTCCCTCTTTTTTCTTTAGAGCAATGATCACTGCCTACATTTTGCTAGTATAATCATGCACTGCATAATGACACAGGTCAATAATGGACTGCATATGGTGGTCCCATAAGATTATAATGAAGCTGAAAAATCCCTACCATCTACTGACATTATAACCATCCTAACATTGTAGTGCAACACATTACCTTTTTTTCTATTAATATTTTTAGATACACAAATACTTACCATTATATTACAATTGCCTACAGTATTCAGTACAGTAATATGCTGTACAGGTTTATAGCCTAGGAGCAATAGGCAATACCGTAGAGCCTAGGCATGTAGTAAGCTATATCATCTCAGTTTGTGTAAGTATGATGTCTATACAAGAACAAAATCACCTAACAATGCATTTCTCAGAACATATTACTGTCATTATGCAAACCATGACTGCATTTGTTTATCTGCTTATTATGTCTCTGTAATAATTTAAGCTCTATGAGGTCAACCATTTTTCCCTGGATCTAAATAATACATGGTACATATCACTCATAATAAGTAATGCTTAAAGAGTGCTCACTATACCATCATTAACTCATTTAATTTCCCTATGAAATAGAGATTACTAGCTTCACCATTTCAGATATGAGAAATCTGAAGCACAGCAATGTAAAGAAATTTGTCCGAAGTCAAGCAACTAGGAAATGATACAGGGGAATCTAAATTCAGGAAGTATGGTTCCAGAATCTGTGTCTTAAACACTAGGTTGTAGACCCTTAAGATAAATTCTTCAATTAATAAATGGATAAATCAAAGAATTTTATTAGTTAAGACTTGAGGCTGGGCACAGAGGCTCACACCTGTAATTTTAGCACTCTGGGAGGCCAAGGAAGGAGGATTACTTGAGGTCAGGAATTTGAGACCAGCCTGAGCAAGAGCAAGACCGTCTCTACCGAAAATAGAAATATTAGCCAGGTCTGGTGGCTCACATCTGTAGTTCCAGCTACTCAGGAGGCTGAGGCAGGAGGATCACTTGAGCCCAGGAGTTTGTGGTTGCAGAGAGTTATGATGATGCCACTGCTCTCTAGCCAGGGTGACAAAGCAAGACCATGTCTCAAAAAAAAGAAAAAAATGACTTGAGTAGAAAATAAACATACTTTATTGAAAAACAATCTAACCACAGTCTTCTCTAGGAGTTCTGAACCTTTCACACATGACCTTAGTTAAAAACGATATTAATTTGGAACCTAAAAAAAGATGATATTATTTAAACCTTCAACTTAAAATTCTCCTAAACCACCTGATCAAGGAACTTTATAAATATTATTGTGTTTTCTTTCCCCTTTATAGACTAATCTAATCTTTTATAAAATGAGAACTATTAATATTAGCCAACTTCCTAATTAGGGTCATATTTTTCCCTCCTGGTAAAATAAAACATCCACTTGATTGTTTAGAGTTATCACTTCCCATAGTAAGAGTCCAAGCACTTGAATTTCAAAACTGGCAAATTATTAGCTAGGTCTCAGTCAACAATCTATTCCCAGTCAGGGTGGAAACTGAGAATTTGTATTAACTCATTAGATTTTCTTCAGTTGAAATGATGTTTTCACAATAGACTACAATCCACATCTAATGACTTGGCAATGAGTTTCTCTGTTTGCCTGGAGTTCACAGTTTAGTAACAGCAGGTATGATATGTGCACTAACTATACACAGGTTTAAAATCAAAAACATCTTCTTATAAGTATTTATAAAAAACGTGATGACCATTACCTTCTCCTCTGACAATATGCAAGCTTTAAATGTGCTCAGTTTTCTTATCTATAATCTACACTTTAAGGTGAATCTAAGCTTTTAGGAGAATCTCATTTCAAAAAGTTGTTTATGTTTGTTGCCCTGCATGAGTCCTCTGAAGCTAGCATCTGTGTGGTGTACTTTTCTAGGCTTCAACTCTGATATGCTCTGCAGCCCAGAACAAGATGAAAAATGAACTGCAAACTCTTTGAGAGTCAGGGCTACCTGGAGTTTTATTTATTCAATTTATAGCTCTAACTCAAAGGAAGGCCTTAAGGATTGGAGTAATAAATAACATTCATTTTTAATAAAAATATAGAACATGCCAGTTCCTTTCACCATAAGTCTTACTCTTCCCATTCTTTCAATAACAAGGGTTTTGTTTTGCTATCTGGAGTTTGAGGTCTACAGAAACCCTGATACATTCGAAAAGTAAAAATGATGGTTTAATATTTAATACGGGATTATTTATTTTATAACAATATGCTGACTGTCCATATCTATAAAGGGAAATTGATATATTTATTTTCAGTGTGAATAAATCATATGGACTCAATTTGTACTGTATTTTACAAGTAACAATACAACTATGTTTCAAGCTACATACAAGGCAGGAAAACAAACATTTTTGCCCAGCTATAAGCATACTCTTCTCATCCAAACCAGTTCTTTAATGTGATATTTAATAAAAAGGCAGAATAGCATGTGGTTTAGGGCATGACATTTTATAGGATCTAAATACATCTATTAAATTGAATTGAATTGGCTGAAAATACAACATATAGAGACTTTTTTGAATGATAGTTTATTTCTTGTCACTGAAGGAAAGAATACTTCATCTAGGGGAAACTTCCTCTAACGAAGTCTTCCTTTGATTTATAAAATATACACAATACACTCTGACAAAAAAAAGAAAGAAAAAAATAATGAAAGAGTAAACAGTGAATCGCGTAAAAATATTTTTCATGTTTTGTATTGTTTCGGTTTTTGAATTAAACTCAGCACTTGGTTAAGATAAAGTAGTGCAGAGTATAAATTATTCCTGAGCTTACCCAAGGTTTAATGAGCTGGAGGGCTTCAGAAATCCAAATTGCTCTCTTGAAACGAAGCCACAGCTATTGATCTGATCCCAGGAAAGGTGTCATAATGGGGGTGGGTGTGGATTAAGAAACCTCATCATTAGTATTAAAAGCCTAGATCAGAAACCCATAAGCTTCTATCACCTCAGTATAAGTAAAGAACTACAGTTCCTGATACCTATTCTGTAAGAAATTATTAAACTTTTATATTTTTCATGCTATTTGTGATTTTCTGTTGTTTTTCCATGGTAATTAGTAGGAAATCCTTAATAGTATTAATAGTGAATATTTTTGAGCATTTACTACATGCCAGGCACTAAGAGACACATATTAGCTTTCATTATCACAAAAACCTTATGAGAACTTTTAATGTACTACAGGCTAATTTCCAAAGAGGAGGGATTAGAAAAAAAAATCACCACCTTGTGTCCAATGTTGGATGTTTCTTGGATCACCTCTGACTCCATGACTCCTTACGTTCCTCCTTGGACATTGTTAACATGTTCCTGATATGACCACACATTTGTTCGTTCCTGGTAACAATTAAAAGCACAGCTGCCTTGTCTGGAGTAGAATGCAGCATCTCACAGTGGTATCAACACTAGGTCCTACAAAGAAAATAAACTCTTGTGACAGGACCTGAGGGGTGTGTACACAGGAGGGGATGGGGAAGAGAGAGAATGTACCCTTCCTCCACTTTACCATACATGTGGCATCAGATAGACTCTGTCTTCATCTAATCTCAAAGCTGGATCATCAGCTTCCTCCCAACTTTGATCTCATCTAGGGCCTTTTCTCCTTTACCTAGCACACCCAGAAAAACTTCCTCCTTCCTATGGCTTCAGCCAAAACTTCTCCTGCTCAAGTCTGTCCTCCCTTGGCCCTGTCAAGAGAAAAGTTAGAACATTGAGAAAGATAACACAGAGAAAGAAATTAAGACAGTTGCCAATGAGCCCTCTCTAAAGGATAGAGCAGCTTTAGTGAAGGTAGAAGAAGCCACAGTTGAAGAGGGATCACCTGTAAAACCTGTTCCACCTATGGCTCCAGCTGTGTCATCCAGCAAGACTGCTCCTGCTTCTTCTAAGCCTTCTGCAAAGGCTACCAGCCCCAAAGAGGACACAAGGCTGCTATCCAGGAAGAGAGCCACCAAGAAGGAGAAAAGGGAGAGGAGAAAAAGGGAAAGACTCAAAACACAAAAGAGAGGATTTGGCTCAAAATGTGGCTGAACAGAGGACTCACAGTGAGGAAGACCCCTGATGGTTAGAAGCTGAACAAGCCAGAGAGAAGAAAGAGCAACCGTGGAGGTGAGAAGAGAATGAAGGCAGCAGGAATATCAAGTTTTAGTCTGAAAAGTTGGTTCTTAGCAGTGCTCGTGGGCAAAGAATGGCCAGACAAGACAAAGTAAGGAAGACATGAAAATGAGGTTTATTGAGAGAAAGATAGCATTATAGGGCTAGAGCAACATATAGCTATCCAAAGCATGATACATGCGCCACAGATGACAGCCAGACCCATTGTTGCATCAAAGGGAGAGCAAAAGGAAGGGCACAAGAGGGGCTTGGCTATGGTCTGCCTCTTGTTTTATAGTGCCCAGATTGGGACCTCCCTAGTGGCTCAGATGTCACCATGGAAACCACTTTGACTGGACAGTTGGGAGTTACATTACTAGCAAGTAGGTTATTCTAGGTCAATGTCTGGACTCTATGGTACCTATGCTGCTTGGCCCATAGGCTAGAGAGTCTCTGTGTTCTTTTGCAGCTGGTGTGCTAAGTTATGACTGGCAGATTCACAGGTTATTTCCTCCTCCCCCAGGTATGGAGAAGATTAGGGTAGGGCAATTGCACCAGGGAAAAGTGCCCATTTTCCTGCCTAGGAGACTGGAATCCCTCACTATCTACCTAACCGGAGGAGATAGAATACATTGAGTAATAGAAATAAGCTCATGTTCCTGAAAATGAAAAGGTCCCACAGGAGAGAAGCATTTCCAGAGAGAAGAGCATGAGTGCTTAGAGACAAAGTGACTTGAGCAGATTATGAAAAGAACCAGGAGAATGGAAGCTACAGATAAGACAGCTGCTGACCTAAGAATTGGAGATACTCACATCTACTCTTCCTTGTGACAAACACTCTGCAGGAAATGGAAAACCACCAACTAGTTTACATGTGGTTAGCTCAAATTAATCAAAAGTGATGATGGAGATCTCTGTCAATGTAGAAAATCAACCAAGTGAAAATAGTGTCCGTTCAGAATGAAAAGTCTAACAAAATCATAAACTTGTCCATTGGATCTAAACCATTGAGATCAGTCACCAACTGTGAGATCCCAAAGTGGAAGAGATAATACTAAATTTTTCTAAGCCACTAAGCTGTGGGTGATTTTATATACAGCAGTAGATAACCATTTCTCTCTTTTTAAAAATCAATATAGTTAGTAAGAAAGTCATTTCTCACTGTTGTTTTAATTTGTATCTTCCTGATTACAGTGAAACTGAGCATTGTTTTACATTTTTGCTACTTTTTTTTGAGTCTATGACCTTTGTTAGTTTTTGCTTTCTTTTCCATTGTCAGCTCCCATGTTCTTCATGCTATTCTTTCTGCCAAGAATGACCTACTCAAATCCCTCACCTTGACTAAATTCTCTTTATTCTTCAAATTCATATTATGATTCTCTCATTAAGTCTTTCTAAACCCACTCAGCAGCAAACAATTTCCACTTCAATTAAATTCCCTCAACAGTTTGAACATGCATTGTGGAACTTTTAATATTCAAACTTGTTTAGAATTTTTGTCCGTAGATTCCTGGACAGCAAGGACGAGATCTTATTTTGTAATCTCGTATTTTTTTTATTGTTTTTTTTTTCTGTAGTGAGACAATTTCCAAGCTTTAATGAAGCTTATAGTCTTATATTTTAGTCAGAGTCTAAGCAAGAAACATATGGCTTATTCAAAAGGGAAAATTCAAGAAATCATAATGAACAGCCTGTTTACAAAGATGTAGCGAGGGTCACGGAAAACTAACAAATGTTGTAAAAGCATACCTGAGTCAGCAAGATTGGAAAGTTACTACTATCCCTAGGCCTAAAGGGACAAGGGGAGGCAATGCTTTTTGGAACCCAGAGTGCAAGCACTATCTCTAGGAGAGTTTTGAACACAGGAGCTATTAACAGATACACAAATGAAGCCAAGACAACCTACAGTCTATAAGGGAGGCAGGCAAAAGAATTCAACCTCTCTTCTTCCTCTCTCAGATATCTTGCCAGTATCATCCTTTGGTTGGATCTATTTAGAAGCCAGAGGGTAAGGAAACACAAGCAAGCCGGGTTCCAGCTTTTTGCATTTAAAAACATCCAGTGCTTGTTAAAGAAATACAATAAAAATAGAAAAAACTGAATTGTAGGCTCTGATAGTCTGTGTAATTTCTCCTTATAATATATTCCAGTTAACTAATGTGATTTAATGATTAATTGGATGTTATAGGAGAGGAAAAAGAGGAATTAAGAAACCTTCCTTGGTTTATGGCCTGGGTAACAAGATAGATCATGATGACCCAAACCAAGGTAATGAATGAATGAAGAAAAGCCAAATTCAGAAGGAAAGGTGATAAATTCCATTTGGGATATACTAATTTGGATGTCTTACTGATATATCCATGAAAGCTGCTCAATAGGCCGCAGTAAAACAATGCTAAGAGAAATTCTAGGGCAGTTTGGGCATATAACAATCTGTGTTAAAACTGAGATCATTCAGAAAAAAAATCTTCTTCACATCCCCGGTTCTACTGACTGGTGTATGTGCTGTTCCCTCAATGGGCATCTCGGAGTCACTGTGTTCTAGGTACTTCCCAGGCTACACTCATGATCAAATTCATCCCAAACTTTCCTCGAGGTTTACCTGATGGATAAGCATTACCTTTCAGATATTGTTAAATCTAAGTTCAAGCCAAACTAGCAAGAAATGATCCCTTAGGGATCTCATGACAAGCAGAACGCCGCAATAGAAACAGGATAGAGCTGGTTGGGGATTCGCTGGATGGCAAGGGAAACTGTGATGGAAAATAGTTTCCTTAAAACATTTGAATGGAGCATGGATTTAATTGAAAGCATGGCTATGCCCTCAGTTTTCTCTGCATGTTAAAACGCAAGCCATCTGCTCATGGAAGGGTAGATGAGAGTCAAAAAAGGTAGAAAGTGCTGGGAATAATTGCTGACAGAAACAAGACAGGAGATGGCAAAGAACAAGTAAAACAATCACAAATAGTATTAAAGTTCTAGTGAATATTTTTAAATAAAGTAATTCCAAGTTCATATAAATATTAGCCTTGTCTTATTAAATACTAGGTATTAGGTAATATTTTTAGTAATAGTTGATATAATATTTAGAAAGACACACTGATTTGGATTTAATACAAACAGACTAGTAGTTTACCTATTTGAGGTAATATAAATATCAGTAGGACCGTATATCTAAAAATGCTGCCCTGGCTACCTATAATTCATTCACTAATAACTCACTTATTTAACTATGAAAAGCTTTTAAATTGTAAGAATTTTCTCCTAAAATTTTGAGCATTATTAGCTGAGGACAAAGCCCCAGAGAAAGGGAAACCTGTTTTCTTAATAAAGGTTTAGTCCCTAGAAACCGAGACCAGAGGGAATTTAAAACAGAATTTGGAGGTGTAGATTCTGAAAATGGACAATTAGCTACTTTTGGAGAAGGCTACTTTGATTTCTTTGATTTTTACATTTTTACTATTATAAAAATGTGACTACTCACTTCAAGAAAAAAAAAAATTTCCATGGAAGATCAAAATTATTTTTCCCCAGAGTTCCTCCTGTGACCTCCCTCTACTGAAGTCATGGATGTTTGTCCTTGAGTTTCTTCTATCATATAAGAGCTACCAAATGTCATCCATCTGTGTATGTGTGTGTTTTTGTGTGTTTCTCCTCACTGAAGCTACATTGTAGGAAGCATTGATTTTGTTGACTGAAAAGGTACCATGCCCTCAGCAGAAATGATAACTTGCCATTTATTATGAAATCTGACCTTGATGGTACAGCAATGAAACTGCTGAAGGAGATCAATGTGATATCTTGGAGAAAAAAATACCATTTAAAGTTAAGGTTGATGAAGGTCATTCTGTCTTATAATTCTCTCCTGTACCATTTCCAATCACCAGTGGAAAAGTTAGAGGGAAAAGACAACATTATTATTTTCTTCTATGAGAAACAGTGACCTTGGAGATGACCTCTCAGTTTAGCAGAACACAACAGTGAGTCTTTGGCAATACAAAGAGGGCAGAGAACAAAAGTGCTTTTGTGTAGTGAAATTAAGGTAGATTCCAGAAAAGAAGCTTAAGAGATTTAAGGATGAGGCTGAATACTTGAGGAGAAATCCAAGCAAAGTTGATCTATCATATCTGCATTTATGCAGAGAGGGAGAACATCCTGGAGGATGAGATCAAAGTCAAATGCAGTGAACTGGAAGTTGAAACCTGAAGTTGGAGGGGGTAGTGTGACTCTAAAAATCACACATATTTGCAGAGGGCCCTCCTTCCAACAGTGCTGGGGTAGTGCACTCATGCCATGTAATTCAAGTGTCGTAGGACAACGTGACTTCAGCTGGTATCAAGGTTCCCACTCTGTTATAGGCTTCATGAAGATTTACATCACTCTAGAAAATTTTGACTTAATTCAGATATTAATGCTTTATTGGCATTATATTGTACATATTTTATATGCTAACTTTTTGGTTTAAATGTGCTGGAATTTTTCAGAGTCACTATACTACACATCAAAAATGCAAGTGAGTATTTATATGTCTAATTCCACTTAACAAAGGTAGCTCTTCAATTTAACTTTAGCCTATATGTTTTGTATTCTAGATATCATTGCACTGTCTAGTGAACAAACTAAAGTGTTTTTGAGATATGGTTAGTATAAATACAAGTATCTATATACTATGCCTAATACAGATTGTTTGACAAATGTTACCCATTGGTGGACGATGGCATGATGCCTTTTTAGAAATATATGAAATGAATGAATCCCAAATGAATTCATGTTACACCATATCTTTTTCAATGTTCATTATGTTTTCAGCAGACATTTTAAAAGTGAACATTAAACGCGAATTTTAACAGATTTGGTGTTGTCACTTGTACTTCCTAGAGAAAAAAAAAGAGTAAAAATTTTAGGTAACAAAACATTTACAAAATCATAAACTAATACATTTCTATAAAAGTACTTGTTTAATGGTAAAAACAAAGATCTTAAAGTTAATCAACATTGTGAAGTGACAAACATGATAGATAAACTGTCGTGTCACTTTCCTTTTTTCTACATACTCATACCCAAATTATTGTAATTCTTTTGAACTGATAAAATGTGTATTTATTTATCTTTAGTGTTAAATGGAAGGAATGTTAGTCAAGTCCAAAAACAGATGGGCAGCTGTGAAATTAAAAAAAAATGTTTTTAAATAATAATTTGCTGTGTTTTCCTTATCTAATTTCTCTGAGGGTTAGCACCTTGTTTTACCATACAGTTGAATTAGGTAATAATTGAAGTCTCCTATTTTACAAAGTTGTGAGTTTAATATAAAAACGGCTCAGAATCTCTCAGTAAGTAACCCTACTCTCCATGGCTAAATTAAATATTTGAGACATTATCTCAAGATAAAGATCTCTTTAAGATCATAGTTTTGTTTAATCTATAAAACTTCAATGCAGGAAGTGGTACCCTGGGGCTTCCTTGTTTCTCTGTAACATAAGCATGAATATTAGAATATGTACAAAGTTGACGAAGTAAAACCATCACGTAACTATTTATTTAGAAGAACTTAATTCATTTTTTGAAGTAAAAATAAAGTCTTATGCTGATAAAGGAGGAAAAAGCATTAAGTCAATATTTGAAGAGGGAGGGTGAATGCCAACTGCCAATTTGCTAATCAGCTCTCATCAATGTCCAAGATGACTGTCTTTCATTGAGAATGCATTTCAGTCTCTGTTTATTAAATTTCAGATGGTTTACTAAAACTGCCAACAAGAGGACTAATTGATGCCAATTACAGGATCTTTCTCAGAGGAATTGGAATGAGTCCACATGTTCATTTCACACACATGACTCATCTTCCCTGAATGTAATAAGGATGATTAGCTACCTTGATACCATTATAGATAAAAATACAATCCCTGAATTGTCTTATATGATATTTGATCTGAAGTTAAATCAAGATATCTTATTATTAGCACTAACAGCAAATTTTCCAGAATTTAAATTTAATTTTTAGTTTCCTCAATGTTACCATTTCTGTAGAAATGCAATATCCAGTTTCATAAGAAATGTTTTAAAATATTTTTGAAATTGTACCCTTAGAAAGGTCTTTTTTTTTTTTATTTTATTTTTATTTTTTTATTTATTTTTTTTTATTATATATATATTTTTTCAATTTAGTTTTACAGAATCAAAGAGTCTAACAGTATATCTTGTTAGATACAGTATGTCCTCATAATGTATACATTATTTATTGTACAATGATATGAAATAATATGGGAAATATTCATGATAAATTATTAAGTGAACAGTGCAAGTTAAAAACAATAGTTTCATATTTTTTTCCCCACCCCCCCTTTCCCGAGTCAGCACCTTCAAGTGTTACCACTCCCCAAACGGTGTGCAATGCACTCGTTGTGTAGGCATACCCCCATCCCCTCCCCCACCCCCCACCTCAGTCTGATGTCCAATTGGTGTCATTCCCAGATTTGTATTTAGGTGATGATCAGGGAAACCAATTTTCTGGTGAGTACATGTGATGCTTGTTTTTCCATTCTTGGGATACTTCACTTAATATAATGGGTTCCGACTCTCTCTAGGAGAACCATAGAGATGTCGTATCTTCATCATTCCTTATAGCTGAGTAATATTCCATGGTATACATATACCACAGCTTACTAATCCAATCATGTATTGATGGGCATTTGGGTTGTTTCCACATCTTTGCTATTGTGAATTGTGCTGCTATAAACATTTGGGTACACGTGCCTTTGTTATAGAATGACCTTTTTTCCTTTGGGTATATGCCCAGTAATGGGATTGCTGGGTCAAATGGCAGGTCTACTTGAATCTGTTTAAGATACCTCCATAATGCTTTCCACAGGGGTTGCACTAGTTTGCAGTCCCACCAGCAGTGTATTAGTGTTCCTGTCTCTCCACACCCACGCCAACATGTGTTGTTTGGGGTTTTTTTGATAAAGGCCATTCTCACTGGGGTTAAGTGATATCTCATTGTGGTTTTGATTTGCATTTCCCTGATGATTAGAGATGTTGAACACTTTTTCATATGTTTGTTAGCCATTTTTATATCTTCTTTTGAAAAATTTCTATTCATGTCCTTTGCCCACTTTTTGATAGGGTTGCTTGATTTTTTCTTGCTGATTTTCCTGAGTTCTAAATAGATTCTTGTTATCAGTCCTTTATCTGATGTGTAGTATGCAAAAATTTTTTCCCATTCTGTAGGTGATCTGTTTATTCTCTGGACTGTTTCTTTGGCTGTGCAGAAGCTTTTTAGTTTAATCATGTCCCATTCATTTATTTTTGTTGCTGCTGTGATTGCCTTGGGGGTCTTCTTCATAAATTCTCTGCCTAGGCCAATGTCTGTAAGAGTCTTTCCTACATTTTCTTCTAGAATTCTGATTGTATCACGCCTAAGGTTTAAGTCTGTTATCCACCGTGATTTGATTTTTGTGAGAGGTGAAAGCTGTGGGTCCTGTTTCATTCTTCTGCAAGTGGCTAACCAATTCTCCCAGCACCATTTATTGAATAGGGATTCTTGTCCCCGGAGTATATTCTTTCCCGCTTTGTCAAAAATTAGGTGACTATATGAGGATGGTTCTATATTTGGATTTTCTGTTGTGTTCCACTGGTCTGTGTCCCTGCACTTGTGCCAATACCAGGCTGTTTTAAGAACCACGGCCTTGTAGTATAGTTTGAGGTCTGGCAAATTAATACCTCCCATTTTGTTTTTATTGCTTAAAATTGCTTTTGCTATACGGGGTCTTCTTTGATTCCATACAAATTGTATAATTATTTTCTCTATGTCTGTAAAGAATGATGTTGGTAATTTAATAGGGATTGCATTGAATTTGTAGATCACTTTGGGTAGTATAGACATTTTAACAATGTTGATTCTTCCGATCCACGAGCATGGTATATTTTTCCATCTATTTGCAAGTTCTGCTATTTCTTTTCTCAGTGTTTCATAGTTTTCCTTATAGAGGTCCTTTACCTCTTTAGTTAGATATATACCTAGGTATTTTATTTTCTTTGTTGCTATTTTGAAGGGTATTGAGTCTTTAATTTGGTTTTCCGATTGACTGTCATTGGCATATATAAATGCCTCTGATTTGTGTATATTAATTTTGTAGCCTGAGACTTTGCTGTATTCGTTAATCAATTCCAGGAGTCTCTTGGTTGAATCCTGGGGGTTTTCCAGATATAACATCATATCATCAGCAAAAAGTGAGAGTTTGATCTCTTCCTTCCCTATTTGGACTCCCTTGATTTTGCTCTCTTGCCTGATAGCTCTCGCTAGGACTTCCAATACTATGTTGAAAAGTAACGGAGACAATGGGCAGCCCTGTCTGGTTCCAGTTCTAAGTGGGAGTGCTTTCAGTTTTTCCCCATTCAGTATGATGTTGGCTGTGGGTTTGTCATATATGGCTTGTATCATTTTTAGGTAGGTTCCATCAATGCCTATTTTGTTAAGCGTTTTTATCATAAAAGGGTGTTGAATTTTGTCAAATGCTTTTTCTGCATCTAATGAGAGTATCATATGATTTTTGTTTTTGCTTCTATTTATGTGGTGAATTACATTTATAGATTTACGTATGTTGAACCACCCCTGCATCTCGGGGATGAAGCCCACTTGGTCGTGGTGGATTACTTTTTTGATAAGTACTTGGATTCGATTTGCTAGTATTTTATTGAAAATTTTTGCATCTATATTCATGAGGGAAATTGGTCTGTAGTTCTCTATTTTTGTTGAGTCCTTTCCAGGCTTTGGTATTAATGTTATATTGGCTTGGTAGAACGTGTTGGGGAGAACTCCATCCTTCTCTATATTGGAGAATAGTTTATGTAGGATGGGCACCAGTTCTTCTTTGTATGTATGGTAAAATTCAGGTGTGAACCCATCTGGACCAGGGCTTTTCTTTTTGGGAAGGTTTTTTATTGCTGTTTCGATTTCAGTTCTTGATATTGGTCTGTTCAGGTACTCTATTTCTTCCTGGTTGAGCCTGGGAAGACTATGTGTCTCTAAAAATTTGTCCATTTCCTCCACGTTCTCCAGTTTGTGTGCATAAAGATTTTTGTAGAATTCATAGATGATATCTTGTATCTCTGTAGCATCGGTTGTGATTTCTCCTTTCATGTTCCTAATGGAGGTTATTAGAGATTTTACTTTTGTGCTCTTGGTTAGTCTAGCCAGAGGTGTGTCTATTTTGTTTATCTTTTCAAAGAACCAACTTTTTGTTTTATTAATTTCCCTTATAGTTTCTTTGTTGTCCTTTTCATTTAGTTCTGATTTGATCTTAGTAATTTCTCGCCTTCTGCTGGGTTTGGGATCATTCTGTTCTTCTTTCTCCAGCTCTTTGAGTCTATTCGTTAGGTTGTCTATTTGCATGTTTTCTGTCTTTTTGATATAGGCATTTATGGATATGAATTTTCCTCTCAGGACTGCTTTAGCTGCATCCCATAGATTTTGATAAGTTGTATCTCCATTGTCATTTAATTCAAAGAAATTTTTGATTTCCATCTTGATTTCTTCTTTTATAGAATAATTATTCAGGAGAAGGTTATTTAGCTTCCATGACTTTGAGTAAGAGTGAGGGTTTCTGTTTGTGATCATTGTTACTTTTATTCCGCTGTGATCTGAGAAGATGCATGGTATAATTTCTATTTTTTTGAATTTTTGAAGACATGATTTATGTCTTAGGACATGGTCAATCTTAGAGAATGTCCTGTGAGCTGATGAGAAGAATGTATATTCTGTGGACTTTGGGTAGAATGTCCTATAGATGTCAGCCATGCCCATTTGTTCTAGCATTCTATTTAGGTCCATTATGTCTTTGTTTATTTTCTGTTTAGAGGATCTGTCCTGTACTGTCAGTGGGGTGTTAAAGTCTCCAGCTATTACAGTATTATTATCTATCATCTGGTTCAGATCTAGTAGGGTTTGCTTTATGAATCTAGGTGCACCTAGGTTGGGTGCATATATATTGAGTATAGTCATGGCTTCTTGTTGAATTGTGCCCTTGACCAGTATGTAGTAGCCATTTTTGTCTTTTATTATTTTTGTTGGTTTGAAAGCTAAGTTATTGGAAATTAAGATTGCCACACCAGCTTTCTTTTCGTTACCGTTTGCTTGAAATACCGATTTCCATCCTTTTACTTTCAGTCTAAATGCATCTTTGCTCGTTAGGTGGGTTTCTTGGAGACAGCAGATACTTGGCTTGTGCTTTTTTATCCATTGGGACAGTCTATGTCTCTTGAGCGGGGAATTCAAGCCATTCACATTTATTGAGAAAACTGATAAGTGAGACGGTTTTTTGTTCAGCTTGTTGGGTAGAACTTCATTGCAATGTTTTCTCTCCTGAGCCATTATGGTATCTGGAATTTGATCTTTAGCTCTTGAGTAGTTTTACATTCGTGGATCTTTCTTGTGCTGGTCCGTGTGTAACTCTCTTTTGAGTACTTCTTGCAGGGCTGGTCTTGTCTTGGTGAATTCCCTCAACCTTTGTTTATCTGAGAATGTCTTGATTTCTCCTTCGTATAGAAAACTTAGCTTAGCTGGGTACAAGATTCTAGCCTGGGCATTATTCTGTTTCAGAAGCGTGAAAATGGGGCCCCAAGCTCTTCTTGCTTGTAAGGTTTCAGCTGAGAAATCTGGCGTAATTCTGATGGGTTTTCCTTTGTAAGTTACCTGTTTCTTTCTCCTTACAGCTCAGAGAAGGGACTCTTTAGTGGATATTTTGGTCAGCCTGATGACTACGTGGCGTGGTGTTTTCCTATTTGCTATGAATCTCCCAGGGGTCCTTTGAGCTTCTTGAATCTGTATGTCTAGAGTATTGGCAAGGCCTGGAAAATTTTCCTCGATTATGTCTTCAAATAGCTTGTCCAACCCTTGCTTATTGTCTTCTTCACCCTCAGGGATGCCAATAACTCTCAAGTTAGGTTTCTTCACATAATCCCACATTTCTTGAAGACTCAGATCATTTCTCTTACTTTTTTGATCTATCTCTGTGACTGACTTATTTAGTTGAAAGGAGTTATCTTCAATTTCTGAAATTCTTTCCTCTGTTTGATCTACCCTGCTTTTGAGACTTTCCACAGTGTTTTGTAGCTCTCTGAGTGAATTCTTCATTTCTAGGAGTTCAGTTTGGTTTTTCTTCAATATTTCAATTTCTTTAGTGAATTTTTCCTCCAAATCCTGAATTTTTTTTGCATTTTCCTTGTGTTGTCTGTCCATTGATTCTTGTATATTATTTAGCTTGTTTATGATCCATAATTGGAATTCTTCCTGTGACATGTTGGTGTTTTGAGTCTGGTTTGTGTCAAATGGTTGAGAGCCGGTATTTCCCTTTGGGGGTGATCTTTCTGTTTGATTCTTTGTGCTTCCTGTGTTTTTTCGCTGGGCCCTTCCCATCTAGATTAATCGTTGGATCTTTACTTATAGATTTAGTCTGGTTAACAGCACTCTCTGTGCTCTATTCTTAGGCTGTGGAGTGGTCTAGGTATATTGCTTCCTTTGGCAAGAGGGGAAGACTGTTGTGAATTGTTTAGAAATTTTTCTATTTCAGTTGGGGGACTGCTTCTGATGGGTCCAATCCTAGAGGATTGGAGTGATCCAAGACTGCTTTGGTGAGTTAGGACACTGTGTTGTAGTCTTTCAGAGGGCAGGCAGGGTCCACACTAGTAGTGGGCCAAAATTCTCTTTGTTTGTTTGTTTCCCTTTGGTTCTTCCTCTATAGGGGTGGTTTCTGTCTCTATCTGCAGGAAAAATACTAGTTGTGGGGAGTGGATGGTGCCCTCGCTCGCTCAGCGCCCCATTTGCCGCAACTCCCACAGGCAAAAGTCTGCCTTGGCCCAATGTCCCCAGGGACCAGGCTCCACACTCTCGCTTCTGGAGAAGTAGTCAATGTTTAGACGTGGGTGGGGACCCTATATAAGGTCTGTGGACCTGGGGAGGGGGCCGTCCAGGGAGCCTCTTGGCACCCTATTGCTCCGCAGTGACTTGGCTGTGGGCCCCAAGGTGGCTATTGCGCGCCCGTAGATCGCCGACGTTGGGAGTGACTACTCAGGTTCCGGTATGTACCAGAGCCAGGGGCCTGGCCCGTTCCCAAGCTCAGCGTGGGTTCCCAGTTAGAAGGCAAAAAGAGAGAAGAAATAAGGAAAAAGAAAAAAGAAAAGAAAAGAAAAGAAAAAAAAAAAAAAAAGAAGTGAAAAGAAAGAACAGAAGGAGAAGAAAAGGAAAGAGAAAAGAAAAGGAGAAGAGAAGAGGAAAAAAAAGAAAAAAATAAAAAAATAAAAAAAAATAAAAAATAAAAATAAAAAAATAAAGACAAAATAAAAAAAAAAACCAAAGGCAAAAACAAAAACTAAACTAACAAATAACACAAAGAGACCTAACCCAGAAACAGCGAAAACACAAACACAAAAGAACAAAAACAGAGCTACACAGCACCTCAGCGCATCGCTAACCGAAGGGATACACAATTCTGAAGTATACAGTTCAGCGGCTCAATGATCGTGTTTTTGCGCCTTAGCGCAGCTCCGCCCCTTCACGCCCGCTCCGTTGGTTCCGGAGTGGCAACTCAGTGTTTATTTTACGTCTTAGCGCAGCTCCGCCCCTTCACGCCGGCTCCGTTGGTTCCGGAGCGGCAACTCAGTGTTTATTTTAAGTCTTAGCGCAGCTCCGCCCCTTCACGCCGGCTCCGTTGGTTCCGGAGCGGCAACTCAGTGTTTATTTTAAGTCTTAGCGCAGCTCCGCCCCTTCACGCCCGCTCCGTTGGTTCCGGAGCGGCAACTCAGTGTTTATTTTAAGTCTTAGCGCAGCTCCGCCCCTTCACGCCGGCTCCGTTGGTTCCGGAGCGGCAACTCAGTGTTTATTTTAAGTCTTAGCGCAGCTCCGCCCCTTCACGCCGGCTCCCTTGGTTCCGGAGCGGCAACTCAGTGTTTATTTTAAGTCTTAGCGCAGCTCCGCCCCTTCACGCCGGCTCCGTTGGTTCCGGAGCGGCAACTCAGTGTTTATTTTAAGTCTTAGCGCAGCTCCGCCCCTTCACGCCCGCTCCATTGGTTCCGGAGCGGCAACTCAGTGTTTATTTTACGTCTTAGCGCAGCTCCGCCCCTTCACACCCGCTCCGTTGGTTCCGGAGCGGCAACTCAGTGTTTATTTTAAGTCTTAGCGCAGCTCCGCCCCTTCACGCCCGCTCCGTTGGTTCCGGAGCGGCAACTCAGTGTTTATTGTAAGTCTTAGCGCAGCTCCGCCCCTTCACGCCCGCTCCGTTGGTTCCGGAGCGGCAACTCAGTGTTTATTTTAAGTCTTAGCGCAGCTCCGCCCCTTCACGCCGGCTCCGTTGGTTCCGGAGCGGCAACTCAGTGTTTATTTTAAGTCTTAGCGCAGCTCCGCCCCTTCACGCCGAGTGCCGCCGGCGGAGATGGCGCGGGCCCAGAGACCAGCGGGGGGCGCCGGGGAGAGAGAGCTGCTGGGCACCTTATGGCTCCCGAGCGGTTCCGACTTTGCTTTCAAGATGGCGCCCGCAGCGCTCCGGGGTCGGAGGGGGACCGGCTCCCCGGCAGGCAGAGACCAGGGACCGCCGCTGCCGGGGGGTTTGGCGGGCAAAGCCGCCGGGGGCCACCGGCTGAAGAACCACCGACAAAAGTAGCGCAGAGGTACAGCGCAATTCGCTGATCGGGGATTGATCGTGCCCCTCCCCCCTGGCACAGGTCCGTCCCTTCTCGCTAAGGACTGTCTCAGCCGAGACTTCCCAGGTTCCAAGCTATTCTCCCGAAAAAGCCTCCTGTCTGCAATGCCCTACGTCTCGCTCGGAGATTCTGCTCTGGCTTGCGAGGGGGTCTCCAAGCAATTGGGGGTGGAGGTCAGTGAGGAGCGCAAGCCGCTTTTCCTAAAGACTGCCCCTGCCCCACCTGGGGGCGGGCGCAGCCGCCTGCGCTCCCCTGGCTACTGTCTGTTCCGCGCCTTCCGCAGAGTTCCGCGATCTTAATTTCTGTTCACCTCAGACCTCACTTGCTCTGTTTGTCCCACGCTGATTCTCCGTGGATTCACACCGCTGTTCCTGTGTGGGAGCGGTCCTCTAGCGTTGTGGCAGGTCCGGATCCACGGTTCCTCGCCGGGGCGCAGATCCGAGCAGTCACCGCCACTCCGCCATCTTCCGGAAGGCCTTTTTTTTTTTTTTTTTAAATGTTCTACAAACTATACTACTATAGAACGCATGTCTGGATTGACAATGCAAAAAGCATAACTTCTGAATGACAGTTGCTATTTATGCTGCTGTTTTTTAATGTAAATAATTGATCATATCTCCAGAAGTTCATGTCCTGCCTTTTTAAACCCCCCTGAAATACTCTCTTCTATGTAAAAGCTACTATACATCTCTACAGTATCACACTGTTTTTGTTCTTGTAAGGAAAGAGTGAAATTTTTAGATTGCAAAAAGAAAGTCTCTTTTGTCACACATTCTTAATAAAAAATGGTTGGATTAAACCTTAAAATGAAGTAGGAGAACAGGGGATAAAAATCTCTCACTTGTTGTATTCTAGGGTACACCAGGCATTGCACTAAGTATTTCATATGTCTTGTCTAATTTAATCCTGAGAGCAACTTTATGTTGTAGATATGGTAATCCCTTCTCAAAGATGAGGAAACGGAAACTAATTCCCTGGTAGCACTGTTATGCTAAGGACAGTGCAGCATGTAAATGGAAGGAGACCTGGAAGGGATGACTATTAATAGTAGCAACTACGGAGTTTAAATGGTAGATGACATTGCTCTGAATGTAGAGTGAGGGTTTTCCATCTGAGTTAAAATAAGGATATACAAATGTAATAAGTAAATGGGTATTTTTGGTTTTTACTTAAAAATACATAAAGAACCTGAATCTATTTATTTTGGTTCTACATACAAATGTATGATTTTGATTCAAGCAATTGAACCAGTGCAGTTTCTCTGCCAAGTAAAATTATTATTTTTTAAATCTATTATCCCACCATGACCCAGATGCTTTCTTGAGAACACAATATACATAATCAAAGTCTGTTTAAAAAAAAAAAAAAGCCTGAATCTAAATTTCCAAACATTTAGATGTCACCTAAAGAGCAAAGAGACTGACAAAATCAGCCTGCAGATCATAACCATCACTCTTCCTACATTGAGACCACTTAAACCTTTTCTTTTTCATGGGATTTGGGGTAAATTTGGGATGCTGAAATGCCTTGTGTTCCTCTGCAGTAATACTTATACCTTATTCTATAGAATAAACTTGTCTTAATAACACTGAAGAACTCTCTTACTATACTGAACATCACAGAATCTAAAATGTCTATAGTAGTAAACTTTAATCCATCATTTGAAAGGCACATGAAAGGATTACTGGCTAACATTCATTTAAAATATAACTCACCTCAAATAATCATTGAATACTAAGAACCTCCCTGATAGATGTTACCCTTTTTCATGTGCCTAAAATAAGTTCAACTTTCTTTTAAATTGAGAGTGTTAAATATATCCTTGAAGAGCTCTAAAGGTTTGTTAGTGAGAGATACAGGTAAATTTCAGTTTATCCTTATCTACATTCCTCATCTTTTTGAAGTAGCTCCAAAATATCTTAATGATGAAACAGGTATGTCCATAGTTTCCACTTGTTTTCCAAAAGAAAAGTAGTGGACAAAAAATAAGCAAAAATAGCAAAAGTTAAAGATGGATAATTGTACACCTTACCTAGTCCCAAGACACTGTAAGATCAAATTGAATGAAAAGAGATAAAATTATGTTTTTGAAAACTTATATTGACTATTGTTTTATTTAAGAAATCAACTGCTGCCTCACTTTTACAAATTTAAATTTGTCACAACAGCAGCAACAAAATCAAAAACATCAAAATAGAAGCCGCTGTCTTTGACTTTCCTTCTAGTTGTACTAACTTTATTCACAGAAATATTTTCCTATTCTGCTCTTATTATTGGCAGGTTTGTGGTTCTTTTCTGCACTCATATTTCTATAAGTTTCTGGCTTAAAACCAAGAAATTTCCTTGGCCTGAGAACTCTGGCGCAAGTGGAGTGAATGAAAAGGGTATAGGAATACAAAAAGATTTACCTAACATGGGTCTAATGAAATCTGATAAACTTTCCTAGGAATTTCAGGATAATTTTCTCATTAATTAATATCAAATATAGAACTATGTGCTGAGGGATTTCAAGAGTTGTGTTAATGAAGGTGTGGAAATTTTTGATGTCTCCAATGAAAAGGAAAATAATGTTAAGACATAGAGTAGAGTTTTTTTTTAATACCATCACATACAACCTTGGGCAAATAAACCAACTGAAGGTATAAATAACTGAAGTTTACACTTAGCATATGAAAAGACAGTTTAATTATAGAAAAGTCTTTTTAAAATATGATATATCATATCACCTGAACAAAATGATTTTCCCCTAATCTTATTTTCTGAAAGACAGTATGTATCAGACATTGTAAATCTTTTTTGTTTTAATGTTACAAAATGTCTGAAGAGAATGGTGCCCTAACATGTTGGTGATCTCATTTTTAACTGTATAATTTAGACACTGGGAATTTGACATAAAGAAAAAGATTTCAGCATTGTAGTGGAACATCATTTTGAATGTCAAAAATCCTCAGAGGACTTTGTAACAAGAGCCATTAAGTACAAAATATTCCATGTACTATGATATACTGAGAACTGTTCACTAATGAGAAGCAGAAAATAGTAAGAAATGAATGTAGGTGCTTAGAACATTTGCTGGTATTGCCAGAGGAATAAAGGGAAACTCTGATCCATATGTTATGGGAATGAAAAAGAAGATGCTTGTCTAAAAGATATTTCTATCAGAATTAACTTAAAATACTCACTCATTCTTGGTACTGCTACCTTGCATCTAGTTGTTTCAACAGAATGTTTCACTTTTAAACAACCTTGACAGGAGATGAACATTTATGCCAATAAATATCTGAGGCCTGAAATAATCACTTTAGCTGGCTAAATCAATAAAGAGAATTATTAGTCCAAATAAAGGAAGGAAATACAGTGATTGTATGATATATTCTAGGAATTTACAAGCTATTATTAATTTAAATATCATAAATAAGAATGAACCAAATGAACTAAGTGATTATTGAAGTCATTTATTACAAAATGAGCAGATTAGTTCTAGAAAATATTCCCATCATCAATATACAGCCTATGCAAATCTACTTCTAATTTATAAATATGTAAGTGGTATAAATACATTTTTCTCCAAAATATTTGTGTGAAAATTCAGATCCTCTTCCCATTAAAAAGTCCATTAAAATACATCTTGTATACTTGATTCATTTAATAATGCTTTATGTAGAAGTGATCCACCCTGCTTATCTTATAATTTAAAGAAAGTTTAAAAATTAACAGAGGTTATTTTTGACTGAACGAAAAGAAAGAACATTTAAGTATGGAATGATAAAACTTGAGAACACAAATTCAGTGGATAATATACAATAAAAGATAACTAACAGAAACTTCTTACTTATAATAGGAAATAAAATACTTAATATTTTAAAAGACATAAAGATATAAAAGATAAATAAGTTACTACTTAAAATAGAAAGTTCTTATCTTAAAAGATAAACAATAGGGAATTCTTATGAATCGGGTCATTTTTTACTTGCCTCTTTGCATCATTATGATGATATATAAAATACATTTAATGTACTTAGCATTAATGCTATAGAGATGGCAAGATTTATTTTCCTTTTACCCTCCTAAATTCATGTCTTGGGCCCCTATAACAAAAGATTAACAAGAAAAAAAGCATACAAATTTATTTAATATAACTAGTACATAACACAGGAGCCTTTATAAGGAAATAAAGACCGAAAGAAACAGTTAAATCTGTTAAATAGTTAACAGTTTTTGTTAGTAGGTTTGATGAAGAGTGATAGTCATGGAGAGATATGAGACAAATGGGATATGAGTTAAATGTAATAAACTGGGGGAAATTTAGCAAGGCCTGTTTGTTTAGATTCCTTTCTGCGTCCTTGTGTCTTTGGACATAAGGATGCTGTTTTCTCCAAGATATAGGGAGAGCACCTCTAACATGAGGGTCTTGGGAACTAGTTCAGGGGAAGGTCAGAAATTTCTTTGTAGATTTTATGATCTGGTTCATTGGGAAAGGGTGGTGGAAGGTTCATGAGATTTTCCTGCACCTACTGATTTTCAAATTCCTTCAGTTTAAAATATTCAATATGCCAAGGTGCTTTATTTTTTGGTAGCATGTCTTGAATCCCATCAATGTCTAATAAATTTATCATAATGGTAACTACCATTGAGTATCCACTAGAGAAGATAAAGGCAGTAGCCTAAGCATTTTACATACACTTTCATCCTCACAACATAACACACTTAGTATTAAGCCCATTTTAGAGAAGTAGAAAGCAAGTTACAGAAATGATAAAATGACATTTGATTCAATAAAATAGAAAGAAGTGAAGCAGGGATTTTAAGCAATGCTCTCTGACTTCAAACCCTTCTTTTCACAACGTACTGCTTCTCACAATTAATTATTCTACAAATATTTATGGTTTGTCTGGTGTGAATTACACATTGTGTTAGGTGTCAAGTACTATGCTAGGTGCTAGGAGCTGAGAAGGCAAAGTATTTTATATGCAAAACAATATATACTTTGTCATCAGACACACTTGAATTTAAATACAGGTTCTGCTGCTTGACCACCCACTGTATGAAAATGGGCTGATTATGTACTTCTTGGATTCTTGTTCCTCCTCTATAAAATAGAAATACAGCTTGATCTCCTTCATTGTGTTATGAGGATTATTATGAGCATTAAATACTTTAGCACAGTGCTAGGCACAAGGTATATGCACACAAAACAATGTCTGTTGTTATTGGTACCTAATAGTGTTGTTCTGAAGATTAAATGAGTTCACATTGTCAAATCCTTAGCACATAAAAAACATTGGTTTTTAATCTTTCCCATTCTACTAGGGAAAGGCTTACCTATTGAACCAACTAATTCTAGTTTTCTGTGATACTGAAACCCACAGACAATTAACATGGACTTATGTTTAGCTTAGATTTAGCTTAATTAAAACATAATTATTATTGACTAAAATGCTTATGAATCCAGTCTATGTTTTGTAGGTTATATAAAAATAAATAAATAGGAAATCATTATCTAGAGGATGTCCTTCTGCTCAAGGAAAAAAAAAAATATTCTTGTCTTTTTGCCTCACATGTCAAGACCAGAAAGACTGAGTTTACCTTACTTGGATTCAATAAACAATAAATATTTATTGAATGGATATATGATTCTGCTTTCAAATTATTTGTGTGTGTGTGTGTGTGTATATGTGTGTTTGTGTGTATGTTTCCAAATTAGGTTAATTCAAGAAGAACCCATATAGATGAGAAAGAGCAGATAAGGAAGAGAGAATAGTGAGGTGTATAAGAATATGCCACCTAGGCCTGGCGTGGTGGCTCACGCCTGTAATCCTAGCACTCTGGGAGGCCGAGGCGGGTGGATCGCTCGAGGTCAGGAGTTCGAGACCAGCCTGAGCAAGAGTGAGACCCCGTCTCTACTAAAAATAGAAAGAAATTATATGGACAACTAAAATATATATATACAAAAAATTAGCTGGGCATGGTGGCGCATGCCTGTAGTCCCAGATACTCGGGAGGCTGAGGCAGTAGGATCGCTTAAGTCCAGGAATTTGAGGTTGCTGTGAGCTAGACTGACGCCACGGCATTCACTCTAGCCCGGGCAACAGAGTGAGACTCTGTCTCAAAACAAACAAACAAACAAAAAAGAATATGCCACCTAAAATATGCCTCATTGGCATCTGGATTATTTTGAGTTTATGAACATTGAGAAGAGGTAGACTTAGGAAAAGTTCTAAAGAAAATGGCACACATCTTTCTTTTGTAAAGAAAATATTCATTTGTATATGTGTCTCCCTCTCCCCAATCAGAAAGAGGAGACTCTTAACTCATCAATGGAGAAGGCATCAACATAAATTTGCATAACAAACTTTACTAAACAACACCTGTTTAACTTACTTTTCCTGACCACCTTCCCATAATTTGCCTTTCCCACTCCCAAGCCCAAAACCTATTTCTTTGTTTATCCTAAGGTGGTATATAAGCCCAAATTCTAACCACCCCTTTGAGTTGCCCCTCATTGGGTCTTCCCCTGTGTATGCACGATGCACATCTTAATAAACTTGTTTGTTTTTCTCTTGTTAGTTGGTCTTTGACCAGTCTAATTTTACACAGCCAGAGAACTTAAGATGCAGCACAAAAAAATATTGTTTGCCTTCCTTAAAGTTTTTTAGGAAAAAGGAACATTTTGACCTTGGGAAAATTCTTCTATCTTAACTTGTAATCAATAAAAGGTGTTTGGTTCTCTATGGTTGCGGCTCTAAAGTAATGGAGAATGTCCCTGGCAAAGTGTTAGAAGAGCTGAATCTGAATCTGCCTTGGCCTCTAAATCTCTTTATTTCTGTGGGCCCCTTTTTGTGGGAATGATGTCTAACATGCATTGAGTAATTAGCATAAGTCAGCTTCTTCATATCTACTAAATCATTTATTCTTCTAAACAATGAGATGAAAAGAGGGTAAAGGGCCATTGGCACTGAGTATTTTTTTGTAAATGTCCTAAGTTCAAAGCTAGTTTATCCTGGTGTTTTGATTAGAATCCAGAGAGTCTAGCAACAGAGTTCCACCCCCTACTGCAAGGAAGGAAAAATTACTTCCTTCTACACTTCTGGGTTCTTTCTTTGGCTGCTCTGTGAATTAAATTGACATAAGACAGATTAACAGGAGAAAAATAATCTTAATTACATCTGTATGCATGAGAGAGTCCCACAAAAATATGAGACTCAAAGAAGCCAGATGAATGAGCTTACTTACATATCGTCCTCAGCTACAGAAAGGTACGGGGGTTTGAGGCTTCTGGGGGGTGGTGGAGGAAATTATGGGTGGGTAAGGGGAAACGCCTGGTTAAGACAAGATGGCCAATAGAAGCACTATAAAACAAAGATAAGGTTTGTTTTGCAAATTTAATTCCAGGATTACGAGTCCATTGACTAAGAGTCTCCAGTGATTTAGTCATCTCTTCCTGGTACGAAAGATACTCTTACAAACAGAGATTTCCTTTATATATATGTATATTTATTTCTTTTACAAATGAACAGTTTTTCAGAGTTAAACCTCTACCTGCAGTTCTTCAAAATAACTAGTTCAAAGTAATCAACATGGAAAAGAGATATATTTAGGGTGGCACATTCTGGTCTCCTATAGTTATATTTTGGAGTAGCATGTCCTGAGTCCCAATACAACTAATACATTATAAAAATAAAAGAATCAGTCTAGGTGGGCTCAACAACTCCCTTCCAGCATGTTCTTTGAGTTTATATGGATATAAAAAATGACTTAACATAAAGTTGACTACCTACAAATGTGGGAATTATTTTAGCTCACAATCATAATGCTTCACAAATACAAATTCTGGTTTTCAGATGTAATAAGTGGGAATAGAATCTCTAATTCTTAAGAACAATTTTCATGGGATATATTTTTTTTTTTACTTTCTTGGAATAACTCTTAGACTCTTCTCCTAATGGTTAGTTTTACAATTTTATAGGGCAATGGTTTCTCTTCCTGTAGAGCTTTCCTTCTTTGATGTCAATATGGGTTTTTTTGTTGTTATAGATTTAAAACATTTTATTATAATTTTGGTTTATCCATTGCTTGTTAGCCCCTGGCAATATTTACAAAATTGAGGAAAAAGAACACAGTCCCTCTTAGTGTGGCTTATCATCTGAAAGACAACATTAATAAGGATATCACACACACACACACACACACACACACACACAATTTATAAATGAATCAATCCAGAGTTTCCGATGCCAAAGTCTGTTGCCACTATTGACTATTTTAGCCATATTCCTGAGAACTGGGAGAGGGTAGGAGGAGAAATAGTGTCACTCTAATCTTCATTCATTTTCACTTTTATTCTGTTAATTCATAATGTGAGCGAAACCTGTATTTTAAAAGGAAAGAAAAAGGGTAGCTTATTCACTCTCTCTAGGTATATGCAAACCACTTGAAACCAATTAGGTGTCAACAGAATTGTTAATTATCTGGGGTCACCACCTTTTGTGAGGCCTTTCAGAGTAAAAGGGAGGTGTGGCTTAGCTCACAGCAGGTTCAAACAGCTCTCTAATTGACAAATTTTATACTCAGCAGTTGGGTTGGCTAGAGAGGTTAAATCACATTTACTCTGCCTCACAGAAGGAAATGGATGGACCTTTACATTTATCATTCATTTATGAAACAAATACCTATTGATTCTCTGGTTTGAACTCCAGGGCTTGGCTACCAGTGGTAAATGATAATCAGTCACTGCCCCATGAAGATTATATTCTCTGTTTGTGAGAGGACCCTCTCACTTCCCAATTTACAAATGATTAATTAAGAGAAGCTGATTGTAGGATATGTCAGAAGATTCTAAGTCTAGAGACTTCCAAAGCCTAGGCTGCTTCGTTTCCTAATTCTGAACACATGAGAAGAAAAGGCACCAGACTTCACTTTGGCTTAAGAATTAAGAAAGTCCTAATAAGTACTGCGCTATACTCACCAGTAAAATACCAGCTTTCTCCATCCACACTCCCAATTTCAAAATTCCCATTCACCTGTTCAGAAGCCACCATCACCACTTCCTTTTACCATTATCCCAAAAGGGAATGTGGAATGCATTGGAACCTACACTTTCCCATGGAATCAGTTAAGAATTATACTTAAGTGTGCTTAACGTGCTAATTAGTAGTTTTAATATGCTGTGTGGAAAATATTCTGAATCAAGAGACTGAAAGCCCTGAGTCCTGATTTTTGCTCTTCTACGTAACAGCTAACTAATATTGGGTAAATCTTTAACTTCTCTAAACTTCATGTTTGTCATCTGTAAAATGGGGCTAATACTATCTCTTCTCTGCATTATTAGTATAAAATTTTATATGAAATAAATTTGAAAATTAAATAGTATATAAATATGCAGCATATAAAAATCACTATGATTTTAGTCTACAAACTGAAAATAATAATGCTTATAATCCACCCAGCATAATTGTTCGTGTAAAAAAGCAGTTTTCAAGGTATGGTTCGGGAACCCCCAATAGTTCCCAACACCATTTTAGGGAGTTCATGATGTCAAAACTATTTTGATATTAATACTCTTAAGACCTTATTTGCCTTTTTCATTTTCATTCTCTCAAGAGTATACAGCGTTTTTTTCCCAGAAGCTACATGACACGTTAAATCACAACAGATAAAATGCAGAAGCAGGGACGAGAATCCAGAATGGTGTATTTCTTAAGCCAGATATTAAAGACCTATTCCAAAATATTAAAAAATACCACTCTTCTTGTCAGGTTTTAGTCTGAAACTGTCAGTTCTTGGCTTGCCCATGGCTGAAGAGTAACCAGACACGCCAATGTAAGGCAAGCACAAAAATGAGCTTTGTTTAGGAGAGAATGATAGAATTATAGAGCAAGAGCAAAATACATGTTTACAAAATACATGTTTGCCGCATGGTACATACGGCATAGATGATGACTGGACCCATTGTCACAGTAGGGCAGGCAAAAGAAAGGGCAAACAGAGAAAGCTTGGCTATAGACTGCATCTTATTTTATAGTGCCTAGATAAGGCCCTCCCTTATGGTTCAGAGGTCACCATGGAACCACTTTGATTGGACAGTTGGGAGTCACATGACCTGAGCCTTAACTATGCATGTGGGTTCTAGATCACTTTCCCGACTCTATGGTACCTATGTTGTTTGGCCTGAGGGCTAGAAAGACCTCTGCATTCTTTTGCAGCAGGTGTGCCAAGTTCTGATTGGCAGATTTGTAGAGTATTCCCTCCCCCCCCAGGAATGGAGAATTAGGTTTGGGCAGGACCAAGATGGGGGCAACAGCACCTACTTTCGCCCCTAGAAGACCCGGAATCCCTCGCTATCTACCTAACATTCTCAGGAATTATTTTTTGTTTTGGAAAATTATTCAAAATGTCCTTAAAATATGTTATTTATATTAACATGTAATAAATTTATAATTTCTTTTGAATGAAACAATACTTTTAAAATTTGCCAATTTAAATTTCTTATAGCTTGGCTGGGCGCGGTGGCTCATGCCTGTAATCCTAGCACTCTGGGAGGCCGAGGTAGGTGGATCACTCGAGGTCAGAAGTTCGAGACCAGCCTGAGCAAGAGCGAGACCCCATCTCTACTAAAAATAGAAAGAAATTATCTGGCCAACTAAAATATATATAGAAAAAATTAGCCGGGCATGGTGGCACATGCCTGTAGTCCCAGATACTCGGGAGGCTGAGGCAGTAGGATCGCTTAAGCCCAGGAGTTTGAGGTTGCTGTGAGCTAGGCTGACGCCACGGCACTCACTCTAGCCCAGGCAACAAAGCAAGACTCTGTCTCAAAAAAAAATAATAAATTAATTTAAAAAAATAAATAAATTTCTTATAGATCTAATATTGATAAATATAATCCACAGATACAAAAGCTCCTTAGGGTTGTAGGGGAGGCAATATACAATTCTGACTTCCCAACTTGGTCATCAGAGCTATAGGGGGGGTAAAAGTAATTTTCTCTCTACCCTTTCTGAGTTCTTAGCTGGGACCCCCTGGAACAAAAGATACATTAACTAAAGAAAAACAACAAAAATTTATTAATATTTATACCTCATGTATATACATAGGCGATAACTGGGGAAATGAGTAAATCTCAAAAAGATAGTTTAAAATTCAGGCTTAAATTCCATTTTCAGCTCGAACCAGGAAAGAAGAGTGTTAGGGCAGTCAGTAATGGTGAGGTGACCCAGAAAAGCACAGTAAATAAAAATAAAGCTTGTTATGCAGATTTAAGTCAACGCCTTCTCCATTGATAAAAGTTTACTGTGATTTAGAATCATCCTTCTCCTCAGGAGACATCCTTAAAATTGGAGATTTTCTTTATAAGACTTTATAGATGTAACTTTCCTTTACAAAACGGTAACTTATACTTTGTTTTTAGAGCTTCTCCTGTGTCTGAAGTTTTGCAAAATAATCAGCTCATAATAATCCTTATGCCAAGAGAGACATATTTGGAATGGTATACTCTAGTCTCCTACAGTCGTATTTTGGGGTGACATAATCTGGTCTCCTATAGTGTTCTCAGTATTTTTTAAGAGTGTAAAGGGGGTTGGGCATGGTGGCTCACACCTGTCATCCTAGCAGTCTGGGAGGCTAATCACTTCAGGACAGAAGTTTCTGACCAGCCTGAGCAAGAGTGAGACCCCATCTCCACAAAAAATAGAAAACTTAGCTGGGCGTGGTGGTGCCCACCTGTAATCCCAGTGACCTAGTAGGTTCAGGCAGTAGGATCACTTGAGCCCTGGAGTTTGAGATTGCAGTGAACTATGATGACGCCACTGCACTCTATCTCGGTGACAGAGTGAGACTGTCTCAAAAAAAAAAAAAAAAAAAAGAGTGTAAAGGTACCTCAAGGCAAAGAAGTTTTAAAATTGCCTAGATAAAATAGTATATGGAAATGGGGCTTTGTAACTGTGAAGGATCATGTAAGTAAACACTGTTAAAATAATCATTGCATTAGAATGAAGTCAACATTTGTGAATTGATTTGTATAATTTAGCTCTTCTCTGCTTTGTCTGTGTGAACTTAGGCAAATTATTTCACCTCCAAAAAAATAAAAAGAATAATAATTCTCTCTTTAATTTTGGTTTATTGATATGTATATTGGGAATATTGTTACGAAGATTAAATAAGACAGTGCATATAAAAACTAGCACAGTATACACTTGCAGTAGCATTGAAATACAATCAGAGAAAAGTACATACGAGAAATAGAATTATTCTAAGATTAATATGAGTGAATATCAACAATAGAACATTACTCGTTACTCCTTTAATCCACTTCTGCGGGCATATAAAATCATTACTTCTTCTTTATACTTAGAGCTCATTCTAATGTATTTCCAAGCAGTGATACTCATATTTTGGTGGGACAAATCTGTATTTTACTGGATTGTCTCAAGCATGGCAGTAATTTATCACCACCAACCCTGTCTAAGTAGGGACCAAGGAAAAATTTTCCCTCCATCTACTGAAAGTTTGCTGAAAATGAACAAAAAGAGGATTAATAGGAGAAAAAGGCACGCAAAATCTATTTTAATGTGTATATGGACATGGGAGCTCTACACAAAGTAAGAGACTCAAAGAGGGGCCAGATGGTTGATGCTTAAGTTTCTTTTCCTAAGGGAGAGATGTTTAGACTGAGGTAGCAGACATTATTTTTTAATGATATTCTGGACACTGGATGGACAAGTTATGAAAGGTGAGGGACAGAAGTCCACAGCAACAAAAGTTGTCTTATTATGCAGGTAAAGTACCTCAGGTAATCGACAGGAGAGCCTCAGAAGAATAGATGAAAATTCTGTCTGGGTGAGGTGAGGACTCCCAGTTTCTGGGAGTTGGTGGTTAATCTTCTTCTCTGGTGGTTAATCTTCCCTGGTTATTTGTTGAGGGGGTTTTAAGACAATTGCATTTCTTTTGGAAAAAAGCTTTCTTAGATAAACAAATCCCAGAAAGAATCCCTCCTGGTGCTTCAGGAACGAGGATCAGAGAGACAAGGATGCAGAGAAGGTTGAGAACTGGGTTCTGAGGCTTATTTCTGAGGCCTTTCAATGTCTAAAACACTTAATATGCCAAAGCATCATATTTGGGAGAATCATTTTCTGTGCCCTAGGCTCGCCAAATGTCAATAGTTCTCTAAACTTATGACAACCCAAAATATCTATAGGGGACAGTTCTCTACCTAGTAGAGAAAGTCTGCAAGCCTTGATTATTCCACAAGTACATTAGCACAGTGATCTGTTTTAAAATATTTCTAAACAATTAGGTATAGAAAAGAGAACATACTTATTGAAAGTGGTAATGTTCCTAGACTGAAAATTAATATTTTGAGGAACTAAACACTGAAACTCATAATGGTCTTGACAAATTAAAGAGGTTGACAAATAAGTAGAATTATTAGACTATGTACAAGTTTAAAGTCAGTGAAGAAAACCATATTCATAATATCGTGAGAGACTTTGGGAAATCATAGCCCAGTTTTTCTCCAAAGTTGATGTGCTTTAGAATTGCCTATGGGTTTAATATAAATATGGGCACTAACCTCTTATTTCAGAATTATTAAATTAGAATACCAGAGATTGGGCCTGGGCACATATATTTTTACACTATAACATATTGTTTATAAATGTTGAGTGCTTTGAAGTTAATGGATTTTTGTGGTTTTCAATAATTTAACATAAATAATAAAATGTTTCCATAACACATTGCATCAGTACCTACTATGTGACAAGCAGTGTGCTATGTACTAGAGGTGTAAAGATGAACAACAAATAGCCCTGGATTCCAGAGGTTCACTATTTAGTTGTAGGAAACAGTCATTAAATAGTTGATGTGTAGTGACGTGTAAAAGTTTCAAAAACTGATAAAAAGGGAAGGGAGCTAGTATACACAAAGCAATCACAGGTACTATTTCCTAGAGAATTTGATGAAGTTCAATGAGGGATAGATAAGAATTAGTATGGCATATTATGGAGGAATATTGTTCTTCATACAAAATAAGTTTGTGCTACCTACATGGAACAATTGACTTTGAGCAATTACGAAAGAATGGCATCTGTATTAGTCAGGTGATTTGAGGTTAATATAAAAGCATGTAGTATTGATTCTGT
This sequence comes from Eulemur rufifrons, assembly GCF_041146395.1. Taxonomy (NCBI): domain Eukaryota; kingdom Metazoa; phylum Chordata; class Mammalia; order Primates; family Lemuridae; genus Eulemur; species Eulemur rufifrons. The sequence continues at coordinate 30,626,012 of NC_090989.1, forward strand.
TGTTTTGATCAATTAACTGAAAAATGAATTTAAATTCAGATGCACCGTAACTTGAAAATTGAAAGCAGTTATAGTAGAAATAATATTTTCTACAATGAATAGGTGCTTATTCAGTTAGGAAAGCAAAACTGAATTTTCATAGAAAGTTATTGGACATTTGCCCAGTGAACTATATGACAATCTTTTCTGTCTTCCTTCCTTCCTTTCATTTTTTCTTCCTTCTTTCCTTCTTTTTTTTCTATGTCACTTTATATTTATAGTACCATATTATAAAGCAGAACTTTGAGAGCACATCTAAGTTAGAATGAATACAGCATTGAAAGAAATCGACATTTTTAAAAAAATTATAGAGATAAGTAGATCTATGTAGTGACAGATCTGTCCAAATTTAACTATAATTTGTCTCCTGATGTGCAAAAATAAATAAATAAGTACTCTTTTACACATGCCAAAACACTACTTCTTCAATCTTTCCATGAGTTACAAACACTGATTTTAAATGCAATTGTTCATCTAAAAGACAATTAATCTTGACATAAGAAGATATTGCTCTTTAGCAATTAGCAAACGAAGAACAATTCTTAATGAGTAATCATACAGATTAAATATACTTGTTTTCCTTTTTTTGTAAAATTTGATAATAGACAAAATTTTACAATTTTTTTCAATGCATTTTTTTGTGATTTTTTTTTATTTGTTATGTTTGGGGTTTTTTTGGGTTTTTTTGGTTTTTTTTTTTTTTTTTTGAGACAGAGTCTTGCTTAGTCACTCTGGGTAGAATGCCTTGGCATCAGCATAGCTCACAGCAACCTCAAACTCCTTGGCTCAAGCAATCCTCCTGCCTCAGCCTCCCAAGTAGCTGGGACTACAGGTGCTCACCACCACATCCAACTAATTTTTGTTTCTATTTTTAGTTGCCTGGCTAATTTTTTCTATTTTTAGTAGAGATGCTCAGGCTGGTCTCCAACTTCTGACCTCAAGCAATCCTCCCGGCTCGGCCTCCCAGAGTGCTAGGATTACAGGCATGAGCCACTGAGCCTGGCCTTCAATGTATGTTTTTTATAAAAAATAGGAAGATTGGTACCATGTGAGACAGTCACACATATATGTTGGCACCTCCTATCTTCTGGAGAATATAATGAAAACAATAAGCACATTCCTCAAGAAAAATTCACAAACACATAGAATATGGATATCACATCGAGGGGTTCACAGAAGCCTTGATATCTGTTTCTGGTAAGAATTCTCATACATGGAAAGAATATGGACTTTGGATTCATCTAGGGATAGATTGCAGAACTTATTATCTTCCCGACTACAGATGAGTTACTCATTCTTTCTCGTCTTCAGTGTTCTTGTCTGTTAAACCATAATCAGGATTATATCAACTTGATGAAATTGGTATGAAGATTAAATGAGATAATATATGCAAAGCACTTAGAACAATGCTAAGCCTAGAGTAAGATCTCAGAATGTCAGCTGCTATCAACATCTTCATACTATTTAGTTATAATCATCTATGAAATGGGACTAAAAGTTAATACCACATCATGGGTTTGTAAAGAGTAAATGAGACAGAGTATGTAAAATATGTAGTTGTTCACAGGAAATGTTCATTAAACATTAGCCACAATCATCAAAATTTTGGTTTATTTCCTATAACATAAACTCAAGAAAATGGATGTTGTTGCTCCTTCTATGTAACAGCAAAAGTCTTTCTTCCCTGTGGTACAACAGTGGACCTTTATAAATCACCCTGGATTTTGGCAAGAAGTAAATTTTCAAACTGAGTGTGCTTAAGAATAATTTTCAGGCAGTTATAAATGTAGTTCTCATGCAAATATAAAATGAACAGATGTCAAAAATTTCATTAAACTCACTGATGAAGGAACTAGTAAAATGTTAAAACCAATTTAATATAGATTTTGAAGAACAAAGATACAGCCAAGAATGTTGAAATGAATTTTCTAAGAGATGTAAAATTACTTAATATTCTACAGGACAATATAATATAATAATTGGTGTTATCTTTTCTACAGAGCAAAAAATTCATTGTACATTATCCAGACAAAATTTATTTGCCTTGACACAGATAAGAATCACTTTCATTACTATCATTTTTCTATAACTTAACTTCTATCACTACGAGTTCTAGTCCATATAAATTCAATTAAAGGTGCATGGCCCTATAGAATCAGATCATCCCTGAAAGATTTTCAAGATAAGACCCAGAACTTCACTGAAAGGACATTCAGTCATCTGTTTTGCTCATTTTCAATCTTGAACAATTTTTTTTCAAACAAGCACTCTTCTGAATACTGCCTCTTTCAAGGAAAAATTATTTATTCTATGAAAATTTTACAATACAAATGAAATATTCCCCTCATCCATACCAATGTATGTATGTTTATTCACTTCTTTTTAACATTTTTGGCAATTTTTTAGCTTTATTTATTCATTTATTGTTAGTATACAAAAAACTGCACGTAACATACAGTTTGGTGAGTTTGGGCTAGCACTAGAGTTACCATCACCAAAATTCATATAATAATTAAATATTCTTATCATAGAAAGAATAGACAATTGTTTAAAAATTCTAAGTTTGCAGACAAATTAGGCAGAAAGTATAGAGATTTCCCTTATATCTCCTGCCCCCACATATTCACAGTCTCCTCAACTATCAAAATCCTGCACCTTAGTGGTATATTGGTTACAATCAGTGAACTTCTTTGACACATTTCTTATCACCCCAATTCCATAGTCTACATTAGGGTTTATTCTTGGTGGTGTACATTCCACGAGTTTTGACAAATGTATAATTACGTGTATCCACCATTGTAGTATTACAGAGTGGTTTTTCTCCCCTAAAAATATCCTCTGTGCTTCACCTATTCATCCCTCCCTTCCTCCACCCCCTGGCAAGCACTGATATTTTTACTATCTCCATGGGTTTACCTTTCCAGAATGTTCTATCTTTGGAATAATATAGTATGTAGGCTTTTCATATAGTCTTTTTTCACTTACTAATATTCATTTAAGTTTCCTTTATGTCTTTCAATGGCTTGACATAATTTCTTTTTAATGCTGAATAATATTCCATTGTCTGGATGTACCACAGTTCATCTATTGAAGGACATCTCGGTTGTTTGCAAGTTTGGTAATTATGAATAAAGCTGCTGTAAACATTTATGTCCATGTTTTTGTGTGGACAGAAGTTTTCAACTCCTTTGGGTAAATACCAAAAACTGTGATTACAGTTTCATAAGAATCTGTAAAACTATCTCCCAAAGTGAAAGTTTCTGTTGATCCACATCCTATCCAGCATTTGATGTTGTCAGTGTTTTGACTTTGGCCATTCTAATAGGCGTGTAATGGTGTCTCGCTATTGTTCTAATTTGCAATTTCCTAATGACATACGATGGAGCATCTCTCTTTTCATGTGCTTATTTGCCATCTGTATATCTTCTTTGGTGAGGTTTCTGTTCATATCTTTGGTCCATTTCTTTAATCAGGTTTTTCTTCTATTAATATTAAGAGTTTTTGTATATTTTGGATAAAAGTATTTTTTCAGATATGTTTTTCACAAAGATTTTCTGCCAGTCTCTAGTTTTTCTTCTTATTTATTTATTTATTTTTTTGACCATGTCTTTTGCAGAGCACAAGTTGTTAATTTTAATGAAGCCCAGCCCAGCTTATCAGATATTTCTTTCATGGGACATGCCTTTAGTGTTGTGCCTAAAAAGTCATTGACATACACAGGTCATCTCTATATTCTCCTACGTTATCTTTTAGGAGTTTTATAGCTTTATGTTTCACATTTAGGTCTATGATCCATATTGAGTTAATTTTTGTGAAGAATGTAAAGTCTGTGTGTAGCTTCATTTTTTTGCATGTGGATGTTTAGTTGCTCCAGCACCAATTGTTGAAAAGGCTATCTTTGCTCCATTGTTTTGTCTTTGTTCCTTTTTCAAAGATCAGTTGACTATATTTATGTGGGTCTATTTCTGGGCTCTCTATTCTATTCCATTTATCCTGCTTAGTGTTCTCTGAGCTTTCTAGATGTGTGGTTTTGTGTCTGACTTTAATTTGGAATAAATTCTCAGTCATTATTGCTTCAAATATTTCTTCTGTTCATTTTCCTCTTTCTTCTCCTTCTGGTATTCCCATAAGGCATAAGTTGCACTTTATGTAGTTGCCCCACAGGTCTTGGATATTCTGTTCTGTTTTTTTTTTTTTTTTTTTTTTTTTAAGTCTTTTGTTCTCTTTGATTTTCCATTTTGGAAGTATCTATTGACATGTCTTCAAGCACAGAGATTTTTTTTCTTCAACCATGTCTAGTCTGCTAATGAATCCATCAAAGGCATTCTTCATTTCTGTTACGATCTCTGGCATTTCTTTTTTCCTTTTTTTTTTTTTTTTTTTTGAATTTCCATCTCATCATTTACTCTGTCCCTTTGTTCTTATATGTTGTCAATTTTATCCATTAGTGCTCCTAGCATATTAATCATAGATGTTTTATATTCTTTGTCTGATAATGTCAACATCCTTGCTATATATATAAGTCTGGTTCTGATACTCTTATCTCTTCAAAGCATTTTTGCTTTTTGTTTTTCCTGTGTGTTATTCTTGATAGCCAAATGTGATATTCTAGGTAAAAGGATCTGCTGTAAATAGGCTTTTAGTAATGTGGTGGCAGGGTGTGGGGACAGGGAAAGAGTTCTTTACCCCAATGATTAGGCCTCAGTCTTTTTATTTAACAATCATTTCTTCTGCTCATTGGTACTAAATACTGTCCATCTCTTTAACATCATATCACTTATGGGACCCATGATAAAGTTAATTCTGTTCTCAACTGTTTTGGAAAGCAGTTTGTTTAGCAGAGAAAAACTGAGCTGAGAATTAAAACTTCTAATGTGACACTGGAGGCACATAGAATTTTATCCAGATAATAGAGAATATTAATGTATTTAAATTTTATTAAGCATGGTCAGTGGGAGTAATTTCATAGTGATAGATCTAATTTCAATGCCATCAGCAAAACAGCTTTGTCTCTTGTTTTTGTGTGTTTTTTGTGTGTTTTTAGCTTAATACATAGATGTCATTTTCTCTATTTTAAAATATTCAGGCACTTGCAATAACACAGAGTCATAAAGCTCTTTTATATCAAGTTATTCATCCCTCAGCTTGTTTTTATTATAGGTCTATTGGAAGATTTCCACCCTCAACCCTATTCTTTTAGCAGTTAATTAAAATATTCTTGCTATTGAAATGTACTGTATAGTCCCTATAAATTAGGGAATGTCAAATATTGTAGTTTTCTTAGAATAGCTAAAATTCTACTGTTTTTTTTTAATTCCCACTATTTCATACTTGCTGCAATTTAGAAAAATTGCTGATGCATCAATTAATGCAAATTGTATAAAGGCTTCTATAATTTGAGCTTAAAATGCCAGATCCAACCATGGAGCTTTGTATTTTCATGAGCTGCAAGTTAAAATACTGGGTTCAATTTTCATTTACCTAATGTTCCCCAGTAATAAAGACATGTCTATTAAGGACATCTGTTACAATTTGGTAACCTCTAATTTTAATGGGAAATAATAGAGTTCATGTCTGTAAGATTAGAGATTATGAACTAGGTCTTTACACTGGTTTGGCGTCCTTGATACACTGTTCTGCCAGTCAACCTAATCTATTCACAAAAGGCCCAAAGTCTTGGTTCCACTGGCCAAAAAGAAAGGAAGAAAGAAAGAAAGAACAAACTTTTCTATCTTGTCACTTTGATCATTGCCTTGTCGAAAATCTGTCACCACCTGCTAGAAAATAATATTTTGCTTCTCTTTTTAAAAAGCACGTATGGAAAGAGACAAGAAACCAGTGAGTAATTACACAGTAAAATATACTCTGCCAACTAACTGTGAGGGGGAGGAAAAAGGCAGAAGAGAGTAGAAGAGGAGAGAAAAGGGTAGAGATGAAAGTCTCTGAAGCTCCTTCTTGTCCCCAAGGCCCTCAGTGGAGCCATGGCCTCCTACTAATGTTTAAGTTTTCAATTATTTTTCTCTTGGTAGAGGGTGGGGGATGAGGGTGAGAGACAGACAAAACCTTTGCCTCCTCTTTCCTCTCTTGAACTGACAACCTATAGATAGTAAAGAGAATGCATCTAAGAAAACAATTATGTCTGCCAACTTCAACAATTGTCACAATGAAATCCTGTTTTTCTTTTCTTTTTTTTTTTTTATTCAAACCAAACTTCAGCATTCCTTTTGAATCCAAGTCCTTAATGGCATTTATGACTCTCACGGGTATTTATTTTAGCTGAATATCTTGCATTTGCTATGCCAAGAACAATCCTGAGTAAAAAAAGATTCCTGTCACTTTATTCAGATTTCAACAAAAAGCACCCAAGCCAGTAAATCACTAAATGGAACTACCAACTACCTATGACATGCATGAATAATGCCTCAGCAGCCAGCTCACCGGAAAGATTAGAATGGGAGTGAATAAAACCCTGCAAAAGTATGCCTACACAAGCTGAGCCCAGAACTCTATCAAAATCGATTTCTCCCATTTGACATCTGAGTATTTTGAAATGTTCTAACAGGAAGCAACAGAATCAAATTTCTTTCCAACTTGCTTTCTGCATAAAGGAAGAATTATAGTAACTAAACTCGCCAGGTTTTAAGTATCACTGAAAGTCCATTGTTAACCTGAGACCACCTTGATGGAGAAAAAACAGAGAAGGAGAAAATTTGGTATGGAACACCTAGATTGACAAAAATTGAGCAAGTCATGTTTCACATAAATATGTTGTTTTTCTTTAGCTCAGGAAAGTTGGAAATGTACTTCATCCAGTTTTGTATTAGAATATAAGAGGGGAAGGTAAATTGTTCATGCAGATTACCCTAAGTATGACAGTAACACAATTACGGAAATTTCAATAGGTGTAGAGAGTTGAATATATTTGACTAGGGTCAGTCCTCTAATAGCAGTTCTTACAAGCTGATTCATCAAAACCGTAAGAGAGTCCCATGTACATGTTTCTCCCTGTTCCTTACATTCCTATTGAAGGAAATAGAAAGTCATTTACATGCATTCAAATGTCTTCTTTGTGCTTTTTGGTGAGACAGTGTTTTCAGGTACCTTTACTCTCTAAATATGATGAACCCAGAGTTAAGCCATTACATGTTGTTGCCAAATTTATAAATGGCCACCTTTCATATTTATAAATGAACATCCCATTTTGTGTTTTGTTTACCTTGAAAGTATTTTTATCTTAAATTAATTATTCCCTGCCCAAATGACAAAGAAATTATCAGATCTCAGGAAAGAAATGAGATGAATTTTTTATGGCATAGGTAATCAAACACATTTCTATTGGATTTTCAAGTATTTTAATTCTTCTCAAACTATTCCTAAACTCCCCCAAATCTGTATTTTGCTGAGTTTATTTCAAAATGATTTAATGGTAATAAAAACTAGAGTTTTCATAGTTTACTAATTAGCATTCTTATCTTGGATGCATGAAAGACCTGATCTATCTTTTTTTATTAGTAATAATATAGAATTTTACAATTAAAAATAAAGAAGAAAGCTAGGGCATCATTTTTTTCAGGCTCATGTAGCTCTTTTGGTGATTTATAGGTTAATCAATCATCAATAGAATTAAGGGCCATTTATACTAAACAAATTGCTTATGGCTGCAGCAAATTGTGTTTTGAGATTTAGTGATAAGGACTATAAATTGCCAGTCATGTTATTAGACATATAAATCAGAGAGTTACTGAAAATTGATTAGCTGACTCCAATTTTTCTGAACACATCGTTACTCTAGCTTATTATTTTTCTTTCCTAGGTCAAAGCAGTTCAACTCTATACTAAGTGAAAGAATGTGCATTTCTAATATCTAAGGCTAATACTCAAAGGTTTATTTTGTTTTTTTGTTTTGTCTTGTTTTCATTTCTATAGATCTTCTTTGAGATCAAGAAAGCCAGATTTTTACATTTATGTGAATATTGCAGTGTTGTTGATTTTTTTTTTTTTTCTATTCACTTTCTGCTATGGTCTGAATGTCCCCAAATTCCCCAAATTCGTATGGTGAAATCCTAACCTTTCAATGTGGTGGTATTAGGCCTTTGGGAGGTGATTAGGTCATGAGGACAGGACACTCAAGAATAGGTTTTGTGCTCTTAAAAAAAGTGTACCTTCTGCTGTGTGAGGTTATGGTGAAAAGATCACCATCTACAATACGCAGGCCCTCGTCAGAACCTGACCACACTGACAGCCTATTCTCAGGCTTCCAGCACCCAGAACTGTGAGAAACATATTTCCATCGTTTATAAACCACCCAGTCTATGGTATTTTTTTATAGTAGCCCAAAAAGACTAAGACACTATTTGAGTGTAATTATTCTAGGTATACAAACTAATATATATATTTTTTAAATTGCAAAAACACTTTTGAGTTTAATGATGTTAAACCTTGCTATAACAAACCCATAATGAACATGGCCTCTTCCTCCTTTAGCATTTTCCTAAGATCCCCAATATATAATCTACTCCTAAGAAAAAAGAAATCAGAAAAAGGTAAGGCATACACCATGTATATGTGTGTTGCTGTGAGGGTCTTTATGATAATAAGACATTATTTAAACGATAAGGTAGCATCCATTTTTTAAAGCGTGCATATATTATTTGTTTTCTACATGAGTAATGAGTTTGGGAGACTATTCTGGATGCAGATTTTGAATTCTGAAGTAGTAGGCTAGTTTTCTTGACACTTGTCTTTTTCTATCTCAATACATTCTATGCTAGGTTCCTAGAATATTCTCATATAGGACTCTCATTTTATTATTGCTCTGATAGAAATTTTCAATGGCTTCCCCATTATCTGCAGTGTAATTTTCAAGAATTTCTTTTTCTCAAACTAGTCTTCACAAACTCTATTATCCAGTCAATTCTAAAAGGTTTCTATTACCTAAACACCCTCCTGTCTGACCTACTATTCCTGCCCCTACTCCCTGTGATGGTGCTCTGCACCTCCACCTACTGGTACTATATCCTCCATTCATGGTCCAACTCAAAGACAACCTTTTCTAGAAATTTTTCCCCAAATCCTCTTGGAAAGCATTGCAAAGTAAGACAGCTCATGTCATTTATTTATCCTTCTATTCATGCACTTATCTACTGTATTCTACTTCTACTTTTTAAATTTCTACTGCAAACTGTATATGCCTTTCTATAACCTATAACTGGCATAATGTAAATTTTAACAAACTGTTGGTCATTCATAGGCTTTTACTCAGCATTTTAAGGATAATGTATTTTACAGTACAGATAAATGTCATGATCAAGTCACTTGCTAGGAATCTATAATACACAGTTATCTCATGATTTAATTAAGCTAGAAACAAACATACCTGTAAATTATTATATAAACTAATTTAAGATCTTGGAAAGAGGCTGGGCGAGGTGGCTCATGCCTGTAATCCTAGTACTCTGGGAGGTTGAGGCCGGTGGATCCTTTGAGCTCAGGAGTTGAAGACCAGCCTGAGCAAGAGCGAGACCCTGTCTCTACTAAAAATAGAAAGAAAATTAGCTGGACAACTAAAAATATATAGAAAAAATTATCCAGGCATGGTGGCTCATGCCTGTAGTCCCAGCTACTCGGGAGGCTAAGGCAGGAGGATCGCTTGAGCCCAGGAGTTTGAAGTTACTGTGAGCTAGGCTGAGACGCCACGGCACTCTAGTCTGGGCAACAGAGTGAGACTGTCTCAAAAAAGAAAAGAAAAAAAGAAACAAGGGGCTGATAAGAGGTGAGGGGATTCAGAGTATGCCACCCAAAATATGCAACTTTGACATGAGGATTATTTTGAGCTGAAGGCAATTAAAAAGAAAGACACACAAGAAAAACTCTCTGCCTTTCCTCTACTAAAAAAGGCAGGAAAATTTTTAAACAAAGGAGACAACTCTAGAACCTAATCAGCCCTGAGATGACACCAGAGAAATCTACGTAACAAAAGTTACTAACTAGTCCTTATCTTCTGTTACCGCTTTCCCACAATTTTTTTGTTCTAGAAAGTCAATGTTCTTTTCCTTTGTCTTGTCCCTTTTCTACAAAATTATTTTTCGTTGTGAAGATGCTATTGTAGGAGCAAAGAGGGGGGCATTCCCCATGGCCCTCTGGAGGCATGCTGAAAAATCATCTTGCAAAAAGCAGATTTTTATTTAATTTGTATACATGGGAGCCTTCAGAATGAAGAAACACAAATATACCAAGGAAATTGTCCATTTTTATGTTTAGTTCTGAAAAAGTGTGTACAACTGTGTAGAAATATGATTGGACAAAAGGGCATGGTGTAATGCTAATAGATTAAGTGGGGAAACCCAGCAAGGCCTGTCTAGATTCTTTTCAGCCTCTCTGAGCAGCCTTCCTTCTGGCTGTGCGGAGGAGCTCTCTCTGAATTCAGGGTCTTGTGGCCTACAGTCAAACAAGGTAGGTCAGATAACTTCTTCATGGCCAGGTTTTACACAGATTATGTTTGGATGCTATGGCTGGCTTTTGAGAAAAGAAGTTCTGTTTACTATGACCCACCTTGAGGAAGAGGGATTCTAGTTTCTATGGCTAGCTCTGGGGGTGTGGAGGATTGAGAGACAGAAGAGCAGAAGAAAGTCACATGTTAACTTTTGCTTCTGAGGCTGCTGCTGATGTATTGCTTTGGGGTATTGTTTTCTGAGTCCTCACACTGTGTGAGTTCAAGTTCTAACCACCCCTTTGAATTACTTTTCACTGAGTGTTCCATTGTGTGTGCACAATGCGCATGTTAATGCAATTCTGTTTGTTTTTCTTTTTGATCTTTGTCAGTCTAATTTACAGGACTCCAGCCGATGAACCTAAAATGAGTAAAGGAAAATAGTTTTTTTCTTATCTACAGGGGAAAGGGGTTCTCTGCTTTACTGATGGACCATCACTGAGCCACACTGGTGGGCAGTATAAATATAGAAGTTAAGATGAGAACCCTAGGAGTTAGAAAAACCTATGTTCAAATTTCAGCTTTTACATACTGGCTACATTATAATACAAAACACTAGCTGTGATCTGATGGATATAATATAATTTGTAGTTTAAATTTTGCAACAGATTTATGTAAAATCATGATTCGATCCCTTATTTCTCCAAATATATCAGGAATTAATGCTCTCAAAGGAATAGACAAGCTTTGAGCAAAGGTATAGAGTGGAATGCGGGCACTGTTTCTTACATATTCACTACATATTTAATCATCATAAATGCCTTGACTTGTACTTTTACATGCAAGCTGAAGTTTAGAACAGAAATATATACCCAGTTAATTTTGTCACAACTATAAATATCAGAGAACTATTTCAACATTCAGAAAAAGGAGTTTGTTGGTTGTTTTTCTTTAACTCAGTGTTTGCTATTACAAATATTTTAATTAATCTGTCCTCTCTCCCTTTTGACTATATAGAAATGTGCAAAGGAAATATCCTACTTTATGTATCCCAAAAGATTTTAAAAGTCAAATGTGATACTTACATTTTTACCTTCCTATCTTTTGGTTGCAGAGTAGCATTTGATCTATATGTACAAGATTTTAGGATGTTGGAGGGTGCAAGATTTTTTTTCCACCATCCTATGAGTACTATGAACAATTTCTTCTGAACAAAAGGTTGTTCAAAGGTCTGTTATTTGTAAGATATCAAAATGCTGGTAATGATCTAAGGGTTTCACTAAACCACAAACCTTTCTGCAGGATTTTTCTTCTTTTAAAATCTATATTAAGTTCCTTTTGGGTACCAACTTCTTATGAACTATTTTTCCAATGAAATGGAATAGCCCTTTGGTTCAAGAAAATAAAAAAATTATTGTAATTATTCTTAGATGTCACACCAATATTTGCTTTAGTTATATTACAAAAGAATTTCTTTTATAGAAGCCAGCTGATGGAAAATCCCTTCAAAATTATAACCAAAAATCCCTCCAAAACTAGGAGCTTTTAAAGATATCTATACATTTGAGGAGAGCTACAATAAGAGCAATCTCAATAATTCTCAATTATATTAAATTAGGCTATTGTCTTCTGTCTGTTAAATATTTTCTTTTGCTTTATCCTTCTGTTTTGAACAGTTGCCTAACTAAGCGATCAGAATTTTTTGACACTGTGAAATACATCAAAGCCAGACATAGTCATCAGCACTGGAAGATCCAGAGTATGAAAGAATTATAAAAACCTTCCTGAGAATTGAACAAGCCCAAGTTGATTTTGAACTTTTCAAGTTGCACCTGACATTTGCAAATAAAGAATTCAAACGACCCACAGGTGCCACATAAAGGTAACTAAGTCGCAGACACAGAGTTCCTTGTTTGGAAGACTCATTCGATTTGCCCTGGAGGATATGGAAGGGAAGAATCTTTGCAGCTTCTATAACACATTGAAACATATTAATTTTAGTCTATACAAAATATCTCTTTGTTGAGTGGGTGTTGTTTGGTTTAATGTTTCCTTTCACTTTCTTTATTTTTCTATTTCTGAACCAATCTCCCACACCATTTCCTGGTTAATATTAAGGCAGAGGTTAGAGAGGGTAAAATTTATATTGTCAAGTCCATAAAACAGGTAAGGCAGCAGATATTTAGTTTTGGATTATCATACTGAACTGAGGGCAGCTCATTTATCTTCTGTTTTCTCCCCACGATTCCAAATCGACACACTTATGCAATTTAGCAGTTATAGAAATGATTAATAGGTTTCTCTGGTGCTAACCTAATTGCTATGACACTAAAGACAAGAACATTACAAAAGATAAAGCATTGAGACCAGAATTACCTCCCATCTTAGGTGGCAATCAGCTGTTCAAGGCAATTCTCCAACTCCTTTGAGCAACAAACAAATTAGTGTCACCACCACGTATGGCTTTTGCCTTGCTGGATTCAACTAGGAGCCATTCTCATTAACAAATCCTCATGCCCAGCTCACTATTTTTTATCTTTTCCAAAGTTCATGTTATCAAAAATTTCCAGGAAGAAAATTCTTTAAGAAATTCTAATTAGTATTAATATTTTACTTCCATTTAGCAGCATATTTCCACATGTGCCATAGTCTTAAATTTTTATTTAATGTAATACCACTAACCTAACATCAAATGAATGTGTAAATGTATTTAACAAATAAGAAGTGAAGTGGAAAAAAGGCAATCATCTGAAAAATCCACACATTAGTCCCATTTGTGCCATCTATATGTTTCCAAGAAAAGTACTTTTCTATCAAAGTACCCAGAATATTGTTTCAGTTTTTATATTTCTCTGTTTAGATGATCTAATCATAAAATGTCCCTTGAGCTACAAAGCACCAAAAATTTATACTAAAAATTAAATTGTCAAATAAAATATCTTTTTTTTTTTTTTTTTTTTTTTGAGACAGAGTCTCACTCTGTTGCCCAGGCTAGAGTGAGTGCCGTGGCGTTAGCCTAGCTCACAGCAACCTCAAACTCCTGAGCTCAAGCGATCCTCCTGTCTCAGCCTCCCGAGTAGCTGGGACTACAGGCATGTGCCACCATGCCCGGCTAATTTTTTTCTATATATATTTTTAGCTGTCCATATAATTTCTTTCTATTTTTAGTAGAGATGGGGTCTCGCTCTTGCTCAGGCTGGTCTCGAACTCCTGAGCTCAAACGATCCGCCCACCTCGGCCTCCCAGAGTGCTAGGATTACAGGCGTGAGCCACCGCGCCCGGCCAAATAAAATATCTTACTTTTTCTTTTCTTTTTTTTTTTTTTACTTTTTAGTGTTTTTAAAATTTTTCAAAACAAAATGAAATAAGACTTTTGATCATTTAAGTGAATATGAATTTGTAATTTTCACAATAACCTAAGTCTCCGCTTAGGCTACCTTCTATCGAAACCAAGTTCATTAGTAGATATCTATATTATATATTTAAATCCCTACACACCAATGATGGAAATGTTCTTCTAAACTGAAAAACTATGTATGTGTTGACATCGTTGGTTACATGTTCAATCCTATCATCTTAGTATAATCTGTAGTACCTGTAATTTCCCTCTAAAATAGAGTTTGTCATTTAGAAGAAAAATATTTTCTCTCTTTTTGTACTTTGTGATTCTAATACTTTATTAAGCTGTTTAAAAAAGACATTCTAGCTTTCTTTAGGTTCTCTACTTGGTGGCATTGCCACCACTGAGTTTTTATTATGTAAATTATTGCAATCTGGTTAGCTCTTTCCGTCTCTTTTCTTAACAAAAGGGGTCTGCAAGTGCTAATCAAATGTTGCAATTTACATATTAATGAAGTTTTTATAATGACATTTCCTTCTTACACAGGGTGAGCAAAAGGGAGACTTTTTAACCTTTTTTGAGAAAGCAACCTCTAAATTTTGATTTTATGAAGTATTTTTGAAACTTTCCAAAGCTGACTGAAATGGCATTTATATATATTAATCAGATACAAAAAGGCATCACAAGGTATGAGCCGCCCACGTGCTGTTGTGATGTTTATAAGCGATAATCTTTTTGTATACATTCATGCACTTGCAATTGCACAAAATGCTAGGGATACATTTGGCAGTGAGGATGCTGTGCACAATCAAGTCCTAATCATTTTCAGAAAAGGAAAAACATTCCACTAAAATAAGGGAAGACAAGAAGTGTTCCAAAGCTATGTCAAAAGTGTCCAGCTGTTTTCATAGAATATAGGTGATTTCCTGGTGCTAGCAAAATCCAGAAGAAACATTATAATAGCTAGAAATGTCTATAATTGCAAAGAAGCCCAAGTATGAAGATCCACAAAAATAGAATAAGTGGATGAGATTAGTTAAAACAATCTTCTTAATAATGAGGTATGCTGATTATAAAAGTACTTTGATTCTTTAGAGTGTGTCACTGAACACCACGCTGAAAAAAACAAATTCACAATCTGTCGCTAGAACGGGATCTCCCACAGACAATGTGCTCATAAGTGAAAAGACAGAGATTCCAATATTAATCATTATTCAGTCAATGACATTCACAGGAAATTCAGGCAAGGAAATAACTTGCGTCATATTTTCTTTAATTATTAAATAGTAAATAAGCACAACGTTTATAATGGGAATTATTTTCTTATTCAATAGCATTCTGAAAAACTGTATATGTACACTAAAGGAGAAAAGTGACTCTAACATTTTTGTGTGAATTTCTAATTTTACCATATGAAGCATTTTATGTAAAAAGCTTATTTGTCACTGACTAACCTGAGAAATGTCCGTGTTTTTCCAAATCCTCCTCCTCTTTGTTTCCCCAGGAAAGTACTGTGAAAACTAGTAATTAGTTAGATATTTCTAAGAGTAGCCAAGTGATAGTTGATTTGTTTCCTCTAAAATGATTTCTTATTATAAAAGACAAATTTGGATCTAAGATCAGCAAAATTTCTTGAATGTTAAAGGCTTGTAAAAACTATTATTAAAAATTATCTAATGCAATATAAAAATAGCTCCTAAATCTAAAAAATAAAAATGTAACTATTATATGTGTAGGTCTACTTAGCTTGGGTTCAATATAAGCTTGATTCTTATTTGGAAAATGGCAGTTGATGAGAACAGAAAATTCCTCTTTTGGATTCGTGGAAAGACAACCCAACAAGTGAAATAATAAGACAGGTCTTACTTCTTTTCACAGCAGGACAAGAACGCCCATTCAATTGGATTAGATGACATCATGCCAAGAGCCATTAGTCCAATCATTGACTTGTGCCTGCAAGTGCTACCATTTAGACACATGGAAACACTTCCAGTCACATCTGGCCACTTGGGAATGTAAGTTGGCACAAGCATGCTGTGGAAAGAGTGAGTGCCCCTACCGGAACTATTTACCCCAAATAATTTAATATTTGGGGGTTATTTCTCTTGACAAAGAAGAATCCTTAAAACTATGAAACTCCCAGCTATGTATTTATGATCCACAGAAAGTTTATTTTTCTTTCTTCTTCACTTGAGTGGTTTGGTTTCTGAATAGCTTCAATCTAGCTCCAGGCCTTTAAACTGTTGATTGGTCATGTTCAGGCATTGATTTCAGGTTGTGCCAATTCATTGAAATTGTACTTAATTTCAAAAGACCTCCGTCACTTGCTGGAAGACCAGTTTGCGTAGAAGTGGACAAATGACTTCCCTCAGGGGAATCTGACCTCTTCTAACCACAGGTATATACAAGCCTTCCAATGACAATGAGTAATGATTCTAATCTTTTGCTGGTTATCCCACAGGTCTCACAATTGTTTCAGCCTTTAAAGAGAAAAATATTTTGCTTAATTTTGTTTTTTCCCATCTCCATTTATAATTAGCTATGGTAAACATAACTGAAATTATATACTTGAACTATTTAAAACATATTAAACTATGAACTCTAGAGAACCGAATAAGACACAATTGTTAGTTATACATCTTTTTAAAAAATAGTATGTTGTCATCCAGAATTAAAACCACACGTGCAAACTTATGCATGCACATACACATATATACATACACACGTGCACACACACGCACACACTATAATAACTCAGCCACAACACAGACACTACAGAGATTCAATTGTTTTCTAATTTTTCCTTTGCAATCATCAAATTATGAGCCACTCTTTGTTTGCTGACCTGGCTATTTTATGAAACCTCACTGTGCGTCCTCAGTTTATCTCAGTATTATGCTGTGATTATTGCTGGTACTATTTGATTAGTATATACAACAGCTACAACTTATCAACTTAGTACATTTTTCCTACATAGATGTGTTTTGTCTTATTTGTTTTTAATTTAAAATAGCATGAATACGGTTTCACCCAACTTTGCTCATCACAAGAGGAAAGTGTAGGAGATCTGAGAGTGGAAGAATGTTTTACCAATTGGGCTTTTTTTTCTTCTCCCCAAAGAAACACCAGATATTCACAGAGTTTTGTCAGCCTAACACTTTTATATTTCAGGGTATAAGAAGAGAAAAAAAAAGAAGTAATTTGTTCAGCTGAGTTTTTGTCGCAAAGAAACAGATCTGAAATCACATTAAGAGTCTATTAGGCCAATCATATTGGAAGAACAACTAAAAATACCATTAAGCAATGTTACCAATGCCAAAGAGTGAACTCATTAAGATTTTAGTTGATCTTCTTTTTGACAATGGAGAGGAGAAAAGATTTTTTTTCTCATTCATCACTAGGTTCATGATTGAGGCAACTAGGACAAAAGACAGATCAATAAAAGAAAAACATACAGATTTATTTAATGTAAGTTTTACGTGAAAAAAAATTATTTAATATAAGTTTTAAGTGAAATAGGAGCCTTCAGAAATGAAAACCCAAAGAAACAGGAAAACCTGTGCATTTTTATGCTAAGTATGATGGAAAAAAAGATAGTGATTGGACAAAGGGGATATAATCTAATGGTAATAAACCAGGGAAACTTAGTAAGGCTTGTTTGTTCAGATTCTTTTCTGTGTTCTTTTGTTTTCAGACATAAGAACATTTCTTTCTTCCAGGTAGAGGATGATCACCTCCCACAGGAGAGTCTTATAAGCTACCTTAGAGGAAAGTCAGAGAATTCTTTAATGGCTTCCTTCAAGAGAGAAGGGTAGGGAAATAAATGTCAGAGAAACCTTCCTGCTTCTGCTGTTTTCTACAATCTCAAGATGCTGTATTTTGGGGTAGCATGCTCATCAACATTGTATTTTTAAGTCATACTTTCTATGTACAAAGTAAAATGTATTTAAAATATTTGACACAGGTTTGACAAATTCTGTCATAACACTGGAAAATAACTATTTCACCTTTAATGAGCTTGCAAGAGCTTAACAAACAGGTCTTCAACAAACAAATAGACAGACAATTCACTACAAATGAGAAGAAATAACAATATAATAACAATGACAAACTTACCAGAAAGTAGTGGTGAATGAGACACATCTTAACAGCTTTCAAGCTCTTTAATTTCTTTTTAATTGCTCTGTTTTCTTTCTCTGTTTTATTCCTTTCCTTATTTTAATTACTTCCTCTTAAAATGTTTTTCTAAACTATTAGAAGCCAGTAATAGAGAGAGAGTTCTGTAAATTTCTCTTCCTCCTCTCTCTTCTTTCCCATGCCCTATGTAATAAAATCTGAAGACTGTTGTTAAGGAGACCTGGGATTGTACCAGCATCTTGCTGTTACTCTTTCTGTAGCTTATCTTCAAAGACGAGATGTCCTCAAGCCACTCAGCTTCCCCAGTTAAGAGCAAAGCTTTAATTTCAGTTCTTTCAAAAAGCTTCCATTGCAAAAACTTCTCACAGTTAGAAAATTTGGCACAGAACCTCAGAAGTGGATCATAACTGGACATGATCGTTTTAAAAAAAGCACATGTATAATTTTAGCAGTAAGTAAAAATACAAAAATATTAAAACTTTTCAATGGAAATAATATTTTTCCCTTTAAATTTAAAAATATGAGTTATTTATATTTATTACATAAACTATTTAAGACATTTTCATATTATATTCTCTTTACAGATTTGTGTGTTTCTTCATTTTGGAACATAAAATATATTGTATATGTCAAATGATTTGTTTATTAAATTCCCAAAATGGAGGTTTTTACTTACCTGCCACAATATCCATTCTTACTTCTTCTTTACCTTATCAATGGAAGAGATCCCCTACCTGTACATGGCTTGCTCCTCCATCTGGTCCTTAACCTGTAGTTCTGTTGGGGCTCAGAAAGCAATACCCCCAAAGACTGGCACTTTGACATGTTGAGTCCTTAGGGACTCCTAGAATCAATGATCAATGTTTCTCTAATTAATTCCATCTTATCCCCCACCCTTATGCTCCAAGAGCTTGTAGGGATTCTCTTTGGAATTCTTTCTTTCTTTCTTTCTCTCTCTGTCTCTCTCTTCCTTTCTTCCTTCGTTCTTTTCTTCCTTTTCTCCTTCCTTCCTTTCTCTCTCTCTCTCTCTTTCTGTCTGTCTTTTCTTTCTTTCTTTCCTCTTTCTTTTCTTTTCATTTCTTTCATTTCTTTTCATTTCTTTTCTTTCTTTCTTCTTCTTTTTGACAGGGTCTCACTCTGTTGCCCAAGTTGGAGTTCAGTGGCATCATCATAACTCACAGCAACCTCAAACTTCTGGGCTCAAGTGATCCTCCTGGTTCAGCCTCCCAAGTAACTGGGACTACAGGTTTGCACCACCGTGCTTGGCTAATTTTTGTGGTTTTTTTTTTTTTTTTTTTTTTGTAGGGATGGAGCTTCATTATGTTGCACAGGCTGTCTCAAATTCCTGGCCTCAAGGGATCTTCCTGCCTCAGCCTTCCCAAGTGCGAGGATTATAGGTGAGACCCACCACATCTGAAACCACCTTTTCACAGATCAATAATGGGGTGCAAGGCGAGGACTGTGGTAAGGGCCTAGCTAAAAATAATACACAGGCCTAGCTAAAAATAACGATAATAATTAGTAACTGTCCTCCTGTTTACTTATCTGTAGTTGCCACTCCAGAGTCACTCAGCTGGTGGTCATAAAGATTCTTAGCTTCTCCCCCTAGCTCGTGTCCATAAAGATTCTTAACTTTCTCCATAGATAACATCACCTTTTTGAAACCTAAAGGTAGTTTTTAAGATATCTTCCAGGCCCCGCATCCCAGTGGATTGGTTGACCCACCCAATGGGCCAGCGGCCCATAGCAAGAAACCTACTCAACCGGAATTGTGACCCCAGAGACTGAAACAACACAAGAAAATGACTTCTACACCCCTATAATTTTGCCCCAATTAACAAACCCAATTGTCTAATCCCTTTTCTGTCAAACTTCCCTTAAAAACCTTGTCTCCTAAATTCTCAGGGAGGTGGATTTGAGAAATTTCTCTCGTCTTCCTGCTTAGCACTATGCGGAATAAGGATGCTTTCTCTGCCCTAAAACCTGCTGACTCAGCATATTGGCTTCTTCCTGGGCAGCGGGCAAATGAACCTGGTTGGGTGGCAACAATTCTGCCTGAAATTTTCTTATCCGATCAAGAAAGCTTCTTTGCAAAAGAAACACAACCTTCCTCTCCTATCTGAAATCTCATTATCTATCTCAGAAAGGAAGATTGAGGAATGCAACCATACTTGGACTTTTTTTAAAACAAGATAATGCCTGCCTCTCAGACTCATTCAAATTCCAAAAAGAATCATTTATAAAATTTCTATTTGTTTGTTTTCCTTAAAAATTATTTTCTATTCCTCAAAAGAATTGTTTAAATTCCCACCTTCCCTGCCCCTATGAAAAAGCATATGTAAGTTTTTATATCCCATTGGGTTATTGAGTAATCACTCCCATGCAATTCTTCTGTACTATCCATATGGAAATAAAATTTTATTTGCCTTTTCTTTTATTAATCTGCCTTTTGTCAGTTAATTTCCAGTGAATCTGCAGAGGGAAGATTTCCCTTACCCCTACAATTCCTAAAGTTTTATTGACTCAGACTCACAAAGCAGCTGATTTTTGCAGGCACAATACAAACCCATGCATAATCCCTGTTGCATAGATTCTCTTTATTATTCACAAGAGCATTTTTGAATAGAAAAAGTGAAAAAGATATTACAGAGATAATTTTCTAAATATTTGTTTTAATAAACAAAAGAGAATCACTTGTAAACATCAGAGCTTTAGCTAAGATTACTCATACCACTACTGATAACAACACACTAGTACCCAGGATGCTGCAATTGAGTTCCACTGCTCAGCCCTACCACCTCCATAAGTATCATATTTCATCGAGTATCCCCTCTATTTCTTTTCTTGTCTCCACTTTTTATGTATCCATTCATTATTTTTTACCTGGTCATTGATTCACACAAACTTAAACATTCTTACTTTAAATAACTAACAATATCAATAATAAACTTTCCTAATCCCACATCCCATTCTGTTTAGTGTTTTAGCTACCTTCTCAAACCTCCCTGCATATTAAAATCACCTAGTGACTTTAGAGAGTACAAATGCTAAGGCCCCAACACCAGAGTGAATCAGAATCCCTCAAGGTATGAAACTGGCAGACTATTTTGAGAAACAAAGTTCTACATTCTTGTCATTACCTCTTCATTTCTATTCATTCATGCCTCATTCAATTGCAAGCTGGTCTCATCACTCCACCAAAGCTGTTCTCTTTAAGATCTTCTAAATTGCCAAACACAAAGAGCATCCTGTGTATTAAATGTAATGTTCTCACCTGCCCATCCCCATGACTCCAGCTACCAAATGAGTATTCATAATTACAAAGTCTGTAGCTCTAACTCAACTCCTTCTCTGGGCATTAGAAAAAATATGCATATATGCAACGAACATTCACTGAGCATTTACTATTTGCGGGACATCCCATAGTCTTCTCAGAGCATTCATTCATTAATTTCTTATGTTTTTTTCCCTTTCACCACTAACCTCCCAAAATTCAAAACAAATGACATTTTTAACAAAGAAACTTGGCAATACAGCATAGTCCATCCTCTGAAACATAAACATAGGTGTAATTTTTCTTGTTTTTTTCTTTCTGTTACTCCCAGATCCAATTGGTTATTAAATCAGATTCAATTCTCACTTGCTAGTGTCCTCTAATCTATTTCCTTGCCTATTCTCATTGTCAGAACCAAAAAATCCAGGTCTTCATCAGGCTCTTCTTGAATTTTTCCAACTATTTTCTAATTTTCCTAGTCTTAAGACTCATCTATATCTTATCCTTTCTAAACACAGTCAATACGTTGAACTCCTTAAAATAATAGTTTGAACATATTACTTCCTTGATTAAAGTCTCCCATGGCTTAGAATAGCATTTTCCAGATTCCTTGGAGGGATGCTTTGTTGTGTGAGGTGTTAATATGTGTTCCATGAAAAAGATTGATATTACCAACATATTTTCTTCTGATACCTAGGAAATTATATACATTAGACAATTATTATTATTGTGCTACAGTTGATTTTAGGAAATGGCATTCCAAAGTGGAGAATGCTAAGAAATTGTATGGAAGATCATTTTATGTATAAATATATATGTCCAATCTGTGACCAGTGGCAGAGGCAGCAAGGTCCCATTAATTGTCATATATAGAATTATCTATTTGATTGTAGCTTTTTGTATTATGTATCGTAATAGTTCAAAAATATTTTAGTATTTAAGTTTCATTGTATATAAGAGAATATTTATTATTTCTCAGAGCAAGTTATTAGTTCCAGTGACTATTTTGTTGTCTACTATAAATATAATATTATTCCATATGTTGGTTTTGCTTCAACATGTTATGATTTTTAAAATACTTCCTTGATCAAATGAGTCTGGCACTATTGTCTTACCATATGGAATCCAAAGGAGCCCATTCTTTGTTTGCCTTCCGGAACAGTCAGACTTCTCACATTTTCCAGTTACAATATCCCATTCTCTCCTACTTCGTATGTCTGTTTTTGTTTATTTATTTATTTATTTTTGCACATAACATCCTTTCTACTTGATACTATTGAGTATCTTGATTGAGTCTAGTTTGGGTATACAGTAAGTTGTCTACGTTCATGTCTGTTTACACCACTCTACTATTAGTTCTGTTGCATATAGCATATAGCTGATATTAAATATTCAATGAATGCTAGCTGCCATGGGTGTGAATATTTATGTCCCTCCCAAATTCATATGTTGAAATCTTAACCCTTGATGTGATACTATTAAGAGGTGGGGCATTTGGGAGGTAGTTAGGTCAAGAGGATGGAGCCCTTAATAATGGGATTAGTGGCCGGGCGCGGTGACTCACGCCTGTAATCCTAGCACTCTGGGAGGCCGAGGTGGGCGGATCGTTTGAGCTCAGGAGTTCGAGACCAGCCTGAGCAAGAGCGAGACCCCACCTCTACTAAAAATAGAAAGAAATTATATGGACAGCTAAAAATATATATATAGAAAAAATTAGCCGGGCATGGTGGCGCATGCCTGTAGTCCCAGCTACTCGGGAGGCTGAGACAGGAGGATCGCTTGAGCTCAGGAGTTTGAGGTTGCTGTGAGCTAGGCTGATGCCACGGCACTCACTCTAGCCTGGGCAACAGAGTGAGACTCTGTCTCAAAAAAAAAAAAAAAAAAAAAATAATGGGATTAGTGCCATTATAAAAGGGATCCCAGAGAGTTCTCTCACCTTTTGTCTGTCATGTGAGAGTACAATGAGAGGATAGCAGTCTGCAACCCAGAAGAAAGCCTTTATCAGAAACTGACCATGCTGGCATCTTGATCTCAGACTTCCACCTTTCAGAACTATGAGAAATAAGTCTCTGTTGTGTATAAGCCACACAGTCTATGGTACTTTGTTATTGCAGCTTTAACTGACTAAACCATTAGGTAAATGAATACATTGTTTGTATTATTATTTTACCACAATTCAAAGTTTAATGATTGAATTTATTTAGTTTTTTTAAATGAATTATACTATGAATTATTAATACTAAAAATGGAAAGTATGTATTAATTACTGTTAGTTTATGATAAAGTAGACAAAATCCTAACAACGGAATAAGCCAACAGCATAGTAACAAAACAAAAAAAGCCATTTTTTCAGAACTTTTTCTATAAAATGTCAAATATAGACTGAAAAACACTTGTTGTATTATAGAAATAAACATGGCCATTAGGAGATTGATTGACTATAAGGAATTACATCATGCAATTATGAAGGCTGAGAAGTCCCAACATCTTCAGACTAAGCAGATCCAATGTATAGTTCTAGTCCAAGGCCTGAGAACAAGGAGAGCAGATGATGTAAATTCTACTGTAGAGAGCAATGTAGTAAAAACTCATCTTACACATTTTAAGTTTATGAAAATTCAGCTTGGATAAAGCAGTGTGAAGTGTTTCTCATGTTTACTTTACCACAAAGGCAAATAATGCCACTGTAATAAACTAGATTACAAAAAGAGTTTAACAGCATATAAAACAGCACAGAAATTATATAATATAATGTAGATGGAATAAGTCACTCCCTTCTCTGCGTTTTCATAGAGCATTGCTTAGCACTCTAATTGCCGTTAGAATATTCCATTGTTTTCTTTTTTCAATTATTATAAAAGCTAATCTTTTACTATGTATCAGTAACCAGAGTTAACCAGGAATCTGAGCATATGTAGAAAAGCATGTTGTCAGAATATCTTTGAAGATAACCAGAAAAGAGAAGTGGTTTTCCTTATCAAAACTTAAATCAAGGAGTATGATGTCCCCAGTGCATTACATCTCCAGTGCACAAAATAACAGCAGTTGTTCTTTAGTGCCTACACATAATTAGTTATTTCCCTTCTGTTATGCCAAGCAAGGTGACTTCCCTTCAAGGGTCACCTTTCATTCAAAAACCATCTTGGCTACATGTTTGCTAAAGCTATTAATTTAACAAACAAAGGCTGTGCTTTTGTATAAATGTACAAAGCCTTAAAAATGCTTTCAGTTTTTGGACAGTCACAATTGAGTTATTTGCAGAGGTATAAACATTCATCAAAGACCACCCATCTCTCTCATAGCACAATGCCAACCAGTTTAATGGTTGTTAAATCTGAGTAACAAGAATGTTATTAGCAGCTATTGTGATTGTACTTCTTTATTGTTTGCCAGATATGTGCTCTGAATTAAATAGGATGATAATTTAGATATGAGATTCTGATAAACAGAATGTGATTGAAGCACTTTTAACAGGAGAAAGTGTATAGACATCTGGCAAAGTCTTAAGAGGGACCATATTTTTCTGATCTCATGCACTACTTGATATATTCATTGACCTTTAATTTTGCATTGGAAATGTCAGTCATTAAAAGGAAAAATTTACTTTTCTACAATCAAAGCTACAAAAATACCCATGATTACTACCTCTTCTTCTTTCTTCACAATTGTTACAATAGAGGGAGTATTCTTTCCTCTATCAAAGTCCAGATTCTCTGCCAATACTCTAGATTTCATCTCCCCAAGCTTTTACAAGATAGCTATTCTTAACTACCCTATGTAAAGCATACCTCTTTATTAATTATTGTTTTCATATCCCTTATCAAAGCTGGTATCATTTTGCTAAAATGGATATATTTTTCTCCTCACCAAGAATTAAGCTTCATAATGACAGTGATTCTGCTAGTTTGTATTATATTGTCTGGTACATAGCATCTGTTTAACACATTGTAGGTGCTCAATTTTTAATTAAAATATAAAAGATTATGTGAGATGGTTACTGTGCTTAAACAAATTAGTTTGTCAATGAATTCTCATGTTATTACCAGGATTAAATAAGCTAGTAAGTATAAGACATTTAAAACAGTGCTCCATCAAAATAAGCTATTATTAGCTAGTGATAATACTATTTTTATGAAATAATGAGCTAGACTTTAAGAAACAGCATTCTGGGAATTTGTTCGCAAACAAAAAAAGGTAAGATCTATTACTGACTAACTGTATGTCCTGGCACTAACTATATGAATGTTCTGGCACATACACGATTGGACCAACAGATACCTTAGTTTCCTTCCAACTTGAAAATTCAGCAGCTTTGTAGTTTGAGTCATTACAAAAGTGATAACATCATTGTGGCTAGATTCAATGACAAAGCTTCCTAGATGATCTGTGATATAAAGTAGGCTTTTTAAAACAACAAATATTAGAAAGAACTTTCCAGATCTCTGGCCTAGCATATAATGCACAGATGGATGAGACTCTCTTACCACTTGCTGGGAGCTTAGTGTCTGATGAGCCTGTTATTTAAACTAAATATCAGAACATAGTGTGATCAGTGCTAGCCTATGAGAGATATTTGTAGAAGTTGTTGTTAAAATCCAATGGAGGGAGAAATTAATTTGGCTTGAAAGGTCTGGAAATGTTTTTTATTTAAAAACCAGGAAAGGGGAGTAGGAATTTCCTAGACAAGTAAAAGAGTAACTGTTACCACAGGGAATAAAATAAACAGATATACAAAACCACAACGGTGCTTGGAAGGTTTGAAAAATGGCAATAGTTTAGACCTGCTGTCCCCAAACCCCAGCCACAGACCAGTACCAATCAGTTGAGTGTTAGGAACCAGGCTGCACAGCAGGAGGTGAGCAGTGGATCAGCCAGGGAAGCTACATCTGTATTTACAGCCCCTCCCCATCGCTCACATCACCAAATAAGCTCCACTTCCTGTCAGATCAGTGGCAGCATTAGATTCTCATAGGAGCTCAAACCCTACTGTAAACTGAACAAACATGTGAGGGATCTAGGTTGCACACTCTTTATGAGAATCTAATGCCTGATAATCTGAGGTGGAGTTGAGGTGGTGATGTTAGCACTGGGGAGCAGCTGCAAATACAGATTATCATTAGCAGAGAGGTTTGACTGTACAAGAAGTGTAATGCACTTGAATCATCCCAAAACCGTCTCCCCCTGATCCCAGTCCATGGAAAAATTGTCTTCCATGAAACTGGTCCCTGGTGTCAAAAAGTTTGAGACCACTGCCCTAAAGCACTAAAGACTGGTAGGTGGGGACAGTGATAACTGTAAAATATAAACTGGTCTAGAGCATATACTGGTTCAGAAGAGGAAAGGAAGAAATGACAACGGTAGAAAATAAGGCAGGAAACTGAGGTTGGTAACAATTTCTGAAGGGTCATATTTATTTGAAACAGTCAAGAATCTGTTGTAGGAAGGAAATAAAACTCTCAAAACAAAAGAAAACAACAACAACAAAACTAGCAATTATATGTGAGTTAAGAGCTTACAAAACTGAATGGAATGGGCTCTAGGCTGTTTGCAGGAATGACTCCTCCTGTCATATCTACAAAGGTTCAATGTAGGAATCAGAAAGCTATTGTTGCAGCCACCATAATGGTCTCTCAACACTCTTGCCGCTTGTGACACCACTACAAAAAAACTAATTGTCTTCACTTCGATGCAAGACAGCAGAAAACACACAAGAAAATATAAATATGAGTAATCAATAGTGATTTTCTTCACCTCCTCACCTAGCACTTGCTCTTCAGTACAAGCTGTCTTCCAAGCACTACCAGGAAATGTTTCCAAGTCTACACAAGTATTTCTAACTACTGGAACATAATTTGCCTCCAGAAGCCTACTCCCAAGGAAATGCGAAGGCAAAGTTTTTAGTTCTCCAGTTTCTGTAGTATAGAAGATACAGTAGAAGGAGACTGGAATAAATGTAAGTCAATCCAATATATCTACTGCAATGATAACTATGAAGTTTGAACTTTATCTTGTAGGATATAGGAAGCACCAAAGATTTAAACGTAAGGAGTTTCCAGAATAGATTTGAGAAAAGAGTATAGGTAACTTGGTGGTATAGTGAGAATGGTATGTATGTAGGAAAGTGAGAATAACTATCTGGGTAAAAGGAAGTTAAGGATGATAAAACAGATAAGGTAACCCACAAACTTGAAAGGGCCCTAAAATACTCATATAATATATGGGATTTGATGTAGATGATAAGAGGAAATTATCTATTCTTGAATGAAGAAGATGAAAGATATTAAACATGCTTTAGGAATACTGCTCCTAAATTAACAAATAATTTAAAGAAAGAGACTTGGAGTTCATTGGAGTAAACTGTATATGTCTGGGAATGTCACAAGAAGGTGTGTGCATGTGTATGCGTGTGTGTGTGTTTTGTGGTGGCTCAAAGAAATATAAACTGCAATCTATTGTTCATTCAGTAAAAATTCAGAATGCTAACTATGCTTTTTATTTAATAAAAAGATATTTATTATTATCCTCGTTTTGCAGAGGAGGAGACTGAGGCATTAAGAGTTCAAGTAATTTTCCCAAAGTCATTGAGCTACTAAGTAGTAGAGCTAAGTCAATAAAGATGAATAAGATGTGTTTAGTAGTCGTATGCTAGTCCTGTTTCAAATATACAGGATTCCACACATAAAAATACACACAAACATGGTATGGGTCCTTATAAATTCTAACATTTTTTATTTTGACTTGGCAAAAATGGATTTTTATGTTCAGGGGAAAAATGTGTTTCTTGGACCAAAGCAACAGTGAAAAATGTTTTAACGTAAGATCTAAAAGCACTCTTACAGCCTATTTCATTTTAATCTTACTTTGACGCTCCCCATAGTTTCCCTCTATGCCTGTAAATAATAATATTATCTGTCAGTAGCCAATGCTAAACCTCCTTACTGTCTGAAGACCCCTCAATAGTTGACTTTATTATCCTCTTCTTTCCTGCTATTTATTGTAAGAATAATTGCATCACAACCACAGATTGACAAATGAAGAAAAGGTTGAGGCCACTCTCAGTGTCAATTTTTCTTTAAAAATTACAAACCAGAACAAAACAAATATAGCTTTTAAAAAAACTACAAAACTGATCCAAGCAAAAAAAAAAAAAAAAAAAAGATCAGAATCACCAGGTTCAAGAACTAGAGATCTGAAGATAATATAGATCTAAATGTCACTTCATTTTCAAACTATCAGCTTTGAAGTTCCACTTCTTAGCTCCATTCGAAGATCCAAGAGCTGGGTCCTTGTCATGTACAAGGCAATGGAAGATAGAAGTTGGTGTGAGACGCCTGATAGTCTGTCAAAAACCAACAAAATTAGGAAGAGCACAAATGCCATAGTAATAAATGGCCTGGATTTGAATCTTAACTCTGCCACTTATTAGCACATGATTTGGACAAATTATTTCAATATTCAATGCCTCAGTTTTCTTATCTGTCAAATGGTAACAATAAATATATCTATCCAATGGAGTTGAAGTGAGCATAAAATGGGTTAATATATGTTAACAGAGTTAGAACAGCATCTGCATATGGGCATCCTATGTGAGTGTTAGCTATTGCTGTTATTGTCATTCCCTGACCTCAATCCCCTTGAAAAGCCTTCCACATCTCTGGTTCCTACTCACAGAAAAACTCCTTGAAAGAGTGATCAATAATCATTGTCTTCATTTTCTTTCCTCCTTTCTATCTTCAACAGTTCAATTTGTTCTCAGTGATCACCATGCCATTGGAACTGCTTTTTGGAAAATTATCAGTGATATTCATGTTTTTCCATTCAAAAGCCACTGTTGATTCTTATATTACTTAACATCTCAGTGATATTCAACATTTTCAGCACTATTTTCTTATTTAAACACTTTGTTTTCTTGGCTTCCAGGAGATTCCATTTTTCCTGGGCTCTGACTCAGTGACACATTCTAGTCACTTTTAACTCCTACTTTCCAACAAATAATAATTTAGTGCCACAGGGCTAGATCATAGGTTTTTGTCTCATATACTGCCTCATCCTAGGTAATCTCATACAACTTTTTGGCTTTAAACAGCATTTTTATGTGATGTTTTATCTGTATTTTATGTGTGTTTTATCTGAATTTATAATTCCAGTTCTAACTATAGTTCAGACTTCTCCACAGGCCTCCAGATCCATGCTAAAATCATCTACCTATATATCTGTTATCTCCACTTGCAAATATAATAGAAATCAGAAACTTAAAATGTCCAAAACAAAATACACCCAACCTGCTATCCCCAAGCTTCTCAAAAAGAAGCCAGTTACTTCAAGTTTCTGTGAATCAATTCTTACAAACTTTGTTACAATATCTTTGGGATAAACATCAAAGTAAAATGTAGTATATATTTAGATTGCTCTTCATGTTACAACTTTCTACAAGTAAAAAACCATGCCTCATTAATCTCTTCATCAATTTAAAATTCAGGAAATTCTATTACCAAAGGAAAGAGAGAATGGGTAATGGAAAACAATTAGCAGTTTCTGCTACAACTGATTGATAAGTATTTTGCTTAAAAGTAGAACCTGGTGTTTTCAGTTTGGAAAATAATGATTAGTTCATCAAAATTAGCATGGCCCTGAATTTTATTTTATTATTTAAAAAGCCATGATTATGGTGTAAGATTATTTGTCTAAGCCATGAAATATATCAAAAATACCTCACACTATTGTAATATTATAATGGTAGAAAATTCCGTATTCTTTACACAGAGAAAAAGGCCAAAACTACATCTGTTGGTTGAATGTAATAGGTATAATGGGTTTTTTCATATTAATACTTTTGTTAGTTTAAAATATATCAGAATCTATTGGCCAGAAATAATGTTTCAATATTAAAATATGAGTACATGAAGAACATACTTGCTGTTTCTCTCCAGTGACTCTACAAAGCTACCCAGAGTCAGCTCATCTCCATCTTCAGCTCTGCAAGTAAACAAATAAAACAAAACAAAACAAAAAGCAGAGAGGAATCACTAGAGCCCTTAATGCCCAGACTTGATTTATGATGTACAAATGCTCTGGATTTAGAATCAACTTCCTTCTTCTTACTTCAAATTAAATTACCAATGTACTTGGCTCCTGATATTTTTTCACTCCAGGGTTATGGTTTTTAATTTCCACATTTAGAACTGAAAAATGTATACCTATAATAGAAGCAATAATAACCAAGGTATCCAGTCTTAGGAGTCAAATACCGGTTTGGATTTAGCCTTGACTCAAGGCCCTTTGATTGACATTTCCATTGCTAGAGTTAGCCTAAGTTATTTCAAGATCCAATTAAATTTCATTTTGCCTTATCTGCAGGTTATCATTCTTGCAAGAATCATCTCATCCTGGCAGGATCTTGATTTAAGGATTTAAAATTCAGCGAGGCTCAAAAGATTTTGCAAGTACGTAAACAGTGTAGATTTGTTTGGTAATACAAAACCTGAAGATGGAATGCCAGCTCCTGAAAGGTCTCAGCAGCAGTTACACATGTCACATACTCTCATTTACAATCAGGATGACTTTCATAGCTGTCTGGTTCACAGTTTTCTCTTACGGTCTGCTTTTAATATTTCTTCCAGGCATATACTTCTCACAAAATTCTGTTTGTCCCCAACTCATTGACCTCAGGAGAGAATGTGAAGAAAGAAATTAGTATCAGTGAACACTCTGACAATACACTCTGAAGGTACTTTTACTTTATCACATTTTTTCCCAAACCAGATAGTTTTTTCTCCTATAGAAAGTAGCTTTTAGTCCCATAAGTCATGTATCATATAGAAGCCACTATAGATATACAAACATCTATAGATTTATAGGTGATTCTTGAACTACTCAAGTTTGAACTGTACAAGTCCACTTATACATGTATTTTCTTCTACCTCTGCCATCCCTGGGACAGCAAGATGAACTCTTCCTTCTCCTCGGTCTACTTAATCGATGTAAAGGTCACAAGGATGAAGATATTTATGTTGATCCATTTCCACCTAATGAATAGAAAATATATTTATTCCTTATGATTTTTTAAATCACATTTTCTTTTCTCCAGCTTACTTTAAGAATACAGCATACAATAGACATAATATACAAAATAGGTGCTAATCAACTACTATTTATGTTATCAGTAAGGCTTCCAGTCAATAGTAGACTATTAGTAGCTAAGTTTTGGGGGAGTCCAAAGTCATACACTAATTTTTGGCTGTGCAGGGAGATGGCACCCCTAACCCTCACATTTTTTCAAGGTCAACTGTACATATAGATGCATCTATAGATATATAATTAGATATTATAGATATAGACACAGACACAATTAGATATAGATATAGATATAGGAGCATCTATAGATATATAATAGAGATTAATAAGGAGGGTGTAGGTTAGAGCAGTGTCATCCAATAATGATATATTGTTATTGGTAGTAGGATGATAATAAGTTATTTGCTATCAATATTGGCAAAAGTTCTGCAGTTTACAAATACAAAGAATGATATAAAGTGAAGAAAGAAGACTAAGAAAGAAGGCATTTAGAAGTCTCACTGAAATATATAATTTTTTTTTTTTTTTTTGAGACAAGGTCTCACTCTGTTCCCTGGCTAGAGAACAGTGGCATCATCATACTTCGCTACAACCACAAACCCCTGGGCTCAAATGACCCTCTTGCCTCAGCCTCCCAAGTAGCTGGGACTACAGACACTCACCATAACACCTGGCTAATTTTTAAATTTTTTATAAAGAGGGTGTCTTCCTCTGTTGCTCAGGCTGATCTCAAACTGCTGGCCTTAAGCTAAACTCTCACTTGTCTTCTCAAAGTGCTGTGATTACAGATGTGACCCAACATGCCTGACCTGGAATATATAATTGAAAATATTCATTTGGAAATGATATGTGCACTGATGTTTGTAGACAACCAAATTTCTTGCATGAATGTCAATATGTCACTCAACTATTTTTGCTATAATTTTGTATGATTCATCTGTGAACAGTGATGTCTTCTTTGAATTTCAAGATGGATGATCTGGTATTTTAAGCTATTTCTAATTCATATGTATATTGAAGATTTAAGAATGTTTAATTGAAATTATGTCAATATTTCATATAATACAAAGGAGAGTTAATTATATACACATGCCTATTAGATTAAAAAATAATAAGTCATCATACTTTTCTTGCTGCTTAGCATAGGCAACACAGCATGGTGAAGAAAAGCACACATTTGAGCCATAGAGTTTGACTCCAAATCAGATCCAGAATTTGAAAGCAGAATGATCATAGCTTAATTCTATAAGCACTCTGGGCTGTAGATTTTTCATCTATAAAATGGGGATATTGAAACTTACCTCATGAGATTGCAGCCAAGATGGCTGACTGGAGACATGGCTTGTTGGATCATCACAGCTGGAAGGTCCTATATTGGACTGAGGAAAGTGGAGAGCAGTTGCAGCCCGGGTAGAGATGTCCAGGGCCCCACCCACAAAAACAGCAAAGCAGGGAGACAGGAAGATAATGAGAAGACAGCAGTGTGGACAAAACTCGGAGAGGCTCAAGGAGCCCAACGAAAGGGTAAGGGGGGCTTCCTCTCCCCCACCTTCTAAGATGCCTTTGGTGGAAAGTGGGACACCGAAAATATTGGGTGTGTTTCTACCCTCCATGCTCAGGCACGGTAGCTAAATAGGAATAGCTGGGTGAACCAGCTAGCCCCAAGAGTTGAGTTGTTAAAAAGGGACACCCCATGGGAGAGTGCCACAAGAGACTGGAGTGCTGGCTTTCTTACACTTGGACACTTCCTCCTTTACACCTCCTCCAGTTACGGTACCAGAAAAAGTAGTTTTGGCTCAAGTTGACT
Source organism: Eulemur rufifrons (assembly GCF_041146395.1). Classification (NCBI taxonomy): domain Eukaryota; kingdom Metazoa; phylum Chordata; class Mammalia; order Primates; family Lemuridae; genus Eulemur; species Eulemur rufifrons. Next base: position 30,659,112 of record NC_090989.1, read on the forward strand.
GCTAGCAGGGGCCCCTCCCCTCCATTGCAACCGCGAGAATACTCTGAGCCAAAGAGCACACAAACAACTGCTTCTCTAGGCCAAGTGCATGTTCCTGGCTAAACCCTCCACTGAGAGTGAGGCCACCAAAATTTGCAAGCTTCCTGCTTGTTGGTGTTTTGTGGGATTGCATTATCTGTATTCTGCTAGGAAAACAGCCTCCTAACTCTTCTCCCTATCTAGCCTAAAGCCCTTCAATTTGTCCTTGGCTTAACCAATAGTCATCTTTTTAACATGCAGATTTGATTATATCTTCTCTCTGCTTAAAACCTTTATAATGGTCTCCATTTTCACACATTCCTGAACATGCTATATAAAGAATTTTATGACCAGGTCCCTAAGCTCCAACTTCATCTACTACTTGCTCCAGCAATATTGAACTTTACCCTTCCATAATACTGAACTTTCTTTTGTTCTTTAAGTGCAGTGTGACAATTCACTTATCTCTGCTTTTTTTATGTACTATGTCTTTTGCCTGGATTTTTCTTTACCACTTACCTCAAGCTACCTATTAAACACCTGCATCCTTCAAAGCCAGCAGATTTACTTAATCCAGGAAGATAGGTATTAAGTACTATTGCTCTATAGTTCTCTGCTTTAAATCTTTTTCTATTCTTTTAGCATTGATACAGTTCTTCCCTGAATTATCTCAACCATTTCCCATTTTTTACAATTATTGATGACTCCCAAAGTGGGGATAAGACCCTCTTTCTGAATGTTACACACACATACCCAACTGCAATGTACATATAAAACAGACAGCTTAATATGTATAAAAATGATATTTTATCTCTCCTTGAGTTGCTTCTTATTCAAGATCCTCTTTGCTTTAGAAAATTGCACAACCATTTATTTAAGAAAAAAATCCAGAAATCATCCCTGACCTTTCCTTCACCCTCATGCCTAGTGTCATCCAACATGCAAAACCCTGAAGAGATCCCAGCCATTATGTCAGCATTGCTAAGGTTTTCACATTTCCCAATGCCATGGTCACCAATGCTGCCGCCAACACTGTTGCTGGCATGTGTATATTCATCTCTGCCAATGTCATGCCCCAATATTGCTGCTAACACCATCAGCACCAGTGCTGACAATGCTTCACACTTTTCTGTCCCACAGCAATTACAGAGCAATAGCTCTTCTAACTGGCACTTTTTAGTTTATATTTCAGCCCTCTTGTCCAAGGATTTGTGTGTGAGATAATGAAATCCGGGATATATCGCAATCTCAGAAACATAAACCACACTCAGAGTTATTTCTTTCTTCTGTGTTCAATATTTGCCAACAATCCTTCAACTAAACTTACCCATCTTGACCCCCTTTTCCCCTAGGATGAAGTTTTCTTTTCCTAGGAGGTTTTTTTTATCCTCCATGTAAACACATCCCTGGCTGCTGTTCACCAGTTCTTCAAATTATGCCTGAACACGTGTGATTCTGACAGTAAACACAGCTTAGGCTCATGCAAGGACTATTGTCATATACACTTAATCATTTGTTAGTCAATGAATAGTTGTTGAAAATATAAGTGAATGTTTATTCACTGTTTACTTATGTTAGGTTTCCTTCTTTTCTGTTAGACCTTTATTCTTACGTTAGGTTTTCTTCTTCTAAAATCCATGTTCTGAATGGATTATATTTCCTTTTACTGAGCACTAAAGAATCATTTTTTAAAGAGCTAGGAACATGTAAATTACAATTGTCATTTCAACTGCTCACAAAATGAAAATATAGATAAATATTGTTATCCTGTATATCTTTAAGAATAAAATGGTTTCTTTTATCCAGTTGTAGCTAATCTGTTAAAAGGAAAAAGAAGTAAAAAACAAGATATCCAGTCTTTTCCAAGGCAAGCCTTTTGTATATTCAGTGCCTAGCACATTATCTGGCATATTTTATTTTAGGTCCTCAATACCTATTTGAGAAAGGAGAGTCTCTTAGTTTATTTTCTGCTGCTATAATAAAATAGCACAGAGTGGGTATTCTCTGTACAGTTCTGGAGGCCGGGAAGTTCAAGAGCATGATACCAGTATCTGGCAAGATTCATCCCATGGTGGAAAAGCGAAAGGCAGAAGCGAGCACATGAGGTGAGGAAAAAAAAGGGGGTACTGAATTTCTGTGATAACTAACCCATTCCCCCAATAATGGCCATTAATTCATTTAGGAGGGTGGAGCCCTCATGGCCTAATCTCCTCTCAAAGGCCCCACCTCCCAACAGCACCACAATGCCAATTAGGCTTCAGTATGAATTGTGGTGGTGAAATTCAAACTACAGCAGACTGTTATCCTGCCAAAGCTTGACTTCTCACAGCCTGGAATCACTTAAACAAGGAATTCATGTGCTATGGTCTGAATATCCCCCTAAAATTCATGTGTTAAAACTTAACCACCAATATGCTAACATTAGGAGTTGGAGCCTTTAGGGGGTAAGTCAGGAGGGCAAATCTGTCATGAATGGGATTAGTGACCTCATAAAAAAAGAGTGAGGGAGACTTTATCCCTTTTGCCATTCTGTCTCTTCTACCATGTGAGGACACAGCATTCAAGGTGCCGTCCTGAAAGTAGAGACCAGACCCTCACCAGACACTGAACCTGCCAGTGGCTTGATCTTGAATTTCCCAGCCTCCAGAACTATGTGAAATAAATTTCTATTATTTATAAATTAGTCTGGGATATAGCAGCAGAAAATGGACTAAAACACCATATCCTTTTTAATGAGGCTGGAAGAGTGTGATGGCGTTCACTTCATTATCATGTTCCTTTAATGGACATATGAGAAAATAATATGAGAGCTATATGATATGATAATTAAAGATTACTTACAGAAGAACCATAAAACCATGTCAAATCTACTTGTGAGAAGATACAGTCATTTGAGTCAGAAATGCTATAGACATTGAAAAATATTCTTCTCCTTCTGTTTGCTTGTTTTCAAAAAATCATGTAGTTCCAACAACATATCATTGAGATCTCACACTGAAGCACAGATAAATTCATTGAGAATGAACAGATATAACACTATGTAATTAATGCAATTTATTTGTTAGGTAATGTGGTCCTATCTGCACAATGATTTCCTGGAGTGCTTGTTAAACACACAACTCCCCAGAGGCACTAGGGCTCAGAAATCTGGGTTTTACCAGCACCCCAGGTAACTGATGCACACAGAGTTTATAAGGTACTGTTTGAAGGAATTGGTGGTAACAACATGGATTTATGCCAGCTAAATTGGTATGGATATAAATAAATGATATTGGAAAGACTATCTTATATTTAAATTAGTATTGAATAAAATACAAAGCATAACTGAGAGTCAAGAAAAATTTTGTTTGGTGATATTTTTGCCTGGTATCTGCTTCTGCCCAATGTCATGCCTGTTCCTTTCCCTTGAATCAAGATTTTACTTTATGTACCAGCTAAAACTTTTTATGACTTTAATAATTTTTTAGAGATAATAGTAGTCAAGATGTCAAAATCAACTCTTGGTTAACATTGCATGAGGGAATCCAGATGAGATAAAACTCATATTTATGTTTTAAGTACATAATAGATACATGATAGTTGAAAGAACTAGTTTGTTGATAACTACAACTTTAGGTTATTTAAAAAATTCCTTGGTGTAAAATGTAGAATAATAATTTTTTTTCCTGTGGAAGAAAATTAAGTATTTCACACAACCTTAACCAACCTTCATTCTGCACAGTATTCTCTCTTTTCAGCCAAATACTCTTTGCCCTAGCTTCTACTTTTGCACACTTTAAGAAGCTTTAAAATTTTTTTATCTCCTTCCTTGTTGGGATAGAGAACACATACCTGACTCACACTTAGAAAGTATATAAACTGAATGTCCAAAAAAGGAACCAGCCCAGCTCAGCAACTCTTTTCCTTTCTTTGTTGGATACCAGTGTAGGTTCTAATGAGCTCAGTCTCCTGGGGAGCATTTTAATGGTTTTTTCCACCTCCCTTGATGACCATGTTTATGCTGAGTTTTGATACAGTATATGGGACTCCTGTAGTAATTAGCATTCAAATGGACCAGTGATTTTCCCTTTCAGTGAGTGGATTGTCAATTTTCAGATTTGGAAATGGAATCCAATGAGTTAGAGCTTGTGATAAACAAGATATATTAACAATTCAAATCCTAAATTAAACATCCAAGATAGAAGGTGAAAAGGGAAGTATCACCCCTGTCACAGACAAGTTAAAAAACCAAAAAGGAATAAAATAATGAAAAGAGTGAACTATCATGGTAAATAGTCTATTAGCAAATGTAAGTAGAAAGAAAAAAATATGTAATGTATAATGTCAAAGTGATATTGAATGATAGAATATGTTGCTTTTTAGTTTTAAAATGTTTTAATATCTTTAACCACTGTTTGTATTGTTTTCAATATAGTCATTGATAAAATTTAGACAAGAGAAAAATGAAGTAAAAATTCAACATAACTAGTTTACAGGTATTTTAGGTTATTTCAGAGAATTACCTGTAAACTTAATGAAAAACTGGCAATTATTCCATACAAAACTTGAGAACCACAATCATTTTATAATTTCCTTAAAGATTGTTAATGTACCTGAAAGCATTTAACATTTAATATGGTAATCTTTTGAAACATAGATCCCTTGCAAAATCTAATGAAATCCTTGTACCTTCTCATTGGAGAAATGCACATCTATTCATACAAACAAGTTAATTGTACTCTTTTTTTTATTATCACATTAAAAAAGTGGAACAAATAAGTGGAATGACTTTACCCTTGAAGACTTTAGTGAATAAAAGTCATATAATTTATATACATATGATTGGTTTAATTATGATTTTTCCTTTATTCCCGAGTCTATGCCTATACTGAATAAAGAGTAATAAAACGATAGCAACAAAGGCCTTGAAAAAAGACCTAAAGTTAATTTTACTAAATAATTTTCTATGAAACACTTGGAAAATAATGAAAGAATGACAGCTTGGTGAGCAATAACCTATCAGATTTTCAAAACATCAAAGTAGTCATTCTTGTTCACCTACAAAAGAATAGGAAAGCAGAAGAAATTAAACTACCATAAACTACCCATATTTTTAAAAGAAATACTTTTGCTACATTTATGCCCTACACAAATAGCATGAATATATTTTTAGCACAATTAACCAAATACTCTTGAGCCTATTTTCCCGTTGGTGGCTTTAGGTTGGTTAATGTGAAATTTAATTTGTGCTAATCTTCTCAAGGTCAGTAAAGTGTGAAATATACTGTACACTGGATTTACCCAACTTACAGTAGCACTGAAATTGTAAAATTATAGAAAACAATGTCTTAGCATTTTCTAATGGAAAAGAGGAAGAAATGCGGAGGATTCATTATCAGGGTCAAAACTACACTAAAATTACAAAGGAGAGGTTGTGTCCCAGCTAGGCCTATAGAGACTGCAAATAAGAAGAAGCTTTTGAAATGAATTTAGAAATCATGAAAAGACTCTACTTAAAGTCATGGTTACAAATTATTTCTTTATAATCTGGAATCCAAGAGGATGTTGCCCCTAACAAAAAGTCTGTTCTGGTCTCAGAAACTATATCTTCTAATAGTGTCTAATCATGTAATTGTCTAGGATCAGAGTGGCCAAAATTTGGAGTTTCTCTTTGTATAGGAAATAACTGACCCAACTCTTTCCAAGCTAGAAAAATATGGACCCTATATTTAGGGGATGCTGTGAAATCATTTAGGTGGCCAATCTAGTTACATACCTGATTCATCTAAAAAGCATTAGTGGCACAAATAAGCAACTTTTAAATGCACAGTAGGTGGTAAGGAAAATGGGTGTGGTATACAATTTGTATTCTAAATGGCACAAGGCTATTACGTTGGAAGAGAATTCTACAAAACACTTAATGGATTAAACTTGAAAAGGAGTAATGATGTGAAAAAATATATAGGAGAAGAAGCAAATTGCATGCAATAAGGCAGAAAATAAAATTCAGTGAGATTTAGGTTTGTACAAACAGTTATCTCAAAGAAGCTGCTCAGTTTGCATTCTTTTCTAGGATCTCATAACAGAGCTATAAAAATGCAGTAAAGGTTGAATAACTTGATTCTACAAAATTAAAATACATGTGTGTGCACATGTGTATATATCTATACCATTCAACTAAATGATATTGAAAACCACATTTTAACCATATACCAGCATTTAAAGGAAATACAAAGCAAATAAAGTAGAAATTCATTTAAAATAATTGACAGTGGTGCTATTACAGTATTCCATGATGAGCTCAGATAATACACATAGTCAGATAAAATACATAAAATTCTTTGAAATCTAAAGTGCTATGCAAATACAAAGTATTATGAAATATAATACTTTACATGGCAAGGCAGAAAAATATTAATGTATTGTGAAAGTAATTTTATCCTTTTATGTGATTGTACATACACATTTATGGAACAAATAGCTGTGTTATTCTTCCTGTCTGAAGATAATGGTATGAAACTACGTTTAATATGTGAGTATTTTAAGTTATTCATTATAGAAGCTACTCAATTTGGAAATAAAAAGATGAATGAAAAAAAATTTAAATAGTCATATTTCGAATGGTTTATTTGTAAGGGAAGAAGAGAAAGAAAGATAATTTAAAAAAATGAACTTTATTTCCTGATTTCAAAAGAACTCCAGATTTCACATTTATTTTGAGATAGACGCCAAAATTTCTGTATAACCTGTCCAGAGAAGATGTTGAAAATTATAACACCAGAACCTTTTAAACTAGAAAACACATCCAAGAATATATGTTAAAGAACTTTCTAGATTAACCAATTGATAGGAATGATTAAAGTAATTCCCTTTGTTGATCACAATTGGAAAAATAATGTACTATCTCAAGATAGTCAACACTTAGCTATGGCTGTGCTCTTATTATCATCATAATTATTCATATGTGTTATGAAACAGTTGACACCTTATTTATGTGTAGCTGTGTAGTAATCATATCATTTTCTAGCTTATTGAGTGATTTAAATATTTAAATAACTAACAATATAGACTTTTAGTGATAAGTCTCTGCAACATAAAATAATATATATGCATTGCATGTTCTCAGGCATGTCTCCGAGTTAAAAAAAAATTAGTTACAACTTCTCTCTACTCATTCGAATTCTATTCTTCCTTCAAAGATCAGCATTGGGTTCTGCCTCCTTCATAAAGCATTGTCAATGCTTTTTAGCTGACATTGATAATTCCCATTTCTGATCATCTAGATGGCCTTTATTTAAAACTTCTAAGACTTATTAATTAATTAGAAATACTAAGAGAAAATCTAGGGTCTGGTTTGGCAATCCAGCGTCAGAAGAAATCTGTTTAAATGATACTGGCAAGCCAGAAGCTTTAAAAGAAAAACAGAGACATAACTGAATCATAAAATTTGTCAAAAGACATCATAAAGTCATCAGACAAAAAAATTGGGGGAAATGACTTACAATGCAATGACATAAGATTAATACCTAAAAATATAGAGAGTTTGAAAGTGCATTGAAGACCAAACACAAATGTCAATAAATGTATGAAAAGATGCTCAAGCTCATTAAAATTTGAGAAAATGTAAATTAAGTAATGAGATAAAATGGGCAGCTCATCACTCCATGCCCCTAACTTGACTAAGTTTTTTTCCTTCATAGCACTTAATATCACCTGACATATGTTTGCTTCTTTACCTGTTAATTATTTGTGTCTCCCTTCTGGAATATAAGCTCCATGAGAACACATCATGCCTTCTGTTCATTAATATAATACCTAGAGCTGTATGTGACATGCAGGAGGAACAGAAGCAGTCTGAACATGATGATATTACTTGACCCCCACCAACTGGTAAAATTTTAAAAAGAATAATTATACCTATTGCAGACTAGAATGTGGACATATACTTCACATTGCCAGAAAAATGTGAATTATGACAGTCATTTTGGAAAGCAATTTTATAACAGCTATTAAAACTGGACACCACAATCTTATTCTGGATTTATATCCTAGAGAATTGAAAGTACAGGTATGTAAAAGATACACACACACACACACACACACACACACCTCGGGCCAGCGTTCAATGCAAAAAAAGAAGAAAAGGTGAATGCTTACCAATAGAGAAATGGTGGAACAAATTTCTGTACACCAGTGTTTTAGAATTTTATGCAGAAAGAAAAATAAGAGTCAAATGTCTCCTAACTCCCGTAGTTCAATTAAATTTCCGTATTCTTTATCTTTCCCTCACTTTCTAAAAGTAACAATTGCTAATCTGACCAAGTAAGCCACGCTATTTAATGAAAACCAAAAGCCACTAAATATTTTCTTACAGGATGGCAAAGTGCAGTTCCTTAACAGTACCAAATATAAGCAATACCTGCCTGCCAACTAACCCTTCTCGCCTCTCCTCTCTGGTAACACACATAACTTTTGGTAAAGTGCTGTACTCCATCTATAATCTGAGTTGATTATAAAATAAAATTGCCTACCTGAAAACAACCTCAATAGGGTGCAATATTTTTGGTGAGGCCAAGAGAATTAAAGATAGCAAATATATTGAAAACAATGCAGGTGGAGCAGAGACCACACACACAAGTCACAACCAGAGTTTGAAGAAACCAGTGTGTATCAGTAAAGTATTTCATATGAAAGACATCCAATAAATGTGTTCCCAATTTATAAAAAGTAAAGCACTCCTCTTTGTGTTTCAGAATTCTACACTAAAATCTGACAAGGGGGGAATAAAGATGATTCTGCGGAATGTGTGTGTGTGTGTGTGTGTGTGTGTGTGTGTCAACCCAAAGCAAACATTGAATCTGTAGTTTGTCCTTTCAGTTTATGAGGTTCGAGTTAACGTCATCTGCCAAATTCAATAATTCAAATTGAGATGACATAAATTAATTTCACTACTTTTTATTGTCTGAAGAGTGGCATTAACCCAGGTGGGCATGGTTGTGTGAATATATGAGCGTTATTTTTTGAGGGAAAGACTATACTATTTTTGTGACAAAGACAAATGCATTACATGCAATTATGAACTCGGGTTAAATTTTCCTTTATTATTCATGCTCAAGAGAGTTTGAGATCCTTTTTTTTCTTCCTTCATGAGTTCTGTTGGGAATAGGGCTTGATTAATCCATTTTGATTTTTGACATTTTCTTCTCAAAGCAGTTCAATGACAAGAATTAGGCAAGTTTTTTTCTATTTCAATTTTTGTCATTAAAACTATTTTTAGTTAAAGTTTAGAAGTATTTCAAGTATAGATTTTCTTCTGAAGCCTGGCTTTGAGTGAGGGAGGGTCAGATAACGAACCCATTTATAACATTACTTTATGCTCTCTCTTCTGTTTCAAGACTTCCAAGGAATTAATTAAAAGTTGATGAGATTGCTCCTAAAACCAATTATCATTTGATCAGAAATGCTGAACACACATTATTGAGTTTTTAAATGAATTGAAAAAAATTTTAGTCAGGCAACAACAGCATTATCTTAATTTATAAACATTAATACAAGAAAATATCTGATTTGTTTTAAATGATTACTTTATGCTGTATTACCAGTATTATCTCTTTCTGCTATTTAGATGTCTACCAGAATATCCCCAATCTATAATAACAATGAACAATCATGCATAATTTCTCTGATATTGAATAGAGCGTTCTAGTTGAGGTATTTCTGAGACATGTTTAGAGACACAGCATTTTACCAGATTTATATTGTATTTCAATTTCTCACTTGATGAACCCCTCTAACCTATTTGTCTTTTCAATCTTGCAATATGGAGGACTGATGGCTTCGGGGACTTTTGCCCTCTAACCTTTAAATCCGTTTTCTTGTCATTGTAACATGACTGTCCCATTTTCCATAAACACATTTAATTTTTCTTCCTCCACATATATGCACACACACACACAAATACACAGTATGAGATTTATAAAATTTACAGGCAGAGATTGAAATTATTTGCATTGTAGGGTTTTTTTCATATTCTCTTTTAAAAAATTAAAAAAATAAAAAAAAGGAAAAAGACAACAAACTCCTTGGAAACAATGGCTACTATTGTGGTATATTTATCATGGTGGGATGCTGTGTTAAAAGCCTAACTGTAATTCTTTAATTTAAAGATGAGGAACTAAAGCTCAGAGATGTTGAGTAACTTGCCAGGGTCATCTGGGAAATTAAATTTTCAGGCCAGAATCTATATTCTCACTCTCTCACTATGCTGCCATGTCACAGTTATTTAAGAAGGACACTCTGGGCCTAGCATGGAGCTAAAGGAAATGCTATAAGAGGAATGACACTATATCCCCCAGTCTTTAAGACCTCCAGAAGGTCACCAATCTTAGTTTTGACAATAACGTGCAAATAATTTGGCTCAATAAAGTTTGCTGAATCAAAAATAATTGAAGAAAGAAGCAAGATCTGTATAGGCAATTCTCATTTTAGGAACAAACTCAACTCTTTTTTTTTTTTTTTTTTTGAGACAGAGTCTCACTCTGTTGCCCAGGCTAGAGTGAGTGCCGTGGCGTCTGCCTAGCTCACAGCAACCTCAAACTCCTGGGCTCAAGCAATCCTCCTGTCTCAGCCTCCCGAGTAGCTGGGACTACAGGCATGCACCACCATGCCCGGCTAATTTTTTCTATATATATTTTTAGCTGTCCATATAATTTCTTTCTATTTTTTAGTAGAGATGGGGTCTCGCTCTTGCTCAGACTGGTCTCGAACTCCTGAGCTCAAACGATCCGCCCACCTCGGCCTCCCAGAGTGCTAGGATTACAGGCGTGAGCCACCGCGCCCGGCCAAACTCAACTCTTAATGTTCAGTAGTAACTTTGTTATTTGAACTTCAAATCAACTTACATGTAAGGCTTTATCTATAGGGATTGTAGTACGGTTTCAATTACATTGGGAGATGGTTCTCCATTTGTCACTTAAACGTGGGCTCCAAGGACTTTGAAAGACAGTTCTTTATTTACTTAATAATTGATAATTTAGGAAATGTTCCACGTTTACTCTGTGACCTTATGTTACATACTCCTTGCATACTTTCCCATAACCTCGATGAGGTGATTATTCTTATTTGACAACCAAAGTGATGGGCAATGGGCAGCCAAAGTAGCAAGGACATGATGTGATGAAATCTCAGTTAAGGCCGGGTGTGGTGGCTCACACCTGTGATCCTAGTACTCTGGGAGGCCGAGGCAGGAGGACAGCTGGAGATCAGGAGTTCAAGACCAGCCTGAGCAAGAGTGAGACCCCATCTCTACTAACAAAAGAAAAATTAGCCAGGCCTGGTGGTGCCCATAGTACCAGCTACTAAGGAGGCTGAGGCAGGAGGATTGCTTGAGCCCAGGAGTTTGAGATTGCTGTGTGCTAGGCTGATGCCATGGCACTCTAGCCCAGGCTACAAAGTGAGACTCTGTCTCAAAAAAAAGGAGGGGGACATCTCAGTTAAGATCCTTCTTTTTCCAGTCTTTATGTGGTGATATGTATTAGCATTACAATATATAATTCCTTGAACATGATTTATCCAGTTAATTCTTGTTTTCCTTTATGCTCTGTTTTATTTCAGTTGATGGGGAAGATATCAGAAGTATTTCTTACTACCTTCATAAACCTTTCTGATAATAAACTGAGAAAATAAGAATAAAATTGCCCCAATATATTACTAAATTTTCAGCCCTTTGTACGATATGGCCATAATTCCAATAAATCTTCAAAATTTTGGCAGTAGAATGGTAGATATTCACAAATACATTGTTGTCTCCTAAAGACTGGGGGAAAAAAAGAAAGAAATATTGTCTAGTTTTCTCTATTATCACATCCTGAAATTTCTTCACATATATCTCCATTTTTATACAGAGTAAGATCTTCTGAATTATTTAGTTGTTTCTGGTTTGTTTAGCACTTTCCTCTTTGAGCCACCCGAGAATTGCATCCATGTGCTGTTTCTGCTCACTAATGAAAATGTCAAAGATCAGGTTTAAAAATGTTAAATAAAACTGAGCCAATCAGTCCCCTACCGTCGTTCATTTTGAGATCGCCTTTGTTCAAAGACTGCTTTACTCCCTGTTGTTACTTCTTAGCTAAGCCTCTAATTGTCAGTAAACATTATCAAACAGGTTTTGGGATTGTCACTGTGAAATATATGCTCTTGACTATGATCAAAAGTAACCATTCAAAAGCAGGATTAAGCGGATATCATTAATTCAGACTGCTAACCAGACGAATGCTAAAAATCACCCAAATCGCCCTCTCAAAATGCCAAAATATTCTCCAAGATTCGTTTTCTTGAGAATTTTTCTGGGGAAAGCATAAGGAAGATAATAAAAATTTTTAAAATATTTTTTCCAATTATAACGGATAAGAAGTAGTCCTTCTAAAAACTTTATAAAATCACACCAGTAAAGTTAACTATCCTCCCCCTCCCTTTTTTTGTGACAGTCTCCATCTGTTGCTTGGACTAGAGTACAGTGGCATCATCATAGCTCACCACAACCTCAAACTCCTGGGTTCAAGTGATCCTTGGACCTCAGCCTCCCCAGTAGCTGGGACTACAAGTGTGTGCCACCATGCATGGCTAGTTTTTTTTTTTTATTTTTTGTAGAGATGGGGGTTTGCTGTTGCCCAGACTAGTCTTGAACTCCTGGCCTCAAGCAATCCTCCCACCTCAGCCTCTGCAAGTGTTAGCATTACAGATGTGAGCCACTACATCTGGCCTGAGATAATCACTCTTAACATATCATATTTTCTTCCAACATATTCATAAGTTTGAGACTGTAACATACATAAAATTGTGCTTATATCCTGATATTTTTTACTTCACATATATGCTATGAGCATTCTCAGATCCTTAAAAATGTGTGATATGTAATGTCTATGTAATTCAGGGTATCCACAAAGTGGGGAAACATAGAATAAACTTATTTTAAAGCAATATGTAAACTATATTTTCAAATAATGCTCAACATGTTTTCAGGTGGACCTCTAAATTTACAGCAATGGGTCCAATTGCTAATCTGAAAACAGTATAATAAATATAACAGAATATTGAAAGTGTGTCGAAAACACAGAGGAAAAAAAAGGTGTATTTATTGTCCTTTCTTCAGATTAACACTTCTACCCACAACTTTAAATTCAGAGATGCTTCATCTGAAAATTGTCTTGAGGCTAAAGAAAAATAATTTAAGTACATTATTTAAAAATACAGCCAAGATATGATTTAGAAATAAGTTTACACTTACCTTTCTCACAAATAGTTTCTCTAGTTGAAATTATACAACCACACTTAATATCAGTTTTTGGTATCTCTCCTTTTTACTGGCAAAACATATCGACTGCCATTTTATTTTTATAGCAAACAAGAAAGATTGACAAACTTTCACAGCACTAATACAAACTCACCCTTTTCTCTGTAATCTGTTTCAAATCAGATCCATCAAAACAAAAAGTCACATTTAAAGCACATTCTCAGAACTCTCATGGTTCCTATCACGTTTATCCTTTTATTCATTATTTTTAGCCTCTTATTCAATACTCCTAACTGTAGGAAGGACAAGCAAAGGCCCTCTTCTATCAGCCTGGTTAAATGTGAATCAGGGCCCCCAAATGGGGTTACACACTTCACCCCAGGAATGAGCAGTGGTGGAGCGAATCCCCACCTCACCAAATTTCATTCGATCGATGATGCCTGCTGTGCAGTAGACACTCTGTCTGGTCATGAGGATATGAAGTTAAATAAGGCACAGTCTCTGCCCTCAAAAAAATCATAGTCTGATGCGTGACATAAACAAGTAGGTAACTGATTATAGAATAGCTTGGTAAAAGGTAAACAAATGGCAACAGCCAATGATGCCTGAATCAGACTACAATATCAGTATGTTTTGGAAACAAGTAAGAATTAGTAAGATAACTCCCTGTTGGCGGGGAGGAAAGGGGGGAATTGCATAGGGATAGTTGACATAGAACACTTCAGGCAGAGTAGAGATGAATGTAGTGAAAACAAAGGACTCCTTATTGTCAGTATATGAGGTGTTAGGTTAGGGGAAGAAGATAAAGCAGGGAGACAAACACCAGAAGAAAAAAGGACTTAAAACCTAGACTAAGATGTTTACCTTTACCCTGAAAGCTCTGAGGAGTAATGTAGCAGTCTTAAGATGGAAAATTGTATGATTAAATTTATGCCTTAGCTGCAATACGGAAGGTGAATTAGACAAAGGGAGCTATCTTGGAGGTGGTAGAGCATTCAGGAGACTGTACGGTCCTGAGACTGTACTGTCCTACGTCTGCAGTGGGGGCAATTGAGAACAAGGCTGGCTAAGAGAGGGATTTAAGATGTGAATCTACAGTGTGGGAGGAATGAGTGGTTTGGTGCAGAAAATGAAAAAAGTGGGTATCTGGAAAGATTGCCATGTACCTATCTTGGCCCTCTGGGGAGTTAAGGTAGGGACTACAGGAATAGGTTTGAGGGGATATATGACGATCCCAGGCTTGGACATACCAACTTTGAAGTGTTCTTGAAACCTCCACATAGAAATGTTCTTCAGCCAAACCTATGCATTTGAGGCACGGATCTGAGGTCCACAAGAATATAAACAGTAGCTGAAGACATGACAGAGAATGGAACACTTAGAAGGGAAAACAATCAAGAAGATTAAAATCAAGGGAACATATCAAGGTATGGATGGAGAAAAATATCTTAAAAAGGAAATTGTGGAGTAAGTAGCAAGAACAAATAGAAGGCAAGAAACCAAATTAGAAAAGTAGGATCTGCAATCAAAAAGAATTTTCTGCCCAAGTGCAGTGGCTCATGCCTATAATCCCAGCACTTTGGGTGGCCGAGGTGTTCCAGGCTGCCTTGAGCTATGAGGCCCAGCACTGAGAGAGTGGGCAACAGAGAGAGACCCTTCCTCAAAAAAAAATTTTTTTTTTCTGTAGACTTAATACTAAAGAAGATCATTGGTGGTTCAGATAGAATTGTTTTTGTAATTACCAATAAAAAGGACAAAAGTGAATATCCAGAAAAGAGAGATGATATTTAATGGAGAAAGAGACCAAAGTAGGCAGGAAGGGATTGGATCAAAAGTCCAGATAGAAGGAGTTCCTTGAGTTTTGGGACACTGCTTCCACTGATATGTGCAAAAGGAGAAAAATACTGTCCTTCCTATTTATGGCTAATCTGCAAATTGCACTAGGTAATAACCTGGAAATTGTAAAGGTAACCCAATGTAAAGAGACTGAAAAGCTGCATGAAAGAAATGTGTGAGCTGATTAGTTATTGAAGCTTAGACTAGATGTTTACAGGTGCGCTCTTTTTATTGTGCATTGCTTTATTTCACTTCACAGTTACTGTGTTTTTTTACAAACTGAAGGTTCGTGGCAACTCTACATTGGGCAAGTCTATTGGTGCCATTTTTCCAACAGCAAGTGCTCATTTCATGTCTCTGTGCCACATCTTTCTATTATAATTCTCACAATATTTCAATTTTTTATTATTTTATCTGTTTTATGGTGACCTGTGATCAGTGATCTCTGATGTTACAATTGTAATTGTCTTGAGACACCACGAATTGCACCCCTATTGAGAGGAGAAACTTAATCGATAACTGTTGTGTGTATTCTGACTGCTCCACATCAGCTCTTCCCCATCTCTCTCCCTATGCTCAGGCCTTTCTATTCCCTGAGACACAAAAAATATTGAAATTAGGCCATTTAATAACCCCACAGTGGCCATTAAGTGTTCAAGTGAAAGGAAGAGGCCCACGTCTCCCACTATAAATCAAAAGCAGAAGATGATTAAGTTCAGTGAGGAAGACATGTCAAAAGCCAAGACAGGCTGAAAGCAAGGCCTCTTGCACCAAACAGTTAGCAAGTTGTGAAGCCAAAAAGGAAAAGTTCTCAAAGGAAATTAAAAGTGCTACTCCAGTGAACAATTTTTGAATCATTTTCAAAAAATTAATCCACGAGCCTGTAGTTCAAAAGAGAGGACACACCATGGTTAGATTTGAATGAAAAGTGGAAGCAAATATTATTAACCAGAGTCTTTACAGAGCCACAAAACTGAAGAGTACATATTTTTTAAAAATTCCCTTAGTTGAGGTACTCAGGGTGGACTTCAACTGATTTTCTTTCTCAGGGTACCTGCAGCTGAGACACAATCATAGAGAGAAAACAGAATTTGTCTGGAGGATTTTGGGTCCTAAACACTCCCCTGTTCCAGACACATAGTGTAGGGTCATGAATCCCCAGGGAAAATAACAGTACACAAGGCTCCTTGTCAAGAACTAACCATGGTCTGCTTATTGCTCCTGTCATGTCTTGTCATATCAGATCTTAACTCATCTTTTACGAAGGGAGTAAAAAGACACAGCGACCCACAGAAACCCTTTGTTCATTTCTTTTGTTCAGACCTTTGTGTGAGCATGTACACAGACACACACACAGAGGCACTTCAAACCTCAAAGGGCAATGCACCTCTACTGTTGCTATTCATTTATATTAAGAACACAATCAAAATTTACCCAAGCATTTCAGACGTTCTTCCAATTAAGATTTTGTATACTTCTTTCTGTAATGTTCTTGTTTCTTTCCTGACCTCTCAAGAGTATTTTTAAGTGAAGGTTATTGTGATTACAGTGTGAGATAGCAACTTTCTTCTATTTCAGCCTTATTTATCTTACTCAGAGCCATTTCTAGGCTATCGTCCAAAATAGCCTCTAACCACCTAAGCTGTTCAATGAAGTGTAGCAGAAAGCAATCCTTGAAATAGCTCTCGAAACATGTTCTCTTCCTTCATTTCAACATAGTTGCATGCCAATCAACGGCAAAGCAATTAAAATCCTGCCAGGATCAAAGAATGTGCCTTGCTACAGCCTTTGCCAATCTATAAAAACATTTCCTCATCTCCTTTTGTTAAGGCCCCAGTGACCTGCACTACAGCAATATCCAAGAATCTACTTATGCTCTTTATAGTTCTTAATTTGTTTCCAAATATATGTCAACAAATTTCTTGTTGCAAAATACTTGCTGTCAGTTTCCAGTTTTCTCCACCTTATGTTTCTTTAGTTTATATTCCCTCACCTTTTTGTAAAGCACCTGTCTTAACAACTTTAATAGTCTACCTTTCATCTTAGATGTACATACATTTTATTTTAATATTTTCATTAAGCCTACACTGCTTGAGAACTTGTCATGTACTCTTAGCTATTGTGTATATCAATTTTCTTTATGTGTTCTGCCTCTACTAATAAGATAATCCTTTTGCAGATTTTTCTGGTGCAATCCATTGAATCCAAGTACACTCTGATATCAGCATCCTTGAGTTAATCAGAGAATACATTGCTGTGGGAGATAAATAGTCCCTTTCTGGATTATTCTTCCTTCTCATCAATAATCAAAAAGACCAGCTAAGCAATCTTCCATACTCTCTCCTAATCCTTTTGCTACCTCCTGAGTGCAGTTGACACGCAACTTGCTTATACCATTCTACCCAAGAATTTTAAAGTTTTAGGGTGCTTGGAGAACAGCATTCTGACAGAATGTCAAGAAGGGAACCAAACTATTTTTATGAATCCAAAGCAGTCTATCATGCAAAGAGAAATAGAGAATTGCTGCAATTAATGTGAATAACTGAAGTCCGATGTATGTCAGTTGAAAAACATAGGTAATTGAGGCAAACCTATGTTTTGGTTTAAATTATAGGAGTGATTGCCTACATTTCCCACTTTGTGTATAGTTAAAAGCTATATTACTAGACATTTTTGATTCTAGGGACTGGTAAACTCTACTTTAAAGCCCTTTGCAGCATAGGCATTAGTTTAACCCTATCATGCCAGCATTATGTTAGACTTTTAATACTTTTCCTTCTTTCTTTCTTTCTTTTTTTTTTTTTTTGAGACAGAATCTTGCTCTGTTGCCCCTGCTAGAGTGCAGTGGTGTCAGCCTAGCTCACAGCAACCTCAAATTCCTGGGCTGAGGAGATCCTCCTACCTCAGTCTCCTGAGTAGCTGGGACTATAGGCACATGCCATGACACGCAGCTAATTTTTCTATTTTTAGTAGAAATGGGGTCTCACTCTTGCTCAGGCTGGTCTTGAACTCCTGAGCTCAAGCAATCTTCCCACCTTGGCCTCCCAGAGTGCTAGGATTACAGACGTGAGCCACCACGCCGGGTCTTTAATGTATTTCTAATAATTGCTTCTCAACTTAATTTGTCTATTTGCCAAAATAATAGCCTCACTCAGTTATAATCAAATACGATACCACAAAATGTGCTTAATCTTTTAACCCTTTAATCAGATGAGCCACATATTATTTAGCTTAAAGAAAGAATGGACTTCTTTAAAATATAAAAATTTTTTACAGATAAAATATATTTTGTTTATCAATTTAACTTTAATTCTGTAAGTCTGATACACTACGCCTTTCAACATAATGATATTTATTGCCATGTACATAGGTAAACCTCATGAATTCTTACTCATTTTAATCATTATCTGCCTGAGCCCAGTTCTCATGCTGCTAACTCTGCTTTTCTCTCGGAATTGCAGAAGGGGAGTCAATTTGGTCCATATGGTCCAGCAGTTAGTGGGGGTGGCTCTGGCCCATGTAGCAGCATTTAGAAATGGGGAGCATTTTGCTGGTCAAATTGACCATGAAGACTGACACTTATTGAACAGAGCCACACAAATTATAAAACCCTTATCTCTAATTATTATGGTGTTTTTGTTTTAAATGTAGAAAACGTGTTTGATAAAATGTAAACAACTACAAATTGGAGTGTGGGAAACTCAGGTCTTATATTTAATCTCTTCACTTTTCCCTACACTTATAGACTCCCTCACATACAGAAATGCCAAACCCTAATATTTTATTCCTTTCCACTTGTCTCTCAAATACTTGCTTCTTAGTACAAGGTCAATACTTTAAAAATTGTATTTCTCCAGAGCGGTTCCTTTGTCAAATCCACCCTGAACTTGTGACATTAGAAGTTATCCAGAGCTGCTGTCATTTCTTTAGAGGCTAAAAGTAGTTATATGTCATGTCATCGATGACCCTTCCATGTCCGTGGGCTTTTCTGAAAACATCAAATGGCCTCAATAAACGAGTGCCATTGCTGACAGTACTCACAAAATTTTTAGGAAAACTTATAATTCCTGTTAAAAACCAACTGATATCCATTATACTATATCTTTCTTGCTAAAAATCATATGGTTATATTATCTCACTCTATTATGTATGAGAGATTATTTTAAATCCTCTATTGAGATAATACAAAACAATTTTTTTCTCTGAATTTTAAAAGTAAATATGGAAATTAACTTTTCTGTACTTCATAAATTCCTTTTAAGACTTGTCTTTATTTTTTAATGAGTTAACTAAAAAGGAGCAATAACATTATCGTACAGTATGAGATACTGACAAATAAATTTTACCTTTAGAATAAGTTTTTAGATTCCACTGATAGAACAGAATTTATCCTATGAAAATTATAATGATTGACAGATACCTTTAATACATAATACATAGAACATCAGGAATTAATAAAATGTCTCATAGATACCAGAAATCTACCACAAAAGTTTTGGTGATAATCAAAAAGATAATTTCTTAAGTTTTTTTTTTTTTTTTGGCTAGATGATTACATGGTGTCTGATACTGTGTTGGAGTCTATTTTTCCCTCCTCACTTTAAAGATAGAAATTGTCAAGATCATTTCATCATGTTCAAAAACTGTCACTGATTCCCCTTGTCCACAGGCTGAACTTCATGTTGCATAATGTTGTAATCAGGGCTGTCCATTATATGAATTGGCATTGTCCCTATATGTGACAAGTCTTGTCCCAGGCTCAGACTACCGAACTCCAAGGCAGAGTTTATGACCATGTTGCTCTCTGATATCCTGCATTATTTAATTATTTATTCATCCAGCCAACAAGGTGTTGAAGCAACCACTATATGCTACACACTACTCTCTAAGGAGGTAATATATGAACTGAAAAATGAATAGCCAAGTGGTCCAGCCATGTGAAGATATGTAGTGGAGTAGGGACTATAATAAACAAAGCAAACATCTAGTGAAAAGGCCTTAAAGAGCTAGCATATTTGAAAAACAGCAAGAAAGCAAGTGCAATAGAAGCACAATATCTCAGCAGGAACTTGTGGGATAAGAGGTCAGAGAGTATGTAGTCCTTGTAGTTAATAGTAAGGAGCTTAAAGGAATAACACAATCAATCAAAAATATATTTATATATTCTTTGATGTATCAATATCTATCTCTAAGATATACTGGCACATATATGAATTAAGCTTAAACTAGGGGATTTATTGAAGCATATTAGCAAAAGATTATAAGCAACTCAAATATTTATCAACTGGGGCCTGGTAAAATAAATTAAGCTATATCATACAGGGAAGTATTATGCAGCTGTAAATAAGAATACAATACTCTCTGTATTGTTATGTACAATGCTCCAAGACATGAGAGTAAGTGGAAAAAAAAGCAAATTGAAACAATGTAATAGTATGATTCTGTTTGTGGAAAAAGAAGAAAAAAACTAAGGATGTTGTAACTTATATTTTCTGTTTTTGCCATACAAGTGACCACAAACTTGGTAGCTAAAAACAATATACGCTTATTATCTCATCATTTCTGGAGATTAAAAATCTGTGTTGTCATAGCTGGTTACTCTTGCTACGAGGATGATATCAAAGTGTCGGCCGGCCTGGCCTCCTTTCTGGAGATTCAGGAGAATATGCTTCCAAGCTCATTCAGGTTGTTGGCAAAATTCAGTTTCATGTGCTTGCAGAACTGAGGGCTCCATTTCCTTGCTGGCTTTTGGTTGGGGATTGTTCTCAACTCTAGAGGACACGGACACATTCTTGGCTTAAGGGCCCCTTTACTTTCAAACCAGCAGTGGTGAGTTGAGTCCTTCTCACTCTTCAAATCTCTCTGATTTCCTCTTCTGCCTCACTTTCCTGTCTCCTTTTTTCTCGTAGACTCTTCTGGCTTCCTCTTCTGTTTGTAGAGGGCTCTGGGTCCGTGGGCCGAGATAAGTAAAGATAATCTCTTTCTTTCAAGGTTAGCTAATTAGCAACTTTAATTATATCTGCAAAGTCCCCACAATAAGACCTAGATTAGTATTTGATTAAATAATCAGGGAACAAGAATCTTGATAGGACACCTTTAGAAGTCAGCCTCCCACAAATATATGCTTATTTACTTTCACTTGAGAAAGAAAACTCTCACAGAAAAAAATATATGAGAATGTACTAATAGTGGCTACCTGGGTGTGTATGAGAACAGGGATACAGAGAAGGGGTTGATATGCAAAGGAGACACGGCATAGAAAGGAGGTTTTGTAAAAATATTCTTTTTATCATGTTTGAACCATGTAACAAATGAGTAATTCAACATGTTAGATTTTTTTTTTTTTTTTTTTGAGACAGAGTCTCACTCTGTTGCCCAGGCTAGAGTGAGTGCCGTGGCGTCAGTCTAGCTCACAGCAACCTCAAACTCCTGGGCTTAAGCGATCCTACTGCCTCAGCCTCCCGAGTAGCTGGGACTACAGGCACACACCACCATGCCCGGCTAATTTTTTGTATATATATATTTTAGTTGTCCATATAATTTCTTTCTATTTTTAGTAGAGACGGGGTCTCACTCTTGCTCAGGCTGGTCTCGAACTCCTGACCTCGAGCGATCCACCCGCCTCGGCCTCCCAGAGTGCTAGGATTACAGGCGTGAGCCACCGCGCCCGGCCAACATGTTAGATTTTTTAAAGCATCACAAGACTAATGAAATCATATTTAAAACATTTCATTTTGCTGAAAATATGTTTTACTGGCAATATGTATATAATACTGAGAGACATGGCACAATTTTTTCAAACTTTTTATGTGGTTTGGCATAGGTCTACTACTTTGTTATATTTAAACTTCTGCAAAAGTTGCTTTCTGACAGCATGCAATAAAATAATTTGTCTTCAATTTTGGATAAACAAATTTGTTCATATCAACATTGGCTCTCTTATTTTTTCTTTAGCTTGAGGCAACTGAAGTAATAGCATTTGAGACATCCATGATGATCAAACATGCAAATACAGAAACTCAAATAAGATGACTATGTATTATGGTCATACAAATAATTCAGCATATGTTTACATTGTCTTTTCTAGAATACATCAAAATTGGACTACAAAATTAAAATTTTGTACAGACCTCTCATACCCCTAAAATATGTCCAAGAACATGAGAAGTCAGTGAACCCCCGGTTGGGGAACATTTACTTAAATGACACCAAACAAGAAACACATTCACTTTGAAGAATTATCAAGAACCTCTAATGGCCAAGTCCATGAGCTTCTTCCCAGAGCCATCTGACCTTCTTGCATCATGTGATATGCTGGCCATACCCTGCTAGAAACTTTCTGTTGGGAGAGTCTTCCATGGGCATGTTGTTCATCTTGCTGGATTTGGCAAGAATGCAAGGGCCTGACCACTCTTTAAAAGAGCAGTTCCTCAAGTTTATGTTTGCAACCTCAAAGGATGAGGTAATGTCTCCCCCTGGGGCAACACTTAGGCATGTTTACAGGCTTCTATAAAGTGGTAAGGTCCCCAAGGTCAGTGTCCCTGTCCTGTAATACAGCCCATTGTGTGCAGACATCCAACTAGGTCCTCTTGCATCATCCCTGTGGGATTGAAGATCAGAGAACTAATATGACCACACAGACAATCTAGCTAATGCTTTGATGTGAGCAATAAAGACTTTCCTCTGACCCAGGAGTCTTGTGTCTTCTGTCAGTATCCAGAAAATAGTGGAAGGCTAGCTTGTTACCTTGCAAGTAAGGTAAAAATGTCAGACCCTCCACAGTTCTTGCCAATCTCTCAACATATTTCTGTGAAAGTGCTTTCTCATTTTTCATTTCTCTCTCTGACTGCTCCTCTCCTCCCTCTTTTATCTGATCATCTTTCTTGGCCATCTCTCTGAAATATCGATGCTCCCCAGGGCTCTGTCCATGGTCCTGTTTTACTTTTATTTCATACTCTCACCTTGACAATCTTTTCCTTATCCATCATTTCTACTACTATATTTGTACCCAGATGTTTTTCAAGCACACATTCCCCCAAATTCATCTCTTTCTTTAGCTTCCAACTTCTTTTCCCAAATTTTTAATAGATATTTTCAATCAAATATGCTATAGACCCCTCAAACTTAATTTTATTTAATGTAATCACCGTTAACTCATGTTCCTAAGTGGAAAATATTGGAGTCATCTTCAGCCACCCTGACAATTCTATCAATCACGCAGCTAAGTGTCTTAAGCCTCATATTTCCTCTCAGGGTCATTTCTCTCTCACCTGATGTGATATTATTAACTCCTGGCCAATCTTATTTTATTCTCTCTCCAAGCTAGGGCCAAAGTTTCTTTTTTAAACATGGATTTAAATATATTACCATAAGTCTCCCTTTTGTTTTTAGAGAAAATAAGAATGGCCACGAAATGGCAGCCCAGATGCTTCACAACATTCTCCATTATAATTTTCCAATTCTACTTTGATATCATCACCATGGCAACTGGTGCACATGTATCCACAAATGTGCTCTTTCACACACACATACACTCATCTTCTATTGTACACTACACCCTCACAAGTCACGACAGCCATCTCACTATTGTCACTATAGTCTCTGCTGGGTGGGTGCGGTGGCTCACACCTATAATTCTAGCACTCTGGGAGGCTGAGGCAGGAGAATAGCTTGAGCTCAGGAGTTTGAGACCAGCCTGAGCAAGAGCGAGACCCTGTCTCTACTAAAAAATAGAAAAAATTAGCCAGATATGGTGGTGCGTGCCTATAGTCCAAGCTACTGAGGAGGCTGAAGCAGGACAATCACTTGAGCCCAGGAGTTTGAAGTTGCTGTGAGCTAGGCTGACACCACAGCACTCTAGCCCAGGCAACAGAGTGAGACTCTGTTTCAAAAAAAAAAAAAAAATTC
The DNA here is from genome assembly GCF_041146395.1 of Eulemur rufifrons. NCBI lineage: Eukaryota > Metazoa > Chordata > Mammalia > Primates > Lemuridae > Eulemur > Eulemur rufifrons. Next base: position 30,683,143 of record NC_090989.1, read on the forward strand.
ACAAGTCAAAAAATCATTCCATCACTTATGTCTTCTTTGTCCGTGTTGTTCCTTCTTTCAGAATTATAGCAGCCTCTAGAATAATTGCTACTCCTTCTTTAAATGATAGCAGAAAAGCTATTTCTTCTCTCCTTTAGTCTCATTACTTGCTTTCTCACTTATTATCTGACAATGCTACATTCTCATTTTCATTATTTTCTGTACTTCTTTCCTTTTTGCCAAGTCTATTACTGTTGCCCTTCAGATAGTTCCACTACAGCCCATAAAATAGCAAACAAAATAACTTATATCCTTAATCTACTTTAAATAGTTCACACACTAGATTTTAACTCAACACTAGCTTTTTCTCATGTCATATAGCTTCTATCTGTGCTTCCAATGGTAGTCTACTCATTATCCCACACACTGTGGGGAGGTGTGTGAATGGTCTCCCAAGCTTTCCAGGGCTGCTTCCACATATCTATGCAAAAAAAAAAAAAAAATTACTGTTTTTTTTTTTTTTTACTTTATTTTATTTATCTTTGTCATTTTCTAAAGACCTATCCATATCACCACATTATCAAAAGTCTTTAATTCCTATACCATCTTTGTCTTCTCCAACTCAAGTCAAGCTGTCATCTAGGTGGCTTCAAAATCCCTGTGGATAATTTTATGCAGAACTTTAGCCCTATAGTTTGATGACCTCTTCATCTACATTTGAGCCATTCCTTCTATGGCTGTAATTTTTAAACTTTTTTCACCTATAACTGTGTTACTTCTGAAATTCTGAACTCAAATGAACACTGACCAAAAACTTCATAACCACACTACACCTGCTCTTTAACTTTATAACTTTTAATCCCTTGATCTTTCAATTTTCTTTCCTCAAAACATCTGTTCTTTTCTGATTCAGCCTAAATCCTATAAATATTGAACTACTTTTCCACCGCTTTCTAAATTTCTTTCCTTTTTATCCTGAAAGGTATTCACCCAGTAAAATGGTCCCATGGGTGATAATTACTATGCACTTTCACTGGTTCTAAGCCTAGAGTGGCTGAGTTCTATCAGAGAAAATTCACATAGAGCTATATAACTCCAAATGTTTGCCCTGCAACCACAGTTGTGTTGCACAGAACTCTCTGTCAGTCTTTGCATTTATCCTCACTTATCTCTCTGTCAGATATTCTCTGATAACAAATGTTCATATTTCTTTACAAATACTTTAGTCAGTCCCTGATCCCAGAACTTTCAGAAGGTGAACTTTCCTCTTTTTTCAGGATTCCACCACTTTCAATCTCCTCACTCTGCCATTTATACATTTATTGACATTATCAGCTCTGTTCACTCTTCTTCTGGTTTCTAAGGAGGAGATTTCCCTCTGACATTTCAATACAAACATGTTTCATCTTCAGCTTTTTGCAGTGCCTTAATCTTTTATGAGAATCATTTTTTTCTTATGCATTCTTCTTCTTCCTCTTTTGCTCCTTCCCGCCTTCTTAATCTCTTTCTACATGCGTTTTTTCATCCTATTTGCATTCTCAAGACTATCAACTTCAAAATGTCACTTCCCTTGACCTGAAATTACCACCTAGCTCATCTCCAAATTTTTTCTTTCCAAAAGGTTGATGCAAACTTGCTGACTGTACTTTTTAACCACATATTTACTCTTCAGCACTTATTATTCCATCTGGCTTTCTCCTCAATTCCACTGTGCTGGATTGCCTACAATGTACCATGAATTATACATCAGGCATATGGTTATTAGCAAAATAGTTTTCATTCTGCCTCCCAGAAGTTATAGTCTATGTCTGAAATTGAAATCCTAATCCTTTTCTATGAATCTGTTGCTTTTTAAAATTTTTTTCTAAAGATCTAGATCTGTTTCTTTCCCTTCCTTATTATCTTTATCCATTGTAATCAATCCCAAACTCATGCTATACCTACCTGATTGCTTTATGATTTCTTAAACTTCTATTCATACCTACTACCACTCATCATTCAGTCAATGGTCATCACACGGCTGCTCTGGTTTACATCTTGTGTGGAGCAAATTCAGCCTCTAATCTACTGGTAAAATGGTGTGTCAAAATGTAAATACAGTTATGCTGATCATCTGTTCAAAACCATTTTATTATTATTTTTGACCAAAGGACAAACATCAATGTGATGTGATTTTTTTTTTTTAAATTTCAGCTTATTGTGGGGGTACAAAAGTTTAGGTTATGTATATTGCCCATGCTCCCCCCACCCCCCTGAGTGAGAGCTTCAAGCATGTCCATTCCCCAGACAGTGCGCATTGCACTCATTCTGTAGGTATACACCCATTCCCTTCCCCCCCCCCATATCTGCCTGACACCCAATTGGTGTTATTCCCAAATGTGCACTTAGGTGATGATCAGGGAAACCAATTTGCTGCTGAGTACATGTGGTGCTTATTTTTCCTTTCTTAGGATATTTCAATTAGTAGACTTTCAAAGTCCTTAAAAATCTGGCTCTGCATATTCTCTGACCTTATCTCTCACACTTTCCTTATTGAATTTTATACTATGTCAACCACAACTTCTAGTGTATCCCCACGTGCACTATATTGTTTCTCACTTGGATATCTTTATAACTTGTGTTCTACCACACAGGTAACCACTCATCCAGAAAGCCTTCATTGACCTACAAAGTCTGAACTAAATTCTCCTCTGTGCTCCCATAATGTTGTTTGCATATCTCTATACTCACACCTAACCATAATACATTATACTGATCTCTGTGTATGTCTGTCTTTATAATAGATGGTAAAGTGATTGAGGACTGAGGCTGAATTCTATTCAGCTTTCTATTCCTAGAAACTAGCAGTGTTTAGCACATATCGTTTAATGGATTATGGTTAAAGAAATCAGTAAACGAATGCCATTCATCGTGTATAACATTACCTTAATTCTCTGTTACATTAGTTCCTTGTGTACATGAACTCTAGCCTATTTACCTTTATACCTCTTAGCAAGTGCTTGGTACATAATAGATTCTCAGAAAATGCTCATTTGTGAAAAGTTGTGGATTAGAATCAAATAGCAATGCATGGGAACTCAGGGTATGAGAGAGTAAAGAATGGAAAAGAAGAGTTACCTCTGAAAAAAGGAAAACATGAGATCAATGATCAATTGTAACAAACATACCGATCTGGTGGGGAATGTTGATGGCTATGCCTGTGTCGGGGCAGGGGCGTATGGGAAATTTTTCTACCTTCTCTTCAATTTTGCTGTGAACCTAAAACTTTTATAAGAAACAAAATCTTTAAAAATATTAAGAAAATCAAAGAATCATAGCTTTTGATATTAATTATTAAAAATCAGTATTTTATTGTATTCTAAATATAGCTATTCTGATTGTACTAAAGAGAGCTTAAAGCATAATGACATCTTTATTCCAGACAAAACTGATTATGAAGTTTTTCTTTTAGAGGGCCATTTTTAGATACTTTGACACCAGTTATGTATTTCATTTTCTATAAGAAAACCCTAGGAGCTTCTACTGCTTCCAGACCAAACCTGTTAGCTATTGTGAACCCATATGCATACACCATGACAAACAACAGTAAAGTTAAAGACAAAATTCACACCAACCCTGATAAAAACTCAGTGTAGTAACAGTGGTCTCTTACAATTTGATTGCTATGGGAAGCTTCAGTGCACATGGCTGCAATGATTTTGAAACCTAGAAGTGTGTTATTAGCTGCCACAGCACTGACAAACATAATAGCAATGTACTGATTCTCCCTGACTTTTCCAAACAGTAGCTAGTGATTGTCAGGATTGCATTTCCGGTGGCCAAACAATTTATTTTAATCTGGGATGTATTTGATAAAAGCAAAAAAGAAGCAGCATTTTATTCGCTATATTGCTTTTTGAGAAAGCACTAAGGATTCAAATAAAATTTAAGCATCTAGTGTTGAAAAGGCACCACATTACATGTTGTACGTGATATTAGAGACAGAAATAGGTTGTTAACTGTGAAGAAAACCAAAGTGATTATTGGAAAAATGACTTGGGAGTTGGAGGAACTGGATTCTAAAACAGAATCTACCATTATGTAGCTCTATTGATGTGGAACAAATCCATTTATATTTCTGAGTCTCTCTTTTTTTTTTTTCCTTGTACATGAAGTATTGGGCCAATGCATTTCTCAATTATATTTCAAATCTCACATTTCATAAAGTTCAGGAAAAACCTGAAAAAAGTTATCGAATACCTTCTCACTGGGCTCCATGTTATTTTCCCCACATGGGAATGAGGGAAAAATAAATGAAGAAACAAAGAAAAGGTGAATTTCCATTATTAACTTTTTATGAAGGGAGGAAAAAGACTTTTGATTATTTAAATGATCAAAAGTCTTTTTCCTCCCTTCATTAAATCATGGGAAGGTCTTACCTGCACTGATTTTATTCCAGTGTGAATAAGTAGTTAGCCTAGTCAAGAATTGTGGCTGTAACTGAGAGTGACGCACTTGAAAGGGAAAATGTAGTATACAGCTATAGTCAACACTATAGACAGACTCAGGACAAGAATTCCATAACCTGTCTATGCCTTGTGCTCATCACATGGTAAAGAAGTTGGGCTTTATTCCAAGTGTGATGGAATGCTATTGAATAGTTTTACATAGGAGAAGTTTATAATTTTGTTGGTTTAAAAAGTCACTCTGATGTTGGGAGATAGGCAAGCATGGTTATAGAATGAGCAGCTGGGATGCTATTGCATGGGGCCAGGTGAAAGGTGATAGCAGCTTAGAATACGGTGCTTTCAGCGAGATGAAAGGAAGAGGACTAACCCTGAATATATTTTTAAGGTACAAGAAAATGTTTATTCTCAATGTGTCCTATTGACCCCCCAAACTTTTCATGCTTCTCTATTCTACTCTGCAGTTAGCAGGCTGATTATCCAGACTGCATCACTCATGCTCCCTTTCCAGGTGACTTAAACGTATGTTTGCCAACAGGAGATGCTGGCAGGAAATTGAATGGTTCAAAGGTATTGCTTCCCCGACATACCTCCTATGTCAGGCCTGAACTTCTGAGAGTTCCTACATCTCTCCATGATGACAATTCCTCCCACAAGAGCTCTATTTCACCTTCCTGGTATTCCTGACTCTTACAACACTCCTTTCTCCTTTTGCAATGAACTGCTTGTGTTCCCTCAATTTTTTACGGTGAGTTCTTATCTTAACCCACCAATGTGGTGTATTAGGAGGTGGGGACTTTGGAAGGTAATAAGGGCATGAGGGTGGAGCCCTCATGAATGGGATTAGTGCCCTTATAAAAGGGACCCCAGAGAACTCTTTTGCCCTCTTTCCACCATGTGCTGATACAACAGGATGGCAGTTTGCAACCCTCACCAGAACCTAGCCATGCTGACACCCTGATCTCAGACTTCCAACCTCTGAAACTGTGGGAAATAAATTTCTGTTGTTTATAAACCACCACTCTGTGGTAGTTTGTTATAGCAGCCCAACACAAACTGACTGAAATACCCATTATCCCTTCAGCCCCTGGGACATCAATAGCTTCTTACTATTGTTAGTCTCTCGTTGCCTCATCATTCCTTGTTTGTTCCATAATTCTGCTCACATCACTGTGAGTAGTCCCTTTATTGAAGTCTTTTTATTTGAACCTTTTGTGATTCATCCTGTTTCCTCTGGGGACTCTGAATAAATGAACAGACAAGAGCTCATTGATGTGACAGATGTGGAGAAGTGATGAAAAGTAAAAAGTCAAGGTTGACTCTCACATTAGAGGCTTAAGTAATTTGGGTGTATAGGGGTTGTATTTAATGAAGTGAAGGTGGCTTGGAAAGAAATGATTCACCTGTGAAACCAATATGCCATCATACAACAGTATACATATCACTAATATATGCCAGGTGAATACTAATATAAGCTCAGGAGGCTGATAGCTGAGGACCATAGCACTCAGGCTCATATTAAGTTTCAGAAGAATCCTCATATGAGTTTTTATGAGCACTATGTAGAGTATGAAAAGTATCTATGTGTACTTTTAGATTGCATTATTTTTACATGATCCCAACAATATTAGAAAGCACACAGATTAAGCATTTGGTGATAAGTGTCAAAAGTAAACAACAAATAAATTTTAATTTCAATCATACAAAATTAAAAAAAAAAAACGCCTTTATAGCATATAACTTAGGGTAAGGGGAAATGTAAAATTATTGCCAAAAAAAAAAAGGTTGAGATGGACAGATGCATCTTTACTGAGAAGAGATTGAATTTTATAAGAATTTAATAAATCTTTTATACCAGCAAAATAATAACAAGCAGACACAAAGTTTTATTATTTCTATTAAAATATTTACTAACACTTAACTACAGTTAGGATACAGGTCTAAGAACTCCTGAAAACATTAGCTCTACTTCCCAAGGGTTAAGAACATGTTTGTCAAAATTCCTCATTATAAAGTGGTACATGATTGAACAAGAAACTGCATAGAGAATGGTATATATATGTCATTGTTCAGTCTAACTACAACTTTTTTTGTCTAGTTCAGTGTTAATTGAAACAATTCCACCAACCCTAATTTATTGGACATTTTTATCCAAAATGGTTTAGCTTTCCTAACTTCCACATTTACTAGTAATTTTTGGTATCATGTTGTAATAATTAATAGTTATATTAATAAGGCTCAGATAATATTATAGGAGAGTAGTGAAAAAATATGCATTAAAGGACTTTAAAGAATTATCAACCTCCAAATATTAAAAAATAGCATACTACATTTTAATTGATTTCTAAGATTTCAAAACAAACTTTACCATCTAATTTAACATCCTATCAGAGGTCCAGTCTTTGAAAGCCTGGATGTTGACTGAGAACACTGTATTTTTCTGGAACATGATCTTATAGATTTGGTAAAGGTATGAAAACCTACTGTTGGTCATATCATAGCTACTTCTCCTCTAACTCTTATAATTCTACAAAGGCAGAGAACTACATCAAGTATCACTCACCTTGACAACTACTGCCAAGTTTATTTCCAGCAGGTTTCTGTATTTAGTAGGTTCCTTAGTCAAATTGGGGTTACAGGTATGTAGTTGAAGTGGAAATTACCATAAAATATTTAATCAGGGGCCTAAGATTAAAATATTTTGGGATTTTTTTTGTTTTATAAATACATCTCAAGTTCTGTTGTACTCATCAAAAGTGGCCAGTGGCTACAGAATGATATATGGTATTTTGAGATATTTTAAAATTTTAACTGGCAAGAGGTAGTTGGCAGGGTAAAATTAATACTCTTCTTTTGTTTATACTTTCTCAGGACCTATTCAACATTTTTAAAAAGCTGATACCAAAATATAAGTAGAATTTCATGCAGAAAATAGAATTATTCTAGCTCATACTATTGCTGTATTGCTATTCGAGGTCACAGCTGGGTCAATAATGGCCATTTTGAGGAAAGCTCAGAACTTTCCCAATTCAAGTGAATAAGCCAGAAAGCCAATGCCATCAGAAGCTTCATTTCCCTTTTCTGCCCTTCAAATGTTGTGACTTTGTATGGGCTTTTCTAAGATGATTAATGACAGGTGTGACTGGGAGAAGTAATTATAGGGAGTGACTGGTAGTTTAAGACTTTGGGGATAAAAGTGAATGATATGAACATGAAAGTTATAGTGATGAAGTCAACTTCTGACAGGCACAACATGATCATTATGGAAATTTTGAAAGAGAATACAGATCTAAAAAGTAAGTTTGAAAGGGAAGAACATAATTTAATCATTAACCTCCTTACTATGAAGACTAAAGGCATATGCTATGTTGAAAGCATTTGTGATTTGGAAGGCTAATTATTCATAACCCTACAATTTTACTCTATTTCATGCCTAAGCTCTTTGTATAGTCTTATGAACTGTGCAATTTTCTGTGGTATTGAGGTTGTGTGCATGGTTACTCACAGTCTGGAAATTCTAAATAGAACACTCAAGTCAGTTAATTTTATACCAATCCTTTATAGGCATCAAATTAGCTCATATGAAAAAGCCCTAAAGAGAGACAAAGAACACTTCCAAGCATCTGTTGACTTTCTTCTTGGATGGTCCTTTGACAGCACTGAATACTTAATTAAATTATAATCATCTGGAGGGCAAAGGTCATATTTATATACTGTATCTCAAATAGCATCTAGCTTTATGTTTCAATAATAATAGCTTTAAAATGAATATATAGAATTAATATCAGGCAAGATCATAGATTCTTTGGAAGAAGACATAACAAGGGATTGAGTGAGGATATCTGAGCATTGACTTTAAAAAATTGAGTTTAAATGATTTCAAAACAAATTTGTTTAATTGATTTTGAAATTGCCAAGAACAGAGTCATTTTTTACCAGTTGTTTTACTTAAAGCTACAAAACCATATGTACCTCCATACCAATCATTTTTCACTGATGCAAACTAACGAGAACGTAAGACATCAAATTCAATGTTCCCTAAAAATAAAACATATTCAGAAACAAAAAAAAAAAGGTGGGGAAGTAATAATGCTTTAACAAGAGGCTTGTTTTCTGGGGAGAGTCAGATAATTTTTCAGGGAACAAACTTTGTGGCATTGAACTTCAGTTCTTTATGGCACATGCCATTTCATAACTAATGTCCAGTGGCTCTAATTTATCAGGCTATCTGATTATCCTACTTGTTTCTGATTATTCTACTCATATCTGTTGTTTATGCCACAGCATCCCACTTCTCGAATTAATTCTTACAACTTTTAACCTGGGTTTAGGTGAGGCTTTACTCCTACCTCCAAAATTAGAGAATGGGAATCAAGCCTGGCCAGTCAGCAGCATCACATTTCAATGTCCCCAATTCTTGGGTCAAGCATGTAATCCAATCCAAGCCACTAGAACATGGTTTTGGAAATAGTTTGGGAAAAAGCAGGCTGAATCCCCAATGGACCAGTACTACTGATGCTACCCAAATCATAACGAAGAAAAACCAAGTTCTGATCACATCATTGGAACCCTGATTCCAATTGTCCCTGAAATTTGAGCTCTTCTAACCTTTTCCACTTTTATAAATCATATAAATTTCCTTTTATTTCTTAACCTAAGCTGAGGTAGATTTTTTGTGAATTGTACCTGAAAGTGCTATGACACTGTCTTGCTCAAAGACAACATGGCAGGTAGTTGTCTATTTCTAACCAAAGCCAACAACCTATGTCAGCTGCAAGGCCTGGCTGGATGACCGTCATTTCCTGAGTGAAACATTTCCCAGAATCAAACTCTCCGTCATGGTCCTTTGTTTAAAGAAGCTAGAGAAAAGGAGGCCGCATGTAATTTTGGCTGCCTGACACAAATTAGCCTCTTTGCTTCAATATTAACACTCTCTCACAGGTGTCAAATTTGTCTATCATCTTTGGCATAAGGAGTGGTAAGCAGTGAATGAATTGGTGGTGGTCCCAAACAATAGACCTTTTGGAAGTTCTAAGTTGGCTGAAAATTGTAGGCTTTCCAAAAGAGGAAACTCATGAGCATTCAGCTAGAGGACACTAAACTCGTAGGAGAGAATCTAGAGAAAGTGGCAGTCAACATCATCTCTCAACAGAATGCTCCGTGACAAGAGATCATGTGTAACCTCAACAGATGACATTTATTAATATCCATTTTTAGGTCAAGTGGAAAAACAAGGCTTGCCAAGTTAAAACATAGTCCTTAGAGCTTCCAGAAATCCATAAGCTTATATATATCTCAAACTAAATTCAAGACTCCCCTCCCCATCCCCTGCAGAGAGTTCTACTCAGAAATACTTTTTTTCTTTGAGGTCTGGGATAAAACTGGGGATGCAGTCAGTAAATTGTCCAGTTATACAGCAGTAAATTTTAGCCAGTGGTGGAGACTACCAGGCATACAGTTCGTTGTCAGAGGATTAGATATTCTTTGGCTCTGAAAGGCATGTCCTGAGAACTGATATTGGATATGAAAGAAGGGAGGGGACTGCCCCATGGGTTTTAAAGCATGGAGACAAAGTTTGGTGAAAAATCAAGTTCAAAAACAAGATCATCCAAAAGAAACATCAATCCAAAGGCTAGGCAGTGAGACCAAAGCCAAGTTTGAAATTATGGAAAGAAAAAAGGAACCACCAGGACATGGAAAGCTGGAAAGGCAGATCTAGTGAAAAGCAGATCCTTAAGGCTCTTAAGTATGGGTGCAGAGAATATTTGATGGAGAATTTGAGATTCCCCCCACTCTCTGAAAGCAGCTAGCAAGCTTATGCAACTCCCCTGGGCTCTAGATAATTCTTCTTTATGATTAGAATCAGAGTCACAGGAGTACTTTAGCTCACAGCTTTCCTATTTTTTTTTTAATAAGGTTATTCACAAAAAAAAAATAAATGTATAAAAAATATTCTTCCTGCAAAGTGAACTATTCAGCTACTCTCTGAAGGGTTAATTTTAATAGTAGCATCCCCATTGCCACTGGATAGTGCTCATTTGCTAATGTTGTGTGATTGCTATCAGAAATACTTCATGTCATCTGTTCAGCAGGCCATGGTGAAATGAAAAAAAGTAATAGCAATATAGTGAGATTGTCACAAAGCTAAGTGTATTGAATTTAAAGGAGAGTGTGGGATTCTGAGATTATGTGCTTTCTACATTTTAGTGTTAAAATGTCTTTTCTTTTGTAGAATAATAGTGATAGGAAATAGTAGTTGTTCCCAAAATAGTCCCTGTTGTGCAAAATAAAAGCTGATAACACTGTACTGATTTCCAAATCCTATACACACACACAAACACACACATACAACACAACACAGCCACATAAAAAGTGAAATTCATAGGTATCCAAGAGAATTCAGTGGTATCACATGGAAAAAAAAAGATTCCAAATTAGGGATTTGAATTATTTTATGAGAAGTTATTAATAATATTTTGAAGCACATTTGCCAGTTCCCTAGAAACAATTGTGGGAAGTAGATTCCTCCAAAGCAAGTGAATAAATCTCCAATCTCCATATGATGACATAATATGTATTGAAACTGGTGTTGCATAAACAATATATTCAATTGGCAGCCTGTGAATACATTCACAAAGTTATTGATGACCTTTCATCATGATTTTCTAACTTTGTTTTGCTCTACCACTCCTGAGTTATAAGCTCATCAATAACTCATTGAAAAAATGATGAATATAGAGTCAGTGAAAAAATGATGTATATCTAGTTAGTCCAGTTGGTAAGAAGCAACTTCTCTGTATACTACTTTTGACATAAATTTACAGACCATGTTGAACACTCTTCTTTTTATAAATATTATTTTAATACCCCATACATTGGCCTTTGATTTATATATATTTATAAGATATAATGATTTGAAAATTGGATAAATGAACATAAAAACATATATACTTCATAATACAACAGAATTTTATTTTCAATTATCAAAACAAATTAGTAAGTGACACTAATCCAAAACATTCTATGTAGACAATGTCTAAACATAGAAAAGGGAAAATAATTAATTTTTATTTTCTTAGCCAGATGTGTTTTAATTCATGTAGACACAACTTATGTACATTGTATTTGCAATGTTCAGTGATTTTATGATACAAATAAAAAAATTCACTTTAAAATTTGTTTGATGTTTTGTGGTGCTGAAAATAAAGTACTCAAAAAATGATGAGGCTATGTCAAAAGGACTTTGGAGACAGAAGGAGCTCCCAATAGCCAAATCTGGAGTAATTTGAGCATAAGTACTGAAAATAAGTGCTGATTATAATGGATTACAACCTTTAGAATAAAATATTCTTGAATCCAGCTCAAATATGTAAATAAATAAATAAATAATGGTGCTTCCTTACAGAATAATTTTAATTAACAAATGTGGAAAATATGATGTAAACAGAAAATCACTATTTGGAAATCACATACCATCAAATAGTGATGATTTTGAATTTATTGCTTAGAATCATCAATAGATGCTAAAATTAGTGGGTAAAAGTGAAATGAGAGACAAGTATTAGCATAGTCCCAAAGTATCTCTTCACAAAACACATTAATTACAACTGGAAAAATAACCTTATAGTAGAGAAACCTGGAAGACACCACCTTCACCAAGAGGTCAAAGTTAACACTATAAGTAATGGAGCGTACCGATATCATGAACCACTGAGATATGAAATAGTGAGAAGAATTAAACATCAATTCTGTAATATTACTGCCAAAAAATGCATAACAGGATTTTCATCATAAGGAAACCTCAGACAAGCGAAAATTGAGGGACATTCAACAAAATACCTGTTCAGTAATCTTCAAAACTGAAAATCTCATAAAGACAAAGACAGATTGAAGAAATGTTACAGATGCGGGAAGACTAAGGTGAAGACAGCTAAACACAATATGTAACCTGGATTAGGTCCCCAACCAGAAATTGGACATTTTTTGAGCAATTGGAAAAAATTGAATAAAGTCTGTAGATTAGCTAACAGTATTGTGTCAACATTAATTTCCTGGTTTTGACAACTATACCGTGGTTACATAAGATGTTAACATTTGGAGATGTTGGGTAAAAGGTACTGTCAGCAGAAAAAAACACAGTGCTTTTTTTTTTTTTTCTATTCTCTCAACAATCAACACAAAAGATTTCTGTGACAAACGTGTGGAAATTTTTCCCCAACAAAAGGCAATTACTCAGTTTTGTGATAGACACCAGCTGGGTGTCCTTTAATTGAATTCAATTCTGACACCATCTACCTGGGAGATAACATCAGATCCCACAGGTTGAGGGCTCAGTCCTCCATGACTGCCCTTCCCCCATCAGTTGCCAATTGCAAGCCCCAGGTTGTTTTACCTGTGCTTAGGACCAACCTGCTATAAATCAGGGATTCCCACAGCCCCTGCCTTGGGTTTGATTAATTTGCTAGAGTGGTTCACAAAACTCAGGAAAATACTTAGTTTTATCGGTTTATTATAAAGAATATTATAAAGAATACAGATAAACAGGGTGAGGTATAGGAGAAGGATCGTGGAGCTTTCATGCCATCCGGGAACCTCATATTCAGCTATCCCAGAGCTCTTTGTATTCTGTCCTCTTGGGCCTTTTATGGAGACTTCATTGGATAAGCAGGACTGAAGCATGAACATCTGTAGAAACGTGATTGGACAAACAGGGTATGATCTAATGCCCTAGACTAACTGATGCAACCCAGCATGACCTGTCTGTTCAGATTCTTCTTGGCCTCTTTGTGCGGCATTCTTTCCTCCTGGGTATGGGGCAGGACTCCTTCCGAAATAAAGGTCTTATGAACTACAATCAGACAAAATAGGTCAGAGAATTTCTTTATGACCAGCTCTACGACAGAAAGGTAGGGGAAGATCCCTGCCTTGGGGAGAAAAAGGAGAAGATAAAAGGAGGACAGCAGAAGGTCAGAGAGAGAGAGAGATTCTGTTTTCTGAGGCCTGCTTTGGAGACCTAAAGTGCCCCAACGTTGTAACACAAGACTGTAACAAGGGCTGTGGGAGTTATTAGCCAGGAACTGTGAATGAAAAACAATATATATCTCCTAATATCACAGGTACACAGTAATTCTTTCTGCAACTTTTTGTTAAGTCAATTGCAAGGTGAAAATAAAATAATAAAAATTATTTAAATTTTTCATAAGTTTTTAGGAAGATTGATACAAAGCTCACAGGTACATCCTAAGTAAGGACCTTGATAGTTATTTAGAAAAAGGGGCAATCCTGTTCCGGTGGAGCATCCCAGGCCCGCCTACTCCCCCAGCCTTTGCTGCCTTTTTTTCAACACAAGTGAGGCCATTAATTCTGTAAGACTTACCCCCAAGCCCTGTCTTTAAAACCAAACCTCGTTTTAGACAAGAAGGTGACATGAACTCTAAATCAGCACAACCAGTTTCAGCAACACATCAATGGCACTGCTAGTCCAGTCTTGCCCTTGAACTGTAGCTCCAGTAAGAAGGCCTCTGCCTTGTTCCTCTAAACTGCTCCAGGTGGCCATTTAGGTCTCTGTCCTTCTAGCACTATCTTCCTACCTTGCTCTTGCACTGTCACTGTATTTCAGCGATAGACTTCCCAGTTGCCAAACACTCACCATCATGTCTGGGCAGACCTGATCCCTCTGATGTCCCCATCTCCTATGCCATCGCCATCACTTCACATGAACCCTCACCACAAATTGGCCCCTTATCTGCACTCTATGTTATTCCTCGTCTCTCTTTCAGAACCTACGGATCTTTGCCATCATAAACTTCTGTAGCTATGTTTATTTCCCCAGCTCATGCCTTATCCCAGCAAGCAGCCTGGCTATACCTACACAGGGCGCCCAGCCGACTTTTAGTGCTTCACCCACTGCCTCTCATAGCTGCTGTCGATCTTCTCACATACAAAAAAATGCCCCTAACAACCTAGGAGATGACAAAATTCATCATGACTACCCATGAGAAGCCATTCTGACAGGCATTAGGGAGGGACTTTGAGACTATAACTTTTAACGCTGCTTTTCATGGCCACATTGTGAAAAAGATAGCTGTTATCAGGACAATAGATACGAAAATTAGACAGCTCGGCAGACAGAATCAGGACCAGAGGGTGATAGTGCCTTAATTTTTCCTCAAAGATCCATACTGCAGTTTTAGCATATAGAAGTTTTAGTCAATGATAAGTTGAACTTTGTCTGTTTGGACTAATTGTAAACAACTTGAAGGGCCATGAAATATTGCAATTTGTACTTTTTATGAGTTGTAGACCTTATAATGCACATAAACCAAATTGACCATCCCCTTTTCAGCATGATTTTATTGTTCTCTAATACACAACGTGTGTGCAGCAGTCCTCATTAAGGATGTGAGGGGTAACGTGTTGCCTGGAGATACTTCACCTTAGAGACTCAAATCGTTTATTCTAGGGGTACTTCGGAAATTAGAAAATTGAAATTTTCTCACTATACCTATTGTGAATAGCAAGAAACTTTATGCTTGGTTGTATTTCATTTTTTCTTGTTTTTAAAAAGCATTGATTTTTTAAAATTAAAAGCACTTTTAATTTTATCCGGCGGTAAAGGGCCAATAATCTGAGAGAGGCTTTAAACTACGCTGCTGAACTGCTTGATATAGTAGCCACCAGCTGCATGTGCCTATATGAATAAAAATTTAAACTAATTAAAATTGAATATAATTAGAAATTCAATTCCTCAGTTCCACTAGCCACGTTTCAAATACTCAAAAGCTACATGTGGTTAGTGGCAACCATAGAGGCCCTGTCTCTACTAAAAACAGAAAAATTAGCTGGGTGTGGTGGTGCCTACCAGCTACTCGGGAGGCTGAGGGAGGAGGATCGCTTGAGCCCAGAAGTTGGAGGTTGCTGTGAGCTATGATGATGCCACTACACCACTCTACCTGGTGTGACAGAGCAAGACTTTGTCTCAAAAAAAAAAAAAAAAGAAACAAAGAAAGAGAAAGTTCTATTGGACAACATGGAAATCTACAGCATCAAGAACTTCAGGGATTTTCTGATCACGGTATGTATGAAATATCTGAATGATACCACAAAGGAGTCACTAACTCTCAGAAGGATGTGGTAGCATCACAGTGAGAAGCAGGAGAGATAATAGAATGATAAGTGCACATTTTTCCTTAATAAAAATAGCATATTTTTTGCTAGAAGTTTTAAACATCTAATCACAATTTTATCCTGACTCATTAGCAGCCTACAGCAGCTTGAAAATATAAGGTGCCTCTCTTACAAAATCACTGTATGACATACAATGCATCATTGAGAAAAGTATATCCAGATTCTGTTTCATACAAATGTGTGTAGGTCAATTTTCAAATCTTTTCAAGTGTTAAATACCATATAGCAGTGAATTAAATCAGATCTGAAAATAATAGCCATAATGATAATAATATCCATTCAAATAACCTCAATCTGTAAAAAGAATTCGTTTCACACACATGTAGCTTAAAATGTTAAACACATTGAAGATGAAAAGTAAAGCAATTAAAATAGATGTGAAGCTAGGAATTTTAAAAAATACATATAGTTATGCCATGGTTGTATAGAAGAAAAATCATTTTGATTCGTTCATGCCAATTCTCACATAATTAACTTTGCAAAACAAACATGTCAAGCAACCTCTTGGGTAGAGAATCACGGAGGTGAATAACAGACAGCAATATCCTTTGAGAAACTCAGTCTGCTGAGGGAGGCAGACACGCGCACAAAAGTAGGATGTTTACTAGAATTTAGTCTGTTCCATAGCACTGGTAGACCATTTACAAAAGCTTAGCTGATGAGACAGTCTAATAGTTTGCATATTTTGACTAGCTGATGTTGTCAAGTTAGGCTACGAATTGACCAGTCACACCTAATATGTCATGTTTCAACTTTAGATACATAATTGCTAAAGATGAGACTGGTGATAGAATTTTCATGTACCTTGGCCTCACTATAAGTCTGGCTTCCAAAACTTTCATTTACATTTCTTTGTCATTGTAATGGTATGTTTTCATAATCAGAATATTTTTAAAGGAGAATTTTCAAATATTCTAAAAGCATTTCTCTTTGAATTCTCAATAACTTCAGGTACCTTGTTGATAGGCTATTAGTTTCTCATTGAAGTGGATCAGTCCCAGTGAATGCCCCTCAAGAAGAGTTAGTATTTCCCTCCTTAACCATTCTATTGCAACTGGTACACGGCTGTGGTATTCTGTACTGTCTTTATTTGTTTAAATGCCTATCTCATAGATTAGACAATAATATTTCACAGCAAGGAATTATGTCTTAGTGGCTTTGTTCCTCAAGATTGTCAGTCCTAAGTCTTTGCTGAGTAATGAATAAAGGACTGAATGTACTGCTACAAATAACTTACTATTTTTATTATGTTATTTCCTGAAAGAAACCTTCACTGCTTCATCTGACTAGGCTAGATTCTTCTGGATGTCTCTTTTGTTTGACTTATCAAAATATAGATAGCATTTTTATAAATTTAGGCATTTATTAATATTTGTTTCCCACCCTGAAAATAAGTCTTTGAAAGCACAGACCTCATCTGTTGAATGGAATAGCAGAACAGTTAGTTAGCTAGGATTATTGTATGAAAAGTAGAAGTAAATAAGAAGAAACAGCAGTAAGACCACAACTGAAATAATAGGTATAGGACTCACCTAGTTAGAGTGACATTTACAGTCTTGAAAATAAATAACTGCATGTAAAGAGTAAGTAAACAGAGAGAAGATCAAAGGACCAGCGCTGGGAGCTTGGGTGGTAGCCATATTTAAGGAATGGGGAAAGAGAATCAGAAAATGCAGATTCATGAAAGGTAAGGAAAAAATGCTTTCAAGGAATGGAGGTTAAATGATACCACATGCCACAGACTGGTCAAGTAGCAGTGGAAAAGGTAACTAAATTTGAAGGTTCTAAGTGATATCTGAGAAATTAATTTTAATAGTGAAGTAGGAGTTTAACCACAGAGTGAGATTTATAAGAGATGATTGCTCAAGGCATCAATTTTGGAGTACATATTAAAAGATTTGGGCAGTTAGTGGAAATAAAACATTACAGTACTATACTACCTAGTAAGAAATGAGATCAAAGATTCTAAAAGTCAAATCTGTGGACTAAATCAGTTAATAATGCTATGGCAAGATGGAGAGTTGCATTATTTATACATTAACAAATTAGTATATTACATTTGTACTACGTGTGAATAAAAACTCTAATTTTCCACAAACTTACACTTACCTATAAGCAGTATAGGATATATAATAAAACAGAAAATAAAAGATTGATATTTATTAGCAAATGCAGTCTTCTTTTCCTCTGACCAAAGATTGTAGAAAAATGTAGTAAGTTACCTTGGAAATACCTACAAGACATTTACTTAATTTCAAATATGTACATTTTAAAGGTACATATTTGTCCAAACAGTTTTTAGAGTTAAAACAAAAGTGTATATACTTATTTACTATTTTGTATATTCAATAGACATTACTCATTCATTCAAGTATTTATTACTTTGTGCCAGGCATTGTTCCAGGTGTTTTCATATTTTCCCTAGGAGCACTGAATCAGTATTTGCTAATTCATGGGTTACAGTGACTTTAGAGAACATAAGTACTACAAATAACAAGAATCAATTGTATTTCATTCGTGGGTTGACATAGATGTTTCCCTATTTGGCTATGAGCTTCTTGAAGAAAGAGGCATGGTATCTTCATTTGCTATGTGGTCTGATGCCTGGAGCATAATAATAGCTGCTCAGCCAGTGTTAGTGAGTGAGAAAACAAAGGGACAAAACAAAGTAAAAATGTTAGGCCTTCTATTTCCACTGAGGGTCCATTCAGAGAAATATCATTCCTGGAAATAGCAATTTCAAACTTTACCAATGTCATAAATCTGAATCCAAGCACACTGAACAGTGAACCATCCATAGAACAATTAATTCTTGTTATTTACCAAGAAATGCTTCATGAAACATCTTGTTGTTTCCACTGATTGTTAATTTTGTGAATGCATTGAGTTAGGGGTGGAGGGAAAGGAATCAGGCCAAGTAGACAGCAAGTAGCCTTTGGATGATTAAAGAAATATACTCTTCCTGGAATTTCCTTTGCATCGTGGATCCAGACCTCCTGTTCCTCTATTTAAAAAGGGGAAGGGGAGATGTTACTTGAAGAATCTTAAAGGTTCGAAGTGAAGCTACTTTTTATCTCATAAGCTTTCTCATCTTCAGTTCCCATTGGTTACTTCCTTGACTTTTTTTCTTCTGATGCCGCCTTTTTTGCAGCACATTCCATTCCCACGTTTCAAGGTCACCCTTTTTACACGGCTCCTTAAAGTCAAAGGTCCTTTTTCAGCTCAATTTCAAACATTGTCCCCAATGCTTACTTCTAAGATTTACTGAAAGAGTGTGTCCTCTGAGTACTAAGAGAATTGAAATCTTCATATACAGATACTACTCCATTAAACACAATTTTAAAATGCATTATAATTATGACTTTATCTCATTTCTGAGTTGTTTGGCTTCCTCACTATTTGTGCCAGAGCTGTGTGTGTCATATCCATGTATAATATAGTCTGATTTAATTGAACAATTCCAGGAGGGCAGGTATTATGTCATGTTCCTTATTTTTAGAGTCCTCAGTGCATGTCATGAATATGAATCCATTTAATCATAAATTCTCAGCTTTGCAATTACTACCTGTGTGACCCTGGCAAATTATTTAACCTCTATGTGGTTTAGAGTCTGTGTTGAAAAATAGATATTAACTATGGTAACTGTATCATTTATTTTCCAAAGAGACACTGTTGTGAGTGGTAGAGAATGCTAATGATAAGTACTGTGGCAAAACCGGTATAAACCCAGACTGTTCAAGAGAATCCAGGACATAGGATCACCTTACTAAATAGTGCCTAACATTGTTATGAGAAAATGCACAGAAAACACTTAGACTTATAGATCTCACAACTATAGGTGCCCAATAGAGGTTAGAATATTGTTATTACTATATTTATATATTATTATTGGCCTAGGAAAACCCTTGAGTCAATTTTGGTCTATGCTAGGTGTCACTCCATCAAGCCAATTAGACTATTCAGCATAGTGTAATTATTATCCCATTTTCATTTATTTTATATTTTCTCTTGACATTATATTCCAAAGTTAAATGATTTTCACCATCAATACATTTCTCTAATCTGGATGCAATAAATAAAGTATTTGATAAATTGAAAATTGGGACATGCTTGAAGCTCTGACTCGGGTGGGGTACAGGCAATATATGTAACCTAAACATTTGTATCCCTGTGATAAGCTGAAATAAAAAATAAAAATAAAATAAAAGAAAGAATTCCATCCTCAGTAGAGATTTAGAAGAGCTGATCAATTTTGCGAATGGCCCCTGAAGGATTATTTTGAAGCAGATCTCAGTGTCTCATCTTGAAAGCAGAATTATTTTAATTCCTTTAATTTCTCCTCATGAACATATTAATAATTTTTCAGCTCTTTCCTTTATATGATTCTCCAATGAATCCTACACAAAGTTCATAAAACTCCTTAAGGAATCTCAAATTGGACATTGTCTTCTAATAACACTAAAATATTGAGTATAGCAAGAAGATATTGAAATTGCTGTATGCTAATTTGCCATTCTAGTAAAGCACTTTTGTGTGTATATTCAGTATCATGCATGATTTGTTACTTTGTATGGAAATAAACATAGCTCCTGTCTCCTAGGAGTGCACAATAAAAAAATACAGACTTCCTCAGGTTAAGATCTTTACTGTGGTATAGATACTGGACTGAGAGCTGTACAATGACTGAGACCATGTTTGTTTTTTATTGCTGCTGTATAACATGCTCCTAGCAGAGGGCTTGACACATCATAGGCTGCTAGCAAATATTTGCTGAATAAATGAATGAAAAGATGAACCAGTGATTAAATGAACACAGACACAGTTGAGAGACAAAAGACCAAATAATGTATTAATATGAAATCATCTATTCAAGTTATATACAAATAAAAATGCCAAATACTAACATCTATTAATCCACTTACTCAAGAAACATTTATTGAACACCTCTTCTGCTAAACACCAAAAATATAAAAGAAAATTAAGATATAGTCATAGCCAGATTATAAAGAGAGAAAAATATTATAGATTAGATAAAATAATATAAATAATATCAATATACACTAAAATAATAATATAACATGAGCAATGAAGTTCATTTCATTAAATGCAAAGATGATTTAATATGAAGAAAAATTAATTTTTAGGCAGTTATATTGCTAATTAGAAATGAAAAATCATATAATCATGGGATTATTTGACCAAAAGTCTTTTGATAATATCCAATTATTTCTGGTATTTGTGTTAGCAAAATGGAAATAGAAGAAAATATTCTTAACCACAAAGTTTAAGTTAGAAATAATAATAAAGATTATTCTAAAAGGATAGATCATTAGAGAAATTTCAACTCAAGTCAGAAACAAATCCCCTGTATTTCACTGTGATTCAATTGTCCAAACTGGGAAAGAAAAGGAAACAAACAAATGTATAGATACCAAAAAAGAAGGAATACAATGATCATTAGCACACATGTATGTGTATGTGTGTGATGAAAACTATACAAAGATATTTATCAATTACATTTTGATAATTACATCTTGAAGGAGATGCAATTGCAGGATCTTTGTCACTTTTTCTGTTTTCATTTTTGTATTTGGGATGCTGGGGGTCATTATATCTTTGTACTAAAATATATATATATATATATATTACCTGCCCTCATGGAGCTGCACTGAGGAAGAGAAATATAATTTTAACCAAATAATCACACTGGAATACCTAACATGATAGGAGCCCTTACAAAAAGAACAGAGGAGGAGGTAAACAACGGAATGTCAGGGAAGACGTTGGAGAACAAAGAAATGATTTCAAGGCAGTAAAAATAATGAGTGTGTCTATTTGAATCTGTTTAAGGTATCTCCATAATGCTTCCACAGGGGTTGCACTAGTTTGCAGTCCCACCAGCAGTGTATGAGTGTTCCTGTCTCTCCACATCCACACCAACATGTGTTGTTTGGGGACTTTTTGATAAAGGCCATTCTCACTGGGGTTAAGTGATATCTCATTGTGGTTTTGATATGCATTTCTCTGATGATTAGGGATGTTGAGCATTTTTTCATATGTTTGTTAGCCATTCTTATTCGATCCAGCAATCCCATTATTGGGCATCTACCCAAAGGAACAAAAGTCATTCTATGACAAAGACACCTGTACCTGAATGTTTATAGCAGCACAATTCACAATTGCAAAGATGTGGAAACAACCCAAATGCCCATCAATACATGATTGGATTAGTAAATTATGGTATATGTATACCATGGAGTATTACTCAGCTATAAGAAATAACAGTGATACGACATCTCTTTGGTTCTCCTGCAGAGAGTTGGAACCCATTATATTAAGTGAAGTATCCCAAGAATGGAAAAATAAGCATCACATGTACTCACCAGAAAATTGGTTTCCCTGATCATCACCTAAATACACATCTGGGAATGATACCAATCGGATATCAGACTGAGGTGGGGGGTGGGGGAGGGGATGGGTGTATGCCTACATGATGAGTGCGTTGAACACCATCTGGGGAATGGTCACGCTTGATGGTGCTGACTCGGGGAGGAGGGGCGTGCCAGGAGGGGAGGGATATATACCTACATGATGAGTGCAATGCGCACTGTCTGGGGAACGGACACGCCTGGAGCTCTGACTTGGGGGGATAGGGGGTACATGGGCAACGTATGTAACCTGAAATTTTGTACCCCAATCATAAGCTGAAATAAAATAATAATAATAATAATGAGTGTGAAATTAAGGAATATAAAAATATAATTTATCCTGCAAGAGCAAATAATTATATATATGGAAAATCATAGAGTATGGAGGAAGAAAACAAGGAATGGGAGAGTAGCATATTTGGAAAGAGGGATTTGGCCAGATTGTAAAATGTACCTATCGTGGCAAACACATTAGGCTTAATTTCATACCTGTGGTAATTATACATTTTCTTTCATATATATCTAAATGAATTATTAAAAACTATCCCTTGTAATATGTATATGTATATTATACACTATATATTCTATATTAATATATACATTATGTTGTTGAAAAAATTTATATGTATTTTATATTTCTAAGTTGACATCTAAATAATTTTATCATAATTTTAAATAGTTTCAGAGAATATATTTCTGGTACATGCTTTTGTTATATTTGTAAATCTTTGAGCTTTAGAGTAGCTTAATTAATTTAGGGAAAATATCCTCCATGTAAGCTAAATGACAAAAGCTATCTTCTTCTTAAATCCCATCATCCATAACGGAATTTCTCTTGGAGAATGTCTGGCTCAGTTTTCAATTCACATAAATATATTCATTTCTGAATAAGTAAGCTAAATAGATATTTGGACAGATAGGTAGGTATGGTAGTAAAGAGATAAACAGACAAACAGATGGATTAGAAAATGGAGCCTTGACAAAAATGTATTTCCTGGTTGAAATAAAGTACTGCCTCTTTGAAATTTCTTTTTTTTTTTTTTTGTTATTTTTTTTTATTTCAGCTCATTATGGGGTTACAAAACTTCAGGTTATATATATTGCCCATGCCTCCCATCCCCCCCAAGTCTGAGCTTCAAGCGTGTCCATTCCCCAGACAGTGCACATCGCACTCATCATGTAGGTATGCACCCATCGCCCTCAGTCAGAACCTCAAGCGTGTCCATTCCCCAGGCAGTGCGCATCACACTCATCAAGTAGGTATACACCCATCCCTTCCCCCCAGTCCCCACCTCTGTCCGATACCCAATTGGTGTTATTCCCAAATGTGCACTCAGGGAAACCAGTTTGCTGGTGAGTACATGTGGTGCTTATTTTTCCATTCTTGGGATACTTCACTTAATAGAATGGGTTCCAACTCTCTCCAGGAGAACCAAAGAAATGCCATATAGCCATTAATTCTAATAGCTGAGTAATATTCCATGGTATACATATACCACATTTTGCTAATCCATTCATGAATTGATGGGCATTTGGGTTGTTTCCACATCTTTGCGATTGTGAATTGTGCTGCTATAAACATTCAGGTACAGGTGTCTTTGTCATAGAATGACTTATGTTCTTATGGGTAGATGCCCAATAATGGGATTGCTGGATTGAATGGTAGGTCTATTTGAATCTGTTTAAGGTATCTCCATAATGCTTTCCACAGGGGTTGCACTAGTTTGTCAAAGAACTTCTATTTGAAGGAATGAGTTTGAGTATTCATGATTTCTGTTTAGTTGCAGGAGCTAATTTGCCTTTCTAGTTATTATTTACTATAATAAATAATAGCTTATCATAACAATAAATAATTTACACTAAATTCTGTGTGTTAACAATTGATAAATTACCAAGGGAAAGTAATAAAGTTGTACTCATAAGGAGACTCACCAGAGACCAGTCATCACTGTGTGAATTTACTTGGGTTCAGTATCTGTAATAACTAGAGCTCTAATTTTAAAGACTGCTAGCACAAAATGACAGCTTGGATAATGTATTTGGATGCAGATATTATTAGTAAAACATATCTTTTCCAAGATTTCTTTAGATAAATAAAAATGGTAGGTAATTTGAAATCAGGAGTCATGGTTTATAAATGTATTTTTCCACATCGCCAACTTCATAAATGAAACCATAGTTGCCCCTTAATAGTATTGATTGAATTAAATTCTGTTAGAATTAGCCCACCAAACACAACCCAGAGGTTCTATATTCATGACACCTAAACCTCAGGAGTGTTAAGTTAGAAATTCAATGATTAGGTGCTGTACATATCTGTCTGGATTACCTAAATAGCTTTTGAAAATCTGAGACAGATGAGATCTATCAGGAAAAATTTCCTGAATCACTTCTAAACACCTGAAAAGTTCTTTTTTCCAATATATCCAACATGTTTGACAAAGAATTTGTTCAACAGAAAAGTCCGGATGAGTGATAATTATCTCTCTATATAACTCAGACTGTAGTCAGCAGTCCACTCCGGCATTCTTTCCTGGTGTTCCTTTTAAGTGAATCCAAGGTCTTTCTCTACTTTCAGGAAATTTAATGAATGTAACTTTACCAATGAGTCTCATATAGAAGACTTATTGAAATGTAGATTGCTGGGCCCCACTCTTAGAATTTCAGATTCTGTAAATTTGGGTTGAGGGCTCAAAAATTTGCTTTTCTAATGAGTCCCCAAGTATTGCTCTGCTGATGGTCCTTGTGCCACACTTTGAGAACCACTGGTCTCCCATATTCATTATTTTTGCCTTTATATATATATATTAATGAATCCTCCCAATTAATATTTTTATGGTGCTTAATTTTTTAGTTGAGTATATTATCTAAAACTCTGTTATTCAAAGTTTAGCACTTTTTAAATTCTTCTTATAATTATTAGTATTATTGTTAGTAGTAGTTATTGAGTATCATTTTTTAGTTTCCACCTATTTCCTACCTAATCACTCTTTATAAAATTTTTTCTCTTAATTTCATGTATTTTTTCTTTTCTTTTTAATTATTATAGGTACATAATAGTTAGATATCTTTATAGGGTACATGTGATGTTTTGATACAGACATACAACGTGTATTAATCAAATCAGGTTAATTGGGGTATCCATCACCTCAGGCATTTATCATTTTATTTTGTGTTAGGAACATCCCAATTCCACTATTTTAGTTATTTTAAAATATATTGTAACTTACTATTCATTATAGTCACTTTGTTATCAAATGTTCATTCTAACTATATATATATATATATTTTGAATTTTGTCTTTTTTATTATTCATTGCTGTAGCTTAAATGCATAGAAAAGTACATGGCACATAGTATAAGCATTTATAAATAATTTGTCAAATTAATGAATCATTTCTTAAGCCCCTACTATATAACCATTATCTGAGTCAATCCTTACAACCTCAGGGTTAAATGCTTGGGCATTGGTGTCAAAAGGACATGAGTCTGATGCTAACTCTTTTCTTAGTTGTATCAAGTTAGGCAAGGTACTTAACCTGTCTAAACCTGTTTCTTCATCAGTATAATAGGAAATAATATCTATTTCATGACATTATTGTAAAGATTAAAAGAAATAATGTGTGAAGAGCTTTGCATAATACCTAAAAGTATCTTAGTATTAATATGGATAAGAAAATTAAGAATCAGAAAAGTTAAAAACCCAAAGTTAGACAGATAAATTATAAAAATAGGAAGTTAAACTGAATATGAAATATAGAATTCTTTTTCTTTTCAAAATACTCAGGGGGTACAAATATTTTTGTTACATAGATACATTTTATAATGCTTAAGTGAGGGCTATAAGTGTGCCCATCGCCCAAATAGTGTTCACTGTACCTGATAGATAGGTTTTTACTGCTCCCTTCCTGCCCTCTCCCCATGCTTGATTTCCAATGACCTTTATATCTCTCTGTGCCCATGTGTGCCAGTTGATTAGTTCCCAGTTATTAGAGAGTACATGTGGTGTTTGTTTTTCCATTCCTGCGATACTTCACTTAAGATACTCAGTAGTGGGATTACTGGGTCTACATTTATTTATTTGAGGAATCTCCATACTATTTTCCATAGAAGTTGTGCTAATTTTCACTCTCACCAACAGTGTATGAGCATTCCTTTCTCTCTGCAACCATGCCAGCATCTACTGTTTTTGACATTTCAGTAATGACCATTCTGACAAAGGTTAGGTGATATCTCATTGTGATTTTGGTTTGCACATCCCTGATGATTAGTGATATTGAGCATTTTTTGATATGCTTATTGACCATTAGTCTATCTTCTTTTGAAAAACATCTGTTCATGTCTTTTCTCCACTTTTTAATGGGGTTGTTAGGGTTTTTGTTTTTTTCTTGATGATTTGTTTGAGTTCCTTGTAGATTCTGGATATTAGCCCTTCATTGGATACATAGTTTATAAATATTTTCTCCCATTTCTTAGGTTGTCTACTTATTCTGTTGATTATTTCCTTTGCTGTGCATAAGTTTTTAATTTAATCACGTCCCATTTATTGATTTTTGTTGTTGTTGTATTTGCCTTTGGGGTCTTAGTCATAAATTCTTTGCCTAGGCTGATGTCTAAAAGAGGTTTTTCCTACACTTAACTATCTAACTATATTTTTGCACCCAATAACATTCCCACTTTATTCCTCCTCCCTCCACATTACCCTTCCCAGCCTCTGGTAACCATCATTCTAACCTCTGTCTCCATGAGATCAATTGTTTTTAAAATTTAGCTCCTACATATGAGTGAGAACATGTGAAATTTGCCTTTCTGTGCTTAGCTTATTTCACTTAACATAATGTTCTCCAGTTCCATCTATGTTGTTACAAATGATAGGACTTCATTGTTTTTTGTGGCTATATAATATTTCATTGTGTATATGTGCCACAATTTCTTTATCCATTCATCCACTGATGGACACTTAGGTTGATTCCAAATCTTACCTATTGTGAATAGTGCTACAATAAACATGGGAGTGCAGATATTGTTTTGATATACTTATTTCCCCTCCTCTGAATATATATCCAGTAGTGGGATTGCTTGTTTATATGGCAGTTCTATTTTTAGTTTTCTGAGGAACCTCCATACTGTTCTCCATAGTGATTGCACTAATTTAGATTCCCACCAACAGTGTATGAGGGTTTCCCTTTCTCCAAATGCTTATCAGCATTCATTATTGCCTTTTTATAAAAGATATTTTAACTAGAGTGAGATGATATCTCATTGTAGTTTTGATTTGCATTTCTTTGATGACTAATGATGTTGAGCATTATTTTCATATACCTGTTGGCCATTTGTATATCTTCTTTTAAGAAATGTCTATTCAGATCCTTTGCCCATCTTTAATTGGATTATTTGATTTTTCCTATAAATTTTTGGAGTTTCTTATAGTTTGCAAATATTTCCTCCCATTCTGTGAGTTATCTCTTTCTTTTGTTGATTGTTTACTTTGCTGTGTAGAGTTTATAGTTTAAGTTTGTTCAATTTTGCTTTAGTTGGCTGTGCTTTAGGAATATTACTCAAGAAGCCCTTGCCAAGATCAATGTCCTGAATCATTTACCCAATGTTTTCTTTTAGTAGTTTAATAGTTTTAGGTCTTAGATTTAAGTCTTTAGTCCATTTTGATTTGATTTCTGTACATCGTGAGAGATAAGGGTCTAGTTTCACTCTTCTGCATACAAATACCCAGTTTTCCCAGCACCATTTATTGAAAAGACTGTCCTTTCTCTGCTGTATGTTCTTGGAAACTTTGTTAAAGATAAGTTTTCTATAGATATGTGCATTTAGTTGTGGGTTCTCTATTCTTTTCCCTTTGTCTATGTGTTTCTATAACATCTTTGAGATGACTGGCCAGTGTTCCCTATACAATGGATCAAAGATAACTATGGATCAAAGTTTGTATTATGTACATATTTATTCAGTTATTTCTTTGTTCCCTATCTTGTTCCAAAAGGATTTGAGACAGATAGATCAAAGCAAAGCTAGATAAACCACAGAGTCATCAAAACTTGGGGACCTGATTTCCCCATCCTCTTATTCCTTTTTTTTTTTTTTCTGAGATAGAGTCTCACTTTGTCACCTAGGCTGGAGTATAGTGGCATCATCGTAGCTTACTGAAACCTCAAACTCCTGGGCTCAAGAGATCCTCCTGCCTCAGCCTCCCATGTAGTTGGGACTACAAGTGCACACCACCACACCTGGTTAGTTTTTTCTATTTTTAGTAGAGACGGGGTCTCACTGTTGCTCAGGCTTGTCTTGAACTCCTGACCTCAAGCCATCTACCTGCCTTAGGCTCCCAGAGTGCTAGGATGACAGGCATGAGCCACTGTGCCCAGACCCCCATCCTCTTATTCTAAACTGAGTCATTCTGTCCTAATTACCTTATTACAACTCAAGAAACTACAGTGGCCAAGAGAAGAATCATGATAATAATAGTGAGATGATCCCAAGTTCTAGTCTATTTATTAACACATTCCAAATACCTCTTCCACTGAGTGCCTGATTTTACTACATTGCACTCAGTAAGAAAGTCACCTTAACACCTCCATCTATCTGCTGCCTGCCATAAAGTAGCTGCAATGTATTTATCGTCAACTGAGAAAGAAATCTATATTTATCCGGATGTGGAAGATGCTGAATTTACCGACAATTGACAAATTAGTCTGGAATGAGAATGCATATAGAAATAGCCTACAGTATGCCATTATGTTGTGACATAAATATATGGTCTCTTCCCTCAATTTATGCCAGAAGCAAATGAACAATGTTTCTGCAACATGAGTAATTTCTCATCTATATTGGTCTGCTATTTTTCCCTTTTATCTCTCTGAGCTCTCAACAGTGATAAGGGAAAATTATAACAGCCCTAGTGAAAATCTGTTCTATGAAATCCATATTAGCAATTAGTAAAATCTCCAAATGCTATGTGTCAAATTATTAATTTAACAAAAAATTAAATTTGAATTTACTTTCTCCTCATCTCTGTATATTTATATGTATATATAGATATATGTGTGCACACATGGTTTTATAATAGCAATATACTGTATATCTTAATTTAAACTGATTAAGCTTTTCATAATATAATCAGACAGATATTCACTCTTGGCTATAAATGCATGATCTGACTTTTCTGGCCCCAAATCAAATCAAATTATTTTCAGTGAGGCAATATAGGCTCACAATTAAGAATATAAATCAGAAGTCTTTGTATTAAAACCCAACTTTGTTCCTTATTCCCTGTGTGATATTGGGTTAAGTTAACTATATTCTCACAACCTCATTTCCTTACCATCGAAGCAGATGTCAACCACATGACTTTATTTTAGGTATCAAATCTATGTTATATACAAAGCCTATAGTTGAATGCATTGTATTTAATCTTATTGAAATATTGATAGTACCATTAGTAGTAGTTATTGAGTCATAGAAAAAAATACAGCAAATATGGCCTTATCAGTATACCTAGTCAATTATCATGGCCACTTGTCCCAATTTGGTACTGAAAATTTTTTACTTTATTTTCTTTAAAGATCAGCTTTGTGTAATAACTCATAAAGCCATCATGCAAACCAGAAAGTCATATACTTTGCTGTTTTATATCTATAGAGCTTTACTCAACATATATGTAATTTTAGTTAACTCACTAACAGTCAATTTCTACTGAAGCAAGTGTGACAAATCCATCCTACTCTCCTCTTCAATGATCACATACCTCACTCTTATTGTTCATCACCTACATCTCAAATAAACTCTGATATTTTCAGGAGCTACTGAAGATTATAAGGACTAGCCCAATTGATGACCATTAAACACTTGTTGAATAATAAAAGAAAGACAAGATCAGCACAAATCCACTAGGTATGGGAAAGATCACATATTTTATTGTGTTTGTATGTGTGTGTATAAATTATTATGGGTAATTGTCATTTCAATTATTTTAAAAAAGCATTTTTAATATACTATGGTAGTCAATGTTAGGTCAAAATTTTGTCTGTGTCTGTACAGTTATTTAATCTCAGATGTGTTTGAATGTAGAAATGAGACATTCTTTACAGAGATAATTTATCTAAACCTCAGTAGGAGTGTGCCTGTATTTTGACCCACTTTTGAGAGTGATTCCAGCTCTCCTTGCCTGATTCATGGAGTAGACATAAAATGTAAAAGAAGAACCTAGAGATAAATCTCTCATTCAGAAGAATTCCAAATAATTTATGTAGATACTCTACTCTTAAGGAGGTGGAGCACAACTCCTCACTCCTTAAGTGTAGGCTGTACATGTCAATTTCTTCCAGTGAGTAGACTATATGTAAAGGAAGAAAAAAAAAGAATAACTTTATGGTGGACAAAACTGACAAACACTATCCCAGCCAGGTGATCAAGGTTAACAATCACTTCCATATGTTGAGTCTATGACACAAAGATTATTTGAGTGTGGTATA
This sequence comes from Eulemur rufifrons, assembly GCF_041146395.1. Lineage (NCBI taxonomy): Eukaryota > Metazoa > Chordata > Mammalia > Primates > Lemuridae > Eulemur > Eulemur rufifrons. Next base: position 30,713,661 of record NC_090989.1, read on the forward strand.
ATTGAGCAGAAATGGTGGGAGGGTGCAATTTTAAGTATTACAAATACAATTGCAATTGATTTCCAGTAATTCTTCCTCTGAGCAGAACTGGTTTTATATTTAAAAATTGTTTGGAGAGAAAACTAAAGCCACAAACAAACCTGACACATTATCATTAATATTTTAAGGGAGAGGTTCAACCCTCAAATCACAAATAATTGAATTTTCTTTCTCCCCTAGTTATTTCCTCAATTACATTGAAGGTAAATGTTAAGAGTATCCACAGTCCTATGGGTAGATTCTTTAAGAAAACAATCTATAATAATTCTCTTAACAACAAGTATCCTTTTCTACATTATTCATTTTCCTGGAGCAATTTCTCTCCTTATTTGGTTATATAATTAACTAAAATGATAGTGAGTGTTGTGCCTTTAAAACAAAACTAAATTAAATTGTAATGCAGTAATCCATCAATTACCATGGTCCTACTGATGGATCCAAATGGCTTAATATGAAAACACTTTCTTGGATTAATATTATATTTAATACTATATACTCATCATTACAGCAGGGAATAAAATATTGTTTTAGTTAATCTCTCACTGTCAATGCCTGGAAAATTTTATAATCAAAAGAATTATTCTTTACCTGTACATGAAGATGGACAACACTATTTGACAGCCTGTTTTAAAATATTTTAAATTCCAGATTCATGGCAACAGTAAATGGGAGAAAAATAATAATATGACATTTAAACCTAATATCAGTTACCAAAATAAATATTTACAATCAAGTATGTTATACTAATATATTCATGCTTTTTTTTCCATTGTGGTTCTTATAAAAAGTGCTTTCAATGGTTTTATATTTATGTATGCATGTAATAAAATTCTAATATTTAAATATAGTTCTATAAACACACTGTATAAGCAAATTCTGGCCTCCAATGTGTTTTAGCCTAACACCATCCCAAAGCACCTATTCATCCATAGGTGGTATTTCAACCATAGGTAAAATAGTTTTAATTTTCCCTACCTCAACAGTCTAAACAATAGTCATTTTCATATAAATTGCTTTCAATAATTCTAAAGACGACGTTGAGCTCCAGCAAAAGTAACATATCCTCTGGAGTTTAGAGTTCCTGGGAATCTTCAAGACCATAAGTTGTCTTTAAAATTTCTTTAGTCCAGAACATTCAACACTTCAGGCCACATTTTATTAGTTGTGTTACATTTCCTGCAAAATTCAAATGGGAATACTTCAAATAGCAAAACATATGGTCTGTTCCACATTTAGAAATTCTCTTTTCTCATTTCTAGAGGAATTTCTCTACATAAAAAATGTACAAAAAGATCTCAATGTGTTTACTGTACAAGGAAGAGACAAACTTGAATTCTTTACCCCTCCTTAGCAATAAGACTGCAGCACACAGGTGGAGAGTCAGGAGCAGATGAATCAACTTACCCAATTTTTCTCATGGTCCACAGCTAGCCTTGCAGAGTCCTCTCACTCAAAAGAAGAGATGTGCTTTGAATAGCATAGTCATATTTTTTTTCTTAGTGAACCCTAGTCATGGGTCACTTACAGTGAAATGAAAGAAAGGCCTTTTTTCCCCTTAATTAAAGAACACCAAAGGAAGAAAAAAGACAGAAGAAAAATGACCACCATGAAAAGGAAGTTAAAATAATTTTATTGAACTGGCTGCATTCCTAGCCACCTAGTATATGAAGTAATAACAATCAGTCACATTACTGCACATGATTAATACTTATGGCTGATCCTTACATCCCCCACCATCTATCCATCAGTATCTCAAGGAGGTGTTAATCATATTGCTTCTCAGTGTAGCTCTCTTCTGTTGCAACACTGTCATTTCACCCTCCTTATATCAAACACTGCAAAATGCAGCATTTAAGTCAGTTAAGAATGGCAAAAAGTGGAGCAATTTTTAAATGACATGCATAACTTTTTAAAACAGAGTGGTGTAATCAACTCAATTGTGAATTCAAATTATTTTATTTTGAGGTACATCTGAATACTTACACGTGGCTGTAATTTATCAAAAAAGAATATATCTTGAAGAGAAAAACTTTAAATATAAATTCTTTCTTCCATGTTCTATAGAATATTCTTGCCCTTACTGTAATAAATTCCCATTTCCAGCAAAGTTGGAATTTAGGAATAGGTTTACAGTAGCCCTCACAGTTCACATTGCAGCATCCTTCATGTGGTAGCCTTTAATAATGGGGGAATATAATAGTCCATAAATTATGAGAGTAGAGATAGTAGATTTCATTTGTAGAATGCTTAAAGATTCATAGTACTTAGACATATATCATCTGATCTTAGTGGTAGGTTTTATTTTCCCCATTTTAAACATAAAGAAACTGAAATTGAAAGATCACACAACTGAAAAAAAGACTGAAAGTAAACTTGGTCCTAGATATTGACTATAAATTTTGTGTTATTTTCATTCATGATTTTCTATGCACTGATGGAAGTATGGCATTAATTTTAATTCTGCAAACTATCTTCATTCAACATAGAAGCATTTATCATAGAATAAAACTTAGTAAATGCTCAGTGTACAGTATTTTCATGATGAATTCATTGAGGTACAACCCAATTATTCTTTAAGAAGTGCCATATTCCATGGTTAGAAATACAGTTATGCCAGTAAATAAACAATTAAGAGATGTCACCAAGGTGGCTGACTACAGGCACCCCAAACTTGCTTCCTCTGCAAAGAGAACATAAACAGCAAGTAGATAATCATGTGCCAAACAGAGCATCAGAAGGAAAACACTTGAATTCAGCAAGGAAGTGACAAAGGTCCTATGAGACATAGAAAATTTAGATGGCAGCATAAAAAGAGGGAGGAAAGCAGCTTGCCAGGATCAACTCAAAGCCAAGGGACTCCCTATTGTGGGGAAAAGGTAATCAGGAGATCTCCAGCAGTCCACATGCCCACACAGATATCTACAATCATAGCTACAGGAGAGCCTCTCAGCCCGAACAGTCCCTTAGCCTAGTATGGGGATCTGCTTGGAATCCACAAGACTACATTTTCTGGAGAGAAAATTCAAGCCAAGTCCCCTTCACCCACCAGGACCCAAGTTGCTGCAACACAGCACCATTTTAAGAGTGGAGACACCACCACACTACTGCCTGCTCTGGGACATGATAGCCTTTGTACTTCCACATGTCTGGGGCCCTGCCAACATCCCCCCACCCCCACACAGAAAGCTGAAGCATCACAACACCAGCTGGACCATGTGGTGCAGCCACATCTCTGGCACCCAAACCCATGTGGTACCCTACACCCTAGAGATCATGCAGACCAGCACATCAGGAAGGCTGCCCCCAGGACACAGGTAGCCAAAGTACACATTCCCCAGAACCCAAGAGCCACCTGCTTAGGCCCACCACTAACTACAGAAACCTCACTTCCTCCAGGATTGGGGCTGCTGTGCACACTGTTCAATAACTCAAAGACTAACTTGCCCTGTATGCCACAGCTACCATTGATGCCTATGCATGCCACCCAGGGGCCAAAGGATTGACCATTGTGGGGACCACCATCACCAGTGCTAGTACCCATGAGAACATTCAGTGGCCCAATGACCAGACCCCCCAGGGTCCACATGTGCTGCCCAGGGGCCCAGGACCACCCTGAGGGTCAGCCTGTTCAGGGAGCTGCTCAGGAGCTCCTGCACTGCTCAGGAGCCCAAGGACTGGAATATCTAGGGTCCATCACCACCACCCCCTGCACCCATATTCACTATCTGAGCACTCAAGGATTGGCCTGCCTAGGACCTGCCACCACTACCACCTGACAAACCATGCCTTCCATCAATGGAGCTGCCATATGCCTTCACATGCTGACCAGGAAGCTGAGTATCAGCCCACCCAGGGCCCTCTCCTACCACTTCTGGTTCTTGTGCATTCTCCAAGGGGACCCAGGACCAGGCCAGCCAGCATCCATGTCCCCAGCAAAGCTGCACCATAGCCTCTACAGACAACTGTAGCCTAAGTAACTGAGGAACTCACAGACACTACTGATGCTAATTATAGGCAAAGAAATCATATGGAGACTACACTACTTCACCTAGCCAGAACCAAATCCAAAGCAACCTACCTACTGACACAATAGATACATCTGCAGAAAAAAAGTCTTATCCTATGAAAGTTACTCCATAAAACTGGAAGATGCAACCATTACACCAGATGTGCAGATATCAACTTAAGGACACAAGTAACATGAAAAAAACAACCAAGTAAACATGATAGCTCCAAAAGAACGCAATAATTCTCCAGTAACAGATACCAAAGTAAAAGAAATCTATAATGTGTCTGAAAAGCAATTCAAAATAATAATCTTAAGGAAATTTAGCAAGACAAAAGAGAACATAATAGACAATACAAAGAAATTAGGAAAACAATTAATGATATGAATGAGAAATTCAACAAAAAGATAAATATTATATAAAAGAACCAAATAGATATCCTGGACTGAAGAATTCAATGAATAAAATTTAAAATGCAGTGGAATGATTCATCAATAGACTACCTCAAGCAGAAGAAAGAATCCTGAACTTGAAGATCTTTTAAAACAACCTTGTCAGAGAATAAAGTAATAATAATAAGAATTTTAAAAGCCTATGTGACATATAAAACATAATAAGTGAATGAATATTCACATTTTGGGAATTCTAGGAGAAAAAAACAGACAAAGGCCAAGAAAACCTACTTTACAAAATAATAGTTGAAAACTTCCCAAGTCCCTAGAGCAACAGAGATATCAGATAAGAAAAAAAGCTCAAAGGTTATCAAAATAGATTCAACCAGTAAGTTTTTCTTTGTGACACATGAAACTGACAAAAGTCAAAGAAAAAGACAGAATTCTAAAAAAAGCAAGAGAAAAGTGTCAAGTCACATGCAAGGAAAACACCATCAGATTAATAACATATTTCTCAGCAGAAATCCTATAGGCCAGGAGAGAATGGGATGATATAGTCAAAGTGCTGAAAGAAAAATACTACCAGATAAGAATTCTATACCCAGTAAAGCTATCCTTCAGAAACAAAATATAGAGTATTTTCCCAAAAAAGAAGAAAAACTTCAAAGAATTCATCATCACTGGACCAGCACTATAAGAAATACTTAAGGTGGTTCTAAATCTGAAAGCAAAAGGACAATAACTACCATCATGTAAAGACATAAAAATATAAAACTCACTGATAGAGCAGATATACAAAGGAGAAAGAGAAAGGAATAAAAAGATATCACTACAGAAAATCACCAGACTGGAAAAAAAAAAAAAAGCAATAAGAGAGGAAGAAAGTGACAAAGGATATACAAAACAAACAGAAACCAATTAACAAATTGATAGGAGTAAGTCCTCACCTACCAATAACAACCTTGAAAGTAAACAGTTTAAATTAAAAGATATACACTGACTAAATGGAAAGAAACAAATAAACAAAACCCAAAATATAATGATATGCTGCCTATAAGAAGCTCACTTCCCCTATAAAGACATACATAGACTGAAAGTCAAAGGATGAAAAAACATATTCACACAAATAGAAACCAAAACATGCAGAAGTAGCTATACTTAAATCAGACAAAAGAAACTTTAGGTCAAAAAACAAAAGAAGAGAAAGAAAGTCATTAAGTAATGATAAAGGGATCAATTTAGCAAGAGAATATACCAAATATAAATATGTATACACCTTGCACCAAAGCAACCAGATATACAAAGTAAATATTATTAGAGCTAAAGAAAGAGTAGACCTCTATACAATAGTAGTTATGGACTTATAACACCCCACTTTTAGCACTGAACACATCATATAGATAGAAAATCAACAAAGAAATATCAAATTTAAACTTCACCATAGACCAAATGGACCTAACAGACTTTTACAGAATATTCAATCCAACAGCTGCAGAATACACATTCTTCTCATCAGCACATGGAACATTCTCAAGGATTGACCATACGTTAGTATACAAAACAAGCAAGTGTCAACAAATATTAAAAAATCAAAATTATATCAAATATCTTATTTGATCACAGTGAAATAAAACTTGACATTAGCAAGATGAATATCCAAAACTATATAAATACATAAAAATTAAACATGATGCTTCTGAACAAACAATGGGTGAATGAAAAAATTAAGAATTGATTTAAATATTCCTTGAAAAAAAATAGATACACAACCTACCAAAACCTATGGGACACAGTAAAATCAATATTAAGGGACATATTTTGGAGATAAATGCTTATATCAAAAAACTAAAAAGATTTTTTATAAATAACAAACAAAGCATCTCAAGGAAATAGAAAAGCAAGAGCAAACCAAACTCAAACTTTGTATAAGAAAAGAAATAATATAGATCATACCAGAGATGAAATGGAGATTTAAAAAACAAAATAAAGATTAACAAAACAAAAAATTAGTTCTTTGAAAAAATAAACTAGAGAAACTATTAGCTAAACTAACTTAGGAAAAAAGAGATGATGCAAATAAATAAAATGAGAAACAAAAAAGGAGACATTAAAATGGCTACCACAGAGATACAAAGGATCATTAGAGACTGCTATAAACAACTACATGCTAATAAAATCAAAAACCTAAAGGAAATGGGTAAATTCCTGGATATCTACAACCCAGCAAGATTGAGTCAAGAGTAAATAGAAAACCCGAACAGATCAGTAGCAAGGAACAAGAATGAATCAATAATAAGGAAATATCCCAACAAAGAAAAATCCAGGACTGAGTGGCTTCACTGCTGAATTCTGTCAAATATTTAAAGAAGAATTAATGACAATTTCAAAAATTTGACAAGGATGGAACTTTTCCTAACACATTGTGTAAGATCAGCATAACCCTGATACCAAAAACTAGACAAAGACACACAAAAAAGAAGAAAACTGCAGACCAAAATCCATGATGAGCATAGATGCAAAAATCCTCAACAAAATACCAGCATACTAAATCCAATAATACATCAATAAGATAATACATCATGATTAGGTGGGATTTATCACATCAACAGAATGAAGAACATAAATCATATAATCATCTCAATAGATGCAGAAAAAGCACTTGATAGAATTTAATACACCTTCATGAAAAAAATCTCTCAATAAATTAGGTATAGAAGGAAAGTACCTCATCACAATAAAGGCCACATATGACAAACCAACAGCTAACATCATATTCAACAGGGAAGAACTGAATGTTTTTTCTGTAAGAATTAGACCAAGATAAGGATGCACACTATCACCACTCTTATTCAAAATAGTACCAGAAGTCCTAGCTAGAACAATTAGGCAAGAGAAAAAAATAAAAGACATCCATATTGGAAAAGAGGAAGTCAAATTGCTTCTCTTTAGAGATGACATCATCTTATATATAGAAAAACCTAAAGATTACACCAGAAAAGTCTGAGAACTGATAAACAAATTCAGAAAAGTTGAAGGATACCACCAAATCGACATACAAAAATTAGTTGCATTTCTATATACAAATAATGAATTCGCTGAAAAAGAAATGAAGACAATTCCATTTACAATATCTACTAAAAATCAAACACCTAGGAATAAATTAAATCAATAAGGTGAAATACTGCTGAAAGGAAAACTGCAAAACATTGATGAAAGGAATTGAAGAGTATACAAAAAAATTGAAAGACATCTCAAGCCCATGATCAGAAGAATTAATATTGTTAAAATGACCACCCAAAACAATATACATATTCAATGCAATCTCTACAAAAATGACATTCTTCACAGAAATAAAACAAAATTTCAATTTGTATAGAACCACAACAGACCCTGAATAACCAAAGCAATTTTTAGCAAAAAGAGCACAGTGGGAGGCATTATAGTACCAGACTTCAAAATGTACTACAAAGCTATAATCACCAAAACAGTGTGGCACTGGCATAAACACAGACACATAAACAAACAGAATAGAACAGAGAATCCAGAAATTAACCCACATATCTACAGCCAACCGATTTTTGACAAAGGCACCAAAAACTTTTATTGGGAAAATAACAATCTTTAGTTAATGGTACTAGGAAATCTAGATATTCAATTGCAGAAGGATGAAACTAGACACTCACATTTAACCCTATACAATAATCATTTCAAAATGGATGAAAGACCTAAATGTAAGATCTGAAACTATAAAACTACCAGAAGAAAAAAGTAGGAAAAAATCTTCAGGACATTGGTCTGGGAAAAGATTTTATGAATAAGACCTCAAAAGCACAGGCAACAAAAGCAATAATCAACAAGTGGAATTATATTCAACTAAAAATCTTTGGTACAGCAAAGGAAACAATTAACAGAGTGAGAAAACAACTTACAGAATGGAATAAAATAGTTGTAAACTATTCATCTGACACAGTTAATATACAAGCAACTCAAACATCTCAACAACAACCAAAACATCCAATTAAAAATGGGCAAATGATCGGAACAGATGTTTTTCAAAAGAAGACATATGAATATAGGCAACAAGTATATGAAAAAATGCTCAGCATCATTAATCATTAGGGAAATGTAGTCAAAACCACAATGAGATATCCTTTTATACCATTTATGATGGCTACTATTAAAAAGACAAAAAATAACAAATGTTGGTGAGGATGTGAAGAAAAGAGAACTATTATACACTGTTATCAGCCACTATGGAGAAGAGTATGGACATTCCTCAAAAATCTACAAATAGAACTAACATAGAATTCAGCAATCCCACTACTGGACATTTATCCAAAAGAAAAGAAATCAGTATATAGAAGAGACATCTGCACTCCTGTGTTTATTGTGGCACTATTCAAAATAGCCAATAAAAGGTATCAACCTCTGTGTGCAGCAACAGATGAATGGATATAGTAACTGTGGTATATATACACAATGGTACACTATTTGGCCACAAAAAAAAAAAAAAAATGAAATCCTGCCATTTTTGGTAACATGGGTGGAATTGAAGGAAATTATTTTAAATGAAATAAGACAGGAACAGAAAGTTAAACACTATGTGTTCTCACTCATATTTGGAAGCTTAAAAAAGTTGATCTCATAAAAGTAAAATTTAGAAGATGGGTTCCAGAGGCTGGGAAGGATAGGAGAAAGTGGGAAATAGGGAGAGACTTTTTAAAGATACAAAATTACAGCTAAATAGGAAGAATAAATTCTAGTGTTCTATATCATTGTAGGATGACTATAATTAACAATAATATCTAGTTTCAAACAGCTAGAAGGAGGATATCGAATGTTCCCAACACAAAGATATAATACATGTTTGAGATGATGGGTATGCTAATAACACTGATCTGATTACTATGTATTATATTTATGAAAACATCACTGGGCACTCCCTAAATATGTACAATCATTACATGTCAATTAAAAAATAAAATAAAATAGAAAATATTTTCACGTTGTGAGACTTTGATCTGCACAGCAGATTGGGTTGATAGGCAACCCAATCTATAGCAGAGAACTCATTGAACAGAACTTTCAAACAAGAAACATTAGTAGATTTCTCTTGATTATGTTGAGATTTAGCATTTATATTGACTATATAAAAATTATTTTTAAAGTAGATTCATTTTTACGTGACATTGAATATAAATTAGGTATAAATTTACTCTATTCAAGAAAGTATTTGAACTACTTACTTCTTAGTAAATTGAAGAATTGGTGGGTTTTATTTAAAATATTACTTCATTTCATAATCTTATACTTTTCCTTGAACATATATATTTATATAGAATATACAAATATATTCTCAAAATATATATTTGCATATGTAAATATTTACTTAAAATTCTAAAAAGGGTTTAGCCTTGAGAAGAAATAATCATGATTATATTTTTATTGTGCATTTCAGTTTATCACTAGTGTTTTGGCAAAGAGCAAACATTTTTAGTTAAGTAATAATCTATTACTGAAAAAAATACTTTTTATGTTTAATGAAAGTATCTAGATGTCTTACTTCCCAAACCAACAGCAATAAGAAAATCATATTTTTAGATTTTCTGTCATTTTTGGATGCTTTCTTGCATATGAGATTACCAAGTAATTATAATACTTTTAGATATAATCATTATTTTAAACAGGAACAACTCTTCTATTTTTTAAAATGTTATTTTCATAGGGCATCAAAATGCTTTTCATGAGGGAAAAGCTATAATATAATATTCTGACTTAAAGAGTCAAGGGTTACAGTGGATTAATATTCATAGACATAGGAAAAATGCACGTATTTATTCTTCGTGAAAGCAGCCAACAGAAGGTTTCTTTTATACCCTATTTTATTTCATTGATTAATTAGGCAGACAATGAATGTAATATGAAAAATTATACCTTCTTTAATTAGGTATAATTCTTGCAAAGTAAAATGTTACAGTAATTTTTGTAAACAAAAGATCAAGCAAGAAACTAAACTTGTTTCAGCCATTGTAATTTAACATTTTTCTAGAATGTAAACTCCTTGTGGGGTAGATTCCTTTCAGAAGTATGTTTCCATTCCATAATCCAACCCTACTCTCCCCTAAGTGGCTTCACCTTCACTGAGAATTGTTTCCCTATCCCAGCAATATGGCCTTGACTGCCTTGGCTATACAATGACCCTGAGCAGCAGAAATGGGTCAGAAGTTGGAAAACTTTGCAGGAAATTTTCAGTATGCTTTGTGAAGAGATGGAGAGAAGGCTAAATAGATAATTATTGTAATATTGTGTACTTTGATGAGGGCCTGGTTGACATTATTGACAATAAATTTTCAGTTGCCCCATTGTGGGATTTTTTTTCTTTTTTTCAGCAGAGTTTATCTCATCAGGGCAAGCACAGAGAAGACAGATGGTTGACTTGAGGTTTGAGTTCTGGCTCTACTTTTCACTGGGTGTGGGCTTCTTGCCTTTAGTGTCCTATCAGTGAAGATGCTACCAGCACTTTATAGGTGTCTGTAAAAAATCAAATGAGATATTTGTGACAGAACAATGACACCATGAAGAATATTTTGGAAAGCCTATGGCTAGTTATAAGTTGGTATTAGGAACCCCACAGCTAGATGAAATGCAATTTGAAAGCCACAGATAAGGTAAACTAGCAAAATTATAACCATTCTTTAAAATTTGAAATATTTGTTAACAAAAGATGAAAATTTGGTGGTCTACCAGCAATATAGTCTTGCAAATAAAAGAGAAAAATTTCAAAAGAAATTACAGAAGATGTTACATGTACATTTTAATAGATCTATTAATCACAAAATTTGTGCCTGCTTCTCTCATTTCATTCTCTCTTGCTCACACACCCATGTGCATGTGTGCACACATATGCTCACAGAGAAATGTTAATACTTATTATTTATTGTTTTTATATGGTGCCAAAAGTGGCCTGCTCTACTAAGGCAAAAAACAAGAGGCAGCCTATTGTAATTTCGACATAATACCCTTGAGACATATTATTTTCATAGGTCTTTATACATAGTCATGAGGGATTGCACAAGCAGGCCTGACTTGCAGAGGTGCTATGAACTGCTTAAGTGCTTCTTTTGTTTCCTAATGTATGTGTCTATTGTGTATACTGTATTGTACCATCCTAGCCTTGGGGCAAGATTCCCATAACTCATCAGGTGACAGCTTTAGGTTCACAGTGCCTTGTCAGCTAGTCCTGCTCTTCTCACAAGTGAAATCTGTGAAGAATTCTTGAAAGAAATAGGATCACCAGAGTGTTGAGACACTGCTTTGACTGTCTTCTGTTTATTTTCCACATCTATACGTATTGCTATACTCTTACAGATTTGCTTTCCTAGTAGACACTTTAAAATAAATTGTTTTCTCATTCATGCTAGCAATGGTATAATACAGCAGTGTTATAACTATTTTTATGGCATCTCACATTATTATCGTTACCATTACCACAAATATTAATATTGAACTACATCATCACAAGTGCTAATGTTGAACTAAATACCTGTCCCCTTTTTGCCATTCGTTTCTTTCTCTTAGTCTTGGTAACTTTGTTAGGTAGATAGCAAAGGATTCTGGGTCTCCTAGGGAGGAAAGTGGGTGCAGTGGCCCCCATCTTAGTCCTGCCACACCCTGATCCTCTCCATACCTGGAGGAGGGAATATCCTATGAATCTGCCAATCATAACTTAGTACGCCAGCTGCAACAGAATGCAGAGGACTCTCTAGCCCACAAGCAAAGCAGCATAGGTACCATAGAGTCTGGAAATTGACCTAGAACAACCTGCATGCATAGTTAAGACTCAGGTCATGTGACTTCCAACTGTCCAAAGTGGTTCCATGGTGATGTCTGAACCACTAGGGAGGTCCCAATTCGAGCACTATAGAATAAGATGCAGACCATAACCAGGCCCTTTTTGTGCCCTTCCTTTTGCTCACCCTTTGCTGTGACAATGGGTCCAGTCATCATCTGTAGCATATGTATTATGCTCTGTAAACCTGTATCTTTCTTTTGCCCTATAATCCTATCTTTCTCTCCTCAGTAAACCTCATTTCCATGTTTGCCTTACTTTGGTGTGTCTGGTCATTCTTTGGCCATGAGCACACCAAGAGCAGACATTTCAGCCTGAAACCTGACAACTTTGTTTCAGACAATTCACTGCAGTTCTTTTCTGGCTGTCTCCTAAAATCCAGGTGCTGGTGTGGTCCCTCGTGAAACATCTTCACCATGTCCTGGACTATTGGACATTCTCTTGAGGTCACAGTAGGACTTAGCCTTCTTTTTCAAAGCAATGGTATTCACCTTCTCAGTACTGCTTTAGACCTTCAAACCAGATTTTAAAAAGAAAATCTTGTTGGGGGGAAGAAACAAATATCTGGAAACACAAATATTTTCATATTTCCAGATACAAATGTATGCATGAGTAATTATGCATACTCTATTATTTTCCTGCAAATGTGTACATTTTAATAATGGAGAACAATCTGTTTGCCAATTCTATTAAATATTAAATATATATCAAAGAGAAAGTGGAGGCATATTTGTGAAAGTTAGAAAAACTTAGTGGTGCTACTGATTTAGGATGATACATATAGTGTTAATTAATATTTAGTTCAAGATTAATATTTGTGATGACCGAAATGTCTTCAGACATTGCCAAATGTCTCTTGGTGGCAAAAATCACACCTACATACCTCATTGAAAACTACTACTCTAAAGTTATGTGATTATATTTCTGTGAACTGAGATAAAATTTACAGTGAAAGTGTGAAAATAAGTAATTCAAAATCTAAGCTATTGGAACTTTAAATTATTTTGAGCCTTAAAGGAATGTAATTATGACAGGTACCTATAACCTAGGCAGTTGTAACTTTGTTTGTCTGGTTATAGATTAGCCTTCTTCCTCCCCTACATTGTTTGGTAAAAATGTTGTAAGTGACTAAAGGGTGCCAGAAAAGACTCCTTCCCTCTTCACTGTTGAACTTCATTACAGATTCACTTCCCACCTTCTCTCTCACACAAAGACTTCATGACTGTCATGTAGTCTTAAGATGAAATGTTAAATATACTCTTTTAAATAGAAAAGGAAATGAAAACAAGTGGTACAGAAAACAAATTGTAACTAATTAAATTGTTATAATTCATAGACCAGCATTGTATAGAAAATGTTATAATACTTCTAAATTATTTTTGTCTTCTGCTTATAGAAGCAAGACCTTAACTTTTAACTTCGGAGAACTGACTCCATTCCTTTATACTCTGTTTTCTTGAATGGCCAGCTTTGGTCTCAAATAAACTCTTTAAAACTGGATTCTGATCCTTTTATTTATTTTAGGTTGACAAAAACGTGAAATACAAACTCAAAAGGTGTTGTATCTCCATCAACTCAGACTGTAGTATATCTGACATGTCCCAGAAAATGGTTAGAGGGTTCTGGGGAAGACATGGATATTGAGATGCCTAAGGAAATGCTGGTAAAAATATTTCATAAAATATTAGTAAAAATAATATATTCAGTTAGTATATTATTTTATGACATGTAATTTTAAATGTGTGAGGTAACTAAATTGATAAATTATCTATCAAAGGAGATGTTTGACTTTTATTGATATCCCTAAATGTGAAGGCTGTTTTTATTAGGGAAATAAAGAATCAATTTATATATTGGTTTCCCCTTTGTTGAACAATATAGTAGTTTTTTGATGCCTTGTAGCCATAGAATCTAAGCATTTAGAGCTGCATCATGCAATAAGAGTAAGCCACTAGCTACATATGGCTACACACAAGTCCAAATTCAGATATAGTATAAATATAAAATATATGACAGATTTTAAAGATTTAATATGAATAAAAATTATCTCATTTACATTGCTTGTAAATGTTGAAATTATAATATTTTGCATATATTAGTTTAGATCAAATATACCATTAAAATCAATTTTACCTGTTTCTTTTTACTTTTTAAATATGTCCACTAGAAAATTTAAAATCACACATGTGGTTTATGTTGTATTTCCATTGGACATCACTGACATAGAACATAGTTATACAAGTGTTAGCAAATGTGGATCATTTGATAAAATGTAGACATTTTGGGTTTTGTTGGTAAAAAAGATTTAAAAATTTGTCACATGCTGCAACATGGGTGAATCTTGAGGAAATGTGACTGGTAGAAGCCAGTCACAAAAGGTCAAATACTGTATGATTCCACTTATATGAGATATCTAGAGTAGTCAAACTCATAGAAACAGAAAGTAGATTGGTGGTTGCCAGGAGATACAGGCAGGGGAAAATGGGATGGTCTTGTTTGATGGGTACAGAACTTCAGTTTTGCAAGATGAAAAAGTTCCAGAAATGTGTTACACAGCAAGGTGACTGTAGTTAAGTTCACCAAACACATACTTAAAAATTAACAGGGTAAATTTTATAAGTTTATATTATGTGTTTCTTAGCAAAATTAAAAAAGTCAAATAAATAAATAAAAGGAATGTGAAGACCAAATAAAAGTTTATTTTCCTGTATTTCAAAAAATAAAGCAAATTCCCTGGGATCGTTTTTTAAATTATTTAACACGACCATGGTAGTGGTGGGCAGATACTCAGGACTCATTGGCTTAATAGCAAGAGTAGCTAATACACATTGAGACTAGACACTAAGCTAAGTACCAAATATTCACTAGTATATTTAATCCTCACAACAATCACATGAAAGGATGGGGAAACTGAGCTTTAGAGAGGCTGGTATTTTTAAGATACAATATTTCCTGTTCATGTGTTTGAGCTACTACGATGATAGTAGTACAATGCAAATGCAAAACAACTCAGCATTAGTTGAACCACATAGATTGGGTATTTGTGGTTTAGAAATGATAGAATCAAAAAGCTAAGTATTCACATCATCAACAGCAGAACACAGGGACAATTAGAAATGTCAAGTTATTAGAGTATTTTTGTTAGGTAGACAGCCAGAGACCACCAGCCCCTCCTGGGGACAAAGCTGGGCTCCCGAAGCAATTGCTACTTCTGGGGGAGGAAGGAATACCCTATGAATCTGCCAATCAGAACTTAGCATACCAATTGCAAAAGAATGCAGAGCATTCTCTAGCCCACAGGCCAAGCAGTGCAGGTACAATGGGGTCTGGAAGGTGACCTGGGATAACCTAAGGATAATTACCATGTCATTAGCTTAAATCTACATTGCAGTTCACACCCGCAATGAGCTTTCAGAGAGTCTAATGGGAGCTCTACATGTGCAGTAAGACTCAGGTTATATAACTCCCAACTGTCCATCAAAGTAGTTTCATGGTGACATCTGAACCATGAGGAGGGCCCAATCCAGACACTAAGAAACAAGATCCCAGACCATGACCAAGGCTTTTTTGTTACAACAAGGGATCCATTCATTTACTGTGGTGTATGTATCTTGTTCTTGCTCTGTAAACTTTTATCTTGCTTTTGCTCTCTAATACTGTCTTTCTCTCCTCAATAAGCCTTGTTTTGTGTTTACCTCGATTTCAGTGTGTCTGGTCATTCTTCGACCAAGAACTGACGTTTCAGACTGTTGACCCAACATTTTCATTCAAGACTCATAAACCTGCAGTAGCCCTTCATGTCTTTCCTTCTTTTACATACAATTTTAGCATATGTCTGAAGCAGTTTGAAGAATTGCATAATATTTATATAACTAAACTGCTTCTATTTCCACCTACTTATTTGGGTGAAGAAAAATTTAAGTATAAATACCATTAAAAATAAAAATATAAAAATAAGGTAGAATTTATGCATC
The DNA here is from genome assembly GCF_041146395.1 of Eulemur rufifrons. NCBI lineage: Eukaryota > Metazoa > Chordata > Mammalia > Primates > Lemuridae > Eulemur > Eulemur rufifrons. The sequence continues at coordinate 30,729,922 of NC_090989.1, forward strand.
ACCTTGACTCATTCAAGAAGCAAGCATTTTCTATCCATAGATAAATAATCAATAATTGGGGAGAGATCTATTAATATCATCAAGATTTACATCTCTAATAAAATGCGTATATTTTATATTCAATAACTATTATAATTCTTTATATATTTGTGTTGTTTTTATATATGTTATGCTACTAATAATTATGATGGTAACTCAATCCTGGAGAAATGTTTTAATACTTAGAGTTTTATGAGCACAGAAGAAAAAATATTTTTAATTTACATATGTTTTTATTGAAAAGATATGTATAATAGTGATTGATAAAAAATTTTCAAGTATAAAAATATATAACAGTAAGCATCTGTATTTCTCTAATTATTTCAAGAAGAAATGATATAAAAATGTCTCACTGTTACAGAAAAATTGGTTTAATGAATGAGGCATATCAAATTTGTATGTTGGATTACTTTAGCTACAGTTGAAAGAGTAATGTAATAGTTTAATTTGAAAATGGGTATGCTTACTGTGCATCAAAAATTTAAACTTATGAGAATAAATCTTATCAGATTTATAATTTTTGAGAATATATAAATTCTTTTAAAGGATACATGAACAAAATTTATTTTTTGAAAGAACACAGCTGCAGATAATAGAGCCACTGAATACAGAAAAGGTAATGTCATGGTCCCTGAACTTCATTTATGAATTTGAAGTTCATTTCATGTCATGAACTTTGAGAAGATCTATCCAACTATATGTGGATGTCAGGGAAAGTCAAGTTAGATGGAGGAGAAATAATCTGAAGCAAGATCAAAAGGCTACAATAACATAGGAAGACATAATGGAAGAATAAAGAATGATGGCAGTGTGAAAATAGCAAGCACATTAGTGGATTTCACATTTTTAATGTATTAGATAAACCAAGGTGATTCCATGATTTGAGACCTAGATGACTCCAGGAATGATGGTTTCATTTTTAAAAGGATGGAGGTGAAAGACTGAAATACATTAAAAGAAATCAAATATTTTTGGACATGTGTTGATGTACACCCTGGTGAGGATATCCAGTAGTTAGACGTTGGAACTTATGGTAAATGTCATTCACATTTTCCACAAGTCTTTCTTTTAACAGTCATTGATTCTAATGTTCTAATTTATATAATATATCTTTTTACTATTCATCTGTCAGAACAAGAAAACAACTGACATATTTTAGTCACTTCTTAATATACTTTTGGAGTCATGACAATTTTAGAAGTCTGAGTATAAAAAATTGAATACCAGGACCCTCTCACCTAATCTCTTATAAGAGGAAGCATCAATGATTTTCACAGGGATTACCCAAAAGTTGGCATAACTTCCTCAGTACAGTGATTTTTTTTTTTTTTGGATGCTTGTAATGTGGGTAAAGTCAAGTACAAAATTATTTTGTAGGATTTGTGACTTTTGTCCAAAGACCATTTTATTCACCATATATATGAGTTTTGTGTAAAAAATAAAAAATTAATTAACAGCAATAAATACTTCAAATTTAACATGTAGAGGAACAACCAATTTTGCTGAAGATCTAGCTTCAGAACTATTAAATGGACTCTTGAGCATTACAATAAGCCATTTAATTCCCTAGAGGGTTAACAAATATTAGTTGATTAAAACAAATTAAACTAAATGCTCTTCTTTACCAGTGAAATATTCCACTATAGTGTACTTCTTTTTTTGATCTATTATAATTTCAAGATGAAAATTAGTCTCCCCTGCCATATCAATGCTTACATATGACTAGTAATCACAACTTCTTAAAGAAATAATTATAATCACTATTTATGAGTGCCTGGAAAATAATGTCTTTTCAGTGAACACCAACAAAATATATATTGTACAAAAAAAATCACACTCTTCATGAAAAAATGTAATTGAAGCCTCCTTTGAATGTACTACTGTAATTTATATACTCTCTTTTCAAACATGAATCACAATGTGAAATATTGAAAGAATTCTGGATCAATAGACATAATATCCTCAATATTATAACTGTAAAAGACTAAAAGGAAATGCATATAAACAAGTAAGTATGTTATTGATTGGACAACTGTGAAATATATATAAAAAAAATCTTCCCCATAAAATCAGATACCCCATTAGTCACTAAATAAGATCTAGCCCTTTTGTTCTTGTAGCTTATGAGCACAGACATAGAAGAAACATACTTAGTAAGGCCTATACAGCAAAGATATGGCTAGCAAAAGATAAAATTCAAGTGGAAAAAAGAATCTTAATGCCAGTTATATCAAGCGGTATTTTTAACGTACTTAATGCTTTTAAACTAAGACATTAGAAAGCAAATACGAGTGCAATTTAAGGAATAAAATTAACTCCAAGATGCGTGGAATCTCACAATTCTATGAAATCTTAAAATTATATCAATTTCCTTGTTCATGCTTTGATAAAATGTATTAATACAATATGTAGCAAATTACATAATGTTGCATACAAGTCAGATTTTACTTAGACTTTACTCCGCCATTCCCCATTCTAGTCAGATTAACCAATTGTCTTCTCTGTAAAGTAGTTACTTGTGTCAATTTACAGGTTTTAGGTTGATTGTTCCATGAAATTGGCCAACTACCTAGCAGAAAATATATAAAACTCTCCCGAGTGAGACTAGTGTTTGGCTTAAAGGGTAATTTCCTTTTTTATTTCTCACATCTACTACCTGGGCTTTTTTTCTGAATTCTTGTGAATTGCTGTTATCCAGATTACAAAATCAGATTCCAAATCCCCTTGTTGCAGACCCTGCTAGTGGCCTGTCCAACATGCTTTCCTCTTTTTTCCTTTCTTCCACACTAATTTTTTTTAGACTGCAGCTAAAATATTCTACCTCCCATCCTCCGTTGATGCTAGGATATCTATTAGTAGAATTCTGGTCAGTAAGATGTAATTGGGTATCTTCAGGGAAGGCCTAAGATTTTTCACTTTTTCTTTCTAAGAGAAAGTTCTTTGGCTTTTTGCTCTTGGCCCTTCACTCTTAAGCTGTGTTCCTTTCTTCCTGTCCAAAATGTTAATGCAATGCCTGGAAGTATAGCAGACAGCTTGCAATCATAAGGATAAGAGCCAAGTGTTAGAATGAGGGAGAAGGAAGTCAGAAAGATTCCAAATCGTTGCGAAACCTTGAACAGTTGCACCAATTCTGGCCTCTCTATGGCAAATTCTTTGTTATGTAAGAAAAATCACCCCGGAACTGTTTATACCTCTACATTTTTATCCATTACACAGTTAATGCAGTCCCTAACTGGTACACAATTCATTGTGGTGATTTCTGCTTTCCTGTGTTGTAACTTAACACTGGGCCTACTCAGTGAGACATGTTAAGTGTCTCCTGTCCTGGAAACCACCATTGTTGTATGCCATTTTCCTGTAATGCCACATCTATCGCCACATGTGGAGCACCCAACACCAGTTTCTTTCCAGTTACCTGACTTTACACACATTGAATATCTCTCCTTCAAGCACCCAAAACCCAGCTTCCCTAATAGTTGCCCCATACAAGTGGCCAGGGTCAGGTTTCTTGTCCAGAGTCGATTCCATCTAAGCCATGACTAATAACACATCCTGAGAGATATTAGCCCCTGATTGAGTCACTTGGTCCTCCCTGTTGTTCTCCTTTAGAACTCTAGTTTCATAAAAAAAATCCATTTTATCTGACTGCGTTCTAGCTGTAGGGCAGGAGTTCTCAAATGGGGGTGACAAAGGATGCTGTTAAATATCATGCAATGCATCCAAGGACAGCTTCCCAAAGGAATTATGCAGCACAAAATGTCAATAGTGCCAAGACTGCAAAAGTCTTCTCCTGAGCAATGATTTTTACCCTATCTGTACTTTAGAATGAAATGGGGAATTTTTAAATAGTCCCTATATCTGGGATCCATCCCATATATTCTGATTTACAAGTTCTGGAGTGGAGGTCACACATATTTGAAAGCATCCCAATAGATTCAAAATACACCCAAAGTTGAGAATGACACACATGAGCATAACTCTTAATTCTGTAGAACAGGCTGAGTCAGAGGGTCAGCCAGGGATGGTGAAAAGGAAGGTTAGGCCCATAGAGACATGGACTTAGAATCAGAAGCAAAGAGAATTCTTTTTGTAAGAGAATTAATCCCAAGGTGAAAAGTGAGGAAGGCCAGGAAATGTTGCTGGAGGAACTATGAGGTGTTTTAGAAAAAGAAGTTCAAGATAGAGAATGAATAATTTGAAGTTGTTGTAGGTCATTTTTATACTATTATTATACATACATAGATATACATCTGTATGTCTGATTATATATCTATATTCTTGGGCTTATGGTTATATCTATAACTGTCCAAGTGCCCTTTATTCCTGTTTATAAGAGTGATACAGATGGAAAAATGAAAGCAATTATATACCAGGATAGAATTTGTGCTAATCTCTTTTGTTATTAAAAAAGTAATATGATGGTATTAACATTAATAATTTTATTAATAAAAGCCAAAATAAAAATATGACCTTAATGTTAAAATTTTGAAAAACAAAAAATGATTAATAAAAAATACAAATTACATCAAATACCACTTTATGGAAAAATATCCTTTTTTTAGGCTTTTTTGTTTGTGTTCAATTTTGTCTTTTTGTTAAGAGCTGTGGCCTAACGGTTTAATGATACTGAGCAGGAACCAAAATCTCTTCTCTAGTTCCATTTTCCCATCCTGGCAATAAACAATTCTGCCACAACCCCTCCCCAATACTTGAGATTTTAAATTGAAATTGGTATAGTTGTTTCTACCAGTTTATATTCATCTCACAAAAATTCTGAGCTCAGTGTCACATTCTTTTAGTATAATTATTGTATCTAATTTGAGTATAAGATTTTTCACCAATAAATCCAGGCTATGAGTCTCGCTGTGCTCAGGGATTTTTTTTTTTTTTTTTTTTTTCAAATTTATAAGAAGCTAGTGTCTAGTTCAGTTAAATATGGTGATTGCTTTGCTGGTCTGTTATACATGGCTATACCTATCTTAATTTCTTAGCATCTACAGCATGTATTACATCTTTGACTTCTGTTTAGTTTCATAATTCATTTGAAATATGGTTATGAAATGAAAATATGTGCCTGTAATATTCCAATGCTAATTAAGTAATAGCCAGCTTCTTCTCTTGAGGATGTTTTTCACCGACAATTGATACATAGATCTCTGACAGTAAAATGATTAAGTCTAACACTTCATATTTCATCCTTATAGGTGATTCATCAACCATCAGTGAACTCTTGAATTGCAACAGTGAAAGTGGGCCACTTGATCATATTCATTGTGTTGAGGCTCGGAAAATGACACCCAAAAGTAATAGCCTAAGAAGCAGTTTCATAAGCAAAGTATCTCTCTGACCTTCTCCTGCTATCCTGTCTCTCACCCCTTATTCTCTCCAGAGGCAAGACATAGAAACTAGAATCCCTCTTCCCCAAGGTGGGTCATAGATATGAAAACCCATTTTCCCCCCAGCCAGCTATAAAGCCCAAAAATATTACACTTACTGGCCCTTCCCCACCCTACTTTTCTGTGTAATGGCTAGCCATAAAGAAATTAAGTCCCTCATTCCTGAGAAATTCTACCCCATACCTGAAAGGAAGAAATGCTACACAAAGAGGCCAAAAAAAAAAAAAAAATCTAACAGACAGGACTTGCTGAATTTCCCCCACTCATTCTGTTAGCATTAGATCATACACTCATACACTTTTTATTAGTGCCAAGAAGGACGTTTATAGCATTAAATGCCTACATCAAAAATGTAAAAAGATCACAAATTAACAAGCTAACATTATACCTGAAGGAATGTCTGAAGAAAAACAAGAACAAAACAAACCCAAAGTTAACAGAAGAAAAGAAATAACAAAGATCATAGCAGAAGCAAATGAAATAGAGACACCCCCCTTACAATACAAAGGATCAATAAAATGAAAAGTTGGTTCTTTGAAAAGATAAACAAAGTTGATAAACCACTAGCTAGACTAACGAAGAAAAGAAGAGAGAAGATCCAAATGAACACAACAGAAATGAAAATGGAGACATTACAACTGATAATCACAGAAATACAGAAGATCTTCAGAGACTATTATGAACAACTATACTTTCATAAACTAGGAAACCTAGAGGAAAATGATGAATTCCTGAAAACATACAAACTCCTGAGATTAAACTAGGAAGAAATTGAACTCCTTACCAGACCAATAACAAGTAGCAAAACTGACTCTGTAATTAAGAAAATTTCCCAACAAACAAAAGCTCAGGACCACATGGGTTCACAGCTGAATTCTACCAGAAGTACAAAGAATAACTGGTGTCAATCCTACTAAAACTGTTCCAAAATATTGAAAAGGAGGAAATCCTCTGTAAGTCATTTTATGAAGTCAGCATCTTCCTGATACCAAAGCCAGGAAAGAATGCAATGAAAAAAGAAAACTATATATCAATATTTCTGATGAACATATAATCAAAAATCCTTAATGAAATGCCAGAAAACTAAACCCAATAGCACATCAAAAGGATAATTCACCATAGTCAAGTGGGTTTCATCCAAGGAATGCAAGGATTGTTAAACACACACATCAGTAAATGTGATTTACCACATGAACAGGATTAAAAACAAAACCCATGTGATTATCTTAGTAGATATAGAAAAACTTTCAATAAAATCCAGCACCACCTCATGAAAACCCATTCAAAATCTCTGCATACAAGGAATATATCTCAAAATAATAAAAGCCATATATGAGAAACCCCACAGTCAACATCATATTGAAAGGAGAAAAGTTTAAAGCATTCTCCCTAAGAACTGGAACAAGGCAAGGACACCAAGTTTTACAACTGTTATGCAACATAGTACTAGAAGTCTTAGCCAGAGCAATCAGGCAAGAGAAAAAAAAAAAATAAAAGGCATCCAAATTGTAAAAGAAGAAGCCAAATTATCTGAGCTTGCTGATGATATGATGTTGTTGAGCCTAAGAATACTGAGTTATAGAAATGTCCCTTATATTTTTGGAGACAAGATTTGATTTCAGAAGTCAAATAAGGCTTTGCCTTAAAGAAAAAATAAATATGTTAATTCAAAAGCTGCCTCGCCTCAGGAGGGCATTTTGTTGGTCAGTAATAGCTGCACTTCAAAGAGACAGCTATAAACTGGGCCTATGGTTCTCACCTGTTTTGAAAGACAAGGCAGGCCTCTCCTAGAACCAAAAGGTTGCCGGAGCTGACAGACAAAGACCCCAGGAGATGAGAGCTGATCAGATAGATATGCTAATGCCCAAGCCAGGCCCAGATGGAACCATGCAGCTAAAGTAATTAACACAAAGCACAGCTCATGTTGACTTCTGAGATCATCTCTGTTTCCAAGAACACAATCACCAGAGCCAAGATGTCTCTGTTTTTTGCTAAAGTAATAGCCTTATCATAAAACTTAGAAGTTTGCCCCAAGAAGATTTTATAATTCATTGTTCCCCTAGATAGAGTTAGTTAAAGGATCTGTAGTAGCCTTTTAGAAGACTTTGACCCTAAAACAAACTGCCTGTTAGTATGTAAGGGCAACGGGAGCCTGTATCTACTCTATAAAACACCTGTGTGGAGCTTCAGTCTTTGATATATTTTTGGTGGGAAGAAATATATCCATCTGGACACCCTCCTCCTGTGTCTATTTTCATAAACCTTTACTTTATAAACTATATCTTTGGCTTTGTGTATTATCATCATTATTTTATTTTTATTTCTGTTTTCTACTATTTTTTCATCCTTTGCGATGACCCCTGCCTGGGAGACCTGATCGGAAGAAAGAGAAAAACCTCTTTGCGGGAAGCGTAGCTAACTCCCCGCATGATATTATAACTAGAAACTCTACTCCTCCAAAAGACTCCTAGATTTAATAAATGAATTCAGCAAAGTCTCAATTTATAAAATCAATAGGATTTCTATACACCAACAATGACCAAACTGAGAACCAAATCAAGAGCCCAGTCCCATTTACAATAGCTGCAAAAAATTTATAAAATACTTATGAATAAATTTAGTCAAGGAGGTGAAAGATCTCTAGAAAGAGAACTACAAATCACTTATGCAAGAAATTGTGGATGACAAAAACAAATGGAAAACTATTCCATGTTCATGGATCAGAAGAATCAATATTGCTAAAATGACCATATTGCCCAAAGCAATCTACAGATTCAATGCAATTCCTATCAAAATATCAATGCCATTTTTCACAGAATTAGAAAAAGCAATTCTACAATTCATATGGAACCAAAAAAGAGCCTGAATAGCCAAAGAAATCCTAAGCAAAAAGAACAAAACTGGAGGGATCACATTACTTGACTTCAGATTACACTGTAAGGCTATAGTACCAAAACAGCAAGGTACTGGCATAAAAGTAGATACATAAATTAATGGAACATAACAGAGAACCCAGAATTAAAACCATATGACAAAAACCAACTGATCTTTCACAAAGCAAACCAAAATATATACTGGAAAAAGGACACACTGTTCAATAAATGGTACTTGGGAAGTTGGGTTGCCATATGCTATCTGAGTCCTTATCTCTCACCATACTCAAAAATTAACTCAAGATGGATGACAGATTTAAATGCAAGACCTGAAACCATAAAAATCCTAGAAAAAACCCTAGCAAAAATTCTTCTGGACATTGGCCTAAAGAAAGAATTTATCACTAAGACCTTAAAAGCAAATGCAACAAAAACAAAAATAGACAAATGGAACTTGTTTGAACTAAAAATTGTCTACATAGCAAGAGAAATAATCAAAAGAGTAAATAGAGAACCTACAGAATGGGAGAAAATATTCACAAACTATGTATCTGACAATGGACTAATAACAAAAATCTACAAGGAACTCAAACAACTCAGTAGGAAAAAAAAACAAACAACCTCATTAAAAAGTTCACAAATAACATGAACAGGCATTTTTAAAAATAAGATATGCAAATGGCCAAGAAGCATATGAAAAAATGCTCAACATGACTAATTATCAGAGAAATGCAAATTAAAACCAATGCAATGCCATCTTACTTCAATTAGAATTGCTATTATTAAAAAGTCAAAAAACAATAGAGGTTGGCACGGATGCAGTGAAAAGGGAACACTTGTACACTGTTGGTGGGAATGTAAATTAGTACAACTGCTATGGAAATTACTATGGAGATTTCTCAAAAAACTAAATGTAGATCTACCATTCAATTCTGCAATACCACTACTGGGTATCTACCCTAAGGAAAAGAAATCATTATATCAAAAAGACACCTGCACTTATATGTTTATCACAGCACAATTCACAATTGCAAAGTTACAGAATCAACTTAAGTGCCCATCAACTGATTAGTGGGTAAAGAAAATAGGCTATGTATATACTATGGATTATTACTCAGGGATAAGAAAGAATGAAATAATGTCTTTTGCAGCAACTTGGATAGAACTGGAAGCCATTATCCCAAGTGAATTAACTCAGAACAAATGCTGCATGTTCTCACTTATAAGTGAGAGCTAAAGTATGGCTATACAAGTGTCACCGGTGTAATGGTTCTTGCTAATGTTGCAGAAAGGAATTTCAGGATGCATACCCAAATGAGTGATAGTGGCAAGTGTATTGAGTGCAAGCAGACAGGCTTAGGAAAGGCAAAAGCAAAGCACAAGCAAAAGTACACCCCCAAGAAAGGGAGTGGGCAGGCTTAAAAAGAGTAACTGTGCTGAACCCTGACTGATTACTGTTTTTATTTGTTGAAGTCAAAGAAGGCTTATCAGTGTTTCTTCTGTTCTTACTCATAGTTTCCCTGTTTTTTCCAGAAAGGGGGTCAAAATCACAATGTTAACTTATTATAATTATGATATAATGGGAGATGGATTGTACCTGTGCAATGCTGAGAAATTAATGGCTCCTTTTGTCTCCTCAGGTCTGCTTGTTTGAGTTGGTTGACTAACTTTTTCATTCCCTCTTCCCTTGCTCATACCTAACTGATTACCTACTCTAAGGCAAGGACACACAGAGTGGTAAAATGGAGATTGGTGGCTCACAAGTGGGGAGGTTGTGAGGGATAAAAATTACATATGAGGTACAATGTACACCATTTGAGCAATGAGTACACTAAAAACCCAGACTTTACCACTATACAATATATAGTGTAATAAAATTCAACTTGCACCCTTAAATCTATTTTTAAATTTTTTTTAAATAATAAAAGCAGCCAAGAATATTTTCTGTTTGTCCTTTCTGAAATATGATGAGGTATTTGAAAGAATTTTTTTTAAAGAGCTCTGTCATCAGAAGTTGGCTTAATTAAAAGCTGATATTCAGGTCATATTATTTTTAAAAGACCTTTGCTCTGTTGGATCCTGCTTCTTCCATGGAACCATCAGAGTTCTATTTACCACATGAATGGATCAAACGGGGACTTATAGCAAACCTGATACCCCTTGAGGAACATAGAAAAAAGTGGCCACTGACTCCTCCCTTTTGGGGATCCCTGTCTTGGTTACGGAAGAGTCGTGGATGGACTCCTTTCAAGTCTAAAGCTCTGTTCTTTTACATTGAGATCCCCTATTTCTTTGGCTTTGGGGGGTACCAAGGGTTACTTTATCCTGTGAGAGGACATTTGACCTTCGGGTTTTTAACTAATGAGTCACTGGAAAGAGCTGCAATTTTTAGGGTAACTGACAACAGTTGCAATGAATGGTTATTACTTAAGTGGTTGAACGCTAGCTTTTTTTCCTTCATGTCTCTTTGTGTCTTCAGGCAAGAGAAGCCTCAGATTTCTGACAGAGTCAAAAGAAAATGATAGTAAATGTCAATTTAGTATAAGAAAAATCTCTGGCTAAATTAGCCAAGTGGTTCTCATTGCCAAAGCCACAACTTGATGATGGACATGGTTTAGCACTTGGAGGCTGTTGGAAGCCTCACCAGCAAGGGTAGGGCTCCCATGGGAGATGAGCTAGTCAATAAGTAGACTGATTGGTGTTAGCGCCATCCCCAGCCTCAGAGGGGATATTCTAGCAGTGAAGTGCACTCTGAGAGCATTACATGGTCCAGCCCCTGGTGTTTTTCTCTGGGGCTTTTGCCTTGGCTCTGGGAGACCTGGTATTCAACAGAAAAACAGAATACTTGATTTCTGGAGATCTGGGTGATCCACCTGCCAGCAGTGCCTAGCTCTTACATGTATTAAGTATTAGGCCTTGGAAGTTACAAATGCTTTGTCAGCCCTATTCATTAATGGGCTCTACCCTGAACTCAGTAATCCAATTAAGAAACAAAAACTAAATTAAAAGGCCACTTATCTAACTAGATTTGTCTCCAAGATATGACTTTCTGGCATTTAGCTGGCTATCTTGAACAGATTTCTGAATTTTTTGTTAGACTCATTGTCTGTTTTCTTGTAAAATCCTATAATAAATTCCTATAATTTTATGTTGTCTGGGCAACCACTTTTGTATCTTCCTCTGTGTCCTCTCGTGTCATAAGCCCAAGGTGTCATTTTGGGAATTTAAAACTGGGCAGCCAAGGATGGGATATGCAGACAGGGACCTCTCCACCTCCCACCACCCAATGCTGTGCACATAGCCATCTCAGGTCCCAAGCATTGGCTTTTGGTGTGGGTGAGCTGTGGCATGGCCAGTTCTAGGCTTGCAGGAGGGTACACCTCAATAGTACTCCAATCATTGTACCTAAAGTCTGCATAGAGGGTGCAGATCATTTCCCTCCCTTCATGGACAGACAATGTTTGTGCAGCTGTCCCAACCTGTGAATCTCAGCCTCTGGGTCGCTACACTGCTGGATCCATAACCAATGTATCCCAGCACCCACTAAGACCATAGCAGCCTTGGGGGACCAGTGAGGCCTAAGACAACTGTATGTCTCCCAGAACTTGGGCATTCAGGCTGAGAGGAGAGTGCAACACACTAGAGGCCCCTTAGGACAAAGAAGATCAGGGCACCAGCTCCCCACCATTGGAGGACTTCTCCTACTCCTCTCTTCTCCCACCAACTGCTGCTGAAGAAGCCGTGACTATTTCCACTTGGGACTGGCAAGGATTCCACAGGGGAAAATTAATCCAGGGAATTTTGGAGCAGCTACCCTGCTTTTGACAGAGTACCTATCACACCTAAGATTCCATGAAACTTGGGGTTTATTTCTTTCCCTCTAAAAAGCTGCATCACTTGGGGCACAATTTTGTGTGCCCTGAGGACAAAAGCTACCATCTCCCCTGAGGAGTACTCAGGATTACCTAACCTAGTCCACTAGTGATGGTACCTGAACACTCTCCCAGGGGTCTGAGGTCCAAGTAAACCAAATTGCCAGCAACACCAGAGTGGGTATCTACCTTCATGAGCCACAAGGCAGTGTACCTCTCCCTCTCTTACACTACAAAGCAGAGCTCCCAGCAGAGGAGAATTAAGCTATCTATTTTGAGTTGAAGGATGAAGTACTAGATAAGAAGGAACCAGCACAAGCACTCTAATATGAAAAACAAGCTTCTTTGACACCCCCAAAGGGTCACACTAGCTCTCTAGCTATAGACTCCAATCAAAAGGAAATTTTTGAATTGTCAGATATGGAATTCAAAATAGGGATCATAACCAAGCTCAATGGAATTGATGAGAAGTTGGAAGCCTACACAAAGAAACAAACAAAAAATAATAATAATTCAGGACATGAATGAAAAACATAAGAAAGAGACAGATATTAAAAAAAATAACATAAGCCTTCTGGAAATGAAAGAGTCATTTAGGAAATTTCCAAATGCAATGGAAAGTCTTAAGGGCAGGCTAAACCTAGCAGAAGAAAGAATTTCAGAGCTTTAAGGCAAAGCTTTTGAAATAACCTAGTCAGTCAAAAATAAAGAAAAAAGAATCAAGAGATATGGACAAAGTCTCCAAGAAATATGGGATTATGTAAAAATCCTTAAACATAGGAATCATAGGTATCCCCAAGGGAGAAGAAGACAAAGCAAAAAACATGGAAAACCTATTTGAGAGAATAATGGAGGAAAACTTCCCTGGTCATGCTAAAGACTTAGACATCCAGATACAAGAAGGTCAATGAACACCTGCAAGTTTCATTGCAAATATGACATCACCAAGGCATACAGTTATATAGTCAACAATCTGGCCAAAGTCAAAGTGAAGGAGAAAATCCTACAAGCTGCAAGCTGAAAGCATCAAGTAACTTACAAAGGAAAACGCATCAGACTAACAACAGATCTCTCAACAGAAACCTTACAAGCCAGAGGGATTAGGATCCCACTTTTAGTCTTCTTAAACAAAATAATTGTCAGATAATAATTTTGTATCCTGCAAAATTACATTTAATAAATGAAAGAAAAATAAAATCTTTCCCAGACAAGAAAACACTAAGCAAATTTGTCATAACTAGAGCTGCCCTAAAAGAAATCCTCAAAAGTGCCCTAAACACAAAAAGGAAGGGCTGATATTCACTGTAAAAACATTCAAAAGTAAAACTCACAGCTCTTATAAAACACTAACGCAAGGAAGAATACAAACAAGCTAAGTAACAATCAACATGATGACTCAAACAGTATCTCACTTATCACTATTAACATTCAATATAAATGATCTAAATGCCACATTTAAAAGACTTAGATTCATGGATTAAAAAAAATATATATATGTGCCATCTCCAAGAAAATCATTTAACTCATAAAATCACATTGACTCCAGGTAAAGGAGTGGAAAAAATATCCCACACAAATGAAAATCAAAAGCAAGTAGGAGTAGCTATTCTTATATCAGATAAAATGGATTTTAAATGAACAACAGTAAAAAAAAAAATGACAGATAGTCATTATATAATAATAAAGAGATCAATTCAACAAGAAGATATAACAATCCTATTAATAAGTATGTATTCATCTAACCCTTGAGCCCACCAGATTCATACCAGATTCATAAAACAAATACTATTGGTCCTAAGAAATGAAATAAACAGCAACTTAATAATAATAGTGGAGTACTTTAGCACTCCACTGACAGAATAAGACAGATCATAGAAGCAGAAAATCAACAAAGTAACAATGGACTTAAATAGGACTCTACAACAAATGGATTTAACAGACATTTACAGTACATTCTACTGAACAATTGCAGACTACATTCTTCTCACCAGCATATGTAACATTTTCCTAGATAGATCATATTTTAGGACACAAAACAAGTCTCAACAGATTTTAAAAAATCAGAATCATACCATGTACCTTCTTAGACCACGGTGGAATAAAACTAGAAATAAATTCCAGAAGGAACTCTCAAAACTATAAAAAATATGTGGAAATTAAACAATCTGCTGCTACAGGTTGAATCAACAACAAAACCAAAATGGAAATCAAAAAATTCTTTAAACTGAATGACAATGGGGACACATGCTACCAAAATCTCTGTGATGCAGGAAAAGCAGTGCTAAAAGAGAAATTCATAGCACTAAATCCCTACATAAAAAGAGAGAGATCAAAAATTATCAACTTAATGTCACACCTCAGGGAACTAGAAAAAGAAGAACAAGCCAAACTCAAAGCTAGCAGAACAAAAGGAATAACAAAGATCAGAGCATAACTAAATGAAATTGAAACTAACATGCAGAACAAAAGGAATAACAAAGATCAGAGCATAACTAAATGAAATTGAAACTAACATACAATACAGAACATCAATGAAACAAAAAGTTGGTTCTTTAAAAAAATGAACAAAATCAACAGACTACTGGCTAGACTAACCAAGAAAAGAAGAGGGAATATTCAAATCAGTTCAATCACAAATGAAAAAGAAGACATTACAACTGATACCACAGAAACACAAAAGATCATCCAAGACTATTATGAACACCCCCATGCATACAAACTAGAAAATTTAGAGAAAATGGATAAATTTTTGGAAACATATAACCTCCCAAGTTTGAATCAGGAAGAAGTCGAAATCTTGAATGGAGCAATAATGAGTAGAAAGATTGAATGAGTAATAAAAAAAAATCTCCTAACAAAAAAAAAGCTAAGTACTGGACAGATTCATAGCCAAATTCTACCAGACCTACAAAGAACTGGCACATATCCTACTGAAACTGTTCCATAACTTTGAGAAGGGGTGAATCCCCCATACTCAATCTATGAAGCTAGTATTACCCTAATACTAAAGTCATGAAAGGACACAATAAAAAAAGAAAACTACAGACCAATATCTTTCATGAACACAGATGCAAAAATATTCAACAAAATATTAATACTAGCAAACAGAATCCATCAGCACATCAAAGGGATAACTCACCACAATTAAGTAGGTTTCATACCAAGAATAAAAGTGTGGTTCAATATACACAAATCAATAAATATGACTCACCACATAAATAGAATTTAAAACAAAAACCATATGATCATTTCAATAGATGCAGAAAAAACATTCAATAATATGCAGCACCACTTCATTAAAAAAAAAACCCTTAACAAATTACGTATAAAGGAATACATCTTAAAAAAATAAAAGCCATACATGAAAAACTCATAGCCAACATCATCCTCGATGGGGCAAAGTTGAAAAGGTTTCCCCAAAGAACTGGAATAGAACAAAGTCACCCACTTTCATCATTTCTGTTCAACATAGTACTGGAAGCCCCAGTCAGAGTAATCAGGCAAGAGAAAAAAATAAAGGGAATCCAAACTGTAAAAAAGATGTCAAGTTATGCCCGCTTGCCAATGATGTAATCTCTTATCTGGAAAACCTCAAGCCTCCTCCAAAAGTAAAAAAAAAAAAAAAAAATCAGTAAAGTCTTAGGTTACAAATTTAATACACTACACATAAGTAGCATTTCTATACATTAATAATAGCCAAGCTGAGAATAAAATCAAGAACTAAATACCATTTACAATAGCTGCAATAATAATAATCAAACACCTAGGAATATACTTAACCACGGATCTCTGCAAGGAGAACTACAAACACTGATAAAAAAATCATTGATGACACAAACAAATGGAAAAACATCCCATGCTCATGGATTAGAAGAAAATATTTTTATGATGTCCATTCTGCCCAAAGTGATTTATAGATTCATTGTAATTCCCATCAAAATACCAACATCAATTTTCACATAATTGGGAAAAAAATTCTAAATTTCATATGGAATTTAAAAAATAGCCTGAATAACAAAGGCAATCCTAAGAAAAAAAGAAAGAAAAGAAACCACAAATCTGGAGGCATCACATTTCCCAACTTCAAATTATACTATAACTCTATGTATGGTAAACAGGACAGCATGGTACAGGTATAAAAGTAGACACAAGGAACAGAGTACAGATCCCAGAAATAAAACCATATACCTAAAGCCAACTGATCTTCAACAAGGTAGACAAAAACATACACTGGGGATAGTACATCCTATTCAATAAACGATGCTGGGAAAATTGGAGAGCCACATGCAGAAGAATGAAAGTGGATTCCTATCTGTTACCATAGACAAAAATTAACTCAAGATGGATTAAAGACTTAAATGTAAGACCTGACACCATAAAATTCTTGAAGAACCTTCAGGAAAACTCTTCTGGACATTGACCTAGGCAAAGAATTTATGACTAAGACCCCAAAAACAAATATTAAAAAAACAAAGATAGACAAATGAGACTTACATCACATCTAAAAAGTTTCTGTACAGCAAAAGAAATAACCAACAGAGCAAATACACAACCTACAGAGTGGGAGAAAATATTCACAAACTATACATCTGACAAAGGAATGATATCCAGAATATACAAGGAACTCAAACAAATCTGCAAGAAATAAACTAGTAACCCCATTAAAAAGTGGGCAAAAGATATGAACAGATGTTTTTCAAAAGAAGATATACTAATGGCCAAAAAACATGAAAAAAATGCTCAAAATCACTTATCATCAAGGAACTGCAAAATGAAAATTAAAACTACATTGAGATACCACCTTATCCCTGTCAGATTGGCCATTATTAAAAAGTCAAAAAACAATAGATGTTGGTGTAGATGTAGTGAAAAGGGAACTCTCATGCACTGTTGGTGGAAATGTAAATTAGTAAAATCTGTATGGAAAACAGTACAGAGATTCCTCAAAGAACTAAAAGTAAACCTATCATTTGATCCAGCAATCCCACAACTGGGTATCTGCCCAAGGGAAAAGAAGTCATTATACCAACAAGACACATGCACTCATGTTTATTGCAACACAATACACACACACACACACACACACACACCATGGAATACTACTCAACCATAAAAAAGAATGAAATAATGTCTTTCACAGCAACTTGGATGGAACTGGAAGCCATTATCCTAAGGGAAGTATCTCAGGAATAGAAAAACAAATACCACATGTACTCACTTATAAGTGGGTGCTAAATGATGGGTATACAAGGTCATACAGAATGGTATACTAGACTTTAGAGACTTAGAAGTGGGGAGGGATAAAAAATTACCCATTAGGTACAATGTGTACTATTTGGGTGGCAGGTAAACGAAAAGCCCTGACTTCATCACTATGTAATCCAGCCATGTATTAAAAAGTTACTTGTATCCCCTAAATCTATTGAAATAAGAATAAAAGAAATTTAAGAATAGGTTTCCCTTAAGCTTAGAATTTAATTAAAGTAAGATAAAGGATTTGAAGGTAGACTAATTTCTTAACAGAGAATATGTTTCAAGATATGTACAAGAACAAAAGGAAAACATTTAGTATTCAAAAGCAACATCATCTATTTGGCACAGCACTGTGAACTTCCAGAAAATATGCCAAAATTCTCAGATATATGCTTGTTTTTTTGTTATCTTTGTTGTTTTTTTTTTTTTTTTTTGAGACAGAATCTCACTTTGTTGCCCAGATTACAGTGCCGTGGCGCCAGCCTAGCTCACAGCAACCTCAAACTCCTGGGCTCAAGCAATCCTCCTGCCTTAGCCTCCCGAATAGCTGGGACTACAGGCATGTGCCACCATGCCCGGCTAATTTTTCTATATATTTTTAGCTGTCCATATAATTTCTTTCTATTTTCAGTAGAGACAGAGCCTCGCTCTTGCTCAGGCTGGTCTTGAACTCCTGAGCTCAAACAATCCGCCTGCTTGGGCCTCTCAGAGTTCTAGGATTACAGGCATGAGCCACCGCGCTTGGCCAGATATATGCTTATAGATACTAAAGGAAGCCAAAACATGGCTTTGTAGTATCATGAGTATTTTGAATTAAAGGCCCTTAAAGATCAACAGACACTGGAAGAGACTTTCCACCTGTCTATATAAAGATCATATAGACCCACCAAGAAGAACAATCGTTTTCCCTTCACCTTTCTGTTAGCTCGTTATCTATTGCAGAAAAGAAGACTGAAGACTGTAACCACATCTGAAGAGACCCTCTCACAAGGTAATGTCTGTCTCTCAGACTTATTCAATTTCCAAGAAGAATCATTTACAAGTTATTCTCTATTCCTCAATCCATTGAATTCTCCATAGAATTTATTTGCCCCTAAACAGAATTAACTATATTTCCCATCTCTCTGTTTCCCTATGAAAAAAAAACTACGTATGTATCTGGGTTTCATCAGGATATTTGAAGCAATCACTCTGTGGTTCTGCCCCATGCACGTTAATAAATTTGTATGCCTTCTCTCCTGTTGCTTTTGTGAATTGATTTTTTCAGTGAAACTTCAGAGAGCTAAGGTGAGTTTTCCATAGCCCTTATGATACTTAAACATATTTTGTATATTTTTAAGGATACTTTTATGCATATGTTAATAATACATACACATATATGCTTTTGAATGTGTGTGTACAAATATACATATATTTTTATTAGCCTTCTATATTTTGTTTTTGAAAGAATTATTGCCTGCTAGTTAATAAGTTGCAGGTGCTTTCATACTTCAAAATATATACTTAAATGTGCTAAAGGTAAAAACTGATAACCAAGGTATAAGTTCCACTGGGCCTTAGGAGTAATAACTGTTGGCCTTTGTATAACCTATTCTCAACACTTCCACATACGTAAACAGACCGAGCCAACCTCTGTCATCAGTTACTCACTCACAACTCCAAAGCTGAATGTGGGCCTCAGAAGCTCAAACTGAGATTCCCCAGGGAGTCAATTAGAATTACATAGCAACTGCAGAGGGCAACATCTGGACATGGCATTTTACCTAAGTCAGTGACAACTAACTTTGCCCTAGCGTGTCCATATTGCTCTTGCCACTCTGACAA
This sequence comes from Eulemur rufifrons, assembly GCF_041146395.1. Classification (NCBI taxonomy): domain Eukaryota; kingdom Metazoa; phylum Chordata; class Mammalia; order Primates; family Lemuridae; genus Eulemur; species Eulemur rufifrons. The sequence goes on from NC_090989.1 coordinate 30,749,179, forward strand.
AATGTGAGTTAAGGTATTCAAGCAATTAAAGACTAGTGTCTGAAGCTGACATTTAGTACTGACATTGAAGGTGTTCTTCAGCACTTGAAAAACAGAGATGCTGTTTTAAACTGTACCACAAATTTAATTTTATGATGTTTACCGTATAGTAAATCATATGTATAAACCAATTTCAAAACCTTTCTAAATGAAAACTATTGAATTTAGTTAGAGAAAAAATATTGCCTTGTCCATGTCAAATCATGCAGTTTAATAGCCCAGCAGGGACTAACTTGCGTTCCATAGAAACAATTGTGGCCAACTCAATTTAGTTTTACACATAATCAAAATTACTTTTGTCTAATTTAAGTTTAAAATAAATCTGTTTGACAAATAACCTTTATTATTTACTGACTTATTTAATAAAGTCTCTACATTTTATATATTTACTCAGAAATAATTTACACAAAAAGATAAAACATCCATGATTGAGATAACTAAAACTTTCAGTGGGAGAGATAATTATATATAATATGTACAATTCTCCTCAACTTCATCTGTTTCAAATCCAGTTGTCAAAGATGATGATCACAATGTGCACAATCTAGTACTAATCTCTTCTTGTCTTCAAACATCCCCTTCTCAGTGATAATTTCCTTCATAATCCTTTTAAAGATTGTATGTAATAGCTCTTCTCATAACTGAGTCTGGACAAATAAGTTGAGAGACAAGGTGTTGGGGCAAGGAAAGCAACTTCTATTTAGGAAGCCAACAAACTGAGAAGATGGCAGATTAATGTCCAAATAACCACCCTAAATTAGTATGAGCTTTAGTTTCCTTTTTATGTTAAGGGAAGGGAGAAGGGGAGGGAAGTTGAAACAGACATCTGGGTGTCAGCAGGGGTCTCAAGAGGTTGTGAAACGTCTTCATTTTTGGTTGGTTAACATTGGATGACCTAGATCAGGTCACAATGTTCTCATAAATCTTTAACATAACATTGCTAATTGTATGTGTATTTTTCCTTATCTCCCCGGGAGTTAGTTTTGGGAAAGGGACGGTTATCAATTGTTTTCTAACATTGAACTGCTAAATTTCTCCTATAATTAGCTGGTCTACCGTGCAGAGTTAAGCAGAAACTTTTAACTTAAGGGATATTGCCATCAAGGGTCGGTCAGAAGCAAAGAATGGAGTTAGTCATGCTAAGCTTCCCTTCCACTGTTATATTCTCACAGCACTTTAAATCACCTGCCTTCACCTTATTTTCTTTATTGCACCTACCATCAACCATCTGACATGTTATATATTTTTAGTTGTGTATTTCTATCTCCTCCCACTAGAATGTAAGCTCAATGTGGGCAAGGATCTTTTTAGTGTCCATTCATTGATACGTTCTCAATGCCTAGAACAGTGACAGTACATAGTAGGTGGCAAATAAGTATTTGTGAATGAATAAATATTATAATAGACTACTTTCTGCAAACAAAGAATTTTACCTAAAATGAGGCATGCATGATTTTGAAAGTAGTGAAACTGATAATAACAATTTAGCTCAATAACATTCCTTTCAAGAGATTCTAGTTTTTCACTGGGTAAGAGGCAGTAAGTACATCCTACCCATTCACTCCCACTAAATGCAGCCATAAAATCTGGAAAGAATGCATGCAGCAGCTATTTAAGGACTCTGATAAGTAAATATGACAGATAAATTGTAGTAGAGCAGAATTAAAGTACCAATAAACTGGTAAAGAATTTCCCTTTTTTTTCCCCATTCAGTATATTCCACCTTGTACTCAAGGCAGCAAAGAAAACAGAAGTGGACACAAACAGAGTGCTAGAAGCCCTTCAGTGCTAGCTTGATGCATGGAAAATACATTATTTTTCAGTGAACATAGAACATTCACCATGATAGACCATATTGTGGGTCATAAAAGAAACTTTAATAAATTTAAAAGAATTGATATCATGCAAAGTATGCTTTTAAACCATAATGACATTAAACTGAAAATCAATAACAAAAGATGAAAAATATTAGAATCGTTTTTTAAAACAAACAAACAAAAAAACACACTCTTAAATAACACTTTGGTCAAAGAGGAAGTCTCAAGGGAAATTAGAAAATTTAGAAAACTAAAAGAAACCAGAAAATATAACACATGAGAATGTGTAGGATATAGCTAAAGCAATGCTTACAGGAAAATATATATATAATTAAATGCTATATTAGAAAAGAAGGAATGTCTCAAATTAATAACATAAGCTTTCACTTTAAGAAACCAGAAAAAGTAGGCCGGGCGCGGTGGCTCACGCCTGTAATCCTAGCACTCTGGGAGGCCGAGGTGGGCGGATCGTTTGAGCTCAGGAGTTCGAGACCAGCCTGAGCAAGAGCGAGACCCCACCTCTACTAAAAATAGAAAGAAATTATATGGACAGCTAAATATATATATAGAAAAAATTAGCCGGGCATGGTGGCGCATGCCTGTAGTCCCAGCTACTCGGGAGGCTGAGACAGGAGGATTGCTTGAGCTCAGGAGTTTGAGGTTGCTGTGAGCTAGGTTGACGCCACGGCACTCACTCTAGCCTGGGCAACAGAGTGAGACTCTGTCTCAAAAAAAAAAAAAAAAAAAAAGAAACCAGAAAAAGGGCCTGGATCTGCGCTCCCGGGGAGGAAGGCATCGATCCGGACCTACCACAACGCTAGAGGATCGCTCCCACACAGGAACAGCAGTGTGAATCCACGGCGAATCAGCGTGGGACAAACAGAGGGAGTGAGGTCTGAGGTGAACGAATATTAGGAACGCGGGACAGACACTAGCCAGCGGAGCGCGGGTCGGATACACCCGCCCCCAGCCGGGGCGGGTGCAGCCTCTCGGGAAAGCGGGTAGCCCTCCGCTCCCAATTGAATAGAGCCCTGACCCAGGCCAGCGCAGAATCACTGAGTGATACATGGCGCATTGCAGACAGGAGGCTTTTTTTGCGAAATTACCTTAGAACCTGGGGGATCTCAGCTGAGACAGCGCTTGGCGAGGAGGGACGGATCTGCACCAGGGCAGAAAAACACAAAAGATTCCCGGACAGCAAATAGCGTGGTACCCCGTGCTGCCTTTTTTGGCAGTTCTCCAGCCGGTCACCCCCGGTGCGTGTCCTTGCTGGCCAGCCCCCGGGCAGTGGCGGTCTCTGCCTGCTGGGGAGCCGGTCCCCTCCAGCCCCGGAGCTCTGCAGGTGCCATCTTGAAAGTGAAAGCGAAACCGCTTGGGAGCCATAAACTGCCCAGCGGCTCTTTCTGCCCGTGCTGCCTTTTTCAGCGGTTCTCCAGCCCGTGACCCCCGGTGCGCGTCCTTGCTCGCCAGCTGCCGGGCAGTGGCGGTCTCTGCCTGCCGGGGAGCCGGTCTCCTCCAGCCCTGGAGCTCTGCAGGCGCCATCTTGAAAGCGAGGGCGAAACCGCTCGGGAGCCATAAAGTGCCGAGCGGCTCTCTCTGCCCGGCGCCCTCCGCTGGTCTCTGAACCAACGCCAGGAGTGCGGGATATGCCGGGGCCGCGCTCGGGGTGAAGGGGCAGAGCTGCGCTAAGGCAAAAAAAAAAAAAAACAAGAAGAATAGGCTCGCCGAACTGTATATTTTATTCTTGGTAAATTTTTTGTGGGTTTTGTTTGTTTGTGTTTGTTTTTGGTTTTTTTTGTTTGTTTGTTTTGTTTTTTTTTTTTTCTTTTCTTTTTCTTTTTCTTTTCCGGCAGCTCACGAGCCGGACAGCCTCGGCAGGCACCTTTGCCCTCCGGGCCTCTGGCTGCCGCGCCTTTTTGAGCGCAGAGGTTGGATCCCCACCACCCTCGGAGCTGTGCGGGCGCGCAGATGCCATCTTGAAATCCACTGCGAAACTGCCCGGGACCCAGACGGGTGGGCGTGAAGGGGCCGAGCTGCACTAAGGCGTAAAACAAACAAACAAACAAAAAACATTGAGTCGCTGAATTATATACTTCAGATTTGTGTATCTTTCTGCCTTGTGGTGTGGTGAGGTGCTACATAGTTTGTTTTTTTTCATTTTTGTTGGTGTTTTTGGTGTTTCTTGGTTTGGCTTTTTGCGTTTCTTTTCTTTTTTTTTTTTTCTTTTCTTTCTTTTTCTTCTTTTTTTCTTTTCTCTTTCGTTTTCTCCTCTTTCTTTTCTTTCTTTCCTTTTCTTTTTTCTTTTTTTTTCTTCTTCTTTTTCCTTTTCTTTTTCTTCTTTCTTCTCTCTTTTCGCATTCTAACTGGGGACCCATGGTGAGCTTCGGAACGGGCCAGGTCCCTGGCTCTGGTATATACTGGATCCTGAGTAGTCACCCCCAGTGCCGGTGATCTGCGGGCGTGCAATCGCCATTCTAGGGCCCACAGCCAAGTTACTGTGGAGCAATAGGGTACCAAGAGGCTCCCTGGACGGCCCTCTCCCCTGGTCCATGGACCTTATATAGGGTCCCTGCCCATGTGTAAACACTGAATACTTCTCCAGAAGCGAGAGTGTGGAACCTGATCCCTGGGGACATTGGGCCAAGGCAGACTTTTGCCCGTGGGAGCTACAACAACTGGTGCGCTGAGCAAGCGAGGTCATCGTCCTCTCCCCATAGCTAGTATCTTGCCTGCAGATAGAGACAGAAACCTCCCTTATAGAGGAAGAACCAAAGGGAAACAAACAAACAAACAAATAAAGAGAATTTCAGTCTACTATTAGTGTGGACCCTGCCTGCCTTCTGAAAGACCACAACACAGTGTCCTAACTCGCCAAAGCGGTCTTGGATCACTCCAATCCTCTAGGATTGGACCCATCAGAAGCAGTCCCCCAAAGGAAACAGAAAAATCTCTAAACAATACACAACAGTCTCCCCCTCTTGCCAAAAGAAGCAACATACCTAGACTGTTTGACAGCCTAAGAATAGAGCACAAAGAGTGCTGTTAACCAGACTAAATCTATAAGTAAAGATCCAACGATAAATCTAGATGGGAAGGACCCAGCGAAAAAACATGGAGAGCACAAAGAATCAAATGGAAAGCTCATCCCCAAAGAGAAATACCAGCTCCCAACCATTTGACACAAACCAGACTCAAAACACCAACATGTCACAGGAAGAATTCCAATTATGGATTATAAACAAGCTGAATAATATACAAGAATCAATGGATAAACAGCACAAGGAAAACACAAAAAAAATACAGGATTTGGAGGAAAAATTCACTAAAGAAATTGAAATATTGAAGAAAAACCAAACTGAACTCCTAGAAGTGAAGAATTCACTCAGAGAGCTACAAAACACTGTGGAAAGTCTCAAGAGCAGGGTAGATCAAACAGAGGAAAGAATCTCAGAAATTGAAGATAACTCCTTCCAACTAAATAAGTCAGTCACAGAGATAGATCGAAAAAGTAAGAGAAATGATCTGAGTCTACAAGAAATGTGGGATTACGTGAAGAAACCTAACTTGAGAGTTATTGGCATTCCTGAGGGTGAAGAAGATAATAAGCAAGGGTTGGACAAGCTATTTGAAGACATAATCGAGGAAAATTTTCCCAGCCTTGCCAATACTCTAGACATACAGATTCAAGAAGCTCAAAGGACCCCTGGGAGATTCATAGCAAATAGGAAAACACCACGCCACGTAGTCATCAGGCTGACCAAAATATCCACTAAAGAGTCCCTTCTCCGAGCTGTAAGGAGAAAGAAACAAGTAACTTACAAAGGAAAACCCATCAGAATTACGCCAGATTTCTCAGCTGAAACCTTACAAGCAAGAAGAGATTGAGGCCCCATTTTCACGCTTCTAAAACAGAATAATGCCCAGCCTAGAATTTTGTACCCAGCTAAGCTAAGTTTCCTATACGAAGGAGAAATCAAGACATTCTCAGATAAACAAAGGTTGAGGGAATTCACCAAGACAAGACCAGCCCTCCAAGAAGTACTCAAAAGAGAATTACACATGGAACAGGACAAGAAAGATCCACAAATGTAAAACTACTCAAGAGCTAAAGATCAAATTCCAGATACCACAATGGTCCAGGAGAGAAAACATCACAATGAAGTTCTACCCAACAAGCTGAACAAAAAACTGTCTCACTTGTCAGTTTTCTCAATAAATGTGAATGGCTTGAACTCCCCGCTCAAGAGACATAGACTGGCCCAATGGATAAAAAAACACAATGCAAGTATCTGCTGTCTTCAAGAAACTCACCTAACCTGCAAAGATGCATTTAGACTGAAAATAAAAGGATGGAAATCGATATTTCAAGCAAACGGTAACGAAAAGAAAGCTGGTGTGGCAATCTTAATTTCCAATAACTTAGCTTTCAAACCAACAAAAATAATAAAAGACAAAGATGGCTACTACATACTGATTAAAGGCACAATTCATCAAGAAGCCATGACTATACTCAATATATATGCACCCAACCTAGGTGCACCTAGATTCATAAAGCAAACCCTACTAGATCTCAACCAAATGATAGATAACAATACTGCAATAGCTGGAGACTTTAACACCCCACTGACAGTACAGGACAGATCCTCTAAACAGAAAATAAACAAAGACATAATGGACCTAAATAGAATGCTAGAACAAATGGGCATGGCTGACATCTATAGGACATTCTACCCAAAGTCCACAGAATATACATTCTTCTCATCAGCTCACGGGACATTCTCTAAGATTGACCATGTCCTAGGACATAAATCATGTCTTAAAAAATTCAAAAAAATAGAAATTATACCATGCATCTTCTCAGATCACAGCGGAATAAAAGTAACAATGATCACAAACAGAAACCCTCACTCTTACTCAAAGTCATGGAAGCTAAATAACTTTCTCCTGAATAACTATTCTATAAAAGAAGAAATCAAGATGGAAATCAAAAATATCTTTGAATTAAGTGACAATGGAGATACAACTTATCAAAATCTATGGGATGCAGCTAAAGCAGTCCTGAGAGGAAAATTCATATCCATAAATGCCTATATCAAAAAGACAGAAAACATGCAAATAGACAACCTAACGAATAGACTCAAAGAGCTGGAGAAAGAAGAACAGAACGATCCCAAACCCAGCAGAAGGCGAGAAATTACTAAGATCAAATCAGAATTAAATGAAAAGGACAACAAAGAAACTATAACGGAAATTAATAAAACAAAAAGTTGGTTCTTTGAAAAGATAAACAAAATAGACACACCTCTGGCTAGACTAACCAAGAACACAAAAGTAAAATCTCTAATAACCTCCATTAGGAACATGAAAGGAGAAATCACAACCGATGCTACAGAGATACAAGATATCATCTATGAATTCTACAAAAATCTTTATGCACACAAACTGGAGAACGTGGAGGAAATGGACAAATTTTTAGAAACACATAGTCTTCCCAGGCTCAACCAGGAAGAAATAGAGTACCTGAACAGACCAATATCAAGAACCGAAATTGAAACAGCAATAAAAAACCTTCCCAAAAAGAAAAGCCCTGGTCCAGATGGGTTCACACCTGAATTTTACCATACATACAAAGAAGAACTGGTGCCCATCCTACATAAACTATTCTCCAATATTGAGAAGGATGGAATTCTCCCCAACACGTTCTACCAAGCCAATATAACATTGATACCAAAACCTGGAAAGGATGCAACAAAAATAGAGAACTACAGACCAATTTCCCTCATGAATATAGATGCAAAAATTTTCAATAAAATACTAGCAAATCGAATCCAAGTACTTATCAAAAAAGTAATCCACCACGACCAAGTGGGCTTCATCCCCGAGATGCAGGGGTGGTTCAACATACGTAAATCTATAAATGTAATTCACCACATAAATAGAAGCAAAAACAAAAACCATATGATACTCTCATTAGATGCAGTAAAAGCATTTGACAAAATTCAACACCCTTTTATGATAAAAACACTTAACAAAATAGGCATTGATGGAACCTACCTAAAAATGATACAAGCCATATATGACAAACCCACAGCCAACATCATACTGAATGGGGAAAAACTGAAAGCACTCCCACTTAGAACTGGAACCAGACAGGGCTGCCCATTGTCTCCATTCCTTTTCAACATAGTATTGGAAGGCCTTGCGAGAGCTATCAGGCAAGAGAGCAGAATCAAGGGAGTCCAAATAGGGAAGGAAGAGATCAAACTCTCACTTTTTGCTGATGATATGATGGTATATCTGGAAAACCCCCAGGATTCAACCATGAGACTCCTGGAATTGATTAACGAATATAGCAAAATCTCAGGCTACAAAATTAATATACACAAATCAGAGGCATTTATATATGCCAATAACAGTCAATCGGAAAACCAAATTAAAGACTCAATACCCTTCAAAATAGCAACAAAGAAAATAAAATATCTAGGTATATATCTAACTAAAGAGGTAAAGGACCTCTATAAGGAAAACTATGAAACACTGAGAAAAGAAATAGCAGAACTTGCAAATAGATGGAAAAATATACCATGCTCGTGGATCGGAAGAATCAACATTGTTAAAATGTCTATACTACCCAAAGTGATCTACAGATTCAATGCAATCCCTATTAAATTACCAACATCATTCTTTACAGACGTAGAGAAAATAATTATACACTTTGTATGGAATCAAAGAAGACCCCGTATAGCAAAAGCAATTTTAAGCAACAAAAACAAAATGGGAGGTATTAATTTGCCAGACCTCAAACAATACTACAAGGCCGTGGTTCTTAAAACAGCCTGGTATTGGCACAAGTGCAGGGACACAGACCAGTGGAACACAACAGAAAATCCAAATATAGAACCATCCTCATATAGTCACCTAATTTTTGACAAAGCGGGAAAGAATATACTCTGGGGACAAGAATCCCTATTCAATAAATGGTGCTGGGAGAATTGGTTAGCCACTTGTAGAAGACTGAAACAGGACCCACAGCTTTCACCTCTCACAAAAATCAAATCACGATGGATAACAGACTTAAACCTTAGGCGTGATACAATCAGAATTCTAGAAGAAAATGTAGGAAAGACTCTTACAGACATTGGCCTAGACAAAGAATTTATGAAGAAGACCCCCAAGGCAATCACAGCAGCAACAAAAATAAATGAATGGGACATGATTAAATTAAAAAGCTTCTGCACAGCCAAAGAAACAGTCAAGAGAATAAACAGACCACCTAGAGAATGGGAAAAAATTTTTGCATACTACACATCAGATAAAGGACTGATAACAAGAATCTATTTAGAACTCAGGAAAATCAGCAAGAAAAAATCAACCAACCCTATCAAAAAGTGGGCAAAGGACATGAATAGAAACTTTTCGAAAGAAGATATAAAAATGGCTAACAAACATATGAAAAAATGCTCAACATCCCTAATCATCAGAGAAATGCAAATCAAAACCACAATGAGCTATCACTTAACTCCAATGAGAATGGCCTTTATCAAAAAAACCCAAAACAACACATGTTGGCGTGGGTGTGGAGAGACAGGAACACTAATACACTGCTGGTGGGACTGCAAACTAGTGCAACCCCTGTGGAAAGCATTATGGAGGTATCTTAAACAGATTCAAGTAGACCTGCCATTTGACCCAGCAATCCCATTACTGGGCATATACCCAAAGGAAAAAAGGTCATTCTGTAACAAAGACACATGTACCCGAATGTTTATAGCAGCACAATTCACAATAGCAAAGATGTGGAAACAACTCAAATGCCCATCAATACATGATTGGATTAGTAAGCTGTGGTATATATATACCATGGAATATTACTCACCTATAAGGAATGATGAAGATACAACATCTCTATGGTTCTCCTGGAGAGAGTTGGAACCCATTATATTAAGTGAAGTATCCCAAGAATGGAAAAACAAGCATCACATGTACTCACCAGAAAATTGGTTTCCCTGATCATCAGCTAAATACAAATCTGGGAATGACACCAATTGCATATCAGACTGAGGTGGGGGGTGGGGGAGGGGATGGGAGTATGCCTACACAATGAGTGCATTGCGCACCGTTTGGGGAGCGGTAACACTTGAAGGTGCTGACTCGGGAAGGGGGCGTGGGGAAGGGAGGGATATATAATTAAAAAAAAAAAGTTTTTATTAAAAAAAACAAAAAAAAGAAACCAGAAAAAGAATAAAATAAACTGAAGAAAGCAGAAGAAAAGAAATAATAAAGATAGAGCTAAAACAAACAAATGGAGTGGATGTGTGTATGATTCCATTTACATGACATTCTCAAAAGAAAAAATAATAGTGTTTTGAATAGATCAGTGGTTGTCATCGGTTCAGGAGGAGGAGGCTGGAACTACAAAGGGATAGCGCAAGGGAGTTTTGGAGGGTAATGGGGATTTTCTGTACCTGATTGTGGTGGTAGTTATAGAAATCTATATATGTACTAAAATTCATAGAACTGTATACCAAAAATATCAGTTTTTGCCATATGTTAATTTTAAAAATAATTTTTAAAATAACATTATTTTAAAAATCTTTGTGAATGTATTCATTCAACTTAAGAGGAAGCATGAAAATTTCAGACATGTAAAAATATACTATTTCTATGTTCAAATGCTGGCTTTCCATTTACTAACTTTAGGAACTTTCTGAAATCCCATCATTCTTCTCAGATTTGCATCCCCATCCTTAAGAATGGGATAGTGCAATTTCCACGTAGGGCTGTGGTGAGCAATCCTGGTCTAACAACCCTGTTGAATGGGATTGTACCTTACTGTACTACTCAAGAAACTAAATTTAATCTTCCCAATTTATTATAAAACTTTATATTTAAGTCATAGCCAAGCAAAACTGGTCTACATTTACTTTAGAGAACATGCTGTAATATTTGAAAAGAAAGTTAAGATAAGAATGTTTCACAAAATGGCTACTGATAAATTTAAGAGAGAACTGACCAACTTGAAGTTGTAGAGCCACAGGTGTAATGTAGATCAATAACGTATGTGTCTGTTCTAGGAAGAAACATAATCTATAAGGACTATTTTCAATATTTCCAGATCCAGATTTTTTTTTTTTTGCTTTTTTTTTCTGAGACATTATTCTGAATCATGGGTAACAGTATAATAGATGTGTGTTTAAAAGAGTTTCCATTGTGTTAGGTTAACTGCACCTGCTGTTTGATGGTTTCTCTTTTTCAGTAGTTTCAAAATATGGGCAAATGCCTAGTTTTCATATTACCACAAAGATTTCTTTCCTTAACCCTGGAAAGTTCTTCATCTTTAATATTATTCATCATAAATAGAAGTATCCTCTAATCTTGAGGCAAAGGCAAATAATTTTTTCAGATTTCAATAAACCTTTAGTTTTAAACTGTGACTTGCAGAGTTGAAAATTATGATAACCCAATCAACTTCACTAGTGAACATGAGAACTGAATAGTCAATTTATAAATAGTCAGTTTTCCACTGTTTTAAACTGCTATTTTTACTCACACTGGAATTAAATATCATATACACATCAATGTAGTCTGTAAAATCAGCACACAAAATAAGCTGGTGAAATTACAGTTTCAACTTTCATACCTTCTAAAAGAGTGGTCCGCAATCTTTTGGGCACCAGGGACCGGTTTCACGGAAGACAATTTTTCCACAGACTGGGGGCGGGGGGAATGGTTTCGGGATGATTCCAGTGCATTACATCTATTACATTTGCAGCTGCTACCCAGTACTAACACTGCTGCCTCAGTTCCACCTCAGATCATCAGGCATTAGATTCTCATAAGAAGCACACAACCTAGATCCCTCGCATTCACGCATAGTTTACAGTAGGGCTCACACTTCTATAAGACTAGATCTGACCAGAGGCAGAGCTCAGGAGGTAATGTGAGCAATGGGGAGAGGCTGTAAATACAGATGAAGCTTTGTTCATTAGACCCCCGTGCTAGGCTTAAAGAATTGGCCCTCCCCAAACTTCCATCCAAACCTCCTATAAAACCCACCCCTCTCCACTTCCTAGGGGTGTATTAGGCAGTAGCCTTTGCCAGACCCCTAGGGAGATAAAGGAATGAAATGCAAAAGGACAACTTACTTTCCTTATCCCTCCTGATAAGGATCATGCTTATCCCTCCCAGTTGTTCCCTAGGGAGGTAAAGGAATGGAATGCAAGAGGGGAACTTACTTTCCTTATCCCTCCCAGTTGTTTGAAAAGAATTTTTTTACTCCTCCCAGAAAAACACTCTATAAAACCCAAGGCTCTCCTCTTTTCTTCTGTGGATGCCTTTTTCGGCCTCCACCAATCTGCACCCAGATGCTCAAAATAAACAGCTTTGTGCCTCCACATCTGTGGCACAGGGCACAGACCAGTACTGATCCACAGTCGTGAGTTGATGGCCTAGGGGTTGGTGACTGCATTTCTAAAACAAATAGCCCAACATTAAATTATATTAACAATTAAAAATTTCTACAGATGAATTTTGAAGCAGTCCACCAGAAAATGAAAACCAAAGGATAGATTCAAACAAAAATAAAATCTAAATAATTACCTCTGAATTCTTTGTTTGTGTGTGTTGATTATATTTTTTGAGATATTATAAAAGTCCAAATTTGGTGAAAGAAGACAAAGCAGTTTTTCACCTGTATCATTTAGTACTTTTCATGTTACAAGGACAGAAAACCTAACCTGAACTGGATTTTTATTTACTTAAACATGAGTAAAATTTTAGAGGTAGCACAAGCCTTTGATCATGACCTCAGAGTTGAACAATGTTACCATAAACCAAATTCCCTGTGACTCCTCATCTTGCTTTTAATGGGTTTTGCCTTATCCTTAGACTCTATGAGCTGCCTCTCCCCCAATTCTCTAGTCACGCCCTTGATTTGAATTAAAATTACTATAATAATGCCATACTTGTATCTTCATTCCATACAATCCTTTCCCATGGAAGGAAAAAAAAACTCTTCTATTAACCTCATTAAAAAGAAAAGTAAAATATTTCTCTTTCCCAGAGTTCCTGTAACGTTCTTGCTTCTCATTGCCCTAGTTGGGTTATAAGCACATTTCTGGGGGAAAAAATTACTTTGGCCAGAACCTGGCATTTCTCATTGGCTGGAGTCAATAATAACCCATGTGTAGTACCATGAATAGCCTTAACCTATTAAAAACCATGCTGGTTTAAGAATAATAATGGTTTAAATTTTTTTAATTTAAATTTTTGAAGACAAAAATGTGAATATTCATATGCTATATCAGTGCTTGGTAATATTTTACATTTAATTTTACCTGTTTCTAGAATTTATGGCCATTATAAATATATGACAAGATCCAGTGTTATTCAGAAGCAATACAAAATTTATGTCAAGTATCTTTTTTCCAAAATGTTTTATTGTATATATGCCAATATGAAAGTCTTAATTATATATTTTGACTGAACTTTTAAGTTGATGTAGTTAAATAAAATATTTTAAATTTTTCTTTCTTTTTTTTTTATTTTTTTGTTTTTCAGCTCATTATGGGGTTACAAAAGTTCAGGCTATATATATTGCCCATGCCTCCCCATCCCCTCGAGTCTGAGCTTCAATTGTGTCCATTCCCTAGTCAGTGCACATGGCACTCATCATGTAGGTGTGCACCCATCCCTTCCACCCAGCCCCAACCTCTGTCCGACACCCAATTGGTGTTATTCCCAAATGTGCACTCAGGGAAACCAGTTTGCTGGTGAGTACATGTGGTGCTTATTTTTCCATTCTTGGGATACTTCACTTAATAGAATGGGTTCCAACTCTCTCCAGGAGAACCAAAGAGATGCCATATTGCCATTATTTCTAATAGCTGAGTAATAATCCATGGTATACATATACCACATTTTGCTAATCCATTCATGAATTGATGGGCATTTGGGTTGTTTCCACATCTTTGCGATTGTGAATTGTGCTGCTATAAACATTCAGGTGCAGGTGTCTTTTTTATAGAATGACTTTTGTTCTTCTGAGTAGATGCCCAATAATGGGATTGCTGGATCGAATCGTAGGTCTACTTGAATCTGTTTTAAATTTTTCTGTAAAAAACTTTGAAATGATTAATTCATTTATTGAATATTTATTGAGTTCATCTGTGTCACTCACTATTATGAGTGCTACAAATATAGTGACGAACAAACAAAGTATTCCTGTCCTTACAGAGCTTACATCCTTCTGGCAAGGCTTATATTCTAGTGAATGTATTGTGTTGATATGGTTATCATTTATATAAAAATCTAAAATTATGATAACTTATTAAAGAAGACCCCGGTCATTTAACACATATTCTAATTTTGTTAGTAAATTTTTTCCTATTGCAACTCTGAATTTCATTTATTTATCTATAAATATTTTTTTTTTATTTTGGAATATTATGGGATACAAATGTTTGGGTTACATGTATTGCTTTTGTACTGCTTGAGTCAAAGTTACAAAGGTGCCCATCGCCCAGATAGTGTATATTGTACCCATTAGATATGATTTTCTAAGAAGGAGAAATTTTTGTTGATACAGCAATTTAAAGTCAGAAAGCCAGATTTTTATCTTTAAATAGAACTGTAAAATTGTAAACAAGAAACATTTTCCATTTCAGGACCTGTATTTGACACAGTGTTCATGAGGCCAAAAGAATAGAAATTTTATGAAGCCCCTATTTGCACAAACTACAAGTGTCAAATAAAATATATTCCTAGGTCAGGAAAAAGCCATAATGGTTTCATATGGATTAAAAACTTACATCATAATTCAACCAATTATATTCTCTTCCAGGAAATAAAATCCAGCCATTAAAAAGAAACAGATTTCTATGTGCTGAGATATAAACACCTATAGGATATATTAGTAAATCAAAAAAGGCAAGCTGAAAAACAATATATATAAATTTATATTTCTGGTTTTAAAAAAAGAGAGATGAACAAGAGAATTTTATGTTTACTATGTGTACATATTTCCTGGAAGAATGGAGTGTGAGGCCAGAAAGCAGGCAGGAGCTTACTATGCAAGTTTCTGTGGGCATTAACAAGGAGTTTAGATTTATGTTAAGGACAAAATAGTCCACAAGACGCTTTTAAGAGGAGATTAATATAACCTGATTTTACTTTTTAAAGGAAAATTGTATGAATTTCACTTCTGGTCAGGTTGGAAAAACAGGAATTAGATGTAGCCTCCTGTCTGGGGAAAAAAAAAAAAAAAGTCAGAATATGTGAATCAACAGATTCCAAGTAACACACATCAAGCAGTGAAGGGCAGTGATACCTGAGAAACAGCAAACAATCAAGCTCCTTCTGACTGTCCTAGCATACTGCCATGAGATTCTAGGCTACAATGAAGGAAAAGAGAAGGGAAGTAGAGCCTTGAGTTGAGGAAATTAAGCTATATGATCAGGGAGGACAGTCAGATCTTAAAGCACAGTCCCAAACACCATAATCCGAAATATTAAAATCTTGAAAGATCAAAATCACTAAAGCCTCAAAATCACAATCTCAAAATATCAAAATTCCAAAAAAGTAATTCTAGAAAAAAAATAATTCTTTAAAAGATACTTAGGTACATTTTTTTAAAAGGTATTTATTTGAGAAACATAAAAACATGACAGAGTACTTCATAGGCCACTTTATACAATAAAGATGGATACAAATGGTCAATAAAAATATGAAAAACTGCTCCATTTTATTAGTTATAAAAATGTATATTAAGAAAACTGTGAAACAACCTCTTTCATCTATCAGATTGTCAAAGACTGAAAAATTGATTTCTTCCAGAAATAGTCCATATGCTGGTGGAAGTGTAAAAGATACAGATGTCTAAAGACAACCTGAACTTTTATATTAGAATTTTAAATAAATGTGTTGACAAATCAATTTCATATCCAAGAATTGTAGAAAATAAAAGAATAATACATAGATAGATACTCATTGAGTATTGTGTAAAATAACAATAAAATTTAAACAACCCATATATTCATTAATATGACTTTGTTAAATAAAACACAGTATCTTTCTATCAGTAACGTGGACTACTAGAGACTGTTACAAAAAAGGGGAAGGGATCAACTAGATCTAGATTCATACTCAAAATAAGTTATTTAGTGAATCATTTTTGAAATAGCATGTATTTCATGATCCCATTTATGAAAATGTATGTGTATGTTCATGTATAGACATAACCTTCAACGTTTGGAATATATATTTTTCCAGCCCTAATTGTAGCTATTTCTTAGTGGTAGAGAGAGGGTCAGTGGATGGGAGGATAGGTAATATTTCAAGGGGATTTTCACTTTTTGCATATACTTCAATAGTTAATTTTTGCAATGGGCAGATACAATAAGGATTTAAAGATATTTTTCATTTTGGAAAAATAAAAATCAATCCAATATAGCCTAATGAAAACTCAGAGTAAGATAACCCTTTTGGGAGAATGCATGCACTTAGCCTTTGCAAAATAGAACAGGATTTAGAATCACATTTTGAATTAGAATCTTCCCTTTACTACATACTGTCTGTGTGAAACTGGGCATTTATTTAAATTCTCTGACACTGAGAATCTTGATCTGTACAGAGGAATAGTACTATCTACCTCAGAGAGTTCATTGAGAAAAATACGTAAGTCAGCAGCTATAAAGTATATATCACAGATTGTTTAAACGATGCTAATTTCCTCACTTTTAATGAAATACAATTCAATGTGCTCATTGTCTTCAAATAATCAGGGCATTTCTCAAATCTCTGAAGTATAGCCAAGAAATGTCAGAAAAATGCACTGGATCTTTGCTAGCATGTCATACTTTAGGGGCTAGACAAGGAAATCATCTTACGGTGTAGCATTTTGAAACTTCACAACCTATATCTAGAAAATGGAATCGAAGAAAGGTAGCCTTACACTGAACTTTTTCTATACGAATGGCATTAGGCATGGTCCTAACAGGAGGAAAAATGTTATTAAATTTTCACAAAGTGAATACAAATAAAGCTGGCGTCAAAACTATAAAAATATATAACAAAGAGTAAAACGGTTTATCTTTTACTTGGACACATGCCCGCTCCTGCTGTGGTCCATAAGCAGGTGGCACAGGCTGGTACAGGTGGTCCTTTATGATTGTGTGCATAAAATAACTGAGTCATTTTCTGATTGGTAAATAATATGCAATGTCAGACTCTCCACACCATCTGTGTCACTCACCACCACAGTTTTCTGCAAAACTGCCAGCAGCACAAGCCCAGTGCCTCATTGTTGGAGAAGTCGCAGGAAGAAGTACTTGGCATCCTTGGCACAACTTAAATCTGTTCACAGTATTGAACCTGACATATGCCCCAAAGCAGAGCGTGTATGCTACCCTAATGATCTCTCCTGCTGTTTTATAATCAGAGACATAGATGGAGGGAGTGATGCCATTTTTTCATTTGGCATGGGTCAGCCTCCTGGACTCTCTTTTGGGCCAAAAAAAAAAAAAAAAAAAAAAGCTCTCATACTTAGAAGAATTAATGTGCAGATTATTAAACACAACCTCGTCACTATTTTCCCCTATTTACTAGATGCAAAGATTTGTGTTTATTTTTAAATCCTTGTTCTAGCTTTCTTCACTTTGGAGGATTCTTTTTCCATATCCCTTGAAGGAAGTGGTGCTAACTGTCAATCATTAGTCTTGACAATTTAGATAGACTCCTTGAAGTTTGGGAGAGCCTAGGTGGTACTTGCCTTGTCAACTTCTCTTTTCATCGAAGGAAAGGAGCACTGAGCCGGGGGGCATATGTTGGCTTCAATCTCAAGGCGTCTGGTATTGACAGAAGCTAAAAGTCGTAGCCTCAGCAGGTATCATGCAGGGAACGTCCTGGAAAGACTTCTCCTTCCATCCCTCTTTTTTGTTGTTTCCTTTCATATTATTCGCAATGAGCCATATCCATATGGTGGTAGTGCCAGATCCAGGAGTTACCATGTTTTGCCAACTCTCTTCTAGACTAGGGCTTTCACATTATCCTTTGGTATTAAAATTAGCTAAAAAAGAAAATTAACAGGCCTTCAAGACTCCATGATTTCTGTGGGGAAAAAAAAAAAGCTCCACACAAAATTTTATTCAATAGAGAAACAGAGAATTTTGATCATAATTTTTAAAAATAATCCACACAAAATTAATACAGTCCTAAATTATAGACAAATTCCACAAGTAAACCCAACAGCTAAATACAACTGATGATCTAGCTGCAAGAAAATTAAAAAAAAATAGACAATAGACATACATTATACTGTAACAAAACTGATATAAACACACTTGCTTGGGGATACCTAGGCATTCTTTTTTGTAGTGTGTTAAGAGTAAATGTCATGATTATTATTTTAATTCATCTAGTGCTCAATATTATTTTAAGCCTGTTTTACTAAAGATAGCTACAAAAATATGATATCTAGAGAAGAAACCATCATGATATCACTGTACAAAAGCCCATGTTTTTTATCAGTAAAATGTAGACCAATCTAAGCACAGGTAAGAAAATTAAATTAAAGTCACAATTATAAACTTAAAATGATATACACAGAAAAGAAGTTACAGCTGTCTGAGAAGGATTTATAAATATAAACTTAATCTCATACTAGTTACTTCACACTTTAATTTTGTCTATGTTATTACCACACTATTTTCCTATAAATCGATAAGAGATGATCTACAGAAAGTATTCACTCTAAAGACAAATTATTAAGCTCACTCTGATCTCCATCAGACTATGGGATCGTGTCCTTAAATATATTTTTATGAATTTTTAGCATCTATATGCTCATTTGGTTTTCATATGGTTACCAGAATTTTGTTGTTGCTATTATTTTGGGCTCGTGTGTTTGTGAGGTAGTTCTCCCCAGTGCATTGTATTTAATGATTTTACGCAATGATTCATTGAGTGTCAAGCACTAATTTGGTCCAGGTTCTGCACTGTCCACCTCTCTATTGGAGCTGGTCATAGTGCCCTTATTCCAGTTTGTGATCTCCTGCTGATCCTTTCCTGCAGGCAAGTATCTGGGGTGAGGGTTGTGGAGTCTGTGTTATTAATAAGTTGCAATGGGAATGTAGTATCCTGGATGTTTTATTGCATGTAGAAACAGCTCTTACAGTAAACCGGCCTACAACCAAAAAATCTTTGGGTAAGCCAACATTTAGGGGTCTGTATGTAAACCCTGCGTGATACGGAGAGGTTAAGAAGAGCCATCAACAGAAAAAAACATTGGGAAAGGATTCGACTCCTCTGATTACTTATAATAGCAGGTGAGGTCATTAGCCCCCACAGTACTTGTTTGAAACCTAAACAGGTACAGCAACTCACCATTAGTATCAATCCATTACTGAATTAGAAATACGACTGAATTTAGCAACAAATTTGTGCCAACATTACTTCTAGCAGCAGTAGGTTTTCAGGAGCAGATTGGCACCGTGACAGAGTCCATAATTTTCACAGTATGTGTTTCATAATTTGTCATGCACACTCTGATTGCTTGGCATATTGGCAGAGTCCACAGTGCTCTCTAAATGTCACCAAATGCATTTGAGGATTTGTCATGCACGGTCTGAGCAAGTGACACAACACAGCAGAGTGGCCAGGTTCAGAGCTGATTTTTGCACTCCCTGTAAGTGAGTGCTCTCAAGCTCAGCCACCAGTGACAAGGGCCTGGTGGGGGCTGCACAGCCCTTCTCTTGAAGCTGCTGATTTTTAATTCTATGTCAAGTGATCATATGGATGCTGCCAGGAGAAAATACTATTACACTGCAGGTGTGACACACACAGTGCAGAATTTCTTGCCTGATAATATTCCTTTCAAATCATTCCTTGTAGTGTACTTAACATTTTCTCGTACAAGCACAAAGAGCATTTCACAAATTAGGAGTAAGAAGTAGGAGAGTAATAAATATGAATACAGGGTGGAGAAGCTATATTATAAGAAATTACTCAGTTAAGAGATCAAAAGATGAGATGTCTCTGCTGATTTTAACAGAAAGGTAAAGCTGTGTTGGGATCAGACACTCCTGGGCTTGTTGTCATAACATCTAGTTTCTGTAGAAACAGCTTCTGATTTTAAGCAAACCATCCATCCTTTTTTGGCCTCAGTTAATGAGGCAGTTGGATGAGAGCACCTCTAAAGGTACTTTCATGTATATACATTCCATTGTTCTAAGACAGGCACATGCGTTTATTAATATCTTTCAGTCATCTGACCCGTTTGCCTGAAATGATTGCATAATGCTTTTCCAGTCTTTAGTAAAAGCTTCAAGAGCTACATCTGCTGGAAGCTTTTCCTTGTCTAGGATTCCAGTCATTATCTTATCACTTTTAGTCACTGTCTTTTAGAAGGAGAAAGAAAATTAGTCTTTTTTGTACATTTGGGTACCGTGGATGCACCTGTTACTATGAAATCTGTTTGATGATAAATAACTCACATATGCTCGAGAGTGCTGTCTTGACATGTGCAGGGAGAGACCTTCACAGACATATGTTGTAAAAAGCAATAGCTGTGACTTTGTACTTGCTTGTGGATCAGTGAAAGTAGAGGAGGACTTCGAGGCTAACAAAGATTGTTTAGGCAGGGAGGGAAGCTGAGGCTTTTATGGAAGATTTTGAAAGATCTACCATCAGATCCACTCTTATATGCAATCCACAAAAAATACAGATGTAAAAGTATACACACATATAATACTCACATACACATACCTATTAGTCAAAGCTGTAATATATAAAAAGAATTGTGAAATATATGAAATTTTTCATTTAAAAATTCAAAAATCTAGGGTCATTTTGTTAAGAGCCATAACATTACTGGAAAAGAAATATTCCCTCTTCTGAAAAGGCTGCCAAGAATTAGTCTTTATTGAAAGGCTAATAGTATTTATTTCAATTTTCCTGTGATCAACTTTATTGGAACTAGGATAATCATCATCACACTTACCTGATTTCTAGGGAAAAATCTGGTTCTCCACAAACTTTTTTACGTGGAAAATTTCCCTCCTTTCACACACATAGCCAACCCCCTGCTATAAACCAGGTGGTAATTGAACTTCATATACTCAAATCTCAACATAGCACACATAAGCAAGTGAGGATTCGCTTAAGTCTTATTATTTTTTTCCCTAGTGTCTGATAAAAATTGGGTATTTTACTTTTCAAATTCTATTAGATTGATTTGTATAACTGATTCTATACCTTTTATTAGTTAACTTTTATAATTGATTTGCTCTGGTCATTAAAGGTTCAATTTTGTTATTCTAGAATATACCTCCTTCTGTTCTCCACATACCCTTTTAAAATTATGTCCCAAAGCAGAAAACTATATACCTTTCATATATAGATGTTTTTCATATGCTGGTAGTGAACTACCTATAAATAATACTGACCTGAGTGTACTAAGAAAAATAGGATTAATACTTTTTATACAACAGATATCTAACCTAATCTTTTCTCTGAGGTGCCATCCTCATAAAATGTTTGTGAAGGTACATAAATCAACCTGTAGTTTCTGCACACTTAACCACCTATAACCCTCATACCCATAAAGAACTTTGTGTTTTTAACAGCCTTACTGAGATATCATAAAGATCTTTTCTTATGCACTTATGAAAAATTACCCATATTTAGTTATACCTTAAATATTCACATATACACACCCATATAAACATGCCTGTCTAAAATTATTTGTTCAATAAATTGATAAGGTGAGGTATTTGCTTGATTTGAAATATTTGTTTTCAACTTCCTATCATTTCTTCTATTCAAGTTGTTAGAACCATGAACAGATACAAAGCCAAAAGCCAAAAGACAATAACGAACACACATTGAACCAAAATGAAGCAAAATATTTCATGTTTTAAGTTGTCAATCTAAATAATTTTCAAGAAGATGTGAGTCTATAGCCCTTATTAACACTATGGTAACTTTGGAGGCTTGGTTGTTTTGTTTTGTTTTTTGGAAAACTCAATAAAAGTCTGTACTAGTCTTATCTCCTACCTTAGCTCTCCCTGTCCCATCCACAGTTGTTCATTTACCTTATATGCACATTTGGTGCTTATGTGCAAACACAAGCACAGTTTTTCTCCTGTTCTATTTTCCTGTGATTCCTCACTTACATTAAAGGACTGTATGATGAGTAGAGCTTATTTATTTGGTACTGTTTCCTTAACCAGAATTGTATTAGCTCATCTTTTGCATTAGCTCCAGTGATCTAAGTTTCTGTTTAAATTTTATCCATAACTCATTCCCTGATAAAAGAGCAAGCAAAAATATTTTTGTTAGAGGCATGCTACCTTCATCACTAAAGAAATAAAAATAAAAATGAATTAGCTTCTAGAAAGATGACCAAGTATTCTCTGTGTATTAAGAAGCAGAAAGCCAATCTCTTCCTCAAACCTCCCAGCAATAACCATAAAATCACTTTTGCTTCTACTTCAAGTGCCTTTATAGTATAACGCCCTGAGTTTTCAAGTGGCGCTTAGCCTACCGAGATAGATTTTCTCAGAGCAGAGTATTAGCTTTTGTCAACTTTTCACACAAACCGCAGTTGCACCATGCCATTACAATCATGGGTCTTTCCATTGTGAGTGATACATTAAAGTCACATTATACATTTGAAGAAGTCATCATGAAATAATACATCTTTTCTTATGCAAATTACCAGAGCAGCTTAGAAGAAAAAACTGGTTAAAGATAAATTTTAAAGATTTTCTGCACCTATTTAGCCAATAATTGCTAGTCTACTTTTACTTTGCAATGTAAATATAAATGAAGTTCTTACTGTCATGGAGCTTATATGCTCCTGGGGGAGAGAAACAATACAATAAATTATCAATTTATGTGCGTGTGAATGTAAATATGCATATGCATGCATACATACTGTATAATACATGTGCATACACACCTCATATATATATATATATATATATATATATACATACACACACACGCATACACAGATGTATATATATCCATCAATTCATATCATATCTGTGTATATATATTGTGTGTGTGCACGGAGGTGTGTACCTGATAACACTAAATGACTTATGAAGAAATTTAAAATGGACAGCAGAAAATGAACTGTACCTGATTTTCTCAGAAAGCATGTCTCACACGCTATGTGGAGGCAGCGGTGAGGAACTGTGGGGAGGGACGAGGGCATCCTTTGCTCCACCTACTTGGCCTCCTCTGTTCATATATGTGGCAGGATTCTTATTGGAGAGCAACAGAAAGCTACCCTCACTCTGCTTTTTTCTTTTTATTCTGCCTCCAGAGAGCAGAAATTTTTGTGCTCTTCTTCATAACTGAAGATCCAATATTCCTAGCATTTTATGATGCTACACCCCATTTCTGTCTTTTATGACAATTTCAATGGTAAACTGGGGGAAGGTGAATCAGACACTACTAGCCAGCCACCCTCTTAATTAAATGTTCCAATATTCCTTTTAATATTCTGAGAGAAACCATTCAAGCAAATGACAAAGATGAAAGACGGCCTGTGTATTTAGTTTGAAAACAATTATACATTATCACAAATCATGTTCATACTACAGTCAAATGTCTACTAGGCTACTGCAATTAGTGATACTTGCATGTAACCAAGGCAAGCACTTCTGGTCTCAGTAGAGAGCAAGTGTTATGCTGGAAATGTAAGCACTATTTCTGATTTCTTCAACATTTAATTCCGGCTCTTGTCAAAAGAAAGAACCTGTTACTATGCAACTTTCCTTTTCCCATATTTACATTAATATTAGAAAGAAGACCCTATCTTAAGCCAAACTATCCTCAGTGCCACATTTTGTGCTGCCCCAAATTCCAGTAGAGAGTGCAGAGGAACCTCTCCCAGCCACAGCTGCAAATACCTTCACACAAACTTCCCTGGATTACCAAGGGCCTACTGGAAATTTCCACCCTCCTTTCCCACAGGTATCTTGAACTCAATGTGACTAAAACAAATCATTATTGTTTCCCCCAAAACTACCCCTTCTCTACATTTTCTTTCTCAGTGAATGGGACCAGCATCTAACAACTTTCCCAAGCCAGAAATATTGTCATGTTAACTTGTTCCTCTTTCTCACCTCTCTCCACCCATCCTCCCCAATGCCTGCTGCTTCAGTCTCCTAAAGTCAGCTCACATGCTTTCTCTCATCCCATGACATTTGGCGCAGTGTTAGTTTCTCACCTAATACTTATTCTCTCATCTCTTTTGTTCTAAAGAACCATGATTTTATTCAGGTAGAAGGTCATATGCTTCAAGAAAGGCTGGGTCTCTCCTGGGCGTTAGTGTATGAGTCTTCATTTATCCCAACCAGCACTGTACAATGGAACTTTCTGCAGTGATGGAAGTGATTTAAAGTCTGTGCTGTTCAATATGGTAGCCACTGACTATGTGTGATTGTTACACATTTGGATTGCGACTAGAGCAAATGATGCACAGCATTCTTAATTGTATGTAATTTTATTTAGTTTAAATTTAAATAGTCACATGTGACAAATGACTACATTATTAGGGAGTGCAGATAACAATCAGGGCGTTTCCTTATCACTCACCGATGATTCGTGCAGGAATGGACGTTTGACAGAATTTTGGCTAGATTAGATACAAGAAAGAGTCTGCCAGAGAACGTCTGGCAAATTTCCCCCTCTTAAAAAGAGATAAAAGAATGGGACATTCTTCTGTACTCTGGATGTTATATAAAGTTAAAGCTTTTACAGCCATCTTAAATCCATGAGGGACCAGCCTCAGGACAAATGCCTACATCCAGAGGAGGTCCAAGAAAAAGATGGAAATCTGAGTTCTCAGTCACATCTAAAGTAAGCTGCTAAATTGAAAGCATTGGAATTTCTCTTCTTTTGGAATTATTTGTGTGGGATAATAAACCTACTTATTTTAAAAAGTATTGATTTGGTTTTTCTGTATCTTTAGGTAAAAAACACCCTCAGTATTGAGATATATTTTTTTAATTCAGTACTTCACCATTTTTTTTTACTCTAATTGATGCAATTGCCTCCTTCCTGACCTCAATTCCTTCAATTCTATGATGCCAACTTTTTTTGTTTTTTTTTCCTTTTGAAGTATTTTTCTTCACAAGACTTCACATGGCTTATAACTACATACTTAATGGTGTAGTTGTGTGCTTTTTGCTTGTCTACCCCCACACCAGCTTTTAGCCTCTGGACAACAGACATCATGTATGTTTGTTTCACCATTGTATATTACCATTGCTTAGCACACATATTGGCAATGTGTGGGTGCTTAGCAAATAGATGTTGAATCAATTAATTAGTTAAGGAATTAATATGAAGTACAGTTCTGATCATAATTCTGCTTTCTAAAAAATGCTTCAATTTTTCCACACATAGGGTGCATTCTAAATTCCCTAATCAAACATACAAAGACATTCACTATCTGGCTGGGACTAACTTTTTAGCATCTTCTCCTATCACTATACCTACTCATAGCTTCATGTTCGGATTCAGAAGTAATCCCTATTCACCCTTCTCAGATTATCCAAGAATAGCTTAGAGACATTTAGTGAGTGATTCTGCAGGCTGCTTAGGCAATTTCCATGCAACTAACTTATTCATATGTTAGGGAATCAGCTGGTAGACTGAAGCAAGGAAAAAAAGACAAAATAGGATTTATAGGAGGGAAAAAGATGGAGGGACTGGGTATAGCCTGGCAATAGTGAACCTTATTTACACATTTTTTAAAATTAAGCTGAATATTTGGCTGCTAGCAGAGAGGACAATGTGGACTAGTCAAGGGCCAAGGTTATAAAGAAAACATTTTCATTTGCTGATGATTATCTAGAAAACTTTGATAGTTTGGTTGTGGAAAAAATGTGACAGACTAACTCCAAGTAACATCACCTAAGGTTCTCTCAAGGGCATCTCAACCTTAGTAAATCCAAGTTTCTACCATTTCTCTAACCAGAATTTCTCAAAATTCATTCTTAATCTCTCTTTCTATGGAGAAGATACATCCACACTTCTAATTCCACTTATTTTCACTCATAGATTTTGGATGTTAGATACCTTGATTCTAACTCTCTATGTCATCCTACACATATTTCTTCTTAGAACATCCAACATTGTTCTGCAAAAATTTATTGAGCAACACTATATGTCAAGAATTCTACTTGGTGCTGTGGGATACAACAGTAAGCTAGGTAGATTCAGCCACTTACAACTTATTGGTGGATACATGCAATTTAGAAGACAATTACGAGTAAAAAAAAAAGCTGTAATCTTGCACTTGTACAATCTATTAGTAGCATTGTAATTGTAGTTAAATTCTGAGAAATGGCAATTAGTAAGAAATTTTCAGTCTGATCAAAAGAACTACTAGTCACCAAAAAAAAAAAAAAAGAAAAGAAAAAAAAAGAAAAAGAAGAAGAAGAAAAATAAAAATTAAAAAAAAAGCTAATTCTAGGGGCTTATGAATTAGTTGAGCCTCCTCTTGCTAATTTTTTCTTAACTTGAGTTTCATGTAGAAACAGCATCCACAGACAGCTTTATGAGGTTCATAAACTAACCCAAAGCCTGGTTCTTAATAAATGATGAGTAGAATATTATTATTCTCGAAATTGTTTTTTACTACAAGTTCTGGTAAGTGTTGGGCAAAAGGTATCTATCAGATGCTGCCAAATCTCCCACTGTGTCTCAATCAGTCCAACACCATCTAGGGGGCACTAGTCTTTCTCAGAATTTATAAGACTAGATACACCTCATTCAATGTCATCGCACATATGTTGTTACCATCATATTTTCTTCCTTTTTTTTTTATCTTTTAAATTGATTTTTTGTTATTTTTATGTTTTTTGTTATGGTTGGTGGTATTATTTGTTCACAATCATTTGTTCTATCCCCAACTTTTTCAAACTTTCTTATAGTCAGAATATGCTTTTCAAAGCCAGGTGTGATGGCTCGTGCCTGTAATCCTAGCACTCTGGGAGGCCAAGGCAGGAGGATTGCTTGAGGTCAGGAGTGAGTTCAAGACCAGAATATGCTTTGCTTTCTTTCTTTTTTTTATTTTGTGGAGACAGGGTCTTGCTCTGTTGCCTAGGCTGCAGTGCAGTGGCATGATTGTAATTCACTATAACCTTAAACACCTGGGTTCAAGGGATCCTCCAGCCTCACTCTCCCAAGTACCTAGGGCTACAGGTGAGCACCACCATGCCCAGCTAATGTTTTTATTTTTATTTTTGTAGAGACAAGGGTCTTACTATGTTGTCCAGGCTGGTCTCAAACTTCAGGCCTCAAGCAATCTTCCCACCTTGGCCACCAAAATGCTGGAAATAAAGTCATGAGCCACTGTATCTGGCTTTTCTACTCACTGGCTTTGGCCTTGGCCATGTAACTAATTTTAGCTAACGTAACAGGAACAGATGGGAATCACACCATTTTTGAGCAGAAATTTTAAATGTACTTTTGTGGTTTGGCTCTGTCCCTTGAGCCTCTGCCTTCTAAAAGAAGACCATGCTGGAAAAGATCATGTCCCAGATAATGCCTGTTCCTTCACTCTGAGACTTGGAAGAAAAACCATGTGGAGCCAAGGCCAGGCAAGGGCAGTGAAACCCAGATAAACTCAGCAGTGTCATAGCTGACCAATGACTCTCATGAAACTTGAGTAAGAAATAAATATAAATACTTGTTGTTATAGCCACTGAGATTGTGGAGTTTTTTGTTGCTACAGCAAAAACTAACAAAGCCTTTCATTTAACACATTAACTACCATGGGAGTTGTGTTTAACTCACACTAGTTTTGAGCCTGGGGCCTCATGAAGCATATATAACTCACACATCTCTTTACCTTGGGAGCTGCATGAACTATTTTTCAAGTTACATATAACTCATGCACAGAAAACAATAAAAAAAACCAATTGTTTCATTAAATTAGAAAGGATCATTTTGTTTTTGAAGATTTTACTCCATTTTCGTAATAAAACACTGTGGCCCCAAGGAAAAAAACTCTTTTCTAGTGTGACAGTCAATGTGTTTAAAAAAAATTGCTAATCAATTAGATAAGCTTCATTAAAAATCATTTTCTTCACACAAATTTTATACATAATTTGGGTTGGTTAGCAGTGCAACAATTCTTTGTAAGCAGACCTAATACAGCACCCCCCTCCTTTTTTTTTTAACAATCTAGTGTTCAAGGAGAAAAATTTGATTTATGAGCCTTTGAGACAGTGTTACATTTCAGGAATATAATATTTTGAGGTATTTAGCACAATCAAGATAAAACAACCACATTGCATTCTTAAGGTATATGCTTTCTACCAACTTCCTCCAAATAAGCATCTTCTAATGCCTAATAAACCCTTCCCTTGGCCTGGTCTTAATCCTTCAAATCTTGAGATCAGTCGTCTCCCTCCTAAACCTTCTTAGTTTCTCTCTAGGAAATCATGAAATTGACCACATGAACATTTTCCGCTGCCTTATCTTCCTGAACCCACAGAGAAAGGTAATATCTTCTAAGTGTTGACAAAGGGTTGAAGTATTGAAGTATTTCAGTAAGGTGATAGCTCTGCAAAAGCCACCCATCAAAATACCCATGAAACACAAACCTCCCTATAATTAGTCATCAGAAATAATAAATCGTCACCACGCCAGCCTTTACAGGCTCCCGCAGCACTGACCTGAAACATCCCCTCCTCTCTGGCTCCCTCACTCCCCATCTCCTGTGACTGCCAATCAAACGGAGACAGCCCTGTCAGAAAGCTGCGCTGACTCAGCAAGCATAGAAACAAGACCTGCAGCTACTTAACATTTAGTCACATAAAATGACCCAGAAAAGCAAGAGCAAAACATGGCAAAAGTTAGCCTAAAACCAGTAGAAATGGGAACCCTTAAATACACATTGGTACTGCTCTTAGGATCTGGAAAACTGGTCAAAATACCCAGGGCTTAGGGACCTGGGCATTGTTTTTCTTCCCTTTGTTTCCTTCAAATTCCCTTTCATCTTCCTTTATAAAACTTTCATGGGAATGCTACTGAGTGACTTAAGAAACTAAGTTCTCCAGCTATAAACAAATACACACAATGTGAATGCAAATTTACTCCCTTCTAGTGGGTCTTTAGGGGGCCATTGCCCCCAGGCCATTCTGTCCTGCTGGACTGGAGCCTGCAGTGAGAGGTTGAAATTTGCTTTGAAGTCTGACACACTGCCTCAAAAGCCTCTTCCAGGGTCCACTACCTGAGGACAATCTGGAGTGTATATGAACACTATTAAATACACACTCCTTTGTTGTGGTTATCATGGTAATTTTAAATGGAAAGATGTTCACAGCAGGGATCTTTAGGGTTGGGTATTCTAATGATTCCTTTGAGGAACTGAGATAAGATTTAAAAGAAGCTAGATCTAAAACCGACACTCCTGAGAGTGCACCTAATTTTGACCTTGACTTATTTTGCAACCTAAGGCTAGTGACAAAACCTCTCAGTCTCTGTAAGGAAGCTATAAAATTTTGATGAGATGCTATTTTACAGAAATTCTGAAAAATTAACCCTTACCTAATTTTTGCCTTTGTCTTTCCCAGGTATTAAGCAATTAATCACACTAAGGCCCAGCCTTTGTCCCTGCCCTCTGACTTTCACACACTGGCACATACACACTGACGCACACACACACACACACACACACACACACACGTAAAAGTTCAGTACTGTCTTAGTTGCAAAACACGGTAGACATGTATGAACAATCTCCACACTGCAATCTGTTATAGAAAGAATGGACTTCAGCCACTCACACAGACAAGTGGGCCAGTATGAATTGATGAGGTTTTGACATCGCTCCTGATGGGGTTCAGGACATAATACCTCACAATAATTTAAGATGAAGGAATTTGAGAAAGCCGCAGAAGTCAGAGGGTCACCATCACCTTTCCATGGCCTTCTGCCCTGCACCGGTTCACAAACCTCTCCTCTAAGAAGTGCCCTCCCTGTACATGGAGGAAAAGAGCATCCTTATGTCTGAAGACACAGGGGCACAGAGAAGAATCTGAACAAACAGACTTGCTCAGTTCCCTCAGTTTATTCCTATTAGATCATATATGTTATTCAATCATACTTCTCCATGATTATCCACTTTTTCATCAAACCAAGCATAAAACGCACAGGTTTACCCATTTCTTCATGTCTACTATACCTGACTATTTACCTTAACCCTTTTCTACCCAGTGTTTCGTCCACTGGCCAGCAGCATTGGCATTGCCTGGAAGCTTGTAAAAAATGCACAATCTCAGGCCCCGCCCCAAACTATCGAGTCAGAATCTGCAGTTTAGAGTGCACCCAGGTAATTCAGATGCATGTTAGCTTGACAAACACTGCTGATGCTTATTTCCTAATGCAGATGTCCACTATGAGATTCCAAAGATGCAATACATAATTCGTTACTAATAATACAATACCAAACTTTGCAAATAATCATGAGAAAATAATTAAGGTTAAAATAATAAAGACATTTCTACAATTTGGTCACTCTCCCTTTCTTGCATTCTGACACAAATTTTCTTGAGCAAATGGGCAAGAAAGAAGTGGAATAATAACTTGCATACTGGGGACTGAGTGTAAATCCCAGGTCATGAGGGACAGTTTGTCAGCAGTGAACGCCGCCCATCCTGTGCAGGGGAATAGAAGGTTTGAGAGGCACTGCCCTTACACACAAATATCAGAACTGTTTCCAAACTCTTTCAGAGACCAACCATTATGCCTCTTACCCAGGTTAACTCCAGATGTGACCAAGAGTATTATACAAATTCCTGGGCATAAAAATCAGCACACTATTCATTTCCAAATGACATTTTCTACTCCCACTATAGTTTTCCCCTTTAAAAAATATTACACATGGTTTACATGTCCATTTTTTAATGTTTGAAGAATAAATATAAGCATGAAGAACATGAAATAATCACTTATATCAATGTTCAGGTATAACTTTTATTAATATAATTATTTTAATATGTAATCTATTATATATTAAATGACATAAAATTATGCTACATTTTTGTAACCTACATTTAACAATGATAATTTTTAAAAAAATTACATAAAAACAAAATATTAATTTTGTAAGCTACACTTCACTTACAAAACCCAAAGTGACCAAGTGAAATATTTGAGAAAAGAAAAACTTAAAATACATGCTTATTACAGAGGAATATTTCAACATATTTCATTACTTTGTGATTTATCATCCTCAACCTAACATTATACAAGGGAATTGCAGTTATTGGCTCAATATCAAATTAATAGGAAGTTTGATCATAGAAAATAAAGTGCACCTAAATTAATAAACGGCAGAACTAATTGTATTACGCTGCTAGTACTGCCGTAACAAAATACCACAGACTGGGTGGCTTAAACAGCAGACATTTATTTTCTTACAGTTCTGGAGGATAGAAGTCCAAGCTCAAGGTGCCGATGTATAAGTCCCTCCGGAGGCCTCTCTCCTTGGCTTGCAGATGGCCGCCTCCTCACTGTGTCCTCTCCTGGCCTTTCCTTTGTGTGTGCACATCTCTGGTGTCTCTTTCTCTTCTTATAAGGACACCAGTCTTACGAGATCGGGGCTCTATTCTTATGATCTCATTTAACCTTACATTACGTCCTTCAAGGCCCTATTTCCCTATGCAGTCACATTGGGGGCTAGGGCTTCAACATATGAATTTGGGGAAGAGGGGACACAATTCAGTCCATAACACCAATTTGATTCTAATTTCTAGTAAAATAAATAAATACACATTTGAAGGGCTGCAACTTTGTGTTCTATATTTTAAATTTTTTCCTGGAGCAAATAGTTGTTGTTGACTCAATAGACAATAAAAGGCAGCATCTATTTAAGAAATGATTACAGAGCTGATATTATAGTTTCAATATAGTTATCTCAATAGCTTCTTGCCCAGGAACCTAATATTCCTTGTAATGACATGAAAACCTCTTGGCTGATTGACAGGTCTTTCTTCTTTGGTTCATGGTATTGTTAATTATTAATAATGATTTTTCCTGCAAGGTACCAAAAAAAAAAAAAAAAACAAAAAACAAAAAACCCTCAGACTCAATGTAAACAACCAAGGAATATTTGTATTTGTCTATAAGTAGAAGTCCTAAAACTCAGTTTTTAGATTGCACAATTCAGAAGATCAACAACATTTCCTTGGGAAAAGAATTTCAACTATTAGCTCTGCTGAATTGATCATGTTGGCTCCTTTCTGGTCACAAAATGGCTGCTTTATTTTCAAGTACCACGTGCAAACACAGCAATGTCCAGGGAAAGAGGAGGAAAGTGTTACAGGCCTGTACCTAAACCCATCCCTGGGGAGGGGAATGGGACAGCCATGACTGGTTTATTATAATAAAGTTTCACTTACTGCCTGGGGCTGGGATTGCTGCTCCAGCTTCCAGTCCACTGTAGCAGGCAGCTCTGCTGAGGAGGATGGGTAATTAAACAAGAGAAGATGTCTGTTAGAAAGGAGGAAATGTGAGTGGTTGAGGGAAAGGCAAGCAGTGGTGTCTGCCATGGTGTCTGCTACATCCAACAACTTTTTAGTTGCCCAGCACCCCATGTGGGAACACAACCCACACTGACCACCCCTACCCCCAACTATTTCATCTTATAAACTATGAAGGTTTTCATTTCTGAAGAAAGGATCTGAGTCAGACTCTATGAGCTATTGTGCTAGGCCTGCAAAGAGACCACATAACCTTCACTTATTCATTTAACAATCACATGTTAAATAATTATAGTGACACATTTTACAATAATGCCGAAGTCATTGGCTTCAGGTAGTTTATGAACTATTGGGGAGGATAGGCATAGAAACTGCCTTAGTCTGTTCTAGCTGTTAGAACAAAATGCCATAAACTAGGTGACTTATAAACAGCAGAAATTTATTTCTTACACTTCCAGAGGTTGCAAATCCAAGATCAAATCACGAGCAGATTTGGTGTCTAGTGAAGGCTTGTTTTATGGTTCACAGATGAAGCCTTCCAGCTGTGTCCTGACATGGTGCAAGGAGTTAATGAGCTCCCTTGGGCAGATTCTAAAATGGCACTAACCTCATTTGTGAGGGCTCCAGCCTCATGACGTAATCACCTCACAAAGGTCCCATCCCCTAATACAATCACCTTAGATATTAGGATTTCAACATATGAATTGGGCGGGGACACAAATATATTCAGACCATAGCCGAAACAAGTAATGGTTGTTTTATCAGCTATTAATGAAATAATAATAACAATAAATTACTGACAAAATAAAAAAAATAAATAACCAATGCTTATATAGTGTTTTCAATATGTCAGGAACTATTATCCTAGGTACTTTACATAAAATAAGAATTTAATCCTTACAACTCTAAGAGTTAGAGACTATTATTATCTCTGTTTCACAGAGGAGAAAACTGGGGCTTAGAGAGGCATAATCACTTGGCCAAAGAAGCATAATAACTCACCTAAGATATACCATTTGTAAGTAAAAGAGCTAGATCTGAACCTAGGTGGTTTGGCTCCAAAATCCAGTTTATTAACTACTACAGTGTAATCTTTCTCTGCGTATAGCAAGGTTTATGTGAAAATAAAGGTGGTGGCATAAAAGAAAAGGGATTGAGAACTGAAATACATGAAGGTGAGCAATGTCTAGTTCATGGTGGGTATTACTCTGCTTTCCTGAGAATGTGGAAGCATCATTCTTCATCCAAAAATCCATATATGTAGGCAATGATATTTTGAAACCTGGGGTCAAATATCCCCAGTCACATCACACAGTCACTCTTCTCCTGGATCTTGACATGTCCGCAAGTCACTGCTAGGATGATATACTCAGATCTTTATCATCTTGGAACCCTTGTCTCTCTTCCTTCTCCTCTTGCATCCTGGAAAGTCTTCCTACTCTTAGAGGAGAGCTCCATTCTCGTTCTGGCTTTTCTAAGACATTCTGGTTATACTTTCAAATCCCTTTCTTTATTTGAAAATGATTTGAAATTGCCTGAAAGACTGAGCATTTTACAAACAAATCCAGGAATGCTCCCAGACTACCTGTGTTTTCACCCATGCCAAGTGCCTTCCCTGGAGCAGCATAGTACAGAGCAGGTCTGCCCACCGAATTCAGAAGAAAGACTGGGAAATTAAGAGGAAAACAACATAAGTCAAAGCCACAAGGAGTTTATGGTTTTTCTTGCAACAATGGAGAGCTATCAAAAGGGTTTAAGCTGATGACTATGGTCACAGTGGGGTTAGGGAGATAAATCTAAGGGTAGTGTGGAGAAGATATACCTAGAGGCAGAAAGACCATCAGTGGAGAAGCTGTTAGAATAATCCAGGACAGAAATAACTGACAGAATGCTAGTAAAGACTGAGAATAAAGGGTGCTTAAGGAAGTTATCAAGGGAGCATGAAACTAACTTTCACAAAGCTTACAATTTATTTAGGGAGACTATAATAATAGTTAGATTTATTAAGCTCTTATTACATGCCAGGTTCTCTGCTAAGTGCTTTACAAGCAATAATTTTTAAAATCTTATTATTTTCATATGAATTACATAATATATTGAAATGATAATATTTTACATATATGGGTTAAATAAACTATACTATCAAAATTAATTTCACTGTTTCTTTTTATTTTTCCTGTGGCTACTATAAATTTAAACTTGCATATGAGACTTGAATTTGTGTCTTTCATTTTCTTTCTGTTAAACAGCACTGATCTAGAATATGTAGCTCAGTCCTTCTCCTAGCTGTCCTTCGGTTCATTCCCTTGACCACAGGGAAGACTTTTCATCTTTGGAAAAACAAAATAAAAAAATCTTGTCTTCAGTCCTATCTCTCTCACCAAGCAATTGCCTGATTTTTTTTTTATTTATTTACTAATTCGTGAATAGAGAAACAAGAGGATGTTTTCCTTTCTTTGAGAGCCTCCTATGTTCCAGTGTTAGGACTAGACATTTCATATGCTTTACTAATTTTCATAACAATTAGATAATTTCTGTTAATCACTCGGATTTACATATGAGGAAATTGAGGCTCCAAAAATTAATTATTTTAAACAGGGTCTTGCAGAAAATAGGTACATATGAGATAATATTGC
Source organism: Eulemur rufifrons (assembly GCF_041146395.1). Classification (NCBI taxonomy): domain Eukaryota; kingdom Metazoa; phylum Chordata; class Mammalia; order Primates; family Lemuridae; genus Eulemur; species Eulemur rufifrons. The sequence goes on from NC_090989.1 coordinate 30,784,180, forward strand.
AAAAATTCCTGAAGGTATATATGACTCTAAACCCCATACAAAAGCTTTCAGATCCATAATGCTACTTTTTGGCAAAATAATTCTATATTTTCTCCTTAAGTTATTGCAAATTATTCAATTTGCAAAGTAAAAATTTTGTCTTCCTCTTTACTAATTTAATAATGTAAATTTTTAGACATCATATCACTTAAGCTGTTATACTTTTGCCACAGTTGACCACACTCCTAAATTTTTCTCCTTCTTTGACTTCAGAAACATTCCTATCACTTGTGAAGGCAGTTATTGACTTGCTACCTATGTAACTATATATTATTCTTTTACCTTTTATTAAGGGATTGATTACATTATGTTATAAGTTATTTATCTATATTTTTAACATTAATCTTTTTATGAATATACATTATGTTTTAATCTTATTAATATTCCTAAGAATCTAATATAATATTTGAAAACAAAGCAAGCATTTGATAAATGATATCTGAATTAGGAAGGAAGGACATTCATATTTAATCAATATTATCTATGACTCCAAAATATAAAGGAAAAGGACTAGTCAAAAATATTCCATAGTTTTAAATCTGTAGTATTAGAAGAGCAGTGGAGTCTTTTACAAGCAGAAAAGTGGACAGGGATGTTTTTATTCAAGACAAAAGATAATATTTTGTCTTGAATGTATTGCATCTGAAGTAGTGATGAGATATACAAATGAGCATGCAAGTCGGCTACAGTCTGGATTCAGAAGTTTCTGTGACATAAGTATTTGCATGGGTGTCAGGGTGCCTACTACGGGCCTGGATCAGAAAGAAAAACATTACTGATTTTTTTTTCATGCAATGTTCACAGAAAGTCTATGAAATAGGTGTTGCTATTATTTTACCAATAAGGAAAGCTTAAGTTGTTCAAGGCTACACAACTGTTAGTGACAGAGCCGGGATTTAAATCCAGTCATGTTCCTTGAACTGTCCCAGTTCACTTCAACCCTGAATAAGAATTGAGAAACATTGTCTTGATCAATACATTTATGTGGCCACATTTTTTTTTTGACCACTCTTATTTATTAGACTTGAAGGATAAAGATATTTTTTAAAGTTCCCCATTGCTGTTCACTTCTAATCACACTTGCTGGAAGTAACCTCTTCATCATTTTGCTGAATATCTTTCCAGAGGTTTAGCAACTTGCTTTTTCTTATTTATTTAAAAATGTGAATTTAAATGTTTACTGTATCAGTACATATTTATCTGCCTCATTGTTTTCAATGAATGCCTAACATTTCCTTGTAAATGAAAAAATTTAAGGCCAGGTATGGCAGCTCACACCTGTAATCCTAGCACTTTAGGAGGCCAAGGCAGGAGGATCACTTGAGCCCAGGAGTTTGAGACTATCCAGGGCAATATAGCAAGACCCTGTCTCTACAAAAAATTTTAAAAATTAGCTGGGAGTGGTGGCATATACCTGTAGTCTCATCTACTCGGGAGGCTGAGGCAGGAGGATCGCTTGAGCCCAGGAGTTTGAGGCTGCAGTGAGCTATGATAGTGCTATTGCATTTCAACGTGGGTGATAGAGTAAGACCATATCTCAAAAAAAAAAAAATTATGTAACTTTTTTAACTTTATCCTATTATAATTAATACTACAATAATCATTCATATACATAAATCTTTACACACTTATGTGTCTCTAAGATAAATTCTTAGTTGTATTTCCTGGCCTATGGATGTGAATTTAAAATCATGGCAAATACTACCTACCAATTTACCTTCCCATAACATGTGCATCAATATATGTTCCCACAAATAGTAGATGAAAATTCTCATTTCTGTAGAAATACTTTGAAAGATCCAATCTTATTCTTTCAAGACCATTTTGAGGGTCATTATATGTAGGGCCCCAGATCCAATCTTATTCTTTCAAGACCATCTTGAGGGTCATTATATGTAGGGCCCCTTCTTGGCAAAGATTTTTTTAGGGGGATCCCTATATAAACATTCTGAGTCATCAGAACTCGGCATGTTATCCCCATTCTGACAGCCCAATCTCACACTCTCCTGGGAAGAGATATCTTACAGGCCAGTAGGAAACAATCTGCTCACTAAGCAACTTTTTTGAGCCAGAGCCCTTGATAATCCCTATAGACTCAACCTGTAGTTCCTAGGGGCATCTAATCACCATGAAGGGTGAAGGGTCAGAAAACACCCCAAAGAGAAGAAACAGGGACCAGAGCCCACATGAGTCCTTGTTCCAGCTCAGAGCACCTTGTACAGAAGGCACTGTAGCTGCCCAGCTGGCCCAGTGCCTGGAAAGGCACTTTAAAATTTTTAAGAAAGGCACCCCAAAATGTGAGGTTGCTTGAGAAGCAGTTTGGGTCAATGCCTCCCTAACCCAATATTTGCCAGGATAGCAGAGTGTTATTGACTATATTAACTAGCAATGAAGTCATGGGAATGAATTCAATCTCTGAAAAAAAAATATTGAAATAAATGTTCTAAACTAAAGGTTGGATAATGGAAAATGTTTACAGATAGGTGAAATAATCTGACAGAGAATTGCAGATTGATGTGTTAGAGATAAAGAGATCTAAAGAAGTGATTTAAGGGTCTAGTCTACTTCTTCCAGAAAAGCACATATATTTCAAAAACACCTTTTTAGAAATAAATTTTCCCACTAGTCTTACAATTTATGACAGAAATTTTGATCTAGTAGGGAGGCTGGGAAAATGCCATAGAAGTTTGATTTTACAGAGGTAAAGCTTTTATTATCATCTAGTATACTGTACCTTATTAATAGTTTATCAATTTTACCCCCAGGTAGCATCAAATTTATGAAATTCATTCCTTTCAAATCATATTCCTTTCATTCAAACTCCCTTGATTGAAGACAAAGGCTCTAACAGGTGGAACACAGGAATAGGTCTGGGTCCTCTCTGGTAAATCCATCTTACTCTTTTCCCATTGTGTCACTAAGTTTGAGATTATATACTGATGATAATGATGTGATGGTGACTTAGCTCAGACTTCCATAACTAAATATCATGGACTGGGTGGCTTAAACAAGAATTTATCTCTCATAGTTCTGGAGACTGAAAGTCTAAGATCGAAGTGTCAGCAGGTTTAGTATCTGGTAAATATCTTTATCTTGGGTTGTAGATAGATGGCTGGCTTCTGACCGCGTCCTCCCATGATCTTTTCTCTCTCTCTTCCTCTTTTTATAAAGCTACTGATTCTCTCATAAGGGCCTTATCCCCATGACCTCATCTAACCTAATTACCTTCCCAAAGGCCCTATCTCCAAATACCAGCTCACTGGGGGTTAGGGCTTCAACATGAATTTTGAGAAGACACAAATCTTCAGTCCATAACAGATGGCTAATTTTCTATGTCAAATTTGCTAACCCATGGTTCCCAGATATGTCAAGCATTGTTCTGGATATTTCTGTGACAGTATTTTTCATGTGAGAGTAACATTTAAACCAGTGAACTTTGTATAAAGTAGATTTCCCTCTATAATGTGAGTGGGCCTCATCCAACCAGTTGAAGGTCTTACTAGAACAAAGACTGACTCCCCCAAGCAAGAAAGAATTCTATCAGCGACTGCCTTCAGGCTCCAACTGTTGTTCTTCCCTAAGTCTACAGCCCACAGGCCTACCCTGCAGATTTTGGACTTACCAAGTCTCTGTAATCATGTGAGCCAACTCCTTAAAATAAATCTCTCTCTCTTTCTCTGTCTCTCTCTTTCTCTTTCTCTGTACACACACACACACACACACACACACACACACCCCTACCCACCATTGGTTCTGTTTCTCTGAAGAATGCTGACTAATACAAATGGCTAATATTTATTGAGTATCTATTATGTGACAAGTACTTTTCCAATCATTTTCCAAGTACTCCCTCATATAATTCTTACAAAAACTAAGAGTAGGTTTAGTTAGATAGTGGTTAATGCTACCTACACTTTACTGAAGAAGAAAAGGAGAAACTTTCAGATTAACTGGCCAGAACTGCACTGATTGTGGCAAATTTGGTGTGTAAACTCAGGCACTCTGATACCAGAGCACATGCGTGTAATCACTGTTTCATCATTTGCCAAAATATAGAGCATTAGAGGAGACATATTATCAAATCCTTCAAAAATGGACACTGGTCAAGGAGAGCAATTTTCTTGTTGCAGTTAGGAAATTTCAATTTGGGAAAATATATGTTTATGTTGTTAATTAAGTAATAGGAAAAGGAGGTTTTGTGCTGGGACTGCAATCAGCACCATTCAAGACTTGAAAGTTCAGAGTCTGAATGGAGTTGATTGCAGGCAAGACTCACAATGCTCATCAGACAATCAAATCACTCCATTTCTCATAGATGTTTTCTTATTTAACTGAACCGTAAGTGACATCTTTAGGGAAATGATATTTTAAATTATTTTTTCTCTTAGTTATGCCTGCTTGAGGCATTGTTGTAGGCCAGCAAATGAGTCTCTACAACCTTGAAAAAGTAAGTGACCGTACTTTAAGCTTTGACCTTGCCTGCAGTGTCTTCCCTGTTGATTTGTTAGCTGTGAGTGTGGAGCATTGTTTCAGTAGAGCAAGGCCTTTGAAGCTCCATTTTTTGCCACCATCGCCTCCCTAATGATTTCAAGGTGTTCAAAAAACTGCTCTAAAACACAGGCAGGAACCAAATGTTTTATAGTAAAACTGACTTAAAATAAGCCCCAAATCATGCTTCCTTTTAGGGAAGCTATGGATAAATGGGCAGTGCATGCTCTTTCAAAATCTCCCTTCTGCAATGATCACTCAAAAATGGGTTTGTCTTTCATTATGTGTAGCAAGAAAACGATACAGACTTCAGAAATTTATACCAAAGCAATAGAAGTAATATTTGCTTTACAAGAGTTTAAAAGTAGAGCAAATGGGATTTTATAGTATGCAAACACTTTCAGGACAAACTGTGATACCAGGAAAGGAATGAAATTGTTTATTTGTATTGATTTTTCTTCTAATATAGGGGAGCTTAGAAGGCAATATATTTGTTTCTTTAAAAGATGGAATGAAATCAGATTTTAATTTGTATAGACAGTCCTAAACAAATTTGGACAATAGGGAAATCATTCTCATATTGCTTTTATTTAATACCTACTAAATAACAACTATGTCTAACAAATGTCTTCAAAACGGATGTCCCAGTGCCTAGATTTTGCTAGGCACCAATCAGGTTCATATGTTACAGGAGGATGACTTTTCTATCAGTTCTACAATCTACACACTATTTCTTATTTGGGTGCTCAGTAAATATTTCCTGAATGAATGATATTATGTACTATCAAGAACATATTTTTACAGCCATAGAACAGAAGGCATTCACACTAGAGATACGGAAAATTGGAAGCAGAAAAAAAAATGAAACAAACATGTTTATAATACCTAACGTTCAGCATTAATCTCTAAATGAAATATGTACAATTATTATTTGTCAGTTAAAACAATTTTTTAAAAAGTAAAAAAAAAAAATCTAAATGAAGTATCTAGGATTAGTAAGAATTTCTTTCCCTTAGGATCACAAATTCAGTATAGGAAAGGGCAGGGTAGAATTATTGTGGGTAAATTGTCTTGGGGAAAAATCTTTTCCATGAGAGAGATAAGTAAAAGGTGGAAGGAAGACATGAGAGAGAAGAAGGCATGAATTAGTAGAGATACATATGCTGCCAGAAATAATAGCACAAAAGGAGGGTATTAGTTTCTTATTGCTACTGTAACAAATTATCACAACTTTGGACTTAAAACAAAATAGAATTTGTCATCCTAAAGTTATGTAGAACAGAAGTCTGAAGTGAGTATTACTGGGCTAAAATCAAGATGCCAGCAAGGCTCTAGGGGAGAATATTTCCTTACATTTTTCAGCTTTGAAGACTGTCCACATCTTAGGCACATGGTCCCCTTCCATCTCGAATGGCTTGAGGTTTGTAACAGAAGAAATAAAAGACAAATAATGCTTCTTAATTGGCAGGACTCTCAAAGATTATTGATGTAGACTGAAGTTATGTTTTGAAAGAAAGGAAAGGGGATTTGAGCACACAGTCATAGCTATCTGTTTCATTGGTTTATTTGCTGCCCATTTGCAGTAGAATGTAATCTTCACGAGAGGTCTGGCACATAATAGGTATGCAATAAATAATTTTGGAATCAATGGAATCTCATCTGCTGAAGCCTTGATCTTTGCACTTTCCAACCTCCCAATTCTGATCAATAAATTTCTGTTGTTTATAAATTACCCAGTTTAAGGTATTTTGTTATGGTAGCTTAAATGGTCCAAGACTTTGGATCTAAGCTTGTCTGAAGTCGACCAGTTTCTCAACTACCAAATTAAATGTACCAATAAATTATATTTCATGCCTAAGGTCGTTGAGTTGAGTTTCTGTCTTCTATAATAGAAAGATTCCTGGTAATACACCCACCATTGCCCTATGAAGTCTCTTTCCCTTTCCTGAAATTAGCTCTAGTTTTCTGTTTCGCTATTTTAAGAATACATAGACCCTTGCAATTTAGAAAGAAACTTAGCTTTTCCTTCCCTCACATAGTACACTGAATATTTTAACAAAAATTAAATGTAAGAAAAATAAAAGCTGAAGTCTATTCCATTTTATTTTATCCCTACAGGCTTTGTTGAGTGCCCTGAACATGTAGAAATGCACTAATTTGCATGGCTGCTACTGCAATATATAATAGTGATTTAAAATGAGACAGGGAAAAACCTGGATGGGATCCAAGTTCAAATTTCTAAAGAGGGACTGCTTGGAATTAAATCCCCAAGCCTAAGTGTCTCTTAGACTTTGATTATGTTTCTTGGTAAAAAACACCTGAATGTGTTTTCATATCCTAATCAATCCTATCCTAGTTGTGACAATGCAAAAAAAAAAAAAAAAAAAAAAAAAACAATCAAATTAAATGTTGTTCTTGATAATAGTGTCCAATAAACTTTATACACTTTCTAAATCCCCCTGTATATATGTCAGCACTTCAGCTTCTACTCTTTTTTTTTCATCACTCCCAAGCACCAAGGTCAATAAAACATTTGGAAGAAATGAATATGCTATATGTATCCAAAGATATACTGTATGCATCTGAACAAAAGACTTGTAGTGCACCATTTCATTGAACTCTTATTTCATTTCAAAAGCTGAGAGGAAAAGAGAACCACTAGAGATCTATCAAGCATGTGGGATTTAATATTTACTTTAGCCATAAAGAGCAAGTGACATGATGAGGGCTTACTACCATGGTAGAAACTCAGGTTGTCAGTACCAGAAAATGAAATTTTTATTTATGGAAGTTGTAAGCTCTAGAAATGATATGTATTATTTTTCTGTTCTTTCTGATTTATAGATTCGATGAATTAGTAGTCACTAAGTTGCAGCTTCATATTTTTTCTTCTTAGAAACCAAGATATTTAAAGAGATTTAGGTAAAAAGTTTTTAAGAGATGAGATAAACTGATTAAAATGCCTACACTTTCTTTAGAAAAAAATGACAGAATTACTAAGATTGCAGATTTACTGAGATGTGCTGCTATTATGTTTTGGTTTCCAGAAGATGGATAACATTAAATAGTCCTTTTTTTTCACATATAGTATGTGACATAAATGTATTTTCTTTGTAGAAATCAAGATCTGCATCTATTTTATGAGTCTCTTGAGTTCAAAACAATGTTCCTAGGTTACAATGCCTACATTACGTCCATTTTTAAACATACAATTTGAAATTTAAATTATTATACAAATAAGAGAATAAAAGACAAAGCCAAAAACATACTCCTGCTTTCCATTTTGAAGTTCTTTTATTAAACCATTCTGGTTCAATACCTTATTTGTACAAAATAAACATCTAAAGTCACTTTATCAACTAATGTGCATGCTGTGGAAAAACACTAGAGTAAATTAAGTCCATACTTATTCAAGCTGTTAATTTTAGCATAAGTATTTGTGAGTTTCCTTATCTAATGCTTCTCAACAATGCAACTTGAGAATGATATATTTTCTCTTTCACTTAATTTCTTAATGGGACAGCAGAGTAGGGAGCTGCTTTTATATACTAGATATAGTTAAAAGAATTGGAGATCCAGTGCTGAGTAAATGAAGCAGATTTTTTTTCATAGAATGCATAGACTAGAGGAGGTACTAATAAATAAGTAAACAAATAAACAATTTGGTGATCAATTATAATAAGTATCATGGAATAAAGGACATGAGAAATGTAACCAAAAGTAATTAATTAAGGAGTGGACAATATTATTAATAAATTAAATGAGATTATAAGAAAAATTCTCTCTAATGAGGTGACGTTGAGCCTCATCCACGAAGAATGAAAAGGGGCCAGCCATGTGAAAAAAAGGAGAAAAATATTTAAATTATAGGAAACAGCATGTGCAAAGTTTCTAAGGTGGTGCAAAGTCTTGACAAATTGACAGAGTTGAAAGACTAGTTCGAATTAGTATAATACATACAGAAGGCATGATGAGAGGAAGTCAAAGAGGTGGTCTTCAACCAGGTAATATCTGCTCTATAGGCATGACAATGTGTTTGGATTTTATTCGTTTTTTTTTTTTTTCTTATCGATAGTATCTTATTCTAAGAACAGAAAAAGTAAAGTCAGTATGGACCCCAAATCATTGCACATAAAAATAAAAAAACATTAAGTATAGGAATGAATAATTTCTGTGTTATAATTTAAAAGTCACTCTGGATTTCTGTTTTACAACAATGAATATGCTTTATTGAATTGTACATGTAAAAATGATTAAGATGCTAAAAATGTATATAATTTTGCCCTTGTTTTGGAATTCTGTCTAAATACAGAAATGGTGTAATATTACACCATTAAAAAAAAGTCACTCTGTTGCTTGGAGAATGGACTCTGTGGGAGAATGAGTGGAAGTATGGCAAAATATTATCGCAGTGATCCAGAAAAGAGTGTCAGTGACTTGGGTTATAGTGGTGGCCATAGGAATGGGCAGAGTGAATGGAACTATTTTGGGAAAAAAAATAACCAAAAAAGTATTTGATGAATGGCATGATAAGGAAAAGGGAGGAATTGAAATTAACTTCTATTCAAAATTTCAGTGTCATAAAGGATAAAAAGTGGTGGGATGGTAAAGTTACTGCTATAAATCAAAGAGGAGTAAAGAGACATGACAAGCAGAGGCAACCTTAATTGGATACTGGATCAAAAGCAAAATAAGTGGGATTTCCAGCAACGGCAAGAAGTTGGCAAATCTTCTCTCACGGAAAGTTTATAAAACTTGATTCAGTTGTCAAAGCAACCATTTCAGGCTATGAAAACCAGCCCAAAACAAACAATTAATTGAGACATATTTATTCATGAAAAATTACTAACCTTTGGGAAGGAACAGTGAAAGTCTGTGATTTTCTTGCCTGGGTTTGCTGTCATCCTCCTCCCAACCCAGTCAGTGACTATAGTTCTAGCAGGGTGTGGCTGGATATAAAAACCAGCAACTGTGCTGCTGGAGAGGGCTAATTTTGATTTGGTCTAGAAGGAGAAAAAGTCACAGTCTTGTGTAAAGGGACAAATTTTGCAAAAAAATAGGGAAAAAGCACAGCTCTGCAAGCTGGAGGTTTTGGACTTGGTTGAAGTCAATAAAAGACGAATATGTAGACAGAAATTCAACAGGGAGACCCTGAAAATGAAAAAAAAAAAAAAAAACATAGAGGAATTTGACAGGCTGCCTACATATTGCTGGCTGACTGTGTGCATGTTCACAGTAGACCTGAGACGGCCCACAGTCTCCACACCCTGGCTGACCAGGAATCTGTTACATGCATAGGGAAGATATAAGAGGTTCCAGAAAAATGTGCTCTCCAACCCACATACAGATTTGTTGGCAGAAGTTGAAAGGATAACTAGCTCAAGGTGTTTGAGCACAACCTCTGACTGAATATTAGCTAACTATTAATATTAAGACATGCACATATAGAGGCTATTCCTGAGAATCCAAGCTAAAATATGAAATTAGGAAAAAGTAAAGCTAAATAGAGACATTATCACCCACACATTGTAGGTAGAAAAATTCTTCAGATTAAATCCTGGTAAATTAGTAAAACAACAACAAGAAACCAGCGCAACTAAATAAGCCTTAGAGAAGGTTAAAACAAACAAACAAACAAACTTGAATCTAAGTTGGCAAAATATATTAAATAAAATGTTCATTTTTCAACAACAAATTTACAAGATATGCAAAGAAACAGGAAAACATATCCCATACAAAAGGAAAAATAGCTTCTCTCAGTGGACCTAGATATTGAATTTAGCTAACAAAGATTTCAGATAAGCTATTATAAATAAACGCAAAGAAGGAAAGAGAACTATGTTTAAAAAGTTAGGAGAAAATATGATGGGAATGAGTTACCAGATGGGGAGTCTCAATTTAAAAGGCAGAAATTATGTAAAAGAAACAAGTGGAAATTCTAGAGTTGAAAAGTTCAATGACCAAAATAGAGAATTCACCACATGGACTCAACAGTAGATTTGAAATGGCAAAAAAAGAATTAGTTAACTCAAAAATAGATCAGTAGAACCAACGGAGGATACTCCAAGGGCCACACAATGGAACAGTATAGCTGTAAGGTAACCAAAGGCACATAATGTAGGTAGCGCAATCATCTGATCATGCCAGATGGATCGTGGGGAAGGTGATGGGGACAGCAATGCAAAAACTGCTAAAGTGAGAGTGACCAGACTTGGTCTGGATTTCTATTTATTAAGATATTTTAATAAGTGAAAAAACTACTTTGCTTACAACACTCTTCAACAGTGCACAGTTGAAGATATTGCACTTCTCAAAGCTTTACCTGTTTAACAAATGAAGAATATAAAACATGAACTAGATAAGATCACTTTCAAAATTGGAAAAATCATAGATCTAGTGATGGAAAAACCCTGTGCAAGAACTACCAACCTGGAGAGTTCAGTCAGTTTGGGAACGACCCAACTAACCAAAAATTTGAAAGAACTCAAAATTTCTTCAACACAGTGAAAATGGATGAGAATTAAAAAAAAAAAAAGAAAGGAAAATTTTTTTTATTTGCTCTATAAAAAATATTCTTTTCTTTATATACAACATTTTTGTACCTATTTCTAAAGTACAGTGTGATGTTTTGATACATAGATTATATAAAGATGATCAAATCAGGTAAATTAGCACATCTATCAACTCAAACATTTATCAGTTCTTTGTGGTGAGAACATTCAAATTCCTCTCTTATAGCTTTCTTGAAATATACAATACATTATTGCTAATTATGGTCACCCTACGGTGCATTAGAAGATCAGAACTTATTTCTCCTATCTAATTGTAACATTGTACCCATTGTCCAACTTCTTCCCATTCCTATTCCTTTCTCCACTCCCCAGCCTCTGCTGACATCTATCCTACTCTCTACTTCTATGAGCAACATCTTAAAATTCCAAGTATGAGTGAGATCATGCAGCATTTGCCTTTCTGCACCTGATTTATGTCACTTAACATAATGCCCTCCAGGTTCATCTGTATTATTGCAAATGACAGGATTTTATTCTTTTTTATGGCTGAATGGTATTCCATTGTGTATATATATGACTGCAATGTGGCAATGATTGCACACTCCATAAATTTACTAAAAAGCATTGGATTGTCCACTTACAATGGGATGATTGTTACGGTATATAAATTGTAACTCGGTTTTTAAAAATGAAGAAAGACCTACAAAGGACAGCTTGGGAACACTGGAAGAAAATTGAATATGAACTTTACACTAGTTAATGTTAGTGTATCAATCGTAAATTCCTTGTATTTTTGCAGACAGATGTTCTTATTCTTGTTGATAGTATGTACAGGTGCAGTGTCCTGATGATTGCAACTTATTATCAAATAGTTCAGTCGAAATAAAAAGGAACATAAATAGAAAGCAAATGTTATAAGTATATATTAATATTTCAGCATTTATTGTACTATTGTTTGAACATTTCTGTAGGATTGAAACTTTTCAAAATATAAAGGAGATAAAGCAATCCCTTCCAGGCTTGGTGGTTGTTTGTATATACACCGAGATGGGAAAAAATGGTGGAGGAAGAGGTTGAGTTTCGAGCAGAAGAGAAAGTGTCTTCTTTTGGATAATTTTCAGAGGCTGTGAATCATCCAAGAGTTCAGGGATGAGACGGCGAGAAAGAATTTTAAATTCTTGAAGTGGCAGCTTTGGTACTGTGGGAAACACTTAACTCGGGAGTATACAGTAGATAAACACAGAGTGGGAGTAGCTCACTGTGCCAGATGCCACTGAGAGACCGCATGGGATGAAGCCAGAAGAGTATTGGATTTGACAACATGAAGGTTGTTAGTGACATTAATTAGAGCTATTGCTGTGGAATGATTATGACAGGAGCCAGAAAGGAGTGGGTTTGAGAGTGTTGAGTGAATAGGAGGAGGTGAGACTGTGGATATGCAGCTCTTTAGAGAAGCACCACTCTGAAAAAGAACATATACATAAGGTGTTGGTGGAAGGAAAATTTGAAGGAAAGGGTATATAAATTTTATGTTGGTTTGTGAGTTTGTTTTTAATGTGAAGTACTAGAACATGTTTTCTTAGAGGATTATGAGGAAAGAAAGAAAGGGGATGGGGTGGGGGGGAAGAGAGAGAAAGAGATACAGAAAGAGAGGGTGATACAAGAGAGATGAATGACTGGAGCAGAATTGTCCCATTGTTCCAGGTTGCTCTTAGTAAGGAGTTTTTTTTCATTCTGTATGTACTTTAAATAATAGCTGAAGAATAGTGGCCATTAGAATCCAAATAAAATTTCTTTGAATGCCATCTTACGTTCAATGAAACTCTCTGAGTACCTACCAAGATCTCCTGGAGGATGGGGATATTGTGGAAAAGGAAAACTTTTTTTTTTCCTAGTACCAGCTTTTCCTGCATTTAGGCTTAACAGGTTTGGTATATGAGTCATCTCCGTTTCCTGCGTCCATCGTATTGCTTAACTCAAGAAGCTCAGCATTCATTTTTGTGATTTACACACACTCACCCACACAGTTTAACGAATACACAAAAAATTCATTCGGATTTGCAATATACTACATGGAAAATTTGACAGTAATAGATATTCAAACAACTTAAAATTGGCATAGCTACTTTTTATGCTTCTTTAGGTTGGGTGCAGTGCCTCACGCCTGTAATCCCAACACTTTGGGAGGCTAAGATGGGAGATCACTTGAGGCCTGAAGTTCGAGACTAGCCTAGGAAACATAGCAAGACACTGTTGCTGCAAAAAATAACAGTAATAATAAAATTAGCTGGAAATGGTTGTGGACACCAGTAGTCCCAGCTATTTGGAAGGCTGAGGTGGGAGGATCACTTGAGCCCAGGAGGTGAAGGTTACAGTGAGCTATGATTGGGCCATGGCACTCTAGCCTGGGTAACAGAGCAAGACCTTGTCTCTTAAAAAAATGCTTCTTTACTTTCTTCTCTGGTCCTTTCTTTTCTGCTCTTCATCAACACAGATAAAAGCAGCACAACTAATTTTTTATTTTATCCATTTTATTATCTCTTGCTAGCCAATGCTCACAAATACTGATTTTCCAATTCCAATTGATATGCTATGATGTTTTACTAAACACAATGCTTTCTCCCATAATAAAGTTATGATATTCTTTGTAAAGAAAATTTTTTCAGCTCTCAACAAAAACTGGTATTTCCTTTTCTCGCCATAGCCAGAATTTCTTCTCACCCTCATGCAAAGTAATTAATGCCAACTATTAATTATGAAGCATGGAATGTCCAATTTTCTTAAGTACTAACTTTGATAGTTGATAACTCTGACACTTCACTTTCACGCCTCTTGTTTTGTTTTGTTATATTGTGAAGGTGCATCCTCATTCTTTCAAATGCATTTTTTGGCTTATGATTATCTTTCAAATATTTTTTAGAGCAATTTTTGTGAAATCATGATAAGTCAAAAATTTGTGTTATATTTGAATATGAGTTCTGTTGTGGAACCAATGCAGTACGGATGGCTCAAAATGTCAATGAAGTATTTGGAAAGGATGTGGCTAATGAGCACATAGTATATCAATGGTTTCTGAAGTTCCATTCTGATGATTTTAATCTCAGAAATGAACCATGGGGGTGAACTGAGACCAAGGTGGATAATGATGAGCTAAACCTCTAGTGGAAGCAAATCTATCTCAACCTACATGTGAATTAGCAGCAAGGTTTGACATTACTATTCCAACAATATTTAACCATTTGAAACAAATGGGCAAGGTAAAAAAGATGGATAGATGGGTATCGCATGAATTAAATGAGCGTCAGAAGAAAAATTGTCTCCAAGCATTACTTTCTTTGCTATCACGACATAAAGGTGAACCATTTCTACACCATATTGTTATATGTGATGAAAAATGGATTCTTTTTGACAATCACAAGCATTTGGCACAATGGTTGGATAAAGATGAACTGCTGAAACATAATCCAAAACCGAATATTCATCAAAAAAAGGTAGTGATCTCTGTTTGGTGATCCAATGCTGGTATAATCCACTACAGCTTCATGAAAACTGGTCAGTCAATTACAGTGGATGTCTACTGCAACCAGTTTTACAAAATGATGAGGATGTTTGTGATTAAGCAGCCAAGATCGGTCAATAGAGACAGGCCAATCCTCTTGCAAGACCACACGTCAAAAAAAAAAATGCTGCTCATACTACAGAAGCTGGACTTAGAAACTCTCGGTCATCCATCATATTCACTAGACCTTGTACCAGCTGACTACCACTTCTTCCAGGCTTCGGATCACTTCATTTTTTTTTCCAGAATATTATGGGGATACACACATTTTGGTTACATAATTTGCTTTTGTACAGTTTGACTCAAAGCTATAAATGTGCCCTTCACCCAGCTAGTCTGTATTGTACCTGTTAGGTGTGAATTTACCCATCTGCTCCTCGGCGCTCCACCTACTTAATTTCTGTTCAGTTTTACTCTCATATGTGAATATAAGTGATGATTGATTAGTTCCAATTTAGTACTGAGTATAATGGGGTGTATGTTTTTCCATTCTTGTGATACTTCACTTAGGAGGATAGTGTCCATTTCCATCCATTTTGTTACAAAACATACTAGATAACCATTTTTTATGGCTGAGCAGTACTCCATGGTATACATATGCCACATTTTATTAATCCACTCATGTATTGATGGACACTTGGGTCGTTTCCACATCTTTGCAATTGTGAATTGTGCTGCTATAAACAATCGAGTGCAAGTGTCTTTTTTATAAAATGTCTTTTTTTCCTTTGGGTAAATACCTATTAGTGGGATTGCTGTATCAAATGGTAGGTCTATATTTAGTTCTTTGAGATAACTCCATATGACTTAACATAGAGGTTGTACTAGTTTGCAGTCCCACCAAGAGTGTGTCAGTGCTCCTTTGTCTCCACATTCATGCCAGCATCTGTTGTTTGGGGACTTTGTGATAAGAGATATTCTCACTGGAGTTAAGTGGTATCTCATTGTGGTTTTGATTTGCATTTTCCTGATGATTAGAGATGTTGAGCATTGTTTCATGTGTTTGTTGGCCATTAGTCTATCTTCATTTGAAATTTTTATATTAATCTCTTTTGTCCACTTTCTAATGGAGTTGTTTGATTTTTTTTCTTGCTAATTTGCTTGAGTTCTTTGTAGATTCTGGTTATCAGCCCTTTATCAGATGTATAGCATGCAAATATTTTCTCCCAATCCATATGTTGCCTATTTGCTGTATTGATTGTGTCCTTGGATGTGCAGAAGGTTTTTAATTTGATCATGTCCCATTTTTTAATTTTTGTTGTTGCTGTGACTGCTTTTGGGGCCTTCTTCATAAATTCTTTGCCTAGGCCAATGTCTAGAAGAGTTTTCCTACATTTTCTTCTAGAATTCTTATAGTTTCATGCATTAGGTTTAAGTCTGTTATCCACCATGAATTAATTTTTGTGAGTGGTGAGAGATGTGGATCCTGTTTCAGTATTCTACATGTGGCTATCCAATTTTCCCAGTACCATTTATTGAATAGGGATTCTTTTCCTCAGTGTGTTTTCATCTGCTTTGTTACAGATCAGATGGCAATGTGAAGATGGTTTCATATATGAGTTTTCTGTTCTCATCTAAAAGCCTATGTATCTGTTCTTGTACCATGGTGTTTTGATTACTATACCATGCATCATCAGTACCATGTTGTTTTGATTACTATAGCCCTGTTGTATACCTTGAAGTCTGGTAAAGTGATGCCTCCTGATTTGTTCTTATTATGTAAGGTTGCATTGGCTATTTGGGGTCTTTTCCAGTTCCATCCAAAAAAATAGGACAATTTTTTCTAGATCTGGGGAAAAATGACATTGGTATTTTAATGGGTATTGCATTGAATCTGCAAATCACTTAGGATAGTATAGTCATTTTAACAATGTTGATTCAGCTGACCCATGAGCATGGTATGTTTTCCATCTGTTTACATTCTCTTTAATTTCTTTCCTCAGTGTTTCAAAGTTCTTCCTATAGAGGTCTTTCACCTCCTTAGTTAAATATATTCCTAAGTGTGTTGCTATTGTGAAAGGTATTGAGTCTTTGATTTGATTCTCAGCTTAACTGTTATTGGCATATATGAAAGCTAGTAATTTGTGTACATTGATTTTGTAACCTGAGACTTTGATGAATGCATTTATCAATTCCAGGAGTCTCTTGGTGGAATCTTTGGGGTTTTCTACATATAAGATTATATTGTCAGCAAATAGTGATAATTTGACCTCTTCTTTCCCCATTTGGATGCCCTTGATTTCCTTCTCTTGTCTGATTGCTCTGGCTAGGACTTCCAGCACTATGTTGACTAAAAGTGGGGATAGTGGGCAACGTTGTCTGGTTCCAGGTCTAAGCATTCAGTATTATGTTAGCTGTGGGATATATATGGCTTTTATAATTTAGAGGTATGTCCCATCTATGACTATTTTGTTAAGCATTCTTATCATAAAAGAGTGCTGAATTTTGTCAAATGTTTTTTCTACGTCTATTGAGAGAATCATATGGCCTTTGTTTTTGCTTCTATTTATGTGGTGCATTACATTTATAGATTTGTGTATGTTGAACCATCCTTGCACCTCTGAGATGAAGCCCACTTGGTCATGGTGAATTATTTTTTTGATGTGCAGCTGAATTCAGTTTGCCAAGATTTTATTGAGAAGTTTTGCATCTATATTCATTTGGTATATTGGTGTATAGTTTTCTTTTTTTTGTTGTTGTGTCCACTAGCCCAGTTTCCATGCAGGGTGGGATGTGTGCCCACCCTATTTGCTCCCTGGAGTTCCACAGCATTCTCCCCTCTGATCACTCCATGTGCATTCCCTCACCCAAGACCAGCTCTGGAGCTATCCCACAGTGTGTGTGTCTGACCCTCTGGCGTGCATCTCTGTGTGATGCTGGTGGGTAGGAGGATTTCCAATTGTGCACCCCTGTTCCAACACTAGATCCCAAGGTGAAGGAGGAAGGGCCCTCTAGCCGCAGAGGTCTCTACCAGGGACACACTTCCACTAGGGTATAAGCGGCAACTCAGTTCACAAGTCTCTTGGATCAAGCTGCACTTACTATTGTAGTGAGTGGTGACTAGGGCTGCCGCTTTGATTGCCACGAGAACCAGGGGCTAAGCTAATTCAGTCCCATTGTCACAGTCTTCTCAAATAAGGCTTTTGTCCAGTGGGGGTGGGGGATGAGGGACACTCACAGACCCCCACTCCTCTGTTCCTCTCCACACCCTCCTGTTGCATATGGCCACAAGGTTTCTTTTGCCACCCAAGCCTGGAACCACGACCCTTTCCTACATCTCCCCACCCTGCTCTCACGACCAGGGAGCACCAGGTTCGGCTGTCTGTCTGAGCTGCCAGTGGATGATCCCGCCAAATGCCTGTAGGCAGGAAGATTGCAGACTGCAGGGGTCCCATAGGCTCGCCGGGAGCAGGTGCCCATCTGAAAAGGCCTCTCAGCACCACGCACTCTAGCCGTGGTTATGGTGAGAGGAGGGACTGTGGTCTCCCTGCATTGCTCTTGTGTCCAGGGGAAATAGGTTGCTGACCTCCTGTCCAAGCCTCCAGCAGGCAGTCCTGTGCAGCACCGCCACGGTAGCTCCACTCTCCAAGGTGAGTTCCGCTGGGAACGTGTCCTGTCGCTGAGAGACAGGTCTGTCAGCCCAGGGCACTTTCACAATTGCCATAGGATGAGACTACAAGCTATCTTGAGCCAAAATTACTTTCTGGGATTCCAGGAATGGAGGAGGTGCAGAGGGGGTGGTGTCCAGATGCAAGAGTGCCGCTCTCTGGTCCCTTGTGGTATCCCCGCCCCCCATGGGAGGAGAGCCCTGTTCCGCCGCTGGCCAGAGGCATCCAGGCGGGGAAGGGACGCCCCTTTCCCTTTCTCTGGGCTCCAGGCCTCCCTGGATTTGGTCTGCACTGCCGATCCCTCTTCTCTATTCTCTTCTCTCTCAGCTTCACAGCTCCTCTCAGTGAGATCCCTGAACTGCCCTGCTGTCTCTTCCCGTGGTCCACATCCGAGCAGTAATTGTTCTCAGCTCTCCTCAGTCCAACCCCCTACTCTTCTGTGGGGACGGTCCACAGGCTGTGTCTCTCGTCGGCCATCCTGGCAGTCTTACTCCATAAAGTTTTAAATGTCTGGCACGGCCAGCAACTCTCTGGACGCCTTCAGTCCGGTTTTCTCCAGGGCAGACGTCCAGCTCACATCACTGCCTCCCCCACCAAGCAGCTGGTCCCACTTTCTCCAGTACCCCATCCCCACCCCCTTAGTCAAAGGTGCCACAGCTTTGCTGCCTTCGGATGTTTTGCAAAGTCTCTTTGCATTTGTCACGAGTTGGGGGGCACTGCCAGGGGCGCCAACCCCACCGATGGCCTGCCCAGCCCTCCCACGGCTCCCAGCGATCAGCCCAGCTGGTGAGAAGAGCCGCCTTGTCCTTGTCGCAGTCACTGTCCCTGAGAGTGGCATGCGGTCCACTTCCCCTCCCTCGCTTCTTCCCTAGCCTGACTGGCTCTGGACCACTTTTTGAAAGGAAAAATATTCAATTCTCAACAAGCTGTGGAAAACACTTTTTGCGATTTCATCACCACTCTCTCTCCAGGCTTTTTTGCTGCTGGCATAACCAAGCTGCCGTTAAGATTGCAAAACTGTGTCAGTAGTTAAGGCACATATTTTGATTAATTGTACTGCTTCTTGTTTGAGATATAATAAACTAAACTCTTGATTCAAAATGGGACATTTCATATTTAATGACCTAATATATTTGGTCTTGGTAAACCGCTTTAGTTTTCTCTGTAAGACTGACTTTTGAAGACTAGCCAAAATCTTCAGTCTGTGTAAAAATGCAGGTGTGTGTTAACAGCCATTATTATAAATTGGAACACCTGTTAAGTCTGTATTCCAGCTTTCTTTTCAATTCCAGATGCAATTCAATGTCTTCACTTACCCACCTAATAATGCCAGAAAACATTAAATGAAAGGACAAGCCAACATTCTCATCTGTTTCTCAGCAGAGTTCTCAGAAACTGTGACTTCCTCCAATTTTGGTTTTATGAAAGGACTTCCAAGACACTGAGTAAGTGATTTTTGAGGATTTGATCAAGAAAGCATATGGGAGTTTAATATTTCTGGATATTATTTTTTAGTGTTTTTTTCCTTCTTATTGACATACCTCACAAATTTCATTCTTGAAATGCAAATATATACATACAATTGAGGTGTGTATTATTGAGCATAAGCATGTTATTTAGGTGTAACATTATTTTTAGTTGTTTTAGATTTCATAAGAAATTCTTATTTTTTTCTTTCTTTCCCATAAAATCTATGTCTTTGAGGAAATTAATTCCAACATAAATACTTTATTATGTACTTTTGTTTGATTCACATTTTGCTTAAAATTAAAATAATTCATATCTTTATAATGGCATCTTAATAAGGTAATTAAAAGAAAAATGATTTACATAGTTTCATGAACTACATAGTATGTTAAATGTGAAGTTTTTCTTAAAGAAAATTGAACATAAAATTAATGAAAAATTATTCTTGAATGAAGATGCTCTTGTTAGTAGAAAATAAAAATATGCAACACTGTTATTTATGTAAATATAATTAAGCTTCTGTCTATATATCTATTTAACATAGCACACACCAAAAAAAAAAAAAAAAATCTAGAGCTTTTTCCCTAAAATCAATGGCATATTTGGGGTAGTTGCCTTAATATATCAGCACTGAAACATAGAAGGAACTCACATTATGAGTCCCTAGTTGACTTCATAAGTTTTTTCCCTCTACAGAATATAGTGGCACATTATTTAAAAGATGTAAACAAGCTGAAGTTTGAAACATACACTTATTTTAATTTTTTTTCTAATTTTATGGCAACATTTCCAAATATTTAATTATTTCAAAGCAATGTATTATTTTTTTATTGTACCTGTTATACCCTGAGGAAAAATATGCACAGTTATGTAAGTTAAAATTTTGTTAATAATAATTTTAAGATCCCAGAGAGAGTCTAAAAGAGCATTGAAAGGCTCAATTAAGGGCAAAGGAAAATGATGTCCAATATGAGGACATTTGGCAGCCAATAGTTAAAGGAAAACATTCTTGAAGATAACCAGGATTGACTGAAAAATGTCAAGAATGATTGGTAGTTCAGGATGTCAGGTAGGGCAAGACACAGCACTTAGAGGAAACTGAAACATAACTACAGTATAAAGGATGTCAGGATGCTGATCATGCAAAACATGCCATAGGTATTAAGGTGCCATGAACAGAAGGAAAACAATGGGGTTCAAATATGAGCTCAGCTTCATATATTCTATGGAATTTAACATCAACTCAGCATCTGAAATTTTCCCTCTTCACTTTTTCTTGAAGTAGAACTATTTATATAAATCAAGAGTCAGTAAATGTTTTCTGTAGAGGGCCAGATAGTAAATACTTCTGGATTTGTAGGAGATACAATCTCTGTTGAATCTCTTCAACTCTAACATTGTAGCATAAAAACAGCCATATTCTAATGGGAAAAATTGGCATGGTTGTATTCCAACCAATAAAATTTTATTGATACATGTAACCAAAAACATTTATACCCCTGTAATATTTTGAAATAATAAAAAATAAAGTAAAAAATTTTATTAATGATTCTGAAATTTGAATTACATATTTTTCAAAATTATTGAAGTATTATTCTTATTTTGACTTTTTAAAAGCATTTCAGAATGTAAAAACCATTGTTATGGTTTTTAACCATATAACAACCTGAGGTGGGCTCGATTTGACTTGTAAACTATAGTTCTCTTATGCCTGGCATAAAGATAAATATTGCTATCATAAAAACTTTATATTGGGTCCAGCAATTGAGTGTGTCAGTTAGCTGTTGTTATATCACAACCCACCACATAACTTTAATGACTAAAACAACTACAATTTATTGTTCATGGTTTTAAGGGTCAGTAGTTAGTACTTAGCTCAACTAGACAGCTCTGATCATGGCCATACGTGCCTATTCTTGATTGGGCTCACTGTATGTCCAAGACCTCATCTAGGAATAGTGGTTTATGATGGGCTTGCCTATGACAGCTGTGACTATGAGAGCTTTTCTAAACCTGGTCACTCATTTTCCACCAGTCTCCCTGGGGTTGTTCACAGGGAAGTCAATGGTTCTAGTAGCATGAAAGCAAAAACTTCAAGGCCTCTGAGGCCTAGGCTTAGAAAATGCACAATGTCCTTTTTCTTGCATTCTGTTGGTCAAAAGCAAGTCACAAAGCCAACCCCAATTCAAGAAGTGAGAAAAGAGACTATCTCTTGAAGGGAGGAACTGCAAAGCATTGTGGTTATTTTTACAGCCAGGACACTGAGCCCCCAAAGGTATTTAAATAGTTATTATTGAAGGTACATTTGAAATTGAGGCATTTAAAGAAATGTATTAGGGTCTATCACAACAAATTTCAATGGGATGTAATAAAGACGATTCAAATTTAACCCCCATCTCAGTCCAAAGTCTATTTATGGTGCCGTAACAGAATATATGTGCCTGGCTAATTCATAATGAACAGAAATTTATTCCTTGCAGCTCTGGAGACTGGGAAATCCAATATCTGGTGCCAACATCTGGTGATAGAACTTTTGCAACTCCATCCCAAGGTGGAAAGGCAAAGGGCAAAAGAGGGTAAGAGAGAGACAAAAGGGGGCCAAACTCAACACTCTATAAAGAGCCTACTCCAGCAATAATAACAGCATTAATCCCTTCATGAGGGCTCTCTCATGGCCTAATCACCTCTTAACATTCCCATCTCTTAATACCATAAGAATGACAATTAAATTTCAACATGAGTTTGAGAGGGGACAAAACTCAAACGATAGCATCTCCCAGAAACCTACACAATCTACACAATAGAGTCCTTGAAATTATCCATTTGCTGCTTTTTTAAACAGCTTTATAGAGGTATAATTAATATACAATTAATTGTATGTATCTAATATGTATAGTTTGATGAATTGGACATATTCCAACACCATTATACCATCATCACAATCAAGGTAATAGATTTATCCAGCACTTACCAAAGTTTACTTGTGTCTCATTGATTTATTTTTCGTAAGAAAACTTAACATGAGATCTACCATCTTAACAAATATTGAAGTATGCAATACCATATTGTTAACTATAGGCACTAGTTATATAGCAGATCTCTTGAACTTATTCTCTAGGCATAACTGAAATTTTATACCCATTTACTTCACCCCATTCCCAACCTCTGGCAACCACTATTTTGTTCTCTGCTTCTTTGGCTTAGACTATTAGATCCTCATATATGTAGAGTGATACAGTATTTATCTTTCTGTGTATGGTTTATTTCACTTAGCATAATGTTCTCCAGTTTCATCCATGTTGTCACAGATAACAGGATTTTCTTCTTTTTTAAGGCTGAAAAATATTCCATTATATATATAATATCACATTTTCTTTTCTTTAATTTTTTTTTTTAATTTCAGCATATTATGTGGGTACAAATGACACTGCCTTTGCCCCACCTGAGTCAGAGCTTCAAGCATGTCCATCCCCCAGACGGTGAACACCACACTCATTAAGTGTGAATATACCCATCCCCTCCTGCACCCTCCCATCTGCCCAACACCAATGAATGTTATTACTATATGTGCATTTAAGTGTTGATCAGTTAAAACCAATTTGATGGTGAGTACATATGGTGCTTGTTTCTCCATTCTTGTGATACTTCACTTAGTAGAATGGGTTCCCGTTCTATCCAGGATAATACAAGAGGTGCTATATCACCATTGTTTTTTTGTGGCTGAGTAGAACTCCATGGTATACATATACCACATTTTATTAATCCATTCATGGATTGATGGGCATTTAGGTTGTTTCCACATCTTTGCAACTGTGAATTGTGCTGCTATAAATATTCTAGTGCAGATGTCTTTTTTATAGAATACCCTTTGTTCTTTTGGGTAGATGCCCAGTAACGGGATTGAGGGATCAAATGGTAGCTCTACTTGTAGCTCTTTGAGGTATCTCCATATTGCTTTCCACAGAGGTTGTACTAGTTTGCAGTCCTACCAGCAGTGTATGAGTGTTCCTATCTCTCCGCATCCATGTCAACATTTATTGTTTTGGGACTTTTTGATAAAGGCCATTCTCACTGGAGGTAAGTGATATCTCATTGTGGTTTTGATTTGCATTTCCCTAATGATGAGAGATGTTGAGAATTTTTTCACATGAATAGAAACTTTTCCAAAGAAGATAGACTAATGGCCAAAAAACATTTGAAAAAATTCTCATCTTCTCTAATCATCAGGGAAATGTATGTAACATTTTCTTTATTCATATATCTGATAATGATTAATTTCCAAATATAGAAGTAATGTATACAACTCAACAGTAAAAACTAAAATAAAATATTAATAAAATAAAATAACCCTATTTAAAAATGGGCAAAGGACTTGAACAGACATTTCTCCAAAGAAGGTATATAAATGATCAACATATATTTGATGCCATATCGCCATTATTTCTAATAGCTGAGTAATATTCCATGGTATACATATACCACATTTTGCTAATCCATTCATGAATTGATGGGCATTTGGGTTGTTTCCACATCTTTGCAATTGTGAATTGTGCTGCTATAAACATTCGGGTGCAGGTGTCTTTTTTATAGAATGACTTTTGTTCTTCTGAGTAGATGCCCAATAATGGGATTGCTGGATTGAATGATAGGTCTACTTGAATCTGTTTAAGGTATATCCACATTGCTTTCCACAGGGGTTCTCCTGGAGAGAGTTGGAACCCATTCTATTAAGTGAAGTATCCCAAGAATGGAAAAATAAGCACCACATGTACTCACCAGCGAACTGGTTTCCCTGAGTGCACGTTTGGAAATAACACCAATTGGGTATCGGACAGAGGTGGGGACTGGGGGGAAAGGATGGGTGTATACCTACTTGATGAGTGCGATGTGCACTGTCTAGGGAATGGACACACTTGAAGCTCAGACTTGGCGGGATAGGGGGCATGGGCAATATATATAACCTGAACTTTTGTACCCCCATAATGAGCTGAAATAAAAACAAACAAAAATAAACCCAAACATATATTTGAAAAGATATTCAAGATCATTAATTATCAGAAAAATGCAAATCAAAACTAAAGTGAGATATCATTTCATACTTATAAGGATGGATATTATAAAAAATAAATAAAAGTTGGTGAGGTTGTAGAGAAATTGGAACCCTGTATACTGCTGGTGGGAATGTAAAATGGTATATAGCTATAGAAAACAGTGTGGAAATTCCCCAAAAAATAAAAATAGAACTACCATATGATCCAGCAAAAATCTCACTTCTGGATATATACCTAAAAGAGTTCAAATCAGGATCCCAAAGAAACATCTATTCTCCCATGTTTTGTGCAGCGTTATTCATAATAATGCAGATATTAGGAACAAATGAAGTGTCCATCAAAGGATGAGTGAAAACAGAAAATATAGTGTGTGTGCAGCACACACACATGCAGTGGGATTTTATTTAGCCATTTATTCTTACATGTCTTTCATTGTGAGCTTCATTTTTGCTATGTCCTACGGTACATCATAAGCTTGGTTCTATAAATTATAATTGTTGATTTGTACTTGATCTGCTTTTCTTATAGGCAGCTCTGCATTAAATGCTTTAGAGTAAGTAGCAGCAGATATTTTTTTTAATTATCCCAGATAGTAGAATAACAAAATTTTATATAAGGAGCTCTATTAAAAATTATAACAGCCCTATATTAATTATGAGAATTATATAAAACCATTATAATACCAACCTTCATTTATTTTTAGCATTTTGATTATATTTACCCAAATAACAACAGGTATTTACAACTAGATTTTTTGTTTGCTTACTTAAAAAAATTATTAATATAAGTCCTTCACATTCAAATGAATTTTTCTTCATGTGTATGCAATTGAGACATAAGAACCCTGGAGTTCAGTGATATCAATATAAATATGGAGGTTTTTCTTCCTTGTTTTTGGAATTTGCATATGAATGCCAAATATTTGGAACCATACCTATATAGAAAATTAATCTTCTCATACTAAGGAAATAATTAAAATCCTTTCTCCCCATTGGGCTGTCACCTGTTACTGGGTTTGGCATGCATTGTAATCATTAATATCTTTGCTAAAAATTCCCTCACTAAAACCATCAAAGTTAATATAGTTTGTTTTAAGTAACTAACAAATTCTTGAAAACCCATGAGTTTTCTCTGAGAAATCATCATAAAGAAAGCTATAAAATTAGAACCTAAGAATTATTTTTTACCATAAATTAAACTTGGAAGGTCAAATGATAAAATTATATCCCATCAAGCATTTATGAACAGTTTTAATTGTGTATGAGGATCAAATTGCCAGGAAAAAAATTATATTGTTAGAATGATTTTATTAAAGTTCTTTTATTTTATTACAGATATTTAGGTGTTTTAAGTGTTGCAAATTTAAGTGTGGATATTATTACTAAATAGTATTTCAGTAATCTATTATGGTGCTACACACAATCCCTCAAAATTAGTGGCATTTATTTTATCCATGAATCTACAAATTGAGCAGGGCTTAGCAGTGACAGATTATCTGTTCAATTTGGCATCAAGTTGGGTGGTTTATAGACGAAGTTTAGAATCAGCTGAAGGTTGGTTCACTCACGTAGCTGCTGGTTGCTGCTGGCTGTTGACTATGACAACTTAATATGTCCCCCAAAGATATCCACATCCTATTCCCCAGAACCTGTGAATACATTAGGTTACATGACAAAAGGGAATTAATATTACAGATACAAATACGGTGACTAATCAACTGACCATGGGATGGACAGGACAGATTATCTTGGATTATTCAGGTGAGCTGAATCTAATCACAAGTCCTTCAAAGTGGAAGAAAAGAGAGAAGATTTAGAATGATACAATGTTAAAAGAACTTGACCGCCCCCCCCCCCATTAATGGCTTTGAAGGTGTAGAAAACAAACCAAGAGACAAGGAACATGAGCAGCTTCTAGATGTTGGAAAATCAAGGAAACAGATTAAGCACATAGCCCTGCTAATACCTTGATCTTAACACATGAATTGCATTTCAGATTTCTGACCCACAGAACTGTCAAATAACAATAATATATATATATATATAGTTTTAAACCACTAAGTTTGTGGTAATTTGTCAAAGCAGAAGTGGAAAAAGTACAGCTACACAGAGCCATTCCACATGACCTGGGCTTCCTCCTGCTATAGTGGATGAGTTCCAAAAACAAGATTTCTGAGGGATAGGAACAAGTGGAGGTTGTATCACCTTTTATGCCCTAGCTTCCAAAACCATGCAGCATCTCTTCTGCCAATATTCATCAAGGCAACCATAATGTCCCACTGTCTTTGTTCATGTTGGCTGCTATAAAATATAATATATACCTTAGACCGGGGTAATTTATAAATAATAGAAATTTATTGTGCACTGGAGACTGGGAAATCTAAGATTAAGTTATCAGCAAATTTGGTGTCTGGTGACTCTGATTAATAGATGGTGCTTTGTTGCCACAGCCTTACATGGCAGAAAGGGCAAATGTCCTTCATGCCTTTTTCAAAAGGGCACTAATTCCATTCCTGAGGCTCATGACCTAATCACCTCCCAAGGACCCCACCTCTTAATACTATCACACTGGGTATTAGTTTCCAACATATGAATTTTGAGAGGACACTAAAATTCAGATCATAGCACCTACTGAGACTCAATAAGAGAACATTAGAATCTTCCTATTAATGGGGAAGTGGAAATGTTTTTGAAGGGTACATGGAGCTGCACATATAACTGTCACCATTTTTGAAGTATTAACACAATATACCAAAAACAGTTCTGCTACCCATGCTCATGAACTAATTTCTAAAACCTAAGCAATCTCAAGGATATTATCTTTAGTTGTAGTCAAATAAAGTCTAATCCATTTTACAATCTGAAGTCCTCTCTATCCCCAAATTTCTTTCTCTTATACCTAGTGGCATCAGCCTGAAAACTTTTGCCATGATAAATTAATCCTGTGAAGAAATGTGTGGGATGCGTGCTAAGCTAAATTATAAGGTGGTATAACCCCATTTCATCAGCAGTTAAAGACTTCGTCACCATACTCAGTTTTGTTTTAGGGGAGACCCCCATGCAGCACAGGGGACATGTGAGGTCTGAAATCCTAATTAGAGTACCTCTCACCTGTTTTCATTATCTACACACTCAATGTTGTTCTCAGCCCTTTGGAAGGTGACTTGATAGCCCCAAACCTTCTTTTCTCCACCTTGCTCCTGCCCTGGCATTTCCGGTCTCTTCTCTAATTCTGAGTCCTTCTCTCCCTTCCAGAAGCTATTGTGCTACTGGGTTTTTGAACCTATATTTTTTTCTTATCATCTACTAGTTTCTTTGCATTATAAATAGTTTAAAGCTATAGAAATGTACAGATATAATAAGCATCTTTGTACTACCACCTTGATGTAAAACATGAAACTTTTCTCATTCTTCTCTCAAAGCATTTCAAAAATAAATAAAATGAATATACTCAGCTAAAGCTTCTCATCTCTTCTCTACCTTCTGTGACCATTATCCTGTAGTTGATTTGCATCATTCCCATGCAAGGTTATTACACTTTTACATATTAAAAGATTGATAGATAGAGTCTTAGTCCATTCAGGCTACTGTACAAAAATACCATAAACTGGGTAGCTTGTAAATAACACAAGTTAATTTATCACAGTTCTGAAGGCTGGGAATTCCAAGATCAAAAAATTAGCAGCTTTGGTGTCTGGTGAGTGCCTGTTTTTTGTTCATAAATTGTACCTTCTCATTGCATCCTTGCATGATGGAGGGTTGAGAGGTCCTAAAGGCCTCAGACCTCTTACAGGGATCTCATTCATGAGGGATCCATCCCCATGACCTAATCACCTCCCAAAAGCTCCGCTTCTTAATACTACTACTTTATGGATTAGGTTTCAACATTTGAATTTTGGGAGAATACAACTATTCGAACCGTAGCATATCTCCATTATTTTCTGCTTAATACATTTGTTTAAAATACAAAAGATTATTATTAGGTAAATAAAAGTATACATGATATTTGAAGATAGCAAAAATTATGAAAGTGTTATATGAATAACTGAAGTTTGGGAAACTTTTTCTTTAATATCACTATCTTCAGGAAATTATAGGAAAATAAGGCATAGTCAGCTATCATCTTAACAGTCAGACTGTCTTTGTTTTGTCCCTTTCTCGTGAGCATACTGGTCACTCAGATCATGCTAATCCTAAACCCAGTTTTCCTCCAACACTTGCTCCATTAAACCACTAGCATTATGCGGTATTTGATGCAGAAGTCAAAATTATTTGCCACCCTTACCATGAACTTGTTTTTCAGAAACATAGCTGAGAAAAGATTTAATACGAATATGTGGGAATTGAAGGCACAGCAGGATAATGGACGACAGAATAGAGTCTGCATTTATCAGCTACCGGCAGCTGGAAGGCATGGTGAGGGTTTTGGGCATACAAGGCAAAAGACCGGAAAAAGGAGGCAAACCTGACAGATATCTGACAACATAGCTTTCTTGCTTAGAAACACCTAGAGGCTTGCTGTTTTTCATAGGATGAAGTCCAAACTATTTAGACTGAGGTTCAAAGGCTGCATGTTCTGCCATGGGCCACTTATCCATCTATTTGTCTTCAGTAGCCAGCAATGTACCTTTTCTCCCACATGCAATCTGCCTTCCCATCACTGGGCTACTCGACTGTTCCATAACACTCTGGGTATACTTATGTCTCTGAGAATTAGGAACCCTGTCCAAATATTCTACCCCTACCCATTCTATTCTCTACCTTCTATTAGTCTACTAATTATTTAAAGCTTAGCCCAGATATTAGCCCCTCAATAAATCTTCACAGCTTATGTCTGCTCCTCTGCTTTTCCATTGTAATTTGCTCATTTCTCTGGTTTGACAAGTCTTGTGTTGTGGGATGGTTACCAATGGTTGATCCCTACTTCAGGGAACATAACTAGCTCTGAATCTCTAGAATCTAGCATTGCACATAGAACCAAACATGTATTTGAATCAAAAATTGTCACAGTTTCATCCAGGGAAGACCCTATATTGACAGTACCAAATGCTTTATCAATCATAAGTAAAGATTTGAATTTTAGTATTATAAGTGGACACTCCCGCTTCCTGCACAGGCTGTTCTTTCCCAGTGCAGTTGCAGAATAAAAACTAATCTTTCCACTTGGGATGTGTTATAAGAATTCACAAGTGAGCATGTTAATTTTTACAAATAGTGATATCATACATAGCAAAGATATCTGAAATATGGCAGTGAATAGAGCAGATAATTTTTCATTTTAAGACAGAAGAACCATTGAGTTCAGAAAGAAATGAGGTAGTCATTCAATGAAGTGAATTTATAGAGCTGTCAGATTATAATCTATTTTCTGGCACAGACAGACATCAAGTAACAATTCAAGAGGTTAACTTTTAAATTTGATTTGGATTTGATTATGTTTTTTTTTCAATGACTAAGAACGGTTGCTTAGGATTAGAACCTATTTTGTGCTCTGAAGTTTTCTACTTTCTCAATCTGAATCATAGCATCATAATATCTTGTATATAATAAGTACCTAGTAAGTATTTGTTACCTAAGGGGATAAAAAAATGCTTTTGTTTATCTAGGTGTAGTCTTTCAAAAAATCATAATATAGTGTTCTTTAGAACTTATCTATCCTGACCAGAATTCTAGATTGCAGCTACAGACCCAACATAAAATTTCTAATGCTAACTATTTTCATAGACATATAGTCGTTAGCTGTTCTAAACTATATTAAGTAGGTCTAATCACAAAGCACATTTAGTGTACTTTTATTTATCTTTTTTTCTCAGGAATTACTCTTGGTACAATACATGTATATCATGATTCATTATCCATTAATTTTATATTTTCAATGTCATTTCTTTTGACAAAAATACACTTATTTACCTTAAGATATTTATAGTCTACAATATTGAAGATGCCTGTGTCTTAGTTTGTTGAGCCTGGTACAAGGAATTACCATAAACTAATTATTTCTCACAATTCAAGAAACTGGGAAAATCAAGATCAGGGGACCAAGAGATTCCATGTCTGAAGAGGGCCTGCTTTCTGGTTAATAAATGAAGGCTTTTAGCTGTTCCTCACATGGCCAGCTGGCTCTCTGGGTCTCTTTTGTAAAGGCACTAATCACACGTATGAGGACTCCACACTCTTGACCTAATCATCTCCCAAAGGTCCCATCTTTTAATGTATAGTCAGTTCTCCATATCCTTGAGGGATCCCCATGGATACCAAATCTGCAGATCCCCAAGTCCTTTACATAAATGGTGGCAGTACAGTGAGCCCTGTCATAGCCACAGGTTTTGATACAAGGATGTGAGGCTTGTGGATATGGAGGACCAACTATAATCCTGACCTTGGGGGTTAGGATTTCAATGTATAAATTTGGAGATGACACAAGCATTCAGACCATAGCAGCCTGACTCTGAGTTGAGGATTAGACTCAGTTCAGATAGAGGAAAACATAGCTGACAAGAATAAAAATAAATGAATTCAAAAAAACATGTATATGACTAAAGGGAAATATGTTAAAATGTTACAGTTGCCATTGAGTTATTAAATTAAGGTCAAGTTTTTTCTTCATCTTTAATTTTTTTCCTCTTTCTAAATTTTCTAGAATGAACATGTATTAATTTTATAATCATAAACATGTATTAATTTTATAATCATAAACATGTATTAATTGTATAATCATAAAACATTAACATTTTTACATTAATTAATTTTAATTTACTCAGTGCAAGTCTATCCCAAGATGAATTCAATATGATGGTGGGAGTAAAGTGAGCACTTTCTGTTACAAAGTGATCTCCAAAATCATTCACTGCCTCATGGGGGATTCAAATTAATCTCCTACAATTTGTATCACCATTGGGACGTGACTGAGCTGTCACATAGACCATTGTAAAGTCCAGATTAAATTGTTGTTTTAGATTTTCCTAATCTAGGATTATCCTCATTAAAGACCATTTGGAAAGATCGTTTGGTCTCATAATTAACAGCTTCCTTTCCTAAAATTAGGCAGATTGGACATAATCTGTACTACAATCTGTACTGGCTAACCACTTGCTCCCATGTGCATTTTTGAAAGTGATACTCTAATTCATGTAGCCATATGCTATGAGAACTCTATTTTACTCTTCTATAAGTTGCTACTCAACTTTTGGAAAAAAGAAAAAGAGTAATTTCCAAAAAAGGTTTATGTCAAAGATTCCTACCATCTCTACCCAAATTCATTGTTTCTTCCTTCTCTAATTATGATACATCCTCTAGGGAATCTTATGACCTTAAAAAATCAGAAAATATGTTGTCTTTTGTAACTTTCTAAATAAGTTTAAAACTCATTTTGTACATAGCTGAATAATGTAACAAAGGAACAACTATCACTTACCTTTCCTGCCAGCCTTTTTCCAGGTAGAATACAAAAATGCTGCCAAGTGTGAGAATATTACAAGGGACACAGGATGGAAATAGAAACCCTAAAATATACTTCTGAGACTTGATTTTAGAATTTATTAAGAGACTTGGAAAATCTTCTTCTATACAACAAAATTACTTAAAGAGGGGCATATCTGATTAGCCACCTTTGGGAGTTTCTTAACTTAAAAAATACTGATTCTGTATTGTTCTGCTCTTTTTTTTTAACTAGAATAATCACTTCATAAAGAGCTAAAATTTCAGAATATCAGAGATGATATTTGTTCTTAACTAGCGTGCATTTGAGACTGTTAATTCAGATTTGATTGTGTGTAATATTCAAGAAACTGTAGCATGCCCTCTTCCTTTTATCCCTGATGATAGACTGCATTAACAGATTTCATTTCCATGACTACAGATCAGAGAGAAGTGCTTGCATTTGTTTTCATTTTATCAGTCAAACACATCTTGGAAGGTCAAGACCAAACAATGTTATTATGCGTTACCAGGATGACTAAGATCAGGAGGTGGCAATCTGTGGCCTGTGAACCAAATTCAGTCACCAACTTTTTTTCTACGTGATCTGCAAACCATTACTGGTTTTTACATTTTCAAATGGTTCAAATAAAATCAAAATAATAATACTTTGCTATGCATGAAAATTATATTCAAATTTCAGTGTTTCTAAAGGATGTCTTATTTGAACATAGCCATGCACATTTATTTATAATTAGCTATGACATTTATTTATATATTAGCTACAGTGCAATACAATAGAAGGATTGAATACTTATGACAGAGATCTTGTGGCCCCCAAGCCTAAAATTGTTATCATCTGGCCTGATATGGACTGAATTTTGTCCCTTCTTAATTCATATGTTAAACCCTTAATGCCCAATGTGACTATGTTTCAAGCTATGACCTCTAAGGAGGTAATTCAGGTTAAAAGAGGTCATAAGGGTGAGTTCTTAATCCAAAATGGCTGTTGTTTTTAAAATACAAAGAAGAGGTACTTGGAGTGCACACCCACAGAGGAAAGGCCATGTGAGGACACAGTGAGAAGGTGGCCATCCGCAAGCAAACAAAGAAGGCCTCAGGAGAAACCAAACCTGAAAGCACCTTGATCTTGGACTTCCTGCCTCCATAATTATGAGAAAATAAATTTCTGTTGTTCAAGCCACCCAGTTTGTGGTATTTTGTTATGGTAGCCCTAGCAGACTAAAACATGGCCCTGTACAAAATGTTTGCCAACCCCTGACCAAGATGAAAGGCTCAAAACTTCTTAAATTACAAAAACAATTTAAAAATTGTGGGGAACTCATGGTATGTATTTGGTACTATACAACCCAAAGAAGGAAAAGTATTCAATTCAAGCAAAGAAAAAGTTATAAATACAAGGAAAGTGCCTTTCTGCTGGCACTCTCTTAAGGAAATAACAACAAATTTGGGTGGTGAGTGCTTCTGTAATTAAGAAGTTACATTGCATATCAGGTCCAAGTTAATCTTTTCTCCTGTGCCCCCATTGTTTTTGCCCTGAAAAAGTGTATATGTTTGTGTGTGTGTGTGTGTATGTGTGTGTGTATGTCTGCTAATTAGAGATTTTTGTATTAGTTTTTAACTAAAATGACAAGTATCCTTCTGAGTAGATTTATATTGCTTTCTCAATTATTTTGCTGCTGCTCATCTAAAAAAAAAAAACTTCATATTTGTTTTTGGATTATTTTGGTTCTTCTGAATTTTTTAAATTTATGTTTTAAAAACATTGAATTTCAGATGGTTTCATTTTGTTGTGTACCCACTTGTAATATTTTACTTTTTCTACTTTCTTCAGGAAATATTTATCTGAGCCAGAAAGACATAGAAATGTAGCCAGAGCTGGCTGATAACAAATCAAATCAAACCTAAGCAGCTCACTTTTCAGACAGAGTGCTCGCAAGAAGTAGAAACCTCATGATATTTCAGGACAAGGAAACCAGAAACTCTGCTTGTGGGGTGTGTTTGTGTGTGTGTGTGTGTGTGTGTGCTCGTGCGCGTGTTTACAGGAAGCTTCAAATGAATTCTACTTTATTGTCTATAGGTGACTAGATTCTTCATATAGAAAAGATGGAATTATCTACTTTCTTATGCATAGATTCATATAGAATATGAGAAGTTGGAAACAACTTTGATAATTATCTAGTCTAGTTCATTCTCGTAACTTTATAGGTGAAAAAGGATTTTGAATAATTTGATCAATGCCATTATCAGTCATCCTGGGCTACATTATGCTACAATAAAAACCAAATCCCAAATCTCAGTATTAACAAAAAAGTTATTTTTCCCTCATTTTCCATGCTCAAGTGGGTGGTGGAGGCTGGGGCTGGGGCTCTCTGTCTCAGTATAAGCTTCCATGAGCACTGTGCCAGAGAAAACACAGCACTGTCTTGCACTACTATTCAAATGATCTTTCCCAAGAGTAACATGCCACTTCTGCTCTCGTATCAGTAGTCAGAGCAAGGTACAAGACTATATGACAACTGCAAAGGGAACAGAGACATGTCATCCCATTGTGCCCTGCCCAGAAAGACAACTAGAATACTTGTGAACATTCAGAGGAGAACCATGATGAAGAGAACCAGTCCAAATAATATGAATTAAAATCTAATATACCTGCTTCTGAGTCCTCAGTTCTTTTTTGGTGTGGACTTGTGAAAATGATTGAAACAAAAAGAAATGGCTAATAAACCATTGATAAGAAACTGATGATAAGAACCTGCAGTGTGTTAACTAGGGGTTTATTGAAGAAATCTTATTTAATTGTTAAAATATAAACTGGCTTTGTCTGACTCTGGGGATGAGTTTGCACAGAGAAGAAAATGTACAATTTTAGGATGATACTTTCCATGAATAAAGTGAATGTGTGAAAGGGCTATAAAATCTCTCTCTCTTTAGGACTTCTAAGAAAGAAAGATCCTCCTACTTTGATGGTACTATTACTAGAATTGACACTAAAGTTGTATCTCTCTTTCCATAGAAAAGTGTAAGAGCTCAGAGCAAAATTTTAAATTCTGAATGGATTACCTATAAGACTCATTTCATCTTAGTTAAGACTCGATTTGCCATTTACACAATGAAGATAATATAACAATAATATTAACAACAATGGTGACAATGATAGATTCCTACTTTTTAAAACCTACATGTGATAATTGCTGCATAATATTTGTCTTGTGTTAACAAAAAAATGTTTAATAACTTTTTGTTATCATCGTAACTGTGACATATATATGCTAAAATGCTTTTTACCAAAGGATTTGACAAACTATGAAGTTGAGAACTATTAGATACCATACTAGAACCCAAATCTTTAAGGCCCTATCTGGAAATTCTTTAGCTATACTTCACTATTCACAAATGTTTTAGTGGCTTGAAGCATGCAACTAGTATTTTTAAATTATATCTTATAATAATTAAGTCTCTAATAAGTGAAATGTAACAATGAGGCATTCAGAAAATATCAGAAAAGTATTTTCCACTACACATTTCCGGTCATTCCCACCTAACTGTAGTTATTCAATAAAGACCTAATGTATAAACAGGTTGATTATATCTGAAAGCATTTAATTCAACAAGGCTTGAGGAGAGAGAAGCCTTTAGGAAGAAACCATAAATCAGTAAAGTCAAATGCAATAAGCCAGTACTATGATGAAACTAAAAGAATAATTGTAAACACATTTAATAAGCAGATTAAACACAAGGAGGAAATTGTTAAGGAATTCTTAATGATTCATGTTGATGGAATGCCTAAATAATAAAGCAGACAATTAATCAAAGACAAAGGGATTAATGCTTGTGATTTGTGGCCCGGAGTTAGAGGTCTAGTAAGAAAGAAAGGTGGAATGGCCACATAAAGGAGAGAATGATAGGGGGGAAAAAAGATGTAGAATAAATACTGTTGTTTTTCTTAGTAAACCAGGGTACTTACTTAAAATTATCTAGTTGCTGAAACAACTCAATGCAAGACAGGAAAATCTTCATACAATGTCAGCAATTGCATTGTAACATTTGCAACTTTCATCTGGGCCTCTACTGGGTTGAGGCTTGCATGGGCTGAAAGTTCTGCCCAGATCCTGGAACAGAATAGCTGTGATCTGCTTCAAAGACTCTCTCTATGTCTTCATTTATTATTTTCTGAATTTCCTCTCCTAAAATGAAGCATTTTATACACAAATATTTTGTGTCAACACTCTTATTCTACTGAGATATATTTAAATAAAAAATTAAGAATTCTCACAGAAATAATAAAATAATACATAAATTCCATCATTTCCTCAAAAATCAAAGGAAGTCTTCTGAATTCTCAGGGCAATTTTCCAGCTAAATAATTAGGTTTTATCACATATCTTGTATATATCTCTAGCTTTAAAAAAAATAACAAATAAAAAATAGGAAAAAGAAAGTTAAATTTACATGAGGAATTATGGTTAAAAAAAATTCAGATAAAGTACAAAGAAACACTTCACACTTAATTAAATGACATAATGCAAAAGTTATGAGAAAACTCCTCACTGTAATTTGTCAGCTTAGGGTCTTTGATTTCTCTCTTGTTTTCTCCAATTCATTAAATGAAAAAACCTGTACCACATTTCTGCAGCGACTCCTTCCCCTAGATTCGAAGTTTTAGGGTCAGGCTGCACGGGGAGTGGCAAGAGCTGCCCTTGCTTCCCTTGATGTTTCTTTTTCTTTTTTTCCAGACATGTTTCTGGGAAGGAACTAATTAATCCTTTCCATTCCCTTACCAAACTGGCTAGTTAAGAGTTGGTACATGACCCAAACAGGAACAATAAGATCAAAAAGAGCCAGTATTAAGACTTTTGTTTGAACAATCATAGAGGTGGACTCCCCTTTGATGAACTGCATTTTAAAATGATGTGAAATTAAAGCTGATAGCTACTACTAAAAGAAGGCTTATTATTGAGCTAAACCAGAGAAAGTAGAACTAAAAATGGTGATATCTTTGAAGATTTGAATTAAAAAAAAGTCGAAACACATAAATTTGGACTATTTGGTTATATAAATCTGCTATTTATTATTATTAATATTAAGTCAGGGCTATATTTTATGATAGTTTAAATTTAAACTATCTACTTGCTATGCCCTAAGATAAAAGCATTCCTCCAGA
Organism: Eulemur rufifrons; assembly: GCF_041146395.1. Classification (NCBI taxonomy): domain Eukaryota; kingdom Metazoa; phylum Chordata; class Mammalia; order Primates; family Lemuridae; genus Eulemur; species Eulemur rufifrons. The sequence goes on from NC_090989.1 coordinate 30,821,504, forward strand.
ATTGTATCTTGGTAGAGATGGGCAAAGTAAAACATGAGGGAAACGTATAGATATGATATCTAAATTGTTGCATTACAGAAAACATGTATAAAAAGAATCTCAAGGTTGTGCTAGTAATAAGTCCCAGGGTTCTAATAATAGGTATTTAATAAATGTTAGTTCTCTTTTCTCCTTTGAAATATGTCCCCTTAATGAACTAGAAGTACTTAGTGATGAAGTAAAGGAAGGCTCTTCCCCCACACTCCTACTGTATTCATTTATTTAATGAATTACCTGAGAAATCTCAGGCAGAGTTTTCCAACTAAGACACAGCATTTGCTGTGTATGGGTTACAGGTAAGGTGAGATATTGATCATCTCAGTCTTTGAGGTATGTTTTAGTTAACGTATTGCAAAACCTGTAAGAAGCCCCAACAATCTAGTGAAATAACACAGTAGTAGTTTATTTCTTGCTTATGAAAGAGTCAAAAGTTAACGTTTCTGGTCAGAAAGTAAAGTCGTTTTTCTCCAAGGGATAATTTAGCCACCAAGGCTCTCTTCAGCTTGGGTTCTTCCACTTACTTTTTTTAACCCCCTTCACTCAAATGTGTCACATATTATTTCTATTCATATACTGTTAGTGAGAACTAGTCTCACATAGCTACACTTAGATACAAAGAATGCTGGGATGTATAGTCCATAGCTGAGCAGCCTCTTCCCCTAAACAACTATTCTATGGAAGAGAAATGCATGGTTTAAGTTAGCCAGCTTCACTGCAAGGGGTTGAGCCATTGGTCTATTATTTTCAGCCATGAGCAAGCACATCCATTTACCCAAATTGATGATTTAAATATGATTTTCTATGTGTGTCATGAGTTAAGAGGGTTGAGAAGCATCAGTCTAAGCCAACATTCACTGGCACCCATGAACTTAAAATTTTTCTGTTTGGTGAGCTTCGATTATCTAAATCTTCAAGTAACCAGTAATTGTTGATTAGGCCTAACTTCATTTCTGACACCTCATTTTGACCCTTTTACCATCTGGGTTAGAATGTGTAGGGGGAAGAAATGTCTTTTCTTCCCCTCTTAGGTTCGTGCCTGAGGCCCTTATGATGAAAGATTAATAAGAGAAAAAGCACACATATATATTTAATATAATTTTTACATGACTCATAAGCCTTCATAAAAAAAAAAAAGAAGAAGACCTGAAGAAACAGATAAGCTTGTGTATTTTTTATGCTAGATTTGGTGGAGAAGTGGACAGCCAAGCCAAGTTTTCAGGACACAAAATAAAACAAACAGGAAAGTAATAGCTGTCCCTGGGGTAGAAAGAATCAATAACTAATAAACACCCCAAAACCAAATTTAACCAGAGAGTCACAATTCAAACAGATGTTTTTCTCCTGCTATGCTGAATTTGGAAAGGAAGAAACAGAAGTTTTTTGCCTTCTCTTGAGCAAGTACTATAGACAGAGTTCCAGGAGGGCTGACCTTGGTAAGAACTCTTAGCTTTCCCTGGCTTTTTGTCAGTTGTCCCAGGATCTCACCTGCAGGCTTTGGAGCAAGTGAAGTGTCTCAGTCATCCCTCCCTGAGTGCCAGAAACTGTAGGGAAAACTAAATATCATTCCTCCCCTCTTAGGTTCACAGTTGTGGCCCCTGTGACAAAAATCAGATGAAAAAGAGAAAAACATACAAATTTAATAAATAAGTTTTCAATGGCATAGCAGCCTTCAGAAATGAAGATCCAAAGAAACATATTATCTAGTGTATTTTTTATGCTAGGTTTGATGAAGAAGCATATAGTTGCAGAGAAGCATGATTGGATAGAAAAATATAATTCAGTGGTAGGAAACTGGGGGAAACTTAGCAAGGCCTGTTCAGATTATTCTTCCTGTCCCTGTGTCTTCAGAGAGAAAATTGTTCCTTTCCTCATCTTCTCTTTCAATGTGCATTGACATTCACCTCATTATGGGAAATCACAGCCTCCTTAACAGGGGCAAGAATGATTGTAATGCAGTTATATAGGGGAAAACATAGAAAAATTACCACTGCAAGTTTTTAATGTCAAAATCTGTTCATCTTTTAATGTCAGTAGTTACATTAGAAGAGGTAGATGAAGACATGTAAATGCCTTTAGAGAAGTATGTTTTATGATATAAAAATTAATTAATTAAAAATATATTCCTTTCTGTTTATTTTCAATCACATCATACTCCTAAATATTTTTCTTATGCAAAAGAATAAAAATATAATGTCTTCTATTGTATGTATTAACTAAGTTAGCTAGTTCCTATAGCAAATAAACCCTCAATATCTGTAGCTAAGAGGGATACTTCTTGCTCAAGTTGGTATTATATATTGTGGCTCAAGGTGAAAATCTCCATTAACATTCATTTGGGAGTATCTTATTTTCTTCAATACAATGCCATAGATTTTTTAATAAGCTAATGTTACACCTGGTCCTCTCCTATGAAATCCCTGGGTGGGTGCTTAAGCGTATAGTTAAGTGTATAGTCCGATGCTTTGTGTCCCTTGTTATGGGAGGAGGGGTGTGATTCATATAGTTATTCAGGGACTCAGGCTTCACATACTGGATCAACTTCAACACTTTGTTTTCAAGGGCATTTTGAGCATTATGATTCAACAGGCAAGAGGGGAAGGAGCATGGAGGATCTCACATGGGAGGATTTGAGGGGCCATTCCTGGAAGGGCCAAGTATCATTTCTGCTCTTTTTCAACTGGCCCAAACTCAGACCTTTAACCACACTTAACTACAGGGGAGACTGGAAATGTGCTTTGGCTGTGTAAACGTGTTTGGCGTACAAATAGTGAATCTGCCACACTGTGGCAATTGGCCTTTATTTTAACTTTTAAAAAATTATCCTATTCATTTGTCTTGCATATTATAATAAATCCAGGCTTCAGAGTATTCAGTCCAGCATCAATTCCCACCTCGATTTTAAGGAATTAATTTCTCATTGTACCCTGCCAAGACCTTTCTTTTCATTCAAACTAATTTACTTTCTATTCACCAGTCCTATTACTATGCTTTTTCATAGGTCATTTTAAAATTCATTCTGTCTGGATACACTTCCTTCATCTTCTATCAACCCTTAATCCCTTGAAAACATGACTAAAAACTCATCTTTTCTAGAGGATTTTTGGGGACAAATAAAGCTATATTCATATCCATACTTACACATATAGACCTTAAACAATACACAAATTTCCGCACTTTTTTCTCCCCTCATATTCCTGGGAGCCTTGGAAAGAGTAATAGTTAGGGGTGTGTATTCATGAACAAGCTCCATAATCTATGTGGCACAAGGTAGAACCTTCTATTGACATTAATTTGATGGCATCTTATTTTCTTCATTCAATGTCGATAGACTTCTTCATAAACTAATGCTACATCTGGACCTACCGTATCGAATTTCTGAGTGGTTGTTTAATCTTTCTATGGATCTGCCTATAATTCTACTCTTCCAATTTATATTATTTAGAATAGATAGGAGCAGATAAGAAACTTTGGAAGAAAAAAGGTCACAGAATTTTAAAATAAATTGAAAAATCTAGAAAAACTTTCTTTACCATGTTAAAATGCTTCAAAATCTGTATATGTGTACATAAGTAAATATATAAGTACATAAATATACACAAATCTAATAAAATAAATATATAAAATATGTAGGTTCTATGTAAGTATGTACAGATATATTTGAGATGCATACCTCAGAGATGCCTCTTTAAAACTATTCATTTAATTTTTGATTATCTATGTCTTTAGGCTACATAGCTTACTGAGCTTACTTTTTTGACATTTTTAAAAATAACTTTCTTAAAAATCAAGGGCCTACCTGAATGGAACTGGAGATCATTCTTCTAAGTGAAGTATCCCAAGAATGGAAAAACAAACACCACATGTACTCACTATTAAATTGGAACTAATTGATCAACACTCATGTCCACATAGGGAAATAAAACTCAAAAAAAATCAAGCGAGTGGAGGGGAGGGAGGGATGGGTAAATTCACACCTAACAGGTACAATGCACACTACCTAGGTGAAAGGCACACTTATAACTTTGACTCAAACTGTCCAAAAGCGATTCATATAACCAAAACATTTGTACCCTTATAATGTTCTGGAATTTGAAAAAAGCAAAGGCATAGGCTAGAAACTAGTTGTGTGAATTTAAGCAGAAAGTGAATAAAACTTTTAGTTCTTTGAGAAATCTCCCGTACTGGTTTCCATAGGGGTTATACTAGTTTACAGTTCCACCAACAGTGTATAAGCGTTCTTTTCTCTGTACATCTGGGCTAGCCTCTATTGGTTTTGGACTTTTTAATAAAAGCCATTCTAACAGGAATACAGGGATATCTCCTTGTGCTTTTTATTTGCATTTCCCTGATGATTAGTGGTGTTGAGCATTTTTTATGTTTTTTGGGAGTTTGTGTTGTTTTGAAAAACTTCTGTTCATGTCTTTTGCCCACTTTTTAATGGTATATGTATACCATGGTGTACTACTCAGCCATAAAAAGGATGAATTCATGCCTTTTGCAGCAACCTGAAAGAAATTGGAGATCATTATCCTAAATGAAATATCTCAAAAATGGAAAAACAAACACCACATTTGCTCGCCAATAAATTGGAAACAACCAGTGTGTACACAAGTGCACAGAGGGAAGTCAGTCATTGGAAATAAAGCTGTGCAGGGAGGAGGATGGAGGGGAGGGGCAAAAACTACCTAAGAGGTACAATGAACATTATTCAGGTGATGAGCATATTTATAGCCCTGACTCAAGCCACGTAACGAAAACATTTGTATCCCCTTAATATTTTGAAATAAAAAAAAGAAAGTAAATGAAACATAAAAATGATACTTAGGAAAAAACAAAGGTGAAATATGCTGGAATACTAAAATTGAAGTCTACCAATGTAACTAACTGCTTCAGGAGACTACAAGGTGTTTTGTGGAGTTCCTTATAATTTTCTCTTTTCAAATTATAATTTTCATGTAGAAATATTTTCACTATTATACATATGAAATAAAGATACTCTTTTTCCATTAGAGCAATGCACGAATCTTCCTCAAATAAAAGCATGTAGGCAACATTTCCCATCAAATTGGATTTCCTGACATAAATCCTGAGTCCCAAATCTATCACCTCAAAGTCAAACACCATGTTTATCACTTCTTATTAAATCAAATGCCTGTTTTAATTTTTCTTGCATGCATGTTCTGGAGCTCAAATGTTTTGGCAGAGAATGGTCAGGTGCTTTTGCTGAGCTAGTAGGGAGAGACACAGCACATACTGCAGCTAAGAGCAGCTGGCTTCTGTTGTGGCCATGAAACCAGGTCTGAAACCACGCCTGTGCTGAACAAGTTTTTATTTTTCCTCTCTTTCTTCCCTGAGTGATTCTCAATCCTGTTTCTCATTAGAATCACCAGGAAAGCATTTAAAATACTTATTACCAGGCTACTCTTTAGCCCAATTGTCCAATTATATGCTATCTCCCCAGCTGGTGGCCTCACTGAGATCCGCACATGTATTAACTAAACATACTAAAATAACTTTGCTGTCTGTCCTCTGCAGCAGGGCACTTTCAAAACTCAGTTGACTTCATTTCTTCTCAAAGCTCTTTAGACGAAAAGGAGACAGAGCTGAAAAGTAATTTTCTTAAGTCATCCCTAAAACTTGTTTTCTTTTTCAGTTCTAAAAGTGACTCTAGAAAATGGAAAAACAAACGTTCCCTTTTAAAAAGTCAGCTTCCTGAGATTAAAAAAATTATTTATCAAATTGATAATTTGCTTTAATTTTAGGAAATTCACTTTGAATACTTTAATATAGATATTAATGGTGGGAGTAAGAGTGTTTTCTAGGAAATAGACCACATTTCCACCTTTGAATGAAGTAATTTACTTGTATTTATGGAGCACCTAGAAAGTGACAAAAATTCTCTGCTTGACCAAAATTTAGACAGGCTTCAGAACCTCCTCCTCGATCCATCTGTGCATTTTCTTATAAAATCCAGTTTTAGCAAAGAACCCTGCTAAGTCAATTTGGCAAGAAGCCCCTATCCTCATTATCTGATCACCTATTATATCTGTTCAGGTTTCTCATCCTCTCCCAGGTGATATCTGATCACTCTGTCTTGTCTGCAGCTAGAATCCTGTAGGGTTAGTTTAGCTGGAAGCCCTCTTACCTCTGATGTTTCCTCTTAGTAATATTCCATCCTCTGACCCCACCTTGCTCTTTGGCTGTATATTCCAGTGGTCCCTGTACCTGTCTCATGATGGCCCTGAATAAAATCTTCCTTACCATGTTTTCACAAGCATGCTTGAGTTATTTTTTTCTTTAAACAAATGTATATTACTTTGTACTCTGCTTTGTGGGAAATGGAACAAAAATTGAAACTAGACAATTCTATTTTAGAACAAATAGGTAGATAAACCTATATTATAGTACAGAACAATATGTTAGTAAGTACTAAAAAATAATTGGCATAAAATAAGTGACTAAGAATTCTGAGAAAGGAGATATTAAGAGGCTAAGAGCAGTGAGGAAAAGCCAAGGGGAGACATCTTGCTAAAATGGAACTATGGTATGTTCACTGATCTTGAGGAACCTAGATTTCTGGTTGGGAAGGAGTGGAGGACAAAATTTGATTATTAGAACTGGGCCATAGTTAAAGATATTCATATGCAAAACTGAGGAATTTAGACTTTATTCTGTAGAAAATAGCAAAATTGGTTAGAAGAGAGGCAGTTACTTGTGTGTAGTCCATCTGATTAAAATAACAATAGCTTGACATTTATTATGCATTGCATTTTATAGAGTGGCTGGGAATATGTAGAGCAAGTGGTGGGAGGGGTGTGAACAAGTACCTGAAAACAAGTTATCTAGGGAGGATTAGACTTTAAAAGAAATTCAGAGCATCTGGGCAGATATATGCAAAGTAACCATAAATATGCAAAATGGCTCAAGTAGTCTAACTGATTCATTAACATTTCTAAAGAAAAGAAGTTCTCCACCAGCAGCATGATAAATAAAGGAAAGAGAGAGAATTGGCAGAACTTTCTCAAGCATTGCCAAGGGCCTGGTGACACTAGCTAGACCTATCTTTGAGTGGAAATTGATGTTTCTAATTGAGCTGTTGGAGCTGAGAACACTATACCCCAAAGAATGGCCCCTGGGCATGCTGAGTACTTTAAATTGAAAGACATTGGAAGGGCCTTAGAACCAAGGTCTCTCTGACTTTCTGCTGCCCTTCAGTCTCCTTCCCTTTTTTCTCTTCCTAAGTGTGTAATAGAAATCAGAATTCCTCTTCCCCAAAGTCGGCCATAGACTCCTCCCTTCCATAGCAAGCTGTAAAACCTAGAAAGGTCATTCTCCTCCTTCTCCCTTGAAGATTCTCAATCCAGAGGGGTCCCATCCCATACCAAGGAAAAAAAGAAAGCTGAACAAACAGATCTTGCTTGGTTTCCCCCTTAGATGTTACCTTTAGATCATACCCTTTTGTACAATCATATCTCTACACAACTGTCCGTTCTTCATCAAACCTAAGCACAAAAATAGATAGTTTTCCCTGGGTCTTTACACCTTCATTTCTGAAGGCTCCCATATCATGTAAACTTTTAATTAAATAAATTGTTTATGTTTTTCTCTTGTTAAATTGTTGTAGGTGTATCAGCTATGACCCTTATGATGGGTGAGGAAAGATATCACACTTTTCCAACTCTACACAGCCTTGTTGACATTTGACTCACAGAACTAACTCTCTTACCTTTTATACTACTTTCACAAGCAACCTTGTGATTGTGATTACAATTCCCATGTGATTTTCCCTATAGGAAAGAATGGCAGGCCAAAGGTTCACCAACTATTCCCAAAGATATGTTGACAAAGCTGTTATGATGTATAGATCTATCTCTTAGGAGATTAGTTAGTGTGAATCTGCCCCTAAAAAGTAAAACTGTCATTTATAAGGCTCTTTGGGTGTATAAGCCTTATGCTAAGGACTTTACAGATATTAATTTATTCAATCATCCATTTTTCTATAAAGTAGATACTATTATCCCCATTATCCAGATTAAAAAAAAAAAATCTTAGAGGTAGTCTTGGTCACAGTCCTGCAGTTCTTTAGCTAGTAGGCTGTGGTTTTGGGGCTTTGAAGTCTCATATACCTGATTCCTATACCTGTGCCCTTAACCAATCAATGCATTGACAAATTTAAGCTTCTGAAACTGCAAGGGTGGGTAACATGACTGATAGGGATAAATTTGCCCTAGTGCTTGACACTATTAGCACCTTCTTGGCAGATTGAGGCATTTTCTCGTGGCATCCCAACTATGCAGTGCATCTTCTCATTTCAAAACTATCTTCCTCGTCAGCATCTGCAGAAACCAGTCTCCCCACCAATCTCCATGTTTGAGCCACTTGGGCCATTCAGTTCTTGGACAAAGTTGAATTCCCTCCTACCTGAAGACCTTAACACTATTCCTTGATTCTACAAAATTCACTCATATCACCTAAATTACTAAAATTCCATATCAGATCCTTTTTTCCCCCCACCATCTTATTTAACCCCACTTCTCTTCCCTAAATACCACATTGGCTGAACTCCATCCTGATTCTTTATTTTTTATTTATTATTATTATTTTATTTCAAAACATTGAAGGGGTACAAATAAATGTTTTTGGTTACAAAGATCACTTTTGTAATGCTTGAGTCATGGCTATGAGTGTGCCCATCACCCACATAGTGTTCATTGTACCGGTTAAGTAGGTTTTCATCTTTCTCCTCCTTCTCCTCTCCCTGCTTGATTTTCACTGAGTTTTGCTTCCCTCTGTGCACATGTGTGCTCATTGGTTAGTTCCAATTTAATAGCAAGTACAAGTGATGTTTGTTTCCCATTCTTTAGATAACTTCACTTAGGATAATGGTCACCAGTTCCATCCATATTGTTTCAAAAGACATTAATTCATCCTTTTTATGGCTGAGTAGTACTCCATGGTATACATAAACCACATTTTGTTAATCCACTCATGAATTGTTGAACACTTGGGTTGATTCCATATCTTTGCAATTATGAATTGTGCTGCAACAAACAGTTGAGTGCAGATGTCCTTTTGGATACCCAATAGTGGGATGTCTGGATCAAATGGTAGGTCTACTTTTAGTTCTTTGAGGAATCTCCATGCTCTTTTCTATAGAGGTTGTACTAATTTGTAATCCCACCAACAGTGTATAAATATTCCTTTCTCTCTGCATCCATGACAGCATTTATTTTTGGACTTTTTAGTAAAAGCCATTCTAATAGGGGTAAGGTAAATGTCCCATTGTCGTTTTAATTTGCATTTCCCTGATGATTAGTGATGTTGAGCATTTTTTCATGTGATTATTGGCCATCCTGTTTCTTATCCTGTAGAGAAGATAAGCAACAAAACTTCCATGCCTTATAAAAAAAGAGCATGAGTCCAGTGAAGTTCTTCCTCTTTCACTTCCTCCTCTTTCTCTTTCCTTCTCTCTTCCACTCCAGGTCAGAGTCCTTAGGACTTACATCTTTCCTAGGGCAATGGGAATAAATGTTTAATGCTTTGTTTTTTGAAGAAGGACCTGAAAACCTTCTCTTCCTATACTTGCTAAGCCCCAGACAACAATTCAATTAGAGTTAAAAAATAAATAAATAAAAATTATGTGAACCAATCCTCAAAGCACAGGATATAGTAAAGTCACAAAAATGTTAAAAATTAGATTTCACTAATGTAGAAAATTACCTCCTTGATCTCTTGTTCACATACAGCTGTCTGTAATCAGGCTGATGTGATACAAACACACCTTTTAAAAAATTGCCGTAGCTATGATTTATTGGTTAATTGTTTAGAGAATTAAAATTTGATTTCAAATTAAAAACACATATGATTACCATGTCTAACTTTGAGTTGGTTTCAACCCTCAGGTTATGTGCTTCAATATCAAGTTAAACAAGACGAGTCACAGGATGACTTAGACATGTCCACACATATAACTTAAGATAACCTTCCTCAACCCTAAAGGTAAAGTATCTAATAATTCACAAGAGAAGGTTTGTGAGTTAATATGAGTGTCAGTAATCTCATAGCCTCTGAATGTGTTTTATTCTTTCAACATTTAACAAAAGACTTGCTATGGCCTGAAGGTGGAATGTCCCTCAATGAAACCTAAATGTACTTAAGGAAGGAGACGGGAGAAGCAAGAACAAGTGAAAAACAGAGAAAGTCACTGAGACAAATACAGGAGGTCTTCATACTACAATGTAGAATGTGAACAAAACTATGTAGAGTACATGCATTCATTTATTTCAAATAGTTCCTCTTCATCTGGGACTAGTAGCTTCGTTGTACATATTTTGGATGTGAATATAAGTAAAACACTTTTTTTTTCCTTTCATTTTGGTATCTGGAAATGGGCCCACTTGGCACTATCTCCCATAGAATACAAACAGGACTTAACAGGCTTTCTAGATGCTTTTGGCAAAGTACTGAGTATGCAACACCAGTTGCTTGCAAGTCTGAGAGTTTAATGATTAACATTTGGCTTCTTGTTTTCTCATTTACTACTGGGACTTTTTAGCCTTTGATCACCTTTCTGCTTTAACCATTGCTCTTTAGTTTCACAAATTATTCACACACTACATTTGGTTTTCCCTTTCATCTTTCTCGTTCATGTTTCTTTCTATCCACTAGCTAATGTTTATTGAATTATTGAATCATTTAGGAAGACTCCCTAAGGCGTAATGTTATCATTTTTCTTCACTAAAGGCCATAAAGAAAACACTAAAATTTGCCACAAAGTACCTGATCCTATTATTTTTAGATCTATGGTGCTTCAGAGTTAGTATTTTAATATTAAAACTGTGAGGAACTCATTATTGTTATATGAAGTATTATGAAGTCAAGAGAAATGGATTTTTTAAAAAAATGTTAAGGACATTAAATATTTTGATCAATGTCTTTAAAGAATAACAGGTGCAAAATTTGGTTAAATAACTAGGAATATCATTACTGTTTGCCTTAATGGAGATAGTGTTATGTTTGTTTGAAAAATTATGCCTGAAAAATTAATTCCAGGCATTGACTCTAAAAACCTGAACCAGCCAGACTGTCAGGTTGTAGCTGCCTGTTCTTGGTTCTTGGTGTGCTCTTGGCCAAACAATGACCAGACACACCAAAAACAAGGCAAACATGAAACGAAGTTTACTGACAAAGGACAAGATAGGTTTATAGGGCAAGAGCAAGATATAGCTTCACAAAGCAAGAGCAAGCAAAATACATTCGCCACAGAGGAACAGACCCCTTATCAAAACAAGTGGTCCCTGCATATGGTCTCAGATCCTGTTTTATAGTGTCTGGATTGGGACCTCCTCACGTGATTCAGATGTCACCACTGAACCACTTTGATGGATAGTTAATGACATGATAATTAGCCTTAGGTTACTCTAGGTCACTTTCCAGATCCTACTGTGCTTGGGCTGCTGAATTCCCTGCATTCTTTTGCAGATTGGTAGGGCGTTCCTCCTTCTCCCAAAATCCAGCCCTGCCCTTGTCCTTCATCTCAGGCAGGGCAATTGCTTGAGGCAGCACCAAGGCAAAGCACCCACCATTGTCCCTTCGAGAGCTAAAATCCCTGGCTATCTACCTAACAAGACCGTAAATTATTTTTAAAATATTTCACACATTTTAAGCTTCAAACAATATACCAGATCCTGTATTAAATATTTTACTATGATGACATTAGTACTCTACAACTGTATGTGGTAGATTTTATCATTTTCTACTTTGTACAACAGGAAATTGATAATCAGAGTAGTCAAAAAACCCAATTGACGCAGTCTGGGAGAAGCACCCTCTTTGGAATCTATGTACTATGGATTGCACAAGCCATACATGTCCATCACATCATGCTGCTTCCCTCAACTAGATGTTACCTGACACAGATTTTTTTAAATTTCTCCCTTTTAAAATTATTTCTGTGTAAAATAGTACTGAGGCCAGGTGTGATTATTCACACCTGTAATCCTAGCACTTTGGGAAGCCAAGGCAGTAGGATAACTTGAGCCCAGGAGTTTGAGGTTGTCGTGAGCTATGATGACACCACTGCACTCTAGCCTGGACAACAGAGCAAGAGCTTGTATAAAAAAAAAAAAAGCCCACATTTAGTAGCCAATCCTTTTCCTTTTTCCCTCCCATAACCTCTCTTGCCATTAAAACTTGTTTTGCCACAATCCAAGTCCCCATTCTTTATAAACTTCTGTACCTCATTGGGGTGTTGAGTCTTCATTCTGAGGGTTCGTGTGTGTCCGTATTGAATAAATTTGTGTGTACTTTTCTCCTATGAGTCAATCTACATCATGTCAGTGATTTTTCAGTGAACCTTTAGAGGATCAAGAGCATTGGTCCTTACATTTGTTTCTCTTGAGATCATATAACTTTCATATTTCTCAGATCTAAACAATCAACCATCATCTGAAAAGTCTGCTTTCCATGTTTATAGAATTGCTCCAGATCTGTCATTATAGGCCTCCATGGCTCCTTTGTTTTCTTTGCCCATATGGAGATATAGATATATATAATTCCTTTTAATTTTATTTTAGTGCAGTTTTAAAGATAAGTCAGCATAAAGGTGTTTTCAATCAGCTGTGTTTGATCACAAGTCTAGTATACCCTTAATTGTCTTTAGCACATAATTTAGCTCTCATCACAGCAGCATGTAATGTTGTTTTGTATAACAACATCTTACCTTTTTTTTGGCATTTAAAATATGGAGCTGGGAATTTATTTATTTTATATTATTTTCTTGGAGTCTACATTTGTGCTGAGCACATCACATTTTGCAGAGCAGTCATTTTATAATTCTTATTGTTGGCAATCAATGCAGTAGTCAACTGATTCTCTGGCCATTCATTAAAAATGAAATATGAGAAATAAGATTGTAGAGCCATTGTTAATAGAATAAGTGTAATCTAAAAACAAAGCTTCTTATTTAAAAATTATATTTCTTTCAAATACTTATATTTATATATTTTCAAGATAAATTTGGGAATTTTAAATGCTTCATGATAAATTATATGGAAAAAGGAACTTTCTAATATTCTAACGTAAAAGAAGTAGGCTAATTTGATATTTAGGCAATTTGCCATTGAACTGACTTTCACCAGAATAAATTATTCTGCTGGCAGTCATGTTAAAGGCGAAGAGAAATGATTAAATAAAATTTCTTTACAACTTTTCTTTTGAAGGAGCAGAGTGTAGAGTGAGAAATTAACATATTTTTCTTACCCATAGCAAGGTTCATGTCTGAGGCTCCTGTAACAAAAGATAGATTAACAAGAGAAAGGAATACAAATTTCTTAAACACAAGTTTTGTTTGACAAGGGAGCCTTCAGAAGTGAAGAGTCAAAGAGACAAGGAAATCTGTGTATTTTTACGGACAGTAGTGCCTAAGTAGGATGGGAGAACAATAGGTTTGATCAAATAGGAGTAAGTTAGGGGGAATTTATCAAGACTTGTTTGTTGAGATTCTTCTTGGCTTCTTTGTTTCATATTCTATCTCTGACTATAGGGCAAGCACCTGTCTCATGAGGGTATTCAGGAGAGAAAGGAGGGAGAAGGTCAGAGAGTGACCTTCATAGGTTTTATGGCCTGCTTTAGGGAAGAAGGGTGAGGGGAAGGTGAGAGTGACCTTCTTGTTTCTGCTGTTTCCTCAAATACCAAGGTGCCATATCTTGGATTGGCATATGCTGAACCCCATCAAGGATCAGTCTTTATTAAAAAAAAAAAAAAAAAACACGGAAGAATTTCTTTTCGTATCAATTCATGAAGCTAAAATTCTAACCTGTTTATAAAGCTTCATAGTCATGTTTGGAAGAAAATATTCTCTTTAAATACAAAAATAATTGAAGTTTAAAAAGAAAAGTATTAGGAGCGATTTACTTCATGAAGTTTCTATATTTATTTTTTGGTAGAAATACAGGCTCCCAATCACTTGCTTATTTCATTTATTCTATGATATTCTGGCTCCAGTTAAAAGAATTTTAGAATATGAAGATGCAAGAAAATTAAAATGTCAATAAAATAGTGTTGTGTATTTTTCCACCTTTTAATCTCTCAAGATTATATTTATAATCTGATTTCATTTTCCATGGTTTTAGACTCATTACCCAAAAATGTAGAAAACCTAGTAGACTGTCTTCTTAGAGTACTTCTTATAAGGAACTTGAGAAGGTTGGCACACCAAATAAAAGGTGAATCCTTCCCTTTGTATGGATTTTCTAACCTAAGAACCATTGCCAATAACAGGAAGATCCATTTTTAGAGAGAGAGACAATGAGAGAGAGACAGAGAGATAGAGTGTTGCCGATTGCAGGTTCGGCTGCCCACCACCCGAGAGCCAGACAGGAGAGGCTAGTGTCGGTGAAGGAAAGGTGGTTTATTCAAATACCAGCAGCCTGAGGAAATGGCAGACTTCTGTCTCAGAAGCCACCTCATCTCTTCTGCTTACCAAGCTACTTATAAAGGGAAGGGGTAAAGGGGACTAGTGGCAGAAAGCAAGCTTTGTCATCATGATTTGCCTGATGGTTATCAGCAAACAATAGGTTGCCTGGTGGGTCTTGTTATCAGCAGTCTTCAGTTGGTCTCTTTCAGATTCTTGATCTGTTTTTTCTAAAGGTCATTTTCTAACCTTGTGCCCAGCAGCTGTGTAAGCAAGTGGCAGCTTAATTCTAAACTTCTAAGACAGAATAAGCTGAAAACATACTGGAAGCAAAATGGCTTCCCTTTCGCTAGCCTAGCATTACAGTCTGAATGGCCCTTTGGGGTGCACTTACAAGAAGAAGAGACAGAGAGAAAGTGAGAGAGAGGAAATTGGAGTCCACCATCATCTCCTTTGCCTACATTTAGGTTAAAATTCAAAATTATTTACTTTTAAAAGTTCAAAAGAGAAAAGAAACCTTAACCGTGTTCAAGAAAAGTGCAATCCTGTTAAATAAATGAAATGAAATTATTAAGATTTTAAAAGGAAAAAAATATTTTAAGTATAAAAGGCCACATAGAGCAATAGTTGAGACCATAAGCCAAGTAGACACACAGCCTTGCTTCAAATCCTCCTTCTGCTGCATCCTAGTCCCATTGTTAGGTAAATAGTAAGGGATTCTGGGTCTCCTAGGGATGAAAGTGGGTGCTGTAACCCGCATCTTGGCCCTGCCCCACCCTTATCTCCCGAGCGACTGCCATACCTGGGGAGGAGGGAACACCCTACAAATCTGCCAGTCATAACTTATTACACCAGCTGCAAAAGAATGCAGAGGACTCTCTAGCCCATGAGTCAAGACTCATAGGTACCATATAGTCTGGAAAGTGACCTAGAACAACCCACATGTGTAGTAAGGCTCAGGTCATGTGACTCCAAACTGTCCAATCAAAGTGGTTCCATGGTGACCTCTGAAACACGAGGGAGGTCCCAATCCAGGCTCTTTAAAACAGGACACAGATGGTAACCAACCCCTTTTTTCTGCATCCTTCCTTTGGCTCTTTTCCTGCTGTGACAATGAGTGCAATTGTCATCTGTGGCATATGTGTCATACTCTGTAAACCTATATTTTGCTTTTGCCCTATAATCCTATCTTTCTCTCCTCAATAAACCTCATTTTCATGCTTGCCTTACTTTGGTGTGTCTGGTCATTCTTTGGCCATGAGTGTATCAAGAACTGACATTTTCACACTGAAACCTGACACTGTGACCTACTGTAATCCCCTGGACATCCTTAAATATCTTTCCTCATTTATAAAATATGGCAAAATACTAAATTCATAGGACTATTCAGAGGATTCAATAAGAATGCATAGGAAACAGCATCCTATAGAGAACCTAGTACACCAGGGAAGAAAAATTAACTATAACTCTTAACAATTTCACTTAGTAATTTAACAAAACTTGTTGAACTTTTGCTATATAACTGTTCTACATATTATGAATATAGTAGTAAATATATCAAATGTTTTACCCTCATAGAAGTTATATTCTAGTGAGAGAGGGTCTATAACAATAAGCCAGTAAATATAAAAAGTGTGAAAAGTGGTGTAGAGAAAAATAAAGTAGGATAATGATAAATATTTTTCTCATAGATAACCACTTGAGATTACCTTTACTCAGCACAATTAGTTACTCAATTCATCCAAATGTATTTGCTGAGGAGATATGATAGACTGGATATGTTCTAGATATTGTGAACAAAACACAAAAATCTCTGTCTTCGACGAGCTTGCTCTAGTTGAGAGAAAAGAACCAAACAATCTGTCACCACCCACAGCTTGGAAAATATCTACTTTCCACACAGTTTATAGTCTACATTAACATAACTCTATTATTCCATTGTGTTTATTAACATAACATGACTATGAGAAAATATTATCACTCAGGCACATAATTTTACTGTTCATTATAGGAACTTTCTCAAAGACCCATCAAGTCTTCAACAGGAAAAATCAATAGACAGTTTACACTCTAAAACACTTTCATCTCTTTGCCGCAAAAGCTGTATCTTGTTTTTGATCCTTATCCAATCCTTAGCAAGCCTCTCCATTTTGCCCTACATTGGAAGTTTGGCTTTAAACCAAACTTCAAAATCTCACTAGAAGCCAAGCTTGCTTTTCTTCTCCAAGATGCTCCAAACTTTTCTATGTGGCATTCTTCCTATAGTGGTAAGCAATTAATTCAATTCTGTTTTACCAACAGGTTTTATTGGTGATATTTGGGGAGCCATCATTCAAGAGGGAGTAGGTGGCAAATATATATGAGTGCTGCTTTTTAATCTAGTATGGTCATTAATAAAGAAAGACAACTAAAGGAAATGAGGTAGAAGTTTGTGAAGCAAAGGCTGAAGTGAGGCTGCAGAGCACAGACCAAAGAGAAAGCAGCAGGGGGTCATATAGGAAACATGGTGAAGAGTAGCACAAGATGCCACATTGAAATGTGTCATTTTGGCATAAGGATTAATTTGAGCTAAAGGTAATTGAGAAGAAGCAGATACAAGAAAATCTCTCTGCCCTCCCCTATTTGACTAAAAATATTAATACATTTACAAAGGTGTCCCTGTCCCTCTATCAGAAAAGACAAAGGTTGATCATTGGAGACAACTTTAGATCCTTAGCAGCTTGGAGACAGCATCAGAGAAATCTACTAACCAACTTTACTAACAAACCTTCATCTACCATTAATTTCCTATACGGATAGAAAGGTTTGATACCTTCCCTTGCCCGTGATAAGGGTCACTGCAAACACTCCTATAACAAAAGACTGGTTAACAAGAGGAAAGCATAACATTTAATTAAAATTTGTAGCTTCACTGAAAATCATTGACATGAGGCAAGAGATTAATAGATTTACTTAACATGTATGTACGGGAGCCTTCAAAATGAAGACCCAACCCCCCAGTGGAGCACAAAAGCTTATATACCATCTTGAGGTTACAGAAAGAATGGGGGCTTGGATCCTGGCAAAACAGGTTATTGGAGTGGGGAGAAGAGGAATTCTGTCAAGGGATTACTGGGGAGAATTCAATAGGCTTGAAAATATATAATGGTCTGGGGTAAAATCTGTTAGGCCCGCAGAGCAAACAATGGTGTGTGACAAATGTCTATCCAGATTTGTTGACAGACTTTAGTCTTCCTTCCTATAATACTGGTTCAGTTAATAAAAACTCAAGGAAGTGACTGTAGGTAATTGTTTTCTCCTTTTGTTAGTCTGGACTTTATGCAGATAAGGAACTTGACAGGACAACTTTATCCTATGCTTTGGGAGAGCTGGTGTTATAAGGGGAGAGGTCAGAGAGACCTTGAGGCTTCTCCAGTTCCAGATGTCAAAATGCCATATTTTGCTATATTCATTTCTGAGGCCCAACACAGGACATAGGAGTCTTCAGAAATGAAGACCCAAAGACCCAAGGAAAATTGTTTATTTTTATGCTTAGGTTCAATGAAGAATGGACAGCTATGTAGAAATGGGATGGATTGGACAGAAGAGTATGCTCTAATGGTAACAGACTGAAGAGTGGAATACAGAAAGTCCTGTCTTTTCAGATTCTTCTTGTCCTCTCTGTGTAGTGTTCACAGATAGGCAGTGCCCCTCTGGAATGGGCGTCTTTATTCCATAATAATGAGGGAGGAGAGTGACCTTTCTAGGCTTTATGATGTGCTTTGGGGAAGAAGAGCTCTAGTTCTTATGACTCTCCTTGGGGAAAAGGAATTCTGCTTTCCATGACTCACTTCAGGAGGGAGATGGGAAAGCAGGAGGATAGAGAGAACTTAGTTCCGAGGCCTTCTGATGTCAATCAGTTCAAAGTACTCAGCACACCAAGGTGCTACACTTGTTCTGAGCCCTGATGCTCCCATATATTTGCATTCCCACAATTTGCTGCCCTAGCAACTCAAGGTCCTTTCCCTTTGTCTTGTCACTTCTTTAAATTGAATTGTTCATTGTTAAAGATCCTATATAAGCTGGAGTTCTAAACTACCTCTTTGTGAATTACCATCTCATTTCCTGCCAGTGTCCTATGTATATATGAAATATACATGTTGATAAATGTCTGTTTTACTCTTATTAATCTATCTAATCTGTTATAAGAGTCCCAGTTAAAAACTCAAAGGGGTAGAGGGAAAATTATTTTTTCCTCCCCTACAATGGCTATAGAAGCAGGGTGGTAGATTTTTATAATTCATTATAGGAACTTGAGCTTTTACTCTGAGTGAGTTGAGAAGCCATTGTAGGTTTTTGAGTGGATATAGAACAGATCTGACTTACATATAAACATGATTGCACTGGCTACTGGGGAAAGAATACATTAAATGGAGAACAAAGGTCAAACTGGGGAGACCAATTAGGAGGCAATGGTGATAATCTAAGTGAAAGTCAAAAGTGATAGGATTTGAGGGGCATGGAGGCAAGTAGCAGTGGAAATTGAAAGAAGAGGCCAGGGCCTGGAAATATTTTAAAGATAGGACAGACAGAATTTTCCAAAATATTGTTAAGTGTTTATATTTGAGAGGGAGAGGGGTTGCAGATTTCCTGTGTCAATTCCTGCTTACAAGTCAAGTAAGATGAACTGAAAATTTACCATTAGATTTTGTGGCATGGAAATCATTGGTGACTATGGTAAAAATTGTTTTGTATCATAGAAATAAAAGCCTTATGGAAGTGGATTAAAGAGATAATTGTTGGTGTTGAATTGGAGAAAGCAAGTACAGTCATGCGTTGCATTAACAATGTTTTTGTTAACAATAGATCAAGATGGTAGTGTCATTGTAATAGAGTTAAAAGGTCTGAAAAAGGCAATGAAATGTTTTATGAGTTCTCTCTTTAAACCCCCTATCCTTTTTTGCATTCCTTCCTGAGGCCATTAATCCAAGGGGCAGAAAAATGTTCTTTGCTGTTTGTTTTCTAGTATCTTAAACCGCAAGAGATGGCTGAACAAAATTGTCTGGATAAGGGTCATGAGATTTCCATCACCAGAGATAAGGTAGACCAAAACGACCAGTTATAGTTAAACAATAGCCAGAAGCCACGACATGTGACACTGGTCACGTAGACCTGAACCCAACTGCTAAATCCGCCCCCATTTTTAGAAGTCCTGTATTTCTGCTAAACAACAGGATGGAGGTCTGTTGAGACACTAGTCTACCGCCCTCCTCATTTGCTGACAAATTAATAAACTTCTCCTTCCTTTTTCTCCAACCACTTGTCCTCATTCTTTGTTCTCACTGATTCAGCCACAGGGACAAATACCAAACTTTTGGTAACACCATAAGATTATAATGGAGCTGAAAAACTCCAATTGCTAGTAACATCCTAGCCATCATAACTTTGTAGTCCAATGTTTGTGGTGAAGGTGGTATAAACAAACCTACTACAGTGTCATTTGTATAAAAGTATAACACATACACTTACGTGCAGTTCATAATACTTTATAATGATAATAAATGACTATATTACTGGTTTGTGTATTTACTACACTACAGTTTTTATTGTTCTTTTAAAATGTACTCCTTTTACTTATAAAAAGAAAAGTTGACTGTAAAACAGCCTCAGGCAGATCTTTCAGCAGATACTCCAGAAGAGGGCACTGCTGTCATAGTAGGTGTCAGCTCCATGCCTGTTATTGTGCCTGAACACCTTCCAGTGGGACAAGATGTGGAGGTGAAGGACAGTGATATTGATCATCCCGACCCTATATAAGCTTAGGATAATGTGTACATATGTATCTTAGTTGTAACAAAAAATTTAAAAAATAAAAAAAAAGTTAAAAATAGAGAAAAGCATATTTAAGAAGAATATAAAGAAAGAAAATATTTGTACAGTTGTACAATATGTTTTAAGCTACGTGTTATTACAAAAGAATCAAAAAGTCAAAAAATTAAAAAAATTATCAAGTACAAAAGTTACAGTAAGCTAAGGTTAATTTATTGCCAAAGAAAGAAACCTTTTTTAATAAATTTAATATGCAGTGTTTATAAAGTCTACTGTGGTGCACAGTAGTGTCCTAGGCCTTCACAGTCCTTCACCACTCACTGACTGATTCAGCTAGAACAACTTTCATTTCTGCAAGCTCTATTCATGGTAAGTGCCCTGTATTTTGCCATTTTTTATCTTTTATACCACATTTTTTCTGTATCTTTCTATGTTTAGATATGTTTATGTAAACAAATACTTATAATTGTATTTTAATTACCTACAGCACTCAGTACAATAGTAGGCTGTACAGGTTTGTAGCCTAGGAGCAAGAGGTGCCATGAACTGTACCATCTGTAATAGATTTGTGTGAGTGCACTCTATGATATCTACACAACATCAAAATTGCCTAAGGGCACACTCTCAGAAGTATCCCTGTAGTCAAGTGACTGCATAAACAACTTATAAGGAAAGCAGAGAACTAAGGCAGTGGAGAGAGATGTGGGCCCTATACAGAATTTTAAGAGTGAAGATATTCTAACATGTTTTTAAGTGTATATTCCTATGGAAAAAAATAATGAAGAGGAGAGAATAAGACAATTGCTGGATTGAAGACATTGAGTATGTGAGAGGGGAGATATTCTAGTGGAGAAGTCCAGGGACTGGAGTTAAGTTGGAGCATGGAGAGTCCATCCATCTTTATAGGACTGAAAGCAGAGTAAGTGAGGACTGATGTGGGTATCCTGGTAGTTGGCAGAAGATGTGGGAGAAATTCTCTTCTGTTGTTTTCTTTAATGAAATAAAAAGCAAGATCATTAGCTGAAGCTTTGGTCTCACCGTTGGGGAGGATCAATTGAAGGTTTGGGAAATGAGAAAAAGAAGAGTGAAAGAACAGTGGAAATACAGTAGGCTGTCCAAGAGAGATTAGAATGAGAGCTCATGGAATCTAAGTGTGTAATGACAGGAAAAGAGATGTGAAAGGGTGAGGGTATTACTGACTTCTTATTTGAAGGAGCAGAGACTGTATCTCTGTTTTTTCATGCCCATAGGGTGTTTGGGCTTTTTAAATATTGTCTCTTCTTTTCCCAAGTCTCTTCAGAACACTGATAACTTTTCGTATGCCCCACAGAAACAAAAGACTCCCTAACCCTTCACTTAAGACAATGGGTTTCTACTTACTCTGCACTGGCATAGTTAGGAGGCCCACTCCAGGGATCAGTCCTAGGATAAAGATTTTTCTCCTAGATAACATTTTGTTATTGCTTATATGGAGTACAGCTGCCTTCTCCACTCAACTTATACAGTATACAGTTTGTTTTCTTGAGTACTTATTTTATACTAGACTTTGTTCTAGGCACTATGAACAAAAAAGGGTAGAATAATTCCTACCCTTAAGGAGCTTTTATTTTTGCTGGGAAGCAGATGATTAACAAGGAAAATGCCAAAGGGACTGTTACTGTGGGAAAAATTTGGCATGGAAGGAAAAAAGGATTATGGTGGGTGAGGTACAATTTAAGATAGGGTGTTCATAGAAAATCTTATTTAGAAAGCAAAGATGACATGATGGGGGGAGTTGGGGTGATAGCTAGAGGAAGAGTGTGTCAGTCTCAGGGAATATCAAATGCAAATATCCAGAGGCCAGAGCTAACGAGATTTATTCTTGGAGTAGCAAAGAGGCCATGGGACTGGAGACCAATTATAAGGGGATGGAGGGCTCATGTTGCATTGCATTTTTACCATGAGTAAGACAAGAAGCCAAGGGAGCTTTGAAAGGGAGAAATGATGACCAAAAATATATTTTAAAAGAATATCTCTGGTTGCTGTGCTGAAAATGCATTTGCTTTGCATTAGAAGGTTGTGAGATATTTTTGTGAATCAGAGTAGCTCCAGACAAAAGTCTAACAGCAAAGGAAAACAAGACCTTGAGATTATGGGAAATCTCGGCTGCAGATGTTGGTTCAACCACTAAAGGTTCTTGGGAGTAAGCTATTTGTGGCTCACTCCCAAGATGTTACTCATTCTGAAAGCTCCGGGGAATCCAGTCAAAAATATGCTCTATTTCCTTGACAATGAACATGAGAATGTATTTATGCTTTGGGTAGATTCCTAGAAGGTAGCAACACCTGATAGTTTATAAACAACTGTGCAGGTCTAGTTAAAGTACTGATACCATACGCCAAGAGTGAATGCTGATATTAAACTCTTCAGTCCCCTATTCTTTCTTTTAGAATTTCATGCTTTGGTAAATCCCTTTTGGATTTAGTGATCTCCAGTAACTTCTGGAAAATTTTAGGTGAGGAAAGACTAGCAATTCAGCATGTACAAGAGGATGGGGATCTTGAGAAATTAATTGGGAAATATATTAAAATATATATGTTCTTTAAATTGGTTATGCGGCAAATTCAGATGATACACTATGATGCATTTCATCACTCCATCAAAATTCTATTTTTATATATACTAAGCATTAATAAAAGAATATTAAAACGTAAATTATAAATAGACAAATGCAGAGGTTTGGTATAAAAATTACTGTAGTCAGTCTGTAACAATGGACTTTTTGTTTGTGTTTGAATCGTAGCCTAGTTGTATGACCTGGGCAAGACATACAACGTCCTCCGGCCTCTGTTATCTCATATGCAAACTAATATATTTAAGGTTATGGTGAAGATGATATTTTAAAACATGCTTGAAAATATTTTTTAAACTTCAAAATTCCAGAAATATTGTAAAGAAGCAAGAGTATGCTCTATAAGGTTTTAGTTTTATATTTTCCCTATTAAGCCTTTATCCCGACTGTGGAGAATTAAAAATTAGAATATTTCTGTTCCTATTTTTATTCATCTTCTTTACCTTGATGAATTTACCAATAAGGAATAAACGAAAAGATTAGAGGTAGGAAGAGAAAGTGAGAACAATTATTTCCTTATTATAATCTAAGTGAATTATTTAGGTCCTGGTTATTAGCAAAAGAATTGTTGCCTGAACTTCAGATTTCTCTCAAAACCCTCTGTAGCTTCTATGACACATACAGTCCAGGGGAAGGAACATCGCATTTCTGGTTTATAAAGTAAACCTTGAGAACCAGTGACTTGAGACATATATTAGGGGCAGCAGATTCTTTACAGCTGGACAAGGTAACACTTGGATCATTAAGGGTGATACCAGATACTTAGTACAGGGTTTCGTTTATTATCATCCTGTTTCAAAAACATCATCCTCCCCTCTCAAAACACATGCTGTTGCTTAAATGCCTGGCAACTCCCTTTATTTTCAGATCTTTTCTCTTCCTGTTTTCAAGTTTATGGACTTTCTATTTACTAGAGACATTTAAGCAATTCTGGTTTTTGCTGTGTAACAAACCACCCCAAACATGGTGTCGTAAAGTATCATTAATTTTATGCTCTCGGATTCTGCGGGTCAGGAATTCAAAGCACAGCTGGAATAGCTTATCTTGGGATGTCTTTACGGCTGCCCCAGGAAGTCTGGGGCCCAGCTGGGAAATTGTGAATGATTGGGATGACTCAAATGGCTGAGGTTTGGAATCATCAAACTCCCATGACAGGCACTAAAGCTGGACTGGGTTGAGACTGTTGACCTACACAAGATCTTTCTAGGATAGGCTTTTTACAGCATAGCAACTGGATCCAAGAGCAAGCTTCTGGAGAGCAAATGTGGAATGAACCAGGTGGAAGTTCCATGGACTTTAATGACCTAAACTCAGAAGTCAATAACTTTTCTTTATTGGCTGAAGCAGTCACAATCTTACCATTATTCAAGGGGATGGGTTGTAGACCTTGCCTCTGAGTAAGAGAAGTGTCAAAAAATTTATAACCATTTAAAAAAAATTACCACATAAACTATGTGTAAGGGCTAAACATAGAGCACAGACTAATTGCTCAATGTATAGTGAATATGTGTTTTTTATTCACTGTTGGGTGCTTACCCATCAACCATTTTCCTCAACAAACAGTCCATACACTTCAAGGATAAAAATCAATATGTTCCAGTAGAGGACCTAATAGGTCTAAAAGAACTCAGGCTTAGCCAAATAGCACAACGTATTTCTCTGGATGCAGAGTTTGTCCTGGGCAAAGCATGTGTAACAATTTAGATCACTGGGATGCATTTTCAGAGACTTTTGAGAAGTTATCTTGCTTTTATCTCTTGCCTTCTGCATATTATCACGTGCGGTTTGAGATTTGGTCTGTTGCAAGCATCTTGATAGCAGCTTGAGAAAGAATGCAGCATGTGAAGCAAAGAGATTCACGTACAACTGGAGTCAGAGCATTGATTGAACCATGTCTGCTCAGAGCCCCTTTGTTGTACTTTTTAGTTCCATTACATTATAAGTTTCTTTCCATGCTTAGCTACATTGAATTGGATTTTATGTGTTTTGTGTCTGTAAAATGTGTTCAGAAGCATCATTATTGACTTAGTCTATATAAAGAGAGAAATTAAATATAAAAGAAAACAATTTAAACCCAAATCCTCTTAATATGTTTTATCATTTAATTCTTTTATCCTTTTATTGGTGAATTCTTTAAATTTATGTGATTCTAAAATTGTTAGTTGAAGAATGATGGAAACTGACCAGTAAAAACAAACAAATAACCCAAATCACACTTCTCAAGCAATTTATAACTGATCTTTTTGTTTCATCTAAATCTATTTTAATTTTAAAATGTATTCTACATTTTTTTTTTTTTTTTTTGAGACAGAGTTTCACTCTGTTACCCAGGCTAGGATACAGTGGTGTCGTCATAGCTCACTGCAACCTCAAACTCTTGGGCTCAAGTGATCCTCCTGCCTCAGCCTCCCCAGCAGCTGGGACTACAGGTGTGCACCACCACACCTGGCTAATTTTTCTATTTTTTGTAGAAACAGGGTCTCACTCTTGCTCAGGCTGGTCTCGAACTCCTGGCCTCCTCCCACCTCGGCCTTCCAAAGTGTTAGGATTACAAGCATGAGCCACTGGGCCTGGCCAGAATATGTCTTTAATTTCTGTTTAGAGTTTCCACAAGCTCCTTTATTTCTGTGGAAATACTTCTGTTACATGGTTCATACTGTTGAGTGTGTGTGTCTGCCTCCCACTACATTGTGAGCACTTCATAGTTTATCTTTGTTCCTAGCATACAGTAGATGATGAGTAGACTAGACTGCTGAATCAACGAATGATGCCTATATTGAAATCAGAGTAAGGAGTATGAGTAAAAGTTGATGAGTAACTTAATCAAACTCTTTGATTATCTTGCAGAGAGTGACTGATTATTTAGGATAGTTCAGTAGTCATTTTTGGCACCATATTATATGGCAGGATAAGAAACAGTGTTTATTCAAAATGATTGTTTAATTATGCACATTTGAAACATGTGAGGCATAATTAAAAATTGTTGATATTAAATAATCCAGAGAAAATATATTAGCTTCCTAGTATATGCTAAGTATATCCTATGCATAGGTACATCATTAGTCTAAGCAATTTATTATTTTTCCTGACTTATTTTTCCCCAAAGTATCTTAAGCATTCAAATGGTAAGGTATTATTATAAATGTCTTAGCTCATTTTTAAAAGATAGATTTTTAAAAATGCTAAAACCTCTCCAAAATATTTTACTTTCCCATAGAGAGAGGCATAGGTGGGAGCAATGGGATTGCTGGGTCAGGAAAAGCAATTAAAAATTCTGACTTAAGAAAAAATGTTCTATCACCTTGAGTGACTTCTCAAGTTCTTTTCTGATAAAATGAAGCTAAGTATACTTGGAAAGTTTAGCTGCTTTTAAGTCAAATTGCTAAAATCATTTAATATTGGGAATATTAATAAGGGATTCTGTATCTTATATGTGTATAAATGCACAGTTGCAATGCTTAGAAAATGTTATTTGTAATTTCTTATTTTTAAAAGTGGTTTTTGGAAATATAAGCAATATTTTAAGATTTACATGTTTATTAAAGATAATGACACTTTTATGAAAACAGAACTACCGTATGAGCCATCAATTCCACTGCTGGGTATATATTCCAAGGATGGGAATTCAGTATATTGAAAAGATATCTGTACTTATTCCCATGTTTATGGCAGCACTATTCATAATAGCCAAGATATAATCACCCTAAATGTTTATCAACAGATGAATGGATAAAGAAACTGTGGTATGCATATACAAGGTAATATTATATAGCCATGAAGAGAATAAAATCCTGCCATTTGCAACAATATGGATGGGACTGGAGAACATTATATTAAGTAAAATAAGCCAAGCACAGAAAGACAAATCTTGAGTGTTCTCACTCATATGTGGGAGCTAAATATTAAAAGCAATTGATCTCATGGAGACAGAGAGTAGAATGATGGTTACCAGAAACTGGGAAGGGTAGCAGGGAGAAGGGGATAAAGTGGGGATAGTTAATGGGTACAAAAATAGAATTAGATAGTTAGATAGAAGGAATAATATTTGATAGCACAACAAAGTGACTACAGTCAAGAATAAGTTAGACTTTAAAATAACTAAAAGAGTGGAATTGGAATGTTCCTAACACAAAGAAATGTTAAATACCTGAGATGATAGATACCCCAATTACCCTGATTTTATTAATTCAGATTGTATGCCTGTATCAAAACATCACACGTACTCTATAAAGATATATAATTATTACGTGCCCATAATAATTTAAAATATAAAGTAAGAAACAATAAAAAGATAATGGCACTTTTAAATATTTGTCAAGAGCACCTTTAGTATCCATCCCTTTCCACACTCCATACATAGGCACCATTTTTTTTCACATTTCAGTTATAATTAATTCAAGAATGAAAGTTGTTTATTGTTTTAATGTTTATTAACTTGGTTCTCACTCCTGAGAGACAGTTTTAATTTCTGCAAAAAGCGCTAGACTTGAAGCTGGATTCATATCCATATTATATTTATATCTCCCTATTGTGAATTTCAGCAAATTTCCTGGTCTTTCAAAATCTTGGTTTCTTCATCTGTCAGAAGAGATTAAGACTAGACATTCCATACCAATTTTGGCTAAAGTTCAATTTGATTATATGTTGAAATTGTAGCAGGTACACAATAAATGACTCATTTTTTTCCAGTAATCTATTTATTCATAATTTATTTCCTGTGGCATTCCCCACAGTAGGTATTCCAAATGCCTTCACTTTCCAAGCCCTTACTGACATGTTACATAATTTTGCCCTGTAGATTTGAAAACAAAAGTTATTTAAAAAGTCATTAACTTCATTTACTCTATTATTGCCTCCTCTCTAAAATTACAAACACACACACAAACACTCACTCTTACACACAAAAGGAAGAGGCATTTTTAGAGATGATTGGTGCATAGCCTTTACAGAGAACAGATAGATAAGGCATTGAATATATAATCCCTTATTATGGAAAATATAAGGTAGACTATAAAACAGTTATTCCATATAAAAACTCAGGTTTTTATTAAGCTGGTTTAAAAACCTGCCACTTCCCTATGTTCAGAGCTACTGTAGCCTCGTGTCCAGGGCGAGTATTTCTTCAGGGCCGCTGTTTACATAACCAATTAAGTCATCCCAAATCAGCGCGTCAGCACCATTCTGGCAGCACAAACTCACTCAATCTTATGAAAGAAATGTCAGCCAGTTTGAACAATCCTCTAACAAGACCACACTTCTGGCACCAGCAAGCCAGCTCCAGGGCCCCAGGAGGATCCCATAGCCACCAATTCTGAATTCTGAAGCTCTTCAGCTATCATCACCCCCACATGCAGGGGGGTTGAGTCCACATTGATCACTGTCTGGGCTCCTGCACCTGGTCCTGTTGGCACTACCTGCCCAGGCCAGTCTCAGGCATCAGAGAGGATTTGAAAGTTGAAAGGAAAGCACTTCAAAGTGCAGGAGGCCCCTGAGGTGTAGGGGAGGGAAAGAAGCCCTACTTGCCCAGGTTACTATTGTCGATCCCTGAAACTGAGCATTCTATAGAAATCACTTGAGCCAGAGCTAGTAAAAGCTCTGTTTTATTCAAAGATGAAGAGCTTAGAGCTTTTCCCAAATGGAGGGAGAATTTCTGAAAGCTCAAAGATTAATTGATTTGGGAGTTAGTGATTATGCCAAAGATCTGAACTTTAAAAAGTTACTTTAGCCAGTTCAAGCTGCTATAACAAAGTATCATAGACCAGGTGGCTTATGAACAACAGAAACTTCTGGAGGCTGGAAGTTGGAGATCAAGGTGTCAGCGTGGTTGGGTTCTGATGAGGGGCATCTTCCATATTTCAGACATTTTGTTGTATCATGGCAAAAAGAGCAAAGAACTCTCTGGGGTTCCTTTTGTAAGGGCACTAATCCCATTCATGGGGGCTCCACCATCACGACCTAATTACTTTCCAAAGGCCTCACCTTCTAATACCATCTCATTGGGAGTTAGGATTTCAACATACAAACTGGGATAGGATATAAACATTTGGTCTATAACAGTACTCAATTCATGTAACTATTATAAGCCCAGCTTAAGGCAATGGGCTTGTATAAATGTTACAATATTTCATCAAATGTATGGCTCCACTGAATTTAAGAGCATTAGTTTATACCACTGTGAAAATGCTACCAATTTTTATTATGAAGTAATGCCACAGTGATGGTCTTGTACAACACATAAATTGGTTACATCATCCTCAAATTTGCTTGGAATTTCTTTTATGTAATTCTGAAGTATTTGGTAATTTTGCCTGTCTTCATTTGCATTTTGTGTAGTACATGTGTGTGCAAGAAGGCACATCTTTAATTATTGTGGATGTTTTTATTTCTTAGGTACTGTAAATCTTGTTGCTTTGCCAGAAAATGCACAATTCTGGTTATTTCTTCTAAGCAGCATTCCTTAACCTTTTTTGGGACCAGGGACCGATCTCATGGAAGACAATTTTTCCACGGATGGCAGGGGCAGGGATTCAGAGCTCAGATGGTGATGCAAGCAATGGGGAGCAGCTATAAATACACAATGAAGCTCATGTGCCTGCTGCTCACCTTCTTCTGTATGACGCAGTTCACAATAGGCCACAGACCTGTACTGGTCCGCAACCTGGGGGTTGGGGACCACAGCTTCTAAGGATCCAATTCATATCCCACTGCTTGTTTCCATACTTGTTGCTTTTGCTGTTTCAATGCTGATACTGTAAACATTTTCAGAATGTGTTAAATGGCTGTTAAATTCAATATTTATAGCACCAGCAATCATTAATTGATAAGAACTCCACCAATGTGTAAATAATTTCAATATATATGACTAATTTCATATGTGCACATTATGAATGAAAATTTATCTTAAATTTGAAAAAAGGTAAATTGACGATTTCTTAATTTTTTATAACATTCTAAAATATTTTCCCATAATCCTGCTAGTAGTAGATGCCTTTGGGCTCCCTCTGGCCAACAGTTCCCTTTGAGCCCAGACTCACCTCATTTTGGCACCTTCCCACCTCAAATACCTGCCATATGCATGTCTTCTTTCTGCCTCAGAGTCTTCCATTCCCACTTGGTCCTCTTGCTAGTGCTTAGGAGTTAAATCCCCACCACCACCATCAATGTACAGTCAGTGGGGAACTGATGTTCTGGGCTCCTTTCCTTCAGTGAAAGGCTCTGGTAGGCATTCTGTGCACTTCTCAGAAGAGCCAGTGGAGTCCCTGGCCATGGCACCTTCAACTACTTTGAAGAATCTATATTGGCTTTTTCTCTTTAATTCCCCTCCCACTCTCACTTCCTGGGATTATATCCCCAATAAACTTGCATCCAAATCTTTGTTTCAGACTCTGCTTCTGGGGAAACACAGACAAGAATATGTCACTGCTTGACCGTTATCTGATTATCCTGGGTGAATGCAAATTATTAAAGTATATTTCTGACTAATAATTTGAACATGATAAAGGTGCAGACTTCATGCACTTCTACAGGTTAGTGGTTAGTTAACCTAAAGGAAAAAATAGATGTTATGATTCTCCAGCCAGTAGAGATATTAATGTCATGTTTATATTGCCCTAAAGAAAGTTTACTTACTCAGCAATCATATTTAAGTTCCTTCCACAGCTGTTCTTTGTCTTCCCACTGTTTCCCTTATTAATGAGGTAAATAAAAGTTTGACACATACTACTGTTTGTATGAGACTTTTTTTTTTAGCAGTAAGCAGTGAAAACTATGTTATGATTGTTGCCTGGATGAAAGTAATTGTGAGACACTGCTGACTGTAAGATTCATTCCAGTTTCAGATATATTACAATAAAATTTATACTTAAGTTGTTGGGGTAATGGTTCCCAAACTATATTTAATAGAAATGGGATTGTCTTCAAAATGCAAATTTTTAGGCTCCTTTCTTCAAAACTGCAGAAATAGCTTTCACTTCCTCCCCCAACCAATACACAGTCCAAATGTGGTGAGCAGTTCAAGAGACACAGTGGTATCTTGTGAGGTCGTAAGAAAGTCCCAAGTCTCTAGAGCCCCAGCATGGCACAGAAGAGCACACAAAATTCCCATTTCCTATTTCCTATACCTGCCCTACATCAAAGGACTTAGCAGTATCAGGAGAGGGTCAATGGATAATAAACAGCATCAAGGTTGGGAAGAAGAGAGCACAGAGGAAGGGTCTGACACATGGAGACCATTGGAAACCTGGACAACAGCAATGCCAGAAATCAACTCCTACAACTTTTTACACATGGAGTCAGACTGGAATTTAGATGTCACCCTCTGGAGAGAGAAAGAAGGAGAAAATCCAGATGATGTCTAAAATGATTAAGAAAGCCAGACATGACCAAGTTCACTTGGAACTAAGATTATACTTTCTGTCACTAGACAGAGAACTCAAGTGACATGTTTGTACCCCTGAATTGTGAGATATGTGCTGAAAACACCATACCACCACCCATCATGTGACCCTTTAATTCAAAAGCAACGAAGCAAACTAAAACACCAAGAATTTATTCCATGATTAGGTATTTCACAGTGAATTTTACTCACCGGAAATAAAAACACCCTTATCCTTGTATCACACTTATTCTTTGACTTTCATGCAAGTATTAGGAACAAACTATGTATGAAAAGTGGGGATTGCATGTGTAATGAATTTCAGCCCATAAATATAACAATATCTTGTATTGTTTTTGGAGTTTACAAAGTCCATATCATATACAATAACTCACTAAATCATGACAATAGCTCCATGAGGTAGGTATTATTGAATTTACAGGTGAAGTACCTGAGACTTAGAGGTTAAGTAACATGTCCAAGGAAACATAGCCATGACAAAACTAGGACTCAAACCCAGGACCTCTGATACAAATAATTTGCATGTATATCACATACTATAAATAAAGAGTGAGAGTAACCTATTTATAATCAACTCACCACAGGAAAGAGAAAAATTAGGTCACTAAACACGTCCCTTCAGTTTTTTCTTAAAATAGCCTCTGGAAACTCACTTCTTGACCTGTGGACTTGTTCATCTCTAAGTAGATGCTGGTGATTACTTTATTTTTATAAAATTGAATTTCAAATTTTCAATTTTTTTTCTCAGATTTCAAAATTCTGATAAACACAAAACTTAGGTAGAAGAACAATACATACATCATAGGAAAAAAACCTTCCTTAGATTCTACTGCTCTTGGTACTTCTACGACATGATGTCCACTTGTCCATCCAAAGTTGAATCCTTGAATATGCTGACTTTAATCAATAATAATGTGCAACCTGGTATATGATAGGTATTGTTAAAATTTCATGGGACTTTATAACAAGAAAGTAGATTTTTACTGATAAGCATTTTGGATTTACATAATTTTCTTGTTGACAGAATATAGGTGGCTCAAACTGCAAATCAGATTTATCATAGTTGAATTCTGATTATTTTAGAAATAGATTAACTGAAATTCAGATATACACACATAAACAAAAATAGTATACTTTTAATATTAAAGAGTTACTCTCTGATCAAATGACTTCTAGATTTTAATTCATCTTACATCTTTAATTTCAGAGGAGTTAAATGAGAATTTTTCTTACAAGTAAAACCTGGTTATTCATAAAACTGAGAATTTTTACTAATCTGATAATTTAGTGGTGAAATGTTAAGACAGAACAACTTTGTGATTAAATGGAATAAATTTGATCAGCACACATGGAAAAAGAAATCAACACAAGAAAGAATGATGTATTTGAGAACATTTTTAATAAATAATGTGACAAAATTACTTTTCTGATTATTGGATTTTCAGTATGCAAAATTATGGCTAAAAATAAGAGGCTTCTTACATGAACATAATGAAAACATTAATCACATGGATTGTTCCCTTAGTACTGCACACCCTTTCTATGGAACTTTTTCGAATTAACTAAATGAACACATTTAGTTTTTGGTGAACACCAGCATTTTTTGTGGTTCAGTTTTGTTTGGCTTTGCTTTCCAGTGGGGCCAGGCCTGATACCTGTATATGAATAAATGTACATTTTTTTTAAATAGCACCAATTATTAAGTCAAAGAAATTTATATGATGACAAAAAAGGATCATAAAAATCTAGTCAGAGGGCATCATTTGGCAATTCAAAGCAAGTAATGCCTCCATTTGAGCTTATAAGGAAATTTTGTAAGTTTCAACATTGGCCACAACAAACTTAAACCTTTTTTTTTTTTTTAAGTCCAGGAAAAGCAAGAACCATCTGGTTCATGGCCCACAATAAAGTATGCACATTACTTCACCATCTGTCATCATTCAAATATTCCAAATACAAACATAGAGCATTAACAAAACAAAACAGGTTAAAAACGATTCTCAACATTTTTTTTCAATAAGACAAAAAAGGTTAATAGTTACAATGGTTTACAAATAAAGTTTAGTGATTGTGCTTTTAAAACCAAAAAAAAAAAAAAGATTAAAAACAGTGCATTACAAAAACAAAAATCAAATTTCCTTAAGTGGCACTTTCGAAAGTTGAACTGACACTACCAGAAGAAATTTAGGCCAGTTAAGATAGGGATGTCTTTACTCAATTGGTCATTAAAAACATCCATTTGTTTGTAATATGTATTTATAATTGTTTTTTGATTGAAAAATAGAACAAGGTTTTGCTAGGCTTACTTATGACAATGACTAGACAACCAGAGATCCAACTGGCTTAGCCCTACTTATCCAAAAGTATATTTCCAATAAGAAATGATGGAAATGATTGAAATGAAGATAAAATAAAGTACCACCAGGGATTGCAAAGAGCATATATTTACAATGTTTCTACCCCATTCAAATTGTTTGTAGTTTTGCATTTGCTATATTTTTAGTTTGTCCCAGCAACGGGTAGTATGAAACACTGATTTTAAAATCATGTTAAAATGAAGTATGTTTTAATTTGCATTAGCAGTTTGTTATAGAAAGATTATACTTTCAGAGCCCTTGGCGTGAGGTTGAATAATCAACTTTGCATCTCTGATCAATATTTTGCTATAAATTAGCTTGGCATATAAGCAGTGCAATGCCATATCTCAGGGTCAAAATGCAAAAGAACTGTTTTGTTCTCTCCTGCTGGCTGAGGACTGAAGCAAGAAGTCAATACGCTTTTTTTTTTGCTGGAAGTAAGGTGTAATGGTTTGTTCCCACAGCG
The DNA here is from genome assembly GCF_041146395.1 of Eulemur rufifrons. Lineage (NCBI taxonomy): Eukaryota > Metazoa > Chordata > Mammalia > Primates > Lemuridae > Eulemur > Eulemur rufifrons. The sequence continues at coordinate 30,855,593 of NC_090989.1, forward strand.
AGGGGAATAAGGAGGTTCTTCGTAGGGTTAGAAATCAAACAACAACAATAAAAACCCAATAAAATTTTTAAAATGATATCCCAATAAGAGGAATAAAAACGACAATTTGTACAGTCTGATTGCACTGAACATTTTATCTGGCGTCATGTGTCATCAGACATGAGGCATCTTGAATGATGATTTTCACATTAGATCTCACAAGCCTCTCTGGTTGTCTTCAGCTTTCAGTTTCCTGTAAAAGATGTATTATTTATTGTCAAATTTGAAAATAAATCTTAAAAGTATTGTCTTTAAATGCATTTATTATTATAATGTAATGTGTTTTTCCTTTATTCACTGGCATGTTTGGAAAGTTGGTATACATTGGAAAATGCTTGTGGCAACTAATTAATTTGTCAACTTTAGTTGGTCTTGTTAGCAAATTCATCAGTTCTCCAACAAGTCCAAATTCTGTTCTGCACTGAGCCTCAGTGTTATGGGGTGGGACACAAGGCTCTGAGAGAGGAGGAGTGCTGAGTTCTGTACTTCCCTCAGCCTCAACTCAATCTTGTAGCTCTGTTCTTATTGAATTTAAATATTGGAGTTAACAGTAATGACTGTTCTCCATAAATATTCTTCTACTTTAAAAACTAAAAACACTTGAAAGATGACTGCTCTAATGTTTGCAGGAAGAAAGTGTTTCTTATTTCACACCTCAAAATCAAAATACTTTATAGAACATTAATTCAGATATAATTACTTATAATTTTTTAACCTCTATTTAAGAAGTTATAATTTAATACTCATTTATCATCTCCATAAGGTTAAATATATTTATAAAAAATTATCCTCAACTTATTTTTTATTAAATGGAGAAAACACAATCTTTTAATAAAGGGGGGGCAGATTTTATAATGTGATATGACTTAACTGCCAACTACATCTTTTCCTGTTATCTATAGATTCTAACAAGGAAGTAAATCTTTGACTCAGGAAGTGGTCGCCATCTGGGAAGGTCAATGTCATACACCAAATTCACATTTTCAGACTAGGTTCACATTTTCAGAAGAGTGAAGGTGAAAGATAGTCAAATCAAATTGTCCTGATGATCACTAGGGTGACAAATAACATAGGCTGAACATCCTCACTTATATCATTTCACTCTGTCACCTTACTGGGTTTTCATAGCCTACGGCAACACTATGAATTATAATTTACATCAACCGTTCTTATTTCCTAACAATGTGTTTTCCATATATATTTCTTATCTGAAAATCGGCAAATGCATGTGAGCCCTAGATCTACAAAGAAATTCCAATTAAAATTTAAAACATTGGAACACCTTCCAAGAAAATTCTTAAATTCTTAAAACTTCAGTTTCTGGCATCATAGGCATCAGGGTACTGAAAAGTTTGTGATAAAATAGTAACATTTCCATGTACTTTTATGGATGTTCCTAACTTTGAGGCTGATTTAGCAACCAGAGTCTAATGCTGGTTACCTTGGGGAAAAATTATAAATACCTCTAATTCTTCATTATTATCTTCTCCTCTTTCATATCCTCCAAGTACTTGCATTTCTGCAATATTTCTTCGACCTACATTTGCTTGTTCTCTTTGTCTGCTTCCTGATCCTCTTGATGACATTGAGCTTGAGGAACTGGGATCTCTGGGATTATTTGATGTTGGAAAAGTAGGTCTACAGTAAGGTAGAATATCCTCTGTGTAATGAAATATAATGAAAACATGTGAACACTATCATACACTTTCAATGTAGAAAAGCATCACACGAGTCTAACTGTAATTCTGAATAAGGAAGCATCAGTGATTCTGAGGTATAAATAAAGATACTTTATGAGTATAATGAACAATGCAGCACTGTCTTTTGAAAATGAAAATTACAAGCCTTGTTGTTTTCCTAGGAGCAGTCAGGGATTTGGATTCATTCCACTCATATGCTTTTGTCCATCTCAAACCCACTTGAGACCACTATCACTTAAGAGGTAAAGCAAACCTGGTGTCAGACTTGGCTTCCAATTATGTCATTCACAATAGAATCTCAGATTATTTTAGACTTTAGTTTCCACTTTTCAAAAAAAGTGATAATAGTATCTATACCTAGAGGAGCTCCTAGTTGTGATATGAAAACAGATGAGATAGCAAAATCACTATGTAACCTATACAGTGTTATTGTAAGGAATTAGCAGAAACCAAGCCCAGATTCCTAGAACTACCAAAACAGAGCCAACTCTGGGTTTATTCCGCAGACATAAAAAAAAAGAAAAAAAAAATCACCCTCCATTTCTACATCTTACTTATATTGTGGAACTTTGAATCTCAGAAGCCTACCATTATTGCTAATTTCAAAAAACAAGCCATTCCAGTCAATTGCTGTCTCCTGAATTTCTACCTCTAAATTGCTTTAAATTTGGTGCTACTGATGAATCATCAAACTGCTCACTTCTTTCCAAAGTCTGTCCACTCTGCTCTTTGGATACCAAACACATGAAAAACTAACTCTTTTACATGCTTTTTTCCACCTCCCCCAAATGCTTCTTCTACTATCCACATTGCCTGAATGAAACCTGATTTCCCCTGAAATTTCCACTGATATTTTCTCCAGTGGAAGGGTGGGGAGGAAGGCTTGGCTCTAGTCCACCGTCCGCCCTCACAGTTCTAAATCATTGCTCCTCCACCCTTGCACAAACATTCTCCTCCATGAGGCCTAGGTCATCTTTATGAAGCCAGTAGAGTCCTCCTTGGTGGCACCTTGTTTTTTTCATCAAACTCATCCCAACTTACACCCCCAACCCACAGGAGCCTCACAGTCCAGGAGCATAACTGCTCTCTTCACAGCACTAGATCTTCTGTGACCATCACCTTCTGTCCCTGTTTCATCAACTTTTTTCTCTCTACTGACTTTTGTTTTGTCAAATGACAATATGAAAAAATCTCTCTCTTGCTAAAAACTCTCCCCTTAAGCCTGTGCTCTAACCAATCAATACCTTCGCTCTCTCCTCACTATTCAGTAATGCCTCTTGAAAAGCAATTTGGATTCAATATTGGTAGTCACAACTCCCATTTACTCTGTATCCCACTGAAATCTATTTATGCTCACATTACTACTATGAAACTAAGAAAATTGGTAATACTAACTGTGTTTCCATCCTCATGCCTCTGGACTGCTCACTGCCTTTAATCAATTTAAACATTTTTATTTTCTTAGCTTCCAGTTCTCCTTCCTCCCTGGCAATTTCTGTGAACTCTTTTTTATGATGCAAGTGCCTTTTGCATGTTGATGATCTACAGGTTTCTATTTTCAGCCCAACATATATATATATATATATATATATTTTTTTTTTTTTTTTTCTACTCACTGTATGTGATTTCATCCACTCTCACAAATTATAACCTTTTCTAGAATATAACTGTCATGAGGGCAGGTACTTTTGTCTGCTTTGTGGGCTGATATACTCCTACCTTAATATATAATAGGTCATTAATAAATAGTTTTGAGGGAATGGATGAGTGGCTTTAACTATTTGCATCATACTGAATCATTAGTTTATATTTTCCACTACTGAAATATACCCTGAATCATAGCTGCAACAGACAGCCCCATTGAACAACTCTTGGAGCATTCCTGAAACTCGACAGTCAAACATTGACCTCATCGACTCCCTTCCCTGAGATTTCTTCCCTCTCTGTTTTCTGTAATACAGCTAATGATATCACTGTTCATTAAGACACTCAAGAGAGGAGAACTGAAATTATTTCACATTCTTCCTTTCCTTTCAAAAACCTTTGCATAACCTTAAGTGTACCCTTCCACATACTCAAACATATAACAAGTAAGACTGATTTTGACTTTAAAAATTTTCTTGAATTTTCCCAGTCACCCATCCCTGCTCCCATAGCCTGGTTTCTATTCTCTTTCTCTCTTGTCTGGGGGTTGCACACATCTTTGAACAAGTCTCTGCCTCTTGAGCTATTCCCTTCACTCAGCCACCTTCCTTTTACATAATTACATGTTCTTTAAGCATCACCTTTGACTACCTTTATTAATGAAGTATTGAATTTCTTACAGTTCCTCAGTGAACCTTCAATCCTTTAATGCTGACTTCTACACCTGAACAATCCACTTTGCTCCCCCAAGCTAAACTGTACCTATCCTTAAACACTCAGTTTATGTGTCAGTTCTCCCAGGAAGGATCCAGAAATCTTTCCTTGTACCCATTTGAGGTGAATTTACCCTTCCCCTCTGGGCGAAGGGCACAATTATAACTTTGACTCAAACTGTACAAAAGCAAATTATGTAACCAAAACATGTGTACCCCAGTAATATTCTGAAATTAAAAAAAGAGAGAGAGAGATTTCCTAACATTGCATCTTCCACAAACCTGGGCAAATTGTCCCCCTTCTGGACTCTCAAGTAGCATGGCACCATGAGAGTTACACCAAATATGAAAATATTTGTGAATTAATGGATTATCTCTCTCTCTCTCTCTCTCTCTCGACTACAAACCCCTTGAGGTCAAGGTTAATGCTTACACATAAATCTCAGGAATTAGTACAATGCTTAATAACATAGTAGGTGCTTGATATATTTAAAAATAAATTGAACTATGAGGTAAATGTCAGCAGAAAGATCAGACATTTAAGTCTAGAAGACTACTCTCCTTAATTAAAAATAATCATTCACCATATATGTAAATCAGGGTGCCTCTTTCATTACAATTAATGTAAATTGAGTTATGAAGCTGAAAATTATAGCGATGCATAGAAATGATCATTTAATGGCATATACACAGAAGGTTATGATTCACATAAGAATTTGAAAGAGCAGGACATATAAAATAATAACTGGTCAGTGTATCTCAGTGCTTTCCACAGAATAGCGGAATAGCTTTCCTTGTTTCTAGACTAATGGTCTAATCTTAGTTCTTTAGTTAGAAATATTTTCATAACATAAAATACAACTTAATACATTTCTGAAGATTGCTTTTTAAAAATTTAATCTCTTCGTTTTAATTCTACATACAAGATCTTTCTAGGTTTGTAAAATTGTCTTCTGAAAAATCTCACCTACTTTAGATGAAGCCTACTTATAAGCAGGAAATTGGTCCACAGTTTCTGGCCAGATCTAAATCTCATAATTCACATCATCACATTCTATTTATGAATCACTACTTGGAGCATAGTCAACATGAGTCAAAAGTTCAGAGCCTGATCAACTTTGGCTTAACTGATAACAATAAGCTAACAAGTCTTTCAAACTTTGGATAGTGATGATGTCACCGGAGACTTTGTGGTCACAAAATAAATGCACGGCTTTATTTATTACTTATTAATTACTTATACTGTCCATTCCTGGATTAGAGGAAAGTGAAACTACCTTCATGTTGAAAGGCAGTTAGCTAATGACCAGATGTCCATACTAAATAAAGCAATACACTGATGTCAAACCTTTCTAAAATATCTCTTTTATAATAAAGTGCCTTATAGCTTTCTAGGTTGCATTCTCCTATCATTCTTCCCTGACTCCTCCATCAACTATCTTCCTTTCTTTGAATCTCCTCCTCTTAAATGGTTTCCTCCCCTTAGTCTATAATAACGTTCAAATATTTATCCTAAAACATTTATCCTAAAACATTTCCACTGATTTGGCTTTCCTGTCAAACTCTATCCCAACCTCTCCTCCTCATCCCAACCTTTTGAAAAGAGCTTATGTTCATCACCATCTGTCCAAAATTTCCATTCATTTTCCCATCCCCTACAGCCTTGCTTCTACTCTGACTACTTACTATACTAAAAACAGTTCATTGAAATACCACCCACAGACAACATACTGCAAAATCCTTTTTTCTCCTGGGTTTACATCCACCTTTCATTGTTGTGGCATTTTATATGTCTTCCTATCTAAAAATTTCCCACTCCATTCTTTCTAGGATACTATTTTCAAAGCTTGGATGTCTTGATTATTATATCTCTGGGCCAGACAATCTGTTTCCTTGATAGAATGTTGACTGCCTGCCTGTTCTCTAAGTATAAGCATCCCTGACTAGTGGTGTGCTAGAGCAGGCTCAAGGTTTCACAAGAACTCATCTCCTCCTACCTCCACATTCATTGACTTCACATTAGTACCTGGAAATTAGCCATTTGGGGAGTATTTACACAACAGAAGTAAGCATATGGCTACAAATTAGGGTTTTGTTTTGTTTTCCTCCCAGAGAACTTATTGTTAAAGATTTACCAGCATACCACTGCTGATAGTTAGCATTTGTAATTCACACCACCTCTGTGTTGTGGGTTCTAAAATCCACTCTGTACTCACATTCTTTCTCCTGATTTTTAAAACTAGTTCTCTAAATTCTTATTGATTTTCTTTATATCTGTGTTCTTGTCAGCATCTTAATCCATTCAAAATTAACATTATTTCCCCCTGAAATTTATCTTTTTCTCTGTTTTTTTTCTACATAGGTTAATATAATTGTGTTTCACTAATCATATATGATCACCTAATCAATATTTGAATTTTTTTTTTGTTTACTCGATTATTTCAATTTACCTTTCTACATTCAATTAGTCACCAAGTCCTGTTGGGCCTATTTCTGAAATACCTGTTTATGTTGTTCTCTCCTTTTCATTTGCACTATTTTAATTCAGTGCTTTCATATTTTATACCTAGATTGTTATTGCAGTGTTCTGATACCTTCATCAACCTGATTCCAGTCTCTTCCTCCACTATGCAGTACTACCACTTATTTTTCTAAAACATAAACCTGATTATGTCATTTCTCACTCAAAATTCTTTGCTGGCTTACCACTGCCTATATCATAAATCCCAATGCATTGGAATGAATGAATTGTTTCAAAATTATTTGGATACATTCCTGTCTCTTTCCTTAAAGAGCAAGCTTCTTAATCTGACCACTTTTCCTGTGGTGCTGTAAGGTCTAACTGTGTGCCTTGGCAAACATATGTTCATCTATGTTTATTTGCTGCTTGAGTAAATTAGTACCTTGGATGAGATGAGTCTTTGCTGGTGGAAGGTCTCGTTTTGCTGCTTTGTTTCCTCGTCCTTTCCCGTCATTTTGCTGTTCCTGTGCTTCTCTGGGATCACCTAGATTTGTTCGCATTTCAGCAACTTGTCTTCCATCCAATACTTCTCTCCCCTTGTAACTGCCTCCTTTTCTGTCTGATGATCTCTCTGTTCTTGCTTCTACAGAAGGGAGTTTTGGCACCATTACAGGTCGTACCTCCAGCTGTGCCTTGGATTGAACAGTGGGTGACTTTATAGCAGGCGGTGGCACTGGAGGAGGCGGAAGATCTACAAAGAAATATTTAAAAGACTGTAAAAGTCTGGTCTTACAAAATCATCAAATATTAGGATTACTACTGGAGTCACATTCAACTGTAAGATACTGTACCTTAAAGAACTAGAACAATAGAAGGCAACCAAGAAAGAAGAAAACCAGCAATTTGAAGTACTCTCTTATCTAGCACAGAACTATTGAATGGTAGAGTTGGGACTTAAGTGATTGTCCCACTGCTGGGACAGCTAATACTGGGCATATGTACTCTAACTTCCACTCTCCCAACCATGGAAGACCTTCCAATTGATTTCAGCGTAATATTGTTGGTCCCAGATGTATATCTTTCCTCTTTCAGGCAATCACTTCAAATTGATTGAGGTTAGCACTTGAGTTGAGACCTATTTGCCATCTCTAATCTAACCTAACCCCCTTCTCATTTTGTAGATAAGGAAACTCAAACACATAGACCTTAAGCTATTGTCCAGTCTCAAAGCTAGATATAATCAGAACCTGGGCTAATGCCTTTAGACTCATAATTTCTAGTTCAGTGTTCTTCATGCTACTCAATTCAATAAAATATTTATTAATATAATCTATCATTCATTGATAAGATCTCACCACTCTTTATGTATACCCACAGGTTTTAAATCAGATAATCACTGGTATAAATATAGGTTCATTTCTTATTTATATATAGATAGATATGTACGGTTGTAGTTATATATTAAGTAATATACATTATATGTAATATAACATATATAATAATTTTCTTTCTTGTATCATAGATATACTTCAGGATGAAAATAGTCAGAAAATTTGACATCTAGAAAATATATTTCCTTTAAGCTGTGTTATCTTTTAAAATGACTCCAAATATACTCCAAAGGAAAAAAAAATACATATCCTAATAATATTTGGTAAGTTTGTAAGAGAATATGAATAGATGCTAGGTTTAGGTTGTTATGACTATAGTATGGAAGATGTATTAAAAGGAAAAGCATCACTCCAGGAAGTCAAGAAGTTGTTATAATGGCTTACATAATTAATGATAGGACCTTCAATGGTATTGATGCCTGTCAGATGGGTAGTAGGAGATCTGTTTTAGAGAGATTAAGGAAGAAAAAGTCAATATTATTTCATGATCAATGGAATATAGTACAGAGGTGGGAGGAAAGAATCTAAGATGACTTTTAGGATTTTGGTCATTGTTTACTAGGTGAAGGAGAGAAACACCATTGAAGGTATGAAGTGCAGGAATGAGGAAGAGGTATTGGTAAAGGAAGGATATGAATTCAGTTTCAGAAAAGTGTCACTAGTGAATGATTTTCCCCCTTTGTTTACAACATTCATAGGGTTTTCAAAAACAGTGCATAAAAATAAGTACTATGATGAGAGTCCTCCCTCTTCTGATACTTATTTATTAGAGATAACCACAAAGGGAGAGTTAAAAAACACACTTTACTGAGTAGCCTGAAGCCAAGAGACCCGAGGCAGAGTGATTCTAAGTTGAGACCCACCCTGGGACTGGCTGCAAAAGGAAGAGGAAAGTCTTCATTCATAATATGCCAGGAAGTGGAGGGAGTGAGTGACTGTAGGCTCATTTCTGCACTATCTGCTTGCTATAAACTTAAATTGGATTGCAAACACAGGTTATCAGGAAGCTGATGACTGCCACCATCGTCATAAAATGCCTGGGCTTATCAGATATCAGGGCTGATAATTACTACTATCATAAGATCATACAAAGTCTTGGGAATATATGTCTCTTGAGACAAAATCTATTAACAGATATTCTAAATAGGTAAGGTGCTATCTACAACACAGATATAAAGGAAAAGAGAATACATGATAATTTTAAGAATTCTAACCTCCTGTATATAATTGTCACTGTATCTACTTGACAATTAGAGGGAAATGCTGGCAGGTTTGATTTCTTATATACACAGACTGCCAAATAAATTTTTTCTTAGGTGTTGTAAAATGATTACCAACCTAAACCAGAGATTATCACAGTATAAACAATTCTGTATTTCATATAGTGATAAATGGTGCTCTCACCCAATTCGTAACACAAGTAGTACAAAATAGATTTAACAAATGGGATTGTGGACCTTTTTTTTATATAGAGAATTTATATAATCATATAAACACTCATTCTTTATATAAGACTTTCCGAATAACAATATAATGCATGTAAAGTAACACATAAGAACATGTGCATTCAGGCAATTCTACCAGCATTAACTCGATATAGAGATCTAGCATTCTATTTACTTAACTGCTTAGAGCTCCCAGACCATGTAATTAATGATAAATCAAGTCAAAATAACATCATTCCAAAGAGAGGGGGTGCATTTATAATTTATGAAAAGTGGAGCTGGAGAAATAAACTAGATTTGGTTTTTAAATCAACTATGTAAATGCATCAGAAAGGTGGAAAAGAGGGGTTGGGAAGAATCTATTAGAAGGTCCTAGAAATACACCTATGCTTGGCTTTAACTCGGTAAGACTCTGACTGATAAATATTCATGTATTTTAATCCTGTCCTTCATCTGGGTTAAATTTGTAAGAGGCAAATATGAAATAAATAAATAATTAGATACTGTCTGTCAGTGTGACTATAGCACGTAGCACTACTTTGCATCGAGGACTCCCTGGGTGTTTATAAGGCTTTGTATGGGACTACAGAGCAAGGTATGGCCACAGTGCCATGCATTAGGGGCTGGTGAACTCTTATGGGCTAAATTTTGTCCTTTCAAAATTCATATGTTGAAATCCTAACCCCCAGTACCTCAGAATGTGACTGTATTTGTCTTTAAAGAGGTAATTAAAATGAGGTTCCTGAGGGTGGACCCTAATCCAATATGACTAGTGTCATTATAAGAAGAGGAGATCAGGACACACTCATACAGTAAGAGAAGATCATGTGAAGACACAGGGAGAAAACGGCCATCTATAAGCCAAAGAGAGAGGCCCCAGAAGAAACCAATACTGCTGTAAAGAAATACATTTCTGTTATTTAAGCCACCTAGTGTGTGGTACATTTTTATGGCACCTCTAGCAAACTAATATAGGGGCTGACTAATAAATACCATCAAAATTATTCTTTATCAGTTCAGTCATAACCACTTTTTATTCTTATTTATATAATTTACAAAAATTCTGCAAAGGAAATTCATAATTTGAACAAAATTTAAAAAGCAAAGATGCTACAAACTCAACATTGATGTGCCATATTCTGAACATAATTCACAGAAGTCTACTACTGACAATAATCAAACTCATCCATCGTAGTCAATACATTTTACTCATTAAAAAGAAAAAAAGTCTACAAAATCCTCCAGGTCATACTAATATGTTTAATTCACACTGTAACGATTTGGAGCTCTATAATTTCTTTCTCCCTCTCCCTTTTTTTTTTTTTTAACAATTGTACAAATCGTGTCTGCCATTGAGCTTCTCTATGAATTGGTCTGTGAATAGTTTTTCAAAAAATGCAGTGTAGTAATTTCAGAAAATAATTTCTGTGAAATAAGTTAGAGTATACTTTAAAATAATTAGGCCGGGTGTGGTGGCTCACACCTATAATCCTAGCACTCTGGGAGGCTGAGGCGGGAGGATTCCTTGAGCTCAGGAGTTAGTGACCAGACTGAACAAGAGTGAGACCCTGTTCTGTCCCTACCAAAAAAAAAGAAAGAAAAAAAAAAAACCCAGTCCAGCGTTGCAGCAGCAGGAGCTTATAGTCCCAGCTACTCGGGGAGTTGAGGCGGAAGGGTCGCTTAGAGTTCAGGAGCTGGAAGTTGCAGTGAGCTACAATGATGCCACTGCACTATACCCAAGGCAAAATAAATAAATAAAAATAAAATAAAATAACTAAGAGTGTGGAATTGGAATGTTCCTAGCACAAAGAAATGTTAAATGCCTGAGGTGATAGATCCCCCAATTACCCTGATTTGATTAATTCACATTTTATGCCTATGTCAAAACACCACATGAAACCTATAAAGATATACAAATATTATGTACCAACAATAATTAAAAATAAAATTTTTAAAAAATAATTTCTGTGAAAATGGCTTTTGTTTCTCTCATAACAACTGCTTTCAAGAATGTACTTATTTCTTGTATCTGGTGCATTAAGTTTCTGCTTTTATGATTTCAATTAATCAATATGCATTATGGGATATGTATAAAATAACACATAGTCTTGTTATTTTTTTCTTTTATCAAGCAGTAAGCATCCATTGTAAAATTCAAGACTTGTCAGTATAATAAACATAAATTAAAGGTGGATGGTTATCAAAATGTTGAAAGGAAATGAATGCTATAATTTAAAAATAGCTTTAGTCATTTCTCCACTTTATTTTTGTTACTTAGAGAAAATAATTACTGGCTTTTATATTGCAGTATGCACTATGATAACTTTGCATAATCACTTTTGTGAAATGAGCAATTAGAAATCCAAATAAGAATTCAGATTAACTTTTGGCTTTACAAATATTTCAATACATTTACTTGGTTATTTCTGAAATTAATTTAAAATAATAACTTGGGTGTTCCATCATTCAATTTAATAGTTATTATTCAAGGATTAGTTAGAATTTATATTTAATTATTAAACACACTGAAATAAGTACTGTAGAATGTGGAACAATAAATATAGATAACAATTTTCAAGCATAGTGTAATTTATAACTGTAATACAATATTCTTTATCTTGGCATGCTTACATTATTTACAACATTTTTAAAAAGCATCAGTCAATGCCAGGATCCCATCCAAACAAATACAAATAAGAGATGGAAAGATCTACACAAAGCTTTAGGCCAGATTTTCTCCCTTATGTATTCAATTTGGATGTGTTTACATCCAGGCTTGATGTTTGGTCAGTTTTCCAGTTAGAAGCACTCTCTTCTAGATAATAAAAATTGATAAAACAGCTATAAAACTTGAAAAATGCCATTATAGGGGTCCCATAAATGTAAAATTGCCAGTAGACTTTGGGGATTTACACCTAGTGTTTGTCCCTTCACAGAGGCAAACATGCACATAGCCACTGTAATAACCCTTCAAAATCAGATAATATTCTGACAGCTCAGTTTCACTGACAAAAGAGTCCTGGGCAGAAGCCAGGAGGCCCAGGTGCGCTGTGTCATGCCAGTATTTAATGTAGTCTAATATCAGATAGATGCTAGTGAGAGAAAATACTCAGAATAAAGTACAGATAATAGCACGGACAGCCACTCACTGCAAAATTACTCTTGCTCATCATGCTGTGAGCTTTGTATTAGATTTTTCTGTCAAGTGGCAGGAATCACAGAGAGAAGTACCTCGAAAACCTTCCTTGTAACCTTGGATAAGGATCTATAATATTAGGCTTTCATATGATAATGGAAAATGATGCCCTTTTTGAAAAATTGCTGACTGGTAATGAAAGTCCTAATCAGATTGCAGTTGCAGAGGACCAGGAGGTGGGGAAACCATGCCTGTGACACTCTTCTTCCTCCACCCCTTTAGCAAATTTAGCAAACTTGACAAGATGGGCGAGTCTTAGAGAATTTATCTTACATGAATTTCCAACAAAGCCCGTGGGGTTGTTTTATAAAATGAGAAGGTGGCGGTTTAATAAATGCTGGGCCACCTGAGGCACTTTCATTAAAGGCCTTCTCTAGAAAACATCATGATGTTTGCATTACCCTCCCTTGTTCCCTTGAGAATCCGAGTGTTACCTTTTCAGTGAGAGTCGATACTGTATGTTAAGGCATGAAGGAGGATGATTCGATTTGCCTTTTGGTGTCCAAAATAACTGTAACACCACTACAGTTAGAATTAATATTCAGACATGTTCATTGTCTTCTATTTGAATGCAGAATTGTAAGAAAAAGAAAATGAGGACGCTCTGGAAGATTTATCAGTGAATCTGATGAAGGTTCATCCTATGCCATTCCTTCAACTATAGTGATATCCATTTGTTTGAAACTATAACATAACCTTTCAAAAATATTAAAAGTATACATTCTTTTAGTGATTTAAATAATCAGCTGATTAGCAAACTGCAAGGAATAGCGGTGCCTGACGAGATGTGGAAGTAGATCACTCCTATAAGTAATACGAAGCTGACTGCTAATGAATTTTTAATGTAATTTCTAATGTCAGCCAATGCATTTTCTGGTCCTAGAGAGGCAGGTTAAATAGGCGAGATGCATAGATGTTTTCAGGCGTTTCAATGGACTTACCATCTGTGTAGGCTTCTCTGCGCAGATGTCCTGGCTGGTGTTTTTGTTTCTTGGCTGGTCTAGTTTTCTGCATCACAGCAGCACTCATGTTGCTGTCTGTAGACACAGGACTTGTGGGCCTAGGGCACTGAGATGCATGAAAATGTCGGCGGCCTGAGAGGGGGGGGAAATACAGAGCCAAACACATCAATGAATTTTAATTACCACAATAACAACAACAACAAAACATTAAAGCTAGAAACAGCCCTAATTTTTTTTTAAAAAGAAAAAAAGCTCAAATAAACTCTTTCAACATATAATAGGCTTTTTGTCACACTGCTTGTGCTATCCACTGGAGAAGACAGCCTAAAAGCATTTTCTGTTTTTTCTTTTATTTTTTTTTCCTAACCACAGTGCTTTTCATCTGTTAAAATTCATTACAACTACTTATTAAAGAAAAGCATTCCAATTATTTTGCAACTAGCTTCCCTAAAATGTTATTCTTGAACAAAAATAGTAATTAATTTTTGTGTATTACATTCAATGTTTGTTGCTTTCTCAGGAGGAAGAGCCAGAGTCCTTAAGAAATTCATGTTCTAAGAATGAACAGTGCTAATTACATCCTTATTTTAATTAAATATATATTTATGGTACTCTTTGAAGGCGGACTCCTAATATCTTAATACATTCTCAGGTATTTTCTCTTCAGGTGGTTGGAAATTGATTTAACTCATATAGTTAGGCCTACCAAAAATTACTTACACCCTTTTTCTAACTCAAGATATTTGCCTGTTCTGGATACTTAAGGTGACCCCTCAAGACTTCTGTTTTTGGTGGTGGCAGAGGTAGTTTTTGGTTATTTGTTTTGGTAGGAACAATATTCCCAGAATGCAGTGGGAACTGGATTGACTAATCAGATAATGGTGCATTTTAGGGCTTTCAAATTCTCTGGATGTCTTAAATAGATGTTGTATTACAACATATTTGACATATTTAATCCATAATGGAAATGAAGAGCTATTGGCACTATGCTTGACCTCAACTGTTTTGAGGTCACAAATCCGGAACTTTCTATTCTGCCACAAGAAACTTCAAACAGACCTAGCCAACATGTCTTTTGGCTCTAAACAGGAGGAGCCACATATAGTGAAATCAACACATTTAAAGGTGCCAACCCAAGCATACTGAATAATAGACATTACTGCAGTGAAATGAGAAGCAAGGTGATTGGATCATTCTTTGATTTTTTTTTAACTTCAAGTCACATGATAAGCACCACCATCTCCTGAAAAGACCAACGTAATAGGCAGAGGCCAATGCATGCTTAGTTCATTAGAATTATGAGACAAATGAAAACAAGGGTGTCACTAAGTTACAACACAATAAAATATTAAACCAAGCTCTCTTTAGCTATGATGGAGACTATTACAATTAAAGTTACATATCCGTGAAAACAGAGAAATAGGGCCGAGACTGAATCCATTATTCATTCTATCTTGTAAGGCTATCTACTGCTCATGGACCCTGAGGCATAAGGTAGTTTACAGATGAATTTTCAACATAATTTTATGTTTTGTTGATTTAATGAACTGAAACACACTCTAAATGAAATCTGAAAGCAGTGGTTTGAGATGCTTAATTTCACTTTTTTTAATAGAAGATTAAAAAATAAGGAGAAACAAAACTACACATAAAGTTAGTTGTTATTTATTTATTAAAAAAGATAATTAGGTTTGCATAGTTTATTACATTCAGCAGCTACTGGGGGAATAAAAAGGATATTTGGTTGAATTTCATGACACATAGGCCTAGCTGAAATAAATATAAATTCTACAATATTAAGTGGAGAGATATTAGACATTTTCTTCTGCAACACATTCTTGATAAATAATACACAGAGATGACTTTATAATGACTTAAATTTTCTCTGAATATATTCTATGCTGATAAAAAATAATGACTAATCCAATATCTGCAGAGAACATGGGAAACCACCAATTGATAGTTATTAAACTAAAACATATAAAACAACAAAATACTAATTATCAATTTGTTGTGATAATCTTTTCTTTCTCTAACATGTATCGCTTTCTTGCTGACCACATTATTTTACTGTACTATTTCTATTTTCTTGGCTATCAGAAATAAACACACACACACCACACAAACACACACACACACACATGCACAATATTTATATGAATGTATGTATGTATATATTTGTCCTGCAGAAATAAAAATCATGTAACAAATATATGTTTTAAATTTAAATTCTCTTCTTTTCTTATACTATACTCTTTCTAAACAGGGTTGGGAAGAGGAGGAGATGAGTAAAAATGTGTTAAAATATAAGAATGGCTATATGGTAATTAAAATCAGGCTACATAATGAAAAGAGAAAACAGAAAAAAATGTAATAAGTCTTTGGATTAGCTTGCTTTCCCAATTATTACATTAAAAATGTTTACTTTAAGTACGGAACATTTATGCTTGAAAATTTATGCACATTGCACACATTCTTGTATCTGCCCAATTAAATTAATACTCTAATTTGAAAGGACATGAAGAGAATAGGGATTAAGGAGAAATAGCCCATTTTCCAATGAGTGAGTGTCACACTTGGATATTTACTTATTTGTCCTAGAGAATTTCTAATTAGGTGGGATAAGAGCACTATAACAATAAATTTTATCTTGCTGACTTTCTACATTAAAGAATTATAGCATACATTGAAAAACACAAACTTCATTTAACTATGTATAGCTTAAACAAATTATATCAATTTGTGTTTATATATTTATATATATATATTTTTTGCAATGACTATCCTAAAAATGAGGATTCCCAGGTAGCTTCCTATCACTCACATTATATAAGATTTATTAAATAAAAATAAAATAGAAAATTTAAAAAGCCTTGTCCAAAAAAAAGAATAATCCAACTAAGTCATATTCTTGGACCTTGGTTTCCTTATGCAACATAAAAAAAAGACAGTAATAATAGTCATGTTTCATGTGGGACACAAGATCATAGGAGAGAATCAGCCACTAACATAAACACGTCAGGTTTTCTTTTCCAGCTTGGTGAAGGGTGTGACTTACCAGCAGCATCCTGCATTTGACGTCGTGCCACTTTCAGACCAGCATACTCCGCTGCTGCTGCGACTGCCTGGGCAAAATCAGCATCGGTGAAAAAGGAGCCGTCAGAAGAACTAACACTGGAGCGTCCACTGGAAATGTTGTCCTCCTCTGAGGCCGAGCCCCAGCCATTGATCATGGACCCCGTGACAGAGCTCTCGAGGTCCCCGACACTTGAGGCAGGGGTCTGCTCAAGCCCACGTAACAAAAGCCTTCTGGTTTGCATCTTGGCTACTTCCATGTCAGCTTCGTCTTCTTCCTCTTCTGGTGCATCCGTATCCATATCTGAGACAAGGGGTCCTGAAATGTAGCCGTAGGTATGTGGCGGGGAAATCGGCCGCGGTGGTGGAGGAGGACTCACAGGCTGCCGTCTGCGTGAAGATAAGTGAGTAAGTCTGGCTCAACTCATTATGTAAGACAGAAAAGGACAAATTAACCAAGAAATTCACAAG
This sequence comes from Eulemur rufifrons, assembly GCF_041146395.1. NCBI lineage: Eukaryota > Metazoa > Chordata > Mammalia > Primates > Lemuridae > Eulemur > Eulemur rufifrons. Next base: position 30,872,690 of record NC_090989.1, read on the forward strand.
TACAGTGATTTGATCTTTGCTTCTGTTGAGCTAAATTGTTCAGAAAAAAGAACTGGAAACCAAAGTATGACTAAGTTTGATTGCATTTAGAGTCGTACCTGGTAACCAGAGGCTCTCCTTAGGCCACCTTTTGATTCAGCTTTAATAGAAATACACTCAGCTATCTGTAAGTCTTATGTTCTATCATTTGGATTATGTTCAGTTAAAAAGGAGAAATAATACTTATTTTTGAAACACAGGCCTAAACACTTTATCTTAAAGCGTTTCAAATATTATCGATAGTTTATTATTAAAAAAGACAATAGACATTGGTCCTGAAACAGTTTGGTCTATAAACATCTGTTTCTTTCCCTTTCCTTCATTGCCACTCCTACTATTCCATGCAAATGAAGTCATTTATCTTGACTATAAAGGGTAGAATTTCATAGGATTAAAAAATATTACACATTTAGAATATGACACCACTTCCTTTAGATTTTACTCTATTAAAAAAAAAGGTTATGGTAGCCAAGAACAATTTTTCTCTGACTTACTGACTTACGAGTTCCACTAAATGTTATTAGCTATTTTAAACTCTATTGTGCTTACTGCTGTTCTATCTGTTTAACACAATGTTTAAAGGTATTTTTTTTTTTTATGTCCTGGAATTAGTTAAGAACCAAAGCTGAGGACAAAATGAAGTAGTTTCCACAATCTAGGTTCACAGAGTTACCGATAACTGGTTTCAACCATCTGTTCACAGACTTGAAGAACATCACAATTGAAAAGCAGTTCTTCTACTCATACCACCCAACACCATGATCCACAGGGAATATGAGATGACTGAGAAGGTAGAGAGCATTTGGACTCTAGTGCAAAGCAAGGTGTGTAGACAGAAGTTCCTCCCAAGGGAGGAGAATGCCAAGAGATAATTCCTAAATTAGGAGAGTGCCTGCAAAAAAGGAAGACATATGGTGATTTCTGGTTGGAGGCCAGTTTGGTCAAGGACTTGCTCAACAGTCTCAATGCTCTTTAAGCAAGGTTAGAGAGATGATGTAATGGGGAACTATGAGGTAGAAGAGTCATGACAACACCTCATCAAATTCTGCACTCCTGAGCAGTAAAGAGGGGGGACTGCACACAAGCCTGCCAAGCTGAGCACTAGTGCTGGAGGGTAGCTGAGATTACGGTCTAGTGCCATCCAGTGACCTCTATGGCCTGGGGAATTAGAGGAGATATGGCATGAATGCCACCAACTGGTAGTCAACCTGAAGCTATGTCTGAATCATTCCAAAACTACAAATGCCTAGAGATGCTGCCCAGGATTGAGGCCTTCATCTGTGGGGTAAGGGAGTGCTGGTGCCCCTCACCTACCAACCTTCTAATACTCATAGATTAAGATGAGATAGAATAGTTATTAGGGGTAACCAAAACGAAGATTGTATCTTCATCCAGTTTGCCCTTTTGTTGTTCCTTTTTCCCTGCCTTCGCACCTAGGAGAGTGCACCTGCAAGAGGCAGGAGCAGGGAGGTGGTAAAAGTAGAATATGCCCCCTCACTTCGTGCCACTATAGCCACAGACAGGTGCATTCTGCAAAGGAGGTCTGGGAATACACGACTAAGGTTTTAAAATTAACAGAACTGTATCTTAAATTAAAAGCAAGCAAGCAAACAAACAAAAAAAACTCATTTAGGATCTGCTCAAGATTCAGCTAAGGTCAAAACAATAAAGGATTTGGTCAAGATCTAACCGAGGTCAAAACCATGCAAGATCTGGTCAAGATTTCCACTATAGAGAGGGACAAGTAAGTTCGACACAGCATAGTTGTTAGGGTGGCATGGCAGTTTTTGAGAAAAATGTTTTCTCCTTTTAATTCCAATGAATTGAGACACTTCAATAAACCTGTTTTATTAATGTAAATGGAAAACATTAAAAATAAATGATTATGAAAATACTACAATTAACTCATTTAATGAGCACTTACTTTGTAGCTAAGCACATTTTACAATGATAACTCATTTAATTCCCACAACAACTTTCTGAATTACTTTTTTAATTATCATTTTACAGAAGAGGATATTGAAATTCAGAGCAATCAAAAACCTTGCCAAAGTTGCCACAGCTAGTATATATCAAATGCAGGATTTAAAACTAAATTTTATTTCCAAGGTCATGAGCTTCCTTCCAGGAATGGTATTATTACATACACATATATAGAAATGTAAATATATATTTTATATATATGCACACAAGTGTGTATATATGTGTATGTATGTGTGTGTGTGTATAAAGGCTAGGAGAGATATTTGCTACATACAGATACATTAAAAACCCAAGAAATGAAAAATATCACATTACATTGAAAACCTATGTGTATATACATACAAAAATGTGTGTAAATATATATTATTATGTGTGTGTACATATTTATAATATATATATACACACAAAAAAAATTCTTTAACATAATCCATTATTTTTTATTTCTGGGTAGTTTTTAATGTGTCTGTGTGTGGCACTAGAAGAAATATGAAAAATATGTCAAAGCTGAAGTTATTTAAGACATTAAAATGGATAATTGTTTCAATATGGAGTGTATAATACACATAAGAGAAAAAACATTGTTTAATTTGGAATGTACTAAAATACCACACTTAAAAGTTAATTTACAGCCTTTGTCAGCATATGCATCCAAAATGCCACAAGAAACATCTTTTTTTAAAAGACATGTAAGACTTTTTAGCACAAAGAGAACAATTTTGACCATCAATAAAAAGATGTAGAATGGCCAACCTCACTATGAAAGGATGCCAGCATTGTTGTGTTTGGATAATTCACATTCTGTAGAGCAAAAATATCTTCATGTTAAACAAGGGCTGGCTTTTAACTACAACCACCCTGTACAAATGTTGAGGGAAGACAGAAAAATGTATTCAAACCATCTGTAAATAAGGCAAGCCCAGGGAATGTGTGATAAACATGTACAGTTGAAATATGTAATATATTCTATTTGAAAACAAAAAGCTATTTCAAGATGCTACACTCAAGTGGGACTTGTAGCAAATGAACCTCAACCCTCTAGATTTCTCCCCCTGAGGGGTTTCAATGTCTTCTAAAATAATGTACAAGTATGTGACTGCGAATCACAACACTCTAGGCTCCTGTAAAAATTATGCCTTCATAAACATGTTCAAGAGAAAAGCAGAATGATGTCATTAATTTATGAAAGTAGGTGTTTATACAGTTCACCACATTGCATTTACCAGGCAAAAGACAAAAGGGGGAAAATGCATACCTTTGAGATTTTATTCTAATACTGGTACGTAGCTTCAATGCTTTGTACAAGTATTAATAACTATTACCTCAACTTGTCTATATTAATAAAATATCAGTAAATTTCTAATACATACATGAAAATGCTTTTTATTTTTCAAGAGATTTTTACTAAATATTGATTGCAGTAAACTTAATTGTACCAGACACTTGGAAACAATATATGTGAATAAGTTTAATTATATTACTTTCATAGTTATTGTCTAAAAAAAGAGAAGATTGATTTCTATTATATGGGTCACCTAGTTTATCCTGTTTGGACCAAAATAGAATAACCCAGAAGTTCATTAGAATGCCAAAGTTGCAATATCCGTAATAATACAGGTCTTTAATGTTTATTTAATTAATATATTAGTGTTATAATGGTTTTAGTTCAGTAATTTTTTATTAATATGTATTGCACTATTTATATATGCCACTGATCAATAAATTTAAAGGTAATAAATGAATTTACCCTTTAAATATTTACTGTCTGCCTACTATGATAAAGATTGCTAGATTTTTAGAACAAAGAGATCCCATGTAATAAGTGCTTAGGTAAAGTATAACATGTTTTATACTTTAAGATATGTAAAGATTCAATTTTAAGGCATATATACTTAACACAAGCTGTGTACCTGGCCATGGCAGACTATATTTTGCAAAATGTCCATAACAGTATCTCCCATTCCAAATGCTCTTTTTAAATGAGAACTTGCCACTTTCCCAACAAGAGAGGGAGTTTAGTTCCACAGTCTTGAATCTGGAAGGACCTTGTGCTTTGACCAATAGGATATAGCACAAGTGAGGCTGTATCCCAGGTCTGAGTGTCATTCTTAACTGGCCTGGCAGCTTCCTTTTCCAGCCTTCTTGGATGCCAGCTGCTATGTAAGAAATGCCACTACCCTGAGACCCTAGGTTATGAGAAGCCTGGGCTATTTGGTGAGACCATGGAGGGTGAGACCTCCATCCATGTGGAAACAGAGGGAGGTCAAGGATCATCAGACATATGAGGGACATGATGTGTATGAGGGACATGATGCATATGAGTGACATCTGACATGTGAGGGACATCAATGTATGAGCAAAAAAACTAACTTAGAAGTAGATTTTCCAGCCCCAGCAATGCAGCTAAAGCTCACTGATAGAAGACGAATTGCCCAGCTGAATCCTTTCAGAACTCCTGACCCGTAGGACTGTGAATAAAATGAAATGGTTGTGTTAGGCCACTAAGTTTTAGAATAGTTTGTTAGACAGCAATAGAAACAGAAACTCAGGCATTATGTTAGGAAGTCAGCTAAATAAAATAGATATGGTCCTTATCTTATGGGACTTGTAGTCCAGTGGAGGAGATCAACAACATTAATTAAATATGCAATGATAATGCAGTATTATGTAAGCATCATGACAGAGAATGCACAGGGCGTTGTGGGAACACATAGAATTGGCTCCTATCTCAAAGATGGGACATTGGGGAAAGATTCTGTGAGGAGGATCAGCAGTATCTAGAGGATTCATAGGTGTTACTTCCAAAAAGAGAGGGCATGATGGCATTCCAGGAAGATGGTGCAGCATGTGCAGATATCTTGAGGTGAGTGAGAACTGTGCTCAGTGTAGGAACTAGAAGAAACTTAGAGTGAAGACAACACAGGCAGTGACTGCAATGGGTGAGGATGGGAGGGCACACAGGGGTCAGATCAGAAAGGGCCTCCATTACTACATTAAGGTATCTTGCCTTTATTTTAAGGAAAATGGGAAGCCATTGAGAGATTTTAAGCAGGGGACAGACTTGATCACTGTTGCATTTTAGGAAGGGAATAGATTGAAGCAGAGGGAAGGCTATAAAGGCAACAAGACCACTCAGCAGAACATTACTGTGATGCAGGTGAGAGAAAATGGATGTTGAAACTAGGAAAGTGCATTTATGGCTAGAGATATGTGTATTGCTGAGAATGATATTAATATTTAGGCAGCAAAAATCTGCAGGAAGAAGTACTTGGATATATGCATCTGAAGCTCTAGAATGATATTTGTAGAGAAATAGCTATCTATGAGCGTACCATTAGGGAAGTGGCAAGTTGACAAGAATGAGAAGTCATCTACTGATGGGGCAGGCATTCAGGGATCGAGAGAAGGCTTCATTAAAAGACAATTAAAGATGGAAGTCACAACACTGTAAATAGTATCAAAAAGGTAGACACAATCTAAATGCCTAATATTAGGAAATTGATAAAGTAAATTATAGGACACATTTTATAAGTGTTTAAATAAAATATTATCCACATAGAAAAATATGCTTTTCATTGTAAAGAGTGACTTATAATATCAGCATATCATAAAGTCAAAGCAATGTGAGCATATGTAGAGATGAAATATTGAAAGGATCTTGACTGAGGTCTTCATAGTGACTGTTTTTGACTACATAGATCATCAGCACCTTTATATTCTCATTTTGTTCATCTGTATTTTCAAAAATTTCCATAGTAAACATACAGAATATACATTCATCATAAAAAGCACTGAGTTTTTTGAATGGGCTTTCACCTACTTTTTATTAATGCCAGTGTTATTTCCAGCAATGAATCTAGAAATAAAATTCATTATACCTTCAAAGACCTAAAATCATACCTTTTAAAAAGGCTGAATGTAATAAAATTAATTATAAGTTCAGATATTAATGTATTTCCCAATTATATACATTCACCTCACGTTCATACAAGTCTTCATCAGCCTAAAACAGTAGGAAGTCAACTTCAAATTCTTCTGTAGTATCAGATTCCATTCATCAAATACTTACTAAAGAAAGTTCTATGTTACTCAACAATATGAGTAAGACATAATCTGCCCTCAAAGAGCTGTTAATTTAAATAGGGAAATAGAAAAACAAAGAGCAAATGCTAATGCAACATGAAAATTGGTTGGCATGGTATGAGAGATGTGAACAGACCCTTGTGAAGAGTAAAGACAAGAACAGTTGATTTTTGCCAGGCAACCAGAGGAAAGCTTCACAGAGGGAGTGTCATTTGAGCTGGGCTTGGAAAGATGACATGTGCTTGCCAGGCAATAAAAAAACAGCATGTGTAAGACCTGGATGTTGGTGAGTTTAAGACAAATTAGGTTCCCCTCCCCTGCAGGGAGAACATAATTAGACTTGTTGTGTGCAAAGAAGGATAATGTGAGAGTGGACAGAAAAAGAGAGAAAGAAAAGTGGAGATTGGTTCAATGATATGGCCGTATTTTAAGGGATAGGCACTGAGGGTATGCCTTAGCAGCTATAGGAATAAAAACATAGGAATGAAATCAAGGGTTAGTTTGTAGTTAGAATTGAAGGGACTTGAATAATTTCATTCATGGAATGGTAGAAAGAGATTAAACAGGATAATTAAGATGATTTCAGAATGACAAGGGTACTTTTATGATTTTGCCTATGATCTTGGCTATTTTACATTGGTGAATAAATAATAGTTGATAATTCTAAACAAGACATCCATCAAAGTAGGAGAAGCAGCAAGTTTGAAAAGTCAAGCCCATGGATGAAGAATGTGGATTTGGCCATGTGGAGACGTCCAAGTGGAAACATCATGTGGCACTCAGGAAAAAGGTCTGGGCTGGTGAACTAAATTTGACAGCCATCAGAATGTAAGTCACAGTTGAATACAGTGATGGGATGATAGCTTAAGGGTGAGCACCATCTCTAGGGAACTCATATGTGTTGAATACTTTGCTTCAGACACTTTACATACATTATCTCATTGATTCTCACAATTTGTAAAATTGACATCATTACAGAAAGCTTTACTGTGATAAAGACTGAGAAGCCTTTGGATTTGACTATCAGGAGGTTCCTTTCAGCAGACTGATGGAAGCAAAACATTATAAGCCAGAGTTCAGCCGGCAGGCAGAGGTGTGAACAGGAATTGGGAAGGCAGGGGAGTTAAACAATACTAAGTGGTAGGAGGGCGTGGAAATAGAAGGGAGGCCAAGGAAAGGGAAAGATTAAAAGGAGTAGAGTTATCAGTGAAGAGAAGCAAGGACTGAATGAAGGGGAAGAGGCTGTAAAGTCAAGATAGGTAAAGGTAAAACTACTTCTGCTTATGAGGACGGTACAAAGGATACCATAAGGAAGACAAAAAAATAGCCAGCCAGGAAGAAGATATTGGATACCACTGGTAACACAGACAGGAATGGTGAGGAAATGGGTAATATAAGACAATGAAAAAGGAAAACTAAGGTATGTCAGAGCTAAACAGTCTCTTTTAGACTCTCATTTGCTTCTAATAAGAGTAGCAGAGATGATCTGTGACCTTAATAGGGAAAAGAGATGTCTTATTTGTTTTCAATCTTCATGAAGTTCCATGGATTAATAACATTACTTTTAAATGTATGGCAATCCAGACTCCCCTTGTCACATAGAAGAAGGTTTAACTACTTCCTTCCTTTTAGAGAGTGTATTATTTAAATTTGATGATAACCCCTTGATGATATAATAAGTTAATAAACATAGCAAAATTCTGTTTTAATCTACAGAGTAAAATTCAAGTGGCATAAACCAGAATTTGTTATTCATTCAGGAAGACTGAAGGAAAATCTTCTGAGACAAATAATATACTCAGTTTCAAATGATATTAGGAATACTGAAAGTAATATATATATAATATAATGTGTCAAGGGCAATAAAATAGTAAAAACGGAATCATCAACAATGAGAAAAGAGCTAACATGATGCAGTAATAGCTTTTATGTAGTAGAAATGACAAGTGAAATCATTGTATATAACAAAAACGTATTGGTTGGGGATGCTCAATATATAGAGTTTGAAAAGTTTTAGCACGTGGACACACACACACACACACACACACACACATATTATTTATTAAGCTGACAAAAGAACTCCAACCTAATATCTAAACCAAAATAAAGGTATTATGAGGTCGACCAAAAATGAATATATCAAACTCATTCTTCTGAGACATTATAGCTATAAAGGAGCAAATCATTATGTGGAATTAATTTAAAGGAGCAGGAGAAAATCTATTTTCTGCCAACCAAAGAAGTGACTTACTCATGCTTTAGGAAAACTAAAGTACAAACATATCCACCATCAATAACATGTTACAGGATTAGCAAAGCATATACATGATCTCCATGTGTTTATGAATGAAGTCGTCATTAGTGGGTGTTAATGCACATTATTTTATGATTGCCAGTTCACTACGATCAGTTAATGCAGTGGTCAACAATACTATATGATATGTTAATTGCCTAGGCTTACTGTGGGATGACACTACAAGAAAAGGCTGACGTGACATGAAAATTACTACGTGGGATAGTATTCAATAACTGCCACTGAGGAGTGGAAATTATCTGATCGTCAGCAAAGAAGGCTAGTGACAACGTACCTCCTGTCCGGTTGGTGCTGCAGGTGGCCAATCTCCTCTGGGCAATCCTGTAACATGGGCTGGAGCTCTTCCTGGGGGGAGGGAGTCAGAGTGGCAGTGGACTGATGGCTATAGGACACAGCAGCTGGAGAAGAAGCTGCTCCCCGCACAGGGGGAGTAGGGCCTCGTTCATCTTCCTCCTCTTCTAATTCATCTTGTTGCAAATACATCCTTGCTGGTGGTACAGGACATGGCATTTCTTGGTCATAGCTAAAAGAAATTACAAGGACATGCAGATGTATTTCAGGTTATTCAAGTTTTGTATAGTAAGTGACAAATCAGCTGTGATTTTTTTTTTTCAAATATGAATGTTCTGGGTCACAGTAAGGAGGTTTTGTTAAAAAAAAATAAATAGCTCACTAGCACATATTACTACATATGCTTCTTTTTTTTTCCCTGAGAGGCTGCAATGCACATGAGGATATTACACGGTCTGAGAAGTTGTGCAATAAAAAATCCCACTTAACACAGGTTAACTTAGCAAAGCCCAAATGTATTTGGTCCATTCTCTCCCTCCAAGTCTACATGTTCTCTAAAATAATACTCAAAGATGGTATCATAGATGATCCAAAGATGAGGTTCTAAACTCCCAGAAAAATTACTCCTTCAAAATCCTTTCAGAGGAAGATATATTAGAGATCAACTCATTTAGTCCAATATCACTCATTTTTCCTCTGAAATTATAATAAATCTATTTCTTCAGTAGAGTACAACATGAAGTAGTTGGCTTGCGTTTAGCATGGTGAGTGAAAAATACAATACCATTAAACAGTGAAATGCCCCTCTATTCCTCTGCTAGAGCTGTGTGGAAACCAAGATGGATGAGGGGAACATTCATGCCTTTCTCTTTTCTCTTACCCCAGAGCATATGTTTCTTAATTAGAAGGGCAGTGATATATCGCATTATATAAATTGTATTTTCATTTCTCATCTCTCATGTTCATTTCTACCATCTGCCTTGTTTACCTGAACTCAGGAAAGTTCATACTCAAATAACATGATTTCTTTGTATTTTCCTTCACTTTCCTAATCCCACCATCTCCCCCTTTATTAGCAAACACCATAACAATTTGCTCACTCATCCAAACTAGAAATCTCGTAGTCACCTTTGACTTCTCTCTCTTCTCCCTCAAACTATTCCCCCAATTCAATTCTATTCTATTTATAAAAACTCTCTAGAATCTATTCTCTTATTTTTGTCTGTTGTATGCACTACTATAACAATCTTTTAATTGATCTCTTAGCCTCTGGTCACTCCATTGCTTCCAAAATTACTTTACTATTATACACATCACTTGCAGGCTATGCATTTGCTCTTCAAAGTAAGAAATGGCTCCCTAACTGCATAGAGAATAAAATATAAAAGCCTAAGTAAGACATTCAAGTATCTGCATAGTCTGGCTGCCATGTGCCTTCCCAGCGTCCTCGTGCTCCCTTCCATGTGTTTCATGTTAGTTCTGCAGGAGTTCACATCTCTGTGTGGTCCCACGTCCGTAAAACCCCTCCTCTTAACTGAGAACCTTCTCATTTGTCCAGATCAAGACTCAATACCAACAGATCAGGAAACCTTCGTTCTTCTCAATTAGAATCAGTTTTTCTCTTTGAGGCACAGCTATGCTGCCTGTATTTGTTTTTATTTTTTAGCTATATCCACTTATTTCATTTTAGTCCTCTTTGGGGAACTAAAATAGCAGTAAATGTTGTTAAAATAACCTGGAAAATGAATTTTTTAAAATGTAGTCAATCTCCATTACTTGCAGATTCCATGTTTGTAAATTCATTGAACCTGTAAAATTTATTTTTAAACCTTAAGTCAATATTTGTGGCACTTACATAGTCATTCCATACATGCACAAAGAGGACTGAGCTAGCTGATGTGCATGTTCTCAGCTGAGGTAAAACAAGATGACACTTTGCTTTCTTGCGTTAGCTCTCACATTGTAAACAAGTGTCCTTTTCATGGTTTATGTAGTACCATTTTTTTTTTGGAAATTTTTTACTTTAATTGGTGATTTCTCTGCTTAAAATGAACCCCAAAAGAAGTGCTGAAATGATACCTAGTGTTCTTAAGTGCTAAAAAGCTGTAATGTGCCTTACAAAGAAAACACATCTGGTTAGATAAGCTTTGCTTGGGAATGACTTAGCGTGCTATTGGCTGTGAGTTCCATGTTAATGAATCAACAATACATATTACATAAGGCATCTTCAAACAAAATGCAAATAAAACAAGTTATGCAATGGTCAGTTGACAAAAATGTTGTGACCAGAGGTTCAAAGGAATCTGTATTTCTCCTACAAGCAATGGTTCAATATTTGCTAATTCAGTGTTCACAGTAATTTTATAGAACATAACTACTTAGGATAATGAGAATCCCCTATAAATATTTTTTGTGTAAGAATTTTACTTGAAAATGTATTTTATCAGAAGATGATTGGAAAATAGAAGCACTGAGGCTTTGTTTCTGGGTGCAGTTAGAACTGTAAAACTGTGTGAAATGAATGAATGCATTTTAATTTTTCTGATAGTCACAGAAAAGGCTGTATTTTCAGGTAAATTTTTCTGGTTATTAATTGTCTATGTCAAGTGAGTTCTGCTCCTTGGATCATAACAGTGAAGTAGCTGTTTTATTTTGTTTGGAGGCACCATGTCCAGTTCTACAGACTCTGCAATAAGAAAAAAAAGCACACTGTTCAGGCACGGTAGCTCACGCCTATGATCCTAGCACTCTGGCAGGCTGAGGCAGGAGCATCGCTTGCAAGCAGGAGTTTCAGCTATGGTGCTATGAGCTATGATGAGGCCATTGCAATACAGTAAGGGAGACTCTGTCTCAAAAAAAAAAAAAAAGAAAAAAAAAAGAAAAAAAAACAACACTCACTTTCTAATTGCTGTCATGTGAATTATTTACACTTGTTAAACCCTTGTATGAAAAAAATCAGTAAATCTAACTCTTCTGGTGGGGATAAAAATATTCAATAAAGTATAAATTTCTGTAGTTTTCAGCATAATGTGATAATATCTAAAATCAAATAGTTTTCAGGATACAACCGTGGTATAAATCCATACAATCATTTTATGAAAACTTAGAAATGTGCCACAGAAGTTCTAATACTGTATTTGAAAATCACAAAATCATATATATAAAATTATATACACTTATACAGGATATATACAGGAGAGCATTATATTTTTGTGATTATACATATTGTATGTGTATGTATAGGTATATGTGTGTGTGTGTGTATGTATATATACACACACATATAGATTTCTTAGTTCTAAAAGAAACTTCCAAAGCACAAATTCCTTTTTTTGGTATCATTGAGGAGGGTTTTCAATTCCTGTTGACCAACGTTGTTTTATTTAGAGACTTTTTGTGGACCTTAGGAATCAGTCTCTTAATAATTACTTAATATGGGTTTAAGCAATCATATTACACCACTTACATCTGTTCTGAAGTTCTTACCTTTCATCTACAGAAATAGTGTACTCTTCACTATTGCTGTGGGGAGGAGGATGTGCTGGGGGAGGAGGAAGCAGGTCTGCCCAGTTCATACCGCCCTGTTTTGGTACCTTGGGTGTTCGTGCCCCTTTCTTGTGCCCTTGACTCCCTAGAAAGGAAACAAAATACAGTCTTTCTATTTGTGGCCTTTACGTTTTTCCTATTATTCACAAGTTAATTATTTTCTGTAAATATGATCTTATAATTCATATATATCTAGAGAGATAAACACACTTTTCTTCATTAATTTAAAACAGAACTTTGCACAGTAGAAGAAGCAAAGTTCTTCCACACTTAACTGAAAAATAGCAAAAGAGCAATAAAATCATAAATGAATATTATAAGTCATATCATTAATAGTGATTTTCCTATAGCAATTAGTTGCATTATGGATTATCATCTCAAACAAATGAGCTGTAGACATATTTTCTGGAGCGCCTTTCTATTATTTAATTGCTGGAACCTAAAATACAATATGATACAGATACGATCTATTAGAGTTCCACTGTTGCATTAAATCACTGAATATATATAATTTGTACTTGTCCATTGAAATGTTTTAGGCACAATGAAATTACTAGTTTTCTTCAGAAAGGCTGGTGCAGATGAAAATAATTGCTGGAATAGCTAATATAACTAATGACAAAAGAAGCAGGAAAATTATTTTTAAAAAGGGATAGAAGTATTTTCAGCCACTGTTTCTATAAAATTATGGCAGATAGTAAAATGATGTTGTTTGAACATTCTTAGTAGTTTAAAATACACCAATTATTCAAGTGCTCCAGTGTTCTGATTTTAGATTTGGCATATTCTTTAAACATAGGTAGCTGTACATTTTATAGTATTCATTTTAGAAAAACTTTGGGTCAAAAGGTATTTAGGAATAAAATATTCCTGCTTCCGAATATGGTACATTGTAGAATCATATGTGAATTATAGACAACAAGTCTATAATTATGTTTGTCATATGATCCCTTAATATCAGTGAATTATCTTGGTCTTACTCTTTTTAACCCTATCTGAAACAGCTCCAAGTCACATGGTGCATGAAACAGGTCTTAACATATTCAATGAGCCTTTTTTTCTAAGTCACTTGGGAATTTTCAGTTAAATGGCAGTGTTTGTTAAGCCAGATTTTCTTGCACTGGTATGTTACTGCACCAAGTGTGGGCTAAGGAATAGGCTGTTATTAATAAACTATGATTGTCAGTGCAATGACAATGTGTCTCTATTTTATTCCACCACTCAGTTGTCCTATATTGGGATGGCTGTGCCTGTGTTGTGGAGTTGACATTAACTAGCACCTTGCTCTTTATTTCCTGACATACATCTACTGTAACAACTCCATCAGTCCTGAAAGACCTAACAACACAAATCTCTCCTATGTCTTGCTTTGTTCTCTTCCCTCATTATCACCAGATTTCACATCTTTATATCATTTTTTCCATATATTCACAGAGTACCAAATGATAAATAGCAGCAGAACAAAAAAATCTAGGTATGTAAGCTGAAGGATGGAGAATGTCAATTGAATACTAATAACTTCGAATCACAATTTTTCCCACTAAGATATAATTTTCTCCATAAGTGACTAAGAATTCAAAGATGAAATAATATGAGATAATAAAATATTAAAACATTTTATATGGTTTTCCCAAAAGTAGATCCTTGCAACTGTTCTCTTAACTCAGGGTGGACTTAATTTAAAAAAGAAAATAAGTCATTTAATAAGATTTAAATTGTTAAGAAAAACCCCAAACAACATATAATAGAATCAGAATAGAGCTACAAAGGTAAAGGGCCATTTCTAAACTCCTTTAATTCAAATAGGAACCATTTCAACACAGTCTACAAAATGCCAAACCAGCATGCCTTAGTGAATTGTAAAACACAAATGCCATATTTATTACAAAAGAGGAGTAGAGACTCTTGGCTAAAAGCCCCTAGCAACAACTTCAATCCAGTTGCTGGGAGGTGCCACTTCTACCCTCTCCTGGAGAAACATGCAAGAATCAGGATCAGTTGTTTTTGTTCTCATTGTGGTGTGACTGGTCACATGTTAGTTCTAATAATGAATCGCCTTTAATTAGAAAAACAGGACTTAAGTACCAGGAAGCTCCCATCTGCAGCTCCTACCAGGAAAACAGCTGGCAAACAGCTGCAACAGCATGCAGACCACAGGGAAAAGCCCTCAATGTGGCAGTTGCTTTATGAGGTTTTAGAGCAAGAACTGAGGGATGATGGAGAGATTATAAACTAAGACAGGTTCCTATTGTACCAGGATCTCACGTTATTGTCTCTTAGTTTTTTGATTCTGCTCAAGTGTACTCAAATGATGTGCTTTTGTAGCCTAGATTCAAATGACAACATATTTAACAAATTAACTATATGTGTGACAATATTAGTTATATTTTGTCCAAGGGGGAAAAAGAAGTTTAAATGGCCTTTAAAGTTTAGATTACTAAAGCTCATTAATAGGGAGGAAAATGGGAAACTTAGACTTTGGCTACCAAAAAGAACATAAAATGGTTTAGTGAGGGCACAGTCTCTTAAATGTCGGAGACAAGACCCATGCTTGGTATTCAAATGACATAAAATGATTAGACATGGTACCTGCATACAGTGGTCCATTGGCACTGAATTCATCATCTTGGAATGCATCATCCTAAAAAGGAAAGGTTGACTTTTTCTTTGGTTCTCCTTACTTACCAGATGTACTACTGCCCCGGTCTGAACTATTGTAGGATCCTCCTGTATTCTGGTCATATGATTGGTTGTACGGGATAGTTGGAGGAATTGTGTCATTTGCTCGATAATCTAGGCATTTCAGATGGAAAAAAATCAAACATTTATTTTCTCTTTGTGAGTTATCCACATCTTTTTGCTTTGTCTATATTTCTGAGTAAAGAAACTAATTGAATCATTTAATTGCCTTGTTTTTTCTTTCATTTTTATATTCAGATTGTCAGAATATAAAAAAGGTTTATAGGCTGAGCACGGTGGCTCAGGCCCATAATCCCAACATTTTGGGAGGCTGAGGCAGGAGGATTGCTTGAGGCCAGGAGTTCAAGACCGGCAAGGCAACATAGCAAGACCTCATCTCTACAAGAAATAAAATTTAAAAAATTCATCAGGCATGGTGCTGTGTGCTTGTAGTTTCAGCTACTCGGAAAGCTGAAGCAAGAGGATCACTTGAGTTTAAGAATTTGACGTTATTGTGAGCCATGCCCGGGTCATTGCACTCCAACCTGGATGACAGAGTAAAACCCTGTCTTTAAAAATAAATAAATAAATAAATAAAGGTTTATATTCCAAATGGATACACACACACACACACACACACACACACACAATTTTAATAATATATTAATAGTAACAAAATAATTTTAAAAATAAGAAATCATGAAAACATGGCTGTAAATCATAAAAAATAAATTATAATAAACTAAAAAATAAAACTAAAACTTGTCAGCAAGATTATATCTAATGAAAAAATATATCTATGATAAGAAAACAAAATGTCTTAATTTGCCCCAGAAATGCTTCTGCTTACTTGGGCAAAGGTGAAAATCCAAATGAAAAGCTTGCCACTGGAATGTAGTCAGTAATAATCTGTCATCTAGTTGCATTCCAGGTTCTTTATTATAGCCTGACATACCAAATCTGCTTACAAGCAGTATAAACAATAAATCAGAGTTCTGAAATATTTGTATGGAGGCTGTCAGAGCTTTCCGAAGTCCACAGTAAAACCATACACTGTGGAGGAATAATGTGACAATAGTTTGAATCACCATTGCAAACTCCTATGATTGCAGAAACTGTCCTATTTATCTTTGTCAGTCTTTGTCACGAACTTATGCAGGAGTCCTGATAAATATTTATTAAACTGAGATAGTACACCAATCAAATGCTTTCTTAAACTTGGGAAAAGGCTAGATGGACTTTATTATCGAATTAAAACAAATAACAGTACCTTAATTAAATGAAATGTTTAAGTTATATTTTTGTAATCTCTAAGGGCAATAAGGTTTATTTTTGAAGAAAATGTTCCCAACTCAAGCCCAAAGAAAATAAATCTGTGTCTCTAATTATCTACCAAAAGAAAGTGTTCTTTACCTGGACACTTGCACAGCATTACCCCAACTATTCAAATGAAAGCAATCTTTTTTTTTCCTAGAGGTATAACTTTGCAAACGCTGCTATTAAAGCCATAGACTGAAGGACTACATAGAAATCAAATATCTATCTTTCCAACTCACACACATTACAATGGAGAAACATTCCCCTCAGGCCATAAAATACTATTCTGCTGCTTCAGGATAATACTAAACTCAATTTACTTTAAGTTCTATACTGACAGACTTCAATCAGGTCAACCAAAGAAATTTAGGTTCTAAAATTATACATTGAAGCAGTCTTATTAACCACATGAGGTAGGAGAAATACAACAAATTGAACCACTTCTCTAGTTCAAGTATAATTTAATTATTTTTCTTCAGGTTGATATAAAAATGCCATTCGTTTATAGGACCATGTGAAGCAATTATCTTCCATCCTCAAGTGGAAAGAATGGGATAGTCTATTTATTGAAAATGTGAGGTATTGTGACGGTTGTACATCTGCCTTATGAATAAAAGATTGTCTGTCCTAAGCAATCCCTCACCTACTATTAAATTTAAATTAATCTCAAAACCGTTTGAAAATACTTATATATTATTATGAAATGAATTTTCCAAGGTCATTGTTGTGCTAATTAACTCTTTGACACTGGAAATTTCGAAACCAAAGAAATAAGAAAAATCTTAGCAACAAAAGAAAATATTTTACTTGCTAGTCTCAGACAAGTTTCAGCATCCAGTGCTGATGCCTTTAGAGTATCAGTACAGAAAAAGATGGGAAGACAAGCGAAGCTCTTCACCTTTGTTCAGTTTGTTTTGTTCCATGATGTTGTACTGAATTGGTGCCACTTCTTGTTTCTGCTGTCCCGGTGGTTTCCAGTGCTTCTCGCCGGAGTCCCCACTGCCGTTGTTCATGTTGTTGCTGAGGTTTGACTGGATGAGCTGAGTGGTGGCATAAGGAGTAGGCTGCCCTGATGGATTGACAAAACGCCCATCCTTCAGATTTGGGCTATTGAAGGTTTTCATCTCATTGATTTTGTTACTAAGGTCCACATCACCATAAACAGTTGACTCAGGGAGCATCAGATTTGTTTGTTTGTTATCCAGTTGGTTGTTATAATTTGCTATACAATCAGCTATGTGCAATGGAGAGGAAAAGGAGAAAGTCATTCTGCATGGTTATTCGTTTCACATTTCATTCTAAGAAGCTTTGCGAGTTACAAGAAAATTGTTGTGTGAAGTACAAACAAGCTCAAATAAGATGAATAGGGTGAAAAAAAAGGGCCAAATATCCCTATGTATGTTCTAAAAAAAACAATTAAAATTGAGAGAATAGGAGAAGATATACAGAATTTGTATAGAGATAATAATTTTGAATTTTTGCTAGTCCTGAAGTAAATAATACATCCAATTTAACATAATTTTCCTTTGATAAACCCATTAATAGAAATTCCTAAAATAATATATATATATGTGAATATCTTTATGTGTCAACCATAGATTTTCTAGTCTTTGGTTACTGCATTGATTGAGGCTACTAGTTAGCTGCTGAAGCAACAAAGCATATGAGTTGAAAATTCAGAAAAAGGGAAAAAATTCTATCCACAGATCAAAAACTTGAGAATTCAATATTTTATAAAGTATTTCTACTCAAAAGATATGAAGAACGAGGATAAAAGAAGAGTAAATAGCACTCAGGAGAATTTTATTAGTTCTTATCTTGGTCATGTAGGATAATCTCATTATCAGGGAAAGATGCTATGTAATCAATTCCTGATGGTTTCATAATGACACCCCAAGAAATATAGAATGGCAATGATGATGACAAAATGAATCATAGTATCCTGGATCATTGAATCAAATAAAGCCTAAAATCATAATTTTCCCTTCATTGAAATATTTGGAAATTAAATAATACAAATAGACATATTTAATATCTGTAGTTGAAAATATTAAAACCATAGGAAAAACTAAAATCATATTTTAAAATTAAAATATTTTTAAATAAAAAATTGGTCAAGGTACAATGGTAAAAATACCATTATTTTATTCATGTAGTTCAAAAGTGGCACCAATGTTGATAGAACACCTTAGTGTTAGTTTTTAACTTGATATCTTTTAAAAATGATAAAGTAATGTGCTCACTCTGCATTAACGTGGCTATTGAGCACTTGAAATGTGGCTAGTGCAAATGAGAACTGAATTTTGAATTTTATATTATTTAATTAATTTAAATTTAAATAGCCATATGTGGCCAGTGGCTACCATATTGGACCACATAGCTCTACATATTAATTTAAATGGATATGACCATTTTTTTTCTCCTATGGATCTCAGCACAGTCTTTCTTTTATTTACAGTTACTCTCTCTGTCTAGCAACTAGAATATGGAGCTCAAGAGGACATAGACTTGGTCACATGGATATGTCACATCCGTATCCAGTGGAAACTTGGGACTTATTTTAGACATACATATTGCTCTATGATTTGTTCCTTACAGTGCATATCATCTTTACTTAAATGCTACCCAGTCTTTCTCTTTTCTTTAATTTCATATATTATTTTACTTTACTGTCATATAGATTCTTTACAATTCTTTTAATGTTCCCTATATTGTGAATATTTGGGTTGTTTTGTGAAAAATTATTTGTGAGTTTTATTCCTCTAAATCTTGAATCCTCCACATTCATTTTTTTACTGTTATGTTTTAACATGAGACTAAGCAAAGTAATTTACTCACCCATTTTTCTGAACCAAAAATACACAATAGAAAATGTATGTATACACACCTGAGAAAGATAAATATATGTATGTTTTTATATATATATATATATATATATATATATATTTATATGTATGTTGTGTTCTCAGGATTTATTTTTATACTATAAAATCTGATTTAAAATTTCAGTTACTTTTCATTTAAAATTTTTTGTTATTGTCGTATGATTATAATTGTTGGTGCTATTAAAGTATTTGGCTCACTCTAAGTATGGATTTATTGATCTTTTGATCTGTGTTATTCCTAAAAATCTTGAAAATAATTTTTATAGTTAATTATTTTCAAGATTTAATTTTAAAAATTATAATTCAATGTATTCTTGTAAAGATAAACACTTTCACATTATTTCATTTTTCCTTATTTGCTATCTATCCTGTAATTTATATTCTTAATTCTCTTGGAAAATTTTCTTGGTGGAGGGTGAGAAATGGAGGTTTAAGGATGGAGAAAATACTTGAATCAGGTTAGTTTGCTATACAATAGTCAATATTTCATCCAAATGTTCATCAATTTTTCTCTTTCCATGTAGAGAGAGGAAAAGAAAACTTATCCCCCTTCTGGCCAGTTCCTTTTTAAGAATTTTTTATTTTTAATTACTATTGGTAACCGTATACATGTCAAGCTCCCTCTGTGTCCCTAACCTGGGCGACTGTAGGTAGTCAGGTTGCTGTCGCTGTTCCCATTGCCTGCCGTGCAGCAGTTGATGGAGCAGTCATTGTGATTGTTGCCAGTGTTTGGCCACGTGTCTGCCAACCACGGCTGTGTGGCAGGCTCACTGATGTTGAGAAGTCCTGGCCTAAACAACAAAATATATAAAAGCAAATGTCATATGAACAGAAAATAATATTTTCTACTCAAAATTCCAACAAATTTCTCATCTCATTATTCTCACAAATAATTTGTTGAACTATTCTGAATGATAGTATCATCCCTTCTATTTTACAGACAAGGCAACTGTGGTCTAAGGTTCTGGGATGTACCTCAGTTTCCATAGCCATAATTCTATAAACTGGCAGACCTAAAATCAATGTTCTACTCTGCTTTTAGTCTTAGTGATTAAAAAAATCAAACATGGAATCTGAAAATACGGATAGATGTATTTTTGAGTCTTTTAGTAGCTTAAAAATACCCTAGTTAAGACAACTTGCATTTCTTCATTTTTGATCCATTCAAAAAGTATGACTCTTACAACTTCATTAAAAAATGCACCAAGCTCCTTTACTTAGACAATGTGTCCCTCAAATGAAACATATTTGCATATTTTTCTTCAAAACCATGTTTCAGAAATAGTGAGTTCGGGGCTCAGTGACGTTTTGAACAGAGTCTCATCGATGTTTCAGTGCATAGTTCTGTAAGCTTGTCAACATTTTCTGATGGTGACAATGTAAAGTGTCCTAAGTCCCTACATAAACAAAGAAAAGTTAATGAATTAAGTCTGGTAAAACAAAGATGCCCACTAAAAGGAATATTAGTGTTCATGGGTTTTTTTGGCACAACAGACGTTAATCCTCTTTCACTGTGGATTGGGATTGCAAAGTACATTAGCAATTATTAATGGGAGCCCTGAACCACCAGTGCCAGGGACTCAGACTGGAGTCCAAGAGTGGCATTTCTCATGTCCTTTTTGAACATTGACTCCACGTGATAATTCAGCAAAAGAGGTGATGATGTGTGCTGTGCTGTCTGGCCCACAATAAACAGACTGGCACACTACGGACTCTGTAAAGATTTTCCTTGTGGTTTCATTTCCCGTGTTACAGTGCGATGCTATACTTCCCATTTACTTGGGAAGCCGGAACCTGACATTTCACGCTCCATGGTTGCTATTCTTCTGCCACATAGGTAGTCAACTGAGGAAACTTACTATGCGAATGATGGTTATTTGAGGAATAATAATTCAACTCAAATGAAGAGTATGGATTTATGATTCCTATATTTGTATATGTACATATATTGATGTAAAAAATAAATATTTTCTCTTTGCTAACACTGTGCAAAGCATTGTTCTGAGTTCTTTACATGTAGGAACTCATTTAATCATCACAACAATTTTACAAGGTGGGTACTATTATTAACTACATTTTAACAATAAGGAAATGGGGATACCTAACAGAGGTTATAAAACTTGTGCACAGTTGTATAAAGTGAGTGAGTGGCACAGCTGGGAGTCAACCTCAAGCAGTCTGGCCCTAGAGTCCACATTCTGACCTAAGATGCTATAAACACATATACTAGAGAGTGCCGAAATTTCCTAAAGTCCCCAAATATGCTCAGTAAAAGGAAGAGTAGAGAAAATGTCGAAAGTCCTGAAATTCAGGATAAAGCTGTTAAAACTGAGCCAATTAACTATTAAAATTGTTGATGAAAACATGCTTTGAAGAGCAATGTTGCTGAATTGTTGAAATTTTAAACATTTAAATGCAAGCTGTACCACAGATATCTGACACCTTTGAAATAGATGTTAGTTACAGGAATCCTGCATCTAGTAATCTTTAGCTTC
This sequence comes from Eulemur rufifrons, assembly GCF_041146395.1. Lineage (NCBI taxonomy): Eukaryota > Metazoa > Chordata > Mammalia > Primates > Lemuridae > Eulemur > Eulemur rufifrons. The sequence goes on from NC_090989.1 coordinate 30,894,319, forward strand.
TTATTTTATTTCCCTTGAACTTCAACCATGAATGTTATCATTGTGGAAGTTATTAAAAGTAAAATCCATATTTGACACTATAAAGATGTTATGGGATCAAGTTTGAAGTATGGGTCAAGAGGAAATTTTACACAGTCTGACTTACATGTTTCAAAAGGAATAAACAATATTTTTATACTACTATGATTCCCTCTGAAAAATACTTTTTCAGTGAAAGCTTTGACATCATCATAGGCTGAGAGAACTTTTCATACATATGGGTGATTTCCAACAGGAATTAGAAGGAACAATTTACATCCTAGTTTTCTGTTTAGATTGGAGTTTGGAATGCCAATTATTTAAGGAAGAAGTTGAGCCATGATTACTGGTCCATAATGAACCTTAAAATACCATGTGTGTATTTCAGAGGCTTTTGAGGAAGTCAAGGTCCTCTGCAGGTACTCTGATAAGGATGTTAGGGTCTTTTTAAACTAACAATTTCACAGGCTGCCTTGATACATTTAAGCTTAAGATATGAAGCAGAAGCAAAATACATGGTTGCTACAGTGATTAACATGTGCCTAAGATATTAGTATATTAATAATGTTATCATATAATGTATTACGGGGACAGATCTGTGTCTTGAAGGAAAAGAGGGCAAATGCACCTTAATAATTATATGGCAGTTACCATCGATTCCTCTTCTTCTCTTCAGGTATTCTAATCACTCACCCCAAGAAAGCCCATTTGAATTTCCAAATCACAAAATAAAACACTGTGGCGTCCAGGAGTTGGTAAAAATGGTGAAGGAGCTTAGCACTAAGAGTTGTCAGGCTGTAGGGTGTCTTCTCTTTCCACAGATAGGTTGAATGTGTCTTAAAGCCCAGAGATAGGTCTAGAAATTGTCAATAATTTAGAGAAGCAAGGCTTGAGCTCTATTTCTTTCTCACCTCCCACTGACAAGAAAGGCAGTATTGTCATATTGTCATTTTCTACCAGGTTAGCCTGACTTTCCCACCCACTTTTTTAGGCTTTCTCTGCTTTTCCCTGATTTATGCTTTTGTTTGGATTTTAAGTAGGTTTTTGGGTTTTGACTAGTTTTTTTGGAAGAGGTGACTGGGGTGTTTCAGGTACAGAAAACAAATGAATACAAATAGCTGCTTAATATTTCTGAGATCCTCCCCTGGATTATCACACAAGTTCCTTACCCTTTTCAAGTTGGGAAAAGGTCTCTTTGCTTATCACAATCCTCCTTCTCTCCTTTCTTGGAATAATTAAATTTACAGTTTTGAGAACTAGAAGAATTCTAGATAACCTTCTTTTTTATTAGAGGAAATAATGCAACCCACTATATTTTCATCAAGGACTGAACTCAGGTCTTCTGACATTCATGTATTCAATAACTCATGAGTCCTTTCTTAGATACTTATTAATGACATCTTTAAAAGGTAAAATTCATGTAATTTATTAAACTTATTAAATGTAATACAATAAATTACATTTATTACGCTACACAATTTTCACTTATTGAGAAATAAACCAATTAATCTCTATACTCCACGATCTCACATTCTATTGTCAGAGGCAATCATATACACCAGGGGTTGACAAACTTTTTCTGTAAAGGTCCAGATAGTAATTATTTAAGGCTTTGCAAGCCGTAATTTCTGTGGTAACTATTCAACTCTGCCACTGTAGCTCAAAAGCAGGCACAATGTATAAACAAATACTCATGGCTGTGTTCTTATAAAACTTTATTTACAAAAACAAGTGGCAGGCTGGATTTGGCCCAAGAGCTATAATTTGCTGATCTCTGATATTAACAGAAGAACACTGCAATACTTCATGTTAGGTGCTTAATGGTAGTTGCACAGTACAGAGCTGGTGGAGAACACAACAGGTGAAATCCAGTACATCAACCAGAGGCAGTGGACGGGGAGACACTCCAGGCTAATGCAATACATGTGCAAAGCAGCAGGAACATATAAGAAAATGCAATATTGGCGAATGGCAGGTGGGTTGACCGAGTGGATTATAGGGTATGGCACATAGAGGCTTTTTTTTTTTTTTTTTTTTTTTTTTTGAGACAGGGTCTTGCTTTGTCCCCCAGGCTGGAGTGCAGTGGCTTGATCATATAGCTCACTGTAATTATGAACTATTGGGCTCAAGGGATCCTCCCACCTCAGCCTCCCAAGTAGCTAGGACAAGTACACATCATCATGCCTGGGTAATTTTTTTATTTCTGTAGAGACAAGGATCTTGCTATGTTGCCTAGGCTGGTCTCAAACTCCTGGCCTCAAGCAATCCTCCTGCCTCAGCCTGCCAAAGCTCTGGGATTACAGGCTTAAGCCACCACACCCTGCCTGGCACATAGAGTTTTGAAATGAGTCTACAAAGCCCTAGAGTTTGTCGGCTTCACATACTATGCTGAGTTTGGATCTGATATTCTATACGTGGTTGGTCCTGTTGAAAATGGGATTTTCAGCAGCTCAGAGACATGATCCACAAGCGTTTTAAAAGATCATTCTGTCTCTAGTAGGCAAAGGGAATTAGCAGGAAATTGTGCTAATGAAGGCAGATGAAGGGAGGACTGCTGGGAGCCTTTGGGGTAAATTAGGCAAGGGAGAGCAAGTGCTTGAAATGAAACAACATTGTCAGAGTGAAAGGGGCAAGAGAGGATCAAAAAATGCAGTAATGGATGCAGGAGGTGAAAGAGGATGACTAGAAGGTTTTGGCTTAGTTGTCATCAACCTAGTGAGGTGGGAGGTCCAATGAGGACTCAGAGAGTCTGAGATTCATGGGGGAAACCAGTGCTTAAGGAATGGATACAAGAGAAGTCAGTACAGCAGTTTGGTTCACTATTCATTCTCTTATTCCACTGGATCACAAAACACAGACACACACACATTCTCACACATGCACACATGGCTTAGAATGGGGCCTCTTACTAAGGCAGCCCTAATTTTCTTATCCTGCTTTATGTTTTCATAGCGGTTGTCAGCTGCTGATACTGAACAGTTGACTTTTTAAAAAATGTTTATTATTCAGCTTGTATCTTCTGCAGTATAATGTAAAGTCCACAAGGGCAGGAATTTTTATGCACTTTGCTCACTGATGCAGTCTAAGCAACTAAAACAATGCCTGCCACATATTAGGTGTTCAATATATTGAATGAATAAATAAATTTCAAATTGTTTATATAACTATCATGTTGAGCACGGACTCTATGATCTTTATTCAACTGTCGCCTCTGTAACATTCCAGCACCTTTTATCATTTCATTTAGGAAAATGATCACCTCTATTTAGTATTCGAAATAAGTCAGTTTCTCTGCCAGGGATTCCATTTTTTAATTTAAAAGGCTGTGTCTGTACTGTGATATAATGAGTTTTCCAAATAGATTGTTCAAGAACTTTGTAATTTTTCAGTCCTGTTGTAGAAACTAGCATTTGCTACCTATGCATTCCTGACATTGTTTCCCATGTGATAATTTGGTCTGTGCAGGAGTAAATTCCTTTAGAGTAGGACCCACACATGCCCAGGCACAGAAGCTAATGCAGAACCTATAGAAGATGTTCAGGAAAACTTTCATATGCTCTGATGAATGAGAAAGTTGAGTCTACAGTAATGAATACACACATGTAATGAGGTGGATATATAATCAAGCATTCCAGATTCACTCAAGAGAAAACGTTCTTTCATGAATGTCTGCCTGGGATGTGATTTAGATGGAATTTCCCTGAATGCAAAAACATGCCCTTGTTTAATTCGTGAATCAAGTGGCTTTATTCCCTATGAAGACCTCCCTAGTTCTTGGATCTTTCAGTGCCTGGCTTTGTTTCCCAGGTATGAAAACAGGAAGTTAGCAGTAAACAGGAAAGAAAAGGCCAGGGCTTGTTGCCAAATTCGTACAGCATTGGCTAAAGGTGGTCAACACTTTTTTTAACTGCTCTTTGTTACAAACTAAATTATTAGATGGTATGTTCTTTGGATTGAGGAATAATATCTTACTCATTTTTGTCTTTCTAGGAACAACCACATTATCCAACTGCAGAAAGAAGGGAATTTATTAAGTTCATTGAATTTGAATTATAAAATGGTTTTGGATGGAAGTTTTTTTTGGTTTGTTTTTTTCCTTTTAAATCTTAAGCTAAAAATGTTACTTTTTTTTTTAATCATCATATTGTGGAAAATCTTGATGCTTGGTTCATGTAACTTATACCTTATTTCAGCCCCTTTAAGCTGCCTGTCACATCAATTTGTGATTTCTCTGTGAATACATTAAAGTTCACTGCATAATAATTACCAAAAATTATAACTATCGGGTTGAGGCTTATTTTAATTAGAGAGGAAGAAAAACCTCTTTGTTAACAAGCTACCAAGATTTCTTCTTTTAGTTCAATATTTCCCTGCAAATGGAGATGTGAAGTTGAATTCATAACAAGAACAAACAAACATAACCTGCAACAACTTATGAGCAACTGCTGTGTTCAGCAGGTTTTCAAATGAACACTTTTTTCTTTGATAGTATCTGTTAACTAGCTATTTTTCTTAATCTTCATAAATGCCACAGCTTAATCACTTTAACTCCTTTTAATCATCTGCTAAATCAGCAAGTCTGTCTTTCTCGGTTAAAGTCCTCCCTCTGGTGGCCATTGAAGAAGATGCACCCGCTCCAATCAACTGCATTTGTGCTAAACAGCTTGGTTCAACAGCACAGCTGAATGGAATCTTTCTAAAGGATTTAAACACATTTCACCTTTAAGTTAAACCTTTTAAGTAAAGAAAGTGGTGTCACCGAGGAAGACAAGAAGAAATATTTGGAATTCCCTTTAGGATTTACAAAACAAGCAAGATAATTACCTCCCTCCACTGCTCACGGCTTCGCCTCCTCTCTGATAAGTTACTAGAATATTACAAAAAAAAAAAAAAACACAATTAACAGGCACATTTATATATCAAAAGCTATTATATCCATGAGCATCTTTCTAAAATGGAATTATTTCTCCCTTCCTACCTAAAAGCATTGCAAAAATCATCACAAGATGTACCAGATTTCTGATACAACTAGTAATTTTTTAAAAGATTGTATAGGATTAAATATATATCACTCTTATTTTCCTGTTTCAACAAGGTAGAGAAACAAGCAAAAGCAAAACATCCATACACTTTTATTAAATGTAACTATTACCCATTTGTACATTAGGATTCCCATATATTTCTATTTTAAATTTATTATAGCATATAATTTCATGATTTCATACAAGTGTAATCTTAAATTCAGGGAAAAAAAACCCATACTAGAATATTCTTCCAGAAATATAAATACCAGTAAGACAAAGATAAATGTTAAACCTTCTTTCCACACATAAAGATACATGCCAACTTGTGACTATTAATTAATGCAACTTATTTTTTATTGTGGTTTCTGGAAACCCTTGCTCATTATATTTTCATCAGACATGTACATGTGATAAAAATATATTTTAATGCTCTTGAAAGCCTTCTCAGCTTAATAAATTTAGGGTATAAAAATTTACCCATAACAAAAACAGATTTGCACATAGTTAGGCAAGGGGTTAAGAAGATTAGCCTTTCTGTAAATACAGACACATTTTCTAAGAAGAAATATGTTTTTTAAAGCTGCCAAATTCTGCTACTTAGAAGAACTCCAAACTGGGAGTCTGTCAGACAGAGATAACTGTTCCCAGTGATTACAATAACTGGATTAAGACTGAGGAGGCATAAGTACAGGTACATCTTTTACTAGAGGTGAGGTGACAGAAGAGGACCCACTTTGAAAGAAACTGAATAGAACAGAATATTAGGATTCTGACTTAGGGAAAATGAAAAGTTTTATCTTTCCCATGTGCTAGATATTTTGGTTCCCTTTAACAACATTGATTCTATAAACAGGGAATTAGAATGGAGAGAAATTTTTGTTGGAAAACTTGAAAGCTTAAGTTAAGGGGAAAAAAATGCACTGCCAAGTATGAAATAATTAATGAGATCATTAGCATGTTAAGTCATGTCGAGGGTAGAAACAGTGTGTCTATTTAATGAAACACATGCAAACACGGCTAAGATGCAATGTGGAGTTGGGAATAAATAACACCAACCGTTTCTACTTCACATACATGCCTGGCGTGAGTAAATGAAGTATTATATTCTGTTTTAAGTCCTTTCCCCCAACTCACTGAAGAAAATGAAATAAAAACAGAAACAGTACAACCCATGCCAAACTAACAAAGGAAAGGAGGAGGGTAAGTGCAAATATATACCTGTTGGTGTGAAGGTAAAAGACGGGACTGAAAAATCAAAACAAAATATAAACCAGTTATTAAGCTGAAGAGAGAAAGGGAACATATCACATTAGTATAAATCAAGCAGACAGCTGAACATAAAACAAATGTAAATAACTAAGCCAGTAGTTCTGACACTCTGATATATGAATAAAACCAAATCGGAGGTTAAGAAAAAGAAGCTTGTCTCTACAGGTTCCATTCTGAAGTGTCTGACATTCTAGTACACTCAGGAGGGGAATTGTGCTAGCTTAGCCTGTGAATGACCCTGCATTTAGTAACACAGACTTAGCTCACGGCTTTAGCACAAACAGGAATCCTCCACTATTAATCATTTCCAAACACTGGATGATGGATTCTTAAACAAGAATTATCAGTGTCTTGCTGGAATCCTATCTAGAAATCTGAAAGTAAATGCTTATTAAAGTGGACTACTAGGTGCACTTAAGTATTCATCATTGAGAGAGAGAGAGAGAGAAAGAAGCAAGGGAAGGAAAAAAGAAGAAAGAAAAGAGAGGCAGGAGAAAAGGAGAGGAAAGGAAAGAACACACTGAAACAAAGAGAACCGTAAAATTAAACTGTTTCACTGAGCAGAAATGCCTGATATCATATAAACTACACTCATAACATCATAAAGATTTGTGAATGTACAGAAAAAATGTGGAGTTTTAAGCTTTAATTTCCCTTTTAGAGTTTACATTTAGAAGCTTTCTAGGAGTGGGCTGAAGTGAACATTTTTTTAATGCCACAGTAGAAGCTAAACAATAGAACAATAACACCCCTCTGAAAACCTTCACTCTCTCTGCAGTTATAAATCTTAATCTAATCAATAATGCCTGAAATTGAACTGCAGGCCTCAAAAGTAGCAGCTTTGCCTCCCCCACTTTTCCTATCTTCTCCCATTCCTGGGTGTTGGATACACCAGAGCAATTTCCATGTCATTTCATAGAGGGAGGAGATTGACTTATTTTCCAATCTCTTCACGTTAATTTAAACTAAACGCTGCCCTGGTAAAGAAAGCAGGGAAATCTACATTACTTCCTCTAAGATTAAAGTTTTCTTTAAAAAAAAACCTTTAATACAAACAAACTAGAATATTGATTGCTTATCATGTATCAAAAAACTGTCAAAATGTATTTTCTATATCATATCTGAACACTGTTCAAGAAATTTACTGTGGGATCAGAGCCTTTGGGGCTGCAAACTAGAACGCTATAGCATCCCCTACAAATGTCATCTCTTACCAAGCCACTCTATCTCTGAGCATAGCAGAAAGAACAAAAGCAAAAACCTCAATCTGTGTCCCTAATTTATACCCTGGCCTTCGTTTGCAGCCCAGCAGTCCCTGTCTTAAGAATTCTATTGTGTTTTCTTTCAGACAGGTCTTTTCAGAGAGTCGATGTAATTTAGCTACATTCAAAAATTCAGAGCCATAGTAACAAGTCTTTATAAAAAAAAAAAAAAAAGAAAGAAAGAAAAAAAAGAAAGGTACATTTGAAACTAAAGCTATTCAGGCTAGAATGGAGTGCCTGAACATTAATTTGCAATCACAAGGACACCAGGAAAATATGAAAGGTCCTTGCCATTACTTCTCCTAGCTAACTGCTAACCCCACTTTGAGGAATTGAAGAAGAGATGAAAAGAGGTCAGTCTAAATGAAATTTTCACTGCTAGCACACCAAAGAACAACTTAATTCTCAAAGCTTCCAATAATATAATAAACTCTCTGTGTACCCAAGTGATGCTGATGCAATATGTGAGTCTATGTGGACAGGGGTACCAAGTGCACTAGCAGATGTCACACTGATAGCTAAATGTAAGGGGGAAATGTTAAAAATGTTCACTATTTTCCAAAGTGACACTCTGGCTTGATGTGTCTGGCTTGATGTCACTTGATGTGTCAATAAGCTCTTTTACATTTTTTTTTTTACAATATTTCACTTCCCTTTTTTTCTTAAAATCTCCGGCACTGTTTTTTGGCATAGAAAATTTAAGATCCCAAAATGCACTTTTTGAAATAAATTGTATAGAAGCAGAATTATGAAAAAGTGCCAACAGGGCAAAGTGAGGAAAGCAGAATCAAATGCTCATCAAATTACATTTGTAATTATGTTCTATGATTTCTGCTTAAACACAAGCTAGTTGAAAGGACAATGATATTAGTTTAAGAGGTTTTGCAGAAAGAGCACGTAGGCATTTGTCAGCATGCTTAAAGTACATTAGTAAAGGAAAAGGAACATCTCAGAAAGGAAGAACAGTTTCATGTCACATTTTTGTATTTTAAGACAATGTCGAGCATTAAATTGCTACAATCACACAGGTATGGCACTTTGTCATCAAAAGAAACATAGGATTCCACTGACTCGCTGTTCACAAAACGGAGTTGATAATGGAGATCTTTTGATTGGAGAATACAAGAGACTCCACATCTATATGTTAATTAGTCACTTTTCCTCATTCAAATCAGCTTTCAAAACAAAGTCAACCTCCCTACTCCTTCCCCACTCCACCACACACAGACACCCACAAACCCTGTCTCTGCATTGATTTTTAGTCAAAGGTTTTATACGGTAACGCATGTGGCTGACATTATTCTACTTTGTATACATAATGAGCACCAGTTCTCTTTGCAGTAACCTCCAAGCCCTCATTTTCCATTTCACAGGCAGGGATATTGACATAGTGCTTCATCTCTAGATAGGACACATATCTGAAAAAAACATATTTAAGGATGATAATGCTAAGGCAAATGTATGTACATGAAAAGATTGCTGCTCAGCCACAGGCAGGAGGCACAGACATTTATTTGTATAGTATCAGTGATGAATTTGTGTTGAGTCTTTCTTGCCAAGACTCCTTGTGACTGAGAGCTCCACTATTTCTGCCATCCCAGACTATTTTATAAATGTATAACGACATTCAAGTTCTGGGTAGTGTTAAAAATTCTAAATTTTGCATATAAAGGGTAAAAAGAATTTACCTGGCCAAGATGTATAGGAAATGCTAATTTGTATTGACAATTAGATAGAAAAAAAGGTGGTGATAGGGGGAGAAAAGATGATTTTTATTGGTAATCCTCTTTAAATTTACTTTTCAGCAAAGCAAAACTGTTGTATTAGACTGAAGTATAGACCCTAGAATTTGTATAATTTGTCATCTAAACCAGGAAAATTTTGAGAGCAAAAAGGAGGACCAGAAATAATAAATTGGACTGTCCCTTGGAAACTAGGACTTACAGCCACCCAACCTAGCTCAGATCTGAGGTCCAGAGTTGATGCATATATTTGGGGGCCAGGGGGGATTATCTATCTGACACTGCTAACAATCTCCTCAGAGAATGAAAAATACAAATCATCATCTTTGATGATACGTAACAAAGGTGTCTGTGAAAAAACTTTGCATATTTAGTTCATCCTTACAATTGTAAATAACAGCAGCCAAGTAAACTTTCTTTTATAAAATGGTAAACATATCTGTAAAAAATCACCATCACTAATTAACAACATACATGTATTCAATTCTACAATTTTAAATATCAAAATAAAAAGGTGCTAAACCTCTCTGTAAGCAAAAGTGCATCACTCAATCCTGCATTCCATATTCACCAAGAAAGGACTATTTTATAAGTAATCAAATGGTAGTATTCCCTTTTTTGCTTCACAAAGGGCAACAATGCTCCCCCTACCTTAAAAGTGCGTGAGACAGTTCAAGGCATGTATTTATAATTTCTATAACAAGGAAATCCAAAACTTCCCTCAAGAATAAAAAGCAATAAATTAATTCCCTAACAGAACAAGGCCAAGTCTAGACCTACCTTGGTAAAATGTATTTTAAAGGAATAGGGCCCTACGACACTGGTAAGCCCTAATGGCAGTGCTGCTACACAACAGAAGTGCATATGTAGATACCACAATAAAATAAAAGTATTTTTGAAAATCTTTAGATACAAAAATAATTTAAGATAGGATATATATGATCATGAATAATTTGAAATAAAACATTGAAATCAAGAGTTTTATAAACATTAAAATATGAAAAACTTAGGAAAGGGAATACCTTTTCTGATACCCGCGTAAGTACTAGTGAGTCCATTCCGCTTCTTCCGGTGTCGATACAGCCAGATGCTGAAGACCATGAGGATGATCCAACAGGCTGCCCCGATCCCTGCTATGAACGCGGGCTGCTTCACCACATCCGAGATCTGCTGAGCAAGGCTCACTTGGTCCTCCGGTGACACTGGGTTTCCATGAGAATCTGAAAAGCCACCTTCCGATTAATTTGGATTTAAAACTTATCATGATAATGCAAGCATACGTTCGTGATATAAAACGGCTCTCATTACTTTATTAATTTGGGGATAATGATTTCTGTTTCTCATTCTGCACCACCAGCCATCATTAAATAAAACATTTCATGAGGTTTTTGGCAAAACTATATTTATTTTGTTTATTTCCATTCAAAGCAAGTGTGGCATCATTTTACGGGATCATACTTATCATACTTATACAACTGATATAAATACAAAAATATGACACTAAAAATGAAATACTTGAATGCATGTACAAATAACACATGTACAAATAAATAAGGGGTATTGAATAAGATATAAGGTGTATAGAAGTTATATAAACTTCCTCAAACTTCTATAGGAAGATTTAGATATACATTCTAAAAAAGGGAAGAGATACAATTTTATATTCTCTATAAAGGAAATATTGAAAAAATAGCTTTGTGTGCATACGTGTACCCCCTACCAAGACTATATTGTAAGACCCTCAACTGTCTTAGAAACACATTCAGAATGGCCTATAAAACTCAGGATCATTAAAGCACAATGAAAAATTAAGATAACATTACCATTGAAAGGACTATGAATGATCTTTCTTTTAAAATAATAACCACAGGCAGCGATAGATATAAGAAAAAAACATTAAATATGCATAAGAATTATGAAGTGTTATGAATAGTAAAAAAGGCTTATATTTTCTGTTAGCCATTTTGATTCAAGAATTAAAAATTAATGGGATATATGGCTAATAAAATTTACTTATTTTACATTTGCACTTTAAGCCTACTAAGCCCACCATTACATCAAGTCACACAGAGCAGTCAGCAAAGTCTTTGTAGAGAACTGGAGGCTGCTGCTCTATCATCAAAGCTATATCCCATTTTGGTGGCACCAAGTGATGCTAACCCCGAGAATGTCCAATGTGCAGAATTCCCACTACTTTCTGCAGTTTTAATGTTCTTCTCCCACAACATCTGCTGAAACAAGAAGATGTTTGCCCATTTCGTTAGGATTGGTGATTTCTTAAAATTGTTAAATCATTTGACTGTGAAAAATATTCTTGTGAATTCTCATCATATTTTATGCTGTCTCATCATCCATTTGAATTTAAGTTTAACTTTCTCATACCAGAGGCTGGGTCTCCTCACCTTGACAGTTTCCAGTCCTCTGTCTCCTTCCCAGTTCCTCAATGTGGTCAATCCAGATATCTGTCTTATACAACTGCACTCTGGTGACCACCTCCCTATGAGACATACAGATACCACCCACTTGGCTTACCCACTGACCCTGCACCCCACGTGAACAGTACAGATACGCCACAATGACCATTATCAGTTATGGTGCGACCCCATGGAACTCGAGCCATTTACTCTAAGAACTCATCAATTAGAACTCCCCAAAGCAAACCTGCTTGGGCATTGCCATGAACACCAAAAAGACCTCTGCCCAAAGGTCTCTCTCTCTGGCTCCCCACCTGCTGGTTGAGCACGTTGCCCCCATGGTCTCATTGGCCCTTGTTGGCACAACACACCCTCTTCTCTAATGGATCTGTGAGTAATATGCTGTTTTGTTATTTCACGTGTTTTTGTTGTGTTGCATCCTCTGTGTCTCATCTGACTAATACACCTGGTCCTAACTTTCCTCCCAGTTAAGGCTTTCCTAGAGAGGGGCCATATTGGCAGGAATAAACTGGACACAGGTCAGATAAGAGCCATAAGGGCATCTGCCAGTATAAACAAGTTTCCTGTGACAGAGACATCTGGTCATAGGTTGGACACTTAGGCATTATGCTGTCTGCAATGATAAAGAAAGATCCTGTGAAAGGCACAATGTAACCATCTACAACCAAATCCCCTGAAGCCCTGTCAGGGCAGGACTAGAGTTTATAGCCACTTTCCAAAGAGAGACCTCAAGACCAAATTAGAGAGAAATACAACACTTCTGCTAACACAATCTGCTTTAAGATAGAAATTTTTTCCAGTCCAAAAATACATTTTTTTCCAGAAAAATAATTGGTATAGCTCATCATATATGAATAACATTTCTTAAACAGAAAAAAATACCCACAAAATATTTTTTCTTATTAAATGACATTGCATCTTGATAAGACAACTGGCAGGAAACATTAGCAGCATTCAATGGCTAAGGAAACAGCACTCTTTCCAATACAAAAATGGCTAATTTCCTTCTTGTGTTGCGTGAGAGTGTGTGTGTGCGTGTGTGTGTGTGTGTGTGTGTGTGTGGTTTTGCAATTTGCCTTTTTTTTTTTTTAACAGAATTTCAGATTTCATTCTATAGAGGGTCAAGGCTGAAAAACCTATTTTCACAAGCAGTCACCTGCCTTCAACTGTTTGTTGACTGAAAGTTGTATTTCATGTTCCAGACCCTTTTATCTCTGGTTATCCTAAGAGCACTTCATCCACTGAAAGTTCACCAAGCAGACCTATTCTTTTTATTCCGAATACACCCTTTGTATCTGTTAGGTTTATAGATTTCATGGCTATTTGTGCAAGGTTACATTGGGTAGCTTCAGATTTTATGGAAATAGCCAAGAGAGATCCCATGCAAGCAACCAGATGGGCTTAATAGAATAAAGTGCAGTGTGACTAATGAATTAAAACAGCTCCTCTTTATCTCAATCTTTGTCTCATTGCAGCTGAGGCTATATTAAGATAGGGAGAACTGAACACATTTATAATCTCAAGAATACCAATTTGACCCTTAAATCTCATGATTTAAATCTTAAATAAATAAAATCACATGTGGTCCTTTTTCCAATTTATCTTCCAAAAATCAGGACTAAAAGTCATATGTTATAAAAAATACGGAAACAACATCAACAGTTTATAGGGTCATCACAATGTAACTTATAATTTCAATTTTAATGCAGTGGGCAAATATTTGAATAGAAACTATTTCCTCAATATAAACTTTGTATCTTCCTTTATATCTCGTATAACATTGTAACAAATGCATCAAGCAACTTTTAATAGTTTCCTGTATTGTATCAAATAAACTATGAAGTTATTTTTGTTTAAAAGTTGTGTATATAATCATTGTTTTAAAATGTGCTAAATGTATAAGATAAATCCAAAAATCAAATTTTGACCCATGGCTTTGAAGAGACTGCAAGCTCTCCCCTAAAGGTTTCAATGGGACTCCCATAAAATAGAGTTGATGGGAAGTAGCTTACTAGTCAGTGACTTAGTTTTGTGGTGACCACATTCATCTATTTGCAGTCACCATGGGCAGGAGTAGCATGCACCATTTCCAGACCTGTAGCATTTAAACCCTCCCATAGTCTATGTCTTTCCTTTCCTCCTTTATGAAGGTCCAGGGTCAACCTTGGAAGCCTCATGTTAAAGAGGCCAAGAGTCATCAGCCTATGATTCTCAATGTCTATATGGAATGAGTCCCTCCCACAATTGGACTTTTGGTAGAATTTATTGTGTTACATGACAGATATTCTGCAAGTATATCTGTTAAAGCAGCTGGCATTATATTAACAACAGAACATCAATAATACTTTTCCAAATAAATATGAAGTTCTTTGGGTATCATAACAAAGTTTATCAAAGCCAAATGTTTCTTAATTTTGTTTTAAAATAATTTCTAGGATGTCATCAATATTATTAAAATGCAAAACTAGTATGTAACTGCTTGTGAAGTATAAAGATTCCTACATCTAGTCCTTTTTCATAATTTAGCAACTGATAAAATATTACTAATGTTTAACTTCTGATGTGGAATGCACAGACATAAAGTTGACTATATATTTCTCAGCACCATTCATAATTTAAATGTCACTTCTTAATATCTGATGCTTTTCTCTCTACTTTTAAGTTGCAATAGTATTTTTGTTGCTGGTTTTGTTGTTTGTTTTGGATTTTACTAGTAACCACTTACTAATTTATATTTTATGTTCATGCCATATTGCCCATAGTGAATTGTGGTAATGAATGCTTCTATGCCAGTTTTTTTTTTTTTTTTTTTTTTAGCTCATCTAACCACTTTTGAAGCACAAATTATATTCAGCTTTCTAAGTAATCAGCATATAAACATATTTCAATGCTCTTGGACATCTCAATCTATCTTCTGTTATAAAAAGCGATTGCCATTTTAAATAAATACTAAATGTGAATATAAATTTCATATTATTATAAACTTCCAATACCTAGTTTAAGTTTTGCATGAAAGTTTGTTTTTGTTTTAAACCCAAACAACTGTGTATCCCATGAGAATGCAGACTGTGTCTGTTTTCTTCACTGTAGTAACCTTGGAACTTAATTAATAGTACTTGTTGAATAGACAAAAAAATATATTCTATAGGACAGGATTAGGAAACCCTGAATACTGAGACTTTTGCTTCAAATATCATCTAAAACATGTGCTTGGATAAGTTGAACTTTAGTTAAGATATCTCTATCTAGTCTATCTATCTATGTTTTAAATAAAGCTAAGATCTTGTTGTAGCTCTAAGCCACATTCCATATTTTATTAAACTTTGCAACGGTTGCTGAGCCACATACCAAAAAAGCAAAGCAGGACACGGGGTACAGTGATAGACCATCATGGTGGATCTGCACTGACACTCACCCAACTGGATAAACTGAGGGTCACTCTTCACTCCGGGCCCGGCACCGGTGCTGGCCGCCACTTCCACACTGTATCGAATCCCAGGAACAAGAGAGGGAATGACCACAGAAAAGGTGGAACCATCTACCGTCTTATTTATATGGTATCGAGTTTCATTGCCCAGACACCAAACCTGTAAGAAGTACGCAAGGAATGTCAAGCCGGTAAATTATCTCAGTTAATGCGAAGGTCCACAAAGGATTGTGGTTTTAGAGGCAGAGTTCAGATTGATCATGAACCTAACATGAGAAGTTTCCAGAATCATTTTTCCCTAAGATCTTGTTCTGAGAAGACTCTTCTAGTTAAACCTAGTGTTAGTAGGAGCGTCAAGACTTCTTTATACTTTCTCACATACTTTTAAAGGATTATTTCTATCAGGTAAGTCTTCAAATTTTTACTTGAAGACACTGGTTCCTATGAGCTTGCATCATTAGATTCTATATCAGCCTGTATCATTAGGTTTTTGTTCTTTTTTTCGTAACACCAAGAAATTATTTGCTAGAAAAAAGAAAGCTATGTATTTCCAGATAAAGAACAATAACATTTCTATCATCATTCAACATTTGCATTCTAGGTGTGATGCAAGCTGACCAGATATCATAAAACAAAAGGAGTAGGAAACTCTTGAGTCTAGTACCTTACTTCAGCAGTTCTCTGGGATAAAACTACCTGGCACTGTCACCTTACATTTTACAAGAAGTATCTTTACAAGAAGGGGGTAGAGTTTCTGAATAATAAAAATAATTTGCATAAATATGCTTATTAAAAATAAAACTGCACACAAGGAGTAAGGATCATGCTAGGATTTTATTCAGCCTATGGTATGTTGATCTATTATCAATGAAAGAAAATCAGCACTCTGATCTTATATTTAAATGGAAATATTAATTCGTCATTATATGAGATCATAAAAAATAATACATATTTTATGTGAAAGAAGGGCATTCTTCTAGTAAGAAAGTTATTATTGTATACCTCATTGAATTTCATATTTCTGATAAGAAACTATTTTTAAAAAATTAAGATTTTTACACTATACTCTAATTCTTATTTTAAATTTCACTAAGTGAGTCACCATAGAGTGATTCCTGCAATATTCAAGAATTTAGATAGGTTACATGACAATATTCGAATTCAGTTTCCATAAGAAAATGATCCGCAGAGTAATAAAACATGCTCTATATTCTTTGTTATGTCCTCAAACATTATGTAGGATTAGTTTCAAGTAGGCTATTGTCTAACCTGTAACAGGAAAAGAGATTTAAAATAAATCTGAGAATATCAGTGTCCTCTATCAATTGGGCAATAACCTCTAATTGTTTTCTTTGAAAGTTAATATTATTTTAATATAATTTCAATATTTAACACCAACAAATGGTCAGACACTATACCAGAATTTGATTATTTCAAAATAAAGACTCCGTTGTGAATTTTTTTCCCCCCAATTACATTAATCAGCTGACCCGAAGCCACAGACTGATTTTGTACCAGTCAATCAGATTCTGAAAGGCATTTTATTATTTTAAATTGACCATGAAGTTAAGTGAAATCTACCCTTTTGCATTTCTTCAGGAGAGAAATGAGTTTTGACTCTTAGGGGAAAATGCCTACATTACACAATTCTATTTGAGAGCTGAGACATCACCTCACTTTAAATTCTTAAAAATCTTCTATAACAGTTTATTTTTCTGGACTGAAACATAGTATCCTGTCACTCCTCGTATTGAAGTAACCTTGAAACTCATAAGAAAGCACTTAAAAGTATAGAGACTTTTACCTCTTAATGACTCAATTACCCTAGAAAATCTTATTTGAAATACCTTAAAGGCTTAAGGCATCCACAATACATTTATGGTAGTATTTTTAAATACTTTTTAAAAAATGTACTGTTAATGTACACAAATTTCATAAAGAGGTTTTCAATCTGTTTTTAAAAATTATTTCAAAATAAAATAGTATATTTAAAATTAAGCTCAGGATACCTGGTTATTGTACAAATTAATTTGCTACCCAAAAGAACATTTTAGTCTTTATTTGGGCCTTTACTAAGGATATACATCAGAATCATCCGGACAGATTTACCAAAACATGCATGCAAAGACTCTTGTTAGACCAACTTGATCAGAATCTCTGAGGGTGGTGGCCAGGTACCTGTATTTGGAAAATAATTCCAAAAGTGATTCTGATATCAGCATGTAATTAAAAATAACTGATCTAACTGGAGAAGGTGCCCACCTTCCTAATAGCAGTTTCATATCAATGAATGCAGTTTAAAGTACTTGCACCTAAGAGATAATCTAAGTATCATAATTTAGCTAGTAACTAGAAAAATACTCAGGCAATAACAAAAATATAAATCAGTGTCTAGAGAAGTACAATCATTGTAATTAAAATTTTTCTAGTACGTGGTATGCTTATACAACTGTTGAAAAAAATATAAACGAGGCTAGGTGAAGTGGCTCATGTCTATAATCCCAGAACTTTGGGAGTACAAGGCAGGAGGATGGCTTGCTCGAGGCCAGGAGTTCAGGACCAGCCTGGGCAACATAGCAAGACTCCCATCCTTACAAAAATATGAAAAATTTAGCTGGGGGTGGTTGCACTTGCCTATAGTCCTAGCTACTCAGCAGGCTAAGGGGGAAGTATTGCTTGAGTCCAAAAGCTTGAGGTGCAATGAGCTATGATTGCGCCACTGCACTCCAGCCAGGGTGACAGAGTGAGACCCTGTCTTTAAAATAAAATAAAATAAAATGAAAGCCAAAAATAAAAAAGAGAGAGAGGGAGAGAAAATACACATGAAATCAACTGAGGTTTTCCTGATTCAACTTATCAATTATTCATTTACCATAGCTCATTAAGACTATCTTATAATACAGATTCATTAATCAGATAAGGTCAAATACATTCTTTTGACGAAGTCTCACTTCTCTTAATTAGTTTTTGATGCACCATGGCATGTCTGAAAATATTTGCTTAAAATAAATCTAGGTGAGACTGTCTATATTCATTGAATAGAGCTAATAAGTTCACAGGTAAAAATAATTATTCAGAATCATTAGATTAAATCATTTGAAAACACATTACATATTTTAAAAAGTCACATGAACATGCAGAAATGTATAATTGAATTTCCTCTGAGACATGAAATTTTGTTTAGAGACTAAAGGTTTATAGAAAAAATGATTTTCATACACACCGAAATAATTTTTCCAACTCAGCTCTAAAGTTCTATAATTTCAAAGATGTAGAAAAATAAAGTAAACCATTTCTGACACAATATGGCTCATGGCCAATTCCATAGGGCAATCCAATCCTGCAAAATATATTTAAGCTATTTTTAGGGGGAAAAAGATTTTTTTTACTATTTAAATTTGTTGTTTGTGTGAATTAAAAAGAGCTATATATTTTGTGGCCACTTAGATTTTCTATTTTTTAAATTTTTTTTCCGAATAATTTTCAAGTAATTTTCTAGCACAAAAAAATTACTCCAGTATCACTGAATAAACACGAAAAGTGTTTCAGAAATAATTTTACATGTGGCTATTTGGACCAGCAGATGGCGCCAAATATCCATAAACAGTTTAACCAGCTTTCTTTTACTTTGTGGATGGAGGGGGGTATTCACCTGTAAATTAATATACATGTATTACCTTATATTCTTGGACCATTCCATTTTGAGTGTCTTCTGGAGGTGGCTGCCAGCTAACAAGAATTGCAGTTCCATTGCCATCATTCTTTGATACAGTTACACCTTGGGGTGGGGCACTGGGTGCTATTAAATTGTTTTAAAAAGTAGATATTAGAGTGTGAAAAAGAACGTTGAAAGCAGGCAATTAATATTTAAAACCCAAGAATAACTATATTAATATAACAACATATGCATGTGTTTTAAAGATGTATCTCATCCAGGTTTAAACAGTCCCAAATTACTTAAGCTTTTCCTCAATATTGCTAACCTACTGCTATTATGAATTTTCCCTAAACAAAATTATATACATTATTTCCATGTAATATCCCAAGATAATTCCTATTTCTCTGACCTTGTAACCCTAGTCTTACGTTCTCTCTAAAATTGCTCAAAACTATGAAGATGTATGCTAATCATTCATGATAATCATTTATATAGTCAAAGTGACAAAGCCATATTAGGAAAAATTTTGTTTTCTTAAGAGTATAGTTGTCACATGTAACCTTTTACCTTAACATATATATTACTGTTTAATTTGCAGTTGTAGGGTGGCTTGCCATACTGGTTTGCCTAGAATTAAAGGGTTTCCAGAGACATGAGGCATAAGGAGAAAATGCTAACCCCAGAAAGTCCTGAGTAAACCAAAACATTATTCACATTATTTACAAATTATGGATCAAAACAGCATTCCATAAATGAATGGGAAATGATGAACTGAAAGCAAATTGAAAACAATTCTATCTTTAAATGTGAATTTTAGTTTGAAATAATTAAATATTCTCTGTATACGCCACTAAGTAATGTAATGTTCACATTTACACAATGTTATATAGGCCACTATTGAAGCAAGTCAACTGTCACTGCATTTCGTTTTTTCTGGTTCTAATTAAACAAATTCTCTTAGCAAAATATATATTCAATATCAAGACTGCTAATAATTAATGCTCCCATTAACATTTTAGCAATTTCAATTAAGTTAATAAGTCTAACAAATATACTGCAATGCACAGAAATCACACACTTCATCATACTTGCCTTCTTCTAGGGTTTTGGCAAACTTGATTTCACTATCTGCTCCTTGAAATTCATTAAAAAAAGGGCGAGCTTTAATTTCATAGTTGACTCCCTTTTTGAGATCAGGGATAACCACACTATTTTTGGTTGGGGTCCTCACTTCAAAAACTAACCACTCTGATTCACCATAGTTGGCTCCAGATGGCCGATAGAGAATCTTATATCCTTGAATATACTGAGATTGTTGGTCCACCTATTAAAATGACAAATAAAGATGCAATCATTTATATCTTTTTATTGGTTCATTGGAAAACAATGAAAATTCAATATGATAAAATGCAAAAAAGTCTATCTGGCTTCACCCCACGTTTTTCTCGTTCATATAAATAGAATACTAAAAAATAATCCACTATCTTTTGTAAGGTGATATCAATTTCTATGACATCAATTTCTATGCTTCATGCAGAAATGTGAGGCATCATGGCAGTTCTGAGACACATCTAGAGGCATGCCACAGTCAAGGCGATGAGGAAGCACGATGTGTTTTTACTATTTTCTAATTTTAAAAGCCTACTTCATACTACTTGAGAATATGTCTAAGTTTTAAAAAATCGATGTGATAATGGTCCTATCATAAGTTACATACTCATAGTTAATACTTGGTGTTTCTTCACCCTGAGAATGGTAAAGTTCACTACTGTAGTGTGATAGAAAAAAATATGCACACGAGGGAACTTTCGTCTGTTTAAAGCCAGACCACCGCTGCCATAACAACAGTACTCACATTATAAAGTTATCATTACTGTAGAGGGAAGAAACAGTTAAATTATATATATATGATTATTTATATATAATGACCTCACAGAAGTCACTTTATTAAAAGTGAGCTCAAATATTGCAACAACAACTCACTGTCCAGTGCACTTCAATTGAAGAGGAAGAAAGGATGGTAGGGTTGTGGAGGTGCAGGACAACATTTCCCAGTTCTCTCTGGACCTGCTTGTGGTCTACCCCCTGACTTGTTGGTGGAACATCTGCAACGATTCAAGAAGACTGAGTCAGGTCCTACACAATGTTACTGCATGGAATGAAAGCACGGTGAAACAATCCTTTCATTCACAGTAACTCTCAGAAAAGGAGAAGCCAGTCTGTGATGCAGAATAAAATAGGAACAAATTAACCTTTTTATTAGGATGAGAGAGAGAGAGAGAGAGAAGGAGCGCAAGCACCCACGAACACGTAGAAAGCCAAAAAGAGTAGGAAGCAAAGATAAAAATGGCAAATAGCACCGTTTAACAGCTCCTCCTATCATGTAATGATCAGTTTCTTGCTAAGAATGAGGACACTAGTGTAATGCCCTCTGAGTCTATTTTAACCTTCTGTAGTGATCCTAACTACATAAGAAAGAAAAGAGCCGGAAATTATAGCAGAGTGGCTGGGCAGTGAAAAAAATGGAGAAGTGCTAAGTGAAAAGCAAGCACAAAAAGAAGTCAGACACCTCACGTCATATAAAATAAACTTGAATATTTTCCCAAATATGATATGTGGTGAGTTAGTGGCTACAATTGGAGATACAGAAGCCATCAGTTAAGTAAAATAAAATAAATCTAACTAGATTCATGAGAAAGGAGCACTTAATTGATAATGGTTTAGTTTCTGTATCAGAGTAAAGAAGGTTAAATAAAGATTTCTTAATCTCAAAAACCTCCAAATTTTAGAAAGGAGAACTCAGTGAGAATTAAACTGCTACCAGGGTTAATTTATGTTGCACTTTTTTTTTTCCTGACGGTAAGTGGTTTTGTTAAACTTATTGGAAGTCTGTACTCAGCAAAAACTGTCCATTTCTAAAGAGGTCTTCTAAATACGTATGTTTTGCTTTGTTTAAAATTGTAAAAGACAATACAGGATGAAGAAGAGAAGAAAATGAAGATTTTTTTTGCCCCTAGATTTCTCCTTCTCTGAGTATTATTACACTTTTGCACATATTGTAGGTTATTTGCCATCCCATAAAAAATGAAAATGAGAAGTTAGTTTTCTGAATGATTAAACACCTTCAAAGAACTGACCATGGACAGAAAGCAAAACCTTGAATATTAAAAATGAGATTGACAAATATCTCTGATGGAGTCCAGAGAAGCCAGGCAAGTGGAAGAGATGAAAGATCAAAGGTGATAATAAACACTCTTACATAGCAGTCACCAACCAGTTTCATGGAAGACAATTTTTCCATGGACTGGGGTTGAGGGGATGGTTTTGGGATGATTCAAGCACATTACATTTATTGTTCAGTCAAACCTCTCTGCTACTGATGACCTGTATTTGCAGCTGCTCCCCAGCACTAGCATCACAGCCTCAACTCCAACCCCTATCATCAGGCATTAAATTCTCCTAAGGAGCACACAACTTAGATCCCTCGTATGTGCAGTTTACAGTAGAGCTTGCACTTGTATGAGAATCTAATGCTGCAGCTGATCTGAGAGGAGGTGGAGCTTATGCAGTGATGTGAGCATGGGGAGCAGCTATAAATACAGATAAAGGTTCACTCACCTCAGACTATGTGCCTGGTTCCTAACAGGCACAGACCAGTGGGGACCGCAACTCTTACATATTATTTGATTGTGTGTGTGTGTGTGTGTGTGTGTGTGTATGTATATACATATGTATGTATATACATACGCATGTATGTATGTGTGTATATATAACATATAAATTAAGTTTATAAATAAGCAAAATGAAAAAAATAACTGAGATAATTCAGAAATCTCATACTCTATTATACCTTACCAATGCTGTCGGCTAATATAGCCCCTCAGGTTAACTATCATCACAGCCTACAGCTAGAAAACGCTGGACTGTCACCTTTCCATCTCTTCCTTACTTACTGGTTTCAATAGCTCCTATGACAAGCTACCATTCATCTCTAGGGTAAGAGTGAAGTACTTGGAGTAAAACAGAAGTGGGTTGGCACCCCACCTTGGCCACTTAAAAACCAGTGACATTGGGAAGATATCTTAACCTCAGTATTCTTCAGTTTCCCAATGGTGAGAGCACACTCGTGAAGACTGTTGCAAGAACTGCCTTGTGGTAAGGAATAAAAAGCCGTTTTCTTTTTTTTTTCACTGTTAACTAATTTTTCCGGTAAATCTATTATCATGATAGAAGTATAAGCTAGAATTCTTACCACATTAACTTCTGTCCAGTGTTTCACATTGAAGTAATAATATCACAAAATCATAAATACAAATTATTAAGATAAATCTCTGGCATCCCAAGAAACAACTTAGGTTTAAGTTAATGCAGCTTTGCAAATGACAAGCACATTCAACAGGCACTGATTCCAAGTCTCTGTATCTATCCAAACAGTTCTCTGCACAAAATTTATTCATTTGAGGATTTACTCCAAATAGTGCCTTTCTTGAGGACAGGGGTCAGGCCAATTTTTGTGGAGCCATAGTACCTAGCAAAGTGCCACATATAGAGGATGTACTTAATAAACACAGGTTGAATTAAAATGTATTAGTGTATGGAAAGCATACATTATATCAGCTTCCAAACATTTCCCTCCTATGTAAGCTCTCATCCTCAGGGATTCATCTGCCTTTTAGGAAGTATCTTCAAATGCAGAAATAACCATTTGATAGGTAATTACCATAATTACCATCTTAATCCTTAATTTCTTTGGTTTGGGAGTAACCTGCTAGCCAATCTCTTCATGAAAATTCCTAGATTCCCACACCAGTGTAACCATTTTGGAAATAGTAGTCAATAATATTATTTTGGAAAATTTTACATTGGAGAGAATAATGGAAAGTAAGCCATTTATGAATGGATCCATTTATTGTTCTTGTTCTCCTCCTCCTCCTTAAAAAAATCTATTATGATATGCAAGGTCTTTCCCAACATTTAGCCTTAGACTTAAAGGAAATCTTAGATATTGCTCTATACAAATGCTTCCCCAATATTAAAACTCCCTATACACAGGCTCTGAGGGGAGGTTATCTAGGCCCCGCTCATTTACAATAACTGGTATCTTCTTATACATATTGCATATATACTGTTGCATTTTATGTGTGCACATATTCTTTATAAAATAGAGCTCGGGAATGCTGCATGTATAGGATATGTGGGTGAATAATAGTAACAGTGGCAGCAACCACTACCTCCCAGTAATCACCCTTACCTGCCAGCTACTAGCTTCATCTTCCTTCCATTATCAAAGCTTACCTTTGGGAAAGCACCTCTTGATTACCTTGTGATACGGCTCTAACTCCAACTATGCACCTTTATCTTTTGACTTCAGCACTTTCATAGATATCTCTACTTGGGGAAGACTCTTTTGTAACCATGTTTCAGAAATGGTTATAGAAATTATGCCTGCTCCCTTATGAATTAATTTCCAGCAAGCCTTACCTGAATTTCCTCCTGCCCTGGCTTTTCTCCTTACTGTTTAAGCATTTTTTACCCTCCAATGGGATTTTTTGCAGGTTCTTCTCTAAGTTCCTACTATGGCTATCATCCAGGCTTACAGTGTCTCACAAGAAGTCCAAGAATTAATCAATATAACCTGCCTCAGTGTTAACTTCTACTCACTGGTCCTTTTCTGTTGCCTGGAGCTAGAAGAAATATACTTCTTCCACATGGCAATCTCTTAAAATGTTAAGGAAAGAATGTCATGCTTACTCTGACTTTATTATTTTCTGAACTAACCACGTCCAGATCCTTGAATTTCTTTTCCTATGATGTGATTTTTAGCTTTTCATGCAGCCTCATCAACTATCTTCATTGTGTTCTTCTTAAAAGTGTTAAAAAATCCCTCTGAAAATGTAATGCTTAGAATAAACACATTATTACATTCATGATCTGACCAGTTCTGAATATAGGGGTGAGGGAGTAGGAGGAAGATTACAAGATCCAAACATAATTCTGCTAAATGCCAGCTAAGACTACCTTTGTTCATTTGGCAACTACATCTCTCAGTTGGTTCAGATAGGTGTTTAATTGACTTCAAACTGCCCAGCCCCGAAGCCCTGACACACTCACATATATTCCCCCTAAGCCTGGTGTCTTCAGGCTATCCTTTCACAACTAATTTTTTAAACTTAAATCAAGTACCAGACTTTTTAATTTGCTCTATTTATTTTAATCTTGTTAGCTCTGGCCTATCATTTCAGTCTGTCGAGACATATTTAATTCTGATTCTCTCATTTGGCACCCTAGCTGTCTTTCTCAGTTTTATGATATTCACAAATTTTATGAACTTCCTTTATTTTTAGTCCAGACACTGAAAAAAATATAAGTCCAATAACAGAATCTTATGACATAAAGTAGTAAAAAAAAATTTGAATCTCATGTACTTATATATTGTATTGCTTAATTTAATCTTTGTTCAATCTTGAGAAGTGGGTGTATACTGAAGCTCAGAAAAACTGACTACCTTGCTCTAGGCCACACAGTTAGTAGATTGAGAAGCTGAGATGAAAATGTTTTTGATTTCAAAACTGCACACCTGTTTCCCTATATTTCCAGTCTTGCAGTTGACATTGATTCATTGCACTTAGGTTGTTCCATGAGCTACGGATATATGAACACAAGTTGTCTAAAATTCTTAAAAGACTCAAAATAATGTTCAGATAAAATGCTAACTACCTCCTCACTTACAAATGAGTATATATATTACAAATTCATAAGAGTATATGACAGAATAGCATTAAGCAGTAATCACTTTCAGTTAGAGTCTATTGGATAGAGACCACTGTACTGGGGACAAAAGTTTAAATTCATTTTACAGCTGTCATAGTTTCTGCATTCTTTTCAAATACATAGCTAATATTGAAAACCTCAAACTGCCTCCAGGCAGGCTCCACATAGAATAAAGCTCTTGGTGAGGTGATTCATAATAGCAAATATAGGCATTTGGGTGCATTAAATTCACACAACAAGAGACAGACATGGGCATGTCCTACAACTTGGTTTGCTTTCTCTGTGGTTTCTGAAACAAAAGTCCTTCCAAAACGATTGTTTACATACAACCCAGAAAAGA
This sequence comes from Eulemur rufifrons, assembly GCF_041146395.1. Classification (NCBI taxonomy): domain Eukaryota; kingdom Metazoa; phylum Chordata; class Mammalia; order Primates; family Lemuridae; genus Eulemur; species Eulemur rufifrons. The sequence continues at coordinate 30,920,265 of NC_090989.1, forward strand.
TACAACATGCAACACGGCTGGCAGACCCACTCCCAAACTAGGAAAAAAGTTGTTTAAGTCTTTCACTCATCTTATGTATGATTTGTTTTTATTACTAAAACAAAGTTACATTTTTTTTCCTTTGGAAATGTATACCTCAAGATAGAGACATGATATCTCTGGATGTTGAGAAAAGAAGTTTTCATTTCTAATGACTCCCCTCTAAAATTATCTTCCTTTACTTACATAAAAACAAATACACTTAACTGCAATGACAGTTCCGTTTTTTTTTTAAAAAAAGGTAAATGTTGATTCAAATTCATCTCTTTTTTTCCCCAATGTATCACTTTTACTCCTATTAGAGCATTAAAATAATAAGATGAACAAGAGGGCAGATAGGAGGAAATAATCTGTCTGTTGAAAGCTAAAAACAATTTGTATTCACAAAGGATAAAAAGCAGTAGATCTAAAATGTGCAAAATCTGAATGAGCAAAATCTCTAGTTTCAGATGTTTTAAAAGCAGCTTTAAATATGCCCGTTTTTCTTTTAATCTGTTTCTTTAACCCAGCTTTGACCAAAATATAGGTGTTTTCTGTTTAAAAATTTCATATATCATGGCTCATGTAATTGACAGTGGAATATAAGCCAAATAACATAAAGACATAAAGTATATTTTCCATGCATGGTAGGAGATTGGGAAGAGAGATTAAGAACTAATTTCCAAATATCTCTTACATCTGTGTGATTTCAAGAGTTTTTACTTGATTAGGGTTGCAATTCCAAAAATTCATCCAGAAAGTTATGAGTACTGAATTTAAACATAAATAAAATGTGTTCAATTTTAAATTCAATGATAATATGATTAAGATTTTAGAACCACATGTAACTATATGTCAAGAAATCAAATAGAATACACAAATATTTTTATTTTAGTGGATTTGTATTTTTATGAGAAACACTTCTCATCAATCTTATATTGGTATGCCTAGTCCAGAAAATAATAAAGTTTGTAGATACTGTGTTTATGTATTAAAGATTAATTAAGCAACTTGGACAACAGATTGTAAATATACAATCTTAGCATGTAATACAAAAGATTTGGCTGTGCAATTATAACACATAAGGATAAGTATATGTCACAAGGTTAAGTAAATCAATATTTACCTTGTGTTTTCACTGGATCTGATATTTGGCTTGGATCACTAATTCCATATGCATTAGCTGCCCTCACAAGGAAGAGGTAAATTGCATTAGGTTTGAGTCCTTTAATGGCAAATGTTTCTGTTTTCACATTCTCTGCTACAGTCTGCCAGCTGCTACCAGAAGCATGGCTAAGGATAGACACACAAGTTAGAACATGCATATTTAATGGTAAATAAAAAAAAAAAAAAAACAACAACAACAAGTAGGAGACATCCTCTTCACTCTACCTGAAGGCTTCTATGATATAAGACGTTGGAGTTGCTCCTGAATTCAAATTTGGTTGCCATGACAATGTTACCATATTTCTGCTGACATCTGTAACTTCAGGTTTTGAGGGGGCACTAGGGATTAAATTTGGGTCGGTGGGTCTTGGAGGTTGGACTGGAACTCCAAATTCTAACAAGTGAAAGAAAGATAAAGATGTTTACACAAATACAGATAAGCATATAAATGTAGATGACAGATACATACATAGACCTATTCTGGGACCAGGACATTTAATTCATCAATTTACCAGTAAGTAAACAACTACATTTTAAGCTTTATTTTAAGGCAGAAATACCATCTACTTTACCTTGAACTTCAATGTAAGCGCTCCATGTAGCTTCACCACTGGGGGTTGATGCAATGCAGGTGTACCGACCAGTGTCGCCCAGCTGAGAGGACAGACAGAAAATAAATATTTGGAACAATCAAGAGCTCACTGGGCTGGAAAAGCAATTACAGATTTGTATATGGTCCATGAATATGGATAACTACATTAAAATGTGCTAACCAGAAACTTCCTCTTAATTGATATATTTTTATTGAATGTGAAGGAAAATATTTCATGAAGACAGAAAAAAATGAAATCTTATGTGATTATTCTAATTGTATAATAAACACATAATTTTTATTTGCATTAACATTATAATCAGTGTCAGGAAAGATAAGTATTTGCTAAGATATATAACTTCAAAGGGTTAATATTTATTGCTAAATTATATCTTTATGTTTGATAAGTCACATAATAAATCTGATAAGGTTTAGCCAGTGACTATTCTTGTTTTTTCCTATTTTATCGAAGATATACCTATATGGATATATGAGATCAACAGATATTTATAGAAGCAAGATAGGCACAAAAGGATTTTCTCTTAAAGTATTCAAGTCTTTTTGTTTTCCTCCATTTTTTTAACCTATAACTTAAGGCAGTTTAAGAAGTATAAAGCCAAACTCTAGCTAGAATGAACATTCTCTCTTTCTTCTAAAGACTGAATGACAGAAAACAAACACTGGTCATATGTTTAATTTTAATATCAGCACCAGCATAAAAAACCCATATACCTCTGCTTAAGCTAATGACTCTATCTGCAAGTAACATTTGATAAAGCAAGAATGCTGTCATCTTGCTCTGGCAATTGTAATAACAAAGTCGCAATCATTGTCACAAATAAGTACAACATGTTCACATTTGTGGCACATAAAGGGAACTGTGATACTGATCCCAAACTCCAAAGGTGCCACCTACAACAGGTAATAAAGTAATTCAAAGTTATGTTTATTGCTATCAAGATTATTCTTTCACATGCCTCAGGAACTTGTCTGATCTTGACCTAAAAAGTAAAAGGAGAATCAAAACAAAACAACACAGTGCTGAAATAATAGGCATGGGATGTGATGTCCTGGGAAGGTAAATCCCTAAATTGTTCCCACAAACCTGTAGGCTTTTCGTCACGTAATATTCTGATTTGAAATGCACACTCAGAGTGTACATGGCTTTATAGTTTTTGTTTGCATGTACAGTATTTTGTACTTGCAAAATGCTGATCCAATGGCTTATAATAGAAGAACTGTTTAAGTACATTGCACATAAAATGATACTGGAAAATATCTTGAAAAATACTTTATGGAATGACTGCATCATACCACCACTTGGAAGGTATTTATTCTCCCACAAATCCCCATCTGCTTTCCTCAGTTGGTTCTTAGAAATCTTTTTTTCTCCTCCAAATCACCTTAAATTACTTGCTGTGAGCTAAACTATGAATCAAATAATATCAAATATACACAATGAAATGTCTGCAAAAATAAAGCATCAGATTAAAACAAATCTATTAATACTTATAATTCAGCATTTTATTACATCCAAAATTTAAAATTTCAACACAAATTATTGGAGGCAAAACCAAAGTGGAACAAAACAGGAAGCCCAGGGTGTCATTCCAAGTCACCTTAGCGTATCGGATCTGCAGCACTCCGTTCTCCAGCTGTTTGATTCGAGAATCCTGGGTTGAAACAAGGACTCCATCCTTTCTCCACAGAATTGTGGGCAGTGGACTACCTGTGGCCACACAGCTGAGGACTAAAGTACCATCTACTGCTACAGTCTGATTCACAGGACCTTGTCGAATAACTGGGGGAGGCCGATCTGCAATCACTGCCAGAAGAAACAGCAGAAAATAGATTTCTACAACTGGAAGCAATTTTCTAATCATTCAAGCAACATCAGTTGCTCTAGGCTTTGAAACAAACTAAAGATAATTAAACAAGTAATTAAAGTAGGAGACATGCATTAATCAGAATGCATTTATATGATGCACTGGTTCAGAATATAAAAATGAGATACAATGTACTCCTTTCCAATGACCAACCACTGACGGAGTTTGTTGCATTGTCAAGGGACTTATTTAACTTAAGAGCTCAGAAACTAAATTAGGATTGTGAATGGGGAACTAGATGTATAGTTGTGAAAATGGAATGCTATAGTTTCTGAACTTTAAAATTAAAAAAAAATGCCTTGGTCTAACCAACTGAGCTAGCCAGCCATCCACTAAAACAGTGGAATTGGAATTTTCCTAACACAAAGAAATGTTAAATGCTTGAGATCATGGATACCTCAATTACCCTGATTTGATTAATTCACATTGTATGCCTGTATCAAAACATCATATGTACCCTATAAAGATATACAACAATTATGTACTCATAATAATTAAAAATAAAAAATATTTTAAAAAATTAAAAAAAACAAAACACAACCAAAATGACACTTATACCAAGGAAACATATGAGATGAACTTTAATAAATTAAACAAAGCCAACTTGACATTTCATAACTATTTTGCATCTAACAGAAAAAACATGATGGTACCATATCAGCATGTTTGACAATTTTGGAATCGGGAAGGTGCTTTAGATTTTCATAATATGATTGAACTCCCTGTGGTTTTTTAATCTTGTAATTCTTTCTATTAAAATACACATGGGTGAAAATTACCCAACTCTAACGAATTCAATGAAATTGAAAAATTGCTCAAATACATTGTTGGTAGGCTGATCCAAAAAGACAAGTCAAGATGATGTCCAAACTTGGCAAATATTAATACTATGCTTCCCTATTGAGATTAATAGAAATGGGAAAATAATTCTGTTACCTTAAGTAACAGTTTTAATATACTATGGACAGTAACAATGACACACAATTTACTATTCCTATTGTTATGTGAAAAATTTAAAAGCTAAAAACTATCTGAGATAAATTCATTTTTTAATGGAAAAAATCTAAAACAACTGTCGTGGAAGTAGGATAAATCCTGCATCAGAGAGATGTTTTCATCCTCTGACTTAGGCAATTTATGTGAAACTCTATAGTTATATTTTATATTAATAATCTAATAAAATAAAAATAAAATTTTATAATTTTTCTTTAATTATTAAGATTTAAAATTCTGGATATTAACTAAAGTTTTTAAAAAAGGACACAGAGAAGATTCTAAGAAGTTGCCTGATTAAAGGAAACTGGTTGCCAGAGTAACTAAATTTTGGATGCAATAACTTTCAAAGTTAGATGTGTCGTGTTCAAAGTTTTATGCACCAAAGATTTTCACAAGATGGAGTCACACTTCAATTTGTTCCTCATTTATCATGCAATAATTATCAGTTTTGTGCATTCAAAAAAACCCAAGAAAGCAATGGAGTGAAATCAGCAACTGTGCATTTCCATTCTACCCTTCCAATTCTCTTCTATGCCTTAGTTACTAGTGTGAAATTTGCTAATACCAGGGGGTATATGAGAAGGCTGGAGTTTGAAACTTGGCAGGAGTGTCTTAGATATTCCATGGTCGAAAAATCTAGGCCAATAATTCCTTTGCTTAAAATTTTTAAATCTTTTGTACATTATCTGTTGAGACTGGCTAAAATAAAATTAGAGGTCTCTCCTGATAAGTATGATAAAAGAATGAAACTATTTTATTGCATTGGGGTTTTTATAAGACCACCTGTATTCTCTTGATTATAAGAATGAATGAATATGTATTTCTAGACATTAAATAAATTGGTAACAGAATGCTTCTCTATAATTGATTATCATTAGGACTAGTAAAAGTATGGACACAAATAATACAGTATCTGGGGATTTATTCAATTTTCTATATCTTTATGGTTCTTTGATGTTTGCATCATATTTAGCATCATTCACATCTTTCCAATTCATCCCAACCCAGTGTATTGATGCTATTTTTCTGTCTTTTATTTCTGCATAATATACAATTTATAGGTAACAAAAATAAAGCAGAAAAAGGATCAGCTCCATCATCTGCCATATGTCTTGGGCAATTTCCTTAAAGTTTCTGATCCTCAGTTTTTATCTGTAAAATGAGGATAATAACAGCTTAAGGGATTGCTATGAAGATTTAAATGGAATAATAGACATGAGATTGCTTTGCTAATTGCAAAAGGTGTGTGTGTGTACTGGGATATTACCACTTGTCCTTTTTGGTAAAACACTAATATATAAATCAGAGATGAAAGATTTAAAAGTTCATTAAAGCAATCCATGTTTTTAGGTTAAAAATAATTAAACCTTTTGCTGTTGTCATGGATTATAATAAAATACTGATGAGATGTTTAAACTTACACACACCAAAGAATATAGTACATTTATGAGACAAATGTCAAATAGGATCTTACACTGGTTATTAGAATGAATTATCAAATAATAAAATAGGAAGTTTAAGAAACATAAATGTTTAACAATATGAGTAAGCACATGGACCATGAAGTCAGAAAGATGCAGCAGAAATGTTCCATGTCTATTCTATGCAATACAGTAGCCAATACCTACAAGTGGCCACTGAACACTTGAGAGTGGCTAGTGTGATTGAGGAACTAGATGTGTAATTTTATTTAATTTTAATTAATTTAAATTCAAATTTAAATAGCTACATGTGGTATGTAGATATCATACAGGACAGTGAAGACATGTTGTAAATCTCAGTTCTGGTACTTATTGCCAGTCTGATTTGGCTATAGCTCTTCACTTTTCACTGCCTCAGTTTCTCTGTCAGTAAAATGAGGTATAGTTAGATTTCAAATTATTCATGTGTTAAAAGTTCTTAGTATATAGTGCCTGGTACTAAGTAAGCACTGAATAACTGTAGCTTATTATTAAGTATTAGTATAATAGTAATAATGGTGTGAGTAGTGATAGTATGATAGGTGTAACAGGTGGTGTTACTGTGTTACAGTAAGGTTTATAAAAGTTTGCCTATCTTTTCCCCAAATTCAATGAAAGATTTCAAGACTCCCCAAATGAGGATATATATCAGAATGTAATATTTGGCACCTCCCAGATAATGATCATGAAGGCTGTTAATACATATAAATATATTAATGAAATACTTTTAAGTGAAAAAGCACACAAAATAAGACAGACATGCTGGTTCATGCATGAAAAATTTATACATATACCAACAAATACCACAGTTATAGATCACAATTATCATCCATTTACAAAGTGTTTTCAAACATCATATCTTGAAAATCTATGAGTTAGGCTTTGAAATATTATTATCCCAGGGAACTGAAACTCTGGAAATGCAAGTGACTTGTCCAAATCAAATAGTGAGTAACTGGCAAATCTTCCTTTTCTAAATGTAAGATAGCACACTTTGCTCTGGCATCTATAACTTTTACGAGATGAATACAAGTGATTTTCAGTTTTATATACCATGTAATAATCATTAAACTATTTTTTTACATTTTAATAATAAAGAAGAGAAAGATTTTCAATTAAATAGGAGACATGAATTTGTATGCTCTTAAGTCAAAAGCGGTTAGGGATAGCTCACAGCTACAGAGAAGCACCATTTTAAAGACAGCTACTATTAAATACTTCTGTGCCTCATGTTTTATTCTGCCATTGCCTTTGTTCAGTTTGCAAACAATAAAAAGGTCAAGGAACTAAAGTCAAATAGTGTCTAGAAAGTATTCTGACTACCAGCCATCGTCTTGACCTGACTTTGTAGTGTATAAATATTGATATTGCCAGCACTCACAACGATTAGTTTTACCTATGAAGAATGATTCTACAGTTTTAAGTTGTTTGTATAATATCAATGAACTCCAAAATAAAGAAACACAACTTAAAAAAAGAATACCAAAAGAGCAAACGCAAAACTACCTTAATGTCTCTCCCCAGAAGTGGTAGGGTGAACCAGGAATTTAGTGTTGGGAGTGAGTTGGCTACTAGGAAGGAATTTCAAATTCACAAATTTAGGGTTTGTTTGGTTTTTTAAAAAGTTGAGTAAAAATTCCATGCATGATCTAGTCTTACAAATTAAGCAATTCATGATAATGTCATGTCAGCCAACACATAGAAATCTGTGCTTTCAATTCTAATTATATGAATAGGAGATACTTGAGAATATTTTAGAGTAGTTTTTGGGGGTCTTTTACATTTATACCTATATACACATTACTTTACAAAGTTTCAAACATAATGTATGTGCACTTCTGTGTTCTACTTTTTCTACATATTGGTTATACTAATCATAATCAAGCTCATTACATGATGTTTGCAATCATGATTTAATAGCTGTAATGTACTCAAGACACTGTAAAAACATTTTAAGTCATTCGAATTTATTGGCAGCAGTACATGTATATGAATCACAGACAGGAATAAGAATTTGAGCTTTTTTTTTTTTTTACATTTCAGAATATTATGGGGGTACAAATGTTTTGGTTACATGAATTGCTTTTGTACTGCTTGAGTCAAGTTATAAGTGTGCCCTTCACGTAGATAGTGTACATTGTACACATTAGGTATGATTTCACCCACCCCCACCTCCCCCTTCCACCGGCATGATTTCCTTTGAGTTTCATTCTAACTGTGCATATGAGTGATGAATGATTAGTTTCAATTTAATAGTGAGTACATGTGGTGTTTTTTTCCATTCTTGCAATACCTCACTTAGGAAGATGGTCTCCAGTTCCATCCACATTGTTGCAAAAGGTATTAAATTATTTTTTATGGCTGAATAGTACTACATGGCATACATATACCACATTTTATTAATCCATTCATGAATTTATGGCTACTTGGGTTGATTTCACATCTTTATGATTGTGAATTGGGCTACAATAAAAATTCTAGTACCTTTTTGATAAAATGACCTTTTTCCCTTTGGGTAAATACCCAGTAGTGGGATCATTGCATCAAATGGTAGGTCTACCTTAAGTTCTTTGAGGAATCTCCATATTATTTTCCATAGAAGTTGAGCTAGTTTGCAGTCCCATCAACAGTGTATAACTGTTCCTTTCTCTCCACGATTATGCCAGCATCTATTATTTTGGGACTTTTTGATAAAAACCATTCTTAATGGGGTCAGATGATATCTCATTGTGGTTTTGATTTGCATTTATCTGATGATTAGTGACATTGAGCATTTTTTTCATATGTTTTTTGGACATTAGTCTATCTTCTTTAGGAAAGTTTCTCTCTGTTCGTATCTTTTGCCCACGTTTTAATGGCTTTTCAGATTTTTTTTCTTGCTGATTTGCTTGAGTTCTTTGCAGATTCTTGTTATTTGCCCTTTATCAGATTTATAACATGTGAATATTTTCTCCCATTCTGTAGGTTTGCTATTTGCTCTGTTGATTGTTTCCTTGGATGTTCAGAAGCTTTTTAATTTAATGAAGTCCCATTTATTTTTTTGTTGTTGTTGCTGTGATTTTCCTTCGGATCTTCTTCATAAATTCTTTGCCTAGGCCAATATTTAGAAGAATTTTTCTAACATTTTCTTCTAGAATTCTTATGGTTTCATGTCTTAGATTTAAGTCTGTTATCCATCTTGAATTAATTTTTGTGAGTGGTGAGAGACATGGATCCTGTTTCAATCTTCTACATGTAGCTATCCAATTTACCCAGCACCATTTATTGAACGTGAATTCTTTTCCATTGTGTATGTTGCTGTCTATTTTGTTGAAGATCAGATGGCAATATGTGGATGCTTTCATATCTGGGTTTTCTGTTCTGTTTCATTCATTGATCTATGTCTCTATTTTTGTGCCAGTACCATACTGTTTCAGTTACTGTAGCCTTGTATTATAGTGTAAAGTGTACTATATTGATGCCTCCAGAATTGTTCCTTTTGTTTAAGGTTGACTTGGCTATTTGGGCTCTTTTCTGGTTCCAAACAGAGTAGAACTGTTTTTTCTAGATCTGCAAAAAATGATGTTGGTATTTTGATGGGGATTGCATTAGATCTGTAAATAATTTGGGGTAGCATGGATATGTTAACAATGTTGACTCTGCTGATCCACGACCATATGTTTTTCCATTTGTTTACATCATCTGCAATTTCCTTCCTCAGTGATTCTTGGTTCTTTTTGTAGAGGTCTTTCACCTTCTTGGTTAAATATATTCCTAGTTATTTCTTTGTAGCTATTTTAAAAAGTATTGAGTCTTTGGTTTGATTCTCAGCTTGACTGTTTTTGGTGTATAGGAATGCTACTGATTTGTGTACGTTGATTTTGTAACCTGAGATTTTGCTGAATTTATTTCTTAATTTTAGGAGTCTCTTGGCAGAATCTAGGAGGTTTTCTAGATATAAGATCATTTCATCAGCAAAGAGCAATAGTTTGACCTCCTCTTTCCCCATTTGGATACCCTTAATTTCCTTCTTTTGCCTGATTGCTCTGAGTAGAAATTCCAGCAGTATGTTGAATAGAAGTGGAGACAGTGGGCATCCTTGACTTGTTCCTGTTCTGAGTGGGAATACCTTCAACTTTTCCTCATTCGGTATGATGTTGGCTATGGATATGTTCTATATGGCTTTTATAAATTTAAGTATGCCTATTTTATTAAGAGTTTTTATCATAAAAGGATGCTGAATTTTGTTGAATGCTTTTTTTGCATCTACTGAGATGATCATATGATCTCCCATATGTTTGTTGAGCTTCTTGTACCTGGATATCTAAATTTCTAGTAAGACCAGGGAAGTTTTCCTCAATTATTCCTTCAAATCAGTTTTACAACTCTTGTGTGTTTTCTTCCTCTCCCTCAGGGATGCCTATAATTCTTTTGTTTGGCCTCTTTACATAATCCCATATTTCTTGTAGGTTTTGTTCCTTTCTTTTAATTCTCTGTTCTTTATCTTTGACTGACTTGTTTAATTTGAAGGTATTGTTTTCAAGCTCTGAGAGCCTTTCTTCTGCCTGGTCCATTCTCTTCTTAAGACTTTCCACTGTGTTTTGTATTTCCTTGAATGACTTTTTCATTTCTAGAATTTCTACTTGTCTTTTAAAATAATTTGATTTCCTTAGTGAATTTTTCATTAATTTCCTGAATTTTTTTTTTATTGTGGTTTCTTTGTGTTGGTTTTCCATTTTCTCTTGTATTTCATTGAGCTTACTTATAATCCATGTTTGGAATTCTTGATCTGTCATTTCAGTATTCTGATTTGGATTGATATCCATTGCTAGAGAGCTGGTGTTCCTTTTTCAGGGTGGCCTTTCATGGTGATTCTTCATACTTCCAGAGTTCTTTCACTGATTCCTTCTCATCTGGGACAGCTGTTTCTTCTTATTTTTGGATTTGCTTTTGTTTAGATAGGGCCTTTTTGCCTCACCTCACTCATACAGGTGAGTTTGTAGCATACATTGGGTAAGAACTTTGGGTTTTGCTTGTGGGTGCTTTGATGGCAATCTAGGTTTTGCGTGGATGCCTTGGTTATACATATCCTTGCTGTGGTAGTTTTCACAGTTGCTAGTTATAGGAGTGGTGAGCTATGTGAGTGGGCAGTTTCCCTATCTCCCTTTGGTGAGGAAGGATGGAGGTCTTTGAAATCCTTTCTCTTTCCCCAGTCCTGTGGTAGTCTTAAGAGTGTTAATTGTAATGGCATGCCCACTGTAATCTCTGAGACAGTAGATAGTGTTTGTGGGTGAGAATCAACCACACCCTGTATAATTGAGTCAGTAAATGCTGTAAAGGGCATGCAAATTTACCTCCCTGTCAACAGGTGGTGCTTGCCAGAAGGAACAAGCTACAATATTGTTTTTAGGTCCTATGACTGGCTCTAACCCCGCTGGAGAAGCATTCAAATGCTCCAGGTGGTGGGTGGGGCTCTGGAACTTCAGTTGAGTTCTTATTCTCTACCACAGCAGAGGTGGGTGAGGGAGTATGGCTGGATGAAGCTGGGTTGGGTGAGCTTGTCCTCAGTCTCCATAAAAGCTGGCAAGGTATGTGTTTCAGCAGGGTCTGCTCCCACCTTCTGGGCTAAGCTGTTAAGGAGGGGCTGAAGTGGCTCCACCTGACCAGAAAGTCTGCTTATGGGGGAACAGCCATCTGAGATTCACAGTCTGGCAATCTGGAGTGGGTCTTGCTCCTCTCTGTCCTTCCCTGGTCTGCAGTTTCCCCTTAGCATCTGCTGGCTGGCACATGCTGAAGCCAGCCGAGCTCCCCCATGACTATGATGTGGGCCAGGAGGTTCCCTGCCCAGGTTCCCAGCTGAGCTGAGAGCACAGCCCTCCTGTGGGGGAAGAGGTCCCCTGAGAGCACACTGCAGTTAGGATCCACACTGCACTCTCCCCCTGATCTGCCCATGTGGGCTCCCTTGCCTTCCAAGACTAATTCACAAATGTTCTCTCTGTGCCTGCATAGAACATGATCAAGACTTAGGGGTACAGGATCTGGCCTGTGGGCCAGTCCCTGGATCCCTGCAGATCAATCCCTGACCATGCCATATAAAAGCATGCTGGTTCTGAGCTGCTCACAGCGTGCCTAAGCAGGTTTGTTGTCCCCCTGTCTTGGGGCATGTGTCACTCTGATGGAGTCACAGAGCAAGCAGCACCAGGGGCAGGGGGCAGTAGTCAGGGAGCCACCAGTCTGAGCACCCCTTACTCTGCTGCAAGACCCCAAGAGGTAAGGTCTGAGCCCCAATCTCTGTGGAAGCCTTGGTGTGATGGCTCAATTATCTCTCTTGGCAGCCACAGATGGGGGAGGGGAAGGGAACAAAATGGATCTGGATGGAGGAAAGCTAGCACTCTGGTCATGTCCATCCCTCATTCTGGGAAGCCACCTGCCCAGAATGTCCAGGCACTGGAGTCACACAGAGATCACTCATGATCCATGGACCCTCATGGCTCCTATAGTTTGGACCAAAGTTGGGAAATGTCTGTGTGGGAATGAGTAAGACAAAATCTGAGGAGTTGAAGCCCACTGGGAGGACAAAAGCACATGGTGGATACAGAAACAATATGGCACCTGCTGTCCCTGCTCAGGTCTGTGAAGACAGGGGGCACCTCAGGGGGGCTGGGAGCCTGGTGCCTATCTACAAGAAGCTCCCAGGTCACTGGAAGCAGCATCCTTTGGACTTCTGTGGTCAGAAAGTCTTTCCAGCAGCTTAAGAATCCACCAACTGTCAGATATGTGAGGAAGGGGAAAAAAAAAAAAAAACACTACACCTACCCTTCTAACTGGACTCCAATCCTCTCAGGGTTTGATCTCTGCTGACACCTTGCTTCTTCCTGTTTTGCTCCACAACTTCTTCCCATGGAGTCTCCTAAAGGTTTTGGCACCCTTCCCTCAGACCCACACCCAATCTCTGTTTCTCTGTTCATTTTTTCTCTTTCATCTAAAACTTCTTCTTATTGAGACATTCTGGCAGCTGGGGTCTCTGGTCAGCCTTCTTGCCTCCCTTTCAAGTTTGAGATTTTGAGTGAGACAATCCTTAGTGTTGAATTCTCACTTAACCAACACCTAGTTGCTTTTTCTTTCCTTCTTTGTTTCCTCCTCTCATTCAAAAAATTATTACTGAGCATTTATCGCATGTCTGATTCTGGCTGGATACTGGGGATATATTTGATTTGACTAGACAGACATGGTCCCTGCTTTCATGGAACTTAATATCTAATGAAGAATATAGGAAAATAAACAGAGATGATAAAAAGGTATATGATGCAATCTATGAATATATGACAGAGATGAGGGCACAGAACCTATATTTGAAGAATTAGAGAATGCTTTTTAAAGGAAACAGAATTTCAAGTAAGTGGAAACAACATGTGCAGACGTTCTGAGACAAATGAAAAACATGGCAAGCAAAGTGTTAAATACATTGAGGGCATGCGAGTAACAATGTTTTCACAGCTGAGCCTATAGGGGGTCAGATAATGAATTATAAAGCACACTAAGAAACACAAACTTTATCCTGAGAACACTAGGAAGCCCAATAATGAAATTAATGTTTCTAAAAAATTCTTCCAGAATTACTTTAAATTCAAAAGTATTTATAAAAATCCTGGCAAATATCATACTTGGTAGTGAAATATTAAATGCTTTCTCCCTGAAGTTAGGATTAAGAAAAAATATGCCCATTGTCACTAGTTCTACTCATTTGATCACATTTTATCAGAGGTCACAGACAATGCAGAATAAGTAAAATAAATAAAAGGTACAAATATTGAGAGGAGGAAGTAAAGCTACCATTTTTTGCAGTTAACACATTCTGTACATAAAAACTTCAAATAATCTACCTACAACTATTACAAATAAAGAGTGGATTTAGCAAAGTTTCTCAACTCAAGGTTAATATACAAAGTCAATTGTATAAGTAGGCACTTGTCTCATAAATTCAATAATAAAATTTAAACTACAAACATATAGTTGCAACAAAAATCATAAAATACATTAGATACACATCTACCAACATATATGCAAGCCCTCTGCCCTGAAAAGAAAATATTATTGAGGGAATTTAAAGAAGACCTACCTAATTAAGAGATACATGTGAAATATATACTATTTTCCTAAATTGAAAGATTCAGATTGTTAAGATGTTAAGTTTCCTAAATTAGTCAATAATTTAAATAAAATCAAAATTAAAAACTCAGATATTTTTCTTTGTTTAGGTGGTTGGTATTTGTGTGTATCAAATTTTGACAAGTTTATTTTACCCAAAACAGGAAAAACAAAGTTCGAGACCTACACTATCAGTTTTTCAGGCTTACTATAAAGCTACAATAATGAAGACAATATGTACTAGCATATATAGATAATTGGAACAGGCTAGGGAGACCAGAAATAGACCCACATATGTATATTTACTTGAATTGTAATAAAATGTCACTGTAATTCAGAGGAGAAAGGGTGGTCTTTTCAATAAATGATATTATAACAATTAGTTTCCATATGGGGGAAATAAAAAGAATTTTGATCCCTAACTCACACCATACAGCAAAATTAATTCAAGATGGATCAGAAATGTGAATATCAAAGGTATAAATAATAAAGCTTCTAGAATAAGACATAGGAGAACATCTTCATGGCCTCATTGTAGGAGAGGACACTAAAAGCACTAACCATAAAATAAAAAATAATACTTTGGTCCTCATTAAAATTAATTACTTAATCTTTAAAATAATCACTAAGAGAATGACTGGAAAGAAATATTAATATTTACAATACATAGACTCATATCTCAAATATATGAGAAAATAAAAAGAAGATAAATTAGTATATATGTCCACCATAAGGCAAACCAAGAAAAATTGAGTTCACATTCCCACCAGCAGACATGTACAGAAATATTTAGCTTTATTAATTAAAATCCTAAACTGAAAACAATCCATTAAGAGGAGATTACATACATAAATTGTATTCTATTTATGCAATAGAATACTACACAGAAATAAAAAAAAAGGAACTACTGCTATAAACAGAAGTGGATTTTACTGACACTATTATCTACTGTATGATTTCATTTAACTGAGTTTCAAGAACAGACAAAACTAATTGATGATGATCAAAGTCAGAAAACTGATGATCTCTGTGAGAGAAAAGCTTATCGACTACAAAGGAGTCAATAGAAGCCTCCTATGGTCCTGGAAATATTCCATATCTTGACTTGAGTGGTCATTTCATAAATAAATTTATCAAGCTGTCTTAGTTTACTCTAGTTACTTTACAGTATGTCAGTGTACATAGTCTGGAAGAAAAGAGGGGTCTTGGGAAAATTTCACAATAAGGAAATGTAATTTGGGGGGAAGACAAGAAACAGGGATGGAGTTAGCAGACTTACAGTTTCACATTACAGATAACTAGGACTGGGAGTAGAAACAGATAAAGACGACTTGATGGATTCAAAGGTTATTGAACGGATATAGAGATAAGGAAACATGAGGACTCAAATACTACTTCACAGTTTCTAATTAAAGCAGAAACTGCCATTACATTGAATATTTAAGTCATTATCTGAAGTTTAAAAAAAAATTAAGCAGGATGAATGCATAGAGTAGACATCTTTTATTCCTGCTTCTCTTCTTTTATTCCTGTTCCATTATTCTCCTTGTGAGAGGATATTTCTTTACAGGCTGTTTCACCTACTTACTGGAATTGAAAGTAAAAAAAAATAATTCTGATTGCTCCAATGAATTTGATTTTAGAAACAATAAGCCTCTTACCACTATAATGTTTTTAGCTTTATTTTTAATTTGGAAGAATTCTTTACTTGTAAAACTTTCTTGATTACATGCACACACACACTATATATAATATATATAATGTGTATATACACATACAAAAATAAAGAAAAATACATAAAATATATTTCATGTATTTACATTTTTAAAAATTTTTCTTCTTTGCCAACTTCTCAAATTATCGTTACTCTTCATCTTATAGTTTGGAGATTTTTTTCTATCACTGTGACTTTATAATATGTTTGGCATTACTTGATTAATTTTAGGGAATTGATAGAATAAAATCACATTAAGGAAAACTTGTTTATAATCATAAGTTATGAGTTGTTAGATTTTGGATTTATAACCAATTCATCTTATCTCCTTAAGTTAGAGGCTAGAGAAGAGATGATAATTTACACTAAAAGATTATAAAATAACATTTAGTTTTCTAAAACATGGAAACATTCCTATGTACAGCTATTTAGTATAAACTTCTCTTTGGATAATTGCTACACTTTTATAAATCTGATTTGATGCTAGAAATTTACAGTACATTTAAATTAAAATAAGAATAACTTTGAACTTCTCATTGTATCCACCTTTGGTTTTATAACAAAATAGCTGTAAGAAAAGTTACAAAGTTGCAAATAATTTTATCCACTGGCACTCTCTTTAGATCCTAAGTGAAACTTATACATTTTAAAATAAAATGCTTTACTTTACCATCTGTAACTTCCAAATATGCTTTTGTGATGATACTTCCAGCAACATTTAAGGTCTGGCAGATATAATAACCAACATCAGATCGCTGGACATTAGTGATAGTGAGGTCACCAGTCTGGGAGACCGAAAATCGGCTGGATGACTGTGGTGGCTGATAGGAGAAAAGCAGATTCTAGAACCCAGAATTTGGGGAAGAAGGGGAGAACAAAAGTAAGTTAATTGATAGTTTCCAATATTTTGGCATATACAAATATACATTTAAAAATATATATTATATATAAGTATACACACATATACATATATATGCACATACATAGATAAGCTAAATATTCTTTCATCACATACCCACATATATAGATATATATGCAAATAAATATCTACATATATACATATACACACAGGATTTAATAATATAACATCAAATAGAGTCATTTCAAATTTGAATAATTCTCAATATTGATATATATTTTTATAACCATCAGTTTTCAAACGATACTAGATACATAAGGATATTAGGTCTCATTAGAGTAAAAAGAATATTTAACAGAACAAAGACAAAAGCATTGCTTTACATATATATGACTATTAAGATTATAAATACTAGAACTTTTCACATATATACAAAACTAAAATTTAAATAATGTTGACAAATTAAATTCAAGGATACCATTTTGGCAGACAACAAGCAGCTCTGTTAGACAGCCATTGTAAATATTCACTAACCTATACAAAACTTTTAACATTTCCATATCTTGTTTCTCCTTTTAAATGGTGAGAATATCTGTTATGGATTTTTTAAAATTTATATATTGAATTTAATCAAAAGGCCATGCTTGTTAGAGGAAGTGTACATTTCACAAAAATGATACATTATGTCATTGAATTTCATGAAATAAAGAGTATAAACTATTTTTTCATAACCAAAAAAAGTTACTTTTTAAAAAAAGTTTTGGTGTCTTTTAACATATACCATTTTATAAAAGTTTAATTACTGTTCCATGTATATATTCCCAATGCCAAAATTTTATTGAAAATGAGTTGTATTATTAAATTAAATGAAAATTTCTTGAACATTGGATCTAAAGTATAAATAACTTTAATGAATCATCTAAATATTACTCTGTTAAGAAGATCTAGTAGATTTACTATTATTGCTACATAGATGTTCCTACATAATGTACAGAAAATTATTCCTCCTCTATTAAAATATTTTATTTTTTCTTGTCTTTAACTTACTTTCAGTAAATTTAGTTCTTTGAGGCCAAATGGAATGTGTTAGACTCCACCAAGATACTAGAACAAAAATGAGGGTCTATCTACCATGAACAAGTCACTATTTGGCTACCAAAGGGAAAACAAAATCATACTTATAGCCATGATTCAAGCATTACAAAAGTGATTCATGTAACTAAAAACATTTGTACCCCCCAATACTTTGAAATTAAAAAAAAAAGTGAACTTGATTGTATTTCCTATGAAAGATTATTGAGTGCAGTCAGTTAACTATCTGTTAGTCATAAGAGCGCCTCAAAAGCAAGACTATGAAACAAAACAGCTAAGATGATTTAAATAAAATAGGTCAGAAATAACTGTGTTAAAAATGAATAAGAATCATTTTTACAAATATTAGAAACAAGTTAAGTGAAATCTTTTGCTTTATTAAAGAAAGGCATTAAGAGATGAGAGAAAATACATTTTAAACTATTTTAAAATTTCCTATTTATTAAACTGAAGTCCAGTAGTGAACTCAGAGATTGAAAGAGTATAAATCTTTATATTTTAGTTTCAATGTATTTAGACAATTCTGGTTTATAAAATGCTTAGAGAGTAGGATTTGATAGCAAATGGTGATCATATATGATAGTTTTCAAAGAATTAGAACAGGCTGAACTATATTGAACATGACATCTATGTTAAAAACAATTTCATATAGTTTAATGATTCAAAAGGCTCTTAGTCTTATACTTTAGAGTCTCTGGATGGTTTCAGAAAAATCATACTGAATAACTATCATCTCTGCTGTAAACATATGTAAATGTCTTCTAATATATAATTCCAGATATTTGAATAATAGAAATGATAATTAATTGAATTATGCTGAGAAAAAAAAAGTGTAGTTTCTTTTTAATGTGGCTGAATCAGAAATAAAGGTAAAATTTATAGGATAAAACAATGGCTGTTCTATATTTCATTTTGAGAAATAAAACAATGAAAACAGTTTTGTCTTCTATCTCATTGCTGAAATTTTCTGGGGCACTCAGAGATTTCTAAGGTTTCTTACTAAGTAATGCATTGATTTTTCTTTTGATATATCCGGCACCAAACCTTTGCTAATTAAAAGATTAGAAAAAGGCTGTACCTGACTCCCCTCTCTCCTCCAAAAAATAGCTGGTTGTGGGTTTCCAGTTGCTTCACACTGAAATGTTACAGTTCGTCCCAAGGCAACAACCTGGTCTCGGGGTTTCACAACAAAATGTGGAGGTTCTAAAGGAGATGAAACAAATTACTCTATATCAAAAGCATGTGGTTATTGTCTTAACTGAGACAATTTCCTGATATTTCAAATACTGCCTTTATTTTACACGTACTATGTACAATAGTAATAACATACCTTTCCATCCTTAATTTGACACTAAATTGTTAACTACATATTTATAGAAAGAAATAGAGTTGGTTTATGAAGAGGTTTTTTATTTCCTGACCTTCTAAGATTAACCTCCATATTAAAAAGAATTGTTGAGCTACAATTTGACCCTTTATGTCCAAAGCACACCTGAAATTTGTATTAATAAATTGTTTTTTCTCATTTAGATCTGCTTAAAAGGTGAATGAACTTTAATCATACACACAAGGACCTCCTGATGTAAGCAGGTCCTAAAATTATTTTAACTCAAAAGCTCCTGAAATGCTACCATGCAAATTATGACCATTTAATATCTTCAGTCCAATTACTTGAATAGAAATGAATTTAAAGCAATAGTGGAGTCAAATGGCTCCTTCATTTACATAGGCAAGGGCATGATCAAACAGAATATATATGGAAATGAGGGCAAATTTGAAACATCTGCTCATCCTGACATTATAAATACTGCCAGCTTTGTCCAAACTGTTTGATTTATACAGACTGAAATGGCCATTTCACCCAGCAATAAATAGAGTGTCAGAAAATTGTGTCAGTTACATGGAGTGCAATGGCAGCTGAAAACATTAGGTGTGTTGATGGAGTCACCCCCGGAAAAAAAGATGCTTGTTTTTGGGCTGAGACGCGTGCTTGGAAAAATGTACACTGAATTTAAGTCTTTTTACCTACTGTTTACACAGTACAAATTCATTTCTTATCATCTGTCTGAAACACCTAATTATTCTCCTCTCTTGTCTCAGTTCAAATTGAAGGAAAAGAATATTTCAAGCCAGACATTTTAACAGTTTATAAAGGACAGCGTTCTTCTACTCCATTTTTAAGACTTTCTCATTATTTCTAACCCTTTACTTCAAAGCATTTTCAGTTATTCATATCAGTCACTCAGGGTAACTCCTTAAAGAGAATATGAATCAAAAATTATATTCAGATTATGTCTACAAATATCACTACTGTGCTCACAAGAGCATGATTTCTTTGTTAATGAAGGTCAGTATTTGAAAGGATATTTCTGGTTAAGATTTTCTGGTCAAACATATTAAATATATATGTATAATATATATTACATAATATATAAATTTATAGATTTTATAAATTTATAAAATTTAATAAAATATCTGAAATGTACTTTAATCTGGGTACTTGAATATATAGGTCATAAAGGAACATTAAAGGTTTTTTAATATGTACATTATATATATAACTATATACATAAGCCTGTTTTATATATATATATATAAAACCTATAAAACCTCTTAAGAAGTATATGTAAAATGACTTGTTGATGATTGCTTGGTGGCAAAACTGAAGAAAGTAATTAGATCTCCTAACTTCCAGATTAGTATTCTTTCTTCTATACCCTTTTTTTTAAATTGAGGTTTAGTAGAAATTATACCATTTGACTACAAAATTATAGGAGACCTGAAAAATCAGGTCAAATGCTTTCAAATGTCCTCTAACTTATAGGGAAGAAAATATGAAGTTAGGAAATATAGTTTAAGTTTAATTTGGTAATGCTGGAGTTCTAGGTTATAATTTTTTTAGAAAAACTGTGATTGTAATTGAGTGGCTTACTCATGAATTTAGCAAACACTATCATTACCCAGGTATAATAATAGGCATGTGCATCATTGCTTGGGGATTTTCCTCCAGCACAAATACATACAGAAGCATTCTATTCTTTAAGGGTTGGAATAATTGATGTGGAAATCAGGCCAAGAAATTGAAAGGATTGACTGGATAATAAACTAAATCCAGACTAGAGTTTGGTTTGCTTCAATGAAAGAAATCCAAATGATTAATTAGATAAGTGGGAGAATATGACTTTCCAATATGCAGGGAATTTGAGTAGGAAAATATAAATGTTCAAACCACTTAGTCAAGTAAAAACTTCGGGTGGTCTCTTTCCTAAATCTCAGAAGCATGTTTAAGAATGTGTGCCAGAATCTATGTTTCTTTTATAAAGTGCCAGTTCTCCTTAAACCTCAAAGACTTACTGGGAACAAGGAATACAAACCCTTATGCTAACTACATTTATCCTGAAGCAATCCTTCCAAGCAGGATATTTGCCTGGAAATGAATTTACTGTATTTCGTAGGCATATTCTCAAGCCAACATCAACAGTGACATCAGCCACAAGCAAGGTATGTCTTAGAAATATAAGTTTAAAAAATCCCCTTCAACATGTATGTTAAATATCAGATGTAGATATATCTCTAAGAAAAAAAATTTAATGGAATAAATATGCCTCTATCAATTGATCATCATTACATAGCTATTTAGATTGAAAAGTCCATTAATCATATGTACCTACTTGATGTTTATAATGAAATATTGAAATTTTTTTGAAAGCTACATATTTAAACTTGGTATAATCAAAAATATATAATCATGTTACCAATATCACTCATATTCAGGGTTGAAAATTTGGAAAATTGGATAAAGAGTAAAAAAAGAAAAGCTATCCATAAGTCTACCATGCAAACTGGATCATATACATTAAAATATTCTTCTATAAAATAATTTTAATGACAGTTTAATAATCAATATACACATTTTCTTAAATTATTGAACCAATCTCAATTGTTTTTAGAGTATTTCTAATTATCATTATTAAAAACAATGGTAAAGTTAATATCCTTCTCACAAGTATGTTCAAGATTATTTCCAGAGGTAGAATTACCGGGCCTGAAAATATACAAAGATCTAGAGTATATTAATAAGTATAGTTAAATTGTGCTCAGGAAATATTTATTAATTAACTGATACTTTCACTAGTGGCACGCAAATTGCCTTTTCTCTCAAATCTCACAAATATTGAGCACTAATACCTTTGCTGAACTAAGAATAGTCTCTTCTTAACATTTTTGTATTAGTGAAGTTGAACATTTTTCTTCACATTACCTTGTCATTGATCCACTATTTGTTGTGGATATTATGTTCATGGGTATATGTTTTCCTTTTGATTTCTAAGAACTGCTGATAGGCTGAAATTTTGGCATTTCTCATATATGTTATAAATATATTTTCCATATTGTAAATAGTCTTTCTAAATCTCTTTAGGCATTTTTGTTATTGTATTAATAAAATTATGTAATTTAGATTATGTAATATATAATAAATTACATAAATAGTCAACTCAATTTCCATCCTCTACTTTTATGTTTAAATTTAATCATCGGTATTTTCATACGGTATCATATAATAAGCTATTTTTTGAAATAGCCAATTATCACGTCATAATTATTGAACAATCCATCCTATCTGTATTAATATGAAATGTCACTTCTGTAATATTTGTATAATTTTTTAACTTAAAGAATAGTGAGAGAGATTCTTTTAGCATATTCATGTAAAATTCTCTAACAATGGTGTTTTAGCAAACAGAGAATGGTTGGACCTTCCCCTAAGGTAAGTTCTTAGAAACCTGATGGCTCATTATTTATATGAGGACAGATGTTTTTTAAAGCAAATTTTGATAAACTTTGGACACATCATGTGGTCATTTCTTACACAGAATGAAATGAATCCGACACATAGAGATGAAAATGAATGCAAACATTCCTAAGTGTGAGGCTATTAACCAACAGATTTTTTAAAGACTATTATTGAACAATAGTTATAAAAACTCAGATAGACATGAATTTGTAAACATATTTTGAACCAAAAGAACCCCAAATCATTCTCTCAGCACATATTTTTGTTTACTTTTACGACATGTAAATTAAAGTAGTACTTAACCAAGATACTATCATTTATGTTATTATTTATTTCAGGAAAGAAGAAATAACAGGATGCAGATCATACATCATTTAATAAGACATAAAGTTAGCAACCCCATTACCTTCACTCTTTGTCACAGTTACCCATACTTCCTGCAGACTTTATTCTGTGCAGTCTGTCTTTGTGGCCAATGACAAGTAAAACATGGAGGCTGATTGGTTGAAGGACATGGAAGGGTATGGATGGAAAGGGGAAGAGAAGTTCCAGTCACAGTGACACGGTGATTAGAAGATGGCCAATAAAATGTCAACTTACCAGACCCAACTAAAACAAAACAAAAAAGAAAACATGGAATAAATAAAAATAAAGAAACAGAAAATGAAACAGAAAAAGTAATAAGATTTGACTCAACAATGATCTTTCTTTTAACATAAAGAACACATTAATATTTGGATATATGGCTCACATTACCCATGAATGAATATTTGTTAGCATTTTAAGTATAATCATGAATAATTTAACAAAAATAAAAATGAGTCTTAAAATCTCTACTATGATTAAATGGTAGAGCTACAGTGGATGATTGTTATAAAATTATAAAACATTTTTCAATGACTTTACATTTTGCTACCAGTTGACAGATTAGATAACTACATATGCAATGGGGTTAAAAACACTATAAATCTTAACTGCAAAGGCTACATAGAAATCAAAATTGAGCATCTTAATCAATGATAAAGAAGTGTTAAATCTCATAACTCCATCACCAGTTTAACTTTTAAAAGGTTTCTGCTGCCAATGATACTCTATTAGACTCACGCTTCTCATACATTGATAAGCATATGAATCACCCCAGATCTGTTTAAAACACAGATTTTATAGGTCAAGGGTGTGACTTCAGATTTTGCATTTCTAACAAGCACTTAGGTGCTGCTGGTCCATGACCATAAGTTGAGTAAGAAGGCTATTAAAGGTGTCACATTTAAATTGTTGCATATTTTTGATTGAGAAGATGCATAGAAAAATGTGAATAAATTATAAGAACAGAGAAAAAAAATTTTATAGCCCCATCTATAAGTCATAATCATCTTACCTGTTTTCAGTGCTGAAACATTGGTCATTTTAATATAAGAAACTCAAGTGATATATATTTAAAGTACTGGAAAACAATTATTTTGTTTATTTTAGAAGCAAATGTAATTATTATTATACTAGAAACCCACAACACATTTTACTCAGATAAATAACTCCCATATCTTTCAGCAAGTCAAAATTGATTAGACTTGATACACACTCCTGCAGATTAAATAAATGTTAAAGACTGCTTCTGATACAGTTATAAATTAGAGAGAAAAGTTCTCTTGCATATTTTTGCCACATATGCAAAATTTAAAGATAATTATAAAACACATTTTAACTCACATGGCCCCTTCAACATGAGTGAAATAATTTGTCTTTAGTTTTCATTCTAAAAAAAATTTAAGAACAATTTTCACTCACTCAAATTATGAAATTAAAAAAAAAAAACCTCTCATTTATGAAGATTTAATGCTTATTATAGCATCACCAGCTCTGCTATCCAGACTCAAAAACACAGAGTGGATAGTAGGTGGTTACATTTCTTGGTACCTTAAAGATGATCTCTTTTAAATTACAAGAAGAAATATTTAGGAACTACAAGAGAGATCATCTGAAAGACTGTAGCAATAGAATTTTGCTTTGAAACAACAAAATGTTGTGGAATTGTCGTTTGGATTAATCTGTGAAGACAAATTTGATCTTATTAGATTGAAGCAGTTAAAATAAAGCCTTATTTAAAGTCAGGAGAGTATAGAAATGATTCCTAAATATTTTCATATATTTTCAGTAATTTAAAATTTCTTAAACATTTCAAAAATATGCAATATATTAAAAACAAGAAAATCACTGGGAAGCAGCTCATTTAAAATTTTAAAAACACCCTTTTCTTGATTATAGTTTTATCATGCCATAGGAGTAGAATCCTTGTATCAATTAAAATCCAATATGTTTAAGAACTTCAGGCTAATGCATTTGCATATCACATGGATGAAAAATGATAATTGAAAAAATATCTTATAGTCCTTTAAGGACCTTAAAAGTTATCCAAGAACATCATCTAAGATAGAAGCTTCTAAAACATCTGAGGTTTTTGATAGGACTATGGTTTGAATGATCATCTAAACTTTTAACAACCATGATTATCAGGAAAAGACTCCTCTTATCTAAATGAAAATCTGTTTATTCACAACTTAACCCCCCCTTTCATTTGTTCTAGTTTCACTAAGCAAATAAAAGCCAGTAATATTGCCCACATACAATCTTTTTACTCACTTAAAGAAAATTTCCATCCCTAACTTTCTTTGCTAAAGAACAAATTATAGAAATTTCTTTAAGTTTTCCCCATATTTCCCATTTCCCTACATTTCTTCAGCTGTAAAAGTCAGAAGAACCTCTATCCCAAGTACTTTTTCTTGCTAAAAAGAGGAAAAGCCTATCTCTGTGTCTCTCATAAAACAATAAAACTATAAAATGTTGCTGGAAGTGACCGTAGAACTTATCAGTCTAACCTTTTTGCACAAGAAAACAGAGAACCTAAATTGTTAAATAACTTTCTCAGAGTCACAGATGGTTAACCAAAGACTGGCTTCCAAGCCTCCTGTCTAAATCCAGGTCTCTGTACAAATTTTCTATGGTTAATCAGTTAGTGGAGAATTATAAGCGACAGGATAAAAAGTATATTTGATTTTACATTTAAATTATCATAAACAGTTCTGTAACCTAAAATCATTACTACCAAAATCATTACTATATACCTATGTGAAAATAATTTAAAGAATTCCTCATGATGTTAAAAATCTTTTAAGGATATTTAGCTATAGTTTTAAAAAGGAATGAAAACTAACAGGTGATAGCAAAGCAGACTTAAAGCTGCTGGAAGTTTAATTGTTGCAGTAAAGTGTATTGCAATCATTTTTTAAGGGTAATTTTAATCATTTCATCACTTGAAATCATTAAAATATGAATAAAATAGTCATCTTTTTGAAACATGAAAACAATGTATTTTGATAAGAATACTTTTAGAGTAAATACAGCAAGTTGGAAGATAAAATAACTTTTATAAGTGAATATATTTTTAAGAGATTTGCTATTTTATTTAGTTAACATAGCAACATTAGCGGTATCTCCAGTGACAGTTCTAAATTTTTTTTGTATTGGAGGGATTTTGGAAAGGTATGATCAATTAGGAAACTTTCCATGAGGCTGAGTTTGTATAGAAAGCAACTGTTTTTACCAGTTTATATTTTGGGTGGATGAAGGGGAATGATGCAAAGTTTAAAATATAGATTATGACCGGGCGCGGTGGCTCACGCCTGTAATCCTAGCACTCTGGGAGGCCGAGGTGGGTGGATCGTTTGAGCTCAGGAGTTCGAGACCAGCCTGAGCAAGAGCGAGACCCCATCTCTACTAAAAATAGAAAGAAATTATATGGACAGCTAAAAATATATATAGAAAAAAAAATTAGCCGGGCATGGTGGTGCATGCCTGTAGTCCCAGCTACTCGGGAGGCTGAGACAGGAGGATCGCTTGAGCTCAGGAGTTTGAGGTTGCTGTGAGCTAGGCTGATGCCACGGCACTCACTCTAGCCTGGGCAACAGAGTGAGACTCTGTCTCAAAAAAAAAAAAAAAAATATATATAGATTATATATGTATAAATTCATATAATACATATAAATTTCATAATTATAGAACTTCTTGGTGCCTTTTGAGTCTAAGATAAGAAGGACAGCTGTCTTTAGAAATATAGGAAGATATAAAAATATTACATAATTGACAAATAGCTTTTTAAAAGAAAAACTATTTAAAAGTGTGTTAGAATTTAGCCTCTCTCTCTGTCTCTCTCTCTCTCTCTCTCTCACACACACACACACATACACACACACAGTCACTACCACTTAGGAAAAAAAGATATCCTTCCTTATTGGAATGTGACATCAAAGTCCTCCAGATTATTTATTCATTTTAAAATCTTATGCATTCTAAGAGTGTACATTGCTCAGACAATAGTCTTTGAGTATAAATAAGAAGCTAAGAGAGAAAGGAGGTGGAAAGAAGGAAGGAAGGAAGGAAGGAAGGAAGGAAGGAAAAAAGGATAGAAGGAAGGATTAATGGATGGAAGGGAGGGAGGGAGGGAGAAAGATTCCTTTTATTTCTTTTATCTGCTTGTCACATTCAGGAGACATGCATGAGTCAGAAGAACAATAAATGTTTGAAAAAAAAAAAACAACTATATGGAAGCTGGAGGAAAAGGCTTTGTTGGTCTAAAGAAAATAAGTTAGCTGAACAGACACTTAAGAAGTCTTCAGATTGGGTCTAATAAATACAGAGACTAGCCAATCTTGACAACTACTTAGGCCAGAAGAGAAGATGATAATGGGCCTAAATAATAGCATGAACAACTTAAATTGTAGAAAAGAAGCAGTTAACAGTAAAGGTCACTGAACCATGAATTGGTTGCCAACTGTGATGTCTTCAGAGGTCTTTAAAAATGGGATTTATTTCCATTTGGCCACATCAGTTTAGATATAACCCTGTCTGGCAAAGGAAGAGAGAAGTTTAACCTTAAAGTGTTTTCTATACCATAATTTTAAGAGTATGTAACATTCAGGGGCATTTAATATTTACAAAATGTAATGACAGAATGACACAGTATTTCTGTCTAAAATAATTTAAGTATTCTAAACTTCTAGAATGACTCTATAGATGTTTTAGTTAAACAAATGTATCTGTGATAACATCAATCTATTAACAAATATCAGAGAAAAGCAGCTTTCCTGATGGGCTAAAATGAAATAATTTTGACTATGGAATCTTTATGCTAATTCATAGATATTAGTTTTCATTGTAAGTAGCTAAATTTTAATGAATCCTTAAATTGATGTGATTTTTTATTCTCATTTATAATGCCTTTTGAATGTAGAGCCCAATTAACATATCTAACAGACTAGAATTGTAAATACCACATTCCAGAAGAATATGAATGGAGTGAGTTACAAATTTTTTTGGAACAAATACATTTTTATCATTTTTCTTAAAACAGAGAAAAAATTAAATTCTCAAGTAGCAAAGCAACCTATATTTGAACTGACAAAACCCAGTCACTGGTATGCTGGAGAAATTATATGCATAGATACTCATGAATGATAATATCTCTAACAATTAAAAAACTCTTAGGATGTTTTAATACGAGGTTTGAATTCTTTTTGGGAAAAAGACTGAGTTTAACATAAAAGCCTGTCATTATGCCTTTCAATTTTTCAGACGTAAAGATAGGGCGATGGGGGCGGGGGTGCATTTTTAGAATATACTTAATGGATACATAAAATACTATGAACTTTTGGCCTCCAGTCAAATATCTCACATTATTCTGTAGAACAATGATTCTGAAGACAATTTTGGTTGCT
Organism: Eulemur rufifrons; assembly: GCF_041146395.1. Taxonomy (NCBI): domain Eukaryota; kingdom Metazoa; phylum Chordata; class Mammalia; order Primates; family Lemuridae; genus Eulemur; species Eulemur rufifrons. The sequence goes on from NC_090989.1 coordinate 30,948,739, forward strand.
ACAACTGAAGCAGGGAGGAAGATGGAGGGAGGGAGCTACTCGCATTTAGTGGACAGAGGCCAGGGATACTGACAAACATCCTACAATACACAACACAGCCTCCTAAAGCAAAAAATGAGCTGACCCAAAATGTCAATAGTCCCAGGACTGAGAAATCTTGCTGTAGATTATCTATTCAATTTAATCTTATCATAATATTAATAAATATTAATTCCCCCAATATATACAAAGTATTAATACCTTGCACAAAACCTGACATATTGCAGGTACACAGGTGATCTCAGGATCATAATTTTGATGGTGATATTTTCTAGATCAGTTTAGGGAATAGTCAGAAACCTAGATCTTCCTCTTCCTCCTCCTTAAAATACATCACCCACTGCCAAATTCATAGCTTTCATTAATATTTTGTAACTGTCCATTCCATCTACCTCTTTCATCTCTATTGCCACCATTGTGTTCCAAGCTATCCAACAGTGCTCACCTGAGCTACTATCTTGCTTTATGCCAGTTCAATCTCACAGTGCAGCCAGAGTTATTACAATAAAACTAATCTGATTATAGTATATTTTTGCTTAAACTCCTTCAATATGGTCCCATTGCTCTTAAAACAGAGAGTTAAATCCTTAACATGGCCTTGCTGTGTAACACTTAGTGTCTTTTCTTACCACCTCTTCTCTATCTCCCTAGCTTAGCCTCATCAGCCATTTTTTGGTCCTTGAGTACACCACGCACCATCTTATCTCCAGTTGTGTTTATGCTGTACCCCAGGATCTTCCTTTACCTATTTAATTCCCACACATCCTTTAGATCTCAGCTCAAAAAAAATACTTCTTCAAGAAGCTACCTCTAGACACTAAATCATATCAGAATGCTACATATTCTTATAGCAACCTTAACTTTCCTTCCAGAGCACTTGTTATAGTTTAAAATTATATATTTGTTTGATTATTTTATAAATGTCTGTCTCCCAAACTGGCCTGCATGTTCCACGAGAGCAATTATTTTAACCATTTTATTTGTCATTATTTTTCTAGAACTCATCAAGGTAAGGATGCTAGTCATATTGAAAGATTGGATAAATGACAGTGATGTTCCTATAGCCCAGTTGAAAGCACTTGCTCCTATAACTTTATGAATCCATCTTTCATATTCTACTGATACTGTAGATACTGTAGATATTTGTGTATCTCTCTCTTCTTCACTGGGCTATAATAAGCTCTGTAAAGACAGGATCCATGTCTTATATATCTGTACATCCTTCATAGTATCCACCATACAGTTTTGTAATTAGGAAGTGTGCAAGAATTTGTTTACTTGAAAAATTAGAATGCCTATTTCTAAATGGAATATTTCATGGAGATTCTAGAGGTTAGGCACATGATGGTATAATGATAACATTACTCAACTGAAAGTTAAACAACTTCGGATCAAGATCCTCTCCAAAAGTAATCAGTTTTGTGATCCTGCATAAATTACGTAAACCTTCTACACCTCAGTTTAATAACAAAAGTCACTGATGTTAGCTAACTGTGTGTCAGATCATATATTAGAAACCCCCTCTTCAACTCTGTAAGGAAGAATTCAATGACCCAGTTTTGCAAAGGGAAGAAATCAAAGATGAAGTAACTCTCTTCAATCACCCATCAGGTAAGAAAAGGAGGATTGGATTCAGGTCTCTCCAGCTCTTTGCTCTTTTTACTACATTGTATGACATTTTCATTATTTTTAAGAGAAAGAAAGAGAGATAGAAAAAAGAGTTAAACCTTACTATAATGTAATTTTGGTTCTGAAATGTTTTGGCTCCATGATCTAAACAAAAGAACTTTCAATAAGAAATGATTTATATGCATAATGTATATACTAGTATATTAAATAAACATAGATACATAATTATTCTCCTCATATATGGTCAAGTTTCATTAAAAAGGTTTGGGGGAAAGAAATAACTTATGCTATACTGATTTTCCCATAGAAACAATGCTAAAATATTCAAATCCATCTCCGAAAGTGATGTGATGCAACATTTTAGGACAATCACTGTAAATGTCAAAGGTAGGGCCAAAGTAAATGATTTGTAAGCCCCATTTATGTCTAACATTCAAAGTTTCAACAATACAGCACAGAATTATATGTTTATTCCCAAGAAACCTAAATCAGGCCAGAATTATTTATTATCAATTGTATTTGGTGATTAAGTATATTTTGGAAGAGTAAAAAGCTTTAGAAAAAACACAAAAGCACATCTCATCTCTTTACTAATGACCTAAAAAGTCCTTTTTGAAATGACTATTCCATCATCCACAAAATAACTTTTTAAAAGCACCTTTGTAAAAGGCCTATCTATCAAGTTTAATTGTGCAATGCTCTAAATTCTTTCCTAATAACATCGACCACACAAAATAAATGTCCTAAAGCTAACTTTAACAACCATTTATGGATTTTCCTACCCTTATAAATCTGTTATAAAGCAATTACTCAGCTATATTTTGTCTTATACTTATTTTAGTATTTTCTGCAGGTGTGTTTATACTGGCACATTATTTATCAAGTCCTGAGAGTAACAGTTTAAAAGCAAATTAATGTGCTCATGGTATTTTAATCCGTTTTGCAAACTTTAGGTATGATATTACAAAATGTTAACTTTCAATTTATACAGAATCTTTTTAAAAAAATTAAGTAGAAAGAATTACTTTATATTTTTAAATTATCAAAAGAAAGCCAAAGCACACCAGCTGCTACACAATTGTAAAGTGTAATTATTTTAATGATGACCCTGTGTATCTACAATCAGTGAATACTGTTCAGCCTAATTATTAATGCTGTGTATATCTATCAAACTATTTAAAATAATGACAAGCAAGTAATAAAAATAATCAATATATATGGATGCATAAAAAGTCAAATTCTTAATTATCTTGCATATTTATTCTGTGTTCATCATAAGCAAAATGTGTTCTTAATGTGCATAGTCTACAATTATCCTCTTTACCATTATTCTGTTTTAAACAATAAAATATCTTAATCACTTTATGCTCAAACAAGTCTGGATAAAATACAGTACAACAATGTGAATTAACTTAGAATTATTTTACATTGATGATATGCCACCTGACAAACTCATTATAAGTCTTAAAATTATGTGAAATTGTTAGCAATAAACATTTTAAATGAGCTATCTGTCAATGACCAGGGCAAAAAGTAGTTTATTTCTCCAAATTTCATTCTGAGGCTGAGTAATTTCAATTTTATAGATCCACACAACTGAATTACATATTTCTATGCTGATGCCATTATTTCAGAATGTTGGTTGCTAAACACAGTTGTTCAGTTATACATCTATATGACTGGCCTATGAGAAAACCTTACCCACTGTTATGTAGATAAATAAGTTGCAGTAAAGCTCAAACCATAATGGAAGGCTTATGAGGTGCTACTTACTAGCATGGTGCTGTGTCATTATTTGCCACAGAGCCATCTTAGGTACCAATTATGTCTTGTACCAGACTGCTCTACTTATTTCATTTAATATTTGCCTAGTGCACACATTAAGAGAGTGCTTCAGATTCTCTGTAGGAAGGCCATGTAGTGAATGCTTTCCCTTTTGATTAACTTTTATGATTTATATCAGTGAGTTTGAACTAACTGAAAGCAACCAAAAACCTTTATGTGTGAAAGGAAGAAATCTAAGAGAATGTCATATCTTCAGCAATCACTAGGGTTAGAATGGCTATTTCTTTAAGCCATAAGAACACAAAAAAGTCCTTTACTTTATGCCTCCTGGAAAAAAAAAAAAGGCAAAGAATCATAGGCCAAAATTCTGCTGGTTCTCAATCAAATCAAATAGCATAAAAACCCAGCAGGAGTGGTGCTCAACATCCTGTTTACACCACTGGATCAGAACAGTTAGGGAGGTAGCTATTCTCACAAATCATTTGCTTGTTAAATTGTGCAGTGGGACTTCATTAAACCTCTTGTCTTGGCTGATGGCATTTTACTTTCAGCCTGCTCACAAAGGGCTCAGCTGGCAATACGGATTCTTTAAAAGTTTCCGTAACATATTGTCTTTTTTAGATTTTTTTATACAGTCACAAATCTTCCATCCCCATCAGCCTCTGTAGTCTTCAGCTGAATTTTTTCAAATCATTATTTTACCTACAAATAAAAACAAGAAGAAGAAGAATAGAAGGAGGAGGAGGAAAAGGAAGAGGAGGAGGAAGAGGAAAAGGAGAAGCAGCAGCAGCAGCAATACAAGCAAAAAACCCACAACAAATTCTGTAAGGGTAGCATTTTGAATAAGACTCTTGAGTTGAGTATTAAGAGTAGCCATACATACAGAAGGTGGTAAATATATATTCTCCCCAACCGCTGTAGCACTATTTACTGTAGCACTATTGACTTTATTGGGCTTCTGTGGCTTGCTGCCACATGCCATTAAAAATCATTTCCCAAAGAATCAGTCTGCTATGTCTTGTCAGAGCCTGGCAAAAGAGTCACACACATATCAAGGTTCTTAAAGTCATCAAGTTAAGCTTTGGGGGTCTCATAATATGTGTTCCATCAAAATGTTGATGAACTCACAGTTCTTGACCAGGATCTTGGATTATAGTAAACCTAACTTGACCCTGCAAAAAGGCCTCTTGACACTATTAATTTTGGCTTTGACTCAAATAACGACGTTAATGGTCAGAAACAATGCACTATTATGCCGCCAGCTTTTCTCAAATCAGCAATACAAGAAAACTGTTCCAACAAATGATTTAAATGAAGTCTACATCAAAGAAAGGAAATTCAGAACTGAAGGACCCAGTTTTTTTCTCTCATTATTTCTTTTATGCCTATCTATCATACAAGCTCCAAAAAGTCATATGATTCTTACACGAAGATCTCAGACGCTGATAGAAAGTTAAACATAGTGAACCCTATTTATGGAAACCACAAATTTACAAAATAGGCCTTCTTTTCCCTAGTGTTTGTTTTTAAATGCATGTTTTAAAAGTTTATCCCCTGCTACTGGCAATAAAATCTACAGTAAACTATATTGTTTTAGTTTTACCTAAAATTTTAATGTTACATTCTGAAATAATTATCTAATGGTCCATTAAAAAAGCCACACATGCACACAGCATGTTACATTAATACAATTAACATGTGTCTTGATTATTTTCAAAGTTGTTATTTCACATGTTAGAAAATGGTCAAATGCACTTATGTACATTTCTTTGAATAGATTATGCTTTCTGATCTATTTTTATCTTTTCAAGACTAAATTATATTAAAGTTATTGCTGAACACAATCTGTCCCAATGAATTTTTATTTTCAGTTAATTAAATTGTTTCATTATGTGGACTATATTTATGGAATGAGCAGTGGAGAGATTTAATATTATTCATTCTATCAGGAAATTTAGCAGCATGGAACATACCGATAAGGATAATAATTATGTTAAAGATCAAGAGGAATCATGTTAATGTTGAATCCGTTTAATCAAAAAAGTGAATTTATTATTTGAATCTCAAATGCATATCATGTGCACAAAATTAACACAAGCAAAAAATATTTTTAAGTAAATGTACAGTTTTTATTATACTTTACTTATCCACTATTATCTAAAGCAACTAAAATAAATATTGACATTTTTAGACCTTTGATACTATGTAGTGAAAGATATTTCTTGTATGTCTATGTAAAGCATTTTGGTAGATGCACACAACTCACACCTTAATCTTTTCATACAGCTAATGACAGGTAGTTAAGCATACTGAAGGTACATGAAATAATGATTCTGACACATGGAAGACACATCACTAAAATGATGATTTAAATGATTCATACACTGTGCTAACCATTTCATGTTCATCAACTCATAAATAGCCACAACAATTCTGTGAAAGAAGCATTTCCTCTCTATTTTACTGATGAGAAATCTGAGACTCAGACATTTAATAACTTGCATATTCAGTATTTGAAGCCAAGTGTGTCTGTCAGAAAAGGCTGTGCTAATTAACTTCTGCCCTGTAGAATGTTTCCTGACAGCAGGGGAAAAAAAAGATGTCTTCTAAACCACTTTCCAAAAATTTTAAATCTCTATGGACAAAATAACAATTACCAGAATTTGATGGATTTTAAATTCTGTTTTGGAAGAAGCTTATGAGAAAAATAATCATAACAACAATGACAATTGTGTCTACATAAGCACTCCATAATCCACAACACACTTTTATGGAAATTTAATTATTTTATTAATTATTTTAATTTATCTTCCTAACAGCTTATTGATATTTATATTACATGTACACTATTTTTTTTTTTTTAACAGGTAAGAACAGTGAATCTCAGAGAAGTTAGGTGACTTGCCCAGGATCCCACAATTGGTATATATCAGGACCAGTAATTAATTCACTCACACAGAAAATGTTACACAGAGCATGAAGGTTGCTATGGTGGTTAATTGTATGTGTAAACTTGACTGGGCTAAAGGATACCCAGATAACTGGTACAATAGTATTTCTGGGTGTGTCTGTGAGGGTGTTTCCAGGAGAGATTAGCATTTGATTCAGTAGTTAAGAAAATCTGCCCTCACCAGTGTGGGCAGACATCAACCTGTTGAGGGTCTGGATAGAAGAAAAGGCAGAAGAAGGGCAAATATGCTCTTTATTCCAGAGCGGGAACATCCATCTTCTCCTGCTCTCAGACTTCAGTACTCCAGCTTCTCAGGCCTTCAAACTTGGACTGAATTATAGCACCTGGTTTTCTGTTTCTCCAGCTTGCAGATGGTAGATGGTGGGATTTCTCAGCCTCCGTGATCAAGTAAGCCAATTCCCACAATAAATCCCTTCTCGTGTACCTATATGTAGCCTATTGGGTTGGTTTCTGTGGAGGACCCTGACTAAAACAGATGCCTCTGAGACTGCAGTAAAGGAGACTAAGATGGCAAAGTAAACAAAGGGTGAGCCCAGGGAACTCACAGTCAAACCATGCAGATGTTGAATTTCTGTAAGGGCATGAAGAGCATGTAATGGGTACACGAATGGGTGATACCTAACACACACTGGGATGGGGAGTGTCTGGAAAGCCTGCTGGAGGATGCTTATCTGATCTGAGTCCAAGGATAAGAGTAATTAGTAAGCAAAAGATGGGGCAGGTGGAGGTGGGGCATTTTAGACCAAGGACTCAACACAATGAAAAGCTCAGAGCTAAGCTACATGGTCGTACATGCATGAAAAAACATAGAATTATAGCACACAAGACTGAAGTGAGTAGCAAGACAGGAGACAAGCGTCAGCAAAAGTATTTTGTATTTTGTCCTGGAGAGATGAGAAGCATGACAACCTTTCACGGAAGAAACTAATATAATTAGAATTGGGTTTTAGGTAGATGAGTCTGTTGTATGGAGAATGAATTCTATGGGACAAGATGGAAGTGAGGAACCTGGTTAGAGGTTAACAGTTTCACTGAGAGATGATAAAGACCTGAATTAGCACAATGGTAAGAAGGTAAGAGAAGTAATAAGAGTTGAGAACTATTTAAAAGGCAAAATAAGTAGGATTTTGTGGGGATCGATTAGGAGTGAGACATGGAAAAAAATAGGAGAGTAAAGGATAATCTGTCTCCTAGCTGTGTCTCTGCAGGTTGCATTGCCAAACACTGACAAGGAGAATAAGAGAGAATTCAGCTTCTGATGCCTGGTCTACTATTATTTTCACTTAATCACTATTATATTCTGTGAATTAATACTTATAGTCTGGGTTAGTAGAAACTTAGAAGCTTAGACAAACCTCTGACAGCTGCTTCTTGTTTTACTGAAAGTTATAATTGCTTTTCAATTCTTAGTTCATTGGGACACTAAATAGGGGTGAATCATAAACTGTAGCACCCTAAATATTTCAGCATAATTTCCTTTTTGAAGTGTGGAATTTATCAGCAGCAAGGAGAGATGCTCTAGGAAACATCCCATTAGTAGCAATTAAGTCAGCCAAAAGACAGAACAGGTCTTTTTTTCTACATCTGTGTCTCCCTTGTTTCATGTCAATCTCATACTTTAAGGCTCAGCCTTCCAGAAGCTGTCACTGGCTAATCAATCCTAATGAGAAAAGTGTTATGCTCCTTCATTGTAGAGTTGTCGTAAATACTTATGGGAAGCATCAGACAAAATAACAATTCTACAAAATAGGATAGAATGGAATGTGCATCCTTTTGATGATTTATTTTAATATTCCTATCATATATCAACAATAAATTTAAAGAGATAGCAACATAATTCATGATATCCTATTTTATAGTTACAAAAAAAAAAAAAAAAACAGGTGATGAAATTGAGAGACGGGAGTAATTTCCTGCCAAGGGAAGAAAAATGTACAAGCACTTATGGGAGAAGACCTGGGATTGCACTGAAATCCCATGCATCTGACAACAGAACATCACCTGATTTGGCAACGTTTGGCAACTGCCTTCTTTTAACAGAGCTGTGGCAGAAAGGGCAGAAAATCAACTGTTTCTTGAGTTTCAAAGAATGACCGGTAGTGGGGTGTGAACTGAGATCCAAATGTATAGCTTCCTGTGTCTGACCGGCCCAGCACTCAGGCCTCAAGGGAAATGACGACTAAATGTCTTTTAGTTCCTATTGTAAGAGAGAAACAAAAATGGGATTGGATTTTCTTAATGGCTCAACTCAGGGAGATAAAAGGTGATTGCTTGGGAAATGGCTGGTGTATAGAAATCAGTTTTCAGTTCAGTTTCTTGTGACTGATGGGACACAGAGATGGGAACACGATCACGCTGGTGATAGTCACAAATATACGTTGGAAATGAAATTGTGACAGTAAGAGGAGCTGGTTTATCTCTGAAGTCGCGAGGGGAGTGGAAAGATTAATCATGCCATCCAGTTTGCCCTGTTTAAGCAATGAGTGTCACTGAAGCGAAGAATCATAAGAAATCTAAGAAGTCGAGGACAAATTCAGAAATGGGAAAAACTCAAAGTTTAAACTATATTCTATATGGCTTTATTGTCTTTCTTCTGAGGTGGTGTTTCTCAAATATGGAATGATTTTAAAAGCCATCAACATAATTGTGTTAGAAAATAATTTATACATTTTTATAGGGTTTGTTAATGCTATAATATGTCACAAATAAAATTATCTTTTTTCTTTATTTTTTTCAAGTATTTTGAAGCTGCATCCACCATTCTTTTTCTAAAGTCTACCTTCAACTGAAGAAAAAAAATCACTCTCTTCTTTAATTAACTACGAATTATTTCAAAAATAAAACCAAGTAAAATAATTTAAGTTGACTATTGTCTGATTTCAAGAAGAAACTCAAGGCCCACCTGGTAAGCATCTAATAAAGTCTTAATGGGTTTAGAATAAGATAGTAAAATAACATAAAAACAAACCTGTGACCACTCTCAAACACCAAGGGGAGGCATAAATTTTAGCAGTTTCAATGACACACTGTTTAAAAACTTGGCAGGGAACCTCTATGCATCTATTTTGTTCTGGTTAGATTTTATATTTTATAGGTATGTCACAACCTATAAAATTGTTATAAATACCACAATATATATCCTTTTCCTTAAAAGATGGGGGTCATTATACAATATGAAACACCAGTTCAGAGAATAATCCACTCCTATCAAGACAGAGCCAGCAATTCTAATGCATGTCCAACTGAGACATTAACATTCAAATATAACAATGTAATAAATCAAAATTAAGGCAGCATGTCCTTTAAAAGATGATTTTTGTTTGTGTAGTTTAGGTTCACAAAGAAAATTATTGAGAAGGTGTGTAGATGTTATACATATGGAGGGAAAATAGTAATGCAGACAAATACTAAGTATAAATTGTAACAACACTGATGGTTTAAATTTATAGATAATTAAACTTTGATTAGCCCAGAAAATGATTTAATATCAGGTTCAGGTTAACTGAATTTTCTGGCTAACTGGAAATTTAGCAAAAAACCTTTCTGCCGTAATTACTCCAAATAGCATTTTTTATTGAAGAATTAATTATTCTTCCATAGATCAAATTACTGCAGAGCTTTTGAGTCTGACAATTAGTTATTCTAACAATTAGTTTCAATGATAAACCAAAATTGACATGCAAATTAAAAGAAATCAAAATACCCCTTTTTCATTGCCTAAATATTTATAGAGCCCAGAAGAAATATATTTTTGATCCAAAATTTTCTAATGTCACCAAATTTTATTACAAGTTGCCTTTTTTCCAAGTAAAATAAAATATTCTGAATTTTTAAATAATTAATATTTTGATTCAAAATTATTATTATTATTTTTTTTTTGAGACAGAGTCTCTCTTTTTTGCCCAGGATAAAGTGCAGTGGCATCATCATAGCTCTGCAACCTCAAGCTCCTGGACTCAAACAATTCTCCTGCCTCAGCCTTTCATGTAGCTGGGACTGCAGGTGCACACCACCACCACCATGCCTGGCTAATTTTTCTAATTTATTTATTTATTTTTTTTGATAGAGACAGAGTGTCACTCTTGCTCAGACTGGTCTCGAACTCCTGGCCTCAAGAGATCCTCCTGCACAGGCGTCCCAAAGTGCTAGGATTACAGGTGTAATCCTTGCCCAGCCTCTGATTCAAAATTCTGATTTGACTTTGACACTCTGCTGCCCAGGAAGAAGTAATCCAACTAATGTTACACCAGGTGTGGTATGGGTTTTAGTGGTGCAATGACTTGCTGTTAACAGAGTATGACCTCGTAGTTCACTCATGTTTTGAAGGTATTAATTGCAGCTTCCAAGTGGTCATGAAGGAGATTAAGCAGCCTTTGAGGATATTTGCTCATGGATAGTCTTACTAGTTTCAGTATGAATTGTGGGAAAACACTGCTATTTTATAAAGAGATAAACTGAGGTGCTGAGAATCTTAAAAAGTGGAAGACAGTCACTCCTAGAGGTAATGGAATCAGAATTGTGGTCAAAGACCCCCTCCTAAATATTTTCCTGTAACAATAACCCTCCATTGCACACAAAACGCAATCTTTTTGAATAATTTTTATTCCTAAATGGTCATAACTTTCATTCATTGATCTAGTTATTTTACAAAACTTCAACATACATCTAGCATTAGCTTTGATGGCACTAGCACATCCAATAAAGATTTTTTAAAATGAAAATGTAAAGTTTTATATTTGAGACAAGTTTTTAATAATTTGTTACATAATAAATTGTCACAACTATATTAGTACTTTAGATTTCTCATTTACAATAGTAGAAGAAGAGCTACTTCACTGGAATTATCTAAAAACTACTATTTTCCTTACTAAATAATTAACATTAAAATTAAGCAATAAAACTATCAATAATAATACTCATATGAGGATAGTGCTCCTTATTTACAAATCATTTACTCTGTAGAAGACAATATGTTAAATATTTTATAATTATATATAATTTAACTTAATCCTTATAAAAATGCTGTGAGGTTGGTATTACTATACTCATTTCACATGTTGGGAAACTGACGCTCAGGAAGTTTAAATAAACTCTTCTAAGCTGTATAGTGGTAAAAGCAGAAGCAGGATTCATCTAAATTCTGTCTGACTCTTATGTCCACGCTCTGAGCAACACCATTCTTTGTAACATACTTCTTCTAGCTCTTATAAATCTCAAACTATAAAGAAACTTTTTAAAGCTCTTTATTCTTTCTGTCAGTTCTTCATCAAGTAACTCCTCATTCTTGACATTCATAAACTTGTTTGGCTAAAAACAAAAATAAAAACACATTTCTATGCTCCAACTCAGATCTCATAAAATGGATTCTGTAGAAGTCATGCTTGATAATCTATATATTTAACAAGTAACTTCAGGTCAGTTTAAGAAACTGTTTAGCCTGAGGTTTTACTCTGCTCCTTTTTTTTTTTTTTTTCTTTTTAAATACATTGTTGTTGTATTTATTTCAGGTATACAATATGATGTTGAAAGATACAAACAGAGAGTAAAATGGTTACTACTTTGTTCCCATTGCAAACATAGATCCTCAAGTAGCATCATTCATGCATAGCGATCTCTTCAAATTTGATCCAGTGGAGCTTACTATTAGCACCCGGGATCAAAGCCACCAAAAGCTGCTTAAGTTTCCCCTAGGATGTACCTGTGCTATTTCTACCACTGAAATAGAAGTTTGGGATGAATATTTATATTTCAAAATTTAATAAGTATTTATTAGATAAAGTGCCTATTAGATGTCCAGTACCATGCTAAGCACTGTGAAGAGTACACAAAGTAGAAAATCTAAGGAAAACCCTAGAGTCAAGAGAGGAATATTTGAGTAGAGTCTAGGAAGTAGAGTCTACGAAGGAGCAAAATTTGAGATTTCAAGAAGAAAATGGAAAAAAAAAAGAAATAATTTTCCAATCAGCATTCTTTTTAAGATGGTAGAATTAATAACATCTGCAATGGGGATGAACATCAAATGGCCACCCTTATCTAAGGTAATTTTTTCCTCATAACTTCTACCTGCAGCACAGAGTTTGGTTGCCTTAACATGAAGACAAATTAAATACCTCCAAATTAAATAAACATTCATTGTATGAGGGGTGAGGGAGAGGAAGGTTATTTTTAAGCTCATACTGACTCCCACAGTGTCTTTTAAAAATTAACTACCATAAATCACAGAAAGAAAAAAATAATTACACTACTGAATTTCTTATTGCAATTGTTTCCTGATACCAAATGGATTCATTTTGCATTAGTTTCCTTTGTAGTAACTAGTATTCAGTCTCAAAGGAAGAAAAAAGACATAACTTCTCAGGTTTCCTTTGAATGTTTTTTTCTTAGTAATCTTTTGCAGTTGGGAATCATGTTACTTTCTTTAACATACTGTGTTTATTATTTTAGCATGTTAAAGATGTTTCAACAGTGATGTTAATAAGTATATTTTGTTTTAATATTGAAAAAAATACATTCTCAACTATATACAAATCTTTCATAAGTTTATAGAAAACTCACACTTGAAATGAGAACTTCTAAATTCATCAAGTAGTTTCTGGATTTGATCATTTGTACCCAATTTCCATTGGAATCCAGCTTTAGAAAGAAAGAATTCCATATGGAAAACTTAAGGGCCAAATGAGCTTTGGAACTGAGTTTAAAATTGCGGGAAGACTCCCACTGCTTCACTTGACAAGCTTAAAAAAAAAAAAAGAAGAAAAAAAGAAAAGAAAAAAATGTAGGAAGAAACTCTATTTTGATTTCAATGTCTACTGTATACACAGCAGAATGGCTATTATTTATAAAAAGCATCAGGCTACTGAGGTAAAACACTTTTAAAACCTAAAGTGAAACACATTTCACTGACTAATGTGATAGGCAATCACCCTCTCTGTCATGATTGCCTGGAGATAGACACACCTTTTCATGTCTTGTATTCATCTTGGCAACTTTCACTCCCTCTGGAGGGCTTTTGAACTTGGATTTGACACCTCTTAAATTTATGCTTTCTCTAAATGTGAAGAGGTTTTCTTTTCTTACAATTTTAGCCTTCCTTGGAGTTCAAGTCTAACTTAGATTAAAGAGAAGTAGTCTTGGCCTTAGAAATTCAATGTTTGTTCTTGATCTTTTTTTTTTTTCTTTTGTTTTTATGAGGTTGAGCTAAAAACCCCAAAGTGGGACATAATGGCTTTAGAGACAGGAAGGAAATATTCTTTATTCTTTTTTTCTAGTGTAAAAAGCCCACAAGGCTCTTTTGTAGAAAGCCACAGTAGAAGTACTCCCTCAAAAGCCACCTTTTTTTTCTTAATAGCCTTAGAAGAGAGAGTGTTCAGAAGAGATGACAGCATCAAGTGCTGCTAATGTTAGGCCCAGAAACAAGCTAAGTGATGTATGACTAAAATCCCTATTTACTATTTATACTTGTCAAAATAGAGATTTTTTTCCCACCAATAAAATGGTTTTTAAAGGTCATTGCCTGTGAAATTCCACAATAAACAATTTGTCCCCCAAAACAAAAAATAATACGAAAAATTCTCAGACGAGACATAGTTAGAAATAATCAGGATGACATCATGAAGAAAGGAAAAATGGGGTTATGAGAATGAAAAACATTTGGATTATGGATATAAAGAAGGTGACAGAATGATTTCTGTGTATCAGTTTAAGACTAACTTTCAAAAACCTTGTAGCTGTAGAACATGGTATCCACTTGGGCTCAATTATCCAAGTATAAATGCAGTTCATTCATTCAGCAAACATTTATTATCTGTTATGTTACAGGCACTGGGTGCACAGGAAAAAAAAAACTGCGAAGTCCCTACTCTATGGATAGATCGCACATTCTAGAGGGGAATAGACTCTTCCCGTTTTTGTGTATAAATGGTACACATCCATGAAAGTGCATAATCTAAAGTAATGAAGGATTTGTTTTCCTTCAAAAATAAAGTTTCCAGGGCAAAAGCTGCCATTTAATGAAAAGATTAGAAGGGCTTTATGTTTGAAGACCCAGAGATTAAAGCATATTCTCTTCTTTTTCTTGACCAGGATAGAACTCTCCATAACTTTGAAAATTTAATTCAATTTCCTGTAACAAACCCTTATAAAGCTCTCACAGGCAAACTGATACCTTCTCTTTAAATATGTGTGAAATAAATTACATAGAGCAATATTTAAAGTCTATATTTAACAGAGGCTAATAAATAATATTGTCTTCAAATATCAACATTATATTTCATATAATAAAACAACCACAACAAAGAGTTCCCCGATGCCTACCTTGGACAGTCAGAGTAGCAGAAGCTTCAGCTTTTCCAACCATATTTTCTGCAACACAAGTATATGATCCCATGTCACCAGCCATCACCTTCCGAATTTTCAAGGTATGATCATCTCGGATTTCATATCTAATGACATAACAAAAGAAAGCATATGAAAGCGACTTTCTAACTGAAAGATCTCCTCATTACACACCTGATGCTTCTAGGCATCAAATCACGTGCAACATTCTCTTCAGAAAATTTAAAACAAAATGTAAAATGTGGCATTCTTCTAAGTCAGCAAGCAGAACAAAAGACTTGTTTTTATATTTATGTGAGCTAACGTATTAAACCACTTTCTAAGAGAACATTTTTGGATAAAGTTGGCACTTATCACTTATTTCCTCAAGCTACTGTGCTCACACTAAAATTAAAAGATAGCAACCATTAATTAAATTCTTATTATATGCCAAACATTAAATGTTTTATAAATTTCATTTTTTTTAATTCTCATAATGATTTCATGAAGTACATATTAAGCTTACATTCATTTTGTAGATGAGGAAACTGAGGCATAGGAAGGTCAGGTAACTTGGCCTTGGCCCTCAGCTAGTTTAGTGGCAGAATCAAAATTTGAACCCAGTCTCACTCTAGAGTTCACCTGCCTTGTTTCATCTTTCTTACCCTTAAATGTTGGCTTTCCCCTAAAGTTTCACTTTTTTTTTTTTTTTTTTTTTGAGACAGTGTCTCACTCTGTTGCCCAGGCTAGAGTGAGTGCCGTGGCATCAGCCTAGCTCACAGCAACCTCAAACTCCTGAGCTCAAGCGATCCTCCTGTCTCAGCCTCCCGAGTAGCTAGGACTACAGGCATGCGCCACCATGCCCAGCTAATTTTTTCTATATATATTTTTAGCTGTCCATATAATTTCTTTCTATTTTTAGTAGAGATGGGGTCTCGCTCTTGCTCAGGCTGGTCTCGAACTCCTGAGCTCAAACTATCCGCCCACCTCGGCCTCCCAGAGTGCTAGGATTACAGGCGTGAGCCACCGCGCCCGGCCTAAAGTTTCACTTTAATTCTCTTTTCCTCTACATGATCTCCCTGAGTTTTGTTATCTATTATAGCTTGTATATTGATCTACCACACAAACATTTTTAACCCTGATTTCACCTAAGTTACAAATTCAGGTTCCCAATTGGCTAATAATTAGCCATTGCATACCATCGGCACCTAATATTTATTATGTTAAAATAACCTCTCTTTTCTTCCCCTAACATGAACCAACTCCTTTTCCTAAGACAATCTACCCATTTTCCTTCACCAGTTCTCTGTATCTAGTAAGCCATCCAATTTGTCAATTTAGTCTCAGGAATTTCTCTCCACTGCAGAGCTCTGATTCCAATTCATCTCCCAGCTCAATGTACATCTCCTGTCTGGACAACCACAAAAATAGTATCCCTGCCCCTAGCCTCTCCCTACCATAATGTAACATCCAGAGGGCTAATAAAATTGTTTTTCTAAGGAGTAATCCTATTCATACTAACCCCTTGTGGCTCATCAACATGCGGGCAATATGATTTGAAATTCTTTATTACACAAAGGCCCAAGTAATTCAGCCCCAGTATTTCCAACCTGATACCCCATAACTCCTCACCACAAACCTTATGTGCTAGCCTTGCTAAACCTTCCACTACTAAATATATATGATGTTCTTTCTCATATTTGTGTCTATGGCGTGATGTCCTTTTTCCTGGAATACTCTTCCTTCTTGCTTATGAAATTGATATGTATTTTTTAAGACATTGCCTATGTGTTATGTTCCTTTGAGAACTCTCTCCCAATTTTCTTTCCCTGTGCTGGCACAAGTTTACCTTTATGTGACAAAAGGACTCAATAATGTTATTCTGTATCTGTCCATATATGATTCCTTTTGTGAGCTCCCAGAGAGCAAAAACTACGTCTAAGCCACTGCTGTAATCCTAATACCTAGCAGAAGCTCAACACATATTTGCTGAACGAATGAAAACACTAGATAAGACAGGCCACTGACAATACCTGAAGGCTTTACTTTATTGCCTCATTCCCTAAGGCTCCCTAATTCCTGTATCTCTGCTCCTGGACAATTTAAGGACTTGACAGATATCAAGAAACTCTGACCTCTTCTACTTTTCCCTGGTGATATTGTAGCTGAAGAAAAGCAAGCCCAAATTTTAATTGGCTCATAGTCATGTCTTTAATGCTGTAACTTTCTTCTCTTTCCTACTGCCATACAAAATATTGGTATTAACTATGATGTGGCTGAACAGAAGAGAAACATGCTTAAGGAATACCACATTTTACAAGAGTTCCTTGTGTAGGCCAGAGTCATGAGTGTATAGTTTTTATCTGAAAACCTCAGAGAATGCATGGCAACCTACTGATTCAAATTATCTCTAGTATCATATCCGGCCCCTGATGAAGGAGTCTAGAGTAGACTATTCTAATGGCACATATGTGATGAGAAGTGTAGAAATGAGGAGTCGATGAATTATGACACATCATTACACTGTGATCTGTACCTGGATTTGGGCAGCTCTCCATCATCTTTCCTCCATCGTACTGTAGGCACAGGGTCACCTCGCGCCTCACATTTAAATTCTGCACTGTCATCCACAGTTACTGCCAAGTTACTGGGTCTCTTCACAAATGATGGTCTCTCTAAAATTAGAAAAGGCAGTCTCAGGATGAAATAAATGATGAACAAACTGGAAGATATGTTCAGTAAGAGCAGATCTACAATTTAAAATGTGACTGAGAAAATTATTCCACATAGTGCCCTACTTCTAGAAGCTTCTCACTAGGTTTGGTACTTCCTCCAAATCCTCCTTCCACATCTTTGGATACTTTTTATCAGATTGCTATACTGATTCCTTCTCTCTTCTTTGTACTCCTCCAAAATATTGGTTTACCGATATTTCCTTCTCCTTGTATAAGGCTCATTTGAACTTGGTATAAAGGTCTTTCCTTTCTCCCTTGTATAAACATACAAAATAATGAGCTATATCTTACAGTAAGCAGACTACATAAAATTGCACTTACCTAAAACAGTTAGTTCTGCTACTTCACTCTCACGTTCCCCAACCATGTTGGTACCCACACAAACATATTTGCCAGCATCACTTTTACGGGTGTAAGTAATCATGAGCTTTCCTCCTCGTATCTTAAAAAAAAAATTCACATGAACACTATTAAAATTGCTTTAGCTGTGTTTATGACAGATGTCTTCATAAGTGAAGACTACGTTCTAAGAATATATGAAAAAGCTGATGTGTAGTATTTGCTATGTTTTTAGGTGGTAATCTTAAACAGAATTAACTCCAAAGGTACAATATAAAAGAAGAAAAACATTATTTATATTTCTTGTAAAGTTATTATATTCTGTATAACTAGAAATCTGTGTTTCCAAATAAGCCAAGTTCTTTGATATTATTTAAACGAAAACCACAAAAAATTGCATGAGTAATTTAGTTAACAAGTGGAACAAAGAAAAAAGGAAAGTCTTAATACCATATGACTATAATTAATATATAAATACATATCAGGTATAGGTGATTTCAAGAAAACGTATTCTACATTATAAGATATGGAAATAAAAATTTCTCTAATTACTTAATTCCAGAGTTGCTCTACAGGAATGTGTCGTAATTGCTAAGACATAGTATAACTTGCTATTTCCTAAAAAACATAGATGTTGCTGTCTCCCAAGCAGTTTCTTAGAGCCTTGGGAGGAAGGGACTGAACAGACCCCAATAAATCATCTGGAAAGTCACATTCAAGTACACACTTGAACATTTAATTAATTGAATAAAATTAATTACAAATGTAAATAGACATACAGTATAAGAAGTATACTGAAACTAAACATGAATTAAGATGGGATGTGGAAATTGGACTATCTTTACTTAATTTAATACACTTTTGGTTGAGAGTTGAGTTCAATTACCCATAAATATCTATAAAGTCCTGAACTTGGAAAGGGCTTGTCAGGGAAAATTTCCAAAATGTTTATTCATGGAGATTTTCACCTCCTAGTCATTTTGCACAGCATACCAATCAGACAAGGAAGGGAGGGACGGAGAGAGGGAGGGAGAGAGGGAGGGAGGGAGAGAGGGAGGGAGGGAGGGAGGGAGGGAGGGAGGAAGGAAGGAAGGAAGGAAGGAAAGAAACGTTCAAACAAAATTAAACACCACAAAGTCCATTGAAACTACTACTTTATAAAGGTGGGGGTTGCACTGTTTCAGAATGCCTAAATTGCTTTATTTCAATCCAGATACCCAAACTAGATATTCCAGCCAAGTTTTTTTCTTTTTCTTTCAGAGATAGGTTCTGGAGTCAGTGGTGCTATGACAGCTGACAGCAGCCTTGAACTTCTGGACTCAAGCAATCCTTCTGCCTCAGCCTCCCAAGTAGCTGGGTCTACAGGCCCTCATCATCACATTTGGTTAATTTTTATTTTTTTTGTAGAGACTAGGATCTCGCTATATTTCCCAGGCTGGTCTTGAACTCCTTCAGCCAAGTCTTTAATGTATTAAAACAAAACAAAACAAATAATAACAGAGAGTTTGAAATTTTTGTGGATTCAGAACTTGACTTTTTTAGTGGTTTTATAAACAAATGACCATGCTCTAGGTCCCTCTATAAATACCATCTAGAGTATTTTTTAATGTGAGTTGTAAAAATGATGATAAATGCACAGCCAGCAACCCTATTATCGTAATTACTCTTTAACTTGAGTTTAATAAGCTTGAGTTCTTGAGATCCAGAACAATTTGAGTATCATCAAATCCTAAGAAGAACCATTATAAGCTTTCATCATGTACTTATTTTTATACACTCACATAAGCATTTCCGAAAATCTTGAGGAAACAAAATCATTACAGTAAAAGGGAAGGTGAAAAATTCAATTTCTGAAATGGAAGTTAAGTGATCTGAGATGTGGTCCTAGATGTTCTTTTATTGGTTCTATAACTTTGGACATTACATTGAGCCTCATCCTGTGTCACAGAATCTAACCTTGAATGACTTTGCATATTCAGGAGACCAGTTCGTTTCTGAAAGAATTATACAGTAATAGATAAAAGTTATATCATCATAAGAAACATTCTTATTGTTCTAAAAGTGAGCAAGCCAATCTATAATAAAATGTAAGGCTTTAAAAATAATTTTAAAACATATTCAAGTATGTAGAAAAATGAGAGTCAAAGGATAACATATAAACAATTTCCAACAGCACAGATTTATTTTTGCAGCTTCAGTATAATGTAGTACTAATTTACTTTTACAAATCTTAAATACTGGGAAATGTAAAGTTTTAAATCAACTTGCTTATGAACACATGGGGCACCAATTAACATTATATATTACGGCCCAGTGCTATTATATTTTGAAAAAATCCATACCAATGGAGAAGGAGGGGGATTTAGTTAACAAGAGTTATGAGGGGACTGCCAGGAGATCCTTAGACATGGAAAAATTCCAATTTTGAGATAAATGGGAGGAAACAATTGTTGAGGTAAACCAAAATTCAAAGAGTTTTAAAGTCTTAATGAGTTTGTAGTACATACCAAATTACTATAGATCCAATTCGATATTAAACTTGGCTCAATCTTGGAAAAATTTTTGATTTACCAGGAAACTTATACTTTGGGAACACATATCTATATTTTTGGTATTGAACATAAATAGAAAACCTATTTCTGTTTTATAAAAATTTATTTTACAGTCATCTTTTACAACAACGTAACACATACTGTGTAAATTAAAAGTAATACACCAGACACTTTACAAATATTTTCTCTAGTCTTTGTAAATAAACAAACGCTAATGATATGTACCACTTTGACAAATTTTTCTACAGGAAAAGTTTTTTGATGAATCACGTATATTGGGAAGTTTTTTCATCCTGATATGACTAAAAGCATGCATTTATTTATCAAAGGTGTTCATGCACATATAGTTTCTATATCAATGCAACAAATTAAAACTAATCAAAAATATTACATTTATAAAATATGTTTTAATAAGAAAAATGCATTTTTTTCTTCTAACAACAGCAAAGATATTTATCACCAAAGATCAAATAAGGACAACTAAATTGTACCTTTGTTTTTCTACTCAAGGTATTTCTTTATCAACATTACCTAGGTCAGAACCAAACTCAAAATCACAGTGTATACAAATTTTTTAAAAAAAATTTTACAGGCCGGGCGTGGTGGCTCACGCCTGTAATCCTAGCACTCTAGGAGGCCGAGGCGGGTGGATAGCTCGAGGTCAGGAGTTCGAGACCAGCCTGAGCAAGAGCGAGACCCCGTCTCTACTAAAAATAGAAAGAAATTATATGGACAACTAAAAATATATATAGAAAAAATTAGCCGGGCATGGTGGCGCATGCCTGTAGTCCCAGCTACTCGGGAGGCTGAGGCAGTAGGATCGCTTAAGCCCAGGAGTTTGAGGTTGTTGTGAGCTAGGCTGACGCCACGGCACTCACTCTAGCCCGGGCAACAGAGCGAGACTCTGTCTCAAAAAAAAAAAAAAAAAATTTTACAAAGATTTCTAAATCCCAAATCATTTTTCAGATACATATACATAGAAAAGGGAGCACAGGCCCTGGACTCTAAGTACCTCTTACTATATATGTGTAACTTTAGATAAGATATTAATTCTTCTGCACTTCTATTTTCCATCTCTAAAATGGGGATCCTATTAATACCTGCCTCCAAGGATGTTATAAGGATTATATGAGATAAATCACATACAGCACTTAGAAAAGGAACTGCACATTATTATAATTATATATAACCTATGCATTTAATAATTTAAGAGATATTTGTCTAATCAAAAACAATCTTCCTTTGTCAGGCTAAATCCAGAAGCTTTTAATTAAAATTACAGTGATGAACCCAGTATCAACCTTTTGGTCAAGGATGGATCTCATAATGCAGTGGTCCCAGAAGATTATAATGGAGCTGAAAAATTCCTATTGCCTAGCGATGTGGCAGCCAACATAATGTTGTAGCCCAATGCATTACCTTATCTACATTTAAACAGATTTAGATAACAAATATTTACCACTGTGTTACAATGTCCTACAGTATTCAGTACAGTAACATGCTGTAGAGGTTTGTAGCCTAGGAGCAATAGGCTATAGCCTAAAGCCTAGGTGTGCAGTAGGCTATACCATCTAGGTTTGTGTCGGTACACTCTATGATGTTCACACAAAAACGAACATTTCTCAGAACGTGACCCTGTTGTTAAGTGATGCATGACTGTAATTACTAACACAATTTCCACTGGTTTTGTCAGGAAAATGTGTATTTGCATCAACATAGCAAAGCCTTAAAATCAAATAATTTTCAGGTTTTATAAGTTATTGTTATTTTCTATAGAACAGTGATTCTTAATGGAGGTAATGACCTTCTCTCTCCCAAGAGATACTTGGCAGTGTCTGGAGACATATTTGGTTGTCACAACTCAGCACAGGAGCCAGTACTATGGGTATCTAATGAGCAGGGGCCAGAGACACACATCAAATAACTGTTTGACCTAAACTGTGAATAGTGCTGAGGTTGAGACATTTTGTTCTAAAGACCCAGTTTTGGACTAAGGTAAATGCTGGATTAAAATAACAAAAAGAAACAGGGGATAAAATTAGGTAATACAAGAAATATTTATTCTGTTTGGGAAATATTTCTGGGACTTCCCAGATTGATATAAATAACCTTCCCACAAATCCCTCACCCCATCAATAACACAGTTCCATCATAAAATACAACATTCCACTCAATGGCAATAATTGTTAAGGTGCCCAGAGTAGATGTAACAACTTAAATGAAAGACTAAACAAGCCTCATCAAACCTGGGAGAAACTTATTTCCTCAGAGATGAGAGACAGAAATTGATAAAAGTGAAAGAAAAAACAACATAATAGAGCAAACGGAGAACAAAAAAATAACAGAAAAAAATGATAGTCTTCAATTTCCATAAATTTAAGTTGATTTTTGCATTATGTCAATGGCTGAATTGAAATGGAACTACCCAAAAGCCATACTTTTATTCTCTATGGTCACAAATATGGAATACATGGTAGCCTATTCATTTCAATAAAGAAAAAAAAAAGAAAAGTAAAAACACAGTACTATAATCCTGATCAAATATAACATACCAGCTTTCAAGCAGTACCTTCTATTAACAATCTATTGTTATCTAAATATCTATTGTATCTAAAAATCTATTGTATCTAAAACAAACTATTTATGCTGAGTCATAAAAAAATACTGATTGTAAATTTAGGGTGACTTTAAACATTCTAAATCTTGGTGCCCTTTGTAAAAAAAAAAAAAAAAAATTGACATTTCCTCAGCCTACATAGAACAGAAAAAATATGGCTAACACATACAAAACACTATAAATGTGAAAACAGCACTATTTAAAACAAGCTGAAATATTTCTTGGCAGGTCTCTTCCTGAAGCTGGATTTGACAGTCAAATTGTAAACCTATCAAAAACTGGTTTGTATAATGCACAGACACAATGTTAAACAGTGAACTGCAGCAGCACAACTTCAATTAACATAATCCGGGCAGTGGAGAAGCAGAACGTGTTAAACTTTCAGACAATATACTGGCATCTAGCCTATGTCAAAAATTCAAGGCAGAGGTCTTACTTCCTCATCTCCATATACCTCACCAGCCCCCAGTGGAAACCACATTAGAAGCACACATTACCATAAGCTCTAGACAGTGCTTAAAGGGGGGCCTCAGCTATATACATACTTGATGAAAGCAAAACAAAAAAGGTCCCAGTGGTCTTGCTCCTTTTTGGGAAGGAGACAGAGGAGAGATGAGAATAAGGTTGGTAAAGAATTTTAAAGTATCAGATGTCTTTAAACGTTACATTTTTCTTTGCAACAGTCTTAGATTAAAAAAAAAAATCTTTTACAGACATTAAGATATGGAAATCCTCAATCTATTTAATATATATGATTTTTATAAACCAGGAATTTTCCCTATAATAAAACTAGAAATCATTATTTTCCCTGGGGGTAAAAAAAAAAAAAAAAAAAAAGTCTTCTCTTCTAGCACTTGAAGGCTTCCCTGATATACAATAGGAAATCCCAACTTCATCGCCTTTACTGAATTGTTTACTGAGTAGTAATACAGAAAAATGTAGCTTTTCTACCCAAAGTGAAGAGAACCATTTTATATCTCTCGTTAGCATGAAAAAACTAGTATCAGTATTCTTATTTCCAGATTATAAGAAGAAAAACTTTTTATTACCTTTGTACACATAGAAGCATCCTCCCTAAAAAGTAAACTCAGTAAGCTTTTTTTGACCAATTATTCTACGGAGTATACAGATGACCCTGCAATCAGTGCTCACAATCAGAAATAAAGATGAACTTAAAATGAACTCTTCGTTATGTCTTCATTTGCTACCCTAAAACAAGTCAGATGATTTGCAGTATCTGTTACACAGGAATTTTTTTTCAGACATCACCCCCACAATGTTATCCATACACCTCTAGGTTAACATACTAAACCAACTGGAGCTAATTAACTAGTTTGGCTACACAAAATCTTTTCTGCTTTTAATTACATTAACTTAATGTGACTTGAATTCAACAGACCAAAAACAAAACCGCTAATTATATTAAGGGCTTCAAAGATGATTTCAAATTGCTAACCACCAAACTGTCATATAATTTATCTCATTTCCTTTAATATATTTTACATTCGAAATTTGTGTTCTTTACTAGAAATGCTATTTAAAAATACATCAAAACAATGATTAATAGAATACTGATTTAGAATGCTAAAAGAGTAGTATGTTTCAAATAACACAAATATGATACACATTGGCAACTTCATTCCAATGCGAAATTGTGGAATACTTAGTTTTTACAATTTCCTAAAAGATTAAAGGCTTGAAAATATTCATTTAGGGCTTGATAAGCAATCTTGACACAAAGAGTGAAGTTTCTTAGTTTTAGAAATTAGTTTTTCTGAAAAAAAAACTTGATTCTTTATCACTGTCTTGTTTTCATACTATTTTGCAAAGTAAGTGAGATGAGAGGTTTTGAATTATAGTCTAGTGTATCTTCATTAAGCAAATCACTACCAAGTGTCCTTGGGCAGAGTATCTCTTCATAGCAATGCTGTCAATTCTGCCTGGCTCTTTGACCTGCAGAATAGATAGCAAGCTGTTGTGGACTAGAGAAGTATCTTGCATGGCTTCTTAATGACAATGAGATGCAGGTAACCCAGATGGCCAGTCATAGCCCCCAGACATTCATTCTCCTTGGTGAAATCAGCTGCAGGACAGTTTTGGATGGTCCCTAAGGATCCCTTTCAACAGAAACATATGAAGAAGAAAAGCCACAACAATAACAGCATTTATTTCTTTAAAATTTTGAATTAATTCAATAATAAGAACAACAAGTAATAATAATAATAAACTAGAAAAGATACCTTGTTCTAGTAGAGAGCAGAGAAAGTCAGGAGATGGAATAATACCCACTACTTTCCAATCTGGCTACAAGAATGATCTCAATTTATATGTTAGATGATTCAGATTAAAGCATCCATATCTTCTAACGCATACTATCATAGCTGTCAAAAATAATCATGCTTTATTGTATTCTAAATTAAGCAAAAACATTGATGGTAGCATAATTATATTATACAAATGATAGACAAAGCATTGGATAAGTAATCCGAAAAGGCTCATAGCCACCTAAAAAAATACATAACCAAGTAAAAATAATTCGTATGATTCAGATCTTACACAATGTAAAAGAAAACACAATAGTTCTTATTTGGTAATATTTCGTACTCATACCCTCAGGTAGGTAACACAATAAGAACAGTTTTTTTTTTTTTAAGCCATGTCTAGTATTAAATGATTTACTTATTATGGTTTAATATCATATGCAGGTATTTTATATTTCTGAACATACACAAAAATGATTTTTTTTGTTTTTCTCTTTATGACCTAATTTTTTTTTTTTTTTTTTTTTGAGACAGAGTCTCACTCTGTTGCCTGGGCTGGAGTGTCCTGGTGTCAGCCTAGCTCACAGCACCATCAAACTCCTGGGTTCAAGCAATCCTACTTCCTCAGCCTCTCGAGTAGCTGGGATTACAGGCATGCACCACCATGCCCGGCTAATTTTTTTCTATATATTTTTAGTTGTCCAGGTAATTTCTTCCTATTTTTAGTAGAGACAGGGTCTCGAACTCCTGACCTCGAGCAATCCTCCTGCCTCGGCCTCCCAGAGTGCCAGGATTACAGGCGTGAGCCACCGTGCCCAGCACTATGACCTAAATTTTAATGTGTAGTTAGTTATCAGATAAAACTTTAAATTTTTGATAAATTTCCATCATCAAAAATAATTGATATGAAATGCCTTATATCTACTACTCTGGTTACCATCAATACTGCTCTTAAGTATAAGAACAAATTTCAAGAAATTAATTTTTATATATTGTATTTATTTTTACTAATCTTGTCATACAAAATAGTGTTTCTAAAAATGATA
Source organism: Eulemur rufifrons (assembly GCF_041146395.1). Taxonomy (NCBI): domain Eukaryota; kingdom Metazoa; phylum Chordata; class Mammalia; order Primates; family Lemuridae; genus Eulemur; species Eulemur rufifrons. The sequence goes on from NC_090989.1 coordinate 30,975,026, forward strand.
GCATACATTCATGATAAAATGATTTTATATTTAACTCTCAATAAATAATAAACCTGGGTCAGCCAAATCATGGTTCTTTTTCCTGGCTAACAAAGTTTATTAAAATTTATTTAATCTTTTATTTTTCATAAAAGCTATTGACTCTCAATTCATTTTCCAAAATTTTTTCACCTCTCCTTATTCCAATATCATTCTGGCTCACAGGGACCTAAAAGACAGAGGGAAAAGGAAGGAGGAGAAAGGAGGAGGAGGAGGAAGAGGAGATGGAGGAAAAAGAAATGCATTTTCAATTATTTCTCACACAAGACTCTTGATTAGATATGATCTGGTTTCATGCTGTTCATCCAAAGACTGTCAGATAAAGTTGTCATGTACTCATGACCAATCCAGTATGGACTCATGACACAAAATAAGAGCATTGTACTCCAGAGATGGATCAAACTAAGAAAAATAGACAACATGCTAATATGTACAGGATTGTTTTTTACTATAGGCTATTAAAAAAAAAAAAATAGACCCAGTCAGATTTCAAGCACATTGGAGAAAGTATTTACCTTGATTTTTCTAATCAATTCACTGGTCGATTCTTAAGCAAAGGCTATTTCATCTTCTACAGCCTATTTAAAGTATAAATAATGTTCCTGGGATTTTCACAAGAAATCTTACAAAACAAAAGGATGCTGAGGCAAGTACATATGCATTCTAAAGAAAATATGAGAATGACAAATTGAAAATAATCAAATGACCATTCTACAATTTTCCTGGTGACATTAAAGGGACAAAACCCATAACTTGTTTTAGGTCTTTCAACTGTTCTCTTAGGAGTGGAATTGAGAGGAAGAATAGGCAATTAGGATTTCTCCAGTGGCGTCCCATATTTGCCAGGGCTACATACATGCAAGAGAACATGATCCAATTTCATTTGTTTGCTGGTACAATTTACGATACCATTTGAAACCCAACATGAATTCAGCCAAGAGTTTAAACACACTCGATCATCAGAAAGAAGCAACAAGAGACTCATGTAGAAAAACCAATTATCCCAGTGGGAACACGTGGCTCTCTGCACAGCTTGGTGAGCTGCCAGCTGAGAACACAGGCCTGAAAGAGTCACTGCCTAGGACTGTGGCAGCTGCATTTCTCTGCTATTTCCATTTCTCCTATTAAACTTCTCATTTCTTCCTCACAGCAATTTATAAATTGGTAGTTGGCTGTTTGCTGTTGCAGAAACGTACCTATGATAATTTGATTATAGACTACATCAGAAAGAACTGTACTGCTAATTGCAGGCACTGGGAGCCACCCTGCAGAGAGATATAGTGAAGTTTAAGAGAGAGGATGATTTTCTTTGTGAAGGTATAAATTAGTACCTTGCTTTCTATCCAGTGTATATCACCAGAGGACCTTTTTCATGAATTCTAATTTTAACAAGAAATAAGAAGAAGAAACACAGCCTGCTTAAAGCGTACCTATTTTGCTTGCTTAAGTGTAGCTCAAAGCCAACATGAAGTCTTGGGTTTGACATTTTCTCCTGGATACCCATTTTTTTTGCCAGTCAGAGGTATGTAGCCTAGAACAATCAGCCAAGAAAGCCCCCTCCCCTGATTTATAGCATTAACTGGAGACAGACAACTGCAGAGTGCTGATGAAATGGAGAGCTCATGAAACAGTGAAGATTTTTAGCAGATTCCCCAGGTGTCTGGTTCTCAAGTCATTAAGACCAGAATCCAAAAGTGAATCCTATAAAAAGAAGTCAATATAAAGAGTAATTTGGGAATGAAATAGCCTTTGCTAGCGATCTCCTAAAAGTAAGAAAGCTGATTGATTTTTATGTCTTTGAAAAGTCTAGGTAGATTACCTGGTAGTATTCAGTATGAATATGAAAAATTAATTTAGCTTATAGCTATTAAAGTTAATGTATTATTTCCTTCACAGCTCTCTTGAAACAATGTCCTGCTGTTTTAAAGGTAAAAACAAAGTCTTATGGGCAATTTTCACTTTCCCACAAAACCAGGTTTGCTTTTTATCACCTCACCCAACCATCTGGCTATAATTTGGAATTTACATACAGTCACTACTAAGGCAGCCTAAAATGGAAATCTATGAAGGAATTATGAGTATACTCTAGAAATAAAGATGACAAATGTTCATAGTATTTGAGGGGAGAAAAGCTCACTTTCAAACTCTTGGCTCCTTTGGCGTACAAGTACACCAGCTGAAAATACTTTTCCAACAGTAAATCTCCTTTTCTCTCCACGGGTTCTTACACCTTAGGTCTCTATAGTTTGGTCCAGTGTGAGAGTTGCCTTTACCACCAAATGCCTTGCTAAGATAAAGCCTTTTCCAGAGACCTTGTATAATTTATTATTCTCGAAATTTAAATTGACTTGTATTCTAAAAAAGATACATAACCATAGACAGCGGTCCCCAAACTTTTTGGCACCAGGAACCATTTTCATGGAAGACAATTTTTCCACAGACCAGGGAGGGCGGAGAATGGTTTCAGGATGATGCAAGTGCATTACATTTATTGTGCACTTTATTTCTATTATTATTACATTGTAAAATATAATAAAATAATTATACAACTCACCGTAGGTTGGGGACCCCTGCATAGAAGACAAAGTCAAATCTTTGGGTATAGAAGAGATTCTTGGATTGAGAAAGTCAGAATGACCAATTTTACTCTACTGGTACATATTTTTAATTTGCAAATATAAAAAAGCAATGAAAGCATTTAATACTGTTAATTAAGACTGTATCTAAGAATAAATATTCCTAAAATAGCTACAAATTGAAGTAAACATTAATTCACATCCTGTGGCATTTTAATCCCAAAGAGTCAAGGAAGAACAAGAAAAGCTTTCAAGTGACAAGCTTATTTGATTAATCAAAAGTTAGGGCTCATCAGGGCAGGGTTAGAGGTTCAATATCCATATGGTCAGCTGCTTCGCCCTCTTTTATTGATCATGAAGTATGCCAGAATCTAGCCCACTTATTTGGCAAATTTGCACCTCATTTCATATGGAACACATGTTCACAAGATAAATAACTCCTGTATCTCCCAACACTACACATATTAAAATAAATAAAAATACTTCTATATGCTTCCTAAGGGGAAGTAAGAAGGCTAATTTATCTATGTGAAAAAGAAAATATAATCTTGGGAAGAAAGGTTACATTAAGCTTCAGAATTATCCACACATACTTCTATTTCCTGAGAGCTAACAACTAACTCATGGACAAATTAGAAATAACAATACATGCATATTGACCATTTCTATTTTTATAGTTATTTATATAAACAAAACAAAAGAGAAAATGATCTAACTAGAGAGTGTTTAAAAAAAATTGTTTGGAGTGGTATTTGAAATGTTTTCTCAATCATAATGGTTCAGTTACACAGCCAAGACAAAAACATACTGAACAGAAATGTAGTGCAAATAGTATTGATAGTATTAAGAGATATTGGCATTTTGTTTTGGATTGCTCCTAACCTAAGTTATATTGTTGGAACATTGAGTTGAAAAATGAGAATTCTGTGAATCGTAGGTTGCTTCCACACAAACCTCTCTGTCTAGGAGTTCCAGCATTACGGGATGGGAAAGTTTCTGGTAGAAGTTATATCAGTCAGTGGGAAGATTAAAGATAAAGGAAAAATCAATTTAAAAAACTTGTTTTGACATTTTTTGCCTCTCTTATGCATGGAATATATGTTCTATGATGGCAAAAACTTTAAAAAGCCTATTTTTAGCATTTAAAATGCACAGCACCTACATAGAAAGCACATTACCCTCACAATCTGAGAGAAGGAACATACAGAATTCTTATGATTTCAGTCATCTCTTCAGAAAAAGGCTTAATATTTTAGAATTTATGTTAAAAGCACACTATTTTATACTGCATTGTGGAAGACAAATTCAAATTCTGACCACTTAATACAGAAACAATAAATGCATTTAAATTCTCTGATGTTTCTATAGAAGTTTTAAAGGACTTAAAATTGCAAATAGCTAACAGCTGAAAAAAAATGATGTCCTATTTGTAAAACCCCTTTGATGGTTTTCTCTGCTAACCCACAAATTTATCAGTGAATCTGTGATGAATTTAAGAAACGTGCCAATGTGTTTAAACAACAATCTGCATTATTACTATTGTAATTTAATGAGAACTGTGATGTACCAACACCTGCTATATGGCACTGTTACATGTATTATCTTTAATTTTTAAAGCATTCTCACAAGGTAGGTATTACACTTTCCTGTTTTTTTGATGAGAACACTAAGGCTCAGAGACTATCAAAACTTGCTCCATATCATTTAGTAAGTGCATTGGAGCTCATGCTACATAGATCCAAATAAAGCTTCTATAGAGGGATTTCTTTGGGATAGAGGACAAGATCTCATATTTTCTTCCCTTTCTATGCCACAAACTGCAAATTAGCAATATCTTGATAAATGTATAGATTCCCAGACCAAATGGCTGGAGGAACTGATTGGTGCTATGCGGGGACCTCCTTGAGTGTGTTAAATTGAGCGCCCTCCTTCCATCACACTCCTCATCTAAGTCTGACGGATCCGGCTCTCTAACCTAATTGCCATTAATCCACCTAGTTGTCAGCAGAAAAAAAATATGCATATTTACATTTTGCACGTGTATGTGTTGTTTATAGGAGAAATGAAGTTAGGCAAATATCCCACCTAAGTTCCTCCATAGAGGAATGGCTCTCCTGTTCCCATATAAGCATGTGCATATTATCATGGCATGTTTCAAGTTTAAACAGAATATTTGTAAACTTCCGTAATATAGATGGGAAATCTGACATGATCTTTTATAATCATGATGCATGGAGCAATATGGTGATGTGATATATTGAGGTGAGAGAAGAGTGACACCATGAATGTGAAAAGGTGAAGAAATAATGGGTTCCTTATTAAATTATACTTTTCCATTCAAAGAGAGAAATTTCCATTAATTTCAACCACTATGATACAGATTAAACTCAACTGCTCTTGAAATTTTTCCATACAAGATGATGCTCTTAAAGGTGACCTAAACAGGAGCCTGTTTCTAATGTGATAGGCCTTTAAAGCTTGATCACCAGATTTGTAAGATTTAAGAAGAGTAACCTATACCATCTGGTAGTAATTTTGTTAATGCACACCAGATTATTTTAAAAGTGTACTATTTATCATATTATCAAATTCTTTGCTCTCGAGGAGATAAAAACTGAAGTGGTCAGATGTTATCAATAGCTATTTGGTTAAAGCTACTGGCCTTTAAGCAAAAGAATTGCAGAATCAGCATTTGATTAAAGCAGCGGTCACCAACCTTTTTGGCACCAAGGACTAGTTTCATGGAAGACAATTTTTTCAATGAGGGGGGGTGGGGGTGGGGGTGGCGGGGAGGGTTAGGGGGATGATTTCAGGATGATTCAAGTGCATTACATTTATTGTGCAGCCAAACCTCTCTGCTAATGATAATCTGTATTTGCAGCTGCTCCCCAGCACTAGCATCACAGCCTCAGCTCTGCCTCAGATCCTCGGTCATTAGATTCACATAAGGAGCCTGCAACCTAGATCCCTCGCATGAGCAGTTTACAGTAGGGTTCGTTTTCCTGTGAGAGTCTAATGACTCCGCTGATCTAATAGCAGGCGGAGCTTATGTGGTGATGTAACAGATGGGGAGAGGCTGTAAACAGAGATGAAGCTTCCCTTGCTAGCCCACTGCTCACCTCTTGCTGTATGGCCTGTTCTAATATGCCACTGATGGGTACCGGTCTGCAGCCCAGGGGTTGGGGACTGCAGGATTAGAGGAGATAACAGCCATGGCATAAAATTTGGAATTATTCTCTGAGAGAAAATCTTTAAATAAAAGGGATAATGTGGACAAGATGGAGAAATAAAGCTAACCTTAGCTATTTATAAATAATGAGAAGGAAATCCCAACCTTCATTAAAGTGCTCAGATTAAAAATCACTTAAAATTTAAAGGCTTAAAAAATTTCTTTGATCTCTGCATTTGAGACCTTGTTTTAAGGAAAGAATGCCTTGTACAATCAAGTGTCTTTTTGAATATATTGCTTTTTTTTTTTTTTTTTGATTACAGTTCATTTTGCTTGATGTAAACAGAAAGAAACAAAATGTTGTCTGGGCCCTCATGAGCAATTACAAAGATTACAAGCAATTACAAAAGTCAACTTTTTAAAAACAAAATTTACCAAAAAGTATTCTGGTATCATTTAATATTTTTGAAATTAAAGATAAGCCCTATAAGTAATTCTTTAAGATAAATTTTAAAACTATATTTTTAGAGAAATATTTCATCTGTGATTAATAGGACACTGAGAATAAAATAAACTGATTAGAACACCATTTCTGAACCCACAAAAGATTGTGCCTTTAATTTGGCAAACTACTTTAACCTATAATTAAACAAAGTGCTCCCAGACAGTAGTAAAATTCCACTGGTCTTTGGCTATTTGGAGAAATTCAATGGCCTGATCAGATATATCAAAGTGCTGGGGCACTGAAGAAACTCAGCTGCTTGAGTATCTATTATAAGCAAAAAACCTGGAAAATAACATTTGCATGTCGGTTTTCTATGTTGGGATAGCAAGCTAATCTGAAGTTCCAATGACAGGTTTTGCCATTTGACCATGCGTGTCCTTTCGTAGGGTTATAATACAGTACTTAACCTTAGTATCCTGTATTGATAAGTACTTTGAATTATGAGGTACTGCCCTTTTTTTTGGCTGATTACTCGAATTTCTGAGACACTGTGCTTTTTGGAGGGTCTACTCTGACTGAAGGGTTGCAGATGCTAACTGGCAGTGTGCAACTATGTCAGGTTTTGGTAGAATCCCATGTGGAAGGCAGCTAGGGCAGATTTGTTAGGCAGTCCTCTACGTCCGCTAATATTACTTTGACTGAAACTAACATGTGGGTAGGACTAGCTTTTGGAAAAACCTTCAAAATTATTTTTGAGGAAACCTATTTGGGGAAAAAAATTCCAGAATGATCTCAAGAGATTTAGTAGAATACTGATAATCAACATACAACAAATCAAATCAGGATAAAATATCAACATTATACAGTATCAAAACTGTTCGATATTCATATTTTTCACGTAGGTGAGGAGTTCAACCCATATGGAATTTCATTACACTGCTTAAAGGAAACTTCAAAAATATACAGTATATTGTTTCCCAAGTCACTAAGGATTATTTGTTGGACTAGAAAATATTTTATCTGGCAATCTTTGGCCTCTGCTACTTTATGTCTGCATCTAAACACACTTGCATCCTCTCTACAGTCCTTGAGTCAGTTTATGTGAGTTTATACAAACTTCATAAGAGATTATAACTACATGTCTCAAAGGACCTGAACCAAAAAGGGCACGCAGATTATGCATTGTAGAGTCCACTAAAGGTGTTTGTCATCCATAAGGAGACTCATATATTTGATGTATTCTTATAAATTCATTGAAACAGGCTATACAGGCCGGGCGCGGTGGCTCACGCCTGTAATCCTAGCACTCTGGGAGGCCGAGGTGGGCGGATCGTTTGAGCTCAGGAGTTCGAGACCAGCCTGAGCAAGAGCGAGACCCCATCTCTACTAAAAATAGAAAGAAATTATATGGACAGCTAAAAAATATATATATATAGAAAAAATTAGCCGGGCATGGTGGTGCATGCCTGTAGTCCCAGCTACTCGGGAGGCTGAGACAGGAGGATCGCTTGAGCCTAGGAGTTTGAGGTTGCTGTGAGCTAGGCTGACGCCACGGCACTCACTCTAGCCTGGGCAACAGAGTGAGACTCTGTCTCAAAAAAAAAAAAAAAAAACAAAAAGAAACAGGCTATACAAGCTATACTACTGTTTTACAAGGGTCTGGTTTCCTTTTGTCCACACAATATCTAATTCAAAAGGGTTGTTTTAATTTCCAAAGTTAAACATCTCTAGTTTCTCACTTCTCCAAATTATTAATATGAATGCAGAAAGGAGATGAACTGAAAATCAAGACAGGAATACTTAAGATAACACCTTATAATAAAGCTGTCATCAATAGTCCTCAAAACACCTTCAACTGCTATGGCTTGCCTTTCACAATGATACTAATAAATAGGCAGGGAATATATTATTATCTTAATATATCATATTGTCAATAATTAAAAGACTTGACAAAGTTCTGGTTGTTAGTACAGTTTTAAAAAAGGAGCTTCAGACATAACAGATCTTTCCCAAGATGGTCATAAATTAAACTTGACTTACTATTAAAATTGCTGAATTGTATTTTTCTATTTTGAATGAGATTGTGAGATAACTACAGATATTCAATCACTTAAGATAAATTTGCATATATTCTTAATAACATATAGAATGTACAGAATATACAAGGCCATGTTTGTACCCAATGGATAAATAAGCAGGGAAAGTTGTTAAGCCCCATATATTTAAAACACTACTTTCAATATTGGTACCAAGGTAGGAAATACTGAATTTAAAACACAAAACATGTGGCAAAATTGCATGAAATGAACCCATTAAAAAACTTTGTTGATTTTTTGGTTAATCTACATTCCGATCAAATTTATTGTTTTAGACAGGCTGATCAGGTCTAGTTTGTCATGGGAAGAGTCAGAACAGGAAGAACTCTGGTGTTGAGAGGTCTGGCTCCTACTCCTGACTCAACACTAATCCATTATGCAATTCAGAGTAAATCAATTTCCCTGGCTTCCCTTTTGTTCCTAAAAACAAAGGAGCTTGCCTAGTCACAATCTTGCAAGTCAGCTCCATCTCTAACACTCTGAATATCTGTAATCACGAAGCAATATATTTACTCACATAATTAACTTGTATAATACCTCCTATTGTTAAGCCAATAAAAAACCTTGCTTCAGAAAAAAGAAATGGTGTGAATGATACCCTCTTTCCATTTTATGGGAGAATAAAAAGAGAAATACATAGTTATATAGGGAAATAAGATTGACAAAATCAAATGTGTTCAAACTGGTAACTTTTCTGTTTTGGGTAAGAGAGAAGACATTATTTCTGATTTATGTTTCATTCATTTAACATTTTTCAATAAATATATATTGAGCTTCTATCATAAGACAGACACAAGGAATACAGCTGGTCATTTATGTGTCTTATGTATATTAGATAAGTCACATATAAATCATGATTTATAACAGATTATAAAATAAATACTTGGTAAGAGAAGCAACAACAGATACTAGGAAGAAGAAATCTAGTATGGGTGTTAGGGGTGAAATTTTGCTGAAGGCTCCTCTGAAGAAGTTGCCTTTAAATTGAGACCTGAAAAATGAGTGAGTTGGACAAAGGGGATATAGGTACATTACAGGCAGATAGAATAGCATATGCAAAGACTGATAAATTGGTACATCAGGCTCTTGGTATCAAGCTCTGAAGTGAACATCTAACATAAAGAATAATGAAAAGCTAAAGCAACAACCAAATATTCACTGGAATTATGTTTGTCATTGTATTGTCATCTAAAGTAATTTGTGTTCTAGTACTGAGAATGCCTTAGTTTATTACAATCATTTCAAAAGAGTGCTTGGACTTCACAAGTAGATCTGAAATGCTTGGCTTTCTTTTTCTAGTTTCAAGGTTTAAACATGATGAGTGTATCTGCAATTAATTTAAACAGAATTACAAAGTTTGTCGAAAGGTTCAGTATGTTCCTTGGGAAGATACGCCAGTCTTTCTCAACCAGCATTTTATATCTGAATCACAGAATTTCTCAACTCCTCTAATGACGGTACATAACTAGAACTGTTCTAGATGTGTGGGAAAAAAGTTGATTCATTACACACAGTGGATGCCTTAGGGCATTCACTTAATTCTCTTGGGGAATCTGAAGTTGACTACTCCATTGCTCAATAATGGTGTACATGGAACTTTAATCTGTTTCTTAATTTCAGTATTAGTCTAAATACTTTGCTTACTCATAAGTAATTCTGTGGAAATACTCATGCTAATTCTGTGGAAACTGAAAATTCTCTCACAGTTGTGAATCAGATATAGATAGAAATATAGGCAGAGGAGATATAAAGGTAGCTCTCCTTTCATACACGTGTATATGATATTCTTGCTTATTCAAGAAAATTGGAATGGTTATGGCACAGTTTCTTATTTTTCTTTTCCATCAAATTTTTGATGACTAAATACTAATATATCCAGAGTTCAGGCAGGTATACTAACAACAATATTCCCCAGAACACTCATTACTAATATGTACAGAGTGTGTCACAATTTACAATGACATTTAACATGTATTTTCTCACTGAATTCCCACAATGATGCCGTGATCTAATATAGGTATTATTATATAATTCATTTCACAAATGGAAACAATGAAATTTATAGAGATCAAGTGTCTTCCACAAGGTCATGCATTAAATAAGTGTTGAAACCTGAAATTATAATGTGGTCTTATAATGCCCAAGCCTATGTTTTATTTTACTAATCCATAGTGTTTCAATTATTAAATTAGAAAATTAAGATGGTAGGATAGGACATAAATTTATTTTTTTAACTCATTTCCTTAATCCCATGACCAATATAATGATATTATAGTGATTTAACTTATATTTAAATCCTGAATTAAAAGATTTTTTTTAAACAAATAAAATGCATAATGTGGATTGACTCTTTATGTAAGATGAATAGGGAAAGAATCTATTTCTGGTTTACTACCCCAGTTTCCTTTGACCTTCACACAACACAACTACATATTTATTTTGCAGGCACACAAATTTAACTTCTCAGGGCAAAGGGGCTGTATGACATCAGCGGCAGTAAGTATGTTGATTTCCTCTAGGGGAGAGAAGGGGGAAAGGAAGCAACAGACACCGAACAATGAAAGAAATTGGAAGACTAGACAGAAGCACTAATCGAAGGAAGGGAGGAGGAGCAGATGGTGTAGGAAGGAGACACGCGGGAGTTGGAGGGAAAGGAAGCAATTGGCAAGCAGTAGGCCGAATGCCAAATTTGTGAAGGATCTGAAGGGCACTGGGGATTTTCATGGGATGTGAGTCAGCTGCTTTTTACCAAAATATCACACCAACAAGGGAAATCAAAGAAACCTACAAAGACATACAGGAAGCAGAAAAGGATTGGAAAAAGAACTGATGACATACTCCATTCTAACAATTCTGCCTATTCAGCATGGGAATGGGAAGTGTGAAATCATTTTTTTAATGCATAACTGTTCTCCTAACTTCATTATTGATTTTCAAATCTTTAATTTGCTCATGAAAGAAATGATAAGATCCTTCTATTTATTTTTAGCTATGTTTTTACTTACCTTGTATGAATATGATTTCTCATTAATTGTTGCTCATATAAAACAATTCATTTCAACCATCTAGGATTAGGGTGACTAACTATCCTCGTTTTCCCTCACATGAGGGGTTCTGTGGGACTAGAATTTTCAGTGCTAACACCAGGACAGTGCTAGGCAAACCAGAATGGTTAGTCATCCTATTTAAGGCAAAAACCTTTCTTAAAAAAAGTTTATAGATATGCTTTTTCATCAGGTTAAAACACATTGATGCTGTGAATTTTTGCTCACATTTTTCAAAGAAGAATGGATAAAATCTTAATTCGGTTATGTGATAAGTAGATGAAATTGAAAAAAAAAGGTTTCTGTTTGGACTATGGCTTTGATAAAAATAAATAACTTATAAGAAAATTATTTTCCCACCATCTAAATTATTATCTCAATCAATTAAAAAATGGAAGACATATAGAATTATTTGTAACAGCTACTTATTTTGAGGACAGGAAGGAAGAAGAATAAAAAATTCAAGGCACAGCTTATCTCAAAGAATAATACCAATCATTCAAAAGTATTCATGTCACAAAGACTCATAGCAGCTAAGACTTTCAAACATGAAAAGATAAATGGTATTTAAGCTCTTCTTCTTAAGTACTAAAATGAAATAATTTAGGATAAATGACAGATAAAAGTGATTATGAAGAAAGTAGTTTTGAAATTTCAGAACTGGGTCTAGGTAGAGCTCATTATTGACACTGTCTTGTTAACGCGTTAGCTTTTACTATATTTTATTTTATCTATTCAAAATTACAAAACCACTATATCAATAATATTTTCTTTAACTCAATTTCCTAATAATTATACACTTTCTCATAATTGGTTAATTTTTTCAAAAAATAACTTTTAAAGTGTGTATAGGTGATAATATTAGAACCTGGCTAATCCAAAATTTGGACTGTGAACTATAAAGCACATTCCATTGAATCATTCATTGATTCATAGTTTAATTTTTAGCATAAATCTTTCTTTTTCTAAATGCCAAGTGGTGAATGGTTAATTATCTTCCTCTTTAGGTATTCTCAAATATCTTTTTAGGGAAGACTTCTAGTCTTCAGAATAAATAATTTCAGGTTATCTGAGCTATAATCTTTGGCCAAACTTGATCATTCCTGTGCCACCTTTTATGAAACTACTAAACTTCTCAAATTTTACAGATCTTTGTTTTGTTGTAGATACCCATACTAGGGATAAAATGCACAAATTCTTGAATGTACCAAGCCCAGTTTCAACATTACCATAACCTCCATTGTGCAAACTAACCTCTCTAGACCCTTGCAAATTAAAGGCAATATTTCATAGTGGAAACTAAGAGATATAGTCATCCTGAGTCAAAATTTGTACTGATAGCGTATCAGGGTTGTTATATACGTAGCAAAATATATAGGACTCTATAAAAAATGTTATCAGCCAATTTGGAGTTAGCTACTGCATTAGCAAAATTTTTAGTATTTATCTGACAGGGTTGTTGTCAAGATTAAATGGGTCAATATACATAAAGTGCTTAGAACAGGGCCTGGCATATAGTAAATGCTACATTAAGTGTTTACTATCATCATCATCATCATCATCTTCTGTTTCTTCTCCTAGAGAATGAATTGACAGGCAAGAATATGCCCTAATGGAAAGAAAATAGCTTCTTCATTGAGTTTTCAAGGGATAAAATGAGATAATAAAAAGTGTCTAATACATAGCAGATTCTCAATACACAACAGCTATTGCTATTATTACCTTGGTAGATTAATAAATTATTAGTGTTCCTGCAGTAACCATCTCTAAAACTTGATATATTTATTTGAAAATTTTCATATTTAAAAAAATGTACTTTTTTTTCATATCATCTTCATGACAGACAAGAAGAGCTAAATACAAGGCCTTAAATACTAACTTGCAATATTCATTAAACATTGATTTCATATTTACTATGTACCAGGTATTAAAAATTTACTATTGTTTCTGTAATATTCACTTATTGATCTAAAACAAAAGTTTAATTTCTAGTCACCAATTAGCAGATCTCATACACAGATGTACACAACCATTTTTTTTTAATATAATGGTATCAATTTGCTATCTCATTTTTATAATATATTAAAGTAAATCATATAGTTGCTCTTGTTTCATTAGTTATCACCTAGGTACTACTGGGTACCTTAGTATTGTAGTTTATAAACACACTTGTTCTTATGCTTATAATAATCAATTAAATAAGTTTTATTATTTTCTATTTATAAGCCATCCTCTATGACAGATTGGCTATTTCTCTCCATCTTTAGCTACCTCCAAGAGAATATCCATTTCATAGAAACCCAAGACAGGGTATGAGAAACTGATGCCTGGGACATTGTACAATTGTCTGTGACCTTCCCCCTAAAACTTTGCTGATTAACAACAAACTCACCTTTTCACTAAGATAATATTAAAATTACCCAAATAAACAAATATAGAATAAGTGGCAAAGTTTTAAATAAATTTGATTTAGAAAACTATTTGTTATATCTACTTTAAGCTATATTTAATTCTTTAAATATAGTACATTATATATTTTCTTTAATTCAAGTACAATTATTTTTTGTGTTCTTTTTTATTTTTAACATTTATATTTTTTTAATTTTTAATTACTAGGGCACATAATAGTTGTATATATTTACAGGGCACATGTGATTTTTTATACAGGCATACAATGTGTAATAATCAAATCAGGGTAATTGGGGTATCCATCACTTCAAACATTTATCATTTCTTTGTTAGGAACATTCCAATTCTATTCTTTCTTTATTTTAAAATATAGCATAACTTATTGTTGACTGTAGTCACTTTGTTGTGCTATCAAATGTTGCTCATTCTAACAACCTAACTATATTTTTGCACCCATTCCTAGTTTATCCAACCCTCCCTACTAGCCTTCCCAGCCTCTAGTGCCCATCATTCTACTCTTTGTCTCAATGAGATCAATTCTTTTAATATTTAGCTTTTTGATTGAACATAATTTTTTTTAACATTTGGCATTAGTTTTTTCCCAATCTTAACATTTTCTTTTTTCCACCTTATGAAATATTTTAGACTTAAATGCAATATTTCCAAAATATAATGAAATAAGAGAAATATATTACTTTTTGTCAGGTATGTATAAATGTTGTGATACATCAAAAAGAGGACTTCAGTCCTCTGATTCATCTTTATGAGAAAATTTCATTTATTACTAATGATGGTTATGACTAACTCTCAAACACATGAATTAAATCAGTTTAATCCAGCCTATTTCTAACTCTAAATACTCATGTCTGGGGAAAAAAAAAACACCAGAGACAAACATCATCTAAGGCCTCTTTCAAATGATTCCGAGAAATATGTGCCAAAAAAGTTCTAAAAGATTCTCCTATCATGTAAGAGAATAAGAAAATGTTATTTATGTATGCCTGGTTTATAATCCTCATGGATCTAAAATTTGGCTCAGAATCCAGGTCAGTGTAAGAAGAAATGACTTAAGAACATCAAAAAATACAGGTGCAGCTACAATTCAATTACATATTTCCCCTTTTTGTAGGGTGTGTCTTTGTTCTCACAGCTGGGAGAGGTGTACTTTAAATTTTCAACAAAGAAAGCCACCACATTAAAGAACTCTAGAAATTCCTATAACCAAAACTGTAGCAATAACCATGCAATCTTCAATTGCCTTTCATAAAGATATTATGTGCTTTAATCTCCTGTTCATCTGCCCTCAACACATTTGGCAAAGTACATTAACATTAGAAATGAAAACAAATCATTTGAATACAAACCTTAGGAAAGAAGAATCACATTAAAATAGCTAACAACCAACATCTTTTAAGAATTTATTTTCATTTTTGAATAAAAGAATTTGAAATAATGTCATGTATTCTGTTTATAGTCTAAGTTTTTGTTTTAATTATTCAATTTTAGTTTTGCTGAAAGGAAGAAAATAAAACATAAACAATTATGATCTAAATAAAAACAGTGATTTTCAACCTAAACTGCTAGTTTTAAATCTATTCATTTTCCCAAATGTATAAATGTGCTTTTTACCTCTAGTGTTTTATCAGTTCCACAGTCATAATTTATACAAAACACACAGATGGTCTTAGAAATAGTAAAAGTTTCAGATGTTACAACTTCCTAGCATATGGAACACTATCGTGGATCATCACTTTGGCAGCATTTAAATGATTTAAATGTTATTTATATATTAACATCTTGGCATAATTTCATAGTCATAGGTTTTTACAACTTTAAATTGTTTGATTCCTGATTGGAGGTGGTTCTTACATTGACGAGGAGCTGCTGATATGTAGAGGACTGATACTCTTTAATCAGAGGATAGTGTCCTTCTAGATAGGACAAGTAAATGAAAACTTTATAATAAATTAAACATTTTGGCATAAATGACAAAATTCCATCTAATTCGACATATGATACAGCAGTGAGTTCCAAGAATTTTTTAAATATCAAATTTACTATAGTGAGTTTAAACTATGAATGTCACAAAATAATAACACACACACGGGCACATGCAGAAAACATAATCTTTAAAATTAACTAAGATCTTTCCCAATGCAAGACTAAAATCACCTGTGTTTTTTATCTACCATATGAGATAAAACATAAAAAGAGCTGTCTGTACTCTGTGTCTAATTCCCATCTTTCCAGTCTGTCTTGAACCAGTTCAGTGAGTTCTTAACCCCCTCCACTCCGCTGAAATGGCTCTTGTCAAGGTCATCTGTGATTGACCACCAAGCTGTTAAATCCAGCGGTCAATTCTCAATCCCCTTATAACTTGATCTACCAATTACAACTGCGTCAGTCATTGCCACCTTCTTAAAACCCTGACTTGACTTGGCTGCCCTTTTAATTTTCCTCCTTTCTCATTGACTGCTCCCTCTCAGTTTCCACTGCTCTTTCTGTCTCTTCTCCCTGAGAACTGAGTGTTGCATCTTGTTTCCTTTCTATCTAGAATCATTCCCTTGGTAATTTCAGTCTCCTGTTTTCAAATAACATGTACACCGTGACGACTCACATATTCATCAGGATAGGCTACGTTATGCTGTGGTAAGAAATTCTCAGTGACTTAATACAACAAAGATTTATTTCTCATTCATCCTACCCATCCATCATGGGATGAGAGAGGTGAAGAGTAGAAAGTTCTGCTACACATAACTCAGGGGCTCGGGCTCTCAGGGTGTCCTCCATATTTTAGGGGCACTGCCTAGAATATGCGGCTTCCTTGGTTGCATAGTGGTAACAAAGGAGTACTGGATGCTCACTCCAATACTAGTATTTAATGTCCACTCACAGCCCATGAGCTGAAACAGTCAAACAGGTCTGCCCAACAGCAAGGAAGCTGGCAAGCAGGGTCTTTCATCTGCCCAGAAGGACGGAAGGAGGAAGGACTACATAATAATGAGGACTTGTATGTCTACCACAAATTTTTTCTCTAACCTCAATCTCAACTCTGCATTTCTGACTCATATATCCAACTGCCTATTTGCCATTTATACTTGGATATCTAATAAGCATTTCAAAATTACCATGTCTAAAGCTGAGTTCTTGATACGTCCCCTGCAAATCGTCTCTTACCATCTGCAGCATTTCAGTTGATGTCATCTCTGCCTTTTCAGTTGCTCAGGCCAATCAAATAAGGTGATCCTTGACTCTTCCTTTTTCTCACAAGCCACATCCAATCTGTTGGCAAATTCTGTTGGCTATTGCTTTATAGTACGTCCAGAATCTAACCACTCCTCACTGCCTCCCATCCTAGCAGACTGGTTCAAACTATCATTTGTCTCTTTCCTGGCTTGTTGCAAAGGCTCTTAACTGGTCTTCCTGCTTCTTCTGAGAAGGCCCTGATGCGTCTCACCTTACTTAGAAGAAAAGCCAAACTATTTACATTCGTAAAATCCTATGCAATCTGTCTGCCTTTTACCCTGGCTCTGCAACACTTTCTCCTACAAATCTCTCCTTCACTTAACTCTATTCAGCCTGTGCCTAAGCTGACTCTTTGTTTTTTGCTGAATGTGTTAGGTACACCCTAACTTAGGGTCTTTGAATTTACTGTGCTGTGTGTCTAAAGCACCCTTTTTCCAGAGACTTGTATAGTTGCCTCCCTCAATTTTTTCATGTCTTTATGTGAGGCATTCTCTGATCAGCCTATTTAAAAATTTCAATCCCACCTGAACCCTAATTAATCCCCGTACCCCTTCACAATTTTTATAGGACTTCTTCTAGTTTAACATAGTATATATTATACTTATTTATTTTGGTTTTATCTGTACATACACGCATAGAATGTAAATTCCAGAAGGGCACTCACTGAGTTTTGTTTAAGCTGTATTTCCAGTGGTAAGAATTTTGCCATTAATTTGTATTAAACGCAAATAGGTAATCAGGAAAGGCATGAGGGGAATCAGTGATAATACTGGTTTTAATATGTTTGAATCATTAAGGTTGGGAAATGGGATTACAGATAATGGTTCTTAAATCATCTAAAATGTATTTTTAAGGGGAAAATACCCTTATCTTAATTGCACATAAATTCAAAAGGCATCTTTTATCACTAGCAGGAGAAGCATTTGTTCCTTTACTTTCCATTCCCCTGTGTTCTTGGCTTCATTTTCCAAAACCACTGTTGCCACATAGAGTTCATGTTGCCATGTGACTTTTCAGCACCACTGAAAGGCAGAACTGGGTCATCCTCACCCCAATCCCTAGAATTACAAAAATCCTTTGAAAGACTCATTCTGGCTTAGATCAGTACAGGAAAAATGCTTGATTTTCTTTCGAAGTCAATAAAAGTTTGTCTAACACAACCTTCTTTACTTTTCTCACTACTCAGTCATCATGCTAATCTGCTGACTGGTTGCTCAGAAATAATAGAAGCACTTGCTAGGTTTAGGTGGTCTGTCTTATAACTTTGTTCTCCTACACCTTCAACAGTGACCTTTTTCTCACACATATGTTCTCCTAGGGAACTTTAAATCTTGGCCAATTAATTTCTAATAGACAGACATCAGTACATGCTGAACAAAGAAAATTGTAAAGGGGAATGTTGAACAATCATAGAATCAATGAGAGCTTGGTGAATGAGGTACTTTAATAACACCTTACAAGACAGAATAAGCAAAAAAGTCACATAGAATCACTACCATCAAGAAGAAAATGCATCATGACCTCCTACAGATCACGTAATTCTCTCTTATATGAGAGCAGGAATATGAAATCCAATAATCTAATCACACAAATTGTACTTTGTAATGAGATAAATTCATCATTAACCATCATTCAGAATGAGATTTTATTTCTCAGAAATAATATCAATATTAAACTCTATAGAACCGAAAAGCAATTTAAAAATGAGAAAAAAAACATAAAAAAATCCTGAAGTAGCTTAAGAAGACTTCTAGAAACTTATGTATAACGGATTTTTTTAAATAAATAATTTTTATTGTAACACATGGAAATTTTACAACTGTACTTATTGTAATAATAAAGTCGTACATAAAAGTGTTAAGTCTAAGACATTCAAATAGAAATTATAGTTTTCTTTTACTGATCTCTAAACACCACACATTTTCCTCACTTATTTTCATGTAAACACAGAGGAATTGAAATATATTCGTTTTAAAAGAAGAACTGAAAATGGGAGCTAATACAAGCCTTATTTAAAAGAATCTGCTTCATTTTTCTCTTTTTCTTTGTGAGGATGTGTAGTTAAACCTACAAGTGTTCCCTGCTGTTGAATTAAATACTCACAGTTATTCTTTCATCTTTATCATCCAGTGGAGAGCCGTCTTTCTTCCAGGAAATGGTGGGTTCAGGATGGCCTCGTGGAGGTTGGCATTCCATTACCGCCGGCTCTCCTACAGCCACCATGACATCAGAAGGGTTTTGTCTGAAGTCATCCCGTAGTACTGCAGAAACAAGATTAAATCATTATACTCAATAGTGACATATACATTCCTTATCTCTGAAGTTCAGCAAGAGACATTTATTATAATAAAGTACTACTAATACCTATTGCCATACAGCTTTAAGAATCTCTATCTACTTACAGACATCTGCAATTTAATAAAGATATTTGGCCTTAAGCATGCACAGGGGGGATAATTTGATATTCTTCATAGGCCAGCAGGCAAGTGTGTTCTGCGCTTAGTGCCCTCACCGGTAGCATTTGGCTTATCTTTCATGGGCACCTCTTTTCTGCCTACTGCCTACATTTTTCTCATCCGTGTGCTAATGACTGTAACCAAATCCTCCTTAAAAGAAAAAACAAAAATGCTTTCAAACATGCATTTAATTGAGAGATATTTTATAGATACTTAAAATTAATGAATCAGATTATATAATCATTATAATTCAAATATGTTCACTATAAAAACTTTACACATATCTACAAAGAAACTACATTCAAAATCATTGTCCACATTTTTCCATTATCACTGAGAATGTTAGAAGACAAGAATAATTATAACAGCACTGGTACCAATAGCACTGTGTTTTATGTTTTAAGTTACTGGGGTTTTTTTTGGATATATTATATTATTTAATCCTTAAATCTATTGAGAATGAGAGAGATTATTTATCCCATTTATACTATTAATCCTATATTTTAGAGGAGAAAGCAATTTATTGTTATAATCTCAACTGAATACTAATATATTAGGTTGTTAAGTAAAGAATGTCTGATTTTCTTAAGTGCAAAGTTTGATAGTTGCTATCTCTCACATTTCACTTTGACACTTCTTTTTTTATATAATTATGAAGGTATATCCTCATTCTTTCAAATATACATTTTGTTTTGTAATTTTTTTTCAAATTTTTTTTAGAGAAATTTTTGTGAAACCATGGATAAGTCAAAAATTCATGTTATTTTTGAATATGAGTTCTGTTGTGGAAACAACGTACCACAGACATCTTGAAATATCAACAAAGTGTTTGGCAAGGATGTGGCTAATGAATGCACAGTACATTGATGGTTTGAAAAGTTTTGTTCTGGGTGATTTTAATCTTAAAAATAAGCCACGTGAGCGACCTGAGACCAAGATGGATAATGATGAGCTGAAAGCTGTAGTGGAAGCAAATGCATCTCAACCCATGTGTGAATTTTCAGTAAGGTCTGACATTACTAATCCAACAATACTGGACCATTTGAAACCAATGGGCAAGGTATGAATTAAATGAGCGTCAGAAGAGAAATCCTCTTGAAGCTTGCCTTTCTTTGCTGTCACGACATAAACGGGAACCATTTCTACACCGTATTGTTACATGTGATAAAAAATGGATTCTTTTTGAGAATTGCAAGTGCTGGGCACAATGGTTGGATAAAATTGAAGTGCCAAAACACAGTCCAACCAAACATTCATCAAAAAAGCTATTGGTGTCAGTTTGGTGGTCCGGCGCTGGTACTATCCACTACAGCTTCATGAAACCTGGCCAATTGATTACAGCGGTAATCAATTGGATGAAATGGTGAGGATGCTTATGATTAAGTAGCAGATATTGTTTCTATTGTCAATAGAGACAAGCCAATCTTCCTGAAAAACTACATCTCAAAAAACAATGCTGCTCAAACTACAGAGGTTGGAATTGGAAACTCTCTGTCATCCACCGTATTCACCAGACCTTACACCAACTGACTACCACTTCTTCCAGGCTTTGGACCACTTCTTGCAATGAAAAATATTCAATTCTCAACAAGCTGTGGAAAACGCCTTTCATGATTTCATCACTCACTGTCCAGGCTTCTTCACTGCTGGCGTAAGCCGTTAAGATAGCAAAACTGTGTCGATAGTTTAGGCACAGTGTACTTTGATAAATTGTACTGCTTCTTGTTTGAGATATAATAAATTAAACTTTTGATTCAAAATTGAAAATTTCATATGTAATGACCTATTATATTAACATACTGTAAAACAAGCAGTATTACATAATTTGTAACAGTTGGAATAAAATGTGGAATACAATCCAATTATATATTCCAAAAATAGTTCATACAGTAAAATTGTCCTCACTATCTTGATAACATCAAAAGATCATAAATTATTTGGCATAAATTAGTCTTAAATCACAACTTTGCTATTTACTACACATGTAATGTTGAACATATTACTAAATACCTTTGTACTTCAATACGAAGTCCAATAAATTATCTTTTCTCTACCCCATTTTCCTTGAAATGTAATGAAATGCGAACCATTTTAGCAACCTGATTTAAGACAGTACTTAAAAATGTTTACTGTTATTGTTGTATGTTAAACGCATTGATTTGGCATGATAAACATTATTTGTATTTTAAAATCTATTGAATTTAATATTTGATACTATAATTTTGGACTAGCATGGGTGTCCTTCCATTCCAGCGGCATTAAAAATGCTTTCACGGATGGAGTACTGCAATGTAAGAAACTTATACTCAAATTGTTATTTCAAAAATCATTCTTCAACTTTGGTTTCAAAACCTCAAACAACGGCCGGGCGCGGTGGCTCACGCCTGTAATCCTAGCACTCTGGGAGGCCGAGGTGGGCGGATCGTTTGAGCTCAGGAGTTCGAGACCAGCCTGAGCAAGAGCGAGACCCCATCTCTACTAAAAATAGAAAGAAATTATATGGACAGCTAAAAATATATATAGAAAAAATTAGCCGGGCATGGTGGTGCATGCCTGTAGTCCCAGCTACTCGGGAGGCTGAGACAGGAGGATCGCTTGAGCTCAGGAGTTTGAGGTTGCTGTGAGCTAGGCTGACGCCACGGCACTCACTCTAGCCTGGGCAACAGAGTGAGACTCTGTCTCAAAAAAAAAAAAAAAAAAAAAAAAAAAAAAAACCTCAAACAAGTTTACAGACTTACAAAAACCTATATTTTTCTCTTTCAATTCTTTACTTTTCCTTCCTCAATACCAACTAAGTAGGTACTTACATCTGAGTGAGGTATAACATCCACTCAAAAAGACCCCATTTTTTAATCTGCATACTAAGACAACTTGGACACAATGTGACAATGTTAACACTTGGAAAATACTGGCTCAAAGAGGAGACTTTTTTCTCATCTTTTCAAAGAGCAGTAAAGGAAAAAGCAAAGGAAATCTGATTGCACCAAACAGTTGTAATTCTAACTTCAATACTCTTCACTATTAATAAAATATATAGACACTGAAAACTCTAGATACTGTTCCTGCATAATAAAAGAAGAGAGTATGAAGACTTTCACTATTTATAAACTTATATTATTATTAGGTGTTAAGAATGTAACACAAATAAAACGTAAGGCTTATAGAAAGAGCAAACGAATGGACCTTAACAAGCAGTATGTGCCTTTGCTGAATCACATTATTAATGTATGATAACACATGCAAAAAGTTTTAACACCCTTGAAACACCCAGAAGTAAAATACTTTTCAAATAAAAAATAAATAATTTGAACAATTTTTCTATGTGGTAACCGTAAAGCCAACTTCGTAATATTATATCTTATTTACAAATTGAGATCATGTCTCAAATAAATCAATGAATAATAACATTTCTTGCAAAAATATCAAAGGTCTAAGTCAGATAAGTCAAGTTTTTTTTTCCCATTTATTATGTTAGTTGGCTTTTTACAGTATATAATGAAAAGCTAACAAAATGTAATCCATTAAAAATTGTTTCTTAGATAATGCTCATGCAATTATTTTTGCAGCTGTAAGGCATAAAACTCTAGTACTGCCTTCGGCTATGAGCAGTCCTGCATAGAGTTATGAATCTAAGATTTTTTTCTTCCTTCTATAAAAGTAATTTTTCCTTCTTTAACCTGCCCTGAACATTTCCTTTTGGGGAAAAATAGTATGTGCCACCTTATAATATAATATCAACTTTTAGTTAAATTGTTTAATTTTCTTAATTCATGTGTATATTTAAGCCATTACAATAAAAATCAAATTCAAATGATCGGAGGCATCTTGGCAGAAAAACCAGTGGCATTCATAAATATTCCCAAATACAGATCTTTTGAAAAACTTCTCCTTTTCTCCTCTAACATGTCTATTAACCAAAATGTATATATGTAAATGTTTCTTGATTTAAATAGTAAAAAATTTTTAAATTTGGAAATAAATTTTAAAAAAGGTTTAATATTAATTTGGAAAAAACAAGTTGCATATATAGTGTATCCAAGTAGATATTACCTAAAAAGCTATTAAACCACAGTTCACTCTAATATTATAACAGTATCATATTTCTTCCATATTTATATAGTTTTATTTTATCATATGTGTACAGGTTGGTTCATATAATTTGACTCAACAGCTTTTCATTTTTTCATTCTGTTAAATCAGACAAAACATAAATTGCATCGACTTTTTAACTCTTGAAAGTTTTTTGTCTTAAAAAATGTTTACTTAATAAAACTAATCTTTTAAAACAAAACAAAGCATATAATCATTTGTCTTTCTGAAAAGCTTTATAGCAATTTTAATACACTTCTCACTAAGTAAACACGTTTTCAAAAAAGAATTCTAAAATTCACTGGCATCTTTGAAACTTCTCCGGGTAATGTTAAGATAGAGGGCAAGCCAGGCGTGATGGTTCATGCTTGCAATCCTATTCATAAATTAAGGCTCCTCAGGAGGAGAGGGACAAACCACATAAATAATAATTATAATAATAATAATAGCAAATAATAATAAAGTTAGTGATGGCTAATGCTTATTGAACTTTTACTGGGTAAAGAAACATCTTAAGTAACAACTTTTTTAATCCTGGTAACAAGCCTATGATAAAGTGAATTTATTAGTTTCATTTCACAAATGAGGAATTTGTAAGGACTTAGTAACCAAGATGGAACAAGATCTCCCATCCATAAAGGAATCTGTTCTATCATATTGCCCACCCATCTGGTCTTAACACAGAGTTCACAATTCTAAATACATATGCATCATGACTCTTTCCATTATAATAGAAGTGAAATGAGAAACTTCCCTCCTGATGGTCATATGGCTATTTTGAATATATTCTGCATCCTGTATTTTTTCAGATATGTTTCATGTTTGGAAGAGGACACTTTCAGCAGAATATTGAGAATTAGATTTCATGATTCATAATATGCGTATCACATATTTCCTATCAATGATTTTTTTTATCTCCTTTCAAGAAAAACTTGTAATTCTTCTATTGTTTCAACCACAACATGACTGAAAAAGCTGTATAATAATAAGCATTTTAATTAAATATGGGCATTTTAATTAGAAGTGGGTATCAGGGGGAAAACACGGGAAGATAATATGAGGTCCTGGGATTTATTTATTTTTTTACTTAAAAGACTATGTTATCAATGAAATCTTGCAGGAAATAGTAAACTCCTGTCAACCGGGAGAAAGAAAAAGATCAACGGAACCTTTAAAAAATAGGGTATATTGGAAGATGAAATAAATGAGGAAGTATATTCCCAAAGACAGCAACTCTACAGATGCTCAGTAACAACGTGCCTCTGTTGCAATGTACCATTTTAATTGTTTTCAAAATTACTAATCACTTACCTAGTCTTCAATTTTAAATAGAGAATATATTATTCACTTTAATGGTACTTCTAGTTCTCTGTCTGAATGCCAACTTACATGCTAAGGTAAATAAATATTATTTAATTTCAAAATAACTATAATTCTTTCATTTAACACATCTGTACTGAGCACATACTTTGTGCCTGGCAGCTATGCTATCACTCTTATATTTTCCTTGCAGTGAAGTACATACACAATGTTTATGTCTACAACAAACAATATTAATATTCACCTTGTTGGGAAAAGTTAATACAACAGGGTTTTATTGCAGGTTATTTTGAATGAAGAGATAGATTTTTCAGAGCTGGATAAGAAAGCATATATGATAAAAGCTTCTGTAACTATTTGCATTCCTACATTTTAGCTAACCACATTACCCAGAAGAACAAGGTGTTACCCTTTATACAAATGTGTCCAAAACTCCATGGTATTTCTTAAAATAAATTAATAATTCCAAACTTTAACAAATATTCAAATGAAAAAGATGAATGCATGGGAATATAACTCAATCCATTGAAGAAGAAAACTAAAATGATAACATGTAAAATAATATTCCCATGAAGTATAAGCCATATTACACTACCATTTTCTAAAGCTAAGAAATTTGTCTTTTTTAATTATGCATGCAAATATCAATTCTGTATAAAGTTGTGATTTAACCATGACTGTTTCCTAAAGATATGCATTTACTTTAAAAAATTTGACACTGAATATATCTATAATTACTCTTCAATAATTATGTCATCTTCTACTTGTGTTTTTTTATATCACACAACTTTATTTTTAAACCTTAAATTATGCTTTGGTTAAGACCCTGGAAGAAAATATGCTGGTAGAAGCACTTATTTTCTTAACTAGTAGAGCTTTTGAAGCTTTCACAAACCTCTTAATCTCTATCCTAGAAAGAAGTACATTTTTGTCCCCAAATTATACATTCTGAAAAACTTACATAGTACAGAGGAATGTCAAGCATCACTCAACCTTAATTAACAATGAACACAAGCCATTACAAATACAATGAGAAGCTATTACCAGAATAAAAGCAATTAGCAGCAATATATTTGTTTCTTTAGACAGTATATGATGGAGGAGCAAGCTAAATTAAACACAGTTTTATGTTTCTGTATCCTCCTGGACTGTAGAAATGGACAGGTCATCCCTGGTCTTTTAATGGTTAGAGTTACTTCTGGATTGGGTCCAAGCTTAAGCAACATTGCCATTTTGCAGAAACATAGACACCATAAAGACACTTCCTATTTGGCAGTATAGATATTCCCTAGTGTTTATTAGAATGGCACAGAGTCATCAAGACAAACAGAAAGTAAGTTTGACATATTAGATTTAAGTTAAAATCTGTAATGTATTATTCCAGAGAAAGGATCAACATTTAAATAGTCAGTATTCAGCAGAATTTAATGCCTGGGAGACGATAAAAAATGTACCTCCAAGTAAGTCAAAGTGCCAAAATTGTATGTTTCTAACTCAAAGTCAGCAGCTCACTAGATGTTTGCATTTTACACACTTTAAAATACAAATGAAATGGATTTATTAATGAAAAATTCAGTATTCATAGGACACTATTTTATATGGTATTATTTATAGATACATTGATTTGAGTCAGAAAACAGAAGTTAAGAATTTCAGAATCACAACACATAATCTTCCACTACTCTATGATTTTTAATAGGTATATTCATAATGACTTAGTTATTTCCATACAAAACAGAGAGTTTTACACTCTATCTTGATAGGCTTATTATGAAAGCTAATTATTTAATGTTTATACAGGACTTGCCATTTATATGGTACATTACATCTGCAAAGAAGTATTGCTATTAGTCACTGAGTAAGGAATTGCCAAATTTCTCAGCTGCCAGTACAAATGGAAAGGAGGACAAAGAATGCCATTGATGAGGGTTTTTAAGTGCCAGAGCAAAAGTCACACTGAGGAGTAGCCTGGCAGGGTTAAAAAAACACAGACAAAATGAGGACATCTGAGCTAGAGGACCCTGATTAGGGCAAGATAGGCATGCATTCTTTCTGCTGTAAAATCCAACTTTCTATTTAGTGCCTTGTACTCAGAGTCCTTAATCAAAGGAATATACTTCTGTATTTATTGCCTGGCTCTTTGGATCTAAAGTTCAGCTCCACAAAAACAGGGAATTTGCCTTTATCACCTCTGTATCTTCAGTGCCCAGAACAATGCCTGAGACAATAGAAGGCATTCAGCGAATGTTTACTATATTCTCTATGCACTAGATAGTAGATACCAAGTGGTTGCTTAAATTGGCATGAGGCCTACACTCCTGGTACTTGAGGTTTGGGGGGAGTAGACAGACAATATTCAAATAAACGCACACATATATATAATTATAATTGTGATACATGACATGAAGGAAAAGGATAAGGTGCTGTGTGAGAGAATCATGAAAAACATAATTTTTATTGAAGGTGAGGGAACACTGAGACAGTAACAGTCAAGCTGATGCCAGAAAGATGATAAAACAACCTGGAGGGCCGGGCGTGGTGGCTCACGCCTGTAATCCTAGCACTCTGGGAGGCCGAGGCGGGTGGATCGCTCGAGGTCAGGAGTTCGAGACCAGCCTCAGCAAGAGCGAGACCCCGTCTCTACTAAAAATAGAAAGAAATTATATGGACAACTAAAATATATATATACAAAAAATTAGCCGGGCATGGTGGCGCATGCCTGTAGTCCCAGCTACTCGGGAGGCTGAGGCAGTAGGATCGCTTAAGCCCAGGAGTTTGAGGTTGCTGTGAGCTAGGCTGACGCCACGGCACTCACTCTAGCCCGGGCAACAAAGCGAGACTCTGTCTCAAAAAAAAAAAAAAAAAAAAAAAAAAAAAAAAAAAAACAACCTGGAGAAGTGTAATGCAGGCAGAGGAAATAACCAGGTGGAGGGAAAAACATGGTACCCTAAAGGACAATACACCCTGTGTGGTGGGACCAGTGGACACCAATGCAGCACAAGCTTGGGAGAGAAGGCAGGGCCAGATTTGCTGGTCATAGCAGCCATGACAAAGGATCAGCTTTTATTTTAATTCCCATAAGAAGACACTGGAGTCTTAAGCAAAGTAGTCTTATAATGAAATTCTCCTATTTAAAAGTTCATTCTAGCCACTCTGTGAATAAAATGGGGATGGAAATAATGGAAGTGGAGGGACCAATTAGGCGGCTATTGCAGTAATTAAGAGGAAATTGATGATGGTTATATACCATTATGATGATATTGGATTTGACACAACAGGGACAGATTAGAAGTGCATTTTGTTAGTAAAAATCAAAATCACCTCTTGAGAGCATGAACTTGACAGAGGGAAAGATATCAATAATAACACCCAGGTTTCTGAAAACTGAATATACCATTTTTAAGGTATAGGAGAATACACACATAATAGATTTAGGTTATTAAGTAAGAAATGTCCGATTTCCTTAAGTACTAAGTTTTAACAGTTGATATTTCTGACATATCACTTTGACACTTCTTGTTTTATTTTCATTGTGAAAGTACATCCTCTATATCCTCAGTCTTTCCGATGCACTTTTGGCTTGTGATTATCGTTCAAATTTTTTTTTAGAGCAACTATTGTGAAACCATGAATAAATAAAAACTTCATGTTACCTTCAAATATGAGTTGCATCGTGGAACCAATGCAACACACACAGCTTGAAATATCAACACAGCATTTGGGAAGGATGTGGCTAATGAATACACAGTACATGGATGGTTTGAGAAGCTCGGTTCTGGTTATTTTAATCTTGAAAATGAGCCAGATGGGTGGCCTGAGACCAAGGCGGATAATGATGAGCCGAAAGCTGTAGTGGAAATGAATACATCTCAACCTACACGGGAATTAGCAGCAAAGTTTGAAATTATTATTCCAACAATATTGAACCATTTGAAACAAATTAGCAAGGTAAAGAAGCTGAATAGATGGGTTCCCATGAATTAAACGAGCATCAGAAGAGAAATCATCTCAAAGTTTGCCTTTCTTTTCTGTCAAGACATAGAAGCAAACCATTTCTACACCATATTGTTACATGTGATGAAAAATGGATTCTTTTTGACAATCACAAGCATTTGGCACAATGGTTGGATAACAATGAAGTGCCAAAACACAGTCCAAAACCGAATATTCGTAATAAAAAAAAAGCTAATTGTGTCTGTTTGGTGGTGTAGTGGTGGTATTATCCGCTACAGCTTCATGAAACCTGGTCAGTCTAAGATAGCAGATGTCTACTGTAACCAATTGGATGAAATGATGAGGGTGCTTGTGATTAAGCAGCCAAGATTGGTCAATAGAGACAGGCCAATCCTTTTTCAAGATAACGCTTCACCACATGTCACATAAACAATGCTGCTCAAACTACAGAGGCTGGACTTGGAGACTCTCTGTCAACCACCATATTCACCAGAACTTGCACCAACTGACTACCACTTCTTCTAGGCTTTGGACCACTTCTTGCAAGAAAAAAATATACAATTCTCAACAAGCTGTGGAAAATGCCTTTCATGATTTCATTGCCACTTGCTCTCCAGGCTTCTTGGCTGCTGGCATAAACAAGCCACCGTTAAGATGGTAAAACTGTGTTGATAGTTTAGGAACATGCTTTAATTGTACTGCTTCTTGTTTGAGATATAATAAACTACACTTTTGATTCGAAATTGGACATTTCACATTTAATGACCTAAATAAATCTTCCCTTGAGGAGGAATGGGAAACATAAGAAATCCTTATTTTTTAAAAAATATTACACATGGTTTGAGAGTATAAAGACAATATATTATTTTCATTGATTAAAATATTATGGTTTCAAATTCTGGCCCTTAGTATTTAACAGAAGATCAATTTTGACCTATCTGGACTTTTATGCTACTATATTACAAATCCCATTTGGTAATTGATAACATTCCTTGATCAATTAATCTATATTATGATTTTTAGGATGGCAAATTTTAATTTAGTTTGATGTATATCATATATTTTTAGCTTACTGAAAAACTCAAATACTACTGATCCATTTTAATTTTATATATGTATGTAGACAACATATATGGATTATATATGTAAATATATACATGATTGAACCTATATATAACATATATGACCACTAATATGTTGTGATGGCATCCATGCTTAGCAGCCAATTATAGTAAAAAGTCAGTTATTTTGTTTGGAGAATGAATATAACTCAAAACATTACGGGGCATTCCTCAGGACTGCCATAAGTTAAGCTTAAATTAAGAGATGAGAAAACCAATAACATATTAAAGGATATGGGATATCAGTATTTAAGGATAAGAGAATCAATAGCATATTAAATATTATTACATAATTAGAATAATCAGACATTTCACTGCATTTTATGTGCCCCAGTATTATGCTGAAACCCCAAATTCTTATAGATTTTATTTATAATTCATTCATTCATTCAATCAAAAAAGTACAGTGCATCATATTTGGTGGTGGTGGCTAATAATATAAACAAGACAAGTTCTCTGCTTTTAGGGCATTTATTTCAGAGGGTTTTTTTTGTTTGTTTCTCTCTCTCCTTTGTGTGTGTCATAGGATGCTTTGTTCAATTGAAACTTTAGGCAAACCTGTGATATGCAAAACAGCTAATGGAATATGGGGATGTTCTGCAGAAGAATCCAGCTCTCGAGGTCTCACAGAAAAGGCTTGAAAGTCCCTAGTAAGACAAATAGCAACATATCATGAACAGCAGCTCAAATTCATTGTAATAATATCAAGTGTTAACACTATTCTGAGGGCTTTATATGTACTAATTCATTTAATGCTGACAGTGAACTTACAGGTGGGTACTATTATCCTCATTTAAAAGGTAAAATGTGCAAGAAGTTAGATAATTTTCTCTGGTTTCTATAGAGGTACATATTAATATTAATAGCATGCATCTAGTAAATGATAAGTTTGGGATTTGGACCTAGATTCTGTTGGCTACCATAGCCTGCACGTTTAGCACTAAACTCTTTTGGCCTTCGAGGAGATACGCAGACCTGGGTTTGTCTCTTTGGTGGTTTATAAGAAAACTCTCCTTCTGTGCCATTTCAAAATACATGCAGCTAAGGAAGCATTGTCACTATAAACTGAAATGCGGAGGAGTATCCCTGCTAGCATTTCAAACAATACCTTAAAATAGGCCTATATTACTAGAGCTTATAAAATCATAACTTTATATAACCTAAGTACAACCTCCCCCACTTCCGCTCCCACCCCCAATCGCAAAAGAGGACACACAGTCTATGAGAGGACTCATAGTTGTACTATGAGTTATGGAACATACGAGTACACAAGATTAGATCCCACAACTGTTTTCATCCTTTATTTTCATAAAGACACATATATTTTTTCAAGTGCCTGAAAAAGAATCAGATTCTTTCTAATTAAAATATTTCCTGGGAAACAGAGGTGGTTGTAAAAAAAAAAAAAAAAAAAAAACATATACACAAGTGCTTCTGGACCCTCTTAAGCCCACAATACCAGCAGCTAAACAGGAGAAAGGCTAAAAGGAGTTTTGAAATTTTATGAAAAAGGGGGGAGCTTAAAGGTAACAGTCTCAAGGGGAGGAATCCTCACAGTTTACAATAATTTCATTAAAACCGCTCTAGTAATTGGGAAGAACTAGAGAAAATACCTATTGAATTTAAAAACAACAAACTCTTATTACCAATGTAGCTTTGTACAGCATAATTAGGGTTGCCAATTATAACTTCCCCCCAATCCAAAGGAATATTCCAGTGATAGGAAAAACATAGTCTAAATAGCACACACAGAAATGCATGAACTAAACAAAGGGGACTTTAATTGGTGACAATCTGCCTTAAATCACTATTACTATTCCTGAACATAATAACTTTCAGATCTGTTAATTCCTTGTATTTCCCCTATCACAGGCTGTCTGGGGCTTCAGAATAATAATGCCAAGTACCTAACAGGGCTTTCAATCTCCAAGGAACATAACAAGCGTGCGATTGTGTAGCTGCGTGAGCTGCCTTTTCCTAACAAACTGCACAGCCCTTGGGAGAGTTCGCTCAGCCTTCAGCTCTTTGGCAGGCAACGCTTAAGACCTCTTTTGCTGATAGCTGGAATCATGCTAACAACCCCTGACTAAAAGTACTTGGGATTAAATTAGTAGCAAAGCAAATCATTTTATAACTCTTATAAACAATACTATCTTTTCCAATAACAGTTTTTCATGCAATACAAAATTTATTCCTCCTCAGGAAGGATTAGAAGCCAAAGGAAAAGATATTAAATATGATAAAAACAAGTCAACACAAATAAATAATACTCTATCAAAGTGTATTATCTGGAATTATGAATCATTACTCAATGTTATTTGTGTGTGTGTGTCTATTTTTATCAGATAACGGAAATGTAATGCTTACAATGGAGGAAAATTCCATGCTAAAAAAAGCACATCTTCAACAACTCTTTACCTGAACCTCGCTGTGAGCTTTAGGTGAGTTTACTACATGCAAAACACCTACAATCAACACTTGAGAAGGTTAATGCATGAACTGGGAAGCTATAACCAGCCTGTGAGGCAATGATAGGCAACTCTGGCTCTTTCTCTGCTGCCCAAAACTCATTCAGAGGCAGAGGTTCAGGTGTTATGATGCTTTTGCTCCACCAGTAGTAACCCACCTACACAGCCTACAAAGGCATGGCTGCAGGATGTGTGATGGATGTTAATGCTGCTTTAAAAGAGGTGCTGAAGACCACTCTTATCTGCAGGGGCTTGATGCATAGGATTGGAGATGCTGCCAAAGCCTTATACGAGGGCAAAGTCCACCTTTGTGTGCTTGCATGCAAAAGTGATGAGCCTATGTATGTCAAGTTGGTGGAGGTTCTTTGTGCTGAACACCAAAGCAATCGAATTAAGGTTGATAAGGACAAGATATTAAGGAAATGGGTGGGCCTTTGTAAAACTGACAGACAGGGGACAATCTGTAAAGTGATTGGTTGCAGTTGTGTGACAGCTGAGGACTATGGTAAATAATCGCAGGCCAAGGAAGTCATCAAGGACTACTTCAAATGCATGAAATCAACAAATAGAATGCTTGGCTTTCAAAAAACTAAAAGAGAAAGAAAATAAACTATGGTCAAAGTTGCTCCCCCCACCCAAAGGTTCTAGTTCATAGCATATCATAAATATTGAATTAAAATTAAAACCATGCTGTGCCTTTTTAAAGTGCATCAGATGAACTACAAAGACCATCATGATTTGATGTCCACTATTGTCCGTTTAAATATATGTATAAATTGCACTTTCTTAAGTGCTAAATTTTATATTACTCATTTCTCTCTCTGAACTTTTATTTTTAAATTTTCCATTCCAAATCGCACCCAATTGTATCCCCATGAGGTATGCTTTTACGTCTGAAAGATTTGTTGTTGTTGCTTTTTATTAATTACTTTAACACAGCTCTGTTTTCAAATAAGGAACTGTGGAGTGTTTTCTATGTTTGTTGCCCTGGAGCTTTTTCTCCCTCTGAAAATGCACCATAGAAAGATCTAGACATCTGAACACTATGTACTTACTTCACTTTTAATGTGAAGGAAATGCAAATATGAAAGTTGAGATGACAAAGGGGAATTCTGCAATAAGGCATTTTCAGGCACATCAGTTTCAGCAATGATATATATGGAGGGTGAGAATCTGGAAAACTTAAAACTACCATGGCCATTCGCCTTTGAAATCTGTAAATACTTTGGTGAAGACCACTACACTAAATAAAGCCCCACTCTCACTAATTCAGTCATCAGCTTTCAAGAAGTTGCCAACTCATCTCTATTATAATCAGAGCCACAACTTAAAGGCCTGTAGTGTATAGGTCCCCATAAATAAACGTAAATTATGTTCTGTGAACTAAACTTTGGTTAAATTTCATAAATTTGAGCTGATGCTTCTATATTCTTAATTGTAAAATGTAAAGAAAAATAATCCAAAACCAAATGTCATTATTATTGAGTTTGGTGAATTAGCAAAGGCCCTATTGATCAAAGTACAAATCTTACATGATCAATAGTCAAAAGAGAAGCAAATAATCAAAAACTCAGTCTAACGGGTGGAGGAGGGCCAAATGCTTTCTCTGGAGATTTTAAAACCTACACTTATAATGAAGAGCATATACTTCCTAGGACCAGGTTAGCTGACCGGTTTTTGAAAATACCCTCCAACTGATTTAAAGAGCTATAAAACCATTAGCAACTTCAAGAAACTAAAACAAAACAAAACAAAACAGAACAAAGAAACCTCAGTTTCTTTGCAATGCTGGCAAGTTTGGGATTACTTTTCTTTTTTAACAGACCCCAGTTGGATCAGAAACATTTCTTGTAAATTAAGCAAATGTATAAGGTTTTGTTTTTCTGCAAAAAGCAGTTGTAACTTCTGCTTTTTTTAGTGAAAAAAGTAAAGAAAAATAAAATTAAATCTTTTTGTTTTCTAAGTTCTGAAAGTTGTTTCTATTTCTATGGAACCAAATAATTCTACTGAATCAAGTTATATCTAGCCAATAAAATTCCTGATTATCATAAAACTTTTGTCTGTATTTTAAACATGTTGATAAACTTGTTTGCTAAGTAGTTGCTAGGGTTTTTTTGACACATATATGACACAAGTTCCCTGTCAACACTAGCATTTCTTTGAGTAGAAATTGCAATAAAAACTAAATTAAAAATGATCATTTTAGCTATTAATTTTTAGTCCTGCATATTTTATCAACTATTAGAGGTAAATGCCAAATAACTGGTTATTAATAGTGTATTATCTTCTTTGCTAAAATTACTGATAATTCATTTTGGCAAAAGAAGGCACACTTAGTGACATTATACTTTAAGATATTCATTGAAGTTTGATTCCTAAAATCAATGTTATAATTTCCTAGAAACAAAATAAATATTTTTTTCACATTATAAAACTTAGGTCTTTAAAAGTAAATGTTAACCTTGTGTTTACAGCCTTACTAATGTGTATTGGATCTCAGAGTTCAGTTTCATTAACAATGCGTGTAACTGAAATCCATATTTATTTTTAAAATATGAAGATTTACTTATCAATAATAATGTATGATTACATTTTCTTGCTAAAGAAATTATAAAACAATTTTTCTGAGTCTAAATAGATTTTCTTGATTTTTTTAACAGATATCTTTAGGTAAGTAAATAAAAGACCCACTTTAAATGCATGATAATTTTTAATTGACAATGACCTATGATTTAATAGAGATGAAAGTCTGGATTTACAGACATCATGGAGCAATCCCATGGTCTTAATGAGCAAAACGTTGAGTCATATAAAGGATTATTTATTAGCTTTTAAAAATGGCAAGCATAGAATGCCTCCTTGACCTAAATACTAAAAGCCAGGAAACAATAAAATTAAAAACACATTGTTGCTCCTACTTTCAATTATATTTTTATTTGTTATTTCTGTTTGTTTTAACTTCACTGTTACAAAAGGGAAGTTTATTTGAACATTAATAAGCTAGAATACATATTTAAGGTAATTATGTCACTAAACAAATGATATAGCAGCATTTTTAATCACACATTTTTTTCACATTTCTTAAACTAATTTTTCTTTTGTTCTCAAGGTCAAAACTGGAGAAAAATTTTACTTGAGTCATGAACAATGATATCCTCTTTCATTTCCAAAAAATAAAAGATGACTGAAATTTTATATGAGAAAATTGGTTACGTGTTTAATTTTTATAATTGACAGTATAACATATTACTAATCAAACTATGCCATTGAATCAATTAAATATTGAAAATTACACTATTTTTATTTAGAAACAAAACAAAAAAATTTTAAAAAGCATTTTAAAGCATTTTCACTAGTACACAAAAAAACACAACCAGTAATTATACAATATTCTAGGATTTGAGAGGATCATAGACATGTTGAAAAAGGTAATTAAGGGCCGGGCGTGGTGGCTCACGCCTACATCCTAGCTCTCTGGGAAGCCTAGGCGGGAGGATCCTTTGCTCTCAAGAGTTTGAGACCAGCCTGAGCAAGAGCGAGACCCTGGCTCTACTAAAAACATTAGAAAGAAATTAACTGGACAGCTAAAAATATATATATAAAAAATTAGCTGGGCATGGTGGCACATGCCTGTAGTCCCAGCTACTTGGGAGGCTGAGGCAGTAGGATTGCTTGAGCCCAGGAGTTTGAGGTTGCTATGAGCTAGGCTGACATGACACTCCAGCACAGGCCAACAGAGTGACACTCTGTATCAAAAAAAAAAAAAAAAGTAATTAAGTATGGAAGAAGCAGCGCCATACTACATGATAAGTGATACAAGAGACAAGCACGTATTAATATTTTATTCCCAAACACTACAAATAATTGATAGCTCCAACAACTATAATTAATTGATCAAAGTAATACTTAAAAGAAAAATACTACCACATTTCTAACAGGGATAAGAGATGGCTATAAGTCTAGACTAGCAATTAAAATACCCTATCCAGCATTATATGGTTATCTAAGTTCAATGTTGGTATCAAAGTAACAATTAAACAAAAGTAAAGACATAAGAAAAACTAAATTAATAAATGAATTTCTAGTAGGTTTTTTCGGGAGGTACCTAACGGCTAGGAAAAAACCTACTGAACACATTTACAGAAAATGCATAGGCCTTCTGAATTTAGAAGCTGTTTTTAATATTTTAATCTATGAACACCACCTCCAACTTGAGTAATATATGTTATATTTTCTCATCTTTACCATTAAAAAGAAATTCATACCTTAATCTCCCATGTTATAATCAAAACTGAAATATGTTTTGAAGCAAGCGTAACTTTCGGCTAACTACATTCACTTCATTATGAGGTTTGATAATACATGCTCATAACCAGATTTTGCAAATAAATAAATAAACACAAAAAAACACATTATTTTCTCTTCTGCCCCAACCCCCACAGCATTTGATCCCCTCTTTTTTCATTTATTCATCTTTTATTTTATTCAGTAAACGAATATTTGAGTTCTTACTGTGTGGTAGTCTTTGAAAAACCAAGTCTCCATCTTTGATTCTGCCAATCTTGAAACCATTTGTAAGACTTTACTTCACAGGAGCTCTTCAGCCAACCCTCCACCATCCCTTCCACTCCTCCAATCCCTACTGTATTTCCCACTTGCAGCCCCATTTTCCACCTCTTGCCTTATTCCTCAAAGTCTGGCTGTCTATACATACAGAAATTTAAAGCCCACATAGAGACTGTGAGCAGTTTAATCTGGTAAAGTTAGTGTGTGAAATAAAAGTTTTATAGGGTGGAAATGTAAGAAATGTGATTATGGGTTAAAAGATTCAATTTTAGTTAGGAGGCAGGCTGCAAATAGAAGCTGACTGTTTTGGATGTGGATTTTCAACAGATAACTCTGCTGTGTCTTAAAAGCAAAAGAAATTTTTACATAGATTTTCAGTTTAATTCAGCAGAGATGGGTTTGTTCATATGTCTTAAAGTTTTACACTTTGGAGACATGAGAGAGAGCAGTGATAAGCAACTTAACCTATATTCTATCATATTATTTTGTATGTTTATTATTGTGAATCATAGAATGTTTTAGTTGAAAGGGATGTAGAGATCTTATTAGTCCAAGTCTTCATGGTACAGATAGAAAGACTGATTCAGCAAGGTTAAGTAATTGGTTTAATGCTATGATAACTCAAACAGCTTAACAAAGCCCGCTGAATTCCAATTAGGTTATTATTACCCATTGACAACTTGAACAAATTCTTAAGATAACAAAGAGCTTTTAATTAAAAAAAAATAAAAAAAATATTTGAAATGGAATTGAGACTATTTCTGAAGCAGCTCTAACTAGGGCATTAATGGAAAATTCTTGACAGCCACAAGATTTGACCAAGGTGGTTCATTGGGGAGGGATTGCTTATTTCATAGTTTTCCCCTTAGATCAGCCCCAGAAAGCCAGCACTTAGAAGAGAATTATGTTAATATAGTAAGTAATATCATTGTATTAAGACTTAACCACATGAGGAAATTAACTAAACCCATTCCCCTAACAACCATTTAAATCTGATATTGTATCTGTTAGTTTACTTTCAGTTTTGAAAGTGTTTCAAGTTTAGGAATTTCATTCTCAAGCTCATGAATTTAGGTTGACATCAATGTCATCATAATCTCCACCTGTCACAGAGACATAAGGCTTCTACTGATAAAATAAATGGTTCATTCTGTCATCATGATGGCTTTAAAAAGTGACAGCTCTCTTAACACTGAATATTTAGTTTAAGAGCAAAAGGTACAAAAATAATTTAATGGTTTATGTGTTTTTTTTTTTTAAGTAAAAGACTTAATGTATTAGGAAAGTATAGTTGTAATTTTGATTCAACATAGCACCTCATCAATGAATCAATGTACATTTTAGATTTTTTTCAAATGTGGATTTTACACCTGTGGTTTTATTGCTGTTACTATATATATATAAGTATATATATATATATATATATATTTTTTTTTTTTTTTAAAGGTACTGCATGGTTAAGAGGAACACTTCCCCTTTAATACTCATATGATAATTTCAGGCCTTCCTTCAAAATCTGTATATAGATCATGATGGGATATTGTTGTTACCTGACCCAAGTCTTGCAAAGAAGGTAACAGGGTAACAGACTCTTTCATTTGAAACTGGGTCCAACCCCAAGTTTTGATTATATGTAGAAGATAGGACAGACCAATTTTAAATATTAGTTCATTTGTAAGTCAAATTTCACAGATGAAAATTATTATTTTAAACATTTTAAATATTTTAGAAACAATACATCTATTACTAAAAATAAATTTGCATTCAATAAAATATTTTAATCCTACATATAGAGCAATCTCACTTGTTTCACTAAGAAATTATATTAAACTAAAAAAAAAGTTTTAAACTTAGAAAAAGATCCTTCATGAAGATGATATTTTTACCAAGGGAAAGACTAGGAAAAATCTTCCCACATAAAGGCAAAGAGAAAATAAAATGTATTTTTGAATTACTATAGCAAGCATTAATGTCTGACAGACTAGCACGCTAATAAAGTGTTCATTCAGAATGTTGTGTAGTATGAGATAAATACATGAGCAAGCCAACGGGACCCAGTCTCATTTTATCATGTACTTTAGTAGAGGGTAAAGCTAGTTAAACAGATGGCACTCAGAATTTCTCAATGAATTCAGCATCTGTGTGTACATGTTGCATAAATGCCAATTAAAATGTGTCCAAGTAAATTTACATCCCTTGCTGATAGACAGTAAGCCAATCTTGCTGGCTCAGGATCAAGGTTAAACTTAATCATCGGCTGAACTTGCAGCAAGTTGCTCTCAAATTGTACAGAAATTCCCAGTGAAATAATAAAAACAGAACTCCTATTGATTTGTATTTATTTATATTCATAACTCATTTCTACAGCCTTGGGCTAGAGCTCAAAGGGAAAAAAAAAGTTACTATTTGTATGACTTGGCCAAGTATACTTTTGACCACATTTCCAACAAATACCTCTTTGATTAAAATGCCTGCCTGAATACATTTTCCTAACCTCCTTCTTGCAACTTCCTAGTTGAAATAATTTTGTTTAAAAAATGATCCTTTCAAAATGATCTCGAACAAAGGAAAAAGGCATGCAGCAGTAGGTCTATCATTTATATAGGAAGGAATAGAGCATCTGCCTCAGATTGACAGGCAGCCATGAAATTATTAGAAGCAATTCCTCCTAGGGGAACATAAAAATGGCTTCCCCTGACATTTTTTTTTTACATAGTACTTTGCTCTTAGCATGCCACTCACATCCCAGTTCATTTGCACCCATACACAGCATTGGTAGGCCATTTTAGGCTTTGTCTTTTTTAATTTCAAGTTTTCAATACCCATGTTACTCATTCTAAAATGAAAGTTTCACTTTGTGATTAAAATAGGAACTGCATTGCAAGGGAATATTACACAGGCATTAAATAAAATGATCTTTTTAAAATAAAGTAATAAAGTATTCAGGATAAAATGTTAACTGATAAAAAGCACATAAAAATGGGTACAAAACAAAGTTTCTAAAATGATGTTCCATAAAATACCAGTGCAAAATGACCTTAAATATATACATTGTAAAAAAACGTCATTTATATTTGGAAAATTCTCTATGTTGTAGTCTCCCTTTGGAGAATTACAATAGTCATTGCAATGTTAAAAATATTTCGAAATCCTGCAATAAAGGAACTCATTTGATTTTATTGCTCTAGTATTTTCCAAACCCATTTGACCATATCAACTTTATTAATTTTTCTAAATTATTTGAGGAACATCATTGACATCTTTCTAAAATAAAATCTCTAGTAAACATACTTTGGAAAAGGCCAATGCAAAATATATTTCTTTTAATAATTTTGAAAAAGCTTATAATTAAAATATATATATCTGTAGAAAGCACAGGCATAAAGAAAAGATAAACTGATATCATTTCTGAGTACTGAGATTACGGAGGATTTAAGTTTTCTCCTTGGTATGTTTCTAAGTTTCTGATTTTTTGTAAGTGAACTTATGTTGTTACTATGTAAGTGAAAAGCATACATTGTACTAAATATCATCCTATTTTCATATATCACATAACTCTATATGATGCGATCACTTCTCATTGCTCAACCCAAATAGCTAAAAATCTGACATTTAGTATGTAGAAGGTTTTGTGTTAAGAACTGAATCTCATTTAATCCTCAAAAAAATTGGTGAAGAATTTTCACTATTTTACAAATGAAGAAACTGATATTTTGGGAGGTTAAGTCACTTGCTTATTATATGAGGGAACAAGGAATTGTATCCTAGGTCTGTCTGACATCAAATTCCACAATATTAACCACTGAGCTCTGTTAAAACCCTGAGGGCAAGAATTACGTTTCATGTTAGATCTTCCCAAAGCACATCATAATAGTACTATATCATACTAACCAAACAAAACTAATACTTAATACTTATTCTTTGGCTATTAGGTACAAGATGTCTATGTTTTGAATACTAACATTAGAATTTAATATTTTATGCTGAGCTAAGGACATGGTTAAGGATTTGAGGTATGTTCATCTCATTAATTCTCACCAGAACCATATAAATTTAATGTTACTATTATCTCAGTTTATTGGTGAGACAACAAAATGACATGCAGGTGCAAAAATCAAGATACAAACCATATCAGCTTAATTCCAAAATCAGTGCTCTTACTCATTAAATCAGTATAACACCACAAAAGAGATGTATTGTTATTCTAGTAGGCAGTTTTTAAATGGAATTCTTTCTTTAAAAGAAAAAGACCTAGACACTAAATTAATTGAACTTTCTTACATCAGCATAGAGAAATGTAGTTATTCTATTCATTTGTTTCTTAAAGTGATTAAACTGTTATCTAAAAGAGATGAAAAAACCCATACCATAAATCAGTTTAGACTTTTTTTTTTTTTAATTTCAGTATATTATGGTGGTGCAAATGTATAGGTTACAGTCTCACTTTATAGCCAGGGCTAGAGTGCAGTGGCATCATCATAGCTCACTGCAACCTCAAACGCCAGGGCTCAGGCGATCCTCCTGCCGTAGCCTTCTGAGTAGCTGGGACTATAAGAATATGCCACCACACCTGGCTAATTTTTTAAATTTTTTGTAGAGATGG
This sequence comes from Eulemur rufifrons, assembly GCF_041146395.1. Classification (NCBI taxonomy): domain Eukaryota; kingdom Metazoa; phylum Chordata; class Mammalia; order Primates; family Lemuridae; genus Eulemur; species Eulemur rufifrons. The sequence goes on from NC_090989.1 coordinate 31,016,627, forward strand.
GCGTCTCGCTATTGCCCAGGCTGGTCTCAAACTCTAGGCCTCAAGCTATCCTCTTGCTTTGGCCTTCCAAAGTGCTAGGATTACAGGCTTGAACCACCATGCCCAGCCCATTTTAGGTTTTGGTGATATTTAAAACATCACCTTAAAGGAACATATGTTTCCAGAATAAAACGATGATAAATTATCTCTTATTAATATTCTATAATTTTCTGACTGATGTGTTTGGACATGAAAGAAAAAAAAACTTCATGTTGGGTGGAGATACTCTACATACACTTAGTGTGGTGTGCTAGACAATCTCCAATACTCAGCCTTTTTCATTAGTTATTAATACATCTTCCTTCCTCCGTTCACCCGTAGCAAGCTGTATCTGGCACATGGTGCATGCACAAAAATGTTGGTTGCTGAATATCTTTATTACACATCTTATTAGTTTAAAAACTGAATTTCTTTAATATTGTGTCTTATTTCCATCTTGGTGTCTCCACTAAGCTCCAATGTCTTATTTATTAATAATCTTTGGATACCTTGGATCTGGCACTGTTTCTTTCAAACTAAGGAGCTCAATAGATACTTTTTAAAGAAACAAATAATGCCATTTAATACCTAAAACAATCCTGGTATGTATACTCACTTTCTTACTCATTTTCTAATTTAAGAATTTTGCTCAAAGAATAGTTGCTAGTACATGGCAGATGAGGACCCAAGCAAGGTCTATGATATTCCACAGCCATATCCTTTCTATTTATTCATTTACTAGTCATTTAATTCAGCTCTAATATTACACATGGTGACAAAAACTGTAACAATCTAAAAAAAAAATTGCACAATTTAACTATTCCCACCATCTTTAATGTTTTTGAGGGTCATGATCCTTTAAGCAGGCTTAAATTAAAAGCTTGTTTAAATGTTTTATTCTTTATTGCAAGAAAGATACTTGCTAAAACATTTCTAAATTAAAAAATAATCTATCACTTGAAAGTATCAGAGAAAACTCACTTTAACTTTCATATCCTGGTAAACATTAATTTTTATAAAACAAACAAACAAAAGGAATAAGCTATTCAAATTGTGTCCCTTGCTCAACAAATACTTAACACCAGTGATCTCTAAAGTGACTTTATTTACTCTATATAAATAAAAACATTCAGAAATGATCTTCTATTCACCTTCCTAAGTCTAAAATACTTGAAAATATATTCAGTATTTCCCATTTAATAGAATTCTACCAAATATATCCACTGGTAAATTGATAATACTCTTCAAAACTAATCATGAAACTTAAATTTTACTTGTAATTAACTGAAAAATGAACTTTTTCCAATTTTACTACAGACTCTTAGTAGATTTGACATTTCTGATTTTTGCATATCATATACTTTATAGAAATGCATCAAGTGTACATGTTTCTTTGCATAAGATGTGAATTTGTATCCATCATAAAATAAAGCTGATTAACTGGTAAGCCATCCAATGAAATTCTATCTTTTGGCCAGCTTAATCTAATAGGGATTTTTCCACTAAATTACCCAGATGAACACAAACCTTAAACAATTATATCCTACTAGCTCATGTGTGCAATTGCTAAGGTGGAAAATTACAGCAAATACGAAGGTACAGATGTTCATTTTCGTATGACCAAACAGAATCGGGGGAAAAAAATTCTTTTCCACACTGATTTCTATTTATGTAATACATTATTTTCCATTAAATACAACTCTGGTGCATTTAATTAAAAATAAGTAAAATAATTAAAATAAGACTGGTATGACTTTTAAAGGATGCACTACTGGAGAACCTGCAGCCTCAAGGCCACATGGGGCTCTCCAGGTCCCCAAGTGCGGCTCCTTGACCGAATTCGAACTTCACAGAACAAATCCCTTTATTAAAAGGATTTGCTCTGTAAAATTTGGATTCAGTCAAAAGGCCGCAGTCAAGGATCCAGAAGGCTACATGTGGCCCCAAGGCCGCAGCTTCCCCAACCTTGCAAGGATTGCATTATTTGCTTTGCAATAGCACTTCACTCAACATCCAGCAATTTAGTCACTGTGCTGTACAAAGAGGCAAAGTTGCAGAAAAAAGGAGCAATAGCACCTGTCTTTAAATATGTGCAAAGATCTTTCTTCAAGTTTCTGAGAAAAAAAAATACAAACTATTCCAGCTTTAAAGCATTCAGAACTTTTCTGTTTAACAAACTTGCCTTGTTTCCTTTGGTGATTTTTCATGGTATTTCGCTGTACTTTAGTCTTCTAGCCCAAGTTATGCTCTATGGTTTGTAGCAGAATTATTGTCTGGGAATCATTTTTGACCTTCGATTGAAAAGCGTTTTTTGTCTCATTTGCCTTAGTTATTGCTTTAGCCAGTTTCTGCTGAGGTCTGTGGACCGACTGACTCTACTTGCCAGCGTCTTATTTCACAGGACTGAGGGAGCAGGCAAGTACAGAGCACGGCACTTCTATAAGCTTTCCATTTATGCACAATTTTACCCTTCTAAATTTAAAGTACACCTATGAGACCAGAATTATATCGTATGGTTATATGTTATATTTAGCATGTTATATCTATATGCTTTTTTATTGTCTCTTTTCCCCACTCTTCTGTGGGTTTCAAGAAATCTTTGGTCTATAGCACATAGACTAGTGCTGAGGACCTCACAGACAATCAGTAAGCCTTGTTCAATGAATGACTGAATGAAAGACCCTCACATCCCAATCAGACACTTGTGAGGAAATTGTTTAATAGAGTTTCAGTGAGGAATTAGCCCTTGGTGGAATTCCATATGAGTCTATAAACAACAAGTCTTAAACAGTCTATAAACAACAAATCTTTGGTATTGACAACACTCACCTGCTGACATAGGTATTTTTCTGTGCAAATTAATGTATATTAAATTAGGGTGTAGAAATCTGGATAATACTATGTTTAAGAGTAGTGACTTTGGATTCAGACAGCCTAGCTGAGAAATTTAGCTTTGCCACTGACTTAGGATAATACTGGACACGTTAACTGTTTTATGCTTGAATTTCTACATACATGTTATAAAAAGGAAGCATAATGAAATAAGTATTGATAATAAACACCATATCTTAGGACTGTTGAGGATTAAATAAGTTATTACATGTGATACACTTAAAACAGTCTCCAATACAGTGAATTATAGCTAGAAATATTAGCTACTATGGTGAATATTAATGTAGTCTCATGTTCTGCTTCATACATGTTAGTGGAAGCCATCTCTACAATAATCACTACTATTATTGATTCCACTTGCACTTTGATTAGATTGAACTGGACCCCAAGAGATTGACTATCCTTAGGTGGACAATAAAATTTGTTTCCCAATTATGCAAAATTGAGTATCAAATTTCAACCCAAATAGAATATGGATAAACTGTGGGAACAGACACCTTTGGCTAATAATTAAAACAGCATCAATAACATCTTAATATAAATAAGCTAATCTAATTGATTCCATTCACAAATGCAAACTTCTTATGATTAGAAGGGAAGCTTCAGAGACAGTGCATAGCAAGGTCAATTTGAGGAGGATTTTAAAACAAGAACCTGAAGACATACTGAAACAGAAGTAAAGGCCCATGAAGACATACTTTGCTTCACAATTTTCCTCAGAACATGCACACAACAAATGTCATCTGGTACCACATCATTTGTCTTATTACTATTATTACTGAAATTGATAGATATAATTTAAATCCACATTCTTTATATTTGTAGTTGAAAGTTCTGTGGAATGGTGGTAAACAAATCAAATATACATGCACGGAATTAATCACTATTGGAGCACATACCTAATCCTCTTTAGTGAGTATTTTTGTTAACAGTGTTTAATTTAAAAGAAGAGTCAAAATAAAAACTTTGGTTTACTTTCTATTAAAAAAATGTTTTCATATGTTATTGACTTATTAACTGAAATTGAATTCCACAGCTACATGTTAAAGCAATATATTAAAACAAGATACAATTTCCAAAATGTAAAATATCTTAGCTGCCAAAAAAAAAAAAAACTTGTATAAAATAATCTAGGCTCAGTTAGAGCAACGTACACATTTGATTTTCCATGGTACCATTTTTGTCTTCCTACTATTTTTTTCCATTCCCTATACTAGTATGCCCATATCTCTGCCATCGTATAAACACATCCCCTGGAACCTTCCCTCGTAGTACTTTTGTTTGTATCTTACTCCTAAACTGCCAAAAATTTTTAAAGTTAAGACACATTTTTTGGCTCAATTTATCTTCTCACCCTATTGAAACGCTTTATAGTTCAGGTTTTGAAAATCTTTTAGTTGTTCTGGTCAGAAAGCCTACTTTCAGGTTCTGCGTGACTTGACTGTTGTGCAGAATTCATTATTCTTAACCTCCTTCTCCTTCTTAGTACTTAGTCTCCATTGGTGCCTACCACAGTCATTTCTGATGCTTTTACTTCTGTGTCTCTGACTGTTCCTTCTCTGCCTTCTTGACTAGATTTTTCTCCACATGTCTTCTTTTTGATTATGATTTTTGGAGAGTCTCTAACTCCCTCCAACCATGCTAAATTTTCTTCCTGACTGAATGATATTAATCAACCCCAAGATGTTAGCTATTGTCTTTATGTGGGAGGTTCCAGTATCTCCTACTCTAACCCAAATTTTTCTCCCAAGTACCAAATCAAGAGTTCTCACTTCTTTGGTACATGAACACTTGAATGCCTCACAAGATTGAATCCTAAACACACACACACCTCATCAATACCACTACTCCTCTAAAAAAAAAAAAAAAAAAAAAAAACACCAAAGAAAACCCAAATAACAATAACCATTTTAGTCCTTGTGTTTTTCCTATCTCTGTATATGAGTAAATGAAGAAACCCCACAGTCAACCTGGAATCCTCCCTTTGTATTATCCCCATATCCAAATAATCAAGTTTATCATGAAAATTTCTCCCAAACTCTCCCAGCCCAATTTCACATGTTAGATTCTAGCCAACTTCTCTGTCTAGATTAACTCTAAGCATTTAATTCCATCTAGATGGACTCAAAGGATATACTATAACCCCAAGAGGATATATAAAATCTCCAGAAATGTGAAGCAGTGGGTGTAATTTGAAATTGTTTCCTATGTGATTCTAACATGACATACTACTCCCCTCCTTTGTTTTTCTCTGTGCTCAGGGTTGAAATCACTTTTCTAATCCCTTTAAGTGGTTCTTATCCTTGACTGCACACTGAAATCCCCCGGAGAGATAGAAAAATTCAGATGTCTGGGTCCCACACCTAGAAATTCAGAAATAATTGTCTGAGATGCACCCTGTTGATCCTGACATACAGTCGAGGTTCAGAACCACTGTTCTAGACTGATAATATCTGAAATGAGTGAACAACATTCCAGGGCTACAGAAAACAATCCACTGGCATAGGCTATTCATAAAAATTCTATTGACATATATTTTTTAATTTAATTCTTAAAATTTTGTATGCTTAAAATATGCATGATGCATTAGCATTGCTGGGCAATAGTACATAGTAAATAAAAATATTTACAAAACTTGTAGTGTATGTGCAAATAAGTAGGCATAAAGCAACCAAAAGTTTGGGACTCTTTGCTGTAAACTGTAGCTCATTATCTAAAGGTTTATGTACTGATTGGTCTTTCATCTAGCATGCCCGTTTGTTGGGTCAAGTAATTATTCCCCTGTAGTTACCTCCCAAAAACCAAATATGAACCTGTCACACCCTTGCTTTAAATCTTCGATTCCAAGTTGTTTTGTTTAATTCCAAGTTGATTAACTAAATAACCTATAGCAAATTAAGTAGAAATTCTGAACGTGGCTTGCAAGCACCTTCACAGTTTCTCTTCAAATTCTACAGCCTTCTTTCTCCCCCTTCATCCTCATAACCTATGAAATATTTTCTCGTTTATCTGAATTCACCAGGTCTCTGTTCGCAGTGGCTTTCCTTGGTCTACAAGGATCTTACTCTTCTTTTCTACTTGGTAACCCTCCATTAAATTTACAAAAGACAATTAAAACACAGGTCTTCTCTCAAATATTCTAGGATTATTAATTAAATATCTACTGGAGCACTCATCACATTTTACTGCAATTATTATCATAGATGTTTATTTTTCCTTATTAAAATTTGAGATCCTGAAAGACTAAAATTGACTTTTTCATATTACATTTTTCAAATATCTGGCACTGAGCTAAGTATATAATAGTGGCTTAATATATGTCTGTTGACTGAATTCAGTTTTTCCATAAATACGTCAAAAATAACAATGAAAAAATTAATTCTTGACTAAATAATCAAGGAATAATAAATGTTTAAAAAGTGAATGAGTGTTGTTTGTTACAAGGAAAATCAAAACAAAACAACTCATTTCTAAAACAAACGAAAGCAGCTCAACATTTACTACAGATCAAGGACTTTACCTACACATATATTATCAATTCTGTTTTCTTTCTATTAACAGGAATACACTATTAATAGAAACACTGATTACTGCAGAATGATAAATTATTTTCATAATGTTAATACTACAGAAATTCAAGATTCTAAAATGCTATTTTAATCAAAGATTAAATTATATTTACTATACTCATTTTGTAACATCTAACTGCATGAAAATTTCAGACTTATGGAATAATGTGCTAGAAGAGATAAATTCTTCACTTTGCAGATGGGAAAACAGATTCATGGAAGTAAAGTGTCTCGCCTTAGGTCATACAACTAGCTAATAACTAAACCATAAATCACATTTCCTAAGATTGCTTTTTTAGCACTCCTTATACCATACCAAACTGACTTCTCTGTTGGTGAGCAAGGCTATCAGATCCCAGACTAAATAATGCTGAATTATACCTCACTGTCTAAGGATTAGAATGTTATTATGAATAAAACATTGCTTCTCAATGTTTAAATGTAGTGAAACGAGAAATATAAAACATTATTATTGCTCTATGAAATATTAAGTGGCTTTGAACTTACAGGTTTTTAAGCATCTGGAGCAAAAGTGATTGTTAGGGAATGGCACGTAAATAATCAGAAAAAAAGACTTTTAAATAATAGGTTTATAATTCCTTAAAAATGTTAATTTATGTAAACATATCAACATATAACAATTATAAGCAAAACATAATAATTAGTTATACAATGATAAAAGTTTTACTGTAGGTTAAAGTTGAGAATGGATTCACAGTCAAACCACCCACTAACTACTCAGTGCTTCAATTTCCTCATCTGTAGAATAGGGATAATAACAGGGATTATTAACTGTTATAATTAAATGAGATTACTCATAAAAAGTCCAAATACCATGCCTTGCACATTCTAAAACACTTAATGAAGGGTTAGCCATAACTATTATTATATAATGCATAAGAAGACAATATTGATGTATAGTTAAGAGCACAGGTGTTAAGTTCAAATAGACATCAATTCAACTTCTGGTTCAGAATGTTTGGCTGTATGGCCTAAAGAAACATAATACAGTCTAGATATAGAATGCATGATTACTACATACTTGTAAATTACTAAGTGATAATGACAATGCATATAATTAATCTGGGAAAATTTAACAATAAACTTAAAAATAAATTGAAAAAAAGAGACAGGGTCTTCAATGAATATTGAAGTTCTTGTGGCTCAAGGAATAAAATAAATATATTCTGAATTTGTCCAAACAAAAGTAGAACAAAAATCTTACAAAACTTATTTTACACAGTCCAAATTGGTCCTGGATATTAAATTACTTTTATGTCTTAATTCTTTATAGAATAATCTTGAATACAATTCACTATTTGCAATTATCAGGGTTACTTATTCAACAATTTAGAAAAGGTTTTCTTGTCCTTGGGCTTCATTTTCTCATCTATACTATGAACATTTTCATCTAGATAATTACTAAGTTCTCCTCCCATTCTATAATATGAAAATCAATAAAGCAGCACCACCATGTACAGTTGCACAGGCTATTCATTGCACAAGTGCAAGTAGGTCTGAAATGTAGTTTGACCTCCACTTGCCAAGCAGTGCTCAGGGATGTGACCACCCAGAGAAGGAATGCTTTTACATAAATTGCAAAGATATAAAGTCTAAGTTTACAATCCTATATTAAAATGAGGCATTATGAAAAAGTTGCAGTGTACTCATTCATAGATATATTACTCATTCCTTTAATCTGTAAGTAAATCAATTAACAAACTCTTCTAAGTCTTTTTAATTTATGTACTTACTTCCTTTTATTTTAAAAACTTGGTGCAGTGGAGATCTTCCCCACCACAAAGTGCACAGCCTCTCTCTTTGTAAGGTTCCAACTCTCCTCAATTTACTACCTTCCCCTAAAAATGGCTATCATTTATTATTTTGTTACTTCACTGCCTTCAAAACACTGAATTGAGTGCTTATTTGATTTTTTTTACTGTCTTTTTATTTATTCCTCCTATTCCTCATACATACCTGTCTTGTATACTTTCAAACAGACAAACCTCCTTATAAATTCTGCCTACGATTCAATTCATTCTCACTTGAAGATAAATAAGGACATCTTCCTCATTTATTAGTTCCTTCCCTCTTACAATCTGGTTCAAGATGAACCTGATTCCAATTATTCCTAGAATTTCTTATTCCTAGCAGCTCCTACATCTGTTCACCTTCCGTTTTCATGATAGAATAAAATCACAGTGCCTGTTTATCCTCTGTTTACTTGCATTCATTTAGCGTTGTTCTTTGCAAGTTATAATGAGTATATCAATTTCCTTTTCAAGTTATGGGGATTTTATTCAGCTTCCATTTTAGCTCACCACAGTTCACAACAGGCAATGAGGTGGCTGGTTTTCAACAGGTAAATTTGCTAAATCAAAATCAGAATTGATGTTTTAAAGGTGCCAATGAAAACAGCTGGTTCTCATAAAACTATCAATCCTTCAAAGATCCATAAATTAAACTAATGTGAACTACATTTGTTTTGAAAAACACAAAATCAGTAGAGCAAATACATAGATCAGAAGTCCTATAGTCAAACTTCTGGGTTTGAAATTGATTTGATGACTTACTACCTATTTATTTTCTCAGCTACCCTTATCCTCATTTGAAAAGTAAGGATAATAACAGTTTCTGTCACATAAGTTTGAGGTGCATGTGTCTTAAACAGTGGCTTACTATTACTATGGTTGCTTATATAATGTAGCCACGTTTAATATGAGCAATAAATGCCAGGAAAAACACATTTATTACATAGTGTTTTATAAAACAAGTTACAATAAATTTAAATAATTATTTCTTGATGGTCTTCTTAAAATCATCATTAATTGAGTACTTACTGTGTGTCAGGATGATGCTACACATTTCATATTATCATTTAATTTAATCCTCATGATACCCCTATGATTCAGGTATTATCATTTTAGCAATTTACAAGTATGAGATCCAGGTATCAGAGAGGTTTAGCAACTCATCCAAAATCGCACAGTTAATAAGTGAACAAGTCAGGATTTGAACTTAGTTGTGTGTAACTTCAGGGCTGGAGCTTCCACACTAGTGGTTCTCCAACTTCAGTTCATATCAGAGTCACCTAGATGGCTTCAATAAAATGCAGATTGCTGCAACTCACCGCAAGTTTTGATTCAGTTATTCTACCATAAGACCTGAGAATTTGATTTTTAATAAGTTCCCAAGTGATCTGATGCTGTACAGCCAAGGAACCATACTTTGAGAATCAGTGAACTAAATTATTAAACATATTGTTTTGACTGTTATTTAGGTAACATATGATAGGGCCAGGCACAGGGGCTCATGCCAGTAATCCCAGTATTTTAAAGGCAGGAGGATCCATGAGGCCAGGGCAACATAGCAAGACCACATCTCTTAAAAAAAAAAAAAAACAACAACAACAACAACAACAAAAACAACAACTAAAACAACCACCAGTTAAATTAGCAGGGCTTAAAAAAATAACCTATAGTAAAACTAATTAGTATTATGTAGGCATAGATCCATATTTCAAGACTGTTGTAGTATGACTAGTGATAATGTTATAATCTTTATGTGACTTAGGACTTTAAAAGCATATTTATTTATTTATTTGAAGCAAGGTCTCACTATATTGCCCAGGCTAGAATGCAGTAGCATCATCATAGTCCACTGCATCCTCAAACACCTGGGCTCCAGAGATCCTCCTGCCTCAGCCTTCTGAGTAGCTGGGACAACAGACACGTGCCACTGTGCCCGGCTAGTTTTTTTTTATTTTTTATAGAGATACTGTCTTTCTATGTTGCTCAGTCTGGTCTTGAACTCCTGATCTCAAGTGATGCGCCTACCTCAGCCTTCCAAAGGGCTACGATTATAGGCATGAGCCATCACACCTGGACAAAAAGCCGTATATAATATAGTCAAATCTAAGTACTGTTTATTTAGTTGAAGTAAATCTGAATTTTTTTTAATAATCCCATACTGATTTTTGTAAGATGTTACTGATTTATTCAAGAGAATGAGTTTATAAGGTACATAATAACCATAACTACTTTCACTTTGATGGGGTTTATTTTGTCTGTTGATCCACATTGTTGTAAGTAAAAATCTCATTTAAAACAAACTATCACCTATGTGTGGTTTTCATCTATTAGGCTCATGTATACTAACCTTAGAATAAGTTAAAGAAATAGAATTTCAAATATCGTTGTTAAAACCTAGAGCATCTAGTATTGCCAAATAAAATAAGTAAGCCTCTGATATCAAAATGCAGCTCCCACTTTGAGACCAACTATATTGCTTATTTTCTAAGGAGCATTTTAACACATTCATTCCTCTGAAAACAGCCCTATCACTCTTACAATTTGAAACAATTCAAAATTATCTAATAGTTTACCTTATATCTTGGTGGTATTTTGTTTTGTTTTGCTTAAAAAAGCAATTGAAGTCCCCAGCACATTTGCTTCTACAATTACAAAATATTAGAGCTTCTTATTCAAATCAGCAAAACTGACATAGCTAAAATTAAATTTGAAATGTATAACATGTCAAAATTGAGAGATTAGAAAACATATAACTCTCAGGTACTCTATAATTTCAGAATTCTATAAATATATCATAGTGAAAATTAGACAAGCTTGCATACTGATAAAGAATTTTAGCAATGTCAGAACTAGTTGTAGTATTCAGCAAACTAAGTAAATACCTCCACAACTTAGGGGAAAGTAATTATGAATTGACTCATTTCACTAATCTAATATGGGCCAGGCCAAACGCTAAGATATGAAAGATCAGAATTGTCATCCAAAATAATAAACCTACTTAGTAAGTCTGAATAAAGTGCTGAAATCTATTTCTAATAAGTGTTGACTGATGTTGGCAAATCTAGAGAAATAGACCACACATAACTAAAATTCAACAAGTCATCACTGGTTTTGTGTCTTAGGGGAACAGAATAAATAAGAGCTAGATTATCACTTTTAACTATGAAAATAAGAAAAAACTAAAGCTGAGATACTGATAATAGCATTCTCAGTTCAAAAGCATTAATTTGCACCTAACTTCAAATTTTGGCTCAAATTTACAAATGAAATTATGGTTCAAGTATGAAACAATCTTTTAATGAGTAGGAATAAAGACTTTTCCATAATCTCTCAGCATCTTGGAATAAAGAAGTAATAGATATATTACTCTCAGTTTGTGACTGACATTTTGAGTAGCATGAATTACATGCCACATACCAATAAAAATAAACCGTGCCATTAAAATGTAAATGATAGGTATCATTGTATGGTCTCAGAAATTCTTTATCTTCTGTTTTTCCTACGTTTTGGGGGAAATTATAAATGAACTGCCCTTTACCTTAATCCCTTTCACATTCTTAATACCCTTTGTAATCTGGTTATCCTGAGAGAACACTGGTCAACTCTTGCTGCCTCACTTTTTCAGTGATAGGAAGGCGTGATAACAGTTTCTTCTCTAGCTCATGGAGACTTTTAGTTCATTGATCTATAATCTTGAAAAAGTCCCTCTTCTTTAGCTGAAGTTATTCATACATACAGCTGACTACCCCATTTTATCACTTTCAGCCAACACCTTTGCTGAATCAGAATTTGGACAATTCAGTCTCATATAACTGCCCCACAACCTCCCAATTTGTACGGATGCCCTGGGATAGGTCAACATCTATACAGATGACTTCTGCAAAATTCTAGCTGTTTAAAAAATGTTTTATAACAAATTTAATCTCTGCTCCATTGCAGCTTTGCCTTTCATTGTGCACACACTATGAACCCTGACAAAAATTGGAGGCTGGGATATCTAAAAGATAACCTCTCAAATCTCTCTCAGATTTCTGACAACTTATTTTGTCTAGTTTTCTTGTTCTTACTATACTTGGGATCAGGACACTAAAACTTACCAGAACATTAAGGTCTTAGACCCCACACTCCACCCTAATCTTTCGTTTTATCATTTCTCTCCTGGACTTAGAGTTTCTCCTATGCAGCTTAGAACTTTTGGTTCATTGCTTTCCATATTTGTATCAGTAAAGACACTCTGTTCCAGATTGCCAACATTCCGTACTCAATTGGATTAATCAAGGAAAAGGTATTATCTCACTAAACAAAATGGCCCAACTTCATGAAGCTCCAGAACTTATCTATTCTCCAGGTCAGCAATGTCCTTAAGGATCTAGGTTCCTTCATCTTTCCACGCTACAATATTCATTCACTTTTTGCATTTGCTTCTGATTGTGGTTGAAAGATGTAATTCTAGGTTGCATATGTAGAAAAAATCACAAGGGATGGGGTCGGGGGAGGAAAATGCCTCCTCAACCTTTTGAAGTAGCCCCTATCAGACTTGTCTTTACATCTCACTGGGAAGGAAGTGGTCAAACATCACTTTCAAAACCAATGACTGTTAAGGAAATGAGACAACACAAATAGACATTTACCCTGGAGCTGGTGAGAAGGTGGCCCTTCCCTGAGTCTTGTGGAGGAGAGATACACACAAAAGATCAAAAGTGAGGCTCTGCCACAGAGGATGAAGAGGAGAAAGGCTGCCAGAGAGACAACCAGAAGGGTCTGCTTCTCTATTTTCTTGTCAGTATCCATTTCCCTGTAGCCATTTATTCTTCCTACATTCCTATGTTACAGGCACACTATTGGATTAGGAGAGAATCAGTATTATTATGCTATTAATACTTTCTAGGATTCTACCCTTTCCTATATATTAATATAGGAATTCATGCCAATTTGCCAAATTATCTAATAAAAAGAGCAGTATGGCAAGGCAGAAAGATTCCTTTGCTTCAAATAAAACAAAACATCACAGTATTCACTCTCACAATTTAAGCTCCGACACTGCCACTCTGTCCTTGGAAAAGACGCCAAGTTTAAAAGTCAATATGCAGAGGAGGGTATATCGTGAATCTACTAGGTCATTAAATATGAAATGTCTAATTTTGAATCAAAAGTGTGTTTTATTATATCTCAGACAAGAATCAGTCCAATCAATCAAAATACGAGCCTAAACTATCATCACAGTTTTGCCATCTTAAAGGTAGCTTGTTTATGCCAGCAGTGAAGAAGCCTGGAGAGCAAGAGGTGATGAAATTATGAGAGGCATTTTCCATAGCTTGTTGAGAAGTGAATATTTTTCCTTGCAAGAAGTGGTCCATAGCCTGGAAGAAGTGGTATCAGTTGATGCAAAGTCTACTGAATACAGTGGATGACAGAGAGTTTTCCAATCTGGCCTCTGTAATTTGTGTGACATGTGGTTAAGTGTTGTCTTGCAAGAGGATTGGACTGTCTCTCTTGACCCACTTCAGCTGCCTAATCACAAGCATCCTCATCATTTCATCCAACTGGTTGTACTAGACATTTGCTGTAATCGATTGACCAAGTTTCATGAAGCTATAGTGGATAATACCAGCACTGCACCATGAAACAGATACAATTAGCTTTTTTTTTTTTGATGCATACTGATGAATATTTGGTTTTGGACTGTGTTTCAGTACTTCATCTTTATCCAACCATTGTGCCAAACACTTGCAGTTGTCAAAAAGAATCCATTTTTTATCACATATAACAATAAAATGTGAAAATGGTTGCCTTTATGTGGTGACAGCAAAGAAAGGCAAGTTTCGAGACAATTTCTCTTCTGATACTCATTTAATTCATGCAGAACCTATCTACGCAGCTTCTTTATCTTGCCCATTTGTTTCAAATGGTCCAATATTGTTGGAATAGTAACATCAAATCTTGCTGCTAATTCACATAGGATGAGATGGATTCATTTCCACTACAGTGTTCGGCTTATCATTATCCACCTTGGTCTCAGGTCAGCCACATAGCTCATTTTCAAGATTCAAACCACCAGACGGGAACTTCTCAAACCATCGATGTATTGTGTGTTCTTTAGCCACATCCTTCCCAAACACGTTGTTGATATTTCAAGCTGTCTGCGCTACCTTGTTTCCACAGTGGAACTCACATTCAAAAATAACATGAATTTGTAGATTTTGGTTATTAGCCCTTTATCAGATGTATAGTATGCAAATATTTTCTCCCATTCTGTAGGTTTGCTATTTGCTCTGTTGATTGTTTCCTCAGTTGTGCAGAAGCTTTTTTAATTTAATCAAGTCCCATTTATTTCTGTGGTTGCTGTGATTGCCCTTGGGGTCTTCCTCATAAATTCTTTGCCTAGGCCAAAATCTAGAAGCTTTTTCCAACATTTTCTTCAGAATTTTTATGGTTTCATGTCTTAGATTTAAGTCTGTTATTCATCTTGAATTAATTTTTGTGAGTGGTGAGAGATATGGATCCTGTTTCAATCTCCTACATGTGGCTATCCAATTTGCCCAGCACCATTTATTGAATAGAGATTCTTTTCTCCAGTGTATATTGTTGTCTGTTTTGTCAAAGATCAGATGGCAATATGTGGATGGTTTTATACCTGGGTTCTCTCTCTGCAAAGAACTAAAGCAAATCGGTAAGAAAATATCAAACAACCTCATTAAAAAGTGGGCAAAAGACATGAACAGCAGCTTTCATAAAGAAAATAGACTAAGGGCCAATAAACATAAGAAAAAATGCTCAATGTCACTAATCAGCAGAGAAATGCAAATGAAAACCACAATGAGATATCACCTAACCCCAGTAAGAATGGCTTTTATCAAAAAGTCCCAAAATAATAGATGCTGTCGTGGATGTAGAGAGAAAGGAACACTCATATACTGTTGGTGGAACCGCAAATTAATGCAACCTCTATGAAAAATAGTATGCAGATTATTCAAAGAAGTAAAAGTAGACTTACTATTTGATCCAGCAATCCCACTACAGGGTATTTACCCAAAAGAAAAAGGTCATTTTATCAAAAAAAAACAAAAAAACATTTGCACTAGAATGTTTATTCAGCACAATTCATAATCGCAAAGAAGTGGAATCAACCCAAGTGCCCATCAATTCATGAGTGGATTAGTAAAATGTGGTATTTTTTAAATTAATTAATTGAGTACTACTCAGATACTAATTCATTTCTTATGTATCTTACTAATTCATTTCTTAGTATCATAAGAAATGAATTAGTATCTTTAGGAACAATATGGGTGGAACTGGAGACCACTCTCTTAAGTGAAGTATTGCAAGAATGGAAAAACAAACACCACATGTACTCACTATTAAATTGGAACTAACCGATCAGCACTCATGTGCACAGATGGAAGTAAAACTCTACAGAAATCATACAAGTGGGAGGGAGGAGGAGGAGATGGGTGAAATCATATCTAATGTGTACAATGTACACTATCTGGGTGATGGGCACACTTAAACTTTGACTTAAGCAGTACAAAAGCAATCCCTGTAATCAAAACATGTGTACCCCCGTAATGTTCTGAAATTTAAAAACATGCATAGGAAAAAAAAGAAAAGAGCAGGGATGTTTGACTTATCCATGGTTTCACAAAATTGTTAAAAAAAAAAAAAATTTGAAAGACAATTACACGCCAAACCGTGTGTTTGAAAGAATGAGGCTGTGCCTTCACAAAATAAAACAAGAAGTGTCAAAGTGAAATGTCAGAAACATCAATAGTCTAACTTAGTTCTTAAGGAAATTGGACATTTCATACTTAATAATCTAATATGAAAGTTTAAGCTTTAAGGCCCATCAGTGATACAAGTGTCTTCAACACATCTGATAATGCATCTTGTGTTATGTTATTTTTCTTAAAAAAGACTGAAATTTGTATTAGCTTCACGCCCTCACAAATGTGTATCTGCCTCTGATGATATGTTAATCTTTACTATCTGTGTGCTACCGAGCATGTCACTTACTTCTCTATCCATCTATTTCTTTACCCTAAACATTGGTTTAATAAAAGGAGCACTACCTTTCTTGCAAAACTGTGATGAGGATCAGAAATAAAAGTACTATGTAGCAATGTTCTGTGTAATTATTATAACCATCAATATACAGTGTTCTTTTGCGGCTGCTATTTTCCTAGGAGAGGCTGCTGCTGCATCTGCTCCTGCCAGTTTGTCTCCAGGATATGACAAGAGCGAAACTCTAAATGAGCTGAGCCATCCCTGATTGCTGTCCAGAATACCCACTCAGCTGCAGGTGTTTTCCAGCTATCTGCTGTGATGTTACATTGCTTCAGGCTGTGCTACAGGGGACCCTCATAGGGTTTCATCTGCCTGCCATGTGCTCAACTCCCTTTCATCCCTGGGGAGTAGACTTTCATGTAGGATGGTTTCAGCTTCTCAGGATTGCGTGAGTCTTGGGACCTCATTGTGGGAAACTATGCCCTACCATCTGGTGGGAAGCATGGTACTAAGAGATGCTGATAGAATTTGTCTCGTAATTGAATGTGGTGATGGTAGGTGTCATTTCCATAAACAAGACTAGACAGCACAATAGCTTCGTAGACTTTAATTTTGGTCTGGGATGTGTTTCTTTGTTTTCATCATCCTGTCATTCTTGCAAATGTTATGAGTTCTAAAATATGATTTATTACTTTACCTACTAATGTGCCATTATTAGATACTGAGCTGCTGAAGTAGCAGAATTTGGTAACAAGCAATTTCACAAGTAATTATGCAGTCATGGGTTGAGTGCATTCAAGTGCTGCAAGGTTGGGTGGACAACAGCAGGCAGAAAGCTATCAAGGGGCACAAGGGATGAGCAGCCTGTGTTTCAAAAGGATAGGAATATTTTTGCCCTGGCCATCATCATAATATTGATAAGAACGATCAGGTAAAGTGGGGACTCCACCCAGGGCAAATCCCACAGTGGCCTCTATTCCTTTTTCTCAACATTTTATATCAATTAAAACAAATTTTAATCAATATTTCCTACTCTCTATTGAGCATTTACAATTTCTTTTCTTGAATATTATCACATTTAATCCTTATTGTAATCTCATGAACTAAGTATTATAGCAATATCAATATTCTATATAAGAAAAAGAGTCTTAAAGTTGCTATGTTAACTATTAATTAGCACTAGTAACTTGTGGAGTTAGAATACAAATATGAGTCCACAGCTTCCAAAGACTTATAGCTAAGAAAAAAAAAAAAAAGATACCGATGCCTGTCACATTCATGAATTTGGGTTTGTAATCTGGTTTCCTGTATTTTAAAATTATTCTATAGGTAATTCTGATACACACTTTTAATTGGAGGCTTCTGATTATACTTAGCCTTACAAGAATAATCATAAAATACCACCTAAAGTTATGATAAAGAGAAAAGAAATTTGCTAAACATGTGACCTAATTGCAGATTCATGATCCAACAATATGTTTTTTTTTCTGTTGAAATATGACAGAGTTAGGTTCTTCTCCCTGCTCTGAGTGACAAATAAACCATTAATGGCAATTGGTTAATTCCTGGGTAGGGACTCAAATAGAGTCTAACACACTAAGGATAAGGCTATATTATACTTTAAATTGGGAGGTGGATGGGAAGTAAAAACTTAAAAGATAAGTTTTTAAAAATTTTAAGATACTCAGTCTTATCCATATAAATGTGTCAACTGGTCATATATAAAACATTCTTTTTCATAAACACAGTCAATTCACGAGGACTAAAAATGTAAAGTATATTGACCATAGAATTAGTTTTATTTTATTAAGAGCTCCTCATCTAAAAAATGAGAATCATATTAACTATCTTTGTGTTTTTTTAAAAAGTTAATATTTGGCCAAATCATCTACATATAATCAAAAACCTCTACTTCATTCTTAATCCTAAATTCTTAAAAACACAAAAAATAAAAATATAATGGGAGGTAGCGCAGTGCATTGGTTAAGAGGAGTGACTATGGAACCCACATGTCTGGACTAGAACCCTGGCTCCTGCCTGAGCTAGATGTGTCACCCTGTGCTAGTAACTTAACATCTCCTTACCTCAATATCCCTGTCAATAAAATGGAAATAATAATCATAATGCTTATTTCATTGGATGATTATGAGAATTATATAATATTAAATTATGTAAAATAAACAGTGCCTACTACATAGTAAGCATTATATAGATGTTTACTATCATCATTGTTATCATTTTAAATTTTCAAAAGTCCAATTTCTAATAGAGGAGTATGGGACTTTAGAAGGGACCCCTTATTTTACAAGCGAGGAAAGAAATGCCTGAGCCACTTTTTAAAGCAAGTTACAAGGCATAGTAACAACTAGGATATACCGTGCTGAATAGAGCAGAACTATAGCCCTGTAGCAATGACAGTCTTTACCAGCGACTACATTCTGGGAATTTTAAAAAGGAATTAACTTCATATGACTCATTTTAAATATTTTTCAGAAATATATTTTATAAGCAACCTAGTACTTGTAATTAAATAGAAAATAATCCATACTGAAAATGACTTAACTGAAATTATGCCATGTGTTCGAACTATTGATGTATCATCGATATTTTCTTAGTAGAAAACAAATTTTGGCCTGTAAAGAGATAACATTTCTTCCTAATCTCTACTCTAGATAACACTCTACTGATCTAACCTTATTCTTCAACTATAAAGTTGATCAATTTCACAAGAAATACAATGAAACACAATAAAATACAGAGCACGAACTCATACTCCAGACATTCATTTAATTATCTCCATCAGTAAATATGAAGCTATTTCTCTAAGGAAATAATAGACTCTTTCTTAACATAACCTCATGAACCAAAATTATAGCCTTACCTGTCCCACAGAAAATGTGCAACATCCTGGTTTATGAACTATATTTTTTGATTCAAAACTTTCAAAAATTTCAAAACCTTAATGAGTAGCTTTGTATAAAGAAATGACACTAAGACAGGGAACCACACATCATCTTTATTGAGAACCCAAAGAACAAGATACTGTGGGAATATATAGAAGAAAATGCTAAAGTCACTTCCTTCAGGTAGTGCAAAATTGTTTGTGGGAGATATGAATATAAACATGAAAATGATCTATAAAAGGGAGTTAGAATACAGTAGTTCAATCCTGAACCAAAAAGCAGGAAAAATCAATCTACAAGTTTTAAACTTGCCAAGGCAAGTTTAAAAGCGTCACACAGAATATTTTTTAGAGTCTGTGTTTTTTCAAATGGGAGAGGATTTTTCAACTCAGGCTCACATGGAAGATACACTTAATCACCAAAGCCAATAGCGGGACAGGTACCAAGACATAAACCAAGGAGCTGGGGAAGAGATACCTGGACACAGAGCAGAACTTTGACCCTACAGAAAAGATAGGAAAATCTATTCCTAACAAATAACCTCCTTTAACGTTTTAATGGAGCCGAGTTTAATATGAACTTCAAATTCTTGAGATAAACTGACACACCAGACTGTCTAGGTTTGAGTCCCAGATCTACCACTTATTAGCAATGTGGTCTTGGGCAAGTTACCCTACGTCCCTCTGTCTTTTCATCATTATGGACTGGATGATAATAATAGTAGCTGACCACGTGGTAGTCATGAAGATCAAATAAAATAATTTAGGTACAATGTTTTAGATAAGGCTTGCTACCTAGCAGATAGCAATATGTGTTGGCCATTATCATTATTTCTCTAATTATTAGAGCAGAGTGCACCAAAATAACAGGAAACATTTTCCTACAATTGAAGAGACATTTCCCTTACTCACATCTGGCTAAAAACATTGACCAATAAAAGACTGAAATTCCATATCAGAACCCCCTACAGCACTGGTGTTCCCACACCTATGCATACACATTCCTTGCTTAGATTTACACTGCAACAAACTACTACCAAACATAGTATTTAGATATTTCCAAAACAATTTAATTAGGAGCCAGCTGGAAATCCTCATTTCAGTGTTCCACAAGTATCTTAAACTCATTGTACCCAAAAAACTGAACTTCTAATCCCTTCCACTCTCCTCTACTTCCCCTAACTTCCACTAACTCCATTGTACCAGATCCTGCTCCTCTGCCAAACTACTTCCAAGTCCCTTCAATCTACTATCAGGTCCCTCAATTTAATTTTAATCTATAATAGCTCTGAATTCTGTTCACTTTGCTAAAACTCTCATCCTTTCTCCTGCCTGGGTTTGTAGCAACTAACCCCTTGTGTTTCCAAACTTTCACCTCTTTAATTTCTCCTTCCCGCTGCATCATGAGTGTTCTGTCTAAATGAATCTTTGAAAAATGTTACTATCTTGGTTAAAATCCAAATGGCTTTTCATTTCCTTCAAAAGAAAGTCAAAAGTCTTTAGCATAACTATGATTCATAATTTGATCCTTTGTATTCCAACCTCATTTCTCATCTTTCCATCCCTTTTACTCTATTCTCTCTACCATCTGAATTACTTTTCATCTCATCTGGTTTTATTTATTTATTTATTTTTTGCTTAGCTAGCTCCCAGTTAGTCTTTGGCTACAGCTTCAACATCTTTTTCTCTTGAAGATCTCCCTAACTCTCTAAAAGTCTGGGCCCCTTCTGTGTGCTCTGGCAGCAGCCTATATTTCTCTTCATCAATTTATAAGTGAACATCATAGTTGCATGTTTAAATGAGTCTCCCACAAGACCGAAAGCTTTCAGAGATTAGGGACCTTGTCATTATTCACTGTTCATTGGTTTATTCCTAACTCCTTGCCTGGTGCAAGTCACACAGTAAATGCAAAACAATATGAATGGAATTGCATTTTAGAGTGCTCACATTCCATGGTTCAGGTATTTTAAACTAATTCTTTTATTTCTTTATTTTAAAACTCTGTATTGCTATAAATGCATATATGGGATGGGAAGGCTTTACTGTCAACTGCAATGAAGGCTCTGGTACCTATAATGGGTGTAACAGAGGAGCAGCACCCCTTATTGCTGTACCTTAGCCAGCCACCTTCCAGCCTGCTTCTGAGACATTGTTACTCAAATGCAAAATTGAGTATGTCCTAAAAGGACATGTAATTAATTAGGGATAACTAGTTACCATTCTTTAACCACTTTTCAAAAAGCAGAGAGGTTTTCTTGGGGAGGGGGAAAGATAATGATTACAGTAATTAAGTAACCTTTAGTATGTAACAAAATATTTGAGTCTCCACCAAAATGGAATAGTTTTCAGTTTTTCCCAAAGACCAGCATCATGACAAATTTTGACCATATAGCTTGGAAATTGGTAATGAAATAAGCTGAAAATCGCATATTTATTTTCAAATCATGGAACACCTGGGGTGAGATTAAAAAATAAAACAAAAGGTGATGCCTGTTTGCATATATAGTAACTACTCTTCATGATATGAGGAAACGGGGAACAATAATGCAATATGCTATCAGGTATTATGATTTTTTTTTACTTTTTCTTTCTCTTAAAAGGCATTAATAATCCAAATCAACCACAACTATTAAGAAGCATGTGTTATTTTCCTCACATTTTACATACAAAATTTAGCATAAAGAAGATACATATTATTTAGAAAACATACTATAAAATTCAGATGAACATAGTAGAATGCAGGATTTTTCAAGTATATTATCATTTCAGTAACTGTTATGCTTAAATAAAATGATTCTCTTTAGCAAAACATACTGTTGTAATAAAAAGTGATTTTTTGAGTGGCTTATTAATAAGCACTGCATATGATATTTTCACTGAAGTGTCAAATAAACATGTTGGAGCAGATGCACGAAATACATAAAATTACTAGGTAGTACGGGTAGATGCTATCAAAAATTTTGAGTGACTCATACTTTATTTACTCTGCATTTACTTCCAAAGCCACAAGCTTAATAGTTCTGTTTATAAAAACAAAGTTAGGCAAGCTGAATGCAAAGAACAAATATAAGTGAACTCATTTCTAACTTGTGGATGCATGCATGCGCACACATCTTTTTATTATCAGCATGATCCCAAATTAAAATTGTTACCACATGCTAAGTAAACTTTTTCAGATGTTCAACAGAGGAGATCAAAAGAGATTTCCTCATATATTTTTAGATCTCTGACCAGGCAAACACATAGGAACACAGACATGTCAAAACATCAAGTAATCCAAAGGTACAGCAATTTGGAAATTTTCAGTTCAATGAAACGTCCATGGAGAGTAGTTAAGTGTACTTTCATATTTTCCTAACTGACGTCTTACAGGTGAGGCTATTCATGGGAATTTATTTAGTCATTATTTGGAGGTAAGAAGTGAGAGAAGGCTAAGAGGAAGAATAGAATATTGATTAGCTGGGAAGAGAAGTTTAGCTTTCCCGGCAGATAGAAAATTACAAAACAAAGCATGCAGGTGGATAAGAACGTGCTATATACGGGGCCATAAGAAAACCAGCTTGGATGATTTTCTACTGCAGTTGTGAGAGTGATGATGTGTATCCTACAGGGGGAATAATGATATTTCTGGAATCCTTCTTTCTGCTTGCTACAAATGCTCACAGTTTTTCTCAAATTCTTTTGTAGGTAGGAGAAACATAAATGATGTGTGGAATCCATTCTTTAATGGAAAAAACCAAATCAATTTTATTATGTGTTCCTTCCTTACCTTGGGCATCTAGAACCATAACTGAGTTGTGGCCTGCTTCTATATCCAAGCCTATTTCCTGCTCCAGTTTTAGAAACTGGGTTTTCCTGTTCTACCATTTTTGAATATTTTGCTTGTTTCTCTGCTGAGGACTTGAGTTCTGGTCTTCTTCCTCTACCCTCTGCATCTATGATTGACTTACCATTTCCTTCACTCAAGCTTCCCTCTCTTTACCTTTATGGCCCCCTCAGGCAGACTCTCCTGACGCCATGCACCGCGTGTCTTCAGGACACTACTGTGAGTCATTCATTCAGACTTAGTCTTACTTTCTTCTCAAAGATTCACCCGGATCATACCATTTCCCCTGATGAGCCTGCCTTGGTTCCAAGTCATGATCACCCTAGCCTGAAAAATAGGGGGACCAATTCACTTCAGTATCTCTTAGAGGGCCACAACAAATGTTGTAATTGGTTTTAAAGTAGGCACTCTGGACGGATGTTTTCTTAACAGTACAAGTGTGCTTTTCATTTTCCAAAAGGATTTTATAATGGCATCTTGGTGGCTGTCCTTTATCCTATTCTAGCAGTTCTCATTTATTCTAATAGTTGAGTACAATTTGTTTATTTTTCCACTAAAATGCATTTTAAAATCCTGCAATATTTTGGAGACAAAAATAGATTTAGAAAGCAACCCAGAAACAAATAATAACAGTAAGAAAAATAAGGCATTTAACAAGATCTAATTGGTGATAATCAAGGAAATCATAATAATTTTCTGATCCCTTATTATTTCTTAAAGATATTTGCCTAAATATGAAATAAAAGGATGGTAATGAAAATTTTAATGCATATGCTCAGGAAAGTTAAGTTCCAATGAAAAGGGGACCCTGAATACCATCAGCCCTCTATTTCAGAATAGGATGGCTTACTCTAACCTGTAATACTAAAAATATTAATCTTACTTGCAAAGATGGCAAAATGATGGCTTTTAAAAAATGAGTTCAGCCAGGCGCGGTGGCTCATGCTTGTAATCCTAGCACTCTGGGAGGCTGAGGAGGGTGGATTGTTTGAGCTCAGGAGTTTGGGACTAGCTTGAGCAAGAGCGAGACCACGTCTCTACTGAAAATAGAAAGAAATTATATGGACAGCTAAAAATATATATATACATATATATATATATATATATATATATATATATATATAGAAAAATTAACTGGGCATGGTGGCACATGCCTGTAGTCCCAGCTACTCGGGAGGCTGAGGCAGTAGGATCGCTTGAGCCCAGGAATTTGAGGTTGCTGTGAGCTAGGCTGATGCCATGGCACTCTAGTCCGGGCAGCAGAGTAACACTCTGTCTCAAAAGAAAAAAAAAAAAAAAAAAAATCAGTTCAATGCAGATAATAAAAGTTAAGGGGCTCTAACCAAGAAAATATGAAACAGTTCATGAATAGAATAAATACTGATCATCCTATTATGTTTGCCCTTTCACAGGTTGAATGCCATACCCCTAATGTACATAGAGTACATTATTTTACTCAGTTGAATGCAAATTAGAGCACTCATTATTGTGAGACATGCTTGGCTAATAATAGACAATTCACAGTGGGTTTAGTGCTTATAAATTGTCAAAAAAGTTCATTAACGTATTACCAAGGAAAGGGTTCTGGATAGGATGAATTAGTGCTCAACATTTCTGTTGTTTTTGCTGAAAATCTGATTGACACATATTCAATTATGAAATTATTCAATTAGAAATACCCCAAGATTAACATATAAGATACTCTCTTCATCTTTTCAATCCTGAACCTATTAAAATATCAGATATATTCAATGTTTCAATATATAAAAGTTTATATCAAAAAACATTGATATCAAAGTTTAAAATTTCAATTCTGTCTTCTTTATTAATTCTTGTTACAATTCTATCCTAATTCTACCGCTAACAAAATGCATGCACACAAAATGCAAATGCCGTATTTAGGCTACAAATATTTAAACAGAAAAAATATAATTGCTATAAATGCTCTATATAAAATATTAATATAAAACAAGTGGCTAGTTGCAGATAATTAAATAATAAATCTAAAAGTAATTTAGAATTGTAAATATAATATGGGATACTTTCTATAAGTCATTTGTTTAACAAATGAGTATTTTAACCAATTTATGTTTCTTCATACAATTATATTACATAGGAATGAAATTCGTTTGAAAATGAAAAATGTCTCTAAATAACTTAAGAACTGGAATATTTTGAAAACATTTGGTGGTACATTTACACATGTGATATATATGACATGACAAAAACAGGGAAAGGAAACACTTCCTGTGAGTTTGTGATAAGTTTTTGTGTTTGATGTCACTGTAGTAATCAATGTATTCACTTTTTAGTGTAATTTTATTAAACCACATTTAAAAGATATTTTTCCCATTCTCATCCTTTCCTATAAAGAGGTCTCATAAATGCTAAGTCCATCCAAACAGAAGGCAGTTTTCTGGTCATTATTTCCATTATTTTGCAATTAAGATCAGATGATTCAACAGGTTAAGTTACACCAGAGAGAGATTTTCATGAAAAGCAGAGTAGTTTTACAGGCAGTGAGGGATGTTATCAGCTGGATCCAAAAGGATTTGTTTATTAGGCAATTGCTTTACTTAATATTTTACAAAAAGCATGCTTTCCACATCAAATTAATTCTATTATTTCTTTCTGAAGAATGCACAGTTTATGGGAGAACATCCCCACAGTGATTCAAGATATTACCATTTGTGATACTAGTTGAAAGAACATAAAGACAAAGGGCTTTTCAAGATTTAACTATTCAAATTTTAAAAATAAACACAAACTAGACATCAAGATCTTCAGTACATGAAGATGCATGTTGTACAGTCCTTCCTAATCACTGGAAGACAACACAAAACTGAAATAGTCTTTACTAAGCTATAGCAAGAAAACTCCAAATATGTAACTAAGATGTCTAACGAGTTGAACAGGCTCATCAAACCATCTGGTTCAAAAACAAAACAAAACAAAAACAAAGTAAAATTCAGATACATATCTGATTGTTCTTTAGTGAGCCTGCTTAGTTAATTTTAATTATAAAAATATATGATTTCAATCCTACAGAAGTCTTATGGAAAGGATGCTACGGAAAGAACCTGTGTACTACCATCATCATCATCATAATCATCAATAGCATCATCAACAATACAACTCTGCATTTTTTTCTTTTAATTTTCTTATTAATTATGGTAAGAAAACACAAACACATAACTGCATTTTAAAGCATTCTACAAAGTTCTTTCAAATTTATGCTTTTTAAGTTATAACATCCCTGTAAGTAGGCAGATCATATGCATGTTCTTATTTTGTAGAGATATATATATACAAAAGATATATAAACTTTTTATGGTGACTTAACCAAAGAAATATAGCTAGTCAGTATTGTGAATAAACAGTGTCTAAACCTCAATATGGGCTATTTTTACTTTGTATTAAGAAGTATTTATATTGTACCTTTACTGAAAAGAAACAAGTAATCTCTGGTTTATGCAATCATCTAATTTTAATAGGAGAAAATCTGCCATTGTAGATAAAACATGGACTTGTGTGCATCAGATTAACTTGGGTTCGAATTCCCATTTCTCCACTTACTAGCTGTGTATCTTTGGTAAGCTAATTACCTGCCTGATCTTAAGCTTCTTCATCTGCAAACTGGAAATAATCCCTCTTTTTCTCCCCCTCATAGGGTTACTGTGAAGATTAAATGAGATATACATGACAAGGACTCAGTGAAAAGTCCAGAATATCCTATGTCCACACACATTTAAAAAGTTTGTTCCCTTTCCTCTTAACATTATTACTTCTATACCATGTACTTAATCTTATGCCTAAGGGGAAAAGTAATATGGTCCTTGTTCATCAGTGAGAAGAAAATTTTTTGTAATAGAGAAAAATATAATGAAAATATGACAGATTAGAAAAGTGTGAGGCACCGATAACTCTTCTTGTGTGATCTCAAATTAAATAGAAAATAAGGTGGCCCATGTTAGTCACTTTCTGCTAATTATATTCTACTAATAATTCCAGTTTCTGTTAGCAAATGTTTTTTTAATCTCCTATACATCATTTTTAAATGACCACTGTATCTTGCTTCCTTTCTAAGATAGTCCCATGAAACAAGAAATTTCTGACAACTTTTTCCTTGTAAGCTGAGAAAGGGTTGCTATTGGCAGGATAAAGAATGCTGGCACAGGAATAAGTCAGCCACTGAACTCAACTATGGCTGAGGAAACCAGCAACACAAGGTTCAGCTTATTTTGCAGAAAACCAAAGGGGATAAGGAAGAAGAAAGTTATTGGGTCTGTCTAATCAAGAAAAATCATGGTACTATATCTTTTTTTTTTTTTTTTTTTTTTTTTTTTTGAGACACGGTCTCCCTCTGTCCCCCAGGCTAGAGTACAGTGGCCCAATTATAGCTCACTGCAGCCCCAAACTCCTAGGCTCAATCTATCCTCCTGCCTCAGCCTCCTGAGTAGCTAGGACTACAGGCACATGCCATCATGCCTGGCTAACTTTTCTTATTTTTTTTGTAGAGACAGGGTCTCACTATGTTACCCAAGCTGGTCTCAGACTCCTGGGCTCAAGTGATCCTCCTGCCTCAGCCTTCCAAAGGGCTGGGATTACAGGCGTAAGCCACCATGCCTGGCCTTAGTTCTGTATCTTGAGAGTGATCACCCCTTAATTGTACATGTATATTTCAAAAGATTTGAAATTGTACACGGTGACACTGTGTGTTGCAAGGTGTACTTAAAAGACTTTCTCTATATATCAAAATCATATGCACCCAAACCCTGAGTGTCTCTTGTGTCATCAAGTGTGATGTCTGTAAGAGCACCCTAACCAATCTTCTTCAAAGTTTATATTTTTCAGATTTAATTGAAGCTAACAAACCTTCACCCATCAGCACTTTGAAATATTCTTTCAAAAATAGTGGCAATAATACATCTTTCCACACAAATGTTTACATTTATCTGGTAAATGTATTGGACAATGATTTGGAGGCTTTTGTCTGTTTATTCTCCGGGATTTCTACCATGAATTCTATTCTAAAATCTGAGAATTAATAGAAATGGAATATTAAGAAAAGCTCTGATTTTTTTTCCCTCAAATATGTAAGAGATTTTATATTTCAAATGAAGTTAAGCTACTCTTATTTCTCAGGCATTTTCACTTAGGTTTCTTCTTGCTTTTACTAAAACATCTCTGTGTACACAACACAATTAAGGAAAACCACAACAGTTGTTTTTTGCCAGTGGGAATGTTTCAAAAACTATTACTTCAAAGTGGCTTCCCTTTTTTCCCCTTTTTTTTTTTTTTTTTTTTTTGGCAAAGGAGTCTTTTACTAACCCACCACACCTCTCAGTCATTCTGGTTTTTTTCTTCCCACCCTGAAAAAATAGTGTGAAGGGGAAAAAAAGTTATAGGGAAGACATCTTTTTTTTTTTTTTTTTCATTGATAAATTGTCTGGAATCTAGCAATTGGACAAGAAATCGGGTATCTGGTTCCCTGAGTTAATTCACTGGGGCAAAAGGGAAAAAAAAAAAAAAAAAAAAAAGAAGAAGAAGAAGAAGAAGAAGAAAAAAAAAAGGGAGGTTTGGCAAACAACTTTTCCTCTGGACATATTCCACTGGCTTGCGGCAATACTGCTGTACATCTATTAAGAGTTCCAACATCTATTGGTTAGATTCATGTTTCTGGAATTTCCCTTTTAAGCTCAGCACTTCTTGGGCTTGGAGAGCTCCTGGAAGGTTCAGTTTCAAAATCTCTTTTGGTCACAAGAGCTCCTTCTGCTTGTTCCTCTATACAGCTTTCTGTTTGTGCCCATTTATTAATATTAATGCTCCTTTCCAAGTAACCATTGACTGTTGGAACTTTTACAGGATTCATTACGATTCATTCGATCTTCAAATGCTTGGAAAGAATCAGTGTTGGTCCTATCCTCTTTCTACCACTTGAATGTCTGTCAGCCCAATTAACACATTTTCATTCATGTACTACTAGGGCTTTCTGTGGGAAAGTTTCTACCAAATTAAGAGAAATTTAGAATTTATGAACTTTTTTTCCTTTTCAATTATTTACACTTTCAAATGTTGGGAAGTATATTGGACAGGTTTCTTGTGACTTATCTAATCTCGCTCCCTCTTTTGTTTCTTAATGACACCAAACCACCAGAGAAAGTTATTAAAAAATGTAGAATTATAAATTCCTTCTTAAAGCTTATATTTAACTACTTGTACATAAATGATTGTCAATTAAAGATATTTAAAACTATTTAAATAATTTTCTGATCTGCTAGTAATACATAAATGTATTTTTTTCTAACTAAACTTTGTCTTAAAATTTTAAATTCCCAATTACCTGGTTCTTTTTATATTCATAATAGTATCCAAATGTAAGTAACATTTATGGTTTGAAAATAAAATATTTTGAATAATATTCATTACAGCATCTTTTTTTTAAAGAGTAACTGATTAGGTCTATTGGGGGAATATATATCTATTAGTGGATGATAATGAGTAAACTTCCACGATATCATTTAATATTATCATAATATTTTTAACTCATATTATGTTTAAGCTAGAGATTGGGCAGTGTGTACGTTGAAAACCCCACAGATATAAGATATCTTTATCAATTAGTATATAATATAAATTAATAAAGTACATATTAATAATATGTAGTATAGTATAAGCACACTTTATTTTAGCCAGTGATACATTTGTGCTAAAATTATAATTATTATATTGCTTGAAAATATACTTACAAAGGATTTAAAATAGAATTGTAAAAAAAAATAATTTGCTATTTCTAATTTTGAGTTATTTGTAGCTGACTCTAATTCTAACCAACACAGTAAGCAGCTGATTCAGACTTGAGGTATCAGTGAGGGTTCCTGGGAGGAAGTGATGTCTAAACGGAGAACTGACAGGTGAGGGGAGAAGGCTGGGATGAGAGTTGGTAAAAGTGCTTCATGATGGAGAAGCAGTCCTTGCCAAAATGGAGGGTAGACCATGAGCCGCTTAGTAAGAAAGTATGTTTGGAAAAGTAATGAGTGTTTGTGGATATAGGCAGTCGGTTTCAAAAGATGAGACTGTACATATAAATATGGACACAGGAAGCAGGACTCATAAGCCATATGAAGGAGTTTGAACTTTACATTTTAGGAATTGGGAAACTCCTGAAGTATTTTATTATGCTTGGTTTTAAGCAGGGGAGTTACATAACCAGATCTGCATTATAGTGGTGAGATTATTTTAGCAGAAGATGTCTAAAAATCCATTCCAATGACACTGATATTCTTGTACAGTGAAAAACTTATGTCAGCCCACAACATGAGAGGATGCGTTTAAACAAAAGCTTTTATACTAAAAAATATGGACTTGATATTATAAATCTCTGCGTGCATGATTTCTATGATGAGATTCCTGAATAGGTAGTTTTATAGACTGAAATAATATTAATTGCTAATGTGTGTAATGCTTTATAATTAGTAAAGTTTTTCACATATTCATTTAATGATTCAGATCTTCTAGAGTAGAACAATGTAATATTCTACTGTATCTTAGTTTATAGAAAGACTGTTTTTAAATTATCCTTTAATCAGGCAGTTAACGAGACATTGCATTTCTTTTCCAACAGTCCTAACAGAACAAACTACAAAGAAGGAATATACAATGAGTGGTAGGATCAAGGAATTCTGGAAGGTAAAAGAGAAGAAGGAAATTGTATTCATTTTGGTTATTATTTTTCTCTTTAAAAATAATATTTTATAGTTTAAACAATTTCAGAGAGAAGCTAAGCAGCGCTGTCCCTATCTTTGGACTTTTGGTCCTTGTTATAACCTAACATATTTCTCAAAGAGACTAAAAAGCTGTAAGTGATGAAGAATAACAGGAAACTGGCTTTCAGGGCAAAAGGAATTTTCCTCACATAGGCAAAATTAAGCTTTGTTATTTTTTTCTCCTTTTAGTGAAAAATGTTACCATGTTTCATTGAACCTAAAATGCCATCAACTGCAAGACTTACCTTGATTTCAGAATTATTAAATGTGAATAAAATGAACAGTATTCCAAGTGATATAAAAAAAACACTAAAGCTACAGAAAAGGTGAAGTTAGTAGACAACTTTCTTACACTTCTGTCAGAACCAAAGCAATAATGAAGAGTTTGTTGTATACAAACAAAAGCTTATGAGACCATATGGTTGCATCCTCTTAAGCTTTAATTTAAGCATTTGTATGCATACATACAGTATATGCATGTGTGTGTTTGTGTGTAAAAACTGAAGCTCTAA
Organism: Eulemur rufifrons; assembly: GCF_041146395.1. Lineage (NCBI taxonomy): Eukaryota > Metazoa > Chordata > Mammalia > Primates > Lemuridae > Eulemur > Eulemur rufifrons. The sequence continues at coordinate 31,047,924 of NC_090989.1, forward strand.
GGGGAAAAAGATGAACAAAGTAAGAGGAAAAACAGTACAGGGTACTAGATAACTGGTGTGCCATATTGCAAAATGAAGATGAGCTATAACATTCTTATTTTTTTTTTTAATTTTTTAGCTTGTATTTATTTATTTATTTTTATTTCAGCATATTATGGAAGTACAAATGTTTAGGTTACGTGTATTACCTTTGCCCCACCCGAGTCAGAGCTTCAAGTGTGTCCATCCCCTAGACGGTGGGCACCACACCCCTTAAGTGTGAATATACCCATCCCCTTCTTCCCCTTCCATCTGCCCAATACTTGATGAATATTATTACTGTATGTGCACTTAAGTGTTGATCAGTTAGTACCAATTTGATGGTGAGTACATGTGGTGCTTCATTTTCCATTCTTGTGATACTTCACTTAGTAGAATGGGCTCCAGCTCTATCAAGGATAATCCAAGAGAGGTGTTAGATCACCATTGTTTTTTGTGGCTGAGTAGAACTCTATATACCATATTTTATTAATCCACTCATGTATTGATGGGCACTTGGGTTGTTTCCACATCTTTGCAATTGTGAATTGTGCTGCTATAAACATTCTAGTGCAGATGTCTTTTTTATTAGTATTAATATTCAACAAACATTTGTTAAAACTCTGTTGAACACATTAACAAGATTTGTCCTTATAATTCTTTGTCACGTAACAGTGACATAACAGCAATAAGTAATAATGCCTTCATGATGTAGAAACTAACACATGTCCATTTTCCTCATGATGGTTTTTGAGAGTTAAGTAAAATTGGGTAAAAATATAATAAGAGGATTTGTTGTACAAAATAATTTATTTCATAGGCTATTATATAGCTTTCATCTCCACAAAAATCAAAAGTTCTTTTCCTAACCCATCATTGGGTTCAAAACATCCAAAATTAATGCTGCAGTGTGTATTTTAAATGTTATGCCTAGCCAAAGCTGACATCACTCAAATAATGATGGGCAAATATAAAGTATAAAGATTTTCAAATTACATTATAATAAAGCAGAGAGATGCAAATGCCATAGCTTCAGTGACTTAAAATACACTTTTAAAAGAATCCTGATTTTAAAACTGGGTTTCATAATTCAGCACTCATGTTACAAGCAACTGTCCCAGGTTGGAGTGAAATGCAGGAAAATTTGGACCTAAAAATGTAAGACATATGGTCTTGATTGCCTTTCGCAGCTACATTAAGAGTTCAGTGTAAAGAAAAGCGTTCCAAACGCCAGCTTGCAAACTAGGTTTTTATGTGAAACTCTAATAAAACAGCAGCAGATGTTTCTATGCTATTAATTTGTTTGGGACATTTTTGGCTGGTTCATTCCAAATCAACTGTTATCCCTTGTCCAACAACTGCAGCATTCATTTCTTTTTTACACAAGGAGAAAGAGAGAAGGGAAGCTTTTCTTTTGGAATAGATATTGCACCAATTTGCTGTATGCATGGGAAAGTGCATGCCAGCACTTGTGCTTTTTCTTTTTTTAAATTCCTCAGAAATTGATAAAAGTTTTTTTTTTTTTCCCTCATTATTGAAGGGAAAAAAATCATTCAGCTAAATTGCTCAAGTAAAAATGAAAAATACTATCAGTTGGTAAACAGAGTATCATAGCATGGATTCTAATTTAAAGACTAATAACTTGACCCAACCTTTACTTATTTGACTTCTAAATCTGCTTATATTGATGTAGATTATGGACAGATTTATTCTGGTGCTGATTTACAAGAGAAAGAGGTAAATCACGTTGTAAAATTTTCACATTGTGAGTCAATTCACTTCCATTGTTCCTCCCTCATCCTTGTAATCCATTCTTGCTGCCCTAAAGATCTTAAGAGATCACCTATGACTAGATATAAATATATCTCCTATTGATGTTAATTAAAATTGAATGTTTTAACTTCTGAAAGAAAATAAACAAGATTTTTAGAAATAAAATAAAGCCTTTCCATAGACATTTTCCTACTTCCAATCAACCTTCTCAACAAAAAGACAAAACTGGGAAGAAACAAAAGAACTAGTTGATTCTTTCCAGTGAGGCCAAATATATTCACTCCTAACCAGTTTTCCTCTGTAACTGGGCAGTTTGCTTTATATGAAGTTATGCTCTCTGTCTGGTAATACTGAGAATTCATTTTGAGGGATTGTTCTCAGTCCATACAGTTTATTAATATATTTCAAGATTACACAGAAATCCTTAATGGGATTCAAATGGAAGCCCTAAAGCCTATTACTCTATGAAATTACTCAGGCTGCTGGCTAAAGTGCCAAAATGATTTGGATTTTAGTTTTGTTTCTAAAACAAATGTAATAAAGTATCATTAACAAATTCAACTAAAGTTGGTTCAAGTTCAAAAAGTCTGCACATTCTAGTGTAATTAGAGACAAGAAAGTTTTAAAGCCCTAATGGAATTTTCTATAATTCACTCTTTAATTGGAAAACGTCTGCTGCTTGGAAGTATTTCCATGATATAAGGGCCAACTAACAAAGCATAGTAACCTTGTAAGCCTGTTTCTCTGTATGGATCTACTTTGATCTTTTGACACCGTAGCTGCTCTTCCAGGCCTGTGGAAACAGCTAAATCCTATAACACCTCTCAATTGCCCTGAGAATACAATTCAGGTTTTGGTTTGATGAGCACTTTATGATCTGGCTTCTCTTCTGCTCACCTCTCCACTCCAACTCTTGACCTCCCATGACACTGTGTTCCAGGCAGACTGAACAAACTTCAGTTTCATCAACGAGTCACTATCCCTTTAGCCACTGATTAGATACTAGTATGTTATTTCCTACATTCCAGAGTCTTAACTAGTTAACTTCTATCAGTCTCAAATTAGATACCATTTTCCAAAATAAGTTTCCTCTAACTCCATTCTTCCCACAGCAGGTACCTCCTATTATTGCCTTCCCAACATAAGGTGGGACAAATCTCATTTTTATGACTCCTATAAAACATGACCCTGACCTCTGCTAGAGCATAACACAATGCACCTATCAGTTTCACCCAAGCTCCTTCACAGTAGGAACTATTTAATGTTACCATGATTTTTTTTCCTAGCAAGGTGCCTGAATTTTAGGAGTCTTTGCTTATGTTTCGAATTGAACACTCTTTAATACCTCTACAATGCCAGCACAGATTTTTTTATGGAGAAGCCATACATCTAAGTTAAGAATGGGTTTCCTAAACTTAACTTTGCCCAAACAAAGTCTCTGTTCTGAACCCTCCTACCAAATCTTGTTTCTCTCACACTCTTCCTTGACTCAAAAACTCTCCAATTCTCTCTCCCACCTAAGAGTAAAAACCAAACTGTGGCCTACAAGACTCGTCTATGTCATTTGTTCATCCCGTTACCTCTCTCACTTCCATCTAACTCACTCAGTCCTAGCCCAGCTGGGGTCCTAGACATTCCCTGAATGCCTCAGGTACATTTCTTCCCTTAGTGCTCCTGGGGTTACTATTCCCTCTGCTTGGGTAATGGATATTCACAAGGCTCCCTCCTTCAGCTCCTTCAGATTTTTACTCAAATGTCACTTACTCAGTGAGGCTTAAACTGATCCCATTATTTAAAACTGAGTGAATATCCTGGCATTTGGAATTTCCTATCCCCTCTTCCTGCTTTATGTTGCTTCTCCACCATCTCACAAACCATACATTTGACTTGTTTATTTGCTCAATGCTCCCCTTCTGTCCTGTAAACTCCACGAGAACAGGGGCTTATAACTGTTTCGTTTTGGGGATTTTTTTTTTGGTCAGCTCAGCACCTGAAATAGTGACTGTCATTAAGGAAAAACTAAATTAATATATAATTGGATAGTATATGATAAATATGGTAAAAGTAAACTGTTTTTTTAATTTCTAAGCATGGTGTCTAACTATGGTAAGATAAACTAAAATCCTGACCTTAACTATTATTTCAATTAAATTAATTTCAACTCGTAGAACTTAAAAACTGACAAGAGTAAAATATTAAAATCTTTTATCTAAACTTCTAAAAATATATTTACCTACTTTTGTACTTTTATAAAAATTGATAGAAGAGTTTCAATATAAAATTTTCTTTAGATCTTAGAAAAATATACACTATGAACTGTTTCAGACATGATTATTTTAAGTGACTCTTAAACAAAATTAAAACACATATACATATATTTTGTCAATTGTTATATGATTTAATCTTTGGAAAAAGCAAACCATAATTTAGCCAATATTCAAATAATCTGGAAGAAAATAGTTTGTATACCAAATATTACCCATCCAGAAGTTTAAACACACACATACCATACTTTGATAACAAAATAAATATAGAGTCATAAAAGCCGTAAAGCTTGAAATTCATATCGTGCCTGAGCTGAAAGTCCATGTTTGTAAAATGCTTGTCAAATTGAAGATCATTTCTTGATTCTGTTTGATTTTTATAAATACATGTATAAAGATATAAAAATTGTCGCATCTTTATTCCCCTGGACCAAAAATGAATATGCATATATTGTCCAAACATAAAATTCATTTAATTTTATAGTGAAACATTACTATCCTTACTTCCAGTTAATCAGCAATCAGTTACAAAGAATTCCTAGAATCATTCTATTTAACCAAAATATATTTATGTCAACCATGTTAAAAAGAAAAATGTAACATATTATGTCATCCACACCTGTACCTTCATTTTCAATGTTACATAGTTGATGGATCAGAGATCTCAGCCCAGGAAATCTGATTCTAGAGCCTATTCTCAATCACTACTCTATACTGCCTCCTTGTAGCACTGGCCCAAGGGTAATGACATTCATTTCAGCTTTCATCTCTTTTCATAACAATAGGTATCATTCACTGCAAGTGCACTACAAGCAAAGCTTAAGTCCTACCACTAAGCCTTAACAACTTATTAATTGCATAGGTGTTTTCTTAGGCTAGATCCAGAGTAAAGATATTCATTTATTCATTCAAGTAAATGATCTATGCCTCCCAAATTCCAGACTCATTAGTTTGCTAAGCTATTCACTTAAGTATTAATATATGTCAGTTTTCATCTTGGGAAATCACAGGTGTGGGTTTCTGAGGCTAATATTTTAAATAGGGTGCAGGATGCTCTAGGTATAGCTTAGTCTACTACTGATTGGCATTTTCTATGTTCTACTAGCTTGTGGAAAATGTACTTTTAATGACATTTTTTTACCTTTGATTCTGAGGACAGAAATTATTTCTTGTCTAAGTCAATATTGTCCAATAGTGATATAATGTGAGCCACATAGGAATTTAAAAGTTTATTAGTTATCATATAAAAATAAAGTGAAATTAATTTTAATACCTTCTATTTAACTCAGTGTATCAATAATATTATTTCAACATATACTCAACATTAAAAATTGTTAATAGGATATTTCATACTTTTTTTAAAACTAAGTCTTTGAAATCTAGTGTCAATCTATACTATCCCCATTTCGAGGGCCCAAGAGCTTATCTCATGTGGCCAGAGGTTACCTTATTGATGGAATAGCTCTAGATAAGAGAACTAAAAAAGGATAAAATAATATCCCAAAAAAAGATGAAATAATGTCAACCTCATTTTATGTTAACAAGATAGCTTTGAAATCAAAATTAGATGAGGCCAGTAAGATTAGAGTAAGTTGCAGGCCAATGCACTCATGAACAGTGATATAAAAAAATACTAAGCAAAATTTTGGCAAACTGAATTCAGGCAGTATACATAAAAATATAAGGGATCATGTCAAACCGATATATTCCAGAAATTCAAGGTTGATTTGACATTAGAGAATATATATAGGCATACCTCATTTTATTGTGCTTCATATATATTATATTTTTCTACAAATTGAAGGTTTGTGGCAACCTTCAAAGCATCAGCAAGTCTATCGATACTTTATATCCAAAAGCATTGTTCAATTTGTGTCTTTGTGTCACATTTTGGTAATTTTCACAATATTTCAAACTTTTTTCATTATTATTCTGTTATAGTGATCTCTGATCAGTGATCTTTGATGTTATTACTGTAATTTTGGGGGCGTGCCATGAACCATGTCTATATAAGATGGCAAACTTAATCAATAAATGTTGTGTGTGGTCTGACTCCTCCATCAATTGATCATTCCCCCATCTCTCTTCCTCTTCTCCAGCCTACCTATTCCCTGAGACACAACAATATTGAAATTAGGCCAATTAATAATCCTACAATGGCCTCTAAATGTTAAAGTGAAAGGAAAAGTTGCAGATTTCTCACTTTAAATCAAAACCTAGAAATAATCAAGCTTAGTAAGAAAGGCCTGGCAAAACCAGAAATAGGCTGAAATCTAAGCCACTTGTGCCAAACAGTTAGCAAGGTTGTGAATGCAAATGAAAAGTTCTTGAGAGAAATTAAAACTGCTACTCCAGTGAACACATAAATGATAAGCAAGTAAAACAGTCTAATTGCTGATATGGAGAAAGTTTTAGTGATCTGCACTAAAGATCAAACCAGCCACAACATTCCACAACATTAAGACAAAGCCTAATCTAGGGCAAGGTCCCAACTCTCTTTGATTTTAAAAAGGGTGAGAATAATTGGAAAATGCAGAAGAAAAGTTGAGAGCTAGTAGCAGTTGTGTCATGAGGTTTAAGAATAAAAGCACTCTCCATAACATAAAAGTGCAATGGAGAAGCAGCAAGTGCAGATGTAGAAGCCACAGCAAGTTATGCAGAAGATTTAGATAAGAAAATTGATAAAGGTAGCTTCATTAAACAACAGATTTTCAATGTAGATGAAACAGCCTTCTATTGGAAGGTGGTATCTAAGGCTTTCATAGCTAGAGAGGAGAAGTCAAGGACTGGCTTCAAAAGCTTCAAAGAACAGGCTGACTCTCTTGTTAGGGGCTAATGCAGCTGGTGACTTTAAGTAGAAGCCAATATCTGTTTACCATTCTAAAAATCCTAGGGCCCTTGTGAATTATGCTAAGTCTACTCTGCATGTGTTCTATAAATGGAACAACAAAGCCTGGATGATGGCATATTTGTTTACAGCATGATTTACTGAGTACTTTTAGTCCAGTACTGAGATCTGCAATTCAGAAAAAAAGGATTTCTTTCAAAATATTACAATACACCCAGTCTCCCAAGAGCTCTGATGGAGATGTACAAGAAGATTAATGTTGCTTTCATACTTGCTAACATGATATCAATTTTGTAGCTCATGAGTTAAGGAGTCATTTTGACTTTCAAGTTTTATTATTCAAGAAATACATTTTGTAAGGCCATAGCTACCATAGATAGTGATTCCTCTGATGAATGTGAGCAAAGTGAATTGAAAACCATATGGAAAGGATTCACCATTTTAGATGTCATTAATAACATGTTTGATTCATGGGAGGAGATCAAAATGTCAACATTCACAGGAGTTTAGAAGAAGTTGATTCAATCCTCATGGATGACTTTGAAGGATTCAAGACTTCAGTGAAGGAAATAATTGCTGATGTGATAGAAACAGCAAAAGAACAAGAATTAGTTAGAAGAGGAGCCCGACGATGTGACTGAATTGCTGCATAAAACTTGAATAGATGAGGAGTTGCTTCTAATGGATGAGCAAGGAAAGTGGCTTTTTGAGATGGACTCTATTCCCAGTGAAGAAGCTGTGAAATTGTTGTAATGATCACAAAGGATTTATAATATTACATAAACTTAGCTGATAATGCAGTGACAGGATTTGAGAGGATTGACTCCAATTTTGAAAGACATTCTGCTGTTGGTAAAAATGCTATCAAGCAGCATAACATACTACAGAAAAATCTTTCATGAAAAACAGTCAATCAATATGACAAGCTCCATTTTTGTCTCTTATTTTAAGAAATTGCCACAGCCACCCGAATTTCAGCAACCACCACCCAGATCAGTCTGGAGCCATCAACACTGAGGTCAGACCCTCCACCAACAAAAAGAATACAACTCACTAAAGGCTCAAAAAATTGTTAGCATTTTACAGCAATAAAGTTTTTTTTTAAAAAGATATGTACATTTTTAGACATAATGCTAATGCAAACTTAATACACTACGATATAGTATAAACCTAACTTTTATATGCACTGGAAATCAAAAATCTCATGTAACTCACTTTCTTGCAATATCCACTTAACTGTGCTCAACTTGCAGGATCACCAAGGTATGCCTGCATAAGAATTTACTACATCAAAAGATGAGGTGGGGGAAAACAGAGATGGCATGCTCAATAGATCCAGGAAAGGCCTTTCAAAAAATTAAAAATTCATTCTGGCAAAGAAAAAATTCAGCGTATTATGAAGAAGATATAAGGCTGGGTGCGGTGGCTCACGCCTGTAATCCTAGCACTCTGGAAGGCTGACGCGGGAGGATCGCTTGAAGACAGGAGTTTGAGACCAGCCTGAGCAAGAAGAGCAAGACCCCCACCTCTCTAAAAAATAGAAAAATTAGCCAGGTGTGGTGGTGCATGCCTGCAGTCTCAGCTACTCAGGAGGCAGAGGCAGGAGGATTGCTTGAGCCCAGGAATGTGAGGTTGCAGTGAGCTATGAGCTATGATGATGCCACTGTACTCTAGCCTAGGGGACAGAGGGAGACCCTGTCTCAAAAAAAAAAAAAAGATATGTACTAAACATTTAAAATAAATATATTTCATATGGAATTATTAGAAGCAGTCCTTTTGGAATCAGAACTAATAGAGAAGCTTGTCATCACATCATTTCAGAGGTCCTAAAAAATAAATCTAGCAAAAGGTATTGCCAAGAATTCCAACCTCAAGAGTTACTTCAATTATAGTTTTAATTGCCATAGTTCCAAATACCATGGTTCCCACCTGGAATCTGATAAATTAAGTAAAAAGATGAGAATCCAGGGTGAACATCTCAGACTTAAAGAGGCAGGGCTATCCTCCGCTGAAGATTTTGTCCCAGATCATATCCCAGGGTCCAGAATAATTAAGCATTGGAGGCATTAGTCCCTGATGGTTCAATCAAAATATAATTACAAGCTGTGCTGGAAACATCTAGCCAAATTCATTCCAACAGCAACAATTTGCAGCCAGAACAGGTGACTGAGTAAAAGGTAGCATCCAACTGCATCAGGTGGAGTATTTTCTCCTGTCTCTACTCTCTCAATCTTTTATCACGAAAGTTCAAGTGAAACAACAGTAGACGGTAGTTTGTGGAGGGAGAGTGGATCTAGATTCTGATTGAACAGTGGAGGTCCAGCTGGTCTAGACTCTCATCTGGCATCTAGGTCACAGCCTGCACCGTGGGGCTTGGGGGGCCAGTGTTCTGGGTCCTGTGGAGCTGAGCTGACCCAGGTTCCTAAAGTCCCATGGCCATATGCACAGGGGCAGCATCATTCATCCACTGTGCCTCTGTGAGGTCACTGCTAAACAGTTACCTCCTTCTGTCTTCCACTAGGCCGAAACTGTCATGACAATTTGTGGAGTTTGCGGTCCTGCTACCACCCTGGCAGCCCAGGACAACTGGGCTTGGACCCAGAACATGGGCCTGCTGCTGCTCTGAGCAGAGAGCAGTCATGACTGTGCCTTCACTTCACGCCCAGTGAAAGTAGAGGCAGCCTGCGCCTTGGAGGCCCAGAGGTGGTGACAGACCCTGGGTGCCGGCAGCCACTTGCAAGTGTTACTGGGAATATAGTGGCTGGGACTGAGGGCCAATGAGCTTGACTATTTCTTTGCAAATTTCTTGAACACTTGGGTTTCAGCTTCCATGAAGAACGTGTTTAACTCTCTTTTTTGCTCTTTTATTGGGCTACCATAGTCCCCCACTTATATCTTATCTGGTTTTGCTTTCCTTGATTTCAGTTACCTTGTAGTCAACTGAGTGGGAAAATAGGTAAGTGCTGTACAATAAGATTTTGGAAGACAGAGAGAGACCACATTCACATACTTTTTCTTATAGTACATTTGTTTTATTTTATTAGCTTTGTTAATTCTTACTGTGCCTAATTTATGAATTAAACTTTATCATAGTACATGTACATAGAAAAAGCATAGTGTATGTGGGGTTCGGTACTCTTTGAGGTTTCTGGAATCCACTGGGGATCTTGGGACATATCCCCACGAATACCAAGGCATTACTGTATCATTAATGTATGCTGGATGATAATCTTTTCTTTTGTCACAGGTGTTGTGAACATCTCTTGATTCTTCTGTTTTGACTCTCTTATTAGACTTTCGGAAACAGGGTCTCACTCTATTGCCTGGGCTAGAGTACAGTGGTGTCATCATAGCTCACTACAACCTCAAATTCCTGGGCTCAGGTGACCCTCCTGCCTCAGGTTCCCAAGTAGCTGGTACTACAAATGTGTGCCACCATGTCTGGCTAATTTTTTTCTATTTTTTGTAGAGACGGGATCTCACTATGTTGCTCAGCCTGATCTCAAACTCCTGTCCTCTAGGTATCCTCCCACCTTGGCCTCTCAAAGTGCTAGATTGACAGTCATGAGCTACTATGCCCAGCCCATTATAGTGTCATTTTGATGCAATGATGATACTAATTTTAATGTCCAATTTAGTGATCTTTTTCTTTATGATCAATGCTTTCTGAATCTTTTTTATCTTATCCCAAAGTCTTAAAACTTTATTTCTATATTATCTTCTAAATATTTTTTTTTTTTTTTACATTTAGGACTTTAATCTATCTGGAACTAATTTCTTTGCAGAATATGAAATACGTCTTCACCTTTTTTTTTTCTTTCCCCCATATGGATAACCTACTGTCCTAATGCTCTTTACTAAAAAGATCATCTTTTTTTCTCCAGCCTTTAGCATTGGCTCTCTTATAAATCAAGTTTCATATGTCTGTGGGTCTGATTCTGGGCTTGGATTTTGTCCAATAATCTATTTGTCTAACCCTGCTCCAATATCAAATATCTTCATTACTATATCCTTAGAGTAAGTTTTTATATTCAAAAAGGCAAGTCCTCCCAGCAAATTCTTATTCTTATGCCTGTCTTGGTTACTTCTGACTCCTTGTCCTTATATAAAAATTGTATGTCTGTCTGTCAACACACCACCCCTCCCCCATTCTCACAAACACACACACACACACACACACACACACACACACAGAGGTCTGTTGATATTTTTATTGGAATTGAAAGAAAAGAAGTAAAACAGAACAAAACCCTCATTCTCAATTAATGGGGAAAATGACTCCTAGCTAAGATCCACTATCGCTATTTATTGCCTAATGGAATAGGACTTTGAAAACTTTTTGATTCAGTCCATTCTTCCATTTCTATAAACAGGTCTTTATAATGTACCCAGATTGCTGGAACAGAATTGAAAGAGAACAATCTAATGAGAATATAAAGTGATACAATTTGAAAGTTAAGGAATTTCATCATTAGCCCACACTCAGCAATTTTTCTATCTTCTGTCAGGTTAGGTCTATGCATGTATTATTTTAGTGTATGTATTATCTTTCTGATTAGCAGCAAATTTCTTGAAAACAGAGAACAATTTGCCCTCTCCAATAAAACTCTTCAGTCCTTATATTTTGCACTGTTGTGTTTGATGCTTTTCAATTTTTTGAGTATCTACATAGGACACGCATAGCAATGAATTAAATATTTTATATTTAGTCATTTTATGCCTACAAGTAACCCTATCAGATGGATACAATTATCTCCATTTTATAGCTGCAGAAACTGAATCCTAGAGAAGTTAAGTAACTTGCCCAAGCACAGATAGGAAACGGTAGGACCTGGATTCAAACCCAAGTTTTTCTAACTTTAAATTAAGTTGAATAAATGTTTGTTAAATGTATAAAAAATAGTGATAGAATTCATATTTGAAAGAGACCAAGGTGGAATACAGTATAAGTGATTAAAGATGTATAATATTAATTGAGATTTTATTTACTTAAATTATTCATTGTTGATAGCTCGAGTCTACACCAGACTTTGCATTCCCCACTCTGGAATTGTTCCATTAAGTTGTGGCTAGATCTATGTATTGTTTCTCCTGCCAAGAACCTCAGCTAGGGCAAGGAGCCTCATATACTGCTCTGTAACTATACTAAAACTGCTACAAATAACTGCTGAACAGACTGACTCTTACATCATTCAAACCAGAAGTTCAGTGGCAACAAGCCACCACAATTTCTTTCTGATTTGGAAGATATAAAATTTGCTCTAGAATCCTTTCTTTTTGAAAAAGGATCTCTCTCTCCCTCCTCTCTCTCTCTCTCTCTCTCTCTAACACACCCACATACACACACTTACACACAGTCTAAACTGCTTTGTGATCTTTCTTGACTTAAAATATGATTCTAATTATAGTGAAACTTCATCTACCTGGCCCACTAAGAAAATAACTCAGGCTAGTTAGCTCATTTTCCCTTTTTTCATACAAATTATATAAAGCAAAAATTTAATCTTTTAATCTGAAAAGGCAATTAATATATAACAGAAACTTCAAATTATATGAATGTAGAGATAACTGCTTATATGTGCATCATATTGTGCTTATGTTTTATCCTATGACATCCCATCTATAAAGTCACTTCTACCTGCTTGGATGTGCCTATTCTTAACACTTCATTTTTCCCTTGAAATTGGTAGCTTTTCATATGCAAAAAGTTTTAATACCAGCTTACAAACTAGTGAAGATTGTTTATAAATTAATTGTCAACAGAAGGATAATAATAACATGTCCCACCCCTTCCTCCCCAGCTCCCATAACAGCACATAATGAGTTTTTGGACTTGTCCCAAAGAGATGAGGTTGCAGGATAATTTATTTTAATTCAATTAAGTTTCTCATAATTCAATTCCTTTCAACAAACTTTTATAGACATCTGTGCCTAATCCCATACTCCAGGAACCTAGGTCTCTGAATCAACCAAATATTCTCTAAGCACCTTCTGTACACGAAATCTATACTAGGCATTCTGGGAAAGATGAAGATATTGAAGACATTAAGGCACAGTCCCTGCCCATCAAGTGGACTAGGGGATGAGTTTTTATGATTCTATAAACTGGTGGATGAATTCTATGTGGACTCTCTAAACTGAAAAAAGCTAGATTGTAGACACTGCAAAAGGAACATATGCAGATCCCATATTATATATTCCATACTACATATCATAACATATGTTTTCCCCCTGAAGAATCAACATTTCTATGAGTTAAAAATTATTTTTGTCATCCTCATTCTGGTTCAATTTAATGTTTATCCACAATTAAAATAGAAAACGAACAAAAAGGGGAAGGTTTGTTTATACTCTAAAAAACATGCAAATATTTTCCAATGATTAAAAATTAATATTTACAAATTGAATAGAATACACATTGTTCATGTACAATAGTGCATTTATTAACAGTGACATATTTATCTGGCCTTTTCCAGTCCTAGGAAAAAATTATGTCAATTTTCCCTCAGACTGCCTTCCTATTCTGTCACACAAATTATTTCATGAAACATGAATCCAAATGTTCTGTTCTTTTTCAATTTCCTTTCACCACAAATTCCAGAGTTTTGCCCTCCATGGCTTTTCAATAACAATTCAGTCTTTTTATACTAATGGCAAAAACGAAATACTGCTGTCTTTAATCAAGCTATTTTTGACATATCTTCAATAGTGAAGATTCAGCCTTTTGTGTTAAAGGGAAACCTTAAAAAATAATTATAATGGTTGAAAATGATTTTATTTTATTTTATTTTATTTTTGCTGAGGCATTTTCAGCTCTTGGGATGCTCCTTACTGCATTTTCCCATCAGTTTCTGCAACATTCTTGTTCCTTAGTTTTTAATGATAGTCAATCACTATGACTAGAGAAAATGTCATATTTTAAAGATCTTTCATTGGGCAAGCAAATATTTATAACATACATAGAGTATATAGAAATTTATGTTAACTTGCTGTCATATTTCTTTGATACCAAGTCAAAGATCTAGAAAAAAATAAGAAGAAAAAATACCAAACAAACATACTCATCACATAACTCAAAGCAAACAGCTTAATTCCAATAATTTGTTAACACACCGTAAAGATCATGAATATGTAAGTAAGTGGCAGAAAGACTGTACCCAGGCAAAACAAACCTGCAAAAGGCCCTGCCTTCACTTCTACCCACAGCTATTACCGCATTCCCCTATAGTCCTTGAACACGCATAGCACTTTTCTGCCTCCAAACTTTTAAACATTTATCTAGCATGCTCTTATCTCCAGCTATTCACCTACCTAATCCGTACTCATCTCTTTGTGTCTCAGATATGTGTCACCTCCTTAGAGATTTTTTTCCTTGACTACCACATTTAAAGATCCCTCTCAGCATTCTTTCTGAGAGTACTGTATTGCTTTTTTTCTCATAAACTTTGTCACAGTGTGTGTGTGCAGTGTGTGTGCGCACACACAGGGGCATGTACCAGTGTGTACTTTATGAATAAATGAAGAGCATATAACTTTTATTCAGAACTTTGGGATAAATAGAGATCTATACAATTATTATTCATTGACATTAACGAGACATGACTTGCTTAATTCCTTGAAGCTGTATTAAATTAGCTTCTCAAGAGTGTGAACTGGGAATTGGTTTTGTTTCCTTATTCCTAGAACAGTGTCTGGCATATTGTAGGAATGTGAAAAAACTCTGTTGAATTAAGGAAATGAGTGGGCATGATATGAGAGTCCCCAAAGTTTTACATTTGTCACTGTCAAGAGTATATTAATCTGTGACAAGAGATTTATTATAGATGTTCTTCATCTCTTACTCTCTAAAAACAATTATATTTGTTCTTGAGATGTTTTTTATCCTATTGGATTAAAGTCATCATGAAAAATCTCGTTAGAAAGGATTCATTGTTGTAAGTTTTGCATTATTCAAAGCCAATTGTAAAACTTTTCCTTTTTTGTGAACAAAATATATTTGTAATGCTAAATGGTAAATATTGGCTTAAGACTTTATATGAAATTGCAGTTTATAATAATGGAAGACATGATATAATAAAATTTATGAAAAAACAAGTTTTGAATCAAATAAACCTAGAATCAAGTCCTGATTTAACTATGTTATAAAGATAGATAGCTTTGGGCAAATTATTTAGACTCCATAAAAGAAGACTCCTATTCCTCATCCATTTAATAGGGATAATAATATCATTCATATTTTTGTAAGGATTGGGAGGGCCTAAATTAAGCAAATAACATAGTCATTACATGCTCATAGTAACCTCTTAATAAAGAACAGCTATAGTAATACTAGTTATTACTTTTTATTATTTTATTAGGTAACATGTTTAAATTTCCTAATTTATCATTTTCTTCCCTTTATCTTTCCTTCTACACCTGTTGCCTGATACTTTTTTTTCCGTCTCAGAAATAAGTCTTTCTTCCTTCACAAAGCCATTTTATACCTAAATTCTGTATCTCACTTTTGTCACCCTCTCCTAAAATTTCTTCTCTAAACAATCCCTTTTTCTATAAAACCTAATTTAAATTTCATGTAAGACTATTATTCTAACAAGATGTGATCTTCAAATATATATGAAATGGATTAGGTACAAATAACTGTCTTTGAATACAGGTAAACATTTTTTAGTTTAAAAATACCAGATTCATAGAGTTTCCCTTTACACCTATAGAGACATTTCTAAAACTTAAGAACAGTCAGGCTAATAGTAAGGAAATGTGCACACAACAAAAGCCAAATCAGTTTGGTGGCAATAGAAAATATGCCTTTCAGTAAATAGTCTCTAGCCAGATGACATCACTCATCAAATGAGCCCTGATTTAGAGCAGCAAAACTCAAAAAGGAAAGGAGGAGTCCTGGAGCAAAACATGGAAACCAGGGTACTTAATGACAAGTTAGCCAAAATCTTTCTAAGGAGAGGAGTTAGAAATGTCCTAGTCCCAACAGAAGTCTACTCTAAGACAACCAAACATGTCTTTCTTGAAAGACACAGTGTTCACCAGAAATAAATTCATACATCTATAGTGAACTCCTCTTTAATAAAGTTGCCAAGAACATACAGTGGGGAAAGGGCAGTCTCTTCAGTAAATGGTGCTGGGAAAACTGGATATCCATATGTAGAAGAATGAAGCTAGACCCTTATCTCTCTCCATATACAAAAATCAAATCAAAATGGATTAAAGATTTAAATCTAAAACCTGAAACTATGATACTACTAAAAGAAAATATTGGGAAAATGCCTCAGGACTTGGTCTGGGCAAGGACTTCTTGAGTAATGCCCCCAAAGCATGGACAACTAAAACAAAATTGGGCAAATGGAATCATATCAAGGTAAAAAGCTTTTGCACAGCAAAGGAAACAATCAAAGAGAAGAGACAACTCATAGAATGAGAGAAAATATTTGCAAACTACTCATCTGACAAGGGATTAATAACTTGATTATATAAGGTGCCCCAAGACCCCAAGAGAAAAAAAATCAAATAATCTGATTTAAAAATGGGCAAAAGATTTGAATAAACATTTTTCAAAAGAAGATACACAAATGGCCAACGGGAGTATGAAAAAATGCTCACCATCGTTAGCCAGCAGACAAATGCAAAGCAAAACTACAATGAGATATTATCTCACCCCAGTTAAAATGGCTTTTATCACAAAGACAGGCAGTAACAAACGCTGGTGAGAATATGGAGAAAGGGGAACCCTCGTACACTGCTGGTAGAAATGTAAATTAATGCAACCACGATGAGAACAGTATGGAAGCTCATCAAAAAATTAAAAATATAGCTATTATATGACCCAGCCATCCCACTACTAGATATATATCCAAATTAAGGGAATTCAGTATATCAAAAAGATATCTGCAGTCCCATGTTTATTGCAGCACTATTCTCAATAGCTAAGATTTGGAATCAACCTAAGTGTCCATGAACAGATGAATGGATAAAGAAATTGTGGTACATATACATAATAGAATATTATATAGCTATAAAAAAGAATGGAATCCTGCCATTTGTAACAACATGGATGGCACTGGAGAACATTATGTTAAGTGAAATAAACCAAGCACAGAAAGCTAAATCTTGCATGTTCTTACTCATGTGTGGGAGGTAAATATTAAAAACAATTGATCTCATGGAGACTGGGAATAGGACGGTTACCAGAGGCTGGGAAGTGTAGCAGGAAGAAGGGGATAAAGGATGGTTAATGGATGAACAAATATAGTTAGAGAGATAGATAGAATGAACAATATTTGATAGCACAACAAAGTAACTCTAATTGACAATAAGTTAAGATATGCTTTAACATAACTAAAAGATGGAAATGGAATGTTTCTCAAACAAAGAAATGATAAATGCCTGAGGTGATGGATACCTCAATTACCCTGATTTGATTAATTCACATTGTATGCCTGTATCAAAACATCACATCTATCCTACAATACAACTATTATATACCCATAGCAATTAAAAATTTTTAAAAAGAGACAGCATTTATAAAGGCTTGGACCATATGTTCTGAAGAAAGCAAGGAGAGAGCAAACTCCATTTTGTAATTTGAATATTTTTCTGTCCCTTAAATTATATCACCATGACAAGAGAGACTGGATACATGCACCTATAGAAGGTATCATAAAATGCTTAACAGTCCCTACCTGACAACATGTATTACCTTTATGCCAGCCCGTTTCAGATTCAAGAGACTATAAAGTCATATAAATCCAATTTGGATATAAACTGCAAAAGTGATATTCTCTCTGGGACAATCATCCCATATAAAATGTGCTGATACTGTTCAATCTCAGTGCCTTAATTAAATCTGTCTTATTCCAAGGATTTTTATTAAATAAAAGGACTGATGGCTGGGCACAGTGGCTCATGCCTGTAATCCTAAAACTTTGGGAGGCTGAGGTGGGAGGATTGCTTGGGGCCTGAAGTTTGAGACTAGCCTGAACAAGATCAAGACCTTGTTTCTATTAGGAATAGAAAAACTACCTGGGCATGGTGCTATACATCTGTGGTCTCAGCTACTCAGGAGGCTGAGGCAGGAAGATCACCTAAGCCCAGAAGCTTGAGGTTGCAGTGAGTTATGATAATGCCACTGCACTATAGCCCAGGTGACAGAGCAAGACCCTATCTCAAAAACAAACAAAAAAAAAAACAACAAAAAAGGAATGATGACTCCTGCTAAGATTTTGAAAGACTTGACATATCCATAAACATCATTTTGCTGTGGTTCCTATTAAAGAAAATGCTCTATATTAAAAAAATAATGCCTACCATCTCAGATATCCAAAAATCTCTGAATCATCATAACCATATGCCTTTTTGTAATATGGCTACGGAGCTGTAACATTTTTTATTTTCCCTGATAAATCCTAAGTCAGCTGTAACTCATTGAGGAAGTAGTTTTAGCCCAATTAAATTTTCTAGAAACGCATCATCTGACATAAAGGAACTCTGTCTCAGTAATAGATTCAGAAACAACTAGCTAGTCCTTAAGCATTCCTCTTTTAATCTCATGCAAGCCTGCAATAAATATAAAATACACATTATATTCTGTAGAATAATTAGTGTGTACTAGCACATTATTGCTTAAATGAACTTTTTGTTTATTGAACCATTACAGAATCATCTTTCTCAAAAATGGTTTTAGCTCTGCAATTTGCCTAATTTTGAAGCCATAACATGTCATGATTTTAAACTGAAATTAATAGTTCCTGAGGAAAGGCGATGCTTTTTATAATATTTCAACATCTGTGGAAAAACCTGATGTTGCTAGAGATCAATCAGAGAGGCATAAGCATATGATTAATATACAAGGTGAGAGATGGTTGTAGAAGAACAACCATCACCAACAACCCTACTGGAGCCAATGGAGAATCTATGCTTCTTGGACATCAAAGTGTTCTACCGAATTGCTTCAAAAGTTTTTATGGAAGAAGAGGGTAAAGATAGAGATACATGGGGTGGGCTCTAGTTCCTCAACCCTGGCTTCAAGCACAGCAGTTCATTATAGTCACCAATTGTGCTACATTTGTCTCTCATACAACTTATCTATCCATACATTATGTACTGTAACCCTCAAATTACTCTTCATATTGTGAATTCAAACTTTGGGACCTCAGCTAAAGTAATTGCATGGAGACACAGCCCAGCAGTTGACATTTCAAATTTGGTAGTTGCCATCTTTTTTGGATAGTGATGTTTCTCTAGTTATTTTAATATATGATTGTGCATATACCTAAATTTTACTCCTACTGTATAAAAATCAAGAGAAAATTCAATACTAGTAATAACCATAGTCCTCAAATATAATCATAAATCTAAAATAGTGCAAAAAAATAATCCACCATGATCAAGTGGGCCTCATCCCAGATATGCAAACATATGCAAATCTATGAGTGTTATTCATCACATAAATAGAAGCAAAAACAAAGACCATGAGATCCTTTAAATAGATGGAGAAAAAGCATTTCACAAAATTCAGCACCCTTTTATGATAAGAACTCATAGCAAAATAGGAATAGACAGAATATACCTCGATATTATAAAAGCCATATACAACAAACCCATAGCCAACATCATAATGAATGGGGAAAAATTTAAAGCATCCCTGCTTAGAAATGGAACCAGACAAGGTTGTCCACTGTCACCACTTCTGTTCAACATAGTGCTGGAAGTCCTAGCCAGAGCAATTAGGCAAAAGAAGGAAATCAAGGGTATCCAAATGGGAAAAAGCTTTTGCACAGCAAAGGAAACAATCAATAGAGTGAATAAACAACTTATAGAATGGGAGAAAATATTTTCATGCAATACATCTGATAAAGGGATAATAACCAGAATCTGCAAAGAACACAAGCAAATTAGCAAGAAAACATCTAACAACCCCATTAAAAAGTGGGCAACAGACAGGAACTGAAGCTTTTCAAGCAAAACCAAAATGAGATATCACCTAACTCTAGTTTACCAAAAAGTCCCAAATCAACAGATGCTGGGGTGGATGCAGAGACAAATACACTCTTGGTGGGACTGCACACTAGCACAACCTCTATGGAAAGTAGTATGGAGATACTGCAAAGAATTAAAAGTAGACTTATCATTTGATCTGGCAATCCTACTACTGGATATTTACCCAAAGGAAAAAAAAGATATTTCATTAAAAAAGACACTTGCACTCAAATGTTTATAGCAGCATAATTCACAATCACAAAAATGTGGAAACAACCCAGTGCCCATCAAGACATGAGTGGATTAATAAAATATGGCATATGTATAGGATGGAGTATTAGTCATAAAAGAAATGATGAACTAATACCTTTTTTTTTAATTTCAGTATATTTCGAGGGTATAAATGTTTAGGTTACATATATTGCCTTTGCCCAACCCGAGTCAGAGCTTCAAGCATATCCATCCCCCAGACTGCGCACTGCAGACATTAGGTGTGAATATACCCATCCCCTCCTTCCACCTGTCCAACACCCAATCAATGTTACTAGTATATGTGGACATAAGTGTCAATCAGTTAATATCAATTTGATGGTGAGTACATGTGGTGCTTCTTTTTCCATTCTTGTGATACTTCACTTATTAGAATGGGCTCTAGCTCTATCCAGGATAATACCAGAGGTGCTAGATCACCATTGTTTTTTGTGGCTGACTAGAACTCCATGGTATAAATATACCACATTTTATTGATTCACTCATGTATTGATGGGAACTAGGGCTGTTTACACGTCTTTGCAATTGTGAATAGTGCTGCTGTAAACATTCTAGTGCAGGTGTCTTTTTTATAGAATGTCTTTTGTTCCTTTGGGTACATTC
Source organism: Eulemur rufifrons (assembly GCF_041146395.1). Classification (NCBI taxonomy): domain Eukaryota; kingdom Metazoa; phylum Chordata; class Mammalia; order Primates; family Lemuridae; genus Eulemur; species Eulemur rufifrons. Next base: position 31,068,687 of record NC_090989.1, read on the forward strand.
TCAGTAATGGGATTGCTGGATCAAATGGTAGTTCTACTTGTAGCTCTTTGAGGTATCTCCATATTACTTTCCACAGAGGTTGTACTAGTTTGCAGTCCCACCAGCAGTGTATGAGTGTTCCTATTTCTCTGCATTCATGCCAATGTTTATTGTTTTGGGACTTTTTGATAAAGCCCATTCTCACTGGATATAAGTGGTATCTCATTATGGTTTTGATTCCCATTTTTCTGATGATTAGAAATGTTGAGCATTTTTTTCATATGTTTGTTGGCCATTAGTCTATCTTCTTTTGAAAAGTTTTTGTTCATGTCCTTTGTCCATTTTTTGATAGGGTTGTTTGGTTTTTTTCTTGCTGATTTTCTTGAGTTCTAAATAGATTCTAGTTATCAGCCTTGTATTGGATGTGTAGCATGCAAATATTTTCTCCCATTCTTTAGGTTGTCTGTGTGTTCTCATGATAGTTTTCTTGGCTGTGTAGAAGCTTTTTAATTTGATTAGGTCCCATTTATTTATTTTTGTTGTTGCTGTGATTGCCTTTGGGATCTTCTTCATAAATTCTTTCCCTAGGCCAATGTCTATAAGAGTTTTTCCAACATTTTCTTCTGGAATTGTTATAGTTTCATGCCTTAGGTTTAAGTCTGTTATCCACCATAAGTTAATTTTTGTGAGAGGTGAAAGGTACATATCTTGTTTCAGTCTTCTACATGTGGCTATCCAATTTTGCTAGCACCATTTATTGAATAGGATTCTTTTCTCTATTAATACCTTTTTTAACAACCTGAATGGAACTGGAAACCATCCTCCTAAGTGAAGGATCACAAGAATTGAAAAACAGGCCGGGCGCGGTGGCTCACGCCTGTAATCCTAGCACTCTGGGAGGCCGAGGCGGGTGGATCGCTCGAGGTCAGGAGTTCGAGACCAGCCTGAGCAAGAGCGAGACCCCGTCTCTACTAAAAATAGAAAGAAATTATATGGACAACTAAAATATATATATACAAAAAATTAGCCGGGCCTGGTGGCGCATGCCTGTAGTCCCAGCTACTCGGGAGGCTGAGGCAGGAGGATCGCTTGAGCCCAGGAGTTTGAGGTTGCTGTGAGCTAGGCTGACGCCACGGCACTCACTCTAGCCCGGGCAACAAAGCGAGACTCTGTCTCAAAAAAAAAAAAAAAAAAAAAAAAAAAAAAAAAAAAAAAAAAGAAAAACAAACATCACATGTACTCACTACTAAATTGGCACTAAATGATTAACACTCATGTGTACATATGGTAGTAAAATTAAACAGAAATCAATCAAGGTGCAAGAGGGGAGGAGGATATGCGTAAATTCACACGTAAGGGGTACAATGCACACTGTCTGAGCAATGGACACAACTTATAACTTTGATCTAAACTGCACAAAAGTAATTCATATAAACAAAACATTTGTACCCCATAATATTCTGAAATAAAAAAATAAATAAAATAATGGTAAAATTAACATGTAGAAAGAGTTAACTTTAATTTCAATGAAATATTCCAACAGATGTGTTTCAATTATATAGAAAAGAATAAAATAAAAGAACATACATGAAATTGTGAGGAAATATTGCTGAATACTGTGTTTAAACAGTAAGATATAAAGGGATACAATATGTTTTAGCCTTCTTGGAAGAGAAGTTCTTGTATTGCTACTTGTAAATCTATCATTCATTTTTTTTTCCTTTGAGAGTAAGAGTCATGTATAGGGGTTGTCTATTGTGCTATATCATAATATTTTGTTTCTAAGAATTTAAAAAATTAAAAGTAATATATGTAATCCAATCTCCTGAATCAATAAATATGAAATCTGAAGGCCCAAAAGTTAAAAAGACTAACCCACTTTCAGTTAACAGTAGCAAGTGTCAGTGGTCCTTCTAATACTTCACAATCTTTATTTGTAGAATCATATATTTCTGGTATGTATTAGTTAGGGTTCCCCAAGGAAAGAGAACAACATGTGAGTGTGTGTATCTGTGTGTATCTATCTATCTGTCTATACATCCATCTATCTATCTATAGACAGTTTCATTTTAGTAAATTGGCTAACACAATTGTAGAGGCTGACGACTCTGAAATCTGCAGGGCAGTCCAGTGGGCTGGAGACCCAGGGAAGGGCTATTGTTGCAGCTCATATCTGAATGCAGAATATCCTCTTCTTAGGTGGACTTCAGCTTTTTTCTCTTAAGGCCTTTAACTAATTGTATGAGGCCCATCCACATTACGGAAGGTAATCCAATCTAAAAAATATCTTTGCAGTGACATCAACAGTGGCGCTTGACCAAATATCTGGGTATCATGGCAGAGCCAAGTGGGCACACAATATTAACCATCAAATGGCACTGAAAGACTCAATTTAGGAAAAAAATAAAACTAGGTACTATTAACATTTTTATATAAACCATCCAAAGTTTAAATTAAATCCATACATTGTAAGTAGCTTCTATTGCTTTGCATAGTCAAAGAAGGTTCAGTATGGAAAAACGGAAGGTAGGTTAGCTTATCCAGTAGCTAAAAAACTTCTGACAGAAATATTAATTTTACTTATTTTTCTTCTCAGCATAAAATTCACTTTCTGTAAGTTAATTTTCACTGATGTTGCATTTTTTTTCCATTTTATGCATATTTAGTCTTCCAGAATGTAGTTTTATCTTGTCTAAAAGGTCAATTTTCTAACAAGCTCCAGAGAATTTCCAGTAGGGCAAAAGGTGGTCAGTGGAACAGATTGCACTACTAGAATACATTAATTTATTACTGTGGTCTTCATTTGAATATGTGTGCTTAATGACCTAGGAAAATGTTGCATGTATCCAAGCATAAGAACAATAATTTATTGGCAGGCAAGTTTCATGCTACCACACTAACTCTAAAACAAATGGTTCCATCATGCAAATAGCAAAAAAAAATGATAGGTGCATGACTTTAATTACAAAGAATTTAAATTTTTATTTTGCATCCCAAAGTACACTACTTCATGGTTTGATCATGTGGCTATGTAGGAATCATGAGTATTGTTAACTTTAAAGGGTTCTCAAAATATTTCTAATCTCTGCTCTTCATATTCTAGATGAGCAAATTGTTGCCCTTAACAAAGGTCAAACAGCTTGTTAGGCATAGAACTATGTCAGAAATCTTGGTGCCTTCTGTTTTTTCTCCTATAATAGGTGGCTTCCCAGTGGAGAAAGTTCTTGATCCAAGATTACATCAGATCAAGTATATAATATTACCTAGTATAAATCACGCAATTTGGCAGTTTACTGACTAGATAAGTGTAGGAAGAGAACTTTCATATATTCTCACGATAAACGTTTTTTTTTATGATGGAAGCAGTGTGGAATGTTTCTTAGGGAACCATTTAGCATATCAGGGAGTAGCATTAAGCAAAATTTAATAACATAAAAGCACAGTGGTTTGCAAACTGGTAAAGTATAAGGGATCATTCACTGGGAAAGACACTAATATTCTAGTGTTTCTAGGACTATAATGAAAACATAATATTTAGGATTCATTTAAAGCATGCTGCTAATAAATTTATAATTATATTGTCTAATTCCCTTTAAGGTAAAACTAGAAGTGTCTGAAACAGGGTGAATCCTCAACAAATACTTGATGGAGGCTGGGCATGGTGGCTCACACCTGTAATCCTAGCACTTCTGGAGGCTGAGGTGGGAGGATTGCTTGAGCTCAGGAGTTCAAGACCAGCCTGAGCAAAAGCGAGACCCCCATCTCTACAAAAAAATGGAAAAATTAGCCAGGCATGGTGCTGTGTGCCTGTAGTCCTAGCTGCTCAGGAAAGTGAGGCAAGTGGATCTCTTGAGCCCTGGAGATGGAAGTTGCAGTGAGCTATGATGACAATGATACCGCTTTACTCTAGTCTGGGCAGCAGAGCAAGACCCTGTCCCCAAAAAAAAAAAAAAAAATACTTAATGGAGTGAAAAACATTTATTTCCCTTTATCTAAGAAGAATTACAGAGTTATGATAAGACCTTGTCATTATCAAAAAGCAAGTGTAATTTTTAATATATCTGGAAAATCAAATAGATTAAAAATATACTTGTTAAATTTCATGGATTTTTTTTCTTTTTTAGTGGCATAATTCATAATCAAAGGGGATAGCTCAAGATTAACTCTGTAGCCTTGGTCTTACACCTCTTTGCTTGTAGTCCATTTTTCCACCCACAAAACATCTGTGTAGTAGATAAAAAGAGTCAGACAATGTGTTTACATCCCCCCAACACATAACATGAGGAGAGATCAGTGATAACATGTATATGGGTATGTCATCAAAGCCTAATGATTTTCTCCTCTACCATTTTCCCTAGGGTGGCTCTTAGATTTGTGTCTGTTCTCACTCCTAACGAAGACCATAAAGCTCCCTCTTGAGATAAGAGGAGGCTTGTAGATAAGAAGAGTACAAACTCCCCCTTAGAAAGGGAGATCCTATTTAGAAGTTGGCTGTGTGACTTGTTTCCATATATTCTAATAAGAGCCAGGTTGTACAAACACATTTCATGATGGAAATACAGAAATATTAGTTATAATTAACAGAATGTTTGAATACTCCCCTTTTCTTATGGCTCTAGAAACAAAAGAACAAAGGAAATGGGCAGCATAAATAAACACAAAGTTATGGCTAAATTTTACAGTTTGACTATTCAATTTACAAACGGTGAGGGGTAGCTGTGCATAATAAAGGTGACACAAATACAAGTGTAGACTTATCTAATCATCTAGTTTCCACTAAAATTCTGAAAAAAAAAATCCACCCATGGTGGCTACAGACAAAAGCTGAGTTGTGCATCCAGTTCTGTTTTTCTTTCTATGTATCTCACCTGCTTCTTGGTCCTTGTTGAATTGATGCAAGGTTTGACGCTGCACTTCTCAGCATCAGATCACAACAGAATAAAGGCCCACTACCATTACCAGGAGACTCTCTCCTAATGTGGCCATTGCTACTGACCTTGTGATGTTGCTGACCATATTTTTTTATCACTTGAACACAGATGCATGTTACATGCTACAGCACTGGAAAAATCCTTAGGGATTATAATCCATAATTTCAGATTAAAAAAGGAGGCCCAAATGGAATGGCTCATTAGGTCATTCTGTTAATAAATAAGAAAGAGCAACAGGTATTGAACTTAGTTCTCATGAATTTTTGAAAGAAAATTTCCAGAATATAAATCCAGAAATAGCTTTAGAATATGGCTAGGATGAGCCATCACCCTACAACTCCTTTAGCAACCCTGGATCCTAAATCCTAATTTTAAAGCCACATTCAGTAACTAAGTGTCTCCCAGACACATGGGAAAATCTGAGTATAAATAATAGCAATTACTTTTACAGCTTTGGCAACACAAATACCAAATCTGACCGGTCTAAAAAAAAAAAAAATATATATATATATATATATAAAAAAAATAAAAGTTCTTCCATGAGTAGATAGATAAAAACATCCTGCAAATAAAAGTTTATGTTTTTGTTTGATATTTATTTTAGATGTAAACAGTATGTCAGAGACATTAAATGAATTTATCGCCATTCTGCTCTCAGGGTTTCCTACCGCATTTGTTAAATAGCCAATAAAATACACACCACAGATGTTCATTTGTGCACAATACAGACGAGATATCAGATTATCCAACCCATCGGAAAATGACTAGCAGGTAGTGCTCTACATGTGACTAACTCACCACTCAAAACCACTCACCAGAAGGGTGTGGTGTATGTGAGAGTGGTAAGGGGGAGGAGACGATAAATGAAACAACTTTGGGGAAATACTGGTGATTGTTAAGCCTACTAGTGGATTCATGGGGGTTAATTTCACTGTTTTTTCTACCTGTAAGGTTGTTTTAAATTTTCAAAAGAAAAAAAAAAAAATCACTCACTGACCCTCATCCATCTTTCTATTCATCTGAAACAGACTTTTTTTCCTCCCTTCAACAGCTCTTAAATGGTAATTCAATGTTAGATACATCTTAGATTTCTGGTCCTTCTCACTAACCCTTCTCCACAGTCTGTTTCCTTTCTAAACTCAAAATATTTTCGTTGATTCATCCTCTGTTCTTTTGTGTAAACACAGATATTTATGCAGGTGCATAAGCTCCACCTTTAAAGCAGATCTCAGCCAAAATTACTAAGTGACAGAAACAGTTCAACTCACTCCTTCTTTTCCTTTGCTTAGAAGAGGGTTAACCTCATGAGCTACTTGACATCTGTCTCTCACTGTTAAACAGTGATGCTTGAGGATAACTCATTCACCAGTGTTTCATTTTTTCCCGTACTCAATGAACACTTGTAGAGTATGAACTAAATACTAGTATTGTGCTAAGAGTCAAGTACTCAAAGAAAAATAGGATACAATCTCTGTCTTTACCACATAAAACTGGGTAGCAAGTCAATAACAGGGGTGTTTCTTTAGTATTCTTAAAGCAGAGACCAGGGATACCTAAGCTATTCAGACTAACGAGAATGTTACATAGGAAAAATAACTTGGAGGAAGTTATTTTTGAGAATAGTAGTTTTTAAAAAAAGGGAATACAAAAGTGAGGGCCGGGCGCGGTGGCTCACGCCTGTAATCCTAGCACTCTGGGAGGCCGAGGCGGGTGGATCGCTCGAGGTCAGGAGTTCGAGACCAGCCTGAGCAAGAGCGAGACCCCGTCTCTACTAAAAAAAAAATAGAAAGCAATTATATGGACAACTAAAAATATATATAGAAAAATTAGCCGGGCATAGTGGCGCATGCCTGTAGTCCCAGCTACTCGGGAGGCTGAGGCAGTAGGATCGCTTAAGCCGAGGAGTCTAAGGTTGCTGTGAGCTAAAGCTGACGCCACGGCACTCACTCTAGCCTGGGCAACAAAGTGAGACTCTGTCTCAAAAAAAAAAAAAAAACAAAAAAACAAACAAAAAAAAAAAAAACAAAAGTGAGAATGAAAGTAGGCACTCTAAGTATAAAGCTATAGAGCACAACCCAAGGAGAAGCACAGAGCAGAGAAGTAAGGTGGTGTAGTCAAGGAACCATAAACAGTTCAATTTTAATATAGCATAAAGTAAGAGGTATAGGATGACTGGAGAGGAGGCATTGATCTAGCAGGGGAAAGGTAACAGAGGGCCTCACATGCCATAGTAAGGATCTTGGACTTCATTCTGTAGGTAATTAGAAGCCAAATATTTAAACAGTGAATGATGTGGTCAGATTTCCCTTCCAGATAGATCACGGTGGCCACTCTATGCAGGGTTGATTTCAAAGGAATATCAGTTAAGGCACTGTTACAATGGTCCAAATGAAAGATCTTAAGGGCATAATGTAGGGCAGTGAAAAATAAGGACGAAGAAAAGGGTAGAAATTGTTTATAAAATTAGTCCATAAATTAAATGCATTTAAGAGTTAACTAGATGTGGAGAATATGATAGGTGTGCAGTAAGGGAAAAGCTTTTTAGCTTAGTTGACTGGATAGATGGTCACAGAATAAAATAAAAAGAATACTGAAAAAAAAGACATTTAAATGTACAGTTTAGGATATTTTCTTAGGTTTGTTATGTGTAATCAATGAAGTAAGATATAAAGTACTTAGTACTGAGCCTGGCATACAGTACCTGTTCTAGACACGCTACCTATGATTTAGGCACTTTGGTCAATAAAGGTGGAGATAAACAATAGGCAGTTGGGTGCAAAAATTCTGAGACTACATAAAAAGGTCTGAGGGAAAAAAAAAATCAAGTACTCACCATTATATTTGACATTATGACCCTGAACAAGCCGAAGCAAGATGAGTATGCAGAATAAAAGCATAAACTAAAGTTAATAAAACAATAACCTGACACTGGGCTACATTTCGACCTTTGGCAAACACCAGTTCTGGGGTAAGCAGAGAGAAAAGTGCAGGAAGCTTATATAAGAGTATAAAATTTCACAGCATATAAGGAAATAATATTATGAAAGTGCAAAATGGAGTAGAGAGATCCAGTAAGATAGAAACCAAAAAATGATTGCTTATATAACACAAAGGGAAGGATAATAAAGAGTTAATTAAGAAGAGTTACAATGAAGTGATGAGGACTAAAACCAGATTATCACAGTTTTCACAGAGAAAGGAAGGATAATAACTAAAAATAATTAGGCTATGCCAAACTTTCCAAATGTCCTAATAAAGAGGAGAGGAAGAAGGGGAGCAGGGAGAAAGAGAGTCCAGGAATATATTTTGTTGTTGAGGTAGTTACTATGGCTGGAAAAAGCTTGAGTCTATTTACAGAAGAAAGATAACAGGAAGCAGATAAAATCATTAGGGCAGGCAACTGGATGTAGGAAAAACACAACGGTAACATGATTTTTTCACATTTGATTATTAGAAATACATCTCCAGCACACCCAGAGTAGTATCAAACCACCAATTTGTATTCATTTCATTATCAAGGTACTTAAACTATATAGTGATCAAAACTATTACTAACATGGAGACAAGATAATTTCTTTGAAAAAATATAAACCAAGTTTTAAAAGGCAAATATTACTAAATCTATTCACAAACTTCCTTATCTAACCTTGAATGACTATCTACGCACAGTCAAACCAAGCTGACCTAAGGGTTGACCTGGTTTTCCACTGAAGTAGCTAAATTCTTTGAAGTCAATTTTGGACTTGGTTTTTTAAAGGCAAGTCCTGGAAATTCTTAATTAAAGGATTATATTTCTAGACTATTATAATCACTTTGTACTGAACTGTTAGTGCAGATTAAGTTTTCTTTCTTCCATATTGATTATGGAAGTATTTTTTTCTAAAATACACACTTAGTTTATATACTGACATGAAATTAAAGTCTAGAGTAAAACTTTTGTCCCCAACTAAACCTTTAAAAATAATACATTGAATTTGTTTTACTAGTGGGGTTTTTCACTTTTCAGACGGACTATTGTAACAGAGGGAAGCCAAAAGATGAATCAATGTCTATTCTATATTAAAACAGATGTTTTTGTCATCTAGTTTTTTCATTACTCATAGAACAGAAGGCTCCATTAGAATCACTCCCTCAAGCCCCACATTTCAAGGAACTGAAATATTTTTTCCTCTGTGAGTAATGTCATCACAAATTATGTATTTAATAATATTCTCCAAATGTTATCTTATTTTGCTTTCTAGATGGAACAAAGGGCAATCAATAGAAAAGTAAATTATCCCAAGGAAACACCAAGATAAGCATTTGCTAGTAAAGACAGAGAAAAGCACTCAGAGATGAGATTTATAACTTGGCAGACAAGACACCTGAACATGACATTTTTAAAAGACAGTGATTCAGTGCCACAGGTTTATAAGCAACATTATTAATGCCTCCAAACGAAAATAAGTAAGACACTGCTATGACACAGTAGCCTGTATTCTTCACATTACAACACTGTCTGCTAAATTTCCTACAGGGAGTGCTCAAGATTGAATTACAAAACAGTAATCTCTAGGTAAAAATCCTACTAGGAAATGATACACCCATAGTTTTATGCAGACAATATGTCTAAAAATTATATCAACTTACAAATTATGAATTTCCCCACATTTAATCAACTGGGAAATGCACATTCATTGTATTTTTAACTGCTATATTAATCTTCTATATCTCTATGAAGCAAGACAGCCAAATTAAACATTTTTAAAGCCATAGTCATATATTTAGTTTTAAACTAAAATTACTCCTATCTTAGAAAAGCAAAAGTCTAATTAATTATAATTTTAGGGCTGATATTTTCCATACAGTGTCTTAATACTTTTTTAAGCACTAAAAAGAAAATTTTACATTACTTCACATATTTTTGTCATGGAATTGAATCATTCCAATTGGGTTAGACCAAATTCACTGTACGGAAACTAGTGATGTGGGATTTTAGTAAGATCGAAAGATAAAATACATAATTGAAGAATGTTGCTTAAACAAGTTGATCTCTTTTATTCTTTCAAATATTGATGGAATATGTTTTCTGGTAGATATTTGTAAGCCAATACTTAGAAATGCCTTCATTTCACTGTTTAAGTTGTAAGAGAGAAGTTTAGTTATCTTTCCGAGCTTTCCCCAAATTCCCTTTCTGAATCTTACCATTTAGAAATTCCATCAGAAAACATAAAGAGCACTCATATTGAACAGTTTCCATTGAAAACTGTATTGCCAAAAATTCACTGACTATGATAAATAAGAATAATAATAACTTTTATGCTAGGGCAAAACCAAAAAGAAAACAGTAAAATAACTACTTGCTGATTAAAACTGTAAATTAAGTTTTACAAGTGGGTCAACTGACCTTCATGATGATAAAGGAAAGCATCATATACCTTCAAAATTTTCTTTCTTTGTTTTATAAAATTGATTGTAAATAATATCTCTTTTTGGCATGACAATAAAACAGAAACATCATAACAATTTTAAGTTTCAGTGCTCAAATCTAATAACTTCTAAGATCATTTTTTTAATACCAAAAGAAAAAGGGAAGCACACAAACATCTGTTGTGATCCACAGAGCAACAACACAAAAAGAGGTCACTATGGCACCCATACAACTTTCTGTCCACTTATTAAACAATATATTCATCACATCTTAGGGCCTAAACCTAAACACTTTATAATTATATTGTAAAAAATTTGAAATGAAAATAATACAAAATATAAGATATAAACAAATTATAATTACAAATTAGATTACCCATGCATGCACACACCATGAACACGTGCACACCATTAAAGAGCAATATCAAATACCAGATGAACAGATGGAAAAACTCACACCATTTTGCATAATGATGTAACTTCTGACTATAAATGTGGTGAATCTCCTTACCCCGTTAACTTAATATCCAATTAAATCCCCACATTTGTAAATATACCTTAATATTTTCAGTATTTTACTTTTATTTTTAAAAACTATACTAAAATTCTTAGTGACTTCAAGATTATTAATAGTGCTGAACATATTTATCCATATAAGGAAGCCTACTGTGAACATAAATTCAGGTAATATACTAACATCTTGGGCTTTTCATATTTTTTAAAGTTTAATTCAGATTGATAAGAACCCACAAGTTAACCTTCCTATGCCCCCTTTTCATCGATTCCATAAATGGCCATTATGAAAGAAACTACAAAAATGAAAAAACTGTCCATCCTAATTAAAGGTCATGTTGACAGTTATCACAATCTATGTGTATTTAAGAATCAATACATGACCAACAATCTTGTCTGGCTCTCTTCTTTGTGGATTGTTATTTCATTCAACTACTTGCAAGGCCTATGTCTTAGTCCACTTTGTGTTACTATAAAGGAATACTTGAGACAGGGTAATTTATAAAAGAAAAAAGTTTTATTTGATTCACAATCCTGATGTCTGGAAAAGTTCAAAATTGGGCATCTGGTGAGAGCCTCAGGCTACTTCCACTCATGGTGGAAGGTGAAGAGGAGTGGTGTGTGCAGAGATAATATGGTGAGAAAGGGAGGGAGGGAGGTGCCAGGTTCAGGTTCTTTTCAATAACCAGCATTTATGGGACCAATAGAAGGAGAATTCACTCAGCCCTGAGGGAGGGCATCAATCTATTCATGAGGGATCCACCTTCATTACCCAAACGCCTCACCTCCCATTAGGCCCCACCTCCAACACTAGGATCAAATTCCAGCATGAGGCTTGGGGGACAAATATCCAAACCATAGCAGACTATCACTATTTTTAATTCTTCCACTTAGACATGTCTTTGATAGAAAAACAAAAACATGGCCAAAAAGAGAAGAAGATTCTTATCCTTATTCCCTGTTCCACATTCCCCAACATGGACATTTCTGGCAGTCCTAGATCAAACCTGCACTCTTTGAATAAACCTGTATTTTAAACATTGTTTACTATAGGCTAGTACTATGTTATTCAACTATTTTTAACTGTGACCTTGTTTCATAGACAGCAAAAAACATTCATCCAGATGTCCAGAGAGATCCTTTTTGTGGGTGCATCTTTTTCTCACCCTTAGCTAGAAGTCATAGTTTTAAGATGGACCTTGCCTAAGGCCTATCATTCTGAGTTGCTGAATTCTCCACAAGGTATTAAAGAGTAAAAATATAAGATTCATTGAATTGCATTATAGTTGTGCAATATTCAATATTCAAAACAAATTTTGGTTGCTAGCATTTTTGATCACCTGATCCTATCTCTATTAATTTTTCAAAATATTATTATTATCACTAAACTTATTACTGGTGGCCTTCCCTAGTCCAGGAAAACTTGTGCTGGTTTGCACTGGATATTCTATTCTTTTTTTTTTTTTTTTTTGATATTCTTTTTTAAGTAACACTTGTTGGTAGCATTAGTGGAGCATCACTAAATCAATTAAACAAATATTTATTAGGACAGAAAAAGATAAACACTAATATTTGTTACACAATTATTTTCTGAAATGAAGTCTTTTAAAATTTTAATAAAGCTCTTTCATTAGTAACAAATTCACGTTCCTTCTGGCATCAGCATGATTTACCAACTTTAATCATATCTAATTCAAACTAAATTATTATACACTGAAAATCCTAGACTTGTCACTATGCAAGCACATGAAAACTGTTTCTTTTCCTGAACCACTTCAGTGTTCTCTCCTTTGAGCTATCCCCATCCCTTAGATCATAACCATCAGCAACAAAAGCACAAAATGCCACCTCCTCTGCTGTGTCTCAGGCCATCTGCAGTTAAAATGGTTCTGAATGAATCATCCCTATGAATCATCTGTTTACATTTATTAAGATAACAGAGAACAAATGATAACAAAAAGTGTATTAGCTAAATGATAAATGTGCTACCAGAAGCTGCATAAGATATCAATGAAATGTCAGTAAGGCAATATGGGACTATGTCTTACCTGTCAAAAGTTATTTCCAAAATAAATGGACCTTAGGCAGCATGGCCAATGCTTTCATTTTGGCTGTCTTAATGATCAAAGAAAATCATTGCATGATGGATTCAGCTGTTTCAATCACAATGAAGACAAAATGAATGGATTAGATGTTCAGCTGTCCTGATCATCCAAAGGAAATAGATATGGTCTCACAGTTTAAAAAAAAAAAAAAAATTGCTGTGATCTGGTGATATCTGAAAGTGACTAAAGTTGTACCTCCATATGGAACAAATAGTCTATGGGTTATAGCCAGTCTACCACTCATATTCACCCTCTATCAAATTATCTGAATCTGAATTTCATAACTGGGACAACAGTAATATTATATTTTTAAAAATCACTATATGTCACTGAAGCTTCCATAAGTGCTATGCATTGGTTTAAGTGCTTCATAGATTTTCATTCATTGATCACAACAATCATCTGCGATGAGTACTGTTATCACCCAAATTTTAAAGATGAGGAAACCAAAACGAGAGGTCACATTTGCAGGAGGTCATATACCTAATAATTGTACAAGGTTACATAGTTAGTGACTGACTCACTCTACTTTCAAACTTCAATCCCTTCATAGTAATATGATTAAAGAACTTAGCTGAAATAAATATTACACCAAAAATTAACATAGAAAGTTAGTTTATATTTATGTTGATGCGAAATAATAATAAGCCTTTTAATTCTAATAATTAAATTATTAAAAGTACATTGTATATTGTAGTTCATTATTTATAAAGCCAATAAGGCAATGTTGTATGTTAATAAAATAATATACACTAACAACACATATTCAACTTCAAATTATCTAAGATAATGAGGAATAAGAATAATGGATAAACCCAAATCACAGGTAAAACTAAATTATATTCAACAATTATTTATCAGAGCATACATAAACTACAAAGACATAGGAGAAACCTGGTATTTACTTGTTTCCCCAGAAGTCCTTGAAATTAGACAGCTTGTTATTGCTGGATCCTTTGGGCTTAAAGGAGGTTCAGTCAAGTGTTGGGGCTGGGTCCCTTGGGAAACATAAAGGAACTCCTCTCTTCCTCAATCAGAACAAGTACAAGGTCTCTGCAGTGTGCTGGCTGTGATTAATCAGCAAAGCAGTTACAATGTCCAGAATATTGACCGTTGCCTCGACCCAATTACCTGATTTTGACCATAAATGAAGTAGAAGTAATGATGGGAGAATAATTTATGCCCTTGATGTAGGGAAGGCCTTTCTAACACTGTCACAAAAGCCAGACCCATAAAAGAAAAAAAAAAAAATCAATAAAGTTAATTACTAAAACCTTAATTTTCTGTATTGCAAAAAACACCATAAACAAAATGAAAAGATAGATGAAAAACTGTGAAAATATTTGTAATTCCTATGACATATTGTAGATAACAGTCAATTTCCCTAATATATAAAGAATTCATACAAATCAATAAGAAAAAGTCTAACAAAATATATGGAAAAGTATATGACCAAGTTGTTCACACACACACACACACACACACACACACACAATAATTCTTATAACTGCTAGGAAGAAAAAATTAGGACTATCTAACAAAATTGCAGGTGCATATATTTCTTGACTCTGTGATTTAACTCTAGAAATTTATCTTATGGTAATTTTGCATACTTACAAAATGACATTTGTACTGGATTATTCATTGTAGAATCGGCCACATTAAAGGAACTGGAAACCATATAAATGTGTATTAAGAAGGAAATGGATAAAGTATACTTTATTCATACAACTGGATACTATCCATCTACAATAAAATGAGAAAGTTTCTTATATACTAATATATATACTTATATACTAATATGCTACCATTTGTATGATAAGCATGAATTTGCTTTCACATGCTTAAAATTATATATGTAAGTATTTTTAAAAACTAGTAATTTGGGGTTTTCTTGTGGAGGAGATCTAGGAGGCAGGGACATTTTTACTGTATATACTTTTCAAGGTTTTTTTTTAGTATTAAATTATGTGAATGTTTTAACTATTTGTAATTTTAATAAAAAATAATAATCTGACCACATGCACTCGCTATTAAATTGGAACTAATTGAGGGGCACATATGTGCACAGAGGGAAATAAAACTCAGTGGAAATCAAGCAGGGGGAGAGCAGGGAAGAGGGGAAGGGCAAAAACCTCCCTAAAAGGTACAGTGAACACTATTTGGGTGATGGACACACTTATAGCCATGATTCAAGCATTACAAAAGTGATCCATATAACCAAAAACATTTGCACCCCCTTAATATTTTGAAATAAAAATAATAATAATAATAATCTGGTTTTCAGACCAAAAATCAATGCCTTGTTCCTTCACTGATTAGAGGATTGAGAGTCACTTTCAATGAAGCTACATTTAAATTCATAAATCTCTCTCAGTGTTGTAGATCTTAGCAAAAGACTATGAAAGGAATGAAGCATTTGACCCAATATTCTTTTTTTATATACTTGAACTCTTCAAAAGCTCTTTGATGTTCCATTATTTAGTTATACCTGCACAAAAACTAGCATTTTAGCATCACTTGGGACGGACAGGTACTCAGAGAAAGTATCCTTTAACAATAATGTATTTCTCTAAAAGTTTTAACAAGAGATGTGTCATGATCTATAAATAGATTATGCAATATAAAATACAAAACTAACTGTCATTCTTTTTCATAGAAAAAGTCTGTAGCAAAAAGTAACCCAAGAAACTAAAGTTCAGGAAGAATCCCTTTGCAGGGAATAAAATATGCATGTAGCAGAGGAATTATCAAGTGGTAGGCCTGTATGATAAATTGAACTCTCAGTTAGTTGAATGAAAGAATGTGAAATAAGCTGAGCAAAAGTGGAAATCCTGATTCCACATTTATTTCATTAAGATTCAGACTATTAAACTTATATTTAGTTTATCTGTAAATCAGCATTTGTAGCGCAAATAGCACAGAAAAGACTGTATGTACACCACTGAAATCACTTTACCCCAATACAAGTATTTTGGGAAATAAAGTGTGATCATTCCATTTAGATGCATTTTGCATGTTTAAATGGCTATGTTTGTGTCTCCTTTACATTACTTAGAAGGAGTCACATTTTAAAATTCACTTTATCCCCCACCAAGCTACTATGAACGAAATGCATATTTGACATGCTTTACTAAGAAACTCCAAGTGAATTTAGTTAGGCTTAAACTAAACTCAGGCCTTTTCCTTCTCAGTCCTTTCCTCCTAAGAGAATTTCTTTTTGTTTTTTGGACTCAATAAGGATTTTTCTGACCTTTAGCTGTCTGCAATTAATTTTTTTTTAAGCTCTTTTTTTCTGGATTATCCAACTGTTTAATATATTCCCACAGAGTCTCTTGGCCTTTGAAAGTTTAAAGGACCTATTAGAAAGGAAGTTTGTGATACACCATAATTTTACAGGAACAAATAAAAGGTCAAAGGACCTGAGCCCAGAGATGACAAGATGGTTCACTGCTAAATCAATACTAGGCTTTGTGTTGACCATGGCAAAAGATTTATGAGCAAAGGGCAAATCATTTAGACGGTTCAGGGAAACCTTGTGCTTGGGCAAGATTGCCCTCCCTGCTCTTTTACCTACCTGTTCCTCAATGTATATATAAATATAAAAAAATACAAGTTTAAAATCAGGTTCCAACATTTTAAATATTTTAAATGCAGTTTTCCAATATATTTTCAATTAAATCAAGAAAGTATACATTGAATGAATAATATAAGTGGGGGTGGCCTCATAGCTTAATAATTAATGAATCCAGCTTCTACTTGGGCATAGGTAACACCTTGAAATTCCTCCAAAGCAGTCTCTGGAAAACGGAGGATGTGGTGTTAAATAAGCATATGTTTTACCTTAGCAGATCAATGCTATTTGAAAAGATATGTCTACAACTAAAGTAATTTTGTTAAACTAAAAGATCACTTTATTAAGTATAAGTTGCAGTTGAAGAGATTGAAGGAAAATGCTCAAAATGTGGGTTAGAATTCCTGAGACTCTACCTACACACTTCAAAATAAATCTTTAGTATACATGTGTCCTTGTGCTATCTAATAAAGTAGTCACTAATGACACGTGGATATCAAGAATTAAGAAGTGCTATAAGTGTAAAATTTACTCAGATTTTGAAGACTTAATATAAAACAGATCTCACTGATAATTTTAATATTGGTTACACCTTAAAATGCTGGCATTTTAGATATGAGTTAAATGACAAATATTATTAAAATGATTTTACCTTTTTATTTTTGTTCTTGGTATTGTCAACTTTAAAATTATACATGCAGCTCACATTTGTAGCTTACATTGTGTTTTATGTGTATACATTTTAGTGTATGATATGTACACATGTGTATGTACATGCATGCATATATATATATATATATATATTTCTTAATGAAAAGAAAAACAGTGTTTTTTGGAAAGAAATCAAATAAATCATAGAAAATACTTTCAGGAAGCATGCAGTAGGAAAAAAAAAAAAAGAGGCCACTCTAAATACTACACAAACAAATGCTGCCTTTGAATGGCACAGGTTCAAGAATAGGTCAGTAGAAGCTAAGCATAATGCCCATAATGTGTGGGGAGCCCCCAGAGGGGAAAGTGATAGCATGTCTACCTGTTTTAATCCCCTGGTAGCACAGGCAGTTGCTCTGGAGAAGTACAATAAGCTGCCTTTCCAGATAAGGTAATACAAGTGATTATATAGAAAAGCTTTAAAATCCATGCAGTAAATCATTTAAAAAAACAATGTGTTCAGAGTTCTGGAGGCCAGTAAATTATTTTTCCTGTACTTTAGTAGTGTTCTCTACTTTCCTGGTTTGTAAAGGTGGCCCTTGGAGACTCTGAAATGTTGAAATCTGGCTTATTTTTATCTAACATCAACCAGACACTTAAATTAGTCCCAAAGGTTTTTTTTTTTTTTCCTCTGCCAAATGCCCTAGAATGAGGCTTCTTCCTGCCACTAAACACTAGGGAGATGGTAAGAAAGATATAAATGTAAAATCTAATTTGTAATCTTTTTTTGTAATTACAAACAAAACTGCAACATGCAGTACTCCTTTAGTTAAGTCACCACATAGTCAGAAGTTCCAATGTCAGTTTCCTTTGTGAAGCCAAGACAAACATAAACATTAAAAGCTTTTATTCTTGTCCAGACTTGGAGGTGAATGTTAAATTTCACTCAAATAACCTTTAATCATATAAATTGCGAATCATGTTTTATTTCATTGATAATTTGATAACACCAATTGTTATGAAAATGCACACAAATCCTCCCCACACCCCAAGTAAACTAAAGACATTTCCTGTGAGTCCAAGCCTTCTTACCAGTTAAGGCAATCAATTCCATTTTCATTTTTGATGATAGTATCTTTCCACATGATCTTTTATATAGGAAAAAGTCTTTAAGCCTATTGAAAATGTTACTTTATAAATAGAAGTTTTGAAAACATAATCTTTGATTCAGAGATTTCACAACTATGAGATCATTTAAAAGATACCAGCTCATAACTTTGGTGTTATTTTTCCCCCCTTTTTTAAATTGGTCTACGTAGACATGTCTACACTATGTTCATAGTCTAGTTAAATACAATACATTGACTCCTGACATTATGCTGTTGCTACCTTAAAATGGAAACATTCATTTAAAGTATATAAGTGGTATACTTTTAAAGAACCTTTCTGTGGTTTTCCAAAAGCATTCCAAAGAGGTTACTTACGTTGCTTTGAAACTGGTTTGAGTTATGGGAAGGCCATAGCCTCAGACCAGCAGCTGAGACAGCAAAGTAGATGAAAGTTTTTAGCTCTGAGATCCAAGGAGAAACACAGCTGCTACAGCTGGCCTGCTCAGATCTCAACACTTAGTACAATGATGGAGAAGGCGATAATGCCGTGTCTCAGCTTGAAAAGTGCATTAATAAAAACAATCCTTAAATAGAACAGGAAAATCGATTTATCAAACCTAGGCTCCAGGCTGCAAAATGAAATGATTTTAAAAAAAAAGAAAGAAAGAAAGAAAGAAAGAAAAAGAAAGGGAAGGGAGGAAATCCTCATTGATTCTTAAAGATAGCCACTCCTGAGACATTATCATGACTAAAAGAAATCACACAGAGGATGAAATATAACTTCTTAAGGAACCAAGTTTACCTTGGACAGGTACTTCTAAAGAGTTTCAAATTACTGTAATAGAAAATGGGAGTGTGGCAAATGTGTATCTTGCATAATAGATGCCAGAAGTGTCTCAGGCCACAGTTTGTTTCTTTTTAATAGTTATGAACGCATGTGCAAAGCTGGTAGATCTTAGAGATTATCTGTGTCAACAGGTACAGTACCTGAAGTTGTACCTCCAAAGATTTATCTAAGGAGGTCAAACATGCCTCCATGAATCTGTCAGGGAAGCTATGACGAAATACCTGGACGGGGAACTTCTCCAAAATAATTATAAATATTAGAAAAATGTAAGGCTCTTTTCTCAAATAATAACACCTTCTTTCTAAGGACTTCAAAGTTCTAAACAGTCATTATCTTATTAACCTTAACAACCCAGTCAGTTAGCTAAGAGAGTGGTGTTATTATACCTGTTTTAAAGATAAGGGCCTTGCTTAGTAAGGCCATGCAATTACTTCAAGGCCACACAGGAAGTTAAAGGGAGGAATAAATCAGGTGAACTCATCTTGGTATAGAAATTCTTTACTATCTATTTGCAGTGAGTTCTGCTTTCAGGTAAGAAGAAAAGTTAAGATAATTAAATGTATGACACTTTATATACAATTGTTTTTGTTTGTGTAGCAATAGCATTTTTAAAAAAGGGAAAACTGTCAATAGATTATAAAATTACCAGGTAACTAATCATCCTTCTGACCTTTTTCTCACATTTATTCCTATCAAAAAATAACATAAAACCAACCTGTGCACTTTGAATGCTAAAAACACTGTTACTTGTCTGAAAACAAACTGCAGTAGCACAGAGGACACAGGAAATATTTGGTTTTTATGGTTTCTCAACAACCAAAGATATGTGATAGTTCAAACTGGCCTATTACCTGTTTTAAAAGGCAAAGGGGAGATTTATTGATTTGACTTCTTTATCTTACCTATAAAAGTAGAAATTTTTAAAGAGTTGCATCACAACTTCAATAAGAACTGTTTTCACTAAATCAATCATTCATTCAACTAAATTTGTTCTAGGTCCTGAGGATAAAGCAGTGAACAAAGGGGCCCCCAGCTCTCATGGTGATAAGTGCTAAGAAGAAAAATTAAAGCGGGATAAAGGAGTTAGAGAGTAGAGGGTGAGGAAGGTGCAGGTTGCTCTGTTGCATACGCGGTCAAGGAATTTCCGTATTAGTGACTTTTGTGCAGCACAGATCTTAGGTAAGAGAGGGACCACGTGGGCATTTGGGGATAGAACTGTATAGGTAAAAGGTGTTCAGCAAGACTGGAGAGAAGTTAGTCTCTGTGAGGAAAAGAGAACAGAGAGGTTTGGAGCAGAAGCCAGGGAAGAAGAATAGAAATCATATCAGTTTTGCAGTCCTCATGGAGACCTTGGGTTTGACACAAAGTGAGACTGAAATTCTCCCAGAGTTTAGAGCAAAACATGACCTGACCTACATTTTAGAATCATTACTCTCGCTTGAGAAGTGTGTTACCACTGGGCAGCACAGGAAGACAGCCAGGAGCTCACTCAGGTGGCTACTGCAGTATTTCAGGTAAAAATAGGCTCAATGTGACATAATAATGGTGGTAGAAAACCAGGGTGAGAGACTGGATATATGTTGAAGGTAGAGATGGAAGAATTTGCTGATGGATTGGATGAGGAATATGAAAGGAGACTTCATGATATTTAAGTTGAGCAACCAGAAGATGGAATTTCTATTTTACTGAGCCGGAGAAGCCTGTGAGTGGAGCAGTCTTCAGATATTTGTTTTGGCCACAGTAAGCTTGAGGTGTCTTTTAGATCTTCCAGCGGACGTGTTGGGTGGCCAATTCAGTGGAGCAATGCTTTGATATTATAGAAATTTAAGGGATCTTTTTTTTTTTTTTTTTTTTTGAGACAGAGTCTCACTCTGTTGCCCAGGCTAGAGTGAGTGCCGTGGCGTCAGCCTAGCTCACAGCAACCTCAAACTCCTGGGCTCAAGCGATCCTCCTGTCTCAGCCTCCCGAGTAGCTGGGACTACAGGCATGCACCACCATGCCCGGCTAATTTTTTCTATATATATTTTTAGCTGTCCATATAATTTCTTTCTATTTTTAGTAGAGATGGGGTCTCCCTCTTGCTCAGGGTGGTCTCGAACTCCTGAGCTCAAACAATCCGCCCACCTCGGCCTCCCAGAGAGCTAGGATTACAGGCGTGAGCCACTGCGCCCGGCCAAGAAATTTAAGGGATCTTAACAAACTCTTTTCACTTACTCGTAGGGAAACATAGGAAATGTTCTCATAAATACATGTTTATTAGAGAGCGTTTGGCAGGAATCAGGGTCTTTTGAATCCCAGTTTATCTTTCACTTCATTATATCATGTTATGACCACATCTGAAAAAATGGTCAAAATTTTACAGGACCTTTAAGGACTACACTTTCACATTTTTGACTAAGTGAAAGTGATTTTACTTATCTTTCCTTCAAAGCAGAAGTTAGCCTCTTTTTGATGGTTTGGAGTTAGTATAGGAATATCAACTAGTATATAAAGTTGAAAATAAATATTCTAGAGTGCTGTTTTGTGTGCTTTTTACATATAACTTACCAGCCTTTAAATAAGTTATATATATTATATTATTTTCCTTTTCTAGCTGTTGTCAGTATGCCTTCCAGGAACAGAGGTTGCAAAAGGAATGGATAAGAGGTTCAGAGCACACTTCTACAAGTAACACCTAACCTTTACTGTTTAATTCATGTTTTTCAAATATCTTTCAGACAGATAAGGCCAGAATAGGCCCTTCATGTTCTTGTTTTCAATCTCTCTTTTCCTTTCTCTCTTATAGATTATACATACACATATGCATTTATATATGTGTGTATATACAGGTATGCATCACATAACAACATTATAGTCAATGAAGGACCACATGTACAGCAGTGATCCCAAAAGATTATAATGTCATATTTTTACTGTACCCTTTCTATGTTTAGATATACAAATCCTTACCACTGTGTTACAATTGCCTAAAGTATTCAGTACAGTAACATGCTTTACAGGTTTGTAGCCTAGGAGCAAGAGACTATACCATACAAACTAGATGCATCCCGGGCTGTACCAGCTAGGTTTGTGCAAATACACTTTATCGTGTTCATACAACAACGATATTGCCTGAAGACACATTTTTCAGAATGTATCCCTGTCATTAAGTGACACATCATTGTATAAATTTTCCTTTTAGGATGCCATTGTGCATGGTTTTGGGCTGCAAAACAATATTTTCAAATATGGTCTAATAAGCTTTAATTCGGAGTAGCTAAATTAGGACAATGTCTTCTGAATAAAAGAAAATAGCAGTATCAATATATGTTTTAAAACTTCTTAGCTAATATTAATATTAAATTTAAAAACAGATAACAAGATTAATAAGAAAAGAATGATGCAGTCACACTGAAATTAATGGTTATAAAGCAAGAAAAAAAAATAACAAAGTAGTAGTTCTTCTATGTCATTCCCTTCTGCTGCATAGTAATGAAACTCATAGGTAGAATATTGGAGCAAATATGTGATACAGAATAAAATACAATTTTTCATGGATTTTAGGAACCGAAAGCCCTTCAGGAAGTCTTATACGAAGAGGGCTATGAAAATAGGAACAGTCCACACCATGAGAAAACCGCAAGATAGGAAGCAATGATGGTAGCAGAGCACAAATACTTCAAGCAGAAATGCGCCTTCTTAGATCAGGTTACCATTCAATGCAGTAAATTATATCTGCCATTTTCTCAGCGTAATTCTTCATTTTTTTGCCCTGATTATTGGCCTATGTAGACTATTAGATAGTGAACACAATTGCAAAATATTCTAGAAGATAAATAGGATTTGTCTGTCTCTGGAAAAATCCATTTCTGGTCTGGGAAATACCTCATTGAAGGATAAGAATGTTTATTTACCTTTTACTGTTTGGTAGACATCTTTTAAATAATTCTATACATATAAGATTACATTTAAAAATACATATTCCTAGTTTATGTATGAATGTTGTCAAGAAAATCTAATTGCTGTCTGCTCTATTAAAAACAGAATAGGAGATCCACCGGTCCTTACGGCATTTGAGTAAGTCAGGGATTTAACCACTTCTCTCTTTCTTCATCACAGAGTAGTTGCGGAGGTTAAATATTATACTCCATGCAAAGCACTCAGCACAGTTCCTGGCATACAGAAAAAATTCAGCCATTGCTAGTTGTTTTTTTACTATATGGTTCTCTATAAAATGTGGCTAATAACTATGACAGATAAAGTATAAGAATTTATTAAGAAAGGGCACCTGAAAGCATTTGAGAATATGTAAGTCAGTTTTACAAAATGTATATCAGCGTTATAATCCATTATTAAATGACTCTCATTAATGTAAGGTATGAAAAATACAAAGATACAATATTTAAAATACAACAACAAAAAGCATGGATAATTTATTTAATAGGGAAGGTAGACTTTGCTGTTGAGATTTTGATGTCTTTAGATTAATTTTCTTCATTTAATACAAAATAATGTATAGACTCTCAATCAACATGTTGCTTTTCCTATTTAAAAAACTACCAAAAATTTAGTGATTTTTCTGAGCACAATATATTACAAATATATAAGCAAACACTTATGGGGCATTTGTACTAGTTATCAATAAGTTTATGAATAATAAACTCTTCATATATTATATATTTAAGAAAGCAACACATTAAATAATGTGTGTAGCTATTCCCAGAAATTTAATCCCTGCTTTAATTTAGAATCAGTTCCTGGGAAATGAAACATAACTTCTAGTATGCATTCATTTTTAATGTTTTTTATCAATCCCTTAAGCCATTTAAGGATCTCATTTAGGATTATAGGATATTTATAATTAAGCAAAGCAATTTAATATGTGTTAAGTAGAAGTGTAAAGATGATTTGTGGTTAGAGTGTTTAAAACCTCTGAAACATATCTGACTCCAATTAAGTGAGAATCCTTATCATTATAACAACTCTCTCTTCTGCATGGTAATGTCCATTCTACTTCCTATCACATATTATAAAAACTCTTATTAAATATACTTCCAGTGACAAAACTCTTTATCAGAAGACTAGAAAT
Organism: Eulemur rufifrons; assembly: GCF_041146395.1. Taxonomy (NCBI): domain Eukaryota; kingdom Metazoa; phylum Chordata; class Mammalia; order Primates; family Lemuridae; genus Eulemur; species Eulemur rufifrons. Next base: position 31,092,873 of record NC_090989.1, read on the forward strand.
TCAGATATTATTAACAAGTAGCCAACCAAAAATTAGGAGAAATTGTGGTCCACATCGTATGTTAACTCCTTCTTATTGTAATTTTTCTTTAGAAACATCTAATGCTTGCCCACTGTTCAATTCTTTGTCATCACTATTCTATGCCCTGCTATTTTAGCAAAAAGAAGGAAGATTCCTATAAATGAGACAAGGGAGTTAGGCAAGGATCACATCACAAAAGACTCTGAGTAATAGGCTAAAGAATTTGCATTTTATCATGAAGGCAATGAGGACTCTTTGAGAGATTTTAAGGAAGGAAATGATAAAATTGGATTCACAAATCAAATAGATTTTTATAATGGCTGTGTGGTCAACAGTTTCAAAGGGATGGAGACTATACGCAGAGGTACCAGTTAAGAAATGGCTAATGATGATGACGGGCTGTGAGCTTTTTGGTCAATAGAATCTATTCATGGTGGCCACTGGATGGGAATACGATGGTTAATACGGTAATAGGTAGGGGGGAAAAAGTGACACTAAAAATGGCCTGGACCAATTATATTCATTGAGACTAGAAAAAGAGGAGAAACAGATTTGAAGAGATGATAAATTCAGTTTCAGATATTTTCTTTTTGAGATGCCTATAGGATGGTCAAGTGGAGATAACAGTGAACATTTGGCACTTATGTGTCTGCAGTTTAGAAGAGAGTTCTGGAAGTCATCAGTTAAATGAGTGATTGGAAGAGCAGGGGAGGAGAAAGAAGAAGGATGGGAGGGAAGAAGCAGAAGGTAGATAATGGGAGGAAAGAAGAAAAAACAAGGTAAGTTAAGAAAATTAGCACATAAAGGAGACACGGAAATTAGGGAGTGGCACACCTATGATATATATGTGTATATCATATAAATATGTATGTTTTTATATAATGTGTATATATATAATGCATTTTAATTACATATAAATATATCATACATATTTATATCCTGTGATTATTAATTTTATGTGTCATCTAGGCTACGCTATGGTACCTAGTCATTTGGTCAAACAACAGTCTAGATGTTGCTCTAATGATATTTCTTAGATGTCATTAACATTGAAATCATTATACTTTGAGTAAAACAAATCACCCTCCAGAATGTGGCTGAACCTCATCCAATTAGTTGATGGCCTTAAGAGAAAAGGCTGATGTCCCCCAAAGTAGGAATTCGGCCTCCAGACTGCCTTTGGACTCAAGATTGGAATAGCATCTCTTCCCTGGATCTCTGACCTGTGGGCAAACTCTGTAGATTTCAGACTTGCCTGCTCCCACAGTCACTCAATTATATGAACCAATTCCCTAGAATAAATTCATATATATATATATATATATATATATATACACAAACAAACACACACACACATATACACACACACACACACACACACACACACAGAGATCCTATTGATTCCGTTTCTCTAAAGAACTCTGACTAATATAATCACTTAATAGTCAAGTAATATGTGTTAAAAATTTATACATACCAAAATATTAAGAGAGGCTTTCTCTGTGTGACAGGATTATGGATGAATTTCACTTTCTTCTTTCTTCATTTCTGCATTGTATGCATGTGTTAGTTTTATTTTTATTACCAGTAACCAGCAACAAACTTTTGACTAGAAATAAGACACAGCTCCCAAATAAACATTAAAATTTTTCCAAGGTGATATACATGTTGGCAATTTTATATAATTTTAACATATAGATTCGTCTATTAAAAATGCAATGTAGATTATGGGTCCCTTTCACATATTTTAACTTCTATACTTTGCAAAAATGTTAAACATTAAAACAAGCACCACATGTATTCACCATCAAATGGTATTAACTGATCAACACTTAAGTGCACATATAGTAATAATATTCATCGGGTGTCAGGCAGATGGGAGGGGGGAGGAGGGGACGGGTATATTCGCACCTAAAGGATGCAGTGTGCACCGTCTGGGGGATGGACACGCTTGAAGCTCTCACTCGGGTGGGGCAAAGGCAATATACGTAACCTAAACATTTGTACCCTTGTAATATGCTGAAATTAAAAAAGTGATAATAATAAAAATAAAAATGACATAGGATAAAGGGAAAGCAGTCTCCTAGGGAACCAAAATTTATTTATATTCTGATAGAATGGTATAAGCTATATAAAAAAGAAGTTTTCAACTAGAAAAGATGTGAGCTGGCCAGCAAAAGAACAGACAAAAGCAGGTCATAAAACAGAAGTTTGGCTGGGAGTCACCTCTAACCATTGTCCATTGAAGAGAGTGCCTATATATAAAAATGTGATTAATCTGGTCTTGGGGATACATAAAGTCCCTGATTTGAAGAAAATATTATTAAGATCACTAAGCCTTTGATATCACTAAACATTTGAATCATACCTTGATCACTTATTCTGCTTTCATGTTTAACCGGCGGCAACCCAAAGGGAGTTTGCCTTTGTGATACCGCCATACAAAGAAAATTCGGTGTGTAGAAAACCTAAGTGTCCCAGTTAGCATTCTGGTTTATACAGTAATACGTGTCTCTGAGCTTGATGAATGTGAGTCTACTCTGAAAAACAGATCCAGTCTTGGAGTGCTCACAAACCAGGCTTCCACGCCTGCAGTGTCAGAAAGAAGCTGGGCAACTGCAAATTCACCAAGGCAAATGCACCAATGTTGCCCTGTGAAGAATACCTGGAGTGACAATAAAACACTTCTACATTTCCAGGCAATGTAGCTTTTTAAATTAATTTTTACATCATAATTATTCTAATTAGGTGATCCTGGAAAGTTAAAATGTCTCAGACAACCTCAGTAAACTATGCTAAACTGAGCTGTTAAACTTTTCTGCTCAGATTTCCTGCAGTATCCTGACAAAACTGATAGAACTAGCATTACTTTAGGATTAACTTTTATTTATTTTTATTTTTATATTTTTCCCTCCACTACTCTGAAGGAATAAGCTTAACTTTTAAAACTAGGTCACTGACAAGAGTATAATAAGGAAGAAAATTGTTTGTTAAATATCATTAAACAGAAAAAAATGTTTTGCTATAAACAAATATCCTAATATGTACAAAGAACTGCAAAAGAAACTCAAAGTACCACAAACGGCTCACTTACTCACCATAAAACGATGAAAACTTAGCAGAATCTTTTTCCCCTTTTAAATACTAAGGGAAATGAAACTAGGAAACTTCATCAGGATCAAAAATTACTTTTACATGTTGTTTTTATTATACAAAGAAGAGAAAACATTCTAAAGCTAAAGTATGGTTATTTCCAAGAGAATATTCAGAAATGATACACTACCAGAACTTTCCATTTGTTTTTTAAAGCTTCAGGGGTAACAAATTACATTCTAAAACGAAGATCTATTTCCAAAGTAATCTACATAATGGTTGTAATTCCTCTACGGTTTTGAGCATAGGAAATCGGTTTTGAACAGGAAATCTGTATTACTGTTTCTAGGCCTCATTATAAATTCTTCATATGAAACACAAAAACTTGAACTGAACTTGAGAAGTATATAACCTACAGTAAATATTGTACCCCAGCAAAAAAAAAAAAAAAAAAAAAAGTATAAAAAAATGCAGGGGAAAAGGCCAAGAACAAGCACATAAACAAAGTGAATAAACATGTCACCAGAAGAATATAGAAAGCTATCTGAAGCCAAATAACTTTCCTATGCTTATTACAAGGATGTCATCTTAGGAGATAAAATATTGTATCATAAATTTAAAGGTCACTGAATTTTTCAAGGTAACCCAAACACTGTAAGGACATACAATTAATTCTTCCAACAGAATATAACCAATAATTGCAAGAGCCCCAGCTTTGTCAGATAAAGACTATATCTACTTATGTGCCCTGGCCTTTAGTTACAATCCAACTTCATCACAATAAACAAAACTATCCTATCTCCATTGATATATTTTATGCTTAGTGCATAATGAAAGAAAAAAAAATCTTTCTTTTTAAAACGTACATTTCATGTAATTCAGTGAATAATCTATCTGCATTTTACTAAAATATATTTCTCATTCTGGATAGTCAATATAATCTATAAAAAACAAGCATTTGAAAATTATCTTCATTGTTTTCTCCAATCCTAAAAAATCCCTCCTACGTCAATCTTTAATCTTTTAACAATTACACTCCAAATTATGCTTTTGACTTTTTCCAACAGTGTTTATAGCACTAATTAAAGGCTAATTATCTTTAACAAGTAAGTTTTTAAAACAATTTTGTTCATATGTGTAGTCATTCCAAAAAAATCACAAATTAGAGCTCTGTTGATAAATATTATTTATGATATTTATTCACACAATAGTCATCTTTTTAGAAGTTGTTTTTAAAGCCCCAAAGAGGTGGTATAATCATTAGGGAACAGATTTGTACAAACAAATACATATGGAAAGTACTGAGAATATGTACATAAAAAAAGGTGATAGCCTCATAGAGAAGCTGCATTTTTTATCTATTGGACATGGATGCATATTATATGAGGAAATGTGTTTTTGTAATTGCATTAATAGTACAATAATCAGTAGACTTAAAAACCTGACATTTTAAAAACTTAAATTTTTTATACTTGAACAATGGGAACTTAAGGATTAATTTAAGAGTTAGCATCCATTAAGTCCTGATTCTGAGTGTGATGTTTTGAAATATGCCCTATTCTCAATGGCCCCTGGATATTTCTGGATAGTTCTGGATATTTCCTATTTTAGATAGCAGAAAGCAGACTTAAAGAGGTTACAGCAGTGGTTCCCAAAGTGTTGTCCCTCCACCAGTTGCACCGGTATCATATGGGAACATTTTAGAAATGCAAACCCTTGGACCCCACCCCAGACCTGCTGAATCAGGAACTCTGGGGGTGTAGCTGGCAATTTCTGCCTTACCAAGCCCTCCAGGTGATGCTGATGCACAAAAAAATTTAGAACCACAGGGTTGAGGTAATTTGCCTGAGGTTACAAATCTAATACTTGGTAAAACTAGATTGGAATTCAGGTTGGCCTTTCTTTCTGGAAGCCCAGGCTTTAAGCCAGTACCTTATATGGCCTTCAGTTAAAGGAGGCCCTTTTTATTTCAAATCAGTATTACTTTCTTAACAGGATTACTTCAGTAGAGAGAGTGCACTGAACATAATGGAAACTTTGATGTTACAGTATCTTACAATGCCTCAAGGTCATCATTCTGACAAATGTTCAACTGTCATGTAGAACACAGGAAACATTCCTTATACATTGTCAAGATTTGAGATTGAAATATCGGGTGCCTCCAGCTCCCTGCCAACTCTCCACCCCACCTTTCTCAGCCTACAGACAGGCCTTGATTATTAAACAAGAGGGTGAGGAGGGGCAGGGTTTTAAAAATGGCTCTCTGATAAGGAGAGGGTTGTATAAAGTCAGAAAGCAACCAGAACCAGAGATACTCATTCTCTTACAGGACACACCAGAGGAAATCAGGAGCAACATATCAATCCCTAAACCTCTAAAACTGCTCTCATTCATCTCTTCAATCATTGCAAACCCCTCCTTCACTAGGACCAAAATCAGACTGTTGATGATGAACTATGTTGTCACCTAAGCTGTCACAGCCCTAACAATGTGACTAATCAGGGCCAGCAAGACTGTCAGCAGCTGTGGATCCTTAGAAAGTGGAAACCTGGAATGAGAGTAGGTAAGTGTCCAAAGCACTTTGTTTAAAAGAATAAATACATATAGCCAAGTCTGGAAGTCAGCTTTTCTGTAGCTTAAATACTAATGAAGGCAGTGTCAAAGACCGACCAGTATTACCTCAGGACGTATTTTGAGAACTGCTTTGAAAAATCCCAAACTTCCTTTTTCCTCAACATGCATAAAACATTCACTCTACAACTGTCTGTTGAACCCTTGTTCTATGCCTTGCAGGGCTCTAAGTGGATTGTTGGAAGGCAGGGAAACCAAAAACAGACCCCTGAAGTAGTGCAGGAGGAAGTCAGTCATGCCAGGGTGTGGTAGTGGAGATGGAGAGCGTCATTGATGGAGTTGGGGTGTATTTGGAAGTTAGAGTTCTGCCAATAGATTAATGTAAGAAAAGAGTTTGAAGTTTAGATTTTGGAGAAACTACAATTATTGTTGCAGGTTGAATATCCCTTATCTAGAATGCTTGGGGCCAGAAGTTTCAGATTTTGGATTTTGGAATATCTGCATTATCCTTACCAGTTAGAAAACCTAAACCTGAAAATCCCAGATCTGAAATGCTCCAATGAGCATTTCCTTTGAATATCATGTCAGCACTCAAAAAGTTTCAAATTTTGGAGCATTTGGGATTTTGGATTTTTGGACTTGGGATATTCAACCTATAGTGATAGGACCAAATGAATATGGAAGAAAATATTTTTGTAGATAAGGAGGTCAGGAAACTAAAACGCCAAAGTGTTGAAGGGATCATCCAATGTTTAAATCTCCAAGATGGTGACAGACATTGAATTAGAAAGGAAAACAATAAATAAAGTGTACAGGTTATTACAACCTGAAAGAGAAAAACAGGGGCATGTCAGTATATGACAGCAATGAGAAAGACATTGGAGGTAAAGTCTGCTTAAATGATTTCCAAATAAAACAAGTATTTTTGGAAAAGGAGAGAAGATAAATAATACTTTTGTTACCTCATGAAGTATTTTGAGTGGGAAAAATGTGGAAAACCACTTCTTCAAGAACATAGTGATGTCCCTAGTTATTCCAGTCTAACTGTGGTTGAAGACTCTCCTTGGTTCAGAGAAAACATAGGATGTTTTTTCCCCCAAGTGATCTTTACCAGGAAACTAAGGGAGATGAACAAGACAAAATAACAGAAGTAATAAAAGCCTAGAAATAAATGAGCTAAAAGAAAAAAAGATTCTTCAGTATAAATAATTGTCATGGCTGGAACCAGTACTGGGCAGTCAGCCCTGATTCATTTTCCTTGCCCAGATCCCATGCAGCTTGCATGGCAAATCAAAGGCCTTTAACTCAAGCAGAGGTACATTTCTAGCCCCTGCCAGAAGCTTCCAGAACCTGTGAGGGAAATAACTTAATGAACTTGCCCTGTGCCTGACACCTAGTAAGTGGTACAGGCCATAGTCAATCTAGAGACAAATATTATCAAAATCTGATTTGTTTGGAACTGTAAGATCATGTAAATTCCACCGAACCCTCTCTTTGGCTGTCCTACCACTTGTAGCTTCCCTCACTCCAGCAAATGCTACCTCTTCCTAGAGAAAGCGCTTCCCCACCTTGCTCATAACCTTTAGTTATGAAGCCTCTAAGCTAAACAGACGTTTTTCTCAAGTATCCCAGATGATTGCCTCTGCACTACCCTTACCAATTAAATTCCTTCTACCTCCTCTTGATATGTAGATTAACTTTAATCTCAATAAAGAGTTGATGGGTTTTTTCACTGAATGACCTTACCCATTCTTCTGCCTTGCCTATCATATTTATGCTGATGAATTTCCTTTAGATACCTCTGGCCTGAAACTCTAATTTCCTTCTCAAATTATTACTCTTGGAAATTCCATGAGCATACGTATTAAATCTACAAATCCAAACTCCTTATGTACTTACTCAGAAAATCCATTCTTTACATTTTATCTTGGAAAAATGGCGTCACCTTCCCCAGTTTCCAAGGCTAGAAAGTGTCATATCTGGACTCTAATTGATAATCCTGAAAGTGTGTCATGGCATTATTGCCTCCTTCCATTTCTACCATCACATTCTTAGCTTCTGATTCCCTTTCTGCACAACAGCCTTCCAACCGGTTCTGCCTACAAAGCATCCCCCACACTGACACCACACTATTACTTCCTGGTATCTAAAAGCTTCAATGATGCCTATTATAAAACTCTAACTTTTTAGCATGATAATACAAAGTCCCATTTTCATTACATGCTGCCATGGATCCCAGGCTGCTGCCACATCCTGAATACAGCATATGTCTTTGCTCTCATGTTATATTGTTCACAAAACAAAAAATACCTTTCCCTTACTCATTCTTCAGGACATACTTCAAAAGCTACCTATTCGAGGGACTTTTCTTTGATCTTTTCTCCCCATCAGAAATAACTGCAATTTCCTTTGTGTCCTCAGACATCTTGTTTGTACCTCTTAAATCCCTTATATCTAGAAATATAAGGATTTTATTTCCCAACTAGACTGTAAGTTTCATAGGCACCCTGGATATTTAATACAAGCTGCTTGAACAAGTGAAAGGAGGGAACTTTGAAAGGTTGCCTATGGCTTATATTTAGAATGTTTAGATTTACAACAACCTAAGTGTGGTAGAGAGGCTAGATGTCTATGCTCACATCCCTAGAACCTGTAAATACGTTACCTTGCCTGGCAAAAGGAACTTTGCAGATGGAATTAAGGTTACTAAACTTAAGATAGGGAGGGTGGGCCGTATATAATCACAGGAGCCCTTAAAAGAAGAAAACTTTCTCTGCTTGCATCAGAGAAAAGCAGGAAGTCAGAGGGGCTCTAACGGTGACAGGGACTCAACCCACCTTTGCTGGATGGGGCCACCTGGAAAGCGAGAGAAGGAATAAAGGTCATCTCTAGAAGCAAAGACCAGTTTCTGATTGACAAGCAGCAAAAAAACAGAGATCTCATTTTTACAACCTTAATTACTAGGGAGTGAATGGATAACAATATGAATGAGTTTGGAAGTGGGTTCTTCTTTATGGCTTCCAGCAAGAAATGCAGCCCTATCAGTGTCTTATTTCCAGCCTTATGAGAACCTAAGCAAAAGGCCCACCTGAGCCCATTCAGACTTCTGACCTACAGAAATTGTAAAATAATAAGTCTGTGTTGTTTTAAATTGCTGAACGTGTGGTAATTTGTTAAGCCTGCAATAGAAAACATACAACAAATTTAAGGCAGCAGTTTCTGCCAAGGATCTGAAAGTGTTTGAGAGTATCCATAAGATTAATCCTTGAAAAGTCATCTGTACACATGCAAAACCTCAGTAAATTTAAATAAGTAAAACAATGGTTTACAAACATGGTCCTCAGCTTCTTTTCTACCCTGACACACTTGAGACATATGATATAACCTCCCAGCAATTAGCAGAGGGTACTGCTTTGGTGGGGGATGATTATATCAGAGTTTTTGCAGGGCATCCTGTTGTTTTGGTAATTCTGATACACCCCTTTCCCAACTCCCCTCTTCCCCTCTTCCAGCTGCTTGAGAAACACTAGCTTAGAAATATCAAGGACCAACCATGCATTCTAAAGAGATTATTTCATGAAGTTTAAGTGAATGCTACCCTAAAAAATCCAATTTTCAGAAGAAATAAATGACCATGTCTACACCACATCAATCAATATAAAGTTAAACGACCACAGTGATTATGGAAAGTCCTTATGGAATCCTTACTCTCATCCAGGCGATGTTCTGTACGGCATATCTCATTTAATTCTTTCAATGAACCTATAGGATAGTCTCTATAAGTCTCCATTGCTCAGATGAGGAAACAGAGGGAAAATGAGTTAACTTACTTGTCCTGTGTCTCACACCTACTGTTACAGGCTATAGTCAATCTAGAGACAAATACTGTTAACATCTGATCCACCTGGAACTGTAAAAGCAACTAACATCCACTGAAACCCTC